>NW_026136715.1:4456939-5816939 GCF_905237075.1 Dicentrarchus labrax | reverse complement strand
CCATATTATGCCACGAAACCTCAGGTGTATCATTTAACATTACATTGAGACTTTGGCATTATCATTACATCAGTATTCAGCAGCTTGCACACAGATATCTGCTTTGCAGGAGAGAGCCGATGCCGGTTGGTCCCCGAAGGAAGCTGAGCTAAATGTCAGATATACTATGTAATCAGGCAGGAAGAGCATTATGCACTCCTTTCTGGTGGAAGTACTGAATTGATGACACTAAAAGCCTCATCATGGCCACTTTACCATCAGACTCATAACTGACCCGGAACTATGTACACATATTCATGCTGCTCCTTTTTGGTTTAGGTTGTAATGTTTCTTTCAGTTTGATCTCTCTCTTTCTTAACCGTTTCCTTTGTGAGCACAGAAAAAGTGCAGGTACTTGATTTAAAACTCACCAGTCTCTTCTACTTTCTAGCTGTAACCTCTCCTGTTTAAAATCTTCTATAGCGTTCAGTCTTTTTGTCCTGCTGTTCATTACAGACATGAACTAATTCACTATTTTATTCATTTTAAAGCAGCAACAAGGAACTTTTAATTTTTCGTTCATTCTGGTGGCCCCTGTGGACAAGTGGTATTTCAAGGAGAATCTGACCTGGTGGCAGACATTAAGAATGACTATAAATACATAGTCTTCTCGCTGATGGTCTCATGTAGTAAGTTTTGAATAAACTAACTAAGTGAGCCACACAATGTGCTGTTGAGGAAAGTTTTATTCCAAGGCTGGATTTTAAATTGTTTGCGTAATTACAATAGCAATGGGATTCTGAATGAGGTTCTCTTACTTGTGAAACAGAACCAGAACTTCCTGTTTCATTTCAGCTCTCTATGGCACCAGCAACTGTCAACGCACCCAACTCCTAATATAATAATAATAATAAAACAAAAACATACATACAACTTGAATTTTTGTTGTATGTATTCAGATTTTCTGAAAAATTCAGTTAAATTTTGCTCTAAATTTGGGTGAAAACTAGACCAAAATATCTCAACAACTTCTAGATGGATTGCTATAACAGTCTGACAGTCATGGTCCACCAATAATGTATCCTACTGACTTTGGTGATCGATTCTGAATTAAATATCTCAACAGATATTTGATGGATTGCCATGCAGTTGAGTAAACACACTGATGTCCCCCTCAGGTTGAATTTTAACACGTTTGGCTCCATTAGTACTTTTTCTTCCAAATAACTAATAAAATTCTCGTCAGTCTCTTTAAGTTTAGTGCTAATAAGCAAATGATAGCATGCTACCATGCTAAACAATATAGTTAACCTGGTAAACATTATACCTGCTAAAGATCAGCATTTTAGCAATATCACTATGAGCATGTTAGTATGTTCGCATTAGTATTTAGCTCAAGCCATAGCTGTGCCTAACGCTGCATTCATGTCATGTCAAAGTAATCGTAATTGCAATATTCAGACTTGTAAATAGCTTTCTTGTCAACATTTAACTCATAATTAATGCTGGGAAACTGATTTAGAAGCTCTAATATATCCAACTTGGCTCTTTATAATAATATGTTACAATAATTACATAATAATTATTGTAAGAGCCTAAAAAACAAACAAATAAGCTGGTCTCAAATCAGCCAAACTTAAACGTAATAACACTAAAATTTTATATAGAATTATTTTGAAGTATTTTAATTCTCACACAACCGACTCTGCAACCATACAGCCCTCACATGAACACATCTCGTCTTCCTCGTCTTCCACCATCCATCCCTTCATGCAGACTCTCGTTTTAACATTTTCTGTCTGATGTACTTTAGTGCAACGTGTCAGAGGCTTTTATAAAGGTGCTTTTAAATCTTTGTTGCCAGCTGTTTACCGTACACTCTGACTTAAACCTTTTTAAAGTGTGGCTGGAAATCAAACAATGTTACCAAAAGATCTCGATTGTGAAAACATCACTTGTTCAGCCAGTAGTCACGCATTAACAAACTACTCTTTCTCATTGTGCTACAAACATGAAAGCAGCAGCTCTGGTCCAACACCATGGAAACCCTTCAGTCTCGTCCTGCAGTGCTTTTATCAGCAGGAGCTGTCACTGTACACTGACAGTGAGTGAACCATCAAAGACATTCCCTCTATTATTTTCCACTTAAGAGTTTTGAATTTCAATGCCACACGAGGACTGTGGAAGAACTGCACGATAAGAGCTACACACAGGCTTAATGACGGAGGTGAGATGTTTAGCCTACAGGATTTACTCTCGGGTGAACACCATTTGCAATGTAAAAGAGATCACATTTCCCTGCACATGCTCCAATTGGCCCTGATACGAAATCCTCAGAATTCACACAATAGCCTGGTCTGCACACAAAACAACAAACATTTCAGATGTTTTTCTCAGAAAAATTATCTAAGACAAAGATTAATCAGGCGAATAACGCATCAGACAAGACAGTGATCTGAATAGCACATTGGATTACTGTGTAATCATGTTCCGACAAACAATGGAGACTGGCTGCCTAATCTTCAAATTAATAATAATATAGTGATATTATGTTTGATCAAAATATACTAATTTAAATGTAGAATTCACTGCACTTTAACTGAAATTTAATTAACTGCAATAAGAATGGCATCAGAGCTTTCTTATACGGATTAAAGTCTTAATCCTGACTAATTTGTTCATATTGTATTTCACTCAAAACACATAAAAGTTCTTTTATACTGCAGAATAACTGCAATTGGAACCCCACTCCAATAAGGCTCTATGAAGGCTGCCTTGTTAGAGAGAGGTGCCCTTGAATCATTTATTCTCTTCCTTTATCTGAAAAGTGGTTTTAGCTTTCAAGGTGGTGGATTGATTTTTTGGTTCAATTAGGCTCCAGTCAACCAACACAATATTTGAGTGTCTCTCAATGAAAAAATACCGTTCTGATCCATGTTCTCAGTGCACAGCTACGTTGCAATGAAAAAAAGTGACTCCTCCTATGCAGCATAATTCTTTGCAGTATATCTCTGCCTCTGCCAGTTTTTTGCGTATGGGGCTGCACAACATTACAACCACCAGGGTGCCCAGGTTTATGTTATGTTTATGTATAAATGTAGCCCAAAGAAAGTGTAATCTTGTTGCAATATCGTGAATCAGTTATTGAAAAGGGAAGCATATTTGATATATAGTCAGCCAATCAGCTTTAATCTATACTGTGGCCAAACCGGACTAATTAGCATTCTTACCTGAACATTTTTACCCTAACCAGTGTCACTCCACATGCCTAAACCTAACCAATCAACAAAGAGTGGAGCGGGTCATGACTTTGCCATCCTGGGAATAGAAGAGTTTGACTACATTGTATGGTTTGTTGATCTGATTGGTTGAAGTTCACCTGGTACAGTCAGGTTAATTTAAAGGCGCATCTGATGGCAATCAAGCACAGAGCGAGGCTGATGAAGCAACAAGCAAAACATGTAATAATTTATATCCTAGTGTCCTGGGATGCGCCTGAATATTTACTTTTTGGAATATTTAACCTTTATGTTGGCTGTCTTTTTCAGGAAAGCACTGTTCAAACTCGCACATTCACACAGAGTAGCTCCACCCCATAATAAAAGGTCAAATGAATATAAAGTAAAAGTACAAATAGATGAGACTGACAGTGGAGTAGCATAGACACCCGGGAGCCATTGTAACTGTTCAGGATAATGCATATTTTGGTGTGTAAGGATAGAATCACCTGGATGAAAAACACAAGGAGAACAAGAAAACTGCCCTGCATAAAGACCCTCATCAGTCCTTGCAGACGCATACACACAGGTTTGAATCAATGACTTTATAGTTATGAGGTGGCAACTACTGACCTGCAGTGATTATGCTGCACCTTAATGTCCTTGATGATGAGCCTCCTGGCCCGTTATGCACCAGCCGTCGCCATCCTGCTCCACTGGATCAATAACAAAGAACCAATTTGACCGATGCTGTCACAGGTCTACTTACTGAGGCAGTTACCCACTTTGCCCAGTTGGTGATCATTTTGACTGCATACATATACTTTCAGATAAAACTCTGATCTAAATGTAACAAATAAAACAATATTTTCAAAGACTCCAGTTCCTGTATCACCCCTGTGTGATTAAATCATATCTCATGGCTTAAAATTTGGGATAGTGTTTAGTGTGTTTTAGTGTGTGTTTAGACCAGACACTTGGCAAAAGGTAGTCAATAAATGAATAAATTAGATATATTTACTTTGGACCAAAGCAAAATAAATTATCATTGAGACCATAGTCCTTGCAGCGCTCCAGATAGACCATGTTGGAAAAAACACCAACGGTTTCCATGGGAACTGCTAATCATCCCACACCCCAAAGTTGAGACAAGATCCATTTATTGTACCCCACGACCTAGCTTTCAACCAGACAGAGCAATTACTTATGTTTGTTCTGTGTGCTATTTATATGCACATTAAACTGCCGTGATATAGTGGCCTGGATTATATTAGACATCAGCCGGCGTTCTGCAGCCAAAGGAGTTAAAGAAGATGAAATATAAGAGAATAATTGGCAATGAAGATTCACTGTCAGACGGACATAATGACATGACGACAGTTGTGTGAGTGGAGCTAAATAAGAGGTTTGATATTTTTTAAACCTAAATCTAAATTATAATATTTCTTCCATCAGTTGAAACTGAGCTTAATACTTATTATACTTCACTAAACACAGCATGTGTAGAGAACATATTGTAATTCAAATATTAGTTCAAGAAATATGTCGTTATTATATTTTTAATGCCTTATTTCATAGTCAGTAGCTTAGCAACAGTATATGCTTCAAAGTTCTTATAAGGTCATTTTTCTTTGTCTTTGCATTGGGAAAATTAACAGGCCTGCTATATTTGCTGTTTCCACTTGTAATATCACAATGCACCTGAATAATTTGCCACAATTTAATGTATCTTTGTGTGTGTGTGTGTGTGTGTGTGTGTGTGTGTGTGTGTGTGTGTGTGTGTGTGTGTGTGTGTGTGTGTGTGTGTTGAAGAGCACACACGTACACACACACACAAGCTGTACACTGTCAGGAACAGTTAGAGTTTGTTTGATCTGTGAAGCAGGGGTGAAGGTGGTTATTAGCACAACAGTAATGAGCTATCATTTTTCTTAAGCTGCTGCCGGTTTTCTGTCTCTCTCTCCCTCCGTTCCTCCTTCACTCACCCTTTTCAAATCACTGTCTCTCATGCTGTGCATGTTTTACCTTGTAAAAAGGTGGGTGGTATAAATGATGTCTTGTCATCCTAATTACTAGTGCCCTCTTTGATTTCAAGGAGCCATATTACGGCAGCTTTTGTTCTTAATGAGGCATGTGCCGTATCACTCTGGGAAGAAATACAACCAATGCTGTTGATGTCACCTTGACATCACACCACCTATTGAGCCAGATGGAATTATACAGCATGTCTTTCACTATGGGTCCTACTAGGGAAGACAGTGTTCATTCTGAATTACAATAAGTAGATGTGTATGTGTAAAGTGTGGAGCAAAAGGTTCTACTGGTAGTTTTTTTGCATTTAGCAATTTGGCAAAGGCTTCAGTCCGAGTTACATGAGGATACAAATGAGGTGGATCAAGGAGAAGCCATCAGGGATAAGAGCCACAAAACTCAGTTTCAATTATCACACAAAGTTCCACAGTGTTTATGTAGCTAAGCATAAAGTGCGTAGGAAAAGAGAAAGAGTATGTTAGGTGAGTGGGTACTTAGGGAACTTAAGCTCACTGACTGGACGGACTGTCTTGATCTCTCTCTCTCTCTCTCTCTCTCTCTCTCACCCCTACTGGTCGAGGCAGACGGCCACCCACCTATAGCCGGGGTCTGTCCAAGGTTTTTTGCCTCTTTAAAGGAAGTTTTTCCTTGTCACCATCGCCAAGTGTTGGCTCATGGTAGGACCTGTTGGGTATAATTTTAAAATTGTAAAAAACTGACAAGTGTCCTGAGATAACGTCTGTTGTGCATTGGCACTATACAAATAAAATTGAATTGAACTGAATTGCACACTGCAAGAACAGACATGTTGCTGTATTTTGGACCATTTGAGGAAGTTTTACTGTGCAGGCTGGCAGCCCTGCCATAAGGGCATTAAAGTAGTTAAGCCCTCAGATGACCAATTCCTGTAAAGGAAGCTGAGTGGCATACAATCAGATATGACTTGATCTTTTTGCTATTATATGGAAATATAATGCAAATGACGTTCTATAAGCTTGGTAATGTAGGGACTACTTACAGGACTATCTGGCAGACTACTGTAGCTGGTGAGCTAACTGCTATCACACTATTTATCCCTCAAAGTTCAGCCCCTTTAAGACGACTTGCTATTGGTCAATGCCAGAAATTCAAGCGTCAAAGTTCACAATTCATCAGTTATAATGTCTTTTAAATTTCAGGGTCATCTGACGGGAAGGATAGGTAAAGCTGGGCATCATCAGCATAGTAACTGTAGCAAAAAAACATGTGAGCAGATAATCACACCAAGAAAGGGGGTCCAAGCATTGATCCTTGAGGTATCCCTCGTTTGTTGTAGTGAGGCAATAATAGCTATAGAACCAAAACATTGGGTTGTAGAGTTATTTTATTACATGCACCTGCAGAGAAGATCATAGCATCGACAGTTATAAAGATACTACAGAAGCTTTCAACAGCCTCAAACAGTCAACAATCATTTATAAAGGCACACACAGCAAGTTAAAAGTTACTGCACTATACAACTGACCCAGTACGTAAAAATACAACAATTACAGCTGCACTTACTACTGCAATTACAGCACAAAAATATTACTACATGACATCTATTGTATTTCTCATTTCAGAGAGTGAAATACTGCGCTACTGGCTCCAATGTGGCAATTCAGTCATTAAACATCATACCATAAACACCTGTGTTCATGCAGAATGATTTATGCAACTCAGCCTGAGTGAAAAAAATTAATAAATACCTGAGTAAAGCAACACTGAAATGGAATAAGAAAGTGGGAAATCATTACTGAAATATGCCTTTATAGGCCACACACAGATTCAAGAAAAAGAAACAGTCATCACCCACACTGAATAAACTGCAGCAAACAGATCTACATTTTCTGCTGACTTTAAATCTTGGTTAGGCACTTGCGGTAAATGAGCTGAGAGCATGAAAGAACTAGCAGGGTTCTTTTCTCTTTGATTCCCAGAGAAGGACTTTAAATTGCTGCCCATGTTCCTCAGGATTGGGTTGCACCAACTGTGAGTAAATCAATTTCTATGTTTGTGTATGGTCCTGTTTAAGTTCTCATTAATTAATAGTAACATGGCTGTAAATTGGTGGATATATTTCTTTCAATGCCCCCCAAACCCCTCAAAATCAAATCAGAATTTGATGCATTTAGTCCAGCAACATTTGGAAAGTCTAGAAATGTTGCATAATTAAGTCATCTTATCCCCATTCAAGTGAGCAGAGTCTGTCTGTTCAAAATTTTGTGCCGATCTATCAAATAGGCACAAAATTAAACTGATATTTCAGTCAGGACCAAAGTGGTGGAGCCATCCTCAAAAGTAACAGCTTTATATGGTCATATTAAACTGCCAATCCTTTAGTATGTAAATGTAGATATGACTTTATATATGCATACACGAAGAAATATTTGTGTATTAATACAATTTAGAAATGTATTTAGAGGGATAAACATCTGACTAGATTACTGATATTATTACTACCTATAACCCTAAACTTAGTCTTAAGAGTTACAGGGTGTAAGTATTAGTAACAACTGTAGTAATCTCTATGTATGGTGCAACCCATTACACCTTACTTACAACTAGGCTCATTTAGATTTTTTCAAACAGATGGTGCAACCGACTCCAGGTCTGTTACTCTCTCTGAATCAAAAACGAATGCATGAGCAAAACCTCTACTCTAGAACAGGTAGCTGATACTCAGATAAGTGAAAAAATATAAACTGCATGTATCAATAAATAATAAACAGTAAATAACATGCTAGTGGGATACACATTCATAGATTCCCACCAAAGCCACATATTTTTTTTAACCAAATCTTAACATGTATTTTGTATTTTCTTTTGCATATTTTTCTGTCTCTGCTATAATCAAACAGCAATAATGGCAAATATTACTAACACTGTAATGATAACAGGCATTAGAAAAGACAGGCAGTACTGCTAGCAAGTACCCAGATGTTGTCATGTAACATTTTTCCACAACACAATCAATTTAGGAAACGCTGTAAAGACATAAAAACAGTATGTGTCAACCAGTGGAATAGTTTTCTCTTACAAGTGTTTTGCAGCAGTGTCCCCATAACATCAATATGATGACAATAAAATCATTTCTCAGATGTTGATGGTCAGTGATCCAGCATGCTACTAATTTAACAATGACGTTCTTCTCCATGAAACTCAAATTTGTGACATAACTCAGATTAGATCCCTTGCTTACAGGGGTCTAGCTACAGTATATGGCACCAGCGAGGTAATAGCTTGCACATAGTGCCTCTGAAGAGCCTGTGATATGTTTGGAGGAACAGCACACAAACAAGAGAAATACACATTGTTCACAATTGAAACGGCCATATCAGACTCCAGAGGACATACTGCTGAACAGAGAATAGTACAGCCTCAGTTAGCATAGTATCATATGGAATTGAATACTTTTAGCGGTCTCTGTTTTCAGTCCTGGTCTAGCAGGCCTCAGACACTGTTAGGGTTGTAACAGAGCATGTTTAGTTGCAGGTTTTCATCCCAGTGTCTGAGGATGATGAAGAGCTGGTTGGCAGCAGCCTTAATGGAGGCTAAGTCGCGACCTTCTGGGATGTCCTGCGCACTCAACCACATGCTGGCCTTGGCGGCTACCATTTCCCACTCTATGAAATAACTGGCAGAGCTGTGCTCCAGCCAGGCGAGGGCCACAGCCGTGGCCCACACCATGCTCTCTGGGTCCAGCATCCTCTTTAGCGCCCCGCCGAGCGATGCTGTTTCTAAGCCCCCTGACCCAGAGCCCCGTCCACTGTCCACCTGGGAGTACGGGGAGAGCTGGGGCTCAGCAGTGGTGGTTGGACTTCCTAATGAAGAAGGACCAGCATCCACCATCCAAGTGCTCCTGGACAGATGAGAATGGCTGTCTGCAGGTTGCTGATATGTTTCTGGCTCGCACAGTGATCTGTGTCCGTCATCGCCACTCTCAGCACGGCGGCTGCTGGAGTGAGACAGGTGGCCCAGGCTGGTGCGGTGGCTGTTGAAGGGGGACGTCCACTTCAGCTTGTCCATGGGCACGTTAATGGCATCACACAGAGCCGCGTCCAGGGGAAATGCACCACTAGCCAACTGCAACAACACCTGTGCCAGAGGAAATATTGTTGAGTTTGATATAAAGTACAGCTTATGTTATTGATCCAAACTTTAATCAGTGGTGTAGTGGCACTTGTAGTTTTGTTATGCATGACAAACATTTAAATAAGAGGTGAGGGAGCACCTGATGAACTGATTTGAGTGCATGATGTTATTCTGCTCTGCACTGCATATTGTAACAAGAGTCTTCTATGATTCATTACCTCCTCCTCCAATCAGCAGTTGAGCGTGAGGTGCCTTGCAATAGGACACCTCTGTGGTCATTAAAGGAAAGGAAAATCTTTTTCGGAGAAACTATTCTGATCATTTTTTACAGATATATTCTTGCTACTAAATTTAAAAAGTGAGGAATAATAGGTGAACAAGGTGGTATGCACAGCATAATTAGAGTAATTACATTAGGTCTGGACACTGCTTAAGACCCAAAGTTAAGAATAAAATTAATAATGAAAGAAATACTGAATCTTGTGGTATTTATTGTTTAAAATGCAAGCAAAACATTATTTATATAATCACATGCTATGACGTGTAATTAGGGTTAGTTAATTTACTAACACAAAATTGTACTTTTCAAACTGAGTATATATACTGTATATGATTATATCGCAGGTATCTGCAACTGACCTCCTCTTTTTACCCATCCTCCCTATATTGTTTTCTTTCAGAGAGACAGGATGAATTTGCCCAGAAAGGGGTATAATATGCAAACAAAGATTTCATTTGAATATAGGATACGGCATGCTTACCTGCTGCACACCATATCCCTCCAGACTATTAAAAACAGCGTAGAACTGATATTGATAATGTGACACATTCGTCTCTTTTGACAAATCTACAGTCCAAATTGTGTTAAATCGTAAATTGTGCTAAATGTCAATCAAAAACCACGCAGGTTGACAGAACATTCACATGTATAGATTTGCTACCCACCAGAGGAATGTAGTCTTTGTTCTCGTTGTCACTCTCTCCAATTGAATCACCGGACTTGCTGTGAGATCGACACATGAATCCTTTAGCAGCTCGAGTCAGGAGACGAGTCCTACTGAGGGCCAGCCTTACAGAGGAGAGGGAGAAGCAGATGTAAATCCCAGTGTGCAGTATGCAAAGCACACACCACTATTTGATTTAATCTACTGCTTCTGTATAGGATAGGGAGAGCATTGCGTACTTTGTAGATTTCCCTAAAGCCAATCAATTATGGGCAATGAGGATTTTAAGCCATGCTAGCAGCGTGGTTCTAGGAATAACGTCAGTGAGTCACAGTCACTTAGTAACTGGTTCAGACCGAAATATCTCAACGACTTTTTAATGCATTTGCCTTATAAACAAACTACCTAACACCACAATAGACAATAGACACAATAGGAATTGAATTATGATATATTTCATTGTATATATAAATGCTGCTGGATGCAGGATTTTAGTTGTTATTTTAATGTTTAATATTATATATGATATGTATGTGCTGTACAATTCACCGGTCAGCTATAACATTATGGCCACCTGGGCAACCTGGTGGTCAGAATGTTCTTCAGCCCCATATGTAGCAAACTGGATCAGACCACACAGGTCAGCCTTCACTCTCCATGTGCATCAGTGAGCCTTGGCCGCCCATGACCCTGTCTCCGGATCACTGCTTTTCCTTCCTTGGAGCACTTTTGATAGGTACTGACCACCGCAGACCGGGAACACGCCACAAGAGCTGCAGTTTTGGAGATGCTCTGACCCAGTCGTCTAGACATCACAATTTGACTCTTGTTAAAGTCTCTCAAATCCTCACGCTAACCATTTTTCCACACATCAACTTTGAGGGCAAAATGTTCACTTGCTGTTTAATATATATAAGTCTTCTACTTGTTCACACTCTAACGCAGCAGTTGGCCAGCTGTGGTTTGAACTTCAATCTCCAGCTCTCTTTTTTCTCCCTTTACACAACTATTTCATGCAATTTTTGTCTACCGCTGAGTGCAACACCATAAATGCCTTCCAGGAGAAACTGTCTGAAAATGATGTGTACTATTATCGTCATACATTATGGCATCTTGCCCCTTTCATTGAAGGCTGGCTTTTCACTCAGCCTTCGCCTCCTAAGTACAGCCTCACAAAGCAGCCAGCATGGCTATAGACTCTTAGTCTTGTTTTTAAAAGGAGAACAAATTGTCATTACATTATTAAATTGTCCCAACTGATTATGGAATAGTCCTGTAGTGTCTTGATACAATAACCTCGAGACAGCAGGCAAAATCAGCTGACAGAATGGATAAAGATGAAGATGTTAGAAAGATGATCTGCCTCGTAAGACAGCAGTTAAAAATAATTACACGTCCCTATGTTTGCTCATGCTGTAGTGCCACAGTTACAGGACATTTATGTAGCCAGCCTGACTCCACACACCCACCTGGCAGAAAAAAGGCTCTCCACCGACTTCTGTGATTGGTCAGAGGTCACAGACGGGCTCCTTTGGGAGACTTGGAGACAGAGAGGCAGAAACAAAGGCAGAGTCACACGAGGCAAACAGAGAGAGAAAGAAGCTGTGGCATTTTCTGTCACTTTTCTATTTAGTTCTCAACGTGGGTCTCACATAAGAAAAAGGGTAAAACACACCCACTGAGATGTAACAGTGACAGCACAGGGCACATATTCCCGCAGCTGTCTCTCCTCCGCAGGTGAAACACTTCCTGTGTGTGTGTGTGTGTGTGTGTGTGTGTGTGTGTGTGTGTGTGTGTGTGTGTGTGTGTGTGTGTTTTGTGCCTTCAGTGGGGGCTCATTGTGTTTTTGAAAAGGTCCAGACAGCATTTGTCAATACAAGCCACAAAATTGTGTCCACTTCTGTCTTCACTTACGAGAAGAGGAACTAAAATGTCAATAATCTCATGTTTCACATTTGGAACAATACAATGGTGTTGCCCAGAAAATGACAAGAGACTATCAGACAGTTTATGTCAAAGGTCTTTGTGAGGGGAAAATGGATGAGATACAGCAAATTCACTGACCGGCTGATGTTACTTACCCTCCGTAAAGTTACATCTCTCCCAGCCAGAGGAGGAGGGGGTGCTGCATGGAGAGACGCCATCCTCTCCATCTAAGACAATAATCAAAAACATTTTTAAAAAATAACTGTCAGCTCTCCTTTGTTTTGTTTTGGGTTTTTTACATTTTTTTTTCTCAAACCCTAAGTAGACATTGTTTTATAAAAGACAGCATTACCAGGCAACACTGATGCAACTCATCTCCATCTGTTCCCACTGGGCACCTCTTTTTTTAACTGGTAGTGCCGAGCAGATGCTCAAGCAGTGTGCTAGTCTTAGCTCCTGCTGTTGCTATGCCACCACTGCAAACCAATATAAAATGTTGTGCCCTTTTACTGAAGTTGAAGTATTTTTAATGTAAAGCAGCTTGTGGCTTTCTGAGTGCTCAATATTTCACACAGTAGCTCCTGGTGCTGGAGATACAAGACTGCAACCTTTTCATTTCAAATAAAAACAGAGAGTTGAATAAATATAAATAAACATAAATCTTGAAAAATCTCATATTACTTTCTCCCCAAAGAATGATATTCCCTATACTGTATACTCACAACTTTCATTCTCAATAAAAGATGCCTTCAGTCTTTCTCTGTAGCCCATATCTTATTTCTTTCTGCTGTATTTCTTGTATGGTCAGCGATCGAGAAATTAAAGCTCCTTCTGCTGTGTAATGAGTAGGGATTGAAATGTGAGCTAAATATATCAAATGCAGCCTACTGTTGGGCGGGATGTCTTCAGCTTCCTCAGACATGCCGCCAGACTGAGAGCGACCCAGTCCGATGGAGTACCCTCTGTTCTTCCTGCTCCCTGAACGAGACCTGGAATGTGAGCCCCTCTTCAGACCTTCAGCTGGAAACAAAATTTTATTGTTTTTTTTTTTTTAAAATGGGCATGCAATTTTCTAGCTGGCTTGTAACTGTACGGATCCAGGCTTGTTTTAGACTGATTCAAAATCAGTTTTGTCTCAGTACTTGGACACAGGTGAGTGTTGCAGAGCTGAAAACTATAAGATCACACAAGAGTGACTGTGCCAATTATTTTCCAGCACATAGCCCCCTTATTTTAACTTACACAAAGGGCTGCAGTTAATGTTTATTTTCATTGTTGATTAATGTGATTTTCTCAGTTAATTAATAGTTTGGACTCATGAAATGTCCCCCCCAAAAAAAGGGAAAATGCTATTTGACAACACTATCAGATGCCTTGTTTGGTCCAACGAACACTCCAAAACAAAACATAATTTCATTTAAAATTATATAAAACAGTAAAGCAGCAAATCTTCACATTTAATAAACTTGAGCCAGATGATATTTTCCATTTAATCAATGAAATATTTAATTATTAAAATTATTGCAAAGGCTAGCTGTTTCCCCCTGTTATAGTCCTTATGCTAAGCTAAGCTACTGTAACTGTCTGTTGGCTGTAGTTTTAGATTGAATGAACAGATATGAGAGTGGTATCAATCTTCTCTTCTAAGAAGGCCAATAAGCGTATTTTCCAAAATGTAAGTTATTTCTTTAACGAGAGAATAATTTTAGCGATACAATAGCACATATAAGGTAACATTATAGATAACTCTCTCTCTGGCTCATAGCTACTGAACTACAGACAAAAGGACTAAAAAAAGGTGGTTCCAGATTATGTTTGAGAACAATCTTCTGTTCAAACATGTGGAGAGGACTGAACAATGGCTGGCATAAGGGCTTCTTTAAATCCATATGACTTACTGGGGTTTATATATTCAATACATGTTGGCAAATATTCATTAGTGTCCAGGTCTATGGGGACGAATGCTGTGTATTTGCTCAGTATATTGCAGGCCTTGCTGGTGTGAATAGCGTATAGCTGGTACTTCCTCCCAGAGCCTGTGAATTATAATAAGCAAAAAAAAAGATTACGTAACAGGGTTGCATAATATCACATTTTACGTTATTACACAATATTTAATAACATTATTTCAAACGTACATGAGTCATACGTGAATCATGCATTGTATACACATGAAATGCAACTTAAAGGAACAGCCAGCAGCTGTGACATGCAGTAAGCTGCTCAGAGATATAACAGCTGGATGTCAAACTGAAATTGTTTTGTCTTTACAGGCTTAAAACCCTCAAAATGTACTCAGCATCCCCAAATCGTCCTATAAACACTTATATACTTATATATAAACCCATAGAGCTCACCGCTTTCAATCTCACACTCCTTAAGCGCCATGTGCTCAAAGTCGTGTATGATGGAGCGTCCAGCCATATGGTGGAAGGTCTCATTCCACAGCTCCTCGTGAACCTTTTCCTCTCGTTCCCGGCCGTTCAGGAAGGGCTCGATATCGAAGACGACCTCCCACTTTGCTGGTTTCCCACACAGCAGTCCGGACACCACGGCCTTGCAGTCACCTTTTTGCTGGTTGGCTGTACTAAGATCTGATGTTTGGGTCTCCTGTGGGGTTTCTGCTTGACATAACTGGTGTCCGTAACCATCTGAAATATCACAAGAGCACGGTTTGATTCCCGAATGTGCATTTTCATTTGTTACTCAGCTTGTATTAAAATCCAAATGCTTGTCACAGATGTTGACAGGATTTGTGTTCAATTAATCCCTCACCTATGTTTCCAAAGCTCTCTGTGTTCAGCCTGCTTGAATGGACCTCCAATAATTGTTTTCTAAAGTGCCGCCTTATGTGTTCCTTATTCATCTCCTGATTAATTTTCTGTTTCGTTCCCAAATTTAGAAAAACATTTCCTGTCCTCCTTGAGAGTCAGCTCTGTGCTCAATCATCTGCCAGACTAAAGGATGGATGCCATTTATTTTTTATTTAAGATACTTCACATTCGTCACATCAGACTGAATAAATCCACTGTGGTTTGAATTCAAGGGCTCTTCATTTTATTGCTTCAATTACTCTATAGTTACGACCAAAGCCGATTTGGTTTGAACTTTGGGATTAGGACTGTATGTTCTAAACTGCTCATTGTGTTTAATTGATGATAATTGATACCCCTTAGTTTAGCATAAAGACTGGAAACAAAGAGAAACAGCTGGTATGGCTGTGTCACACTAGCACCTCTTAAGCTCACTAAATAACACATCATATCTTGCTTGTTTAACTCAAAAAAGTTACGGGGCCTTATGTGTCAGACTATCTCCTGACCGGGATGTCAGTGGCTTTGTGGAGTCTCAGCTGGTCGTCTTACAACCTCACAGTGATGGTAAGATCGATACCACTCTATATCTATCCAATCCATATAAAGCTGGAGCCAGAAGAAGCTAAGCTTAGCATAAAAACTGGAAGCAGAGGCCAACAGCTAACCGACTAGGTCAAAACCTAGAATACAGTACGGCTGGACCGTGTATGGTCGATATACTCCTGGGGACATAAATGAGGACTGTTTGACATTTTCATATTGAAAGAGCAATGGCAAATTGGGAAACACACAGACTTTCACATTTATAGGGCTGGCCTGGCTTTGCTGCAGTCCGAACAGCACTTTAAAAGCTCATTAATTAACATGTTATATCTAATTTGTTCCATCTATACCAACTCCAGGAGGTCACTTATCCTAGCCAAGAAATAGGCCCATGTATAACTGCCTGTAAAGCTACAATTTATCATTTTTCATGTCAGTTTTTGTACAGATTAAACAAATAGGAGATGGTGGTAAATTGATTGTCTTTCTGTTTGGAGAAAGCCAGGCCAGCTGTTTCACCCTGTTTGCACTCTTAATACTAAGCTGACCGTCTTCCGGATGTAGTCTCATTTTTACGGACATAGGAGAGAGTGATATCAATCAAACATACCTACTACCAACCTGAATTGTAGAAAAATGTAAATATATTTAATAAATTCTATATTCTGTTCTATTATATTGAGATCCTCCTAAATGTTACACACTGGGCCTTTAAAGGGACAATCATAATGTCTGTGTAATTTCAGGAAAAGACAATTACTACAGAATGCTTGTGTTTGTGATCTCACCAATATCTCCAACGCTGCCAACAGATGGGCTGTCTGTGGACGATCTGGACCCCTCTTCCCCAGTGGTGTTGCGAGCTACAGGCGGCACGCTGATGCCGCTGAGCTGAGGGTTGTCCTGAGGCTGGGGATGGAAAAGCTCTGAGTCGACTTCCTGCTGCAGAAGCAGCTCCTTCTGAGGGAGTGGCCTGTGACAGCTGGCAGGGCGCCCGCTGGAAGATGTGGCACACAGGCTTGCCAGCTGTGGCTGAAAACAAAATAAAGGTGTTTTCAATTCAAAATACCCAGGTGCAACCAGCCTTTTAATAAGTTATGGAACCTCATCTACTAATTGTATTTCTGGGCATTTGAGTGTGAGTTCACTCAAGCTCGTATTTCATGGTGCTTTCAAGTGATGAGTGAAGTACAGACTCTTGATTATGTGTTTAACAGGAATCTCATGTAAAGAAAGTACAAACACGTTTGTTGTTTGATGAAACTCTATTGCAAATATTGTTGCAACTAGCTAATTGATTAGAGATTAATGTGGTGATTTTTATCACTTAATCCTGTATTTGACTGATTATAAAATATCAGCTTTCTCATTTTGTCCAAAGCAGACCAAATCCCAAAGATATTCAGTTTATTACAACAACATTTTGTTAATACTTATTATACTTATATGACAGCATGCATTTAAAGTGTAATTATTTAGGTTGTGCGAGGTATCAATGGACAAGAGGTTAGAGATTAAGGGGGTAACTAACAACTTTGTGTTCAATTACTTTTGTACTGAACTTTTTGAAATTGCTGTGTAGGTAGTAGAGGGTACAGTAACGTTATTACAGAGTAACATGTCGGGAAGAATTGAAAAAAAATGATAATGCAATTAGTTGTATCATTTATTTAAAAAGTATGTACATTATACTGGCTGCTGGGTGACAACACATTAGGCCAAGCTTTGGAGGAAGGGTGAACCTCTGTAACTATAACAATTAAATATTATGTATGTGCTTTCAAAGGATCAAATCCTAGGAAAGAGTGTTGTACCTCTGGCTCACAATGTAGGCTGACAATTAAAACTGATGTTAGAGAAGAACCTAAAACAGCTTTTGTGTCCCATCATATCAATATCAGCTGAGGTAATGACTGTTATTGTTGTAAGACAAAGCACTGAAAATGTGGGAGTAAGCTTCCTTATTATAAGCAGCCCTCTTTTTTACTGTATGTATAGTGTAGTAATTTGTAGGTCATAAAAGTGTTGCTGGAATTTGGTTAAAAATGACGTGAATTGATTATCAAAATAGTAGAATTAATTGTCTGTTGATCGACTAATTCATTCCAGCGCTAACTGCTAAAATTAATTGGATTTCTGCAGTAGGATAAAATTATTCAAACGAATGTAACAAGGATTGTTTATACTGTCTTGAGTTTTAATCTTCTTGCCCCTCTTGCACAGATTCAATTAATATCTTTATTGAACTTCTTTCATTTATGTGGCAATACACAAACAAGTTATTGTATTTACTTACAATTATTAGATATAGATTAATCATGGCATCTGTGCAACAGAGAGAAGAAAACAATGTCTTCACAGCCTGGTGAATAATGTTTAGTCATACTAACGTGCTCCCTGAGGAATATTCAAAACTAATTACCAGTCATATATTTTGCCCCTCATTACTAAAGAGAGCACATTAGTCTGTTCTTGATTATACTCCAGTCCAGACAAGGGTCAGATGGCTGTTTAATTTGTCAACACAGTCTGAATACAAATATATATTTTTTATCCACATAATGACAATCTAAGATTCACCTGCCTTAATTATCATAACAGACTGTGGGTTATTTAATTTGCATATGTGTACTTAAACCTACAGGTGGATTAGTATTATTAAAGAAAGCTCAGTTTGGAAGCACTTATTTGAGGTCTGTAAGCTACAACAAAATTCTAACCTCAATCAGAAATCCCTGTTGACCCATTTTACAAACAAAACCAGAGCAGGTAATTTTAAAAGCAATCATGTGAATGTTGCTCTGCACAGCGTGGGACCACACCTGGTAGTCGTTCCTCCATTGTGCCTCATGCTCGGGGCTCATCTGGCCTATCAGCTCCTGGACTTTGGCTCTCCTCAGTGGATTCTTTGCCACCACAGAGCTGGGATCACTGGGAGTGTAGACCCTCTTTGCAGGGTTGTAGTCTATTATCTGGTTGGTACTGTATGCACGCCTTCTTGGTGATGTCTTACAATCCAACCCTGATGTTTTGTTCAAAAATAGAAATAGTCAACCCCTAATTTTTCAAAATACAGACACATATAAGTAATTGTTAGTTTGAGCAACTCTATCAGTGATTGTTAACTCAAGATTGTTATACAATAATGATTCCAAAGATGCCCACTTCCCCACAGCTTTTCTATAATTTATTTTACAGCCACTGTGGCAGCTGGAGTGGCCAGGCAATTTTAGAGTATTGCAATATATCTGCAACATGCTAATACTGGCCCATATAACGGCCTGGCCAGTTTATTGGCCTAGCGCTAGTATATACATTGTGTGAGCTTGCAATTAACTACATTAGCTGGCTACATTAGAGGGCCATCAGTAGTCCAGCCACTCCACTAGTCCTACAAATAGCCACTAATTACAAGAAACCTTTTGACACCATTCTCTGAGCTACTGTAAGCTTAAACTGCATTTGAATCCTACCTTCATCCAAGCAAAGAAATACTTAGAGGCTAAATATGGGCCTTATATCTAGATATCATGTAGGCAGATTGGAATTTTACTCATTTAGGATACTGTGTACCGTATTTTCTTACCCATGGCATCTTGCTCTGTGGTGGCAGGGCTGCTGTCTGTCATGGAGTCCTGGTAGGAGTCATACAGAGGACCAGAGAGTGCTTCCCTGTAGGATCCATGGCTGTCGGCGCTTGTCTTCACCGGGTCCTCTTCTTGAGAGTGGTAAAACACAGAGCTGGCTGACTCAATAGAGCGCATCATGCTGTATCGCCTCCTCTTATCCTGTTGAGATTTTGAATAGGTCACACATCCAAAATAAGTGCTTCAACAAAGAGCCATTCACAAGGTGTGATTAAAAAGCTTCTTCATAGTTAGCCTTAGCCCTTTTATCTCCATAGGAACACATTTCAGAGGTAAAGGATAAGAGATTTAAATGAAACAATTTATCTAACTGAACATCTGAAAAACAAAAACAAACACATGGTGTAATTTGAAGACAGAAAGTCATCCTGCATGCAGTCATTTGTCTCCCTTCAGCAGATGTCTTGCACTTACAGATTTGGGGTTGGAGTGATAGCGGGTGGTGTCACAAACCACACTGTAGCCAATCAGACTGTCCCCTGGAAACAGGAAGGTGTTGCCAACAGGGGACAGCAGCACTTCTTTGGTCTCAGGAAAGAGCCATTCGATTGAAATGTCACTGAGAACTGGAGACATGGTTTTCTTCAAGGATTTGATCATCTGTGGGGTAAAAAAAATAGGCAAAATAAACTCAAAGAGACTTTTAGATACAAAACACAGCTTTGCCCTGACCGGTAGATAAAGCGAATGGCGTCTCTGAGATATGATTTCCTAATTAGTATCAGTGGTAGACACTCAGTGCTAAGAAACCACCACATAATGGCTCTCCAGTGACCCTCAGAATAGCTGGCTGTCGTTAGGATTGATACACAAAGCTGGAAATAAGTACCTTGGGCTGCAGCCTCTCGCCGTCGGCCAGGAACTCTGCTGTTCCTTTGGAAACTGTCGCCAGTCCCTGCACCAGCCTCCTGCAAGCATTCTGTCCTATGCCGAACGTATAACATCTGCACAAACACATTAAACACGGCAGCTCCATGGACTGGTCGAGAGATATATGCGCATGGTAACAGGTGTCTTCTCAGGATGTGCACACATTTGGCAGGGATCTAAGGAGATGCTCTGGAGATACATAAACTATAAACAATCTAATTTGTCAAACATAGAATTGGAATAAAAAAGAGCCGAACAGGAAATGATCTGAGACATGCCTGCTGCTTCTCAGAACTATCCAGGGAGGTTGGCTGCTGCTTAACTTTACCATTTTCTTCCATTTTTCACTGAGGGATGAGTTGGCTAATTTAATTGTACCAGCTACGTCCCTTTGCATTTTTAATGAGATCAGAGAGTGCAGATTAAAACGGAAATGTCACCTTCAACGTAGTTAAAAACCTAACATGGATTTTCGGAGCAGAGATTCAACGTTGTTTGGTCTTGTCTCTGACTGGCTGCGCTGATTTGTAAACACAGTGTGATAATGACCCAGGAAGTGTCGATGAATTGGCCAAGCTCTGTGTACCTAATGCAATCATCTGGGGAGATTCATCCATTAAAAGGGGGAAGACAAAAGTCAATTATTTCCAGAGTGACTCAGGAGAGGGATTCACAGTGTGAGACTTAGATGCAAGCTGCAAAATGAAATGATTTCCCTGTGTACTGCTGATCTATTGTGCCACCGGCATTCACTCTCAGTTGACAGTTGGTGTTTTCAGCCTTCAGGGAGCATTTTTATTTCCTTTCTCCAGATGCAGCCTTAAAACAGCTTTCTTTTAATCTAAAACCAAGGCTGCACAAATCTGACAGATTCTTTGTGGTGATATATATCATGTTTGACACTGACACAACATTCAATGCATTCATGTTCCCGGATCTCATTTTGGGAGGATTATAGCTCCATAACTAGGTGTTCCAGTTAAGCCTCTGACAATCCCTGGATGTGATTTTATGTTATCCGTGACTTGAGATTTTGATATTTCCATAATGGGCATAAACAAAAGATGAGGTTATTATTATTTGCTTTGACACAACATATAGTACTTCTCTGCCAATGCTCTTAAAAACAAGCAGCTAACACATGTTCATGTCAGTGTGAATGGTATTTATAATGTCTACAGGTATGAATCAAATTTTAAATTTTGTACATTTTGTAATGTGTTAAGAGGCCAGCTTGAAATATTCAAATATTCCTATTAGACAAGGACAATACCATTAACAACATATTGATCTTTTTCCCTTATTCTAGCATTCAGAGCAGAGCCCAGAGTGCATTGACAGTAAGACTTGCCTGATGTAGCGTGCATGGCTGCGGACCAGCTCGATAACTTTGCCTGTGTTGCTGACAGCCCCGTCGGTGAGCAGGAATAGAAGACGGGGGTGTCCGCTGAACATCGGCTGCCTTAGGATCCAATTGAGCGGTTCCAGGATGTTGGTCCCCCCCATGTCGGCTCTCATCTTTCTAACATACTCACAAGCCAGGGCCAGGGCTTCCTGAGATGTGGAGATGAGGAGGATAAAAGATAAAGTGCTGTTTCTTGAGTTACAGTGTCTATACTGTGTAGTTAACACAATGTTACACTCACATTGCACAGAAAATGTACACTGCATCTCTATCAAATTAGATAATAAATAATGCAGTAAATGCAGTAGACAACTGCTTTACCTCCTCATAGTTCTGGCTGGTTGTGAAGAGTGATTTGAACGTAGAGCCGAAGCCTATGATGTTAAAAAGGCAGCCTGGGACAAGGCTCTTGAGAATCACCACTATGGCATCCTGAGAGAGAGACCGAGAGCAGTTTAAGATCATGTCCAGAAAATAAAAAAGACAAAGACTGTGAAAATAAAAAGGCCAAACTCTTCTGCTCATTAGGTACTTAATGTCCTGTGGACTCATTTGATCGTTTCCACTGTACTACAACTACGTCTTCTGATGTCTGGCTGAATGGAAGCACGGTGATCTACACAGCTGAACAGCCGATTTTCTCAAGGAGAGGAGTGAGTGGCATCACGCAGTGTCATTTCATTCATCACTGCCTCTTCAACAGCAGGGCAGGGACATGTAGAGGATGTTAGAAGGGGCAGGGGCCCAAATTCATAAAAGGCGATTTTCGCAAATGAATAAATATATGGAATGACTACTTGCCTTTATTAGACAGGACAGCTCAACATAGACAGGAAAGGCTGATTAAAGGGGAACAGGTTGGACTCGAACCCGTGGCCGCTGCAGCAAGGCCTTGGTACGTGGGCTTCCAGGGCCCCCTCAAATGTATGTTTTTTCTAAAACAAACCCATGACTGCAGGCGATTCAAACGTTGACATCCTCGCAGAAGCTCAGCTTAATACTGCTGATAAAAGTGCACTTCCTCTGGCTGCATGGCTGCCTCTCTCTTCCCACCTCTCCATACAAGGCGTAATTGCTTCAGTAATAAAGGGGCAATAAGATGATGCTGATATTGTATGGCTAAGACGCTGCTACTATGTGCCTAACGTCTGCCTCATAATTTGTCACACTGGTTGTGTTCTTTCACCATAGAAAGGCACAGGGCACGCACAGCGCCCGACACGGTGGCAATAAACCAGGAGGGAGGGTAGAGAGTATCACCCTGTTCAGGCCATTAAAAAATTAAAAAAATCTATATGTAATGTTCCAGTTTTTAGAGATACTTTTAAAGATAGGTGGGCAGGTACTGCAGGATTTCTTAAAAGAAGTGGTAAATAAAATCATTGCATCACTGTTCTAGCCTCAAGCCCAGACTCTGATGTATCACACACATCCAATAAAAGCCTGAGTCTGAGTCACAAGTGAACATCACATCTCAGGGCAGGGTCAGTGTACAAGCAGCCAAATAACGTACATTTAAAAAAAAAACCGGCTCTGTAGGTATTGAAGAAACGTCAGTTAAGTCTGATAAGACCTTAAACACTTGCTGACGACACCCTAGCAACTGGGGGACATTTGGTGAATAGTGAATGATTTGTCTGATCAATATCCTTGCGTACATGCCCTTCACACAGTTGGCTAACCACATCTGTAATTTCCAAAGGCTGCAGAATCCGTATGGCTGTGAGCCTAGAAAGCAATTAAACAGCCTCCAAATGATGAATTGTGTTCATTGTGTGTTTTGATGCACTGGCTGTCCATTTAATCTCTTGTATATTTTGATGAGTTCGGTGTCGACTACAACATGTTTCAACAAATTCAGTGTAATCTGCAAACACCATCTTTAAACTGGTCATGATGTGTGATATATAAACAAGAAATATAACACCACACTGACAGTAAAAAAATACCTTCACACGGTTGATGTTAACCCCACTCATGCTGCCGCTGCGGTCAATGAGGAAGATAAACTCTCCGTGAACCTTCCTCAGGTCTGAGCTGATAGACTTGAGATCGGGGCAGAAGTTCAACATGACCACAGGGTTGTGGAGGATGTCTTTATGGAGTCGCCTGTGAATGATATCTACCTGTAAAAAAGCAGAAGAATCAAAAACAAAAAGCCTGAATCTTGAGGGACTTGGCACCATGACATAACTGGACTTTTTGTGTATTTCTACAGGCTTTAATTTATCACTTAAAGGAGGCGAAGAAAGGGAGACAAGCGATCAGGTCAATAGATAGAGCACATCAATTATTGTAGATGTGCAGGAAATTCCAGGCAGAATGTGGCAAGCCTTTGGAGTGTTACCATAGAAACCCTTTTTTATGGCTAAGTGCTCTCCTTCTCCTGTTTCGGTCTGCTGGTCACTTAACAACCTCATCATGGCAGGGATGAGAAAGGACACATGCATTACTCTCAAAAGTGAATTAACAAAAATAATAATGCTGAACTGGTCTAAACATTAAACCTACAAAGGGAAAAAGCAGTACGATAAGTAGTCAAAACTAAAATAAAAAAATATATATAAATATAAATGCATAATTTAAATGCACAACTGGCCTCAGCTAAAACTAAACTAGATTTACTTAATTATTTTTCTCTAGCTGTTATCTGTAATTGAGAAAATATAAGAAAATATAAATAAACGCTAACTAGCATAAGAGACTAGCTTTTGATTAGTAGATTTCCTGTAGCATGTTTTTTTTATGTAAAGTATAAATTATAGAGGACAGACAGACACCTTGCAAAATCCCTCTGAAGTGTGGACTGTAAATGATCACTATTTTCATTAACAAAATGGGCAAGAAAGCATAAATAACACATTTTGTTTGTAGATACAAGATAATCAGAGAAGGCAGAGTAATGAATGATTTGTAAAATAATGATAATGAATAAAACCTTTAGTCCAGTGAGCCAACATGCAAAATAGCAAGCAGCACCCTGACCCTGGTTGACCTCAATGGATCGGAACCTGGATAAGTATCATTGATAACTATGTTTACCCTACTATTTCATGTTAAAATGGCTGCTGTGAAAAAAAGACACCTGCAAAAGTTGACACAACGGAATTCAATGAAAGTGCAAAAATATTACCTCTGTGTAGCTCATAATGTTTTAGTGTTTGTTGAGACATGTGTCACACAGGAGCTGATCCAACCCTACATTGATTTTAAAACCATAGCGTGTGGTATCATAGTACTGGATCGCGTTATATTACATTATAGTATTACATAATATTGTTAGATATAACAAAATAATGTGACATAATCGTGGCAGTCCGTGTTACAGGGAATTGTATTGCACTACAGTGTATTCTTCACCACGCTCACCCTCAAAGTGATATTGGTATGATAGTGTTGCCATCAGTTCAGGTGCTGATGTCAATGTCACACTCACTTTCTTCCCATTGCTTGGGTCCTTCTTGGTGGCCTTGATGAAATCGCTCCTGCCGTGAAGATATTCATCGTACTCCTCCTGCGTCATGTCTCCGTTCTCGATGAGCACATGCGGTAGATGAGGCTCTAAAGTGACACCGTTGGTCAGGACATAGATGGAAATATTACAGACAGATTCTAAAGCAGATGGACAATGCCTGAAATTGACACCAAGTGGCAGCACGAGGTAGGAGGAGTGTGGTAAACTGCAGTGCACAATTATCCCCCATATTGATGTGAAAATCAAGAGATGATTGCAAATAAAGATGCTGTACCACAGCTGGGTCTCGAGACAACAAAATTAGCTCTGAGGGTTGAGTGAATCCTGGGAATTTGGACTATTATCTCTCTACAGTGTAGGGTATCTGCAGGCCTTGAAAAGCTCATAAAAAGTCCTTAGAATAAAAGGCTTAAATTGTATTGCAATTGTCTAGCCTGCAGTCGGCAGTAACATTAGTTATAAAACATTTTCAGTACTATTGTTCCAGACCTCTGACCTTGTGTCAAATCTATATGTGGATCTTTTAATTGGTTAATCTATTCATGCATTAATTTCTTGCAGCTTATTTAGACAAAAATGTGTTATGAATGTCAATAAATCTATGCACTTGGTGAAAAACTCTAGTACTTATTATTCCTACAGGTTTTCTTTGATGTGTTTCATGCTTTGAAGACTTGACTATGAAATATGTATTAAATTGCATTTCATGTGATATTACAAAAGTCTAAAATTGTACTTGCAGAAAGCCTGAAGTAATTTATATGACACACCGCCTGTGTTTCTGGCCATTAATTAACCAAGCTGATAATGAAAATAGACAGCTGATGTTTTTTGTTTGGTTTTGTTTGTTATAAAACGCATGCATGCCTGTACTGCTGTTTAGTATCCTCCATCTCTCAGCTTGAGCTGAGCATCCATGTTGTGATTGAAACTGCTGCACCAGTCTGAGCTGAATTAAATTGCCCAGCAGTGGCAGCAGGTCTGTTTGTGAACAAAACCTTCATAAGAAGCCTATTGGATCAGCAAGGCCGTGGCTCATTCCTGCCTCTGGGAGACAACTGGCCCACACATACTATAGGTCAAGACGGCAGTGAGAGAGAGACGAGAGCACAGGGGATTAAAAGAAAGACCTGACACTGCACACCCACACAATAGAGTCAGACTCCGCCGGCATGTCATACATTAACAACAGGAGGACCTTTTTTGCTCCTGATGAAGCACTCACACACACACACAATGTGAGGCAATGAATCACCTCCCAACTGATCTGATTATAAGCTCAACACAAAAAGATCAGTAAAAGCAGACAGAGGTGAAATAAACAATTTCAAAATATTGCACGAAAGACTAATTGGAGGGGCTGTGCTGTGAGTGAGTCTTGAACCCTTAAACCTACCACTGGGGTAGATGAGGATTTGGACAGGACAGTCGTAGGTGTACTTGTCAGCCAGAGTGATGACGACACTGGTGGCAGAGCGGGCCAGAGGGTCTGCATCGGCTCGGATAGCATGAGACGGGCTCTCTACACCTACACAGAGCAAAAAAAACCACAGCAGATCAAATAACCAGTGGATCCATCGACAGTAATAAAAGTAATAACAAAGCAGCAGGTCCCACTGGAATGATGCACTCTTATAAGAGCTCACGTTTCCAAGAGATTTAAGAAAGCCAAGATCTATATATATATATTGTTTGTGTGTGTGTGTGTGTGTGTGTGTGTGTGTGTGTGTAGGTGTGTTTGTGTATGTGTATGGGGTGTGTATGTGTGTGTCTTCAGGTGCTGCAGCAGTTTAAGCAAACACTGAGAATAAACAACGAGCCATTATCAAGTCCAACATGAGAATTTCCATGATGCTCAAATCACAAAGTTGTCCAGTTTAAAGGAACAGTACACCGTTTTGGAAAAATACATTTATTAAATTAAAATTAGTTTAATTAGTTTGCTGAAAAGATCAATACCACTCTCTGTAGGAAGAATATGAAGCTACATAGCTTAGCATAAAGACTGGAAACAGATGGGAACAGTTCGGCTCTGTTCGAAGGTCGTTTTTACACGTGCATTTTTGTACAAATTAAACAAATTCGATATAAAGTGTTACTTCAGAATGATATTAATCTTTTCATCTAACTCATGAAAGCAAATTTCCCAAAATGTCGGATCATTCCAGCAATGTGTGACATTGTAAAACACACACACATACACACAACTGCAGACACACACAAAAGAGCAATGCTTTTTTTTCTCCTTTCCTGCACTTCACTGCAATCCTTCACCTCTTATTGCAGTCGTTGGAGCTTTCAAGTAGCCCTGAAATTCAATGCTTGATTACAGGATATTTCAACGGATCAGGCCTGTTATACCATGATACACACTGGAAAAATCTGGTATTTCAAGAAATGCTCATGGGTGTAATTCTACAGACGACAAGTGGAGTTGCCCCAAGAAAATATATATCCATCAAAAATATTACTAGGATTGGTTATTCTCTGACCTGCGAGTAGATAGGGAGCCCGTATCTCCAGCTGGAAGTTAAACTCGTAGTCCATTGAGTTTATGGCCTCCTCCTCAAGCAGTGAAGCCAACCACAGCTGAGCAGAGTTGGGAGTTTGATCGTGAGGACTTGAGGCACAAACATGCCTGTCTCGCCTAAATGTAGCAAAAAGCATAACTACATTAAAATGGAGTCATCTTGAATGCACATATAAGATATTAGTAGTGTCAGTTTTTATCCATACAAACATATATTTGGGACCTAAAAATAAATTTTTACACTGCCAAATCCTACTTTAAAATACACCAATTTTGGACACAACATGGTTGGTTTTCATAAATGTATGTTTGTTTCTTACATTCTGGAGAAGTTTGGGGATAATCCCTGCTCCTCGTTGATGGTCCTCTGTACCCGAGGCGTACACACCGGTGGGGATGAGACCCTGATGCCTCCGCTGGGCAGGGTGAAGAGCTCAGACGAGGTACTAACCAGAATGTGGACGGTCTCCATGGGAGGGATGATCCCAAGGTTAACCACTAACACTGTCCTCTCCATATCCTCATCCATCACTATGTGTCCTGTAACACCAGAGTAGATTAGTAAACCAAATGTATTTGCCACAATGTATATGTCCAATAGTTATCAATGAATTTCTTCTTTATTTTTGTCCTTGATTCTTCTCTTTAATCTCTAAAATAGCTGTCACTCTTGCTCCTCTAACTAGGAGCTCAGCTGTGGTTTTAGAAAGACCTTGGGTTTGCATTTTTAATGCGGTCTTTCAAACGATTGTCCTCATTAGTTAGTTCATACTACACAAGGTATTTCTACTTCTTTCTTTAAACGTACAAGGAATACAAGGACTTTTTAACTGCTCATGAAAAATTCTCAGTTTTAGTCTCAGATGAAACAAGGTGGTAGAAGCACTACCGCTTTTGTCCACAGGGGCCGCCAGAATCAACACATAAAAAAAGTTCCTTGTAGCTGCTTTAAGTGAAGTAGCACACTATAATGTTAATATTATGTTATTATTATATCACACTCCTCTGTATCTACCTACTGTAAACCTAACCCATTATTATGTCTATAAATACTGTAACAGCAGAGAGAGCGATATCCAGATTGTGCCCCTTTAAACCTGCATCAAATAATTTAGGCCACTTGGAGGCAGCACAACAAGATGTAACCATTGACATCTGACATTTAACGCCTTTTAAGTTAATATGACTGATACTAACAAACAGTAGCCTACACATTGGCAGACACCACGCCATTTGACGTTGTTTTTCAGGCACCCTGACAAATGTGAGTCCAATAAGCGTGCTAATTTTAGTACTCTTTAGGTCTCCACCAACTCCTGAGCAAGATCTTGCTCTTTGGCTGCTAAACTGCTGGAAACAGGGTTGATAATAGCAGCGAGAGTGAACCTAAGCAGTGAAGCTGCAGGACGCCAAATCAAAACAAGCTAAATGAGCTGAAAGACGCTAAAATGCTCTATAGTTGAAGGGGGGACTGCAGAGTGACCCCCTTTCACATTTGACAGAGTAACTTGATCCATTGTTAATATAACAATATTGATTACAGCATGCGGTTTTCACCTTACCGCTGCTACTCTGGAGGGCTCCATTAGATGTGTTGCAGCAATCCAGATAACAGTCGTCAATTTTGGCCTTGTCTTTGATTTGCAGTGTTATAATCTGACTGGATATCATTGACTCGAACCCCACAACAATAGAGTTTTCTTCCAGTGGATAAATGAAGATCCCTAACAGGCAAGTAGGAGAGAGGGAAAAAATAAAATAAGGGCACGAACCAGAGGCAGCAAAACAAGCAATTACACACATTCAGTCGATAATAGTGAATTTTAAAACAGCGTGTTTCAGAGCATAAAGCGGGATTATAGTTGAAAAGTAGCTGGTGTAACAGAAGTAAACAAATTAGTCTCCTGTAGTGTACACAACTCACCCTCAATTGCATGATCCTCAATATTTTCATAGGTCATAGAGGCTGTCATTGCCAGAGTATAACCCCTGACACAGGAAGTGATGTCTGACACACTGAGGGGCAGAGCGCTCCGGTTCTCCTTGTTAATGAGTCCAGGCATGGTGCTGGTTTTAGGATTCTGGTGTGTCGACGCATGTCAAAAAAAAGATAATTACACACTTGTGTCAGAAAAAAAAGCTGTGTTTAATATTAAATAACATATAAACATGTGAATACATTGTGTAAAATACATCTATATAATGAAAGAATTGAATTTTTCTGTGATAATAACACTCATAAGTCTTCTTTATCGTCGCAGAGTTGTGTGTCTTTGTCTGTCTCTGAATCTTCACTTCGATGTTGTGTAATAATCCAAGCTCCTAACCGCACCGAGCTAGTTAGCCAGCTAGGTACGCAGCATGTGCAGCCTTGTTAAACTACATAATTAAAATGAGATATTATTTTTGCTTTTTTTTTTTACGGCAGCCTAGTTAGCTGATTCAGGATTACTTTGGCTTTTTTTGTTGCTCCTGCTAACAGGTGCTAACTGGCTAAATCTGGTAGCAGTTGTTGAGCTTGCTTAAGAGGCAGGAGATCAACACCACTGTCACGGAAAGTTATATTATATTATTAAATAAAAAGTGACATAAAAATGTCCCCACCATAAAACTAGAAGAACACACTAATTTTTACATAATTCATTAATATGATTATTCTATAATTGCATATGAATTTATCTAATATTGAAGACTTTAATTGCAATCGAGCACAAAAGCAGAAAACCTTTCTTTTTTCATCCTTTTCAGCACTTAAATGTTACACAGCAATAACATTATAAACACAGCAGGTTCTCAACAGGCTCCAAAACTAGATGTAAACAGCTATAGACGTCAGTTCAGTGGAGCAGGTTTTATTTATTGCAACCTCAATAATCTTCAGTGATATGATGTACAAAAACTAAGGAGCCTTGGGATAGGTGCCGCAGGTATTTGAGATAAAGGTCACAGCAATAAAACAAACTGAGGGTGGCATCATCATTACAACACACCAACAATGTAACAGGAGAGAAGGGGAAAAAAACAGTATCCAGTGCCATGTGAGGTGAAAAACAGAAACGATACATAAAGATTAATGCTCTTGGAGGAATGCAGCGCCACTAATTATGTAAGTTATACAATAAAATTATCTGTTGCTTCGGGGCTGTGTTTCACTGATAATGTCGTCTCCTCCACCAGCAATCTTGCTTATGGGCTGTCAAGGGTCTGTGTCTGCTGCACGACCAGAGCCCCAGCGCAGGCTTGATGGGAAGTGTTATGACGAAAGCAATTTCCATAGAGACAGCTCTGCTCGCTTGCCTGCAGACTGACCAGTAACATCTCTCAAGTGTGCCTTTATTTTTGATACTATGACTGATTGCAATTAAAAAACGCCAGGCGATCTCTCTCCTTCACACAACCCACCAAAATCATATTACCACATAGAAAATCCAAACAGGGTTCAACTGGTTTCCACGGACGCACAACTTCCACACACTCCCTTGGCAACAGAAGTCCTTCAGAATCAATAACAAATTCGATCAGTCTTTTTAATAGCCTAGTCAAACTGGGGTTTTAGGCACCATGTGGTTATTTATGGCGAAGGAAAGGTCATACAGATGTAATTACAGACTATTTAGTTGTCTGTCTCAACAGTGCCATCGTGTGTCGAGTCAGCCGCAGATTGAGAAAGCAAATAGGAATATGTCCCTTTATCCCTCTATGGAGACAATCTCCTTGTACAGGTGAATAAAAGAAAAGACTTAATAAAAACAATAAAAACTTGTAATCCTAAAGCTTGCAATATAAGAAAGACACTGAACATCAAAACATAATCACAAATTAATACGAATAAATTAAATTAAACATCTACCTTATACAGGTGAAGGTGATATTAATTCAAATTCTAAATAAGATAACAAGGTGCTTTCATACATGACGTTTTTTTTTTTTCTTCCCCAAGGAATCCTTTTCTTTACAGTCTTTCACTTTATAGTAATTAGTGTTAAAAGTGGCAGTCCCAGGATGCTTCTCTCCTGGTTGGCTCAGTCACATGAGTCACCCTGTTTCCCTCCGGAGGGATTTTTTTGCTAAAAGACCACCAAACCGTCAAACTCTCAACATTTCCTATCAGCATTGCCACACTCCTCTGCGCTCATTAGTGTCAAAACGGAGAGCAGATGCTGTGGTAACCACCTGTTGAGACGCACTGTCTGGATATCTGTTGCAGTGTAAATCAAGATGCATCACTGGTAGTTTTTAATCATCCGACTGGTCAACCTTTTCTTCATTTCAAACAAATGACAGGGATGTTTAATTTATGCATCATCAAGAAGAGACACACACACACACACAGGCGGCATTAAAATGCATCTGATATGATCACATCATCAGTCTCATTATCTTACCTTTCATTTGTGTCAGCTGGGTATGCAGCGAGGATCTCTCTCTGTCAGAAGTCCACTTATGATGAAAGATATCCTCCCCCTCTCCGACCTCTCTCAGCTCCCCTTTTTTTTGTTCTCTCTCTGTGGCGTAGAGGGAATAGGAGTGCTGCCACAGGTGGCAGAAGCTACAGATGCAGCGGCCACATCGTTAGTTAGACGTTCAATGCAAAGAAAAGGGAAGGCAGGCAGGAGCTGCTGCAGCAGTTCAATCAAGCACAGCAACATGTGGTTGCAAAATTTTTTCATTTATTCTCCTCCCCCTCTTCCTCCTCCTCCTTCTCCTTGTCCTGCTCCTCCCTGTGGATGCTGGAGTTGGAGGGCTTTGAGAAAGAGAGAGAGAGGTGCTGAGACAGAGGGTCCAGTCCTTCTAGTAACCCCCCCCCCTTTCTCATCAGATGCACATTCAGAGCATCAGCACCACCCACTCACTCCAGCCCTCCCTGACACCGATGACAACAGGAACCATTCAGGTATCCTTTTTTTATTAGCTAGGCATCAGAGTAAAATACATATACTGCAACACCAGGAGAGTGGGGGGGAGGCTTGAAAGAACAGATGGGTGAGGGAGTACTACATGTCCCCCTTCGTATCACCTATAATCTCTCTCTCCTTCCTCCCTCCGGTGGGATTGGAAAGCTCTTAATGTCTTAAATCCAATGTGGGTGTTTGGCTGTCTCTATGTTTTGTGATCACTCGGTTTGATCCATCTGTTTTCTTGCGAGGTTACCATGACAATTAATGTGTGTTTATAAAGTCTTTTTGGTTAGTTGCGAAAATGTAGATAGTGTCTGTGTGTGTGTGTGTGTGTGTGTGTGTGTGTGTGTGTGTGTGTGTGTGTGTGTGTGTGTTGGTGGGTTGGCTGAAACTCAACATCCGCCTCCAAATTGAATCAACCTGCAGCCAATAAAACTCTGTAGGCCCCCCACCTCCCTCCTTCCCTCCTTCCCCCTCACTGTCTATCTGTTTCTCAGCCTCTCAGACACGGCCACACACCAGCACACACACACACACACACACACACACACACAAACACACACTTACAACAATCAAATTGTAGGAAGGTTAATGGCAAATTCCACTTAAATGGTTAAGTGACTGCAGGGCTGCAACTTTCATTATTTATTTTATTTTGCTCGATAAAAGGGTCAAAAGAATTGCCCGGAAAAAAATCATAAAGCTTGTGCAAGGTGATGTTATCGAATTGCTCATTTTCTCTGACAAATAGTTCGAGACCCAAACAAATTCAGTTTGTGATCACATAAGACAAAGAAAACATCAAAGAAAGAAAAAGTATTTTTTTCCTTAAATTACTTTTGAAGTTTTTAAATATAAAAATAGTTCTCTTCCTATGTGAAGCACTGATCTGCTGTGTAAAATGTGCTGCATGTCTTATGTGTACATTGAATATTTTTATGGATGGATATTTTTCAGTATTTTTTTACATTTTAAAGACCCGACAATTAATTGATTAATCAAAACAATAATAGCTGCAGCCCTAGTTCAACATCTAACATCTAACATCTAAATCTAAGTGGGGAATGCCTTTAACCCTCTTAGTACTGTATATAGAAAATAATAATCAATTAATCAAAAATAATTAAGCAGACTAATTGATAATGAAAATTATAATTAGTTGCAGCCCTACTGCAAAAAAAGCTTTTCTAATAAATATAATAATACATTTTATTCATAAAGTACTTTTCTGATCTGACAGTATTGTTTACAAATAAACAATAAACATGAACTTGACCTTGACAAAATACTACAACTCATTCAGATTAATACATATCAAGATTAAAACTGTGATTCTAGGAACCCAAATAAAAAAACACTACATATGACATCAATAGAGTAAGATTCATTATCATTATTTATCACATTATTTCAAATACTAAACACATTTAAAACAGAATAATGCTCTTTTATAAAAACTCCACCATGTGAAATGTTAGTGCAAGTTGTTTTTTAAAGCATTTTCATGAAGATGAGATCAGTCTATTTGCCTGAATTGGTAAAATACCTTGTCATGTAGCAGGTCTGTATAGATATTGTGTAATGGGTGTGTCAGCAGGTTCACTCTGCACATAGGGTGGGAATACTACGATGCCTTCACGTGTTCCTCATAAGCCTCGTACATACAATAATACCGTGCATTCAAGTGCTTCTAAAAACAGATATTTTGTTTCACAGTTGCATAAAAAAAATCATAAAGCAACTATAAACATATTGTACAGATAACATCATACAAATAGAGACACACAGAAACGCAATAGCAACTTTTAAATAGTTATAAGAGGGTTGAATCCGCTGTTTATCAGGATTTCCTTCAACTTTTCCTTCAACCTTAAGCTCAATACATCAGAATATTGAGATACACTGTCAAACAACTCGTAGCTGCATAATAATTGGCAATTTTCCACTTTTATTGGTTGCTTCTTCTTTTAAAGTCTTAAAAAAAATCGCCACATTTCCGACGCTCCTGAATGCCGCATCAGTGGTGTGGTCCAGGTCAGGACGGGTCAGCGGCACGTCGTCGGCTCGCTTCGACGCAACATCATTCACGCTGACACCAAACTTTTTTGTGTTCATAAAAAAAACTGGTTGTTTGTCTCGCAAGAAAAACGCCAAATTAATGTTTGAAAATGTCCGAGGATTCGTGGGCTCTTGCGGTCGATGTTCAAGAAGCTACAACTCCATCCACGCAGGTAAGTTGTTGAGGGTGGTAGGGGAGGGAGGGGAGGGAGGGAGAGAGAGAAAAAGGTGACCCAAAAAAACTCCCCCCAAAAAATCTTACTCATCGTTTGTTAGCAGGTTAGCTGGACATGCTATCTAGCATCTGTGCTGCCACTGTGTGCTTTGCTAACTTTACACACGCAGTTATAGTTTTGTGGTTTGTTTTGTTTTGTTTTTTTTTTTAGTTAACAGTGTGATTTTCTCTCAACAGTTGAACTTCTCAAAGAAAGTGGATCGTGTGCGAGGTCCACGAAACGTGAGAGGAGACATAAATGGTGATTAATTGTTTTCAAATTCAGTTAAAAGTTGTTTTATTGGCGTAGAAATAGAAGTTTTACATTGTCAAAGCAAGTGTATAATGTATGTGGTTACAGATTGGGAAGAAGAAAACTTAAAACAAAGTAGAAAAATAGGCTTTAAAACAATGAAATAGAAGTTTTACATTGCCAAAGCAAGTGTATAATGTATGTGGTTACAGATTGGGAAGAAGAAAACTTATAACAAAGTAGAAAAATAGGCTTAAAAACATTGAAATAGAAGTTTTACATTGCCAAAGCAAGTGTATAATGTATGTGGTTACAGATTGGGAAGAAGAAAACTTAAAATAAAGTAGGAAAAAAAGTGAAAAATAGGCTTAAAAACATTGAAATAGAAGTTTTACATTGTCAAAGCAAGTGTAAAATATATGTGGATACAGATTGGGAAGAAAAAACTTAAAACAAAGTAGGAAAAAAAGTGAAAAATAGGCTTTAAAACAATGAAATAGAAGCTTTACATTGCCAAAGCAAGTGTGAAATATATGTGGATACAGATTGGGAAGAAGAAAACTTAAAATAAAGTGGAAACAAAGTAGAAAAATAGGCTTAAAAACATTGAAATAGAAGTTTTACATTGCCAAAGCAAGTGTATAATGTATGTGGTTACAGATTGGGAAGAAAAAACTTAAAATAAAGTAGAAAAAAGTGAAAAATAGGCTTAAAAACATTGAAATAGAAGTTTTACATTGCCAAAGCAAGTGTATAATGTATGTGGATACAGATTGGGAAGAAAAAAAGTGAAAAGTAGGCTTAAAAACACAATTACTGATATGTTTTTTTAATGTAAAAGTGTGTGTTTGTGTCCATGTTAATACATATTGGGCAGCAAGATATACCCTGTCTCCTCCTCCTATAAGTATTTAAAAACGTTCCCTTATTTCATATCCAAGCTACTTAATTTTACAGCTCAGTTGTGGTGGTGTTTGGCGGACTTTGGTGGTCTTTTTTTTCCACCTGTGCAGGCAACATAGTGCCGGAGAAGAGTGAAAATGGAGGCTGGAGAAAAGACGGGGACAAAGTGGACCTGGCCGAGCAGTCCCTGTTGAATAAACTGATCCGGCACTCTCTGGTGCGGAACAGAAACCAGGTGGAGGTTCTGCAGCGGGATCCCACCTCTCCTCTGTACTCTGTGAAGACGTTTGAGGAGCTGAGACTGTGAGTTTTGAAAGTGATTGACTCTCAAAACAGGTGTATGTACATGTATGTTTTTTCCTCCCAGGGTTCCCACGCGTCCTGGAAAACCTGGAAATTTAGGGATACGTTTTCCAGGTCATGGAAACACCTGGAAAATTGATAAAAATGACCAAATATCTTGGAAATACTCTATGTTGACCTGCTGCTGTCAGTAGACCTTTATCACAGCATCCATTTTGACATGTAACAGTAGGATCACCTATGGCTGACCACTCTTGGTGAGTCCTGTCCTCGTCAAACACTTAATTCTTGTTATTTTATTACCTGTTGATCAATAGGAAGCCTGATCTGCTGAAGGGTGTGTACAACATGGGCTTCAACAGACCATCCAGAATCCAGGAGAATGCTTTGCCCATGATGTTGGCACAGCCGTGAGTTCTTTTTTATTCTTTCTAAGTAGTGCTGACACAAGTAATCAATTCATCAATTAGTCAATGGAAAGAAAATTAATCAACAATTTAGATAATTTTCAGTTATCAAGGGAAAATATTGAAGTATTTGCTGGTTCAAGCTTCTCAAATGTGAGACTTTGTTGCTTCTCTCTCCTTTTTTATGTCATTAAAATGTAATCTCTGCATTTTGGATGGTTGGTTTGACGGTGAGCAGCTTGACAACATCAACTTGACCTCTGGGAGATTACTGTAATTAAGAATTTATATAGTTGAGTAATTGTTTATCAGGGGAAATGCCAAATATTTTTCTCATTCAAGCTTTTCAAATGTGAATGTTTGCAGCTCATTTCCCTCTTGTAACCCTGTAAATGTAATATCTCCTCATCTTGGAGTATTGGTTTGACAAAATGAGCCACTTGGCAGCATTTTTTATCTCAATGAGACTTCCTGGTGAAATATATCAATCAAAAGAAATTCAATTTAGAGCAATATAAAACTGAGAAAAGCAGTAAATCATCACAAGGAGCAGGGAACCAGCAAATGTTGCACTGCATTTTTGCTTGAGAAATTACACGCAATATCAAAATCAATTAACAAAATTCAAGGTTATGTGTATTTTTTTCCCCTCGATCGATGTTCTGGCAGTTACTAACAACATTAGCAGCTAATTATATCAGCACTAATGCAGTTAAATGCAGTTTAGTGGAGGTTTTGGTGTATATTATTTTGACTTGTTTGTGCCAGTTGTTGCACATTCAAGTAACCAAACATACATTCATGGTGCTTTACAGAGAATTATCATACCAACTGGACTGGTTTTACTAGTCTAGAGATTATTTGGTATGTAAAACATCACCCATCAAAGTTTCCTGGATCCCATTATCATAGACACAACTAATCAGTTTACTATAATACCAAGAGAAGGGGAAATGATTGATTATCAAAACAGTTGCTAATTAATTTTCTGCTGATTAATTATTTCTGCTCTAAAATGGACCGTAACTATTGTCCTTTTTAACTTAATGCCAAAGTCACACCACAGTAGTTCTAAAAGTCTTTTTAAACATTCCTGACATCAGGTTTGTCTGTGATTTATTCTCTTCTTTTTGTGTATTTTCTGTTTCCAGACCTCAGAATCTGATCGCCCAGTCACAGTCTGGCACAGGCAAAACTGCTGCTTTTTCTCTGGCCATGCTCAGCCACGTAAACCCAGCCAATAAGTGGACTCAGGTAAGCCTAAAATGTAATCTTCAGAACCAGCCAGTGCCCAGTTTCACTTGTAGATGCTGGAATATACTCACCTTTGGGGATTTTTTTTTTTCAGTGCCTTTGCATCGCGCCAACATACGAGCTTGCTCTGCAGATTGGACAAGTCATCGAGCAGATGGGGAAATACTGCCCTGATGTGAAACTTGCCTACGGTATTCGGGGCAACAGAAGTAAGAATGTAACCATACTTATGATTATGATGATTAAATTAGTTGCAAAATGGTATTTAAATTAATTTAAGAGCCAGTGTTGGTGATATCGCTGCATGAACTTCTGCACTCTGTTCAGTGGAAAGAGGCATCAAGTTGCAGGAGCAGATTGTCATTGGAACACCAGGCACAGTCCTCGACTGGTGCACCAAGTACAGGCTCATCGAACCCAAGAAGATCACCATGTTTGTGCTGGACGAGGCTGATGTGATGATCGCCACACAGGGTCACCGGGACCAGAGCATACGTATCCATAGGCGGGTTTCCTTTCAGAGAAACCTTTTGATCATAGTAACAGTTTTCTTTGTCACGTCAGTCAACAAGTGTCTTTTATTCACAGTATTTTCCTCCTTTTCTTCGTACCAATGCAGGCAGCTGACAAAGGACTGTCAGATGCTGCTTTTCTCTGCAACCTTCGAGGACTCGGTGTGGAGGTTTGCAGAGCAGGTGGTTCCCGATCCCAATATTATCAGGCTGAAGCGCGAAGAGGAGACGCTGGACACCATCAAGCAGTTCTACGTGGTCTGTAAGGAGAAGGAGGACAAGTTCACAGCGCTCTGTAATTTGTATGGCAGCCTAACCATTGCACAGGCCATGATCTTCTGCCATGTAAGTCCTGCTTTGTACACTCTTACTTAAAAGTTACATATTTTCACTGGGCAATCTGTATCTGGATATTGACATTTAATCCACACCTGGTATTAAGAATTGTTTTTGTTATCTCCATTCTGGTTCTACCTACCTTTTTAATACAGCATTTGTGTAAAAAACAAACAAAAACCAACCAACCCGCCTCACCCTCCTCTGCCGAGCGTATAGGAGAAACTACCGTAGCAGCAAAAAAACGTGAAAGCCTATCCACAGCCAGTGTTTGGTTTGTCTGTTCAGGGCTACTGTAGATATTGTGGGTTCAACATAGCAGCCTCAATGGAAGTGGAAGTGTAGATAAAAACATCTCAATCTGAGGTTACGAAAACACTGCGATTTCTTATTTTCAGGTGATTGTACACCAATCAATACATATGAATATGAATATTAAATTATATTTCTGGAATTTAATATATAAAAGCAGCAATGTGACTACTACTGTTATGAGACAAAGCACAGAGCATCTTTTGAGCAGAAATACCAACTTAAATCCGAACTGAGGACACAGAAAACTAAAAGACCTTTCCGTCAGTATCATTGATCCATGAGAAAGAGGAGCGCCTGTGTTTTTAACGGTATTGAAAGTCATACCTTCAGGATTTCTAAATACCCTGGTCTACCGTTATACCTTGATACTTCCCAAGTCTATTGTGTTCCATGTGAAGAGAAGCAATCCTGTTCTATGAGCTCTGCTTCTACGGCTAGGAATTCATTTTTAATCACTACTACTTAGCTATGTCTCGGCTAAGAAGAGGCAGAGTTTGGTAGTGTTTTCTTTTTTGTGTGTTTTTGTCAAAATACACTATCCATGTTAATGCTAGGTGTACATGTGGTCTTAAATCGTAAAGACAAAACATAGTACAATGAGAATACCACAAGTTTCACCAAAAGAACTCTGTAGCTTTAAGACTTTGACCTCTGCTTTGACTGAAAATGTAGAAAGATATCAAATTTATTGCAAAAAAACAGTTTTTTTAATTCCATGAAAAATGTCCTTTTGAGAGGATGTAATATGAGCAGTTAAGTTTAGCTGATAATTTTTCTTCAGACTCGCAAGATGGCTGCTTGGCTGACTGCAAACCTGACCAAAGAGGGCCACCAGGTGGCATTGCTGAGTGGGGAAATGACCGTGGAGCAGAGAGCTTCTGTCATCGAGCGCTACAGGAACGGCAAAGAGAAAGTGCTCGTAACCACAAATGTGTGCTCCAGAGGTGATGGACATTAAGTCTGATTTTAAAATTGGAACATCTTTATGTTTGAAGGTGAGTATAAGTATTTCATACCTGTTTGTGGGTCTGTTGGTTGCAGGTATTGATGTGGAACAAGTGTCACTTGTGGTCAACTTTGACCTCCCAGTGGACATGGATGGGAATGCCGACAATGAGACATACCTTCACCGGATCGGCCGCACAGGACGTTTTGGCCGAAGAGGATTTGCTGTCAATATGGTTGACAGCAAACACAGCATGGATATCATCAACCAAATTGAGATGCACTTCAGTATGTTCCTGTTTCTCCCAGTTTGATCGTGTAAAACGGTAAATATAAGGATCCTAACGTGACTTTTACGTCTCTGTCTTCCTTCCACAGACAGGAGAATCACGAAGCTTGATACTAGCGACCTGGAAGAAATGGAAAGCCTGATGAGCTGAATCCTTCGCTAAACGCACAAACCTACTGAAGCAGTTAGACGTGTTACCTCAAATGTGACTTGAGTTCTTTCAAGGGTGTATTGTTTGCATTTTTATTGTTTACAGAAGGGATATGCATGCCAATGTTGACTATGCAAACTTATTTTATGGCAATAATTTGTGCCAAAAGTTTCCACTTAAATTTAATTTGATGTGTCCGACTTTAATCACTGAAGTCACCTTAAGCCTTTGGGGCTGTCTCACAGAGACTTTAAACCAACCACCTGCTGTTAAAACAGCGTTTAAGAAGGGTGGTGAAAGTGCTACGGTTGATGGTTTGCAGTGTTGTGTTTTTGATTATCTGAAGTGAATTATTATTGTAGGTTTGGTGGGATATAATGTGTCTCATCTATAGACGTTTGCGTGGTTTGATCAAGGTTGAGTTCAGATAAAATATCTACGAGTGACTTGAAGCATTTTTAGGATCAAATGCAATTAAATTTCAGCCTAGTGGTAGCTGACTATTAGTTTCCATCAGACTGTGAAGCCAGAGCTGTTGCTCTGTTTGTGTGTGTGTGTGGACTAAAAAAATAAATATACTGTTGCATGTTAAACCTGTTGACTGTTCAGTTTCTTTGCTGTTCAAACATTACATACATACATAAATACATTTATCAAGTAAGACCATAATGAATCCATTGAACCTTTATTAAACATAATATACAATTAAAATATATTTCTTCAGTGAATATACAATCTGTGCAAAAAGACAAGAATCCTGTAACCTCCTAATTTTCTGCACTAGTGTGTAATTGTTTGTTTACGTCTTCCAGAGATGAATGTCCTGTATTTATGTTGAAAGACATTTGATTAGTCCTATTGTGGTACTTTGAGTCTTCATCTATAGAGAAGTCATTTCTGTGGCTCCATTCAGACTGAAAACATAAAAGGAGTTCTTAATCAGAAGAGAGGAGAGGTGTTTGAAAAAGGCCTTTCTCATAATGCGTTGGAAAGAAAAGAACAGGTGTGACTAATAATGGCCATCATTAACTTTATTAATTGCGTCTGTGCTTTCCCTGCTGTGTAAAATTGTCTTCTGTGAAAAAGACCTATATTGACAAGCTAGTGATGAGTATACTTCTGTGCCTCCGCATTGTGATGAAAGGACTTAATTTGGCATACAAGAACCTCACCCACCAAAGAGAAGATGTGGAAAATGGCGACAAACAAAGAAACGCTTTTCATTGCTGCATTTGTCCGCAGCATCTCTGATTATGCTTTGGTTTTAAATGCCAGAACTACTGCAACCACATCACAGATAAACCAGATTATCCTCCTTAAATCAAGAACTGATAACTGACAGCAGATTGAAGTTCTTCATTTGCTAATTACCTCCTATTTCTTGATAAAATCTTGTATAGTCTAAGTAAAAGACCATACAGGTAACAGCCATAAAGAATACATTTCAATGTACCTGCCTGAAGTATTCTGATTAAATAGTACAGCAAAACAAGTTACCAATGTTTTAAGATGTTTTGACTAATTTGAGTCTGATATGGGTTTATTTTTTCCAAAAACAAAAATGAAATGAACTAGTAGAAAATCATACATATCTCACACATATCTGAGTGACTTCTCATGGTGCACTGGAGGTTTTTCACACTTCTGTAAGGTGCACATGGGACAATGATTGGCTCCAAACTGGTTAAAGATCATGCTCTTATGTACACGTCTTAAACTTCAGATGGCGAGGTGAGCACAGAGAAGCTTTGAGCATTAAACTTCATTCTTCTTCTCACACATCCAAGTGAAGAAACATATTTATTTAACAGAGGCACTTCAACTACAAAACTTTAAAAATAGCTCATGCTCACTCGTGCTCCACCACACTGTCATTCTGAGAGATGCACAGCACCGATCTGTTCAAGATGCCACACTGGGCCAGGGTCATATCCATGTCTGTGAAGGTCCTGCGTGGCACATCCATGGTCTCAATGGAAGTGCCTCCATACGTGGCTCCGTACCTGACCTCTGCACTGCCTCTCACCACCTGCAGCGTGTCTGTGGGGTCAAAGTGCTGCTGAAACCTCCTACCGCATGGCGCTCGGACGGCTAGGAGCAAACTCCCAGTGGCACCAGCCTCTTTGGTCAGCGTTGGTCCCGGGTCAGGGGGCTTAGGGATGACCCTTGGGTGCACATCAGCCCTCTTGTCCACCTCGGAGCTGCTGGTCTGGGTCTCTGCGGGGGGATCTGGCTCCTCATGCCTGTGCCTTTGCTGCAGGAGGGCATCATCAGACAGGCTGAGCTTGGACATCTGTTTCTCCAGGCTTCGCCCAGGACTCACCTCTGACTGCCTCCTCTCTATGGAGGGAAGAACCTTGTACTTGTTCAAGGACTGCCGTGGAGTCGCAGGGGAGTGCTGCAGCATCTGCAGAACTTCATCCGGGCTCAGCTGGCTGGCCTGCCACATTATGGGCTGGGACTGGGAGCGGAGGCTTCTGTCCGGCCTGCTGTACACAGGTGAGTCTGGAGACTCGGGTGGCCCCTGGATGCTGTCTGTGTCACCTGTGTATTCAGAGTTGTTGACAGTGGGTCTGCTTCGCCCCTTGGAGGACTTTGGCCTTGTTAAATGCATCGATAAGCAGCTGTTAAAGATGGAAGAAGACTGTGAAGATCCCCGGTGGTTTCTTGGCTTCAGTCCTTCACGAAAAGAGTAAAGAAAGTCGTGTAAGTTGATGTTGCTGTCCTCCTGCTGCTGTCAGGGAAGCTGTGTTGAAGAGCAGATTCGTGCTACCGAAGCTAAATTACACGTTAAAACGTAAGAAACGCCGTCTGCGCGCATTACTTATGAGACGCTTTCAATCCAATTCACGACTTTCAGCAGGAAGTACCTCTTGAGCGTCAGCGAGGTTGCCATGACAGTCTGGTTGCCCTGACGACGGCATGTGGTTGGAGGCGGGGAGACCCCTGGTGGTGAAAGTGCGCAACTGCAGCTACATTCATCAGATGTAATAATAATGTAACTCTAATATTCCGGGATGTTCGGACCCTCTTTAACAGCTCCAAAAACACATTTAACATCGTTAGATCATTTTAATACTACATAACTTTACATACATTCATCAACATTGATTATAAACGTGTTTTTTGAGCTGAAGTCCGCCACAGAAAATGAGTTTTGGGGATGCATTTACTCGAGTAATTAGTAATACTACTGTATACAAATGCTTTATTACAAGAAAGTGAAGCATTTACTTAAGTAAAAGCACCAAAAATAAAGGTACTCATAATGCAGAATGGTCTATTTCAGAATAATATACATTAGTCTATATTATTGATGCATTAAGTTGTTTATGTTGCAGCTGGTAAACTTCAAATACTTTATTGCTTTTGCACTAGTAGCTTGTGAATTCCCTCAGGGAACAATAAAGTTTTATATTAACCTGTATAAATAAATAATCATTTGTTTATAGACTATATTTTGTATTATTAAGCGAAATATGCAAAGAAACTGGTAACTGAAGTTATCAAATGTACTGGAGTAGAAGACAAAATTAGAAGAACATTTAAATAGCCAAATCAAGTACCACAGACGGTTAATATTCTCTGTATGTCTGATTGGTGTTGAAAGTATTTTTTAGACAGCATTAACTCCTGAATCTCTAATAAGTCTAAATAACACTTAGCAAAACAAACAAAGCCATCACTATTTGTAGTGTTGCATGCAAGTGACTTTTTGGCAAACAAAAGGAACAAACATTTGTTCATACATAGCCTGTATTACATGTAATGTTCCCTTATTAGGGTGTTTATATGGTGATTCCCATATTTTGTCACCAAATGTGCAAGTCCAGTTTGTGGTAAGGGGAATAGTTACTACCTCACGGTTTTTCAGGTCAGAAGTACTAGTATATAAGTATTATTTTAAACATAAAACAGTTAGGAAGGAAGGAAGTTAAGCAAATGTCAACACATGGATTAATAGTAAGTGCTGGGGACACTTGATCACCACCACTCACAAGCATTAGTATAGAATTAAAAAAAATAAGACATAATCAAAGTTAACTTCCTTTACTTTCGACAACATATCATCTATAGTCAATTGTCAAATTGAACATAACACAAATTCACATCCATCAACCATGTGGAATTGTTTTTATTAAGCTGTTTATAAACTGTGTTTGAAGTAAGGGTAATATATATAATATATACCATACAGTACATTATTGTAAAACAATACACCTCAAATAAAAAATAACATATTTTGTCATTTATACATTAAATGAAAAATTGCACTGAGATCACATACAGCAGGTAGGGCTGCACAATTAACCGAAATAGTATCGAAAGTGCAATATCCAAAACACAGAAGCTGCAGTTTGTTTTTGGATAAAGGACAAATATGTGCCACAACAGCATTATAATGAAGCACTGTAGTTCTGAAGAGATGCTCCGGCCTACAAATCTTGTTTGGTACAGACCCCAAACATTTCACACCGTCCTGATTTGGGAAGTTTTTCTCATTAAAAACTTAATTTGTGATGCAAAAATGATCATTCCCACACTAATCGGGACTCATATCGCATATAATACCTGTCGAAATGATTCTTTTCACCATATCGTAAAGCCCTAACAGTAGCGTTACTGAGTCAGCAACTAAAAACCTTTGTTTCATAGGTTACCAAAAACAATTTCTAAAGTAAAAACATAACATTTGGTATGGCCACTGAACTGTAAATATAGTTCTCTATGTGTTAAATTTAAAGATCCACATTATTCCAGCCCTTCTGTCCTGTGATGTTACGAGTACATTTTGCTTTTTACTTCCCAGATAGCTTTATGACTGCTGGCATGTGATGAGTGTGGAAACTGCTACTTGTCCCGTAAGGCTGCAGTTTGTCGGTGGTCTTTTATCTGTATGTTTACTACAAGGCCATAGTACTTTATATATATATATATATATATACTTTATATATCAGATGAACTAGCATTCGATGAAATAAATCCCCAATGTGTAACAGGAGCATAAGTATGTTAGCATTTGAATGAAGTATAGCAAGAGAATGTGACAAATCTGACCTAATAGCCCTGTTATTATATTTCACACCAGCATTTCTCTAATACATAGAATGATTGGTATCCGTTGTAAAATGCAACAAAATTCTTTTCATTATCGACTAATTTGCCAATTATTAAATCAGTCAAAACCCCCAAAATATACGAAAAGAATCAGAAACCATCAAATATTTGCTTGAAAAATTGCTTTGACGATTAATAGATTCTCAAAACAGTGCATCCATCTACAAAACAGTAGATTAATGTACCAAATAAGTAGTATCAACTTGGTCTTTTTTTATATAAATAATGAAAACAAACAGCAGATAGCAGTGAGCAAAGACTTTAAGCCCCACTGTAGTTCCCTTCATTGATTTAAATTAAAAACAAATCAATCTATAAAGATCATTCAGAGGTGCATTATAAAGAGTAGATAGATACACATGCAACATTAAACAGTAGTTTTATATTAAACACTGGTAACGCAGTAGGTAGAGATTAAAGTCAGTGGAATAATGCTTAATTATTTGTATTTAACACTGTACATTAAACAATTAAACCACCAAACAGGAGTAGTAGCTAGCTCGACAGCCCGTCAGCAGGGACAAGTTGTAGATATTTAATCATGTAAATGAAAATAACAGCACTTGTTGCTCTCTATGGTAACTCGAGCAGGTTATGTTGAGCGTAGAGTTCCTCTGTGATCTGGTACACCTCAGAGATAAGAGGTATAGCTTCCCCGAGCATGGCGACGACCTTCTCCGGAGGGCCCACATTCATCACCTCAAGGAAAGCGAGACGCCCTGGGAGCACGCAGAACGCCATGCCGGCAGCCTTACGGATCACCCATGGGTGGTGCTGGGCAAGAGACTCGTTGTAGGCCTCCGCACACATGACAGATGTCTTGCTGTCCTCGCTGCTGGTGCGGAGGCGCTCCAGGAAGAGCTCCAGCCACCTCAGTGCGCGGTGGAGCCTCAGTAGAGTACGGCAGCCTGATTCTGGATTACTGGCTTTCTTGGTCAGGTCCACTAGTCCATTGTCCAGCTCGTATTTGAGCATTGACTGGATAGTGACATACTGAGACCCGTTCTCACCCTCCAGGTAGGCGACCAGGATCTTGAGCTTGTTGACAGCATCCATGGAAATGAAGCCAAAGACACTCCCCAAGCTGTTCAGAAACCTATTAAAAGGGATAAACAGTCTGTCAGTTGTCTGTTGTTTTGTTTATGGACTGTTGTCTTTTGAATTGCCTTGTTTGAATGTTTCATCTAATGGTGAAAATGTACAAGAAAACTGTTAATCGCTATAAAAAATACACCTCAGTGACATTTTGTGACAGTGTAGAGCAATGTTTTCCAAATATACACTATATATTGCAGAATTTCATCCATTTCTGTGGAGAAAACTGAATTAAATTACTTTTTTTTTTAAATTTAGATTATTATTTAAGATGTAAACTTTGAGTGAGTACATTAACACAAGATATATTAACTCTGTTAAGTTCAAACAACCTGCTAAGTGCCAAACAAAACACTGGATTAGTTCAAAAAAAAAAACCTATTAAGTGTGTGAAATAAAAAAATAGACAGAGAATTGTATAAAAAAAAGTTCCTAAAAATATCAGGAAAACTAATTTCTGATCAATATACACAAGAAATAACTTGTTATACATAAACTTCCTGCAGTTATTGTCTTCACTATTTGGGTTAATTGTACAGTTTATAAGTTGTTCAGTACTGTTATTGTTATACATTGCAATATCCATAAAATATGTCACATTGTCAGGGGTCGTCAGTTTACTTAATGATAGAAAAAAAAGGGCCCAACAGTAAAAAAGATATGAAACCAGTGGTGTAAAGTGTATTATAAACAGTATAAACAGTATAAAAAGTAATAAAAATGCTGTAATTTCCTACACAAAGCCAAAAGGATTTAACCCCCTAAACAACTTACTTTACAAGACCACGCCACCCAGCGATGTAATGTTCAAGATAGACATCTTTATTTTCCGACAGACACAACTTGAAAGTGTCGAGCACCTCCTGTAAACAGAATTTCTGCTCTTCAGGAGCCACGGGACCAGCCATGGTTTCTATGAGGAAGCGCTGTCGGTGAGAAGCGGATAGGAAACAAATGAATGAGCAAAATGTAGCAAACGACTACCGACACAACTGGAGGTCGCAGGAAATGTTAAGCACCCAGGTAGAGAAGTAAACACATTACCTGCGAGAGAAACTAAAAGTGAAAGGGAAATAAAACATCTCTTTTCGTCTCCGTACAACGACAGGTCATTCCTGCTCTAATCCGCTTCTACTGCGCAGACGCGAGCCGGAACGCACGGGAAATTGGCGACTTTGCCTTCGAAATAAAAGCATTGGATTTTTCTACCATGGCTTGAGCGTGGTGGCCACTATTGTGATTGGTTAAAGAGACATTTTTAAAGTTATAGATATTAATTTAGGGTTGTGTAATGTTTTTTTTTTTTTTTTCTCCCCTGCTTTTTCAAATGAATTAAAATAATTCTTGTATGCACCTTTCGATCCACAGGTGTGCTAAATTATATCATTAAAAAAATGTGTGGTATATTTTCTTGGGCTACTTTCTTTATTTCATTGATATAAGATCAATATTTAAGCCATAGCTTCCCCAGAATCCCCCCAATGCAACCCTACCCCCTCAAACATAATTTAATCAAAAATACATGTTCTAGATATTTTTCTGTAATTTTTTTATTTCCATATATGGTTAAAAAGATTTTGTGTCAAACCCTTCTTCATCCTACTAGTCACGGTCACATTTTGAACTATTTAATACACAAGTCACATACAAATTTAAATATATAGATCACATTTTCTGCTAAGTTACTGCTGTATCCATATATATATATTTTTGTTCTGACTTTGTTTGTCTTTGTTCCACTACCTTCTGCTGTAACCTGTGAATATACCTGTATACATCCACTATATAGCTTTTTTTCTACTCTATTTTTTATTTAATGTGTCTTTTTCTTATCTGTTGAGTTGTATCTGGAGCTGCTGTAGCAAGTGAATTCCCCCAATGTGGGATGAATAAAGTCTGTCTAACCTGGGAGGAAATTGAAGTAGGGAAATAATGAATTTTATTTATTTTAATAAATATATAGTCAAATTTAAATATACTGAGAGGGAATACACATTTTTTTTCTCTCCATTTACCAGTTCTGATGGCTCAACTCAACAGTGTTGTGATACTAAAAGCCAAGTTCCAATAAAAACAACAAAATCCTGTTTGCGAGTGGAGGTTTTATTTTGAAATCGCTACCCGGAAGAAGAGTAGACTTTTTTTTTGCTGTCGGTAGCTTGAAACGGGTCGGTACTCAAAATGACCCACATGTACACAAGTTAGACAATAAACATTTGTTTGTAAACAAGAAGTGATTCACCGGGAGCAGTCGGCCCGCCGGGGTTACCTCGGTGTTACTCATTTAACACCAGAAACTGAAAAATATGCCTGAAATAAAAGTAACACCACTGGGTGAGTTACAGCTAACGTAAACTAGCATCTGCAATGCTAGTTCCGTCAACAGTAACGTAAATGAGAAGTGTAACGTCGATGTTATCCACTCGTTAAATGTTTCAGCTCTCTTTGAACAGCACTAACTTGTGTCTGGAGGGTTTTTTTTTTTAGTGGTGCGTTTACGGTTTTTCCTGAAACTTGACTGTTCCCTCTCCAAGGTGCTGGACAGGATGTCGGCCGCAGCTGCATCCTGGTCTCTATTGGAGGCAAAAACATAATGCTGGACTGTGGGATGCACATGGGATACAACGATGATGTGAGTAAGCCGGATAAGTTAACAGTAAACAAGGTTCTTTGGTTTTGTTTTCATTCTGTGAACCTACACTGAATCAGAATCAGGTTTATTGTCAGGTAGGTTGTTCACATGCATGGAATCTGCTTTGGTAAATGTGCATTAGAAGAAACAGAGAGAAATATAAATGAAGATAGAAACCATAACATTGTGAGCACCTGGGCACCCCACTTCTCCTTCCTTGGACCACTTTTGATCGGTACTGGCCTCTGCAGACCGGGAACCCCCCCACTAGAGCTGCAGGTTTGGAGATGCTCTGACCCAGTCGTCTAGCCGTCACAGTGTGGCCCCTTGTCAAAGTCACTCACACCCTCACGCTGCCCATTTTCCCCGCTTCTAACTCATCATATTTGAGGACAAAATGTTCACTTGCTGCCTGATATATCCCACCCACTGACAGGGGCCATAATAACCAGATAATCAGCGTTATTTACTTCACCAGTCAGTGCTCACAATGTTATAGCTGATCGGTGTATACAAATATAAAAAGATATATATGTAACCGTTATTTAAATAAATGGATGAATATCTGTACAGTTTGCAGGAAAGTGCAAAATATTGTTTAGGGAATGCGCAAGTTAGCAGTGTGACATAATGATTTTGCAGTGTACAAGATAAAAACCAAGGAAAGAGCATTGATGTAGTAGTTGTTGGTCAGCCAGACTGGCTTACACCATGTTGAGATTAGAGCTGAAAATTACGCAATTAATTGCTTAAGACGTTTTTTGTTTTTTTTAGCAAAAAATCCAAACATTTTCTAGTTGCCACTTCTTCTGCCTTCATGTCATTGTAAACTGAATGTCGTTGGGTTGAACAGAACAAGACATTTGCAGACGTCACCTTACACTGTGGGAGAAACACAAATTAAGGACTTAACAGACAAATAAATAATCATTGTTTGCAGTATTTGCCCATTTCAAACTGTAATCCCTCTTCTACTCTAACTACATCTCGGACTTCAGCTACCCTCCAACAGTCTTGTTAAACGCACTGCACTCAAAACCTGTTTTTAAAATACCATACTGTGACTTTTATGTAAGATAATTTACAGTATAATCCTGTATTGTCATTGCAGAGACGTTTCCCAGACTTTTCTTACATAACTCAGAATGGTCGTCTGACAGACTTTTTGGACTGTGTGATTATCAGGTTTGTTGTCATCATATTGTATACGCCACCATTTCTCTCACATTTTATGTATCAAATAAATAAAACAATGAAGAAAAAAAACAAAACAACAAGGTTACACCTGTTTCATTCTCAGCCATTTCCACTTGGACCACTGTGGCGCTCTGCCCTTCATGAGTGAGATGGTGGGCTACGATGGACCCATCTACATGACCCATCCCACCAAGGCTATCTGTCCCATTTTGCTGGAAGATTTCCGGAAGATCACCGTCGACAAAAAGGGAGAAACCAACTTCTTCACCTCGCAGATGATCAAGGACTGCATGAAGAAAGTGGTACCTTTGAACCTCCACCAAACCGTCCAGGTGCAGTGCTAATATTATTTTTGATGTGCCCAGGTGTTTATTAATCATTTCTGCACCAGCTGCTCGTCTCTTTTGATGGCAAATCAAGCTGTTTCTGTTGTGCTGCCGGCAGGTGGATGATGAGCTGGAGATCAAGGCGTACTATGCAGGCCATGTCCTGGGAGCTGCCATGGTGCACATCAAAGTGGGATCAGAGTCTGTGGTCTACACTGTGAGTGTAAACAAAACTGCACTGTAGAGTCAGTGAATATTGACGGCCAACACCTCAGAATAATGTATTTTTCATTTTTAGGGAGACTATAACATGACACCAGACCGGCATTTAGGGTAAGTGGCCTTTACTGTGTTTACCAATTGTCATGCTTGACTTTATAGCTACATGTATGTAGGTAAATAATAATATCTTCATCTTTGTGTTGTACATTTGCAGCGCTGCGTGGATCGATAAGTGCCGTCCAGACATCCTCATCTCAGAATCTACTTATGCCACCACCATCCGTGACTCAAAGAGATGCAGAGAGAGGGACTTTTTGAAGAAAGTGCATGAAAGCATAGAAAGAGGGGGGAAGGTAGGAGACACAGATAGCTGAATGTATTTGTTCTTTTTGATATGGTGTCATGGAGAGATTTTATTTATCCAAGATCTTTGTTTTCATTCAGGTTCTCATTCCAGTTTTTGCCCTCGGAAGAGCGCAAGAACTCTGCATCCTGTTGGAAACATTTTGGTAGGACTGTTATTCAAACCGCAAAATTCACATAAAACCCTTTTTATATTTGTTTTATAAGTTTGTGAATCTAAAAAGTCTCTGTCAGAGAACAAAAATAAGAGAGCAAAGACAGTGATGTGTGGAGATAATCCTCGTTCCTTGGCTGAGTGATAGCAGAAAAAGATTAAATCTAATAATAATAATAATAATAATAATGTGGTGTAATTGCACATGATTACAATACACAAAGGCCACAAACTGTCTGCACTAAAAACTAAAATAGCTGTATTCATTATATAAAGCATGATAGAATGATGGTGGTGTACGATCTGTGTCATATTAAGTGGCGGCTCATCGAGCAGACACTGTAATTACCTCTTCTCCCCAACCAGGGAGAGGATGAACTTAAAGGCCCCAATCTACTTCTCCACTGGGCTGACGGAGAAAGCTAACCACTATTACAAGCTTTTCATAACATGGACCAACCAGAAGATTCGAAAAACCTTTGTACAAAGAAACATGTTTGAATTTAAGCACATCAAGGCCTTTGACCGCTCCTACGCTGATAACCCCGGGCCGATGGTAGGTATTGTTTTTTTCCTCCAAAGTGTACAAGCATTACAAAAGCTTCAGGATGAATCTACAACAATGTGTTCACTTTCAGGTGGTGTTTGCCACGCCAGGTATGCTGCATGCCGGTCAGTCCTTGCAGATCTTCAAGAAATGGGCAGGCAATGAGAAGAACATGGTGAGTCTGGAAGATAGAAGCACATGGGAGATGTTTTTTAAAAGTAACAATGCTTTATAAACAACTAGCTCCGCTTTGTGTTTTAGGTCATCATGCCTGGATATTGTGTACAAGGAACAATCGGCCACAAAATCCTGAATGGGCAGAGGAAACTGGAGATGGAAGGAAGATCAACAGTAAGACAGTTTTTTTATTTCCCGTTCATTTGTGTTATTCATGTCCTGTGTTTTATGGCTTTAATTATTTATTTCAACTCTACAGATGAAGTCACATATTTTATACCTGGAACTCGTCATCACGCATTTTTGCTGTCTTAGCATTAGTTAGATGTGAAGATTGATTACTGTCTTATTGCCCAGCAAATAAATATTTTTATTTATTTATTAACAGACATGTTAAACACAAAGCTCCAACCAGGAGGTGGTTAGCTTAGCTTAGCATAAAGACTATACACAAAAAAGACTCTAAAGTTCACTTATAATTAATATTTATATATATAATAACAGATATTAGAGAAAGAAGACAAAGAAAGCCAATAAGAGAATTTCTCGAAATATCAAATGATTCCTTTAAAGGTCCAGTGTGTAACATTTAATAGATTGTATTGGCAGAATTGGCATATAATATTTATAAGTATGTTTTCATTGGTGTATAATCACTGGAAAATAAGATAGTTGTGTTTTTTGTTGCCTTAGAATGAGCTGTTCTATCTATAGAGGAAGCAGGTCTTCTTCTACTGAGTCTGTTATGTTTCTACAGTAGCCCAGAACAGACAAACCAAACACTGGCTGTTGCAATCAGCAAGTACACCACTAGATGCCAGTAGTCCTACACACTGGACCTTTTTAAAAACAACCCGTAAATACATGAAACTGGGATCCATGTGAAAAACAACACTGGTATTGGGATTAACTAATTTCTCTGTATTTGTTCCAGTTGGATGTGAAGCTCCAGGTGGAGTACATGTCTTTCAGTGCCCATGCAGATGCGAAGGGCATCATGCAGCTCATTCGTATGGCAGAGCCTCGAAACATGCTGCTGGTTCATGGGGAAGCAGTGAAAATGGAGTTCCTCAAGGGAAAGATTGAACAGGAGTTCAGTAAGTGCATCTCCATCCACAGCTTTAAACAGATTAGCAAAGTAGACATGTCTCATCAATCATGTTTGGCTCATTAAAAGTAATTGGTAAATGTTTGCATGCTCATTGCACACAGCAGGAAGTGAAGGCGATGACAGTGAATGTTTCTCTTTTTAAATGGCAGGCATCGATTGCTACATGCCGGCAAACGGAGAGACAGTGACTGTGACAACAAACCCCAGTGTGCCTGTGGATATCTCACTCAACCTGCTCAAGAGGGAGATGGCTCTTGGAGGTGTGTTTTGTTTAATGGTTTAGAAAACTTAAGAATTTGTTTGTTTAGTTTGCACCCTAAGGAGAAATGAAGTGGCTTGTCTGTGGTAACAGTGTTTTAGGTACAGCTGAAACTGTGTAGGCACACAGTAGGCTCCATTTTAGTTTCTAGTTTATGTGATTGCAATGTTTGTTCTTGTACTTTACTCAGCTAGAAATCTTTCCCTCGTGCCAAAATGTCACGACCCAATTAGTTGTTATAATGAGGAATGTCATGTGTTATAGTTAAATGACTCATACAAACTCAACTTCTGATCCACTTGTGAATAAAATTCAATAAATATCTATCCTACATACATACATATTGGCACCTTACACCAAAGATTTAAATATAATATCAGTTGATTGATGTTAGTTTTTTTAAGACTTTTAAACTCTACTACTAACCACTACTACTACTGCCAGAGCTGCAGCTAGCTGACAATGCGCAGTGCAGTAGATCCTAATCATAAGGTCAGGTATTCCCCAACTGTCACACTTCTTCATTATAGACCTTAAAGGGCTGTCCACACCAGTAATGATAACTATAAGTACATTGTTATTATTATATAATTAGAATAACTGTAACTACATCTTTTTAAAGTGGATGCTCCACACCACAACTGTAACGACATATTGTGGAGTACAACTTATTAAATGCTTATTAAATGTCATTTTAGTTAATCACACATAAAAATCATAATTTTACCTGAGACATACTGCCAAACACTAATGATGTTTCTGAAGTCCTTGATGATGGCCTTAAATGGGAGACTACTCTCATTGTTACGTTCTCTTAAGTCCTCTCGTCTTTGAGGAACTTTGTGAACCCATATCCTTCTAGGTGTCTTATTTTTTTTCTCTGTGCAACATACAGCAGTAACAGGTAATCAACATTTTCCTAAGGTGCCAGCAAGACTTTATTGTTCATCCGTGTGTGAATGCTCACATCGTTATCGTTGTAATTATTGTTGTTGGTGTGGGCGGCCCTTAATGTGTGTGTGTGTGTGTGTGTGTGTGTGTGTGTGTGTGTGTGTGTGTGTGTGTGTGTGTGTGTGTGTGTGTGTGTGTTAATGTGCAGTTAAAATGATGGTTTGAGATCTGTAAAAGTATTGGTAGGGACAACTCAGCAGCACTTCGGCATCGCCTGTATTCAAATCACCAGTTTTTTTATGTAATATTTTCTTGTATATTTATTTATGTTCTAATCCATTCTTGTGTTAAAGGGCCTCTTCCTGATCCCAAAAAACCTCGCACCATGCATGGAACCCTGATCATGAAAGAAAATGTAAGTCCAGTGTTATCACACACTAGTGGGATTTGTTGGTCGACAGTTGATGATTGACCTCCTTCTTGTCCCCCCCCGAACACAGAGTCTAAAGCTGGTGTCGTCGGAGCAGGCCCTGAAGGAGCTAGGCCTCAACGAACATCAGTTACGCTTCACCTGCCGTGTGCAGCTCCAGGACCCGCACAGCGACACCGACACACTTCACAGAATCTACACACACCTCAAGAGGTGAGGTAGCACTACAGGCAGAGGAGGGTTAATCGGCCTCCTGCGTCTACTTACATATCTGCATTATTATAGTATATCTGTAATATACTCAAGTGTATACAGTCTGTCATTTTGTCGAATATTTAATTTTGGAGCTCTTTTATTGCTGTATTGAATCATATTTCTATGTCACATTTCATTTCTACGGCATTGTTTGACATTTAAGATAACGTGTTATACGCCTTGCTTTTCCATTTCTATGCTTCAGTGTGTTAAAAGGTTACACCATCCAGCACCTCCCTGATGGCACAGTCATGGTCGAGTCTATCGTCATCAAAGTCTCCTCCTCCACTGAAGACCCCAACACCAAGGTCCTGTTGCTTTCCTGGAGTTATCAGGTAAAGCAGTTTCATTGATCATGCTTCACCAATTTAAATTCTACAGCAGCCAGCATCTAAATGGCCTTTTAAATGTCTTGCACATTACACTTATGAGTTCGGTTCAGATCTTTATTGCCTAAAAAGAGGATTTTTTTTCTAGCAGCAAGGAAGCATAAAAACATAAACACAATAAAAACACAATAAGGCAATTGAACTGTCCCACAGTTTTCTGTGGCAGGCCAGAGAGAAGGCCATTACAATATTCAATATTACAGGTTATGAAAGTGTGTCTCTCTGGGTCTGTTTTTTATTGGCAGCCTCTTATTTTTGAGATATATGAGATTATATTTTTGTGGACACTGAGGTTGAAATTGACTAGGACACCAAGGTTCTTGCTTTTGTTTTAATAGATTAGAAATCAAGATGAGGCCTAATTTTTTGTCCCTTCGCTTTAGCACTGGAGCATCATAGCGCTTTAGCTTTAACTTGTGACTTACTTACTTTATCCGCAATACATCGTATAAATATGTTGATCATTCATGGACAAGGAAATATATATATATTTATAGTTGTGTGTTATCCATAACTATGGTAATGAATTTTGTGTTTATGTATTATGTGTCTGAGGGGTAGGGAGGCCTTAAATTGATCGCTGTGGAATTCCACATGATGTATTGACTGTTTTGGAAACAAATTTTCTAACGCACACATAGTTGCTCCCTTGTTTCCAATCTTTCTAATAAGAAATGTATGATCAACAGTGTTGAATGCAGCTCTTGAGATCTAGCAGCATAAGGATGGACACCTGGTCATTTTCTTATGTTTGTCATTGACAACTCAAGACAAGAGCTGTTTTGGTATTGTGGTGAGATCTGAGCCTAGAAAGTTAACAAAGAAGCCACAAGCAGTAAGATACTGCAGCAAGGTACTGATAGCTCCCCAAACCATTATCTGAGAAAGTGTTTGTGATGCTTTTCTGACAATAAGAATGGTTTTAGAAGTGATCATGACACCACAAGATCAGTGACCACAGGCCCATCTGATGACTAATTTCCTTGAAGATGACGAACACAGTTGCAGATTGTATCTGTATCTTCTGCAGGGCTCAAAACTCTACTTTACAATACATAAAAACCTGCTGCATCCTGCTTGTTTTGTGGAGTATTGTGCACAAAGCAATGATGTAAAAAACCCACTGTGGGCTGTGGTCACACACCTCCATTTAGAACATGTAATCTTCTGCTTTATGTTTGTTACAAGTGGAAGAAAATGTATTTCTGCATTACCACCCGAATACACCATAACAATATAAACTCGCCTCTCAAATATTATTTGCTCTGCTGTAATTTTAAATACGGAGAGAATAGATAAACAAACCCTATAATAGATTTTAATTAATTTGATATATCCTGCATGGTAGTTGAGTGATATCCAGCCATGATTGTGTTCAAAGTAAAAGTTGTAGTCCTGTCTTCCTGATTTGTTGCATTATCTTTATTATTAAGATTTTACTACAGAAATTGTTGCAGCTCACAGAATCATCACTGATTCAAAATTGTGTTTCCCCAAAAATCATAAAGTTGTATTGACTTCTGCAGAGACAGTTTGTGTCCTCAAATGTCCTTAAATAAATCAAGCAGCAGAGAAGGAGCGATGATGAAGTAGAAGCTGTATATTGTACAACTTGTATAATGATTAAAACCCTGCCCACAGTGTTTCCTGTTTGCATTGTTTGGTGAAATCCAGTTGGGCCACACTTCTCTGGTTTTTTTACATGCCCACGAGGTTTGATGAGCCATAGAAGTGAAAGCACTTGTGGGTGGACAGTATAAGAGAAGGGGGCTTTGAAAGTGACAATAAGATGAGAGTAGAGGGTGTAACCTTTCTGTTGCACTCACTGCGCAATGGAAGGAGGGTGGTTTATGTGGCTTAATGTGTTCCATGCTCAAGAGCAAGACGACAAAAGATATGTCTATTTTTGCCTTGTAACATCCTTTCCATCTGAACTTCTCTCCATAAAGTGTTTTGATTGCCACAAAACTTAAATCCTAGTTGACTATACTTTAGTTTTTGACGGGAAGATCACTAAACACATTTGTAAGATTATCGATTGTCATGGCCTCATGGGTTTATTTGTTTATCACACGCAAGCAAAATGTGCAGTGAAATGCAATGCAATACTGTAAGGATTAGAATGAAATGATTTCAGCTTCTCGAATATAATAATGTTCTGCTTTTATGTCTTCTATATCGTTGTGCACTGAATATATATAATTTGGACCGAAAAAAAAAAAATTTTGAAGGTTGGATTAAAATAAAAAACATTTTCACAGTTTTCAGACATTATAGACCACACAATTACTGTGTCGACAGTGTCCTTGAGCCAAATACTGAACCACAAATGTGTCTGTGTGTTTCTGTTTGTGAAGAGCGTTTTCCATCACTGTATGAATGTATGTGAATGGGAGAATGTGGCATGTATTGTAAAAGCGCTTTGAGGGATCGGAAGAAAGGCACTGTACAAAACCACTGCAAAAGAATAATTATTAATAATTTGTAGATTAAATGATAATGAACAGTTAGTTGCAGTTGTAATTTACTGTAATATGCAGTATATCAGTAGTTACCATTCTGGGGTCACAAGTTGAAATGAAAATGATTAATAGGATCTGTTAAATAATAATTTGCATATTTTTTTTGTCAAATATTACAAAAGTAATTCAAGCAAAACAATCGCTCTGACATATGCAAAAAACGAGGGGTCGAAAGTAGCAGCTGCTTCATGTTTAAGAAATTGGGGAACTACTTTGATAAACACAGAACTGAACTCTGCTTTTAGTCCTCTTCCAGTTCTTTTATGTATTGTTTGTGCTGTGTCATTTCTTACATTGCGTCTTTTTTGATGTTATGTTCTGGTTTTCTTTGTCAGGATGAAGACTTGGGGAGCTTCCTTTCAACTCTGCTGAAAAAAGGCCTTCCATCTGGACTGTGCTGAAACATCTTTAGTCCCAAAATGTGAACATTTGAAGGGAAATTCACACTAAAAAAAGAACTCCTGGACCTGGATTTGTGGAGGATGAAAACTACTTCCCAGTGCAGAGAATTTTAAATTCTTACCTGTGAAGTTCAACAGCATTTTCTTCCCATGAACTGTTCGGGTATTGATCCTTAAATGATTCAGTTTTCCTAAATGTATCCAGGCTTCTGCCCCGAATGGCCCATTCTTTTTTGGTGACGTTGCCGGCATCTCATGGACTCATTTATAAAGCGCAAGAAAAATAAGACGCTCAAATTCTGATTTCTGCCTTTATTTTGATGTACAAAGCCAATTTGAATAAACATGTTTATAGAAAAGTCAGATTTTTGCATTACAGAAGTTACATTTTCAGTGACAATGAAGCATATACAGAGCTATATTTACAAGTAAACATGCTGTTAACCCTCTTGGTCTACTGTGACGTTATAAACACCCCTGTGCCTCCTGATTTTCCGCCACAGCCATGCCATCTTTAGGCGCTTCCATTTGCAGTGGCTGGTGGTGACAAAGTACAGCACGGGGTCCAGGCATGTGTTGAGGATGACGAGCGCCATGGTCACCCGCCTGGCGTGGTATATGGCGATCATAGCGGAGCAGTTCTGGATTACTTTCAGTCGTACGAGGAGGTGAAGCAGGTAAACTATATGGTTGGGCAGGAAGCAGAACAGCATTATAGCCAGGATGGTGTAAATGACCCTCACTGCCTTTTGGGCTGTTTTAGTCTTAATCATTGAAATGCGCCTCGCAGCTAGAGGGTAACACACCAGGATGATCAGGGAAGGCAGCAGGGAGCCAAAGGTCAGGCACAGGAGGCTGTATGTCCCCAAACGAGTCTTCCACTCAGTATGGGCGAAGTTCTCAAAGCAGCTGTGGCTCCCAGGTTTGTCTGCATTGGTTTCCAGAGGTCCCATGAGGATAAAGACCAGCATAGCCACTCCAACAGCACACCACAGCACCGCACTCACCACCACAGAGCACCAGGGGCTCCGCATCCTCAGATAGGTGTGTGGATATACTGTGGCCATGTAGCGATCCACACAGATGCAAGTCATAAAACAGATGCTCATGTAGATGTTGGCGAAGTACAGAATCCCGGTGATACGGCAGGCGACATCCTCAAAGACCCAGTTGTTTCCTCTGAGGTGATAGTCGATCCTAAAGGGTAGAGTGCAGAGGATGACGATGTCTGACACAGCCAAGTTGCTGATGTACACACTGAAGGCCGTGCGAGGTCTGGTCCTGAAGGTGAAGGCGAAGAGGGCACACAGATTTCCTGGTAAACCTAGAACTAAAGCTAGGATGTAGACCGCTGGGAAGAGGTAGTACTGGTACTCTTCTGAATGGCCACTGCAGTTGAGGTCCGTCATTGCAGATTTGAGTGTTTTGTCAGTGTAGTCGAATCAAAGTCAGACGGCGTAGGTTGATGAGGTTCAGGTTGAGGGTTTCTGTGACTGTAGCAACACAAACATGTTTTCACTCAGTTTTTCCACTTTTACTTTAACATTACCTTGGAAACAAATCTTCTACTCGGTTAAAAACATTTTCAGTCTTTTTTTTGTTGTTGTTTTTTATTCTGCTTTCAAATCAAGGGTGAAGTGAAACAAAAAGACCACTAAACTGGAAGTAACTGACAATGAAAGTCACACTTTCACTAGCATATTTGAGACATGAAATGTGTCACCTGATTGACTTTAAACATACTTGAATCCTGAGCACTAAATCAGTTGTACGATGTTGAAGTGTTTTCACCCCATTTTGAGGAATTACAGCTTTAGATTTTTATTTTTAAATTCTTAACAGAATCTAAAACTAGATTAAATATAGTTTAAAAAAAGTATATGGGAGAAAAAACACACTTACCAGGTCGCTTAGAGACTCCTTTCCCTGATCTCCAAATGCAGAAAGCCACGCTGCATCTCGAACACGCGTGAGATAAAAGCAGTGTTTTGTTGCTCCTCTCAGAAAACAGTCAGTGTATAACACGCTGCTCTTTGTTCAAGCCTCTTAATTTCCTGTTTCAGTGAACTGTAGGTGGAGAGTTGAGGGAGGTGCAGGAGGCCATAGCATGACTACTTTTATCACACACCCCAGTGCAGAAATATAGATATATAAGTATATTCATTGAAAACTTGTAATATTTATTTTAACATCAGTAAAAATGTATTTGAAAACAAATACAGAACTTCCTCATTCCCGTACCACCCAAACACAAAAACAGTCAACCAAATTAGAAATAAAGGTTAATATTGCATTTATAATAGAAATGTATGTGCCCTTATTGAGGATATTTTTCTTTTCTGTTACACATCCTATATGACATTATTTATATGTGTCAGTGTTTCCTACCTATGTCACCCAATCCTGAAAAAGAGGCTCTCCAGTTCATGAGAAAAGTCATCTGGGTCCAGACCTTCAAAGATTGCATAAAAATAGATAAAAACTTAAAGTCTCTTTAGAGATAAAGTTTTGGACAGAACACAACTTTAATCATTCTGGGGCATATACATTTTCAGCATTTTACATTATCTTTTTGATGAGTGTACTTTTCTGTTTTTAGTTTGTTAAAATCACACAAAATGCCCATAGAGGTCAACCATACTTCACATTTCTCTTATATATAAGGCCTTACATGTTTGAGGTTCTTATTTACAAGGTTACGCAGTTTTTAAGTTATGGGCGTGCAGAGCTAAATGAAGTATTTGTATTAGTTAAGAGTATATCTTAAACTAAGGGATTTTCATGCAAGATATGAAGAATATATATTAGATATTAGATTTACTTTGTGTGCACAGGATCCAAATCTTGTGCAAACAAGATAATAACCTGTGTGTACACAAAATATCTTAATAATGTGCAAGTAATGTGTATGAGCTAAAATAATGAAAACTAGATTATGATACATGGATCCTCCAAGAGACAAGGCCTCAAGATCAGATAATAAAGCAGGACCTTGTCATAACAGCTGGTATTGTGCTTTAGTTTATCAATTTGACCAGAATCAGAATCAGAATTAGATTTATTGCCAAGTAGGTCTTTACACCTACAAGGAATGTGTCCTGGTGCATTGGTGCATAAAATATACAAATCACACAAAAATCACACAGAAAAATAAAGTACCTTGTTGGTAATCCAGATTTTGTAGTTTGTAGTAATATTTTAGATACTCTTTTCACAAATCCATTTTTATTTTAAGCAAAAATAGTTTTTCGTGCAAGTCGATGCTTTTATTTTGAAGGACCCGGAGAGGAAGTGTGTGGTGTAGCGCGGAACGTGGAACCAAATTAAAAGCAGCAGGTTTTTTTTTTAGTTGACATACTAATTATAAGTATTTTATATGAAATATGCTCAAAGCTCAATAATGTATGACTAAATTGACTAAAGGGCTGTACTCTCTAACGTCAGCTAACAACAGCCTGTAACTTAACGTGAACGTTAAGAAGATAGCTTGCTACCTAAGTTAATATTACAGATATGGAGGAGTCCACAGCTGATTTCATACCACACTCGGATAAATGTTATATCTGCCTGAGTCCCTTTGACAAGCGAGCAGTGGCCTCTCTGGAGAGCTGTCAGCATGTGTTTTGCCTTGAATGTATTCTCCAATGGTCCCAGGTAAACCTACACTTCACCTGGCACTCACAATATGTCAGATACTTTTAATTTTTCTCTGTATTATAACTTACTATACTCGATATTAATAGTTTGCAAGATATATGTCAATATGTGGGAGTTTTCAAAACAAAAAGTGTAATTGTCCAACATTAAATAGATCTTTGTTTTGAGCAGAAGATTTAAAGACACAGCAGCAGATGCAGTCACATGAACATCATTTAATATCTTTTAAAATGCATTTGAGGTTAGAGCTGAATGGTGAGTCTTTTGACAGTTATTCAGCTTTTTTTCTCTCTTCAGTCATTTATTAAGCAAAACTGCTTCTCAGATTTGAACATTTTCTGATTTTCTCTGTTTTATATAATTGTAAATGTGATATATTTGCAGTTTACAGTAGACATAAGTCATCTTTAGACGCCACCCTGGGCCTCTTGAAGCTATGTGAAGCTAATGTAAGGCATAACGATTAATGGATTCATCAAAAATAACCATCAAATAATGTGATAATGAAAATAATCATTACTTGGAGTGAGATGCATGAGCCTCCACTGGGATACATTCAATGAGAGTATCTCTCATATATAGAATCTGAATCACATGATAAAACACGTTATGTCAAAGCTAAACTTTATAACCAATAAAAGGACAATTGTTTTTCTTGAAATTGAAACATTTCTTTCCCTCAGACGGCCAACACTTGCCCAGTGGATCGGATCAGTTTTGCTTTCATCCACCAGAGACGATCTCCTGGAGGGGACATTGAAAAGAAGGTGATTATTTGCAGTGGAAGCTTTTCTATCTAAGTATTTAGAAAATATGTGGACAGTGTTGAGAAGCTGAACTGTTTGTGCTGCTGCAGATCCAAGTGAGGACGCAGACAAAGACAACTGATGATGGCGATGAAGAGGAGGAGAGCAGCGCGTTTATCTGCGAGGAATGTGGACGCAGCGACCGCAGACACCGACTGCTAGTGTGCACACAGTGTGATTCAGGGTAAGCAGTTACAGGGGCACTTTCAAGTTACACCTCCAGCACATCTGGTCATGATTCTAATCTCAGATGCCCTTAATGTGGTCTTTAATCATCAGAACATACTAGTGTTCATTGTAGTCAGAGCAGTAGCATTATATTGAGTACTTGACTGACTTTGTCTATTTTTAAACTAATGTTTAATATCATTCAAACTTTCACTTATTGTTCCAGGTATCACATGGACTGCTTGACACCGTCATTAAACATCGGCCCCGGAGGAGACTGGATCTGTCCTGAGTGTGCGGTCGTTCCTCAGCATACAGGTAAAGCTGTGTGGTCAACTAAAGTCGTCACCCACTTTGTTCTGCTCAAGAACAGATTGTGGAAATGGTAGCCCTTCTTTAAAGGATCACAAGTCCATTTAAAATGAGTTCATGTAAATAAACTATGGTAGTCAGTGTTTAAAAATTAAAGAAGACAAAACAAACAACATTTTTTAAAAATAAGTTTACACCACACTGACGATAACTGACAAGACTATATGCATCCATCCATTTCTAGGAAATAAAAGGAAGTAGAGCTGACTGCATGTAGTCTTTCTCTCGGGCTGCTAAAAGAGAGACGTTAAAATGCAGAAATACTCATATTATTCTTTAAAGATGCAGTGAGAAAACATAATATTGGGAAGGCTCTACCACAAGTGGCCAAAGTAGTTTGATGATTAACAATATATCAATATTGATTGGGATATTAAACAATGAAATATTGATATTATATATAGAGATATTGCAATAATATCATTATAGTGAATGCTTTTGGCCACAATAATTGTGTAGTGAAAATCTGATATTGTGATAGTAGGAAGTAACCATTAAAAAGCAAACTTTTTAAAGAATAGAATAGATTTGAAGGATTATTACAAGAAATTTAGTTTTTCTTTATGTGAAATTGTACAAATACAGACGGCTCCATCGTGGAGGAGGAGGAGGAGGATGAGGAGATCAGTGATGGAGAACTAACGGACCTCCTGGCTGAAGCACATGAAGCTGCATCTACCAGCAGTCGCCTTCGGCCCTCCACCATTAATCGCCCCGGCAGCTCGACCGAACGACGACACAGCCAGAGGATCCAGAGCAGAGCCAGCAGCGATCCTGATCCTCGCCCCCAGACCTCCTGGGTCAGTTTAACGTCACACAGAGAGAGTATCATCTGTTGTTTATCTACCAGACAGCATGAGATGAAAATGCAGAGCTTCCCACTCTAAATATGTTATCATTTGTTGTTTCAGGTATTGAGCTCATTTTGGCTCTACAAGATGTGTACGTACACAATATGTCTCACCAATATAACCCGAACATCACAGTATTTTAACATTATTGCCAATATGATAGGTTTTTGACACTAGGATGTCTTCTAATATATATTACAAGCTAAATACAAGCCCCAGTTTGTTCCTCTGTCACGTTTTACCATTAGAGTCGGAATGGTAAGAATCCCTTTTTTCCGAAGGTGTTTCCAGAGTCCTCAGAGATTCTCCATTTGGATAAAAAAAGTATTATTTTTGCTGCATTAGTTTCTGAAATTTGTTTCCTATCCATGTAGCCAGACATGAAGTATGATACAATCGACTGTGCATACAGGATACGTTGACAGCAGAGTGGCGCAGCGGAAGCGTGCTGGGCCCATAACCCAGAGGTCGATGGATCGAAACCATCCTCTGCTATCATTGTTTTACTGGCAGGACGTTGACAGGATGACACGTATTAAACCCATGTTTTGAAGTCACTTTTAACATCTCAACAGTACAGTACAGCCAGAGATAATGATCCTCGTCCTGTGGCCTCTATCACCAAGTGGTTTCAATTCATTCTGGCTGTTCTCCTTTAGCTTTACTGTGTCCACCTCTCTCCCCCTCCTCTTTCTGTTTTTTCTTTCACTGCTACAGTAGCGTCAGGGGCCATTTTCATGTTATTTAAAACCACACATTGTGCAGCGTCCCATGTTTTTTCGTGGCAGTGGAACTCATCGTATGTGTTCATTATCAGACCTGTCGAGCCCCAGTGGCCTAATGGATAAGGCACTGGCCTCCTAAGCCAGGGGTTGGGGGTTTGAGTCCCATTTGGGGTCCTTTACAGCAGAGTGGCGCAGCGGAAGCGTGCTGGGCCCATAACCCAGAGGTCGATGGATCGAAACCATCCTCTGCTATCGATGTTTTAACAGCTGTCGGGGCTGTCTCTTCCTTTGTTCTCTAAAAAGACATTTGTAGTCATTCTGATTGTGTAACAACAATTAATGATTCCCAAGCGACTACCTTCCATTCGGATTCTCCTTGGGTTGTGCAACGACATGGCATTTTCGGCTACCATCTTTGTTTGGATTATTTTAGTAAACGTTACTCAAACAGGAGTAAATTGTGCATTTATTTGGGATTATTTTCTGTGTGGGATTAAAATACACTGGGTGCTATAGTGAGTAATCACAGCACCAGGATGGTGTATGTGGAATTGACCCAAACTAAGCTACAGTGTGCATGTTCATTTAAATGAAGGAACATTGTGGCTCACCACCAACCACTACAACTAATGGACGACCCGCTGTACCTCGTCAGCCGCAGCCACTTACTGTTTAATTAACATTCATTATCAGATTAAATTTGTCAAAATTAAACGTAAACTTAATGGATTGCTTTATAAAATTAATTTCTTCCAATCAATCTGCAGTGTGGGGAGAATTTACATTATTTTTGTATGTATAATTTTCAGTACTAAATGTGAAACAATAATGGTCTACAGCCGCACTCTCTGGCTCTGTGGGACTGTACTTATCATTGCATGTTTGTAGAACTGCCTGTCGTTATTAAACCCATTAAGCCCCAGTGGCCTAATGGATAAGGCACTGGCCTCCTAAGCCAGGGATTGTGGGTTCGAGTCCCATCTGGGGTGCTTTACAGCAGAGTGGCGCAGCGGAAGCGTGCTGGGCCCATAACCCAGAGGTCGATGGATCGAAACCATCCTCTGCTATATCGATGTTTTAACGGCTGTCGGGGCTCTCTCTTCCTCTCCTCTCTGAAAGGACATTTGTAGTCATTCTGAATGTGTCAAGTAACCAGAGTTAATGATTCCCAAGCGACTACCTTCCATTCGGACTCTCCTTGGGTTGTGCGACGACAGGGCATTTCCGGCTACCATCTTTGTTTGGATTATGAAACAGATTCAGTAGACAGAATATTATTTCATCCAGATGGGTTAACAAGTCTTTAAAAAAATACTGTTAGTAACAGCTATTAAACTACTTTCCGGGTCTTACCAGGTTATTTATTTTTCACTTAAAGCATTTGTTTTTTTTTCTCATTTAGATTAATGACTCCCTTTGATAATCTTCAAACCTTTTTTCGAAACCCACTGTACAGTATTGTTTTGCAGCATGCATTGGAAATGAAAGTGCATACAAGCATAGTACGGCTACATTATTCAAATTAACTACTCATAGTGAGAGGTACCCCACCCATCTGCCCCCCCCCCCAAACCCAACCCTATCAACCAGCCCCACTCTTCCCCTTGAGTCCGAATCTTCTCAAGGGTGGTTAAATTCACCGTGAGAACATTTTAAATGTAGAAGTTGTGTAGTATGGGGAAGTACGATCTTATCAAAAACTGTGTAAAATACAGAAAATGCTAAACATTAAAAATGTAATGCGTGCCATGAACGCTCCCCAGGCATGTTATTCACTTCAGTAACCTCAAGTGTGCCACTAACGTGTTCCAGTAAGTAGGACAAGGGGGAATTCTTGAAGCTTTTATCAGAGACTGTGGTCTCTTTACAGACGGTGTGCCAGGGCAACCCCTGTCACTGTACGGGTGTCGCTGTGGCATTTAACCACATTTCCTGCTTTACATATAATGTTAGAAGTGATGCACAAATACTGGGGCAGCTGCGGGTGCTCGTGCGTTCACCTGCAAGGGTTACTGCTGCTGCCTCTCCTCTTGTAGATACTGATCTATTGTGACTTCTTACGTCTCAGGGCACGGCTCAAGGGGCCAGGTAGCCTTGGTTTCCTGCTTTCATTGCCTTTAGATGAGGCTTGTTTTGTTTTCTTCCAGGCTTTAAGTGCTCTTTTTAAAGCTGTTACCGGCTAGAGGAGGCAGCGCTTTGTTTACTCACTCGAGGACATCTTTGTGTCGCCGGTGTGCGTTTTTACACAACAAAGACTTGTACTACTGTCCTCTGTTGCTCAAGCACTTTGTGGCTGGGAGCATCTTCTCAGTGGTGTTTCAATGATTAGCTTGCAGTCAGTCACATTATTGCCCACTTTGGACATGGAAACACATAAAAGCAAGGGTATTTAGTACTTCTTTCTGTAAAATAAACAAAAGGAGGAACGCTTGAATCCGATACATTTAGATCAGTGTCAGGGTTAATACTATAAAGCAGATTGGACATCAGCCAGGTACAGTCAATTTCAGGGTGTCCATGTGGTCATAAAAAGTCTAAAATCCATTTTTCGCTTTAACTTAATAAAAAAAATTATAAAATTGCATCTTTTAAATATGTTTTTGGGAAAGATTTGTATTGATTAAGTTGTAATAATAACCAAAGTGGAACCAACCTTAATTTTGGTCTTAAAAAGGTGTTAAATTTTACCTGTTGAAACCTGCAGAAACCCTGAATTAAATACAGATTCTCCGTCAATGTCACAGCTGAATTCAGTGTTTCTGTTATATATATATATACATAAATGGTGTATTGGATCGGGAATCTATATCAGAAGATACCCTGAGTTCAGATATCTGTATCTCAAATCTGTCAATATCAAAATATTAAACAAAAGACCTCTTTTCATACTTTGAGATCAGTTCAGTTCAGATCTTTACAGAATACAGTAAAAAGTGAAGATCATAAGAAGTGCAACAATAAGAATAGGGATGAGATAAAGTGCTAAGAGGCAGTTAATGGTGCATTATGAGAATTAGTGTTTATTATTCCATGTTGCATTTAGTGGGTCAGATTCCTTAAAGTGACGATACACGATGGATTTAGTTTTTATTCTTACTTATGAAATTGGGTTTGTTTCCTTCAAAATGCATAATTCACATCATGTTGTAAATTGTGTAAATCAGTGGGCACACATTCACATGAATATACTGATATATAAGGCACCATCCAGCCATAACACTAGGTACTGCTGTCTACATTTAGCTTCTTCTGTGCTGATGATTTTTGTTTCTGTGTCTCAGCATGTACCTAAATATCTGTTACGGGCATCGAAGCCTGCAGTCACAACCGATGAAGCAGCTGCTCCTCATCACAGTGACACCAGGAAGGCTTCAGTCAGTAAGTTTTTAACTGTCAGTCCATTTCCTCACAGCTTCAAGGGTCTCTCCGTTCTTTGATGTTAAACATTATTTGTTTTTGTGTTCAACAGAGTTAAAGACAAGAAAAAGAAAGAAGCGTGCAACTTGAGCTCCTGACACCTAGAAGACTGTATCGTCTTCAATATCTCAGCAGATTAAGGTGCTCCTGTCAGAGATGACCACATGGTGGCAGCATTGTGTTAGGAGACAAGTTCCTGCCATAAACATCATGTGAAAGAACAGAGCAGAGCCTTTCTGCTGGATGTTTCCTTTTTACAGTGAATGTTGTTCAGTATCCTGTATAAAAACTGTTGAATGTTTGTCATTTTGTCTTTATTTTGTACTTTCTTACTGTCAGTAGATTTATAGTAAACGTTACTCAAACAGGAGTAAATAGTGCTTTTGTTTGGGGTTATTTTCAGTGTCGGATTAATACACATTGGGTGCTATAGTGAGTATTCACAGCACCAGGATGGTGTATGTTCCTATGTTTTTGTGTTGCAGTGGAACTCATTGTATGTGTTTAGAACTGCCTGCCGTTATCAGATGTGTCGAGCCCCAGTGGCCTAATGGATAAGGCACTGGCCTCCTAAACCAGGGATTGTGGGTTTGAGTCCCATCTGGGGTGCTACTAGCAGAGTGGCGCAGCGGAAGCGTGCTGGGCCCATAACCCAGAGGTCGATGGATCGAAACCATCCTCTGCTATCGATGTTTTAACAGCTGTCGGGGCTGTCTCTTCCTTTGTTCTCTAAAAAGACATTTGTAGTCATTCTGATTGTGTCAAGTAATGACAATTAATGATTCCCAAGCGACTACCTTCCATCCGGATTCTCCTTGGGTTGTGCAACGACATGGCATTTTCGGCTACCATCTTTGTTTGGATTATTATAGTAAACATTACTCAAACAGGAGTAAATTGTGCATTTATTTGGGATTATTTTCTGTGTCAGATTAATGTACACTGGGTGCTATAGTGAGTAATCACGGCACCAGGATGGTGTATGTGGAATTGACCCAAACTAAGCTACAGTGTGCATGTTCATTTAAATGAGGGAACATTGTGGCTCACCACCAACCACTACAACTAATGGACGACCCGCTGTACCTCGTCAGCCGCAGCCACTTACTGTTTAATTAACCTTCATTATCAGATTAAATTTGTCAAAATTAAACGTAAACATAATAATTTGTTTTATAAAAATGAATTTCTTCAGAGAATTTACATCATTTTTGGCAAATTAGAAGTGTATAATTTTGAAAAATAAATGTGAAACAATAATAGTCTACAGCCACACACACACAGCTCTGTGAGACTGTACTTTCTCACAGTTAACCATTATAGCATGTTAACCATGTTCAGCGTTTTAGTTTAGCATTTTAACATGCTAATATTCATGAGCACTAAGCATACATGTACATCTGTGGCGAGGTTCATCCTGAGGGGAACATGAACATCTCTACCAAATTTCATGGCAATCCATCTAACAGTAGTCGAGATATTTCACTCACAACCTCAAATGTCAACCTCATGGTGGCGCTAGAGGGAAAGTGAGGGGATCACCAAAGTCAGTGGGATTCATCCTCAGGGGACAATAAATGTTTGGGACAAAATTCCATAGCAATCCGTCAAATAGTTGTGGAGATATTTCAGTCTGGATCAAACTGGTCCTTAGGGCTGCTAGCATGGCTTAAAATGTGAACAAAAATGTTAATCTTTTATCTTAATCTACAGTCCCTTGTAAAATTACCATTCACAGTTCCTTTGGTACAGGTAGTGTGAGTAGACATTAAAGTTAGGTGAATCTTGGCCAAAAGAAACATGTGAGGCAACTAGGGGTGACTTCAGTAGGGTGTCAGCTCCTGTGCTCGTCAGCAGGATCCCCTCATCCCGCCTCTGTCAGCAGCACTGAGCCCCATCGCCTAGCAACACCAGCCTCAGTGATTTCTCCGGGTCTCATCCAGCCGCTCCCGAGCAGAGGCTGCCCCCAGTCAGACACACTCAGATCTGTTGTTTCTGGTCATCTGATGTTAAATCCAATCGTTTGATGTCGAGAAGCATCACGTGTTGGAGCAGACGCCTTTGAATCTGTCCATCCAGACACGAGGTCAAGAAATGATTCAAATAAAATGCTCGATGTGATCCCTGACATTGCAGTTAAATTATTAGAGCTCATATGTATCCATGACTGCCTGTGTGTGTGTGTGTGTGTGTTGTGATTCAGTGGGCGGGCACTTCACAAGCCTGCAGCTCATCTTGCCCTACTTTTCCGCCAAAACAACGTGCGCAGAAAAACAAATGTTCACCTTCATTGGCCCGACATGTTTACTGAGCAGAACTGTTGAAATGAACAAAATGTTCCAGCTGAGACACTGTGAGGTGTTTAAAACCGAGCGTACACAAGAAAGCACTCACATGTTCTTGTTTGTTGGTTTACTCTTACTGAGGCAGTCACCTTGGGATCACTGGAGAGCAGCTAATTGCATAGTTAATAATCCCTACTGTCTACGCTTAAAACATTTATTAGCATTACATTTTAAGTATTGAATTGAATTAACCTGGTTGATATGACCTTGTTTTTTTTTGGGGGGGGGTTGTATAATGAACTCACAGTATGACATATGAGATATCTCAACAACTATCAAATGGCGTGCCATGAAATATGGCACGCCATATTCAAGGAGGATAAATCAATTTGCTTTTAGTGCTGATTAGCAAACATCAGCATGTTAATGATGATAAAAGGAAATCTTACTAGTTACTATATTTTTTGCTTTGTCTTCATTAGTAGGCTAGAATAGTTTGAAATTTGGATAAATGCTCGTATTCCCACCACTCTCATTACCTTCTTGTCTAATATGAGGCATAAAAGGTCCAGTGTGAAGGATTTGGTGGCATCCCGCAGGGTAGTTGCCAGTTGAAACGCCCTCGTCTCACCCTCCCGTTCCAAGTGTGTAGGAGAAACTCTACTACCTAGAGTTACACACTGGACCTTTTAAAGTGATTTCTTTTTTCTTTCGGGACATTTTTTGTTATTGCTAAACAGACGAGATCTGGATGAAGAGGCTACATTGTTCTTTTGTTGATGCAGCTTCAGCCAGAGAATTTATTTTTCTGAAGAGGTCCGCTGCTCTGCTGCTGCGATGATGTAAATTCCACTGTCAGCAGCCAACACTACAACCCTACACGACCCCTTCGTTTCACCATCCGTTGAACTCTGCCGTCCTTACACCAGGTGGCGAGGATTTGGAGTGCTTTTGGGGATCTGAATATTTGATACTAGTCAAGCTGACGCAGTAGAAACAGGCTTCCTGAAAAGTTCTTTACTTTGTTTCTGTTCCAGCTGTTCCAGCTCTGACCCAGCACTCACCCTGCCCAATCTTTATGGGATCCTGTCACTTTCTCCCCCCCACAGGAACCACTGACAGGAACAACATACTGCAGCCTTTCTGAAGAGCCTCGGAGTGGATAAGGAGCTCGGCTCTGGGCTGTAAAGTCTGTGACTCCTTGAGTAATTAGGCTTACCCTAACACGATTAACACACAATGGAGCCAAGGTCAAAACGTCTAATGTCTTGCTGCTCCACAGAGTCTGTTTATTACTACGGTGTACTTAAAGAGTGACGCGCTAAGTGATGGTAACGTGCAAATGAGTCACTCTAAACCACGTTCCATTCACAAATACCATATTCGTAGTGCATTCATTCTTCCACACATGTGAAGGACCTAATGTAATTTCACCTAAGAGGTAATCTATATTCTAGCCAGGAGTTAGATAAGAAGATCAATACCGCTCTCATATCTGTACGTGAAGCCAGAGCCAGGATGTGATGTGATCAGCTTAGCTTAGCTGGAAGCAGAGGAAAAACAACTGTTCTTTATTCATATCATCATTTAGCATTAGTCTAACTGGTCCGCCTGGCTCAGTCCAACAATAAAAACAACATGTCAAATTCCTTCATTTATCTATCTATCTATCTATCTATCTATCTATCTATCTATCTATCTACTCTATCTATTTATCTATTTATCTATCTATCTATCTATCTATATACATATTTGTTTTTAAAGACATTTTGGGGTTTTTTATTGCCTTTAATCAATAGTGACAGCTACAGAGTGACAGGAAGGGACGACAGCAAAGAGCCACAGGTTGGAGTTGAACCTGTGGCTGCTGCAGCAAGGCCTCAGCATTGGTACGCCAGCTTCAGCAGGTGAGCAGGTTTAGCATTACAAAACCTTCATTATGTATAACTTTAAGCCTTGATATAATTTAAACTGGTGAGTTATATAAAATTCACACACGCACACAGTTGTCATGAACCAGGAACTCTAATGAGACCAGGTGTTCATCTTGCTCTACTTTCCCCCTAAAACAACGTGCACAAAAAAGACAAATGTTCACCTACATTGGTCAGACATGTTTACTGAGCAGAACAGTTTAAAATGAACAAAATGATCCAGCTGAGACACTGTTCGGTGTTTAAAACCGAGTCTACACAAGAAAGCACTCACATGTCCTTCTTTGATGGTTTAGCCTTACTGAGACAATCACCTTAGGGTCACTGGAGAGCTGCTAATTGCATTGTTAATAATCCCTACTGTCTACGCTTTTATTTTATTTATCAGCTCCATTTTTAAAGCACCAGCGCTGTAGTACTTGAAACAGTTTTTATATTGTCTTGGACTCGTTGGTATTTGCACTCAGTCTTGGTCGTAGGTCTCGCAAAATATTCTAGTTGTTCTTAACCGAGTTCAGCAATATATGTTTGTTTTTTTTATCTTCCCCCTTAAAACCAAACTACTGCTGAGTGTGCTCGTTCAGCAAACGGGTATTGGTTTCATTTAAAATCCATCTAGAGCGGGCATTGACATTGTGGTGGTTTTGAGGGTGTTTCATTGGTTCCATATTTATATAACATCATCTACTCATTAGCAGACCATGAAAACATATAATAGCTAAATCCCACCACCCTCCCAACAACCCCCAGAGTTATTTTGCTGCTGCAGCAGCGATGCTGTGGAGCTGATGCTGGAAGGCGTTTCACCGCCAGGAGCGAGAGCCAGAGAGGCACTTTGGATGAGATGTTAGCTGCATGGGCTAATGTGCATTGCCGGGGCTGCTAAATTAGTCAGCAGTGGGTGTTAGAATGACTGCAAACAGCTTCTTGTAATGGGGGTTTCAAACTCAGAAAGGTCTTGTGTCAAGGGCTTTTGGATGTGACCCAGTATGCAGAACGAGAATGTGGTTTATTTATTTAAAAATATATCATTATTACCACATGCAATATCTTCTAGTTCAGTGATTCCCAATGTTTTTTTACTTAGGACACTGCAAAACAGAGCTGTGTCTACTTGACCCCTGGTTTCGTAAGTCTACTAGATATGACTAGTTTAAAGGTTTATTATGTAATATTTCACAATTAAAATGTGTAAAACAACTTTCACCTGTGTTATATATTTTGTTGTGTTTTTGCATTATACCAAATGTTTCCAACAACGTTCAACCACAGAGGAATCTGGAAAGTTAACGGCGCGTTTTGCCTGTGAATGGTGTAAATATGTAAAGAGGTAAAGTCACTCCCCTTCTGGTGTCCCCTGTGGTAGTAGCAAATACTTTTGGATCCTTAACTTTCTTGACTTGCAAAACTTAATTAAATTGACAGACATCCTATTTGTGATTCAAACGGGACCAAACTTATTATTTTCTTCGAAAATTAGGTCCCATTGTGCTCCACTGGAAAGGGGAGCGACTTTACCTCTCTGTGAAGATTTTTTAAAACAACTTTAACTGTAACACATTTTTGGACAATAAATCATGTATCCATAACAAGTCTTAAGGGATTGCAGCTCGAAAACAATTCTGAAATCAATTAAAGTTTGTAACATTTAGGAGGCTCTATTAGCAGTCAACTTTCTCCATCTACAAGTGACCTGCTGGGGGCAGCAATGCGCCTTGGTTGCGTCTAAACCTGCCGCAAACCTCAACAGATGATGAAGAAGAACGAGCAGTAGGAAGTTGGTGAAAGTTAGCTCTCCTCTGTCTGGTTTTGGTTTCATGTTTTGCGTTGCTCAACCCGCCCTCCGTTGCGATGGATCACGATTACTCGTTGCCGCATGCACCGCGTCCTCTCCCCGCACAGCGCAAACGCACAGGCGACCCAGACGACCCAGACGACCCGCGGAGGAAATGGGACCGAAAGAGAGCGAAGACGAGGGTGAACATCGGTGCGGCGGCGCTGAGAAGATGGAGAGAACTTCGCGACGTGCTCGGACTACAGAAAGACTCCGACCTCGCATGTCTTCTGTTAGACAAGTAAGCACCCATGTGAATGTAAATGTGTAAATAATAATAATAATAATAATCCTATAATACAGTATATTGTTATAGTAATGACTGCTGGCAGGAGAGTGGGTTTGTTAACGTAAGCTCACCTCAGTGTTGATACTGTAAAGTGGATTTTATTTATTGATGGTCATATTATAAAGTCATTTAGTGGTCACATACAGCTGATGGGCAACTATTTTAATAATCGACAATCAAGTTTTTGAGTCATTTCTAAATAAAGAAAATGTCCAAATTCTCTGATTTCAGCTTCTAAAATGTGAATATTTTCTGGTTTCTTCAGTCTTCTGTGACAGTAAACTGAATATCATTGGGTTGTGGACAAAACAAGACATTTGAGGATGTCACCTTTTGGCTTTGGGAAACAGTGATCAACATTTTTCACCATTTTACAATATTTAATGTACCAAACAACTAATCAATTAAATGAGAAAATAATCAGTATTTGTTGCCCTAATGACTAGACTGTGATTTCTCTGAGGGATGTTTCTGATCGGTTGGCCCTAAGTTCATCTCGTGCCTTTGTGTAAGACTTACTATGGATGTATTATCAGTTCGTGGGACATGAAACGTTACAATGTTGTTGTTTTTTGTCAAACTGAACAGTTACCACAAAGGAGAACAAGCCTCGTCAACTCCTAGCAGGATACGTGGATTGCCTGTTCAGACCCTCTCAACCGTGTCAACATCCAGTGACTCACAGCCGGATAGGTAAGCGATACCTGAACGTCACTTCTACAAGTTGCTGCATATATAAATGAGTACACAGGTCCAATGGCTGACGTTTGTTTTACAGCGACCACAGCTTTCTGGAGCCTGAAGACCTTTCCATGGCAGACATAAAAGAAGAAGCACTAGATGAAAGGTGACTTTTAACTGTGGTATTTTTTTTAAAAAGGAAGATTTAATGGCATCTAGCAGTGTCGTTGCTGATTGCATCCTCCTCCACTGACCCTTATTTACGGATGGTGTCACCGCATCCGTCTCTCAGGTATCTACTCCGGTGAGTTATTGTGTTGTTGTTTTTTTTTGCAGGGTTGACTGTAAAGATCCAGATGACGACACATGGGAAACAGCCAGTGAGGACGGATGTTCTGATGAGGACTCTATCCCGTCTATTAGTCTGAGGTTGGTCAGAATCGAGTTTATTTGCACGTTCTGGGAACCGGGTTGTTAGCCCGATAAACAAAGGCGGACTGATCTAATCAGTTCTGTCCGCCTGTTTCACACCGGAGTTAAGTACTGACTGCCAGCGTCCGTGGGCAGACTGTGACTGAGACTATTGGCAAACGTTGTCCGTAGAGTGGGTGTGATTTCTTCTTGAAGTCCGTGGTTTTGCTTAATACCTTTCCACACTGACGAGGACTCTTCAGCTGAGAATGAGCTCTTCAGATTGCTTCTCTAGTCTGTACTTGCCTTATACGCAGTACGGTCCCCATGTACATGTAACAGTAAAGTCTGGTCCATGTTGATGTTCCTCTTATTGGGATCATTTCATTTGAATGGTAGAAAAAGCATTCATTTTGTTGTAGGAACAAACTGTACCAGCGTTGTTTTAAAGGTGTGAGGATGATGTAATAGGACCACAGGCATCGATTATGGATGAATCCAACTTGACACTGCTGGTTACGGTTTTTACTATTAGTGCAGCTTCACAAACAATGTGACAAATGAGGCCTGCCAGACTTCACCTCTAATGTATAAGAAACATAAAACATCCACCCTGTGGTTGGAATCAGGATGTATGGTAACCATTACCATATGTCAAATTACTTAAATTTTTACTTAAATATTTATTGTGCTCAGTCTACCTCTTTATTTCTTACACACAGTCCTTAAGTACTTACTTAACCAAGGTTGGATTATGGGCCGTGCCAGTGCCCTGGAGCCTCGGACTGCTTCCAAGTGTAAGAGTGACTTCTGCAGGAAGTTGAACGCCAGGCCTTGATTGTGGCTCTCTGCCTACCAGACATCTTCGAGCGGGTAGCCCTGTTGTTGTGGAAATGCAAATCCCTGCCGTGTTGGTCTGGTGCGCAGAGTCAAACCGAGTCCAGCCAAGCCAGCACACGTGTATGGAAAAATACCAAAAGAGCGAGCTGACCACTGGGACCCTGAGGCCCCTGGGGCTTAAAGCATGATCTGACCACTATAGAGTTTCCTTTTCTACCGCCCTGTCCTTCCGTCTGTCTCACATTTATCTGACACTTACTTTTTAATGGTGTATACAGTCTGGAGGGTTTATTTGGGACAAAATGTCCTAAATAAATCTGTCAGTTGTGGCAACCTTTAAGTTAGTATATATATTAACCTTCCTACTGTATCTTTTTCTTACAGATATTTTCCAATGGCCTACAAATATGGAAATGGCGATGGCGGCCCACACTCAAATACAGAATACGGGCAGGTGACTTCATGAATGTTACAAACACACTCCTGTCTGAGAGTAACTACTACTACAAAGTGTCACACCTGTTCAGTTACACGAACATGGGCTTTGTTGGGATGGACACCTGTGTCAGCGTTCCAGACACCTACTGCCTCGGAGCCATTGAGGAATTCTGGGAGGACAAGAGATGTACAGCGTCTGCAGAATAAAGATAGTGTTGCTGTTCTAGGTAGGTCCGATGGCTTTTTTAACAAGAGGCAAGACCTAAATGATGACCAGTGTGCAGAAGGAGTTTTGGTTTTGTTATTCTTTTTCATGCATTAGTAATTGTTTTTGTTTTTTAGTACTATAAGGTTCCTTTCTTATTTGCCTATTGATATTGTTTTATTTTTTCCTATCTTGGCCTTTTCAGGTGCATCAGTGCAACTTTCTTTTCACTCGACAGTAAGCACAAAGCAAATAAGAGCCAAAAAACAGAAATCAGCTCAATGAATAGTCAGCAAATTGAGGCAAATGTGCTTAATTTCAAATAGAATATTGTACATGATACAATAATTATGAAAGATCTGTCTCATTGGCAAAGTAAACACACCATTCTGCCACCATTTTTGTTTCTGTCCACCATCTGTTTTTAGAAGAAGTTGTTCTGAAGCCTGTATTTTTATTTGATGCCAGTAAGAGCTTTAGTATCAGCATTACTCAGCCTGCTAGGGATGTTGTTCTCTTACTCAAACCCAGGGTTGTTGTTTTTTTTTAGATGATTGTTGCTGTTTCCTTCCAGAAAGTCTGAACAGAGGGACGGGGGGGGAGGGGGGGCATGAGGACGATCAACCATGATTTCTCAACATTCCCTCCTGCAGAATAGCTGAGCGCCAGTTTGTTTAGACTTCTGTTTGGGAGTGATTTAAAAAAAAAAAAAAAAAAAAGCGAATCAAGTTTCTCCAACTGAAGTCTCTCCAGGTCCGGGAGTTTGTAGAGGACAACTGAGTTTCCCAGGCATTCAACCACATGTCTTGAGTTATATCAATGTCCAGCTCTTTTTCCCATCATTGTTTCACATAGTCTCTAGTGTCCTTACTCAGGGATGTGATGCCAGGGTATAACCTGCTTGTATCCTGCTCATAAGACCTTTTGTAAAAATGTTTATGTAACAAAATATGGACACTTTTAGGGATTTTAAACACAGATACTTTTCATTATAGCTCAACAATACCAGAGAATCATCCAGAAGGTGGGCTGTCTACGCCGCGAATGTCGCAAAGGACTGCCGTTACATCGCTGATCTGAGACTCCAATCAGATACGGGGATGCCGAGGTGTAGGATTGTAAGACCTGATCACCTCAGGACACGTGGCCTCTTTCCGAATGTTCCCCCCCTCACCCTCAGTTGAGTCCCGCACCAGTAGAGGCCTAGGTATGATCAGCTGACTGATCCAAGTGTTCATCAGACTGTAACTGCGGAGGTTTGATACGCCACTGTTCTGTCTGATTGACTGCTGGTGTGTTTTACCTTACAGGGCCAGCTCTACACCTCAAGAGACGAGCAACGAACGTACACCGGAATGATCCAAACCCGAATGGTCCGAACTCACCGGTCAACTGAGCGAGCTGTATTTTTGTTAGTTTTTCATTCATTTGTACCCCCTACTCTTATTTTCTGCTCATTTGCAGCCACTCAACACAGTGTTTAGAAGTAAATAATTTCAATGCAACACAAAACAATAATTACTTTCCCCTCAAATATAAATAAATGTCTTGCACTGTATATGGAAACATTGTGTCTGTCTGTAATTAGTCTTACTTAAACACAGTGCCTTTTACAAAAAGAAGGCAGTATGGAACAATATAATATATATTATAATTTAAAAATCACTTATTTATACCAGATGGAATATTAATCTTGAAAAGAGAGCAGGAGTGAGGCTGCAGCAACCATAGTAGTTATGAATTATAACACCGCCGCTATGAGTGGGCCTTTTTTTATCTGCCGATGCTGCAGTTCACCTTCCATGGAGTCCGCCATGTTGAGTCTTTCTACAATAGCCCAGAAGGGTCAAACCAAACACTGGCTCTAGATAGATCTACAACTACACCACTAGATGCTGCTTTTTTGGACAGATTCACTCTCGCTGACTTACCCTGTTCCCAGTCTTTGCTAAGCTCGCCAGTCAACTGCTGATGGTAACTGTAAAGGTTCAAGGGTGCTATCAATCTGCTCACCAAAGCATCATCAGCTACTCCTTCTAAGATTTAAATTTGAATGTCTTTAAGTAAGCCTTTTGTAAATAATGTAAATTATTAAGTAAATTAAAACATTTTTTATTTTATTTTTATCACCACCTCCTCCGTGTCCCACTAGAGGGCGCTCAGAGGTCCACCACAGCGCGCTGGTTGAGATGGATAAAGAATTCTGCAGAGCTCGAAAGCATAAACAGTATCACAATACAATGATCATCCCAGTATGTCTCCATACGTCCACCCACCCTCTCTAACATACACATATTGCCACCAGTGTAAGCGCAGCAGTCCTACGACAAGATTAAATTTAGAAGGAATAGACCTGGGAATACATTTTGGACTACGTTAAGTGCTGAGAAGACATATGCGTGCATAATGCATCAAATTCTGCACATGCCTCATTGATAGTGGCTTGTAGAGCCTTGCACCTGCAGTCAGAAGGGATAACATTACAAGCTGTGTGTGCTCAGCAGTGCAACTCGCAGCTCTCTCCAGCAGACCAAAGAGGAGAGCAAAAGTAGGTCACCCTCCCAGAGACCCACACGTCTCTCCCAGTGATTCCACACTGCACTTGAGCTCGCGTCTGCCGTGAGAGGGCCTCTGATGGGAGCACAAATGGGAGTCGACAGCTCCCTTTCCACTCATTTTTTTTCCTGCATGAAGGCAGAAAAAAAAGCCTCATCCTGCTGCTGTTAGGTGCCACACAGGAAACAAAAGCAGCAGGAGATGGGCCATGAACGCGCCATTACTGATATGACGGCTCGCTGTAAATCGTTTGACTCACAATCTGCCCCAAAAAACCTCCACAAACCTTAAAGGAATTGTTCGATATTATGGAAAAAAGTCTCATATTTGTCCATTTGAATAAGAAGCCAGCAGCAGGCTAGCTTGGCTTAAGCATAAAGACGGGAAACGAGAAGGCTGCTGGCTGAAAGCTACAAAATCACTGTTGTTTTAATGCTGTTTTCTGCTCAAAATGCCCCAAAACACAGTACGGTTGATGCTGATGTGAATGTCATTAGCTTTTGCAGGTGAATGAAGTTGGATGGAAACATTTGGCCAGATAACTTCTGATGTCTGTATGATCCTGTTGCTGCTGCTGTAATAAAATCCAGAATCTGGAATCCGGTTTAGGTTTTGCTACCAAGTGTGCTCTTAAGTTTCCCCCAGTAGTGTGCCTGTTCAGATCAGCCGACTGCTGACTCAACAGCTCCATAAATAAGCAGTAGATGCTTTGATCTCAGATTAGTAAAAGGAACTGGGAGGCAAGGAAGGAGAAGAGGGATGGTTGGGCGGGGGGGAGTCAAAAGACTTGAGAAATTGCTTCTTCTTTTTTTTTGTCCCCCAAAGCAGTTTAGGACATTTATACGAGAAAACAGAACCGCTGTGTTGGTGGAGCTCCTGTGGTTTTCTAATCTTCCTTTAGTGGAATTGATCAAACAGTGCTTTGAGCGGTTATAGTGTTGTACCATGTTCACCATCTCAGCTTAGCATGTAAGCCCGTTAACGTTTGTTAATTAGCACTAAACACAACGTACAGCTGATGAGGCTGATGTCCGTTAGTGCTGCAGGGTCATGAATGAAGCTACTGGACGGACGTTTTTGACCTGATGATGGCATTAAAAAAAGTTACTGTAATTCATTCTGAGGGGAACATGAATGTCTTTACCGAATTTCATGACAATCCATCAAATAGTTGTTGACTCAGAACTACAAATGTTAACCTCATGATGGTGCTAGAGGGAAATAAGGGGATCACCAAAAGTCAGTACATTGTCTGGGAACCATGAACGTCTGTACATGTCAATCCATCCCATATATTTAGAGATATTTCAGCCTGGACCAAAGTGGTCGAACAAACTGTCAATTTAACCCAAGTTAAGTTAGTTAAACAAAATCTGTGTCGTCCCTCAGAGATTCAGTGACTGATGGTGTGTTAGTCAGGACACCTCTGCTGAGAGCGGATGAGATCATCTCCATTCAGGGCCCGAGCAGCAGCCTTTTTTAAAGCCGGGATCGGAAAGGAACAATGGCGCTCTTTGAAAACCTGCAGTGAAATCCCAAGCAGGCGCTCTTTTCTCCCAGCTTTCCCATTTCCTGTGAATTAATAATAGCCTTGCTGGGGGGAAAGCAGACAGATACTGCAGCCAGGGGATGTTAGGTGTAAAGCTTTCTTTAAAGTGTTTTTAGAATCAGGCAATGGGTTTCACTGTATCAGAGGTGTGACAAGGAGGAGAGGATCTGACTGTGGCTGAGCATCTCTGAACCCAGAGCAGTAACTGCTGCCAAGTGTGGGCGTTTGCTTACTCAGAACTGGAGTTACAGCAACCAGAGAGGATAAAAAATACTGATCACACATCTCTGATCAACGTGTAGCCGAACAATCTCAAACACGCTGAACCATTATTGACTCTCTTATTGGAAATGCAAAGAATAACTAAAGTGTGATTATGAGCACAGCAAACTAAAATGCACCGTGTAGTTATTTTTTCTATTTGAATCACTGCAACGCCGCTGCTGTGATATGTAATCTGATTACCCGTGCGGGATTACTCTTTCAGGAACAATCTTCCTTGTATTCATTCAAATGAGATGGAACGTGACGTCAGCGTTCCACTGGTTCTCATGCGGAGTGCTGAGCGCCTGTAGCGTTCAGGCGCCGTCGTAAATGTCAGCGTTGTCAAACGACACCGTGCAGCTGTATGTGCAAAAAGGACGGGGGATCTGCTCAGTGATCAGTGGTGGAAAGAAATAAACTTTTACTTAGAAAAACATTCATTTTATGCTACTTTATGCTGTTGGCTACCACTACATTGTACATTTTACATTCATAACATATTAGGGTTTAGTTTCTGGGTGCCCAAAGAGAATATTGTGTTTTGTGTTGAGAACTCCTTTGTCCTTTATTTTGAATGAAGTGTGGGTTTTGTATATTTTGCACTGACTGTATAATACACTGTGGGGATTAAAGAAATTTGCTGTGTTGTGTTTCTCGCCGGTTGTATTTTGGCGTGTGTTCCTGCTAGTAAAGGGTTAGTGCCTGTATCAACAATGTATACAATATCATGACAACAGTATATAAAGTAACTGAAGTAGCCTTAATCAACCAGCTACAACATTAAAATGCTGTTTATAATATATAATATATAATAATTTACTGTATACAATTATCCATTTATGTATGTAAAACTTTTTAAATTTAGGTAATACATTGTATGGTGGTATTTTAGGGAACATTTGATTCATTTATAGTAACAAAACTCCATTAAACTGCACAGACTTCCTTTAACATGTATTGCTACTTAAAATATACTATACTAAGTTTATAGAAAACTACAATCACTGTGTTCACAGCTTAAATACATTATATGTGGTTCAGCAGGAGTATTCAGATTATTTACCTTTAAGTAAAAGTAGCTATACCACTATGTAGAAATACACTATTACAAGTAAAAGTAATGCATTGAAAATGGACCAGTTTGCATAACAAGTACTTTTACTTTTGATAGTTTAAGTACCCTGTAATGTTTAACTTCTGGACTTAGGTAATTTTGAATACGAGACTTTTATTTGTAACAGAGTATTTTAACATTGTGGTGTTGCTACTTTTACTTGAGTAAGATTCAAGTACTTCTTTCACCACTGGCTGTTCTGGCTGCAAAAGTGACCTCAGAAACATGATGTCATGTGATGTTTATGTAGAATTTAAACAAGAGCTTAAATTGGAAAAATATTTGTTGTAATTTTAGAGTGAACAACACAATAATTTTCCTTTTCCATAATTCCTAAGGTCCCTGGAAGATATGAAGGGCTGGATGGAAACCAGAGGATCTGCAGCCAACTGTTTTAGGGATGAGTATCATATTCTGTTTAAATGTGCAAATGTAAGCATAATGAAAGATATCTGCCAAAGTATTATTTAAACCACCTGTCTTTATTTAAATTAATTATTACAATCAAATAAACATAAAAGGATGTGTAAACCAGGAAGAATGCCCTTCTTTTGTTTAAGTAACATTACCGTATATTCTGTCATCATCATGAGTTGCAAATAAATTAGAATGTTAAATGACTGTAGTGGAGTAAATGTGGGTAGATTTCCCAATATTGTATACATTAATAATAGGTTTTGTATGTTAAAAAAAACTTGACTCAAAGCAACATATGTCAGATAATTGTAATTGAGTAAAAACGTGAATACCGAATCAAATCATCATAAAATCAATGTTTTCAAGTAAAGATAAGTAGCCCATTTAAAATTCTACCTTTGAAGTAAAGTACTTGAGTAAATATAAACTGTTCGTCATATTACACAGGCTACAAATCAGTTCATCGAACGTGGCATCTTAAAACTCCGAGCCTCGCAGGAGCGCCTGAAGGCAGCACGGTCTCCAGCACTGAGTGACGCGGCTCCGGAGCTTCAGAAAGCGGGACTGAGTGAGAGAGTGAGCCGCTGCAGGAGCCGGAGCCGGAGCCCGAGGGAGGATCTCTGTATCGGATACTTACATCTACTCTTTACCCCGCGACATGAAATCCGTATTTTAAACCCGTTTTTTTTTTTTTTTTTTTTCTTTTCTAAAAACAAAGACAACTTTTACTCCAGCCCAAGATGACGGTGGATTTTGAAGACTGTATTAAAGATTCACCCCGGTTTAGGTAAGAGCGTGAAACTCTTGCATTGGCTCATCGTTGAACTGTTGAACGCCACATTTTCTGATACGAGACTGCGCGGTTTTTTCTTGCTGTTTGCGGGGGTTAATTCGCACTATTTATCCCCTTTATAGTGGATGTGCATGTGTCCCCCCCTCTCTGTTATGAAGGGGCTAAATTGTGACACGTTGTAGTCAAATCTCAGTGGGATTAAATAGCCTGATCCGATAAATGGTGTCTGGATTACAATAACAGGCAGATTTGTGAGTATGTTCACAGCCTCAGAGTCAGTCAGTCAGTCAGTCAGTCGGGTCTTACAGTCGGCATGATGATGATGATGATGATGATGATGATGAGCAATGCAGCCATATGAGTTGTCACATGGTCTGGAGCTGCTGAGATCAAAGTCTGTTTAATGGTCCTCACTGTGTCAGATTTATTACATTTTTATTCTTATTTCATCAGCATCCATTTGAGAGACCACGACCCAGGAGAAATAAAGGTAGCAAAATGGATGGAGATGATTATCTGTGAGGTTTTTATTGATTCCACCTTAAGAGTGAGCTCCTGCCCAAAGGATGCACTTCAAACTGGAGTTTCAGCTAATCATTTTTCTTTAATTAGGCTTGTTGACTTATTGATTAATTGGCTGTTCTATACAAGGTCAGAAAAAGTAAAGCCTAAAGCCCAAGGTGATGCCTTCAAATGCCTAACAGTGTCTTTTTTGTTTTGTTTTTTAATACTTTTTTTTTCAATTAGTTAATGAAATAATCAGTTCAATCTGTGGGAAATTAATAGTTTGAACCTAAAGATTACTTTCATTAGCAATAAAACTGCAGGTTATTTTCCTGTTAAATCCTTTTGTTCTATAAAATGTGAGAAAATAATGAGGAATGTCGCTCACAACTAGTCTGGTTTTGTCTGACCAACCTCCCAAAACCCCCAAATATTCACTTTCACATATGACAAATAAATACTTTCATACTTGTGCAATGGTGGAAAATCTTTTACTTTAAAAAAAGGTACCAATATAACAACGTAAAGATACTCCATTACAGTAAAAGTCCTGAATCCAACAAGTATTTTGTTAAAAAAAGGGCACAAAACAAGTGGGGATAAAATGACTTAAATGTAAATAAACTGTATCATAGTTTTATTTCTTAAATATTTTTGCATTTGTGTATATACATAGTGAAATCATATGTTTCTGAGTGATTTCTGCACATATTTGTACATATTTATAGACGTGTGTCTTATATTTTGGGCTCCTGGCAGCTTTATTGTTTGTTAATAGATAAAATGATGAGTCAGACTTATATCTCTGTTTGTCCTGGAAAAAAAGGGAACCATGCATGTGAGTTGAGGACAGTTTAAAAGGTGAAACTCGACTGTCGGTAGTATAAATTGCGTAACACTTCACTCAGGTTTAACAGATGCAAAGTAGAACTGACTCGCAGTGATCTTTTAAGGATAGAGTTAAAGCAAAATTCTCATAACTCCATGCAAACAGCCTGTTGATGATCAAATGTCTTGTTGCTGTGGTTGATATATACATGCACAGTGATGTTAATTGTACGTGCAATAAACAGTTTAACCTTCTAGAAGATGCACTTTTCACAAAAGAATGTAAATTCTACTTGATTTGAACTGTTACTTATGGGCTGTGGCCAAATTAATGTAGTCAATTTGCCTGAAACTGCAGCTTATATGACTGCTTTTAAGCAAGTGTTTGTCCGGTATTGTCAAGAAAAACTCTGCATTGTAAAATCTGTAGAATAACTCCACCTGACAAATAAATGTAGCATAGTAAAAAGTACATTTGTTTCTATAGAAGAGTAGTTAAATATAAAGTTAAAGTACAGTATTTGAGTAAATTGACTTTCCAACACTGCCCTTGTGTGCTCCCGGAGATAAAATCTCTGCTCCCAAATCAAAGACTTCCAGACTTGGCAGCGGCACCTTAATGACTGCCATCTGGGCTGGAGAAAGGCACATCTCAGGAAGCGCTGAGTGAAGGGTATTTGCTCTAACCATCTCCTTCCTTGTTTCATATGCTAAGCAGCGAGGCTACAGCCAGACAAGCTGCATGCTAAAGAGTCACCTACCTCATTACTTCGAGCTCTGAGAGGCCTCGCTGGTATTTATTTTAATTTTTTTTTCACAAGTTGTTGGATAAAGTTATCTCTTATCTTGGCCCGGAGCTGTGACTGTGGAATGAAAACATGCCTCCTCCTTGTATACTGTACTGATCTTTCCCTATGTGTTGTTCAGATCAAACACCCACTCCCCAATGCGCTCCATGTTCAGTTATTGTGAGCTCTCCTCCAGTTTATGTTAGCGGCCTTTTTATCTGCCGCTCAGGATGTTTAAATGAGTAGAAGAGACGCTGAAAGAGGGCAAAGTAAAGGCATGTTCTTGCAGCCACTGAAGCCTGTAACAGTGTTTTGAGAGCGCACTCAAATGGCTCCTTTGTGGAGCTACAAGCAGCGCCAATGTAGTGTTATGTAACAACCCTGGAGGTGGATGACTGGAAGGAAGACAACCGGGCCAGAGTACAGGAAAATCAAGGCTTTTCACTATTAGGATTGGCATTGACGCTCCGCTTCCCATACGTGTAAAGTCATGCAGGAAATCAGCTCGGTTCGCACTTATCTCTCACGTGTCCCAGACTCCTCTTGCTTGTTAGCTTCGAGCTCGGACCGTACACAGGACATATTAGACAATTAGAGTCTCCATCTCTTCTTTTTAAATCTGCAGCTTAAGCACTTCTCAACAACATGATGAATCACCCAGTCCCGTCTAGGACCTAAAACAAACTGTATGTGCTCTGTGTTTTGGTCTCTATGGAGACTGGGGACTCGGGACAGATGTGAGATTGCAGCCAGGGATGCTCTCTCTCTCTCTCTCTTTCTCTCTCTCACTCTCGCTCTCTCTCCGCATCTGTTTTGGAGAACGTGGTCTGTAATGATTACACGGCCACAGGAACTCGTGTGTTTGTGTTTGCCCCGGCACAACATTGGCAAGCATTGAGCTGTTTTCTCCCCACTTACATGTTAATTTGAGGTCACACTCACACACTGCTGCAGGATAATATTGAGGGACCTCACTCGCACATCGACCAGTATCTTCTGTTGTTGTTCGTATGAGGTGTGAAATAGGTCGGAACAGAGATAGCTGTATTTGTGAACCCAATGTCTGACTTTAATTCTCAGCCACCTGGTTTTATTTTTTCACACAAGAAGCTTGATGTTGGCGACCATGACTTCTCTTCTATTTTCTGACGTTTTCTACTTTCCCTTGGTTGTTTTATTCACCATTTGAGTGTGAGCAAGTCTTAGGAGTTTGGACCTCTGATGCACTACATTTAGTCTTAGGATGTTTTGCTGAACCACTATGAATGCCTCTAGTATTTCTGCTGAGCTTGAGAGGATTTTTCATTAACTGCCTTCTTGATGTTTGGCGGGGTTTTCAGCATCCTTCTGGTCCGTTCCTGTGTCCTAACAGTCCTTCAGCAGAATATGACTATTGTCCAGAGAGCTTCTTGCTTCCGCCGAGAGACAGACTCTTTTCTCTGAGTCTGAAAGGCCCGGGGCAGAGAGCCTGGATGATCCTTCCTCCCTTCCCATGCGAACAGCTGGGGGGAGGAGAGCTGAGGCGAGGCTCGCGGTGATGGGTTTGTCATTGAGTCACAGAGCAGAGAAAACCCCCGACAGGCAGGGAATCCAGGGCCAATGACCACAGTGTGTCTCCAGCGTCTGTGAGAGAATGACTGGATGGATGGATTTGTGACAAGAAGTCAGATGACAGGGTGAGGGTGGGGGGTGTGCATGTCAAATTCCATGAGATGCCTGGTATGGAGGAATTCAGAGCATGTGGTGTAACGTCTCGCTTTGCAAGAGAGAAATTAATGATGCCTGTTTAGTGGAAATTTAAGTGAAAATAAAGTCAGTAAGTTGTACAGTCCATAAATACAGTATGCAAAATCATGTGTAAAATGGTTAAAATTGATATTTGGTGCATGAAACTGTGGCCCACTTTTATGTATTAAATCAGACAAACTCTCACAGATATAAAACCAAATGTTTAATAATAAGTTGTTGGCCATTTTTTTCAACATTACCTGGTTCCAGCTTCTCAGATTTTGAGGATTTTCTTGCTTTTCTTTGTTTAATGTCATTGTGAACTAAATATCTTTGGGCTTTTTGGACTGTTGGTCGGAAAAACTGAGCAATTCCAAGATGTCACCTCAGGTTCTTGGAAATTGGGGATTGGGATTTTGTTTCTGTTTTGTGATTTCAGTTTTTCTTTACATTATAAAGACAAAACAATGAATGTATGCAGATTAATCAATTATTAAATTAATATAGTATAGTGGTAGTAGTCGTAGTTGGAGCACAAAAAGAAAAATGAGTCTTTTCCCAATTTGGGTTTTCTCATTTCAAAATGAAAATCTGTTGGCTGTAAAGTACACTGACCTGTTTTGAGTACACGAGGGTCCGTGTGACCATGTGATTTCATATTAATAGAGTTAATAATAGAGTGTACTTGTAGGCTTTGTGCAGACTCCAAAGAACCGAACCCTACATCGCCGTGTTGTCCGCAGCTGTTCGTGTACACATGACTTATATTCAATATGAAATGCTCTTTCCTCTTCATCCAGCGGCTGTTAGATCAAGGCTACTTGCTAGTTAGACCCTGTCCAAATTGGGCACATTTTCACAGTCCTTTACTCAAACTGTGCATTGAGTGAACTGGAAAGTACCTGACTAATTTTGCCTCTGGATTTATTTTAATACTTCAAGATGTACTCTACCCATCTGTTTCCTTCTCTCTCAGGAAGAAATTTATAGTGGGATTACATTAGCTGGCTTCATATTTAATACACGTTTACTGAAGGGAACATATTGCCAAGAAGGGCCTTTCAGTTGAGCGCCCCGATTTCATTCTCAGGTCTGTTCCTGCTCGAGAACGGCAACAAACAACGACTATAGATTCATAATGGTACCAAGAACATCTGAGTGGGCCCTTACTGCACGGAGTCATGTTGAATTCCCAGCAATCCGGTTCAGCTCGGTTCATGATCGTTAAGAAGAATTTCTGGGAGGTTGGCGGATGTTTCTTGTGTTTCTGGAAGATCTGCATCTCCAGCTGCGTGGAGCTGGAAGGGATTTCTCCTGCGTGCTCTTGTTGCTTCTGCTCTATTTCAGACTGACCTCCTTCCATCTTGAATCTGTGTCAGTGGCCCTTCTGTTCAGCCAAGAGTGCTCCATCCCCAAGACTGTGACTTTGGCCAGTTAAGGGTGGGGGACGCAGCATTACTGTAATTGAAAGAAAACATTTAGCTGATATCAAGTTGGTCCCCGTCATTCTCATGCAGCAGCGACTGGAGCTGATATCTTAATCATTTAGTTGCATACTTTCAGGTCTGAAGCACAAAACAATGTTACCCATAAAGCCTGTGTCCTGTTTGGCATCAGTTTAATGACCTCTGCTTGTGATTTCCGCATTAGACGCATTAAACTCATGCTCTACTACCACCTCCCCCCGCCTATGTGTGAGTGTATTCTGCTATTTTGGTTTTTATCCATATACTTGATTTAATGACTGAGAAAGCTCAGTGGCGCTGGCCTGCGGGCGTTCTCACCCTCCTGTTAAAGGGGCGTTGGTGAGCTCTGTGCACTGGAGCTAACAACTCCAGGTAATGAAAGTGACAGGGATTAAAAGCAGCAGTGTGTAGTTTGTGTGTCTTAATCAGGGATTGGCCCACATTCGCCTGCTCAAATCCCGGGACGGCAAGGTGTCACACCTGGAGGCTTAACGTCCAATTGGTGTCATCCTGATGTGAAGGACTGCAAACAGATCTAATGATACATAGAGCAATATGATTTCTTAATCACAGCGTCGTTGCCCTCCTACAGAGAAGGCTCAGCACCATTAGCTGAAAAAGGCTTTCATCTTTTCAAAATAAGACCAGATGAAGGGCTTTTGCCAGTTGGAGCCTTGGAGCTCACCAGGCTCTAAAGCATGTAAGGCAACTGCTGGAGAGTTGCTCCACATAGATTATCAGTAAGAGTGTTTGAAGGTATATACACAACAAGTCAAAGGCAATGTGCAATGGATACAAGTCAAGATATGAAGTCTTTCAGGGTTTCCACCGCAGGAACTTTCCCAAGTGGCAAGGAACCTTTTGAAGGAACGTTGCTTTTTCATGCATCAGTTAAGGTCTTCTGATACCGATACCAGTGTTGGAAATTCCTCAGATTCTTCCTATTCTCTGTGCACTGATCTGATATCACATAATTTATTAGCCCAAGAAAAGCTAGCCGTCAGAGAAATGGGAAACACAATATTGTTTAAATATGGGGATAACGGCACACACTTTAAGACAGGTGTTGCCCTTGTTTGTTCATGAAAATTGACAGAAATAAACTCAAACCCCGGCTGCTGTCACACCTAGTTGTCAGAAGGTTACACAAAGGGTCGGACACAGGCGCGCCCCCCCCCCAATTCGACGTCAGAAAGGTGTTTTGGGGAGGGGGCTTCTTAAGCTATTCTGCCAACCAACAAGCAGTTCTGATGGAGTTTGCTGCCAAGTGTTCAGTCAACACTCAACCATTACCCAACAAAACTTGAGATGTTGTGACCACAATTACTAATAATACCCACAAAGTAGATTGAAGTCACGCAGCACATTTTGATTATTTTCTACAGTGCTGCAGAAGGTATTATACTGTGTCTATTTATATATTCTATATCCAGTAAGTTAAATGATGAGTTGTGTAAATTGAGATTAATCCCTGGTGAAATGCTTTAGGATGCAGAGATGATGTCATCCCTGAGCCTTTTGTGTTGAAGGATGGGGGGGGGATGAGGGGGACTCACCACATGAGCCCTGGCTGCCCCTCTCATTTCATTTTAATGAATAGCAAGACGTTTCACACAAAGGAGCCACGAAAAGCAGGGTTCTGCATGCGGAACACTGTGCTAATCTGCTTCTGTCGGACATCCTGAGAGATGACAAAGAACCGCGATCAGTCAGCGCGCAACCGGTGAGAGTGTGAACAGTTTATTAAGTGCGATGAAATCTAATAGCCAAAGCTCATGGCAGCAACTCTGCTCAGTTCCTCTTGTCTCTCTTTCGAATCAGCCATCCGGTGTTGCCACAGGTTGCGCATGCTGTGCTGCAGACATTGAATCAGCACTATGGCAACATCCTGAGCCCTAAATGATGGATGAGTTGTAGTAAATTGGCATTAGTATTCCTATCACAACCCATGGCGAATGAGACCAGCAATGACTAATGCGAGGCGGGGGAGTTAGAAAACAAGAGCTGGGCCAGTATCACACAACACTGGAACACACTGGGCAGATCTTTAACGCTGATAATCCAAGCCTTTGGTCTTACTTCACAGTCCGGGTGAACAAAATCGCTCACAACTCGGCATTTGTTTTCCCTAGCAGATTGGATTATGGTAATGGAGCCTGAACATCTGATCTCAATTCTGTATGGCTGTAGATATCAGATGTCTCGTACTGTTTTTGAAGAGAGAAAATCCACTTTTCCCTTTTTATATGTGAGAGAAGGGCTCCAATTTGCCCCAGGGACAGGCCTGATCATGTGTTTGGTCCCCGGGGGGGGTGGCAAAGACAGAAACATCTAGAAACACGAGAGACATGTTGGAAAATATGTGTACCAGAGCATAGCTAACAACAGGTTGCTGGAATCCCTGAATTCAGATCATCTGTGCACCTTCAACCCTCTCTGACCCTGCACGGAGGGAGTTAAGCCCTCAGCTGCAACGTGACTCCACGGAGGGCTGCCGGTTATGCCTTGTGAAATGGACTATCATTCTGAGTTAATATAAATAGTCTGACTAATGTTTCTGGTGGATTATCCATACTGTAAAGTAGAGCTGTCAGATGTGTTGCAGGAAATGCTTGCGTAACACGGCAGGACAGCAGGGCAGTTCTCCTCCTCTCTGCTGTGATCCGTGATTTTCTGCTGCATTCACATCACGTTAACCCAGAAGTTAAGACATGCTGGGAAATTTACGCACAATTCGGTCTCTGGTGGAGGGTTTGATCCACTCTTACATCTATCTGTTATATATATTTTGTTGAGTTTTGTACTTTTTTGTACTAAATTTATCATTTTATTCCAGTAATGGTGCGTTTCACCGGTCACCATGTCAAGGCCGCCGTATCCTCTTTGTGCATGCGCATATGTGTTTGTCTGCCAAAAGCTGTCATAAATTGAATCTTTATCCAGTTTTAGACCACACTTTTTAAATCTTGGTCTTTGTTAACTATATATTTTGACCAGATGAAGGATTTTACTCATTGGACATCTGGATCTTGAGTTATCAGAGTAACAAGCTGAGCTAACGTTAGCAGCTGCTTTACTGGCAGGCCTTCTGGGGACGTCCACCTTGTCTGCCGAACAGCGTCAAAGACAAACTCATTTTTTAAGGTGAAAGTGCTTTATTCTGTATTTTTACCGATTTTAATCACCAATTTGTTTTGGAGAGGATCAGCAGCCGGGCTAGCAGACAACCCGGGATGCAACTCCTCAGAACCAAGAAACACAACTTTGTGCAACTGACACCAGATGAACATTTGCTTTAATCTCTGTCTGAACACAACTTTATTTGAGAGTGGTATTGATCCCCCCATCTAACTCTAACTCTCTGCCAATAAGCCAATAAGTGTATTTCCAAAAAATGCTTAAACTGCCTTGAGAGCCTGGACTGTTTAAAGCGCTTCCTCGGTCACAAGTGTATGACCCAGAAACATTAACACAAAGGTTCAAGCTTTAGATTTAAAAAATCTGATTAATCTGTATCAGGTTTTTCTCATTAGAAGTGCAGTGTTTTTTAGTCTGGACAGTATTTCACAGGTCGTCTTCTACTATCAAGATAGAACATTAATTGGAAAATACCCAATTTCCTCAGCACATAACGGCTGCATCCCTCCTATCTCGTGGCCCATCTCTCAGCTGTGGTTTAGACTGAGCCGTAGGAGATTTGCTGTTGTTTTCTTTTTTAAAGCATGACCTCCAGTCAAAGGCAGCATGTGAGGAACTGCCCTCTCAGGGAGACGGTGACTGGGCTCGGCTCTTTGGTCGTGGCTGTGCGTCATCTGTCAGCAGACACAATGACCTGTATTTGGTCTCACGGCTCTGTTCTTGATAAATAAAATAAGCTTTACACATAGTTGAACCTGTGTTTGACAGGGCAAATAAAATAAAAGCTGAAAGCAGAGAGTTATGACTAACAGATTTCACTGTTTTTAATGTCATGTCTCTGAAATGTCTCCCCTGATGATCAGGCTTGCGTGGAAAGCCATGATCTCTGGGGTTGGGGGTGGGGGGGGAAGTGGCTGAGTGGTTTCCAGGTGTGTCAACATCAGGCCATGCTACATGTTTATCACCCCATGGGTCAGGAAATGGGATAAAGTTATGGATAGAATTGTAGATTTCAACCGTAGCTGCGCGTTTGTCATCACTTGGGGGAATATGAAATGACTGTACGTCTGATACGAGGCCGTTACCCCGACAGTGTGAAGGGGAGATAAAGGGAGGAATCACTGGGCTCCACAGGCACTCCGTCTCTGCTCCGTTTTTTGAAATGCTGAATCACACGTGTACAAGCATCTGTTTTTGATTTGTTCCATCCCTCTCACTCCCTGCCTCATACTCTCCCTCTTCTTCTTTCCGTCCTCCATCTGCCTTCCTCTGTGTGTGGGGGCAGGCTTCTGGTCGTGGCTGGGCCAGAACCGGGTCTAGGGACAGGCCAGGAAATGCGTCAGTCCGCTCAAATATTAAACGTAGGTTCAGAGTAAAGGGCGAAACCCCGGGGAGACGATGTGTGAGGAAGTTGCTGACTCCCCTGTTATGACGCCCAGCCCTGAGTCACATAATAAATCCCTTAAACACCCTTCCCAGCCTTAATAAAACTTAAATGACTGCACAGAAGAAGACTGATTATTTACTTAGACATTTCTTTATGCCACCAATTTAAAAAAAAAAAGCTGTATAAGTGAAGAAACATGTTTACTGGTTTTAGCGGATAAAGGCGGATTTTTAGGGCTGAACTGACCTCAAATAACCTCAGTTAAATTTAAAAGCAACTATTTTAATAAAAATAATCACATAGGGTCATTTTTCAAGCAAGAATTTAAAGTATTTGATGGTTTGAAGCTATCAAATGTGAGAATTTGCTGCTTTTCCTTGTGTTATATTATAATAAATTAAACATTTCCGCATTAAAATGTCTTTAAACACTAGACCTATGTTATATATTTTGTTGAGTTGTGTACTTACATTATCCCAAATTTATTCAGGTAACAATGGCGTCATATTCTCTTTGTGCATGCGTAAGCGTTGTGGTTGTCTGTCATAAATTTACCTTTTATCCAGTTTTAGGCCAGATTTCACTTTGGGCTGTGTTTTCTGCAGTCTGATGTTTCACAGACAGAACTATTGAACAATGAATCTGAAAAATAACCATTCCCGATAAAGAGAGATAGTTATTTGTGCCTTCAGATAAAATAATCAATTCTTCTAAAAAAAAATAACGATAAAAGAACAAGAGTTAGGATAAAACTGCGATTGACATTTTTCATTATTTAGTGAAAATTTACAGACAATTAAATAAAAAGTAATCAGTAGATTAATTGATAATGAATGTAATGTTTAATTGCAGCACCAGTTTGGACCACAGATCAGCCTGAATGTTGCATTCCACTTTACTTTTCACTTTATTTTCTCATTGTTTTCTCGCTGTTGTTTGCTGCGGTTCTCCCCGGAGAGTGCGGTTTGATGAAGTCGACAATGAGCCGTGACTTGGCCTCATCTTTTCGCACAAAACTGTATAATCCTGCTGTTCTCTTTCCTCGCTCTGATCCCGGCTGAACTGCCGTGGCTGTAATCCTCCAGAGAGTCCTTTTCAGTGCCATGTTAAAGCATATTTAACTGAGCTATCCCCACGCGTCACTTCACAGCACTCTGTCATTGTTTCTTGCACGTCAAGTGTCAGTGTTGATCTTCCTCGCCGTTGTCCTGTCTGACAGTTTGGTTCTAGTTGACAGTTTGTGGGTTTCACCACGAAAAATGAGCAAAGTGTTTGTTTTCTTAACTTCTATCCACATTTAAAACTCACATATCAGGATGAGCAACAAAAACATCAGGCATTGGCACCCTTGTTTTCCCAGCATCCTCCCATCTTTTATCTACTTGTTGTTGCTTCCTTGCGGATAGTGTCAGGGTCCGGTGAGCTCTCTGCTGGTTGACACGTCAGCATTCAGGTCCATGGAGCGATGGGAAGGGGTTGTAGGTCATGGAGGAGAGCCAGGGAGTGACATCAGGGGCATGTTGCTGACTACAGACCAGAGGAAACACCTGGGGGAAACCCAGGAGGAAGTGACAGGAGCCATCACCTCTCCGGTTGTCTCTGACACTGTGACGTTCACATGATGTACGAACAAGCAGCGGCTCCTCTCGCTAATGTAAACCATGAGTCTGCTGATTTGGGTCGCGTCTCCAAGGGCAGTTGTTTATGGATCAGATGTAAAACGGTAGACTTCCAGTTGCAGTTTTCATGTTTCGAGCCTGTTCACAGTGAAAGGGATATCGGCGTAATTCACGTGGAAAGCTGCCTGTCGTTTGAGTTGTTGTTCCTGCGAGCACCATCTCTCAAGCTTTCAGACAGGAAAGAGCTGAATGCTTCACACGTCTGGTATGCCTTTCTAGTGCAAGCCAAGCTGCATGTTTAGCCCACAAAAATGCCGGGAAGACTCCCAGCTCAGCCCCACCACCGCCGGACACATCGCGCCTGTGTGGGGATTTTCACTGACGGAATTCAGCTATTTCACCAAAATGTCAGGGTGTTACACTGTAGGATTGGCTTACAGTGAGCGGCGCTCTATTCTGCGCCCGTTTTCACCCCGGCAGCCTGGTGTGCTGCCCAGAAAAAGGCTGCGAGAAAAAAGCACAGCGTCTGTAGGCTTTATTGTCCTCCTCCCTTCAATGGAACATTGTCCAGGCCGGTTCTCACAGCACAGGCCTCTTTCTGGATCCTCCGTGTGTGTGTGTGTGTGTGTGTGTGTTCCTTCTTACGTCTCCCTCGTCCCGAATATCTTCATTGACATTTTTGTGTGTTGCAGTCATCTCGGACCACCCCGAGTTAATATAAACCTGCTCCGCCAGCCGAGACCTCTCATATCCTGACCTTTCTCTGGCCTGTCAGCCTGTCTCCCATTCACCCCCGCCACCGATCAACAGTGCCCTCTCCCCACCCACTCTTACAATACTGTTGTGACGTCTAACACATCCTCTCGCGTTCTATGTAATAATAATAATAAACACACAGTTTGAGACTGTCCACTCAAGTCTGTCTCCCTTGTGACGGTGCACAGGAAGCTCTGGCGGGCCGCGATCATTCAGCACAGAGCTGTTGTGTAAATGCTGCTGTTGTTGCTCTGAAAGGGTTAATCTATGTCACATTTCCTCTGCATGACCGTCTTTGTTGGCTCCCTGTCTGAAGTGCCATTTCCCCATGGGCTGTGGTGGCCTAATTGCGCGACCCCAACCATAGCTGATGGGGGGGGGGGTGAAGCTGACATTGTATTACGTATGGCGACTACACCCAGCTGGTTTGTCAAAAAGCCTAATTGCAGCCGATATTAAAGCCCTTTATTCTCCCGTGTGGCAAATCTGACACTATGAGACTTTTTAACTTGAGGTCCTCTCAGTTAACCTGACTGCGCCACGTGGTTTCTTTTACACAGAACCATCTGGGACCTTATCATTGGGAATTGTTTGGAAAAGGGAATCCACAAATCAAAGAACCATATAATGTAGTCCAGTGGTCCTGAGGCTTTTTTCATTCATGTATCCACTTTAAACAAAGTCAAAGTATATAATGAGGTACAGTGCAGTGCTGCAACATCAGTAAAACACTTGAATGCTTCATTGCAAATATTCAGAATTAAAAATTAAAAAAATCTTTGCTCGTCTTTCAATTAAGAATTTCTCTCCAGTTCTGATATAACTGAGCATCTCAGCAAACAGCATCTACACTAACCTCTATGGGAGCTGAACAGTGTCTTCTCACTGCGTCACACCTAGCGCCAGTACTTCCTCAAGGGACGCTGATTTGGTTCGGTACCACTCTACCAGCCACAAGTGCATAGAAATTGAAGCCTGGCAAGATGCATTCTTGGATGATCTCGTAACATTGACCTTGAATGGTTACCTCTCTGTGCTGATGATCATCCAAAGAGCAAAGACCTACACAGTCTGTCCAGATTGAAGTATTTTGAGTGTAAACACATCTTTCTGCTGGAAGAGTAGTCAAATAAATAAGGATATACAATAAACAGAAGGCTCCAAATAGACCCAGTGATTGATGATCGGTATCAGTATCGGCTGATCCTGCTTCCTGCGATCGGCCCCCAAAAAACCCCAGATCAGAGCACCCTCACTTGACTTTTCATCTAGCTCCATCATCATATAAGTATATATAATTGAATAGTCAACTTATTTTTGCAGTACTTTGAGCAACTTCCAGGTTTAATTTGTAGTTTGGTATCACCCTAGCGTTGCTTAAGAAGAGCAGAAAGATACTAGCATGTTAAAAAAATTGATATTTGGTCGTCTGGTTACAGCCGGTTGCATCAACCCACAGTGGTTTTCGTTCACACTGATGTTTTATCCATTAAAGAGGCGAGAGTGAAAGCAGGATTGTTGGTTCTTCCGGTTCTTGATATCTATGTGGGAGTTGTTGTTTATTGGATTTCCAGAGTGACTTCACCGCTGACCCACAACAACTCAAGGTCATGCAGGACTCATTCATTGTCTCCTGTCTCGCAGCTGCATTCCAGTTCTGCTTCCAAGAACCGTGCAGTCCGCCGGAAGTTCAACACACAGCTGCTTCCAAATTCACTGTACATACTGTACACTGAGCTGGACGGTTGCATTTGTAGAAAAACCTCTGTGTCAGTCTCCTTCCTCCTGCCGGATTTTAGCTCTTTGTCCGGACTGTCATCAGTTGTCGCTAACTGATCTCTATAAGCTCCCTCGCTGTGGTTGTAGTGCTCAGTACAGACTGGGGATGTGTTGGTAGCTAATAGAGCTCTAACCACAAAGCTCCAGAGGGAGACATGAAGGGTGTGTGGAAAACTACTTAAGGAACAGACCACATTAAACATGTCCATCAAGACGGAATTGGATTCACAGTTTTAAGGGAGAGCGGCCTATTGATTGGTCCGATTTGTTAACCTGACAGAGTTAGATATCAGTTACAGTGTCCATGGTGAAAGTTGGGAAATGTGTACATGCTTTAACTTAGAGGTTTGTTTGAAGAATAGGGCTGAAACTTGCAGTTATTCTCATTATCAGTTAATGTGAACTTTTTTACAATTTGTCTGTCACACTTTAAAACGTCAGAAAATAGTGAAAAAGATCACATGCTTCTTTATTTTTTGTCCAATCAAATCATGTCTTCTTTAGATGTCTTCAGATGTCTGCAAATACCTAATAATTATCAGAATTGTTGTTGTTGTTGTTGATAAAAAAAAAAATTTATTTTTTTTTTTATTAAAAAAAAAAAAAAAAATTTTCAAAAAAGGAGAAGAGGAAAATTTTTTTAAAAAAAAAAAAAATATTTTTTTTATCTGCACAAATACCAAAATATCTTGATCTGATCTTCACTTTACTGAAAGGTCATAAAAAGATTAAAACCAACAATGTGTCGTCTCTCAATACTTTCCAACCTCTCTCTCTCCTATTTGTTCCTAAAGGAGAGTCACGTGTAAATCCTTTAAAAGCAGGTTGTGAATATTTACATTATAATTAAAAACAGAAGGTTGAATTGTGCATTCATTTGGGGACTACTTTAAGCTGCGGATTTATACACATTCAGTGCTCTTTGAGTATATACAGCATGAGGACTGATCTAATAGTCTTTGGTCAACAGTTGAGCCCTATGGCAGAAAAAAGTTTAATACACAGATAATATTTAGTAGTTGGAACAATTCATGGTTGATTTTTGTGTTTTCATGTGATTTTTTTTTTAGAAAATAAGAGCTGTATCCGTATCTAGACATATGTAAAGATTCACATATTGATGAATGAATTGTGATATCAATCGTGGTATCGAGGTGCAAAGAAAAGGAAATATGGATTGTTTTGCACAGTTTAAGCCCTAACTTAGACGTAAATAAGGATTCTATCATTTAATAAAGAAAATATTTACATAGATTTTTTTTGTCTGAGAAATGAAGGAATCGTTTTCTTGTGATCACCCGGTACAATGTGCAGTGCAGTACAGCTCGAGCTGCTCTGACAACATGCTCGTTACAAAGGCAACAGGGGAAGATCAACAGCCAGTTGTGTGTGGGAGGTGTTTTCCTCTCAGAATAAATAAGATGTGAAGTTGCTTTTAGACACTTTCATACGACTGTCTACAGTATTGAAATCTATCCAGCTGTCTGACTGCAGAATGAAAGGCGATATTGTGCAGAAGACGTCTGTTCCACAGCTGACCCGTAGTTAAAGCTTTGAAATATTAGTGGAAAGGCTGACACAGGAAAGAAAACCCTCACAGATCCAACTCCGATGCAGCAGGAGAGAAACTTTCTGCCACATTACGGGAATTCAGGGGTTTATAATTGTGGAGTTTCAGGCATGTGATGTTCATATTTTTGACGCAAGCAGAAATAACTCTTGCTTTAATATTCAGCTAATAACTCTGGCTTTACTTGGGTCATGTACCCTTGAATCAATCTGTCTGCGCAGAGGCTAAAATTAGATATTCCAGATGTTTTGCCATTCGTCTGCCGCACAAATCCCCGAGCCAGACGAGTTATAAATGGAAACAATGTCATTTTCGTTATTTTAGACATAAAAAAAAAAGAAACTCAGCGGATGACTTCAGTGAGAGGAAAGAAGCAGCGCTTGTCACACTTGAAAGGGCCGAGCGACGATATCTGTAACTCGTGAAGATTTGCTTTATTCCAGATCATGTGGACGTCCCTTCTCCTGCAGTAGGTAGAAGTGTCAGTGTGTTGTTGTCTTGGTAGATCTGTTAGCTGCTTTGAATTTGAACCGGCTGGATTTCAAAAAGAAGCGGGAGAGGCCACTTCAGCTGTTGCTGTTGGTCAGCAGCTTGTCTCTCTCCCTTTCTCTCTCTTTCTCTCTCTGTGGCTGTGAAGCAAACAGGAGGAAGGAGGGGGGGGTGGACAGTTTTTGTAATTTTTGGCAGGCTAACCCACTTTCTAGTCAGTGTGCACCTCTGTGCTGCCTGAGCCTGGAGTGTGATCAGACAGGGTGGGTGGTGGGGGCCTGAGGGGCAGCTGCTCGCTCCCCAGGGGCACGGGTCACCCTCACAGGGTCGCTGCGGGGTCAGGAGTCAGGGTTTGGCGGCGAGTGTCTACTGTATGTGTGCACAAGGTGTGAAAGAGCTGCTAGTGAGTTGACTTTTGGCGAGAAATTCGGTGCAGAGGTTTGTGAGCGATTGCATCTTTTGAGTAGCTTTTTGGCCACGCCAGCGGCTGCCGGTTAGTCATTGGCCAGATTCAGAGTATCTCAACAACTATTGGCTGTATTGTCATGAAATTTTGTGCAGACATCAACGGTACCCAGAGGACAGATCCTACTGACTTTGGTAATCCCCTGTCCTTCCTCTAGGGCCACTGTGAGGTTGACTTTTGTGGTTTTCAGTGAAATGTCTCAGCAGCTACAGAAGGGATTGGCATTCCGTGTTGTTAATGTTCCTTTCAGGATGAATTCATGTTATTATGGTGATTCCCTGACTTTTCATTTAGTGCCATTGCTTTATTTGTACAGTATTTTAGTTTAATATTCCCATCAACCTCAGCTATATACTATGTGTTTAGTGCCTCTGGCTGTTGCTTTACACTGAATAACTAGGTATGAAAGTGGTATCAATCTACTTACCAAACTCTTGGCAAGGAATGCTTAGTATTTCCAAAAACATCAAACTATTCTCTCTTTATTTTGAAATATAAAATTGTGTTCAAATGAAAACCTGAATCAGACTTTTTCCTTGGACGTATCAGCGAACAGGCCCTGGCAGGCGTTTTTTTTTTTTTTTTTTTTACAGGAATAAGCTTGGCTGCAGAAGTCTTGTTTGAGTTGAATGTTTCTGCTGAAGAATGTCTCTCTGTTCTCTTCATGTGCACATTTAGAAGATGGGATTCATCTGCTCAGATTAAGTGGGAACGTTATCCCGAGCTCAGGGACTGCCTGCCTGGCTGCTTTTACTGCCTGTGAACCGTTGGTGGTTGGACAGCGCCAGAACTAATGTCTCTCACCGAGGGAGGGTCTGGAAATATGCACACATGTTGTTCAAGGTCCAACAACACACTAACAGCCTGATACAGGAGGAGGATTTGTAACAGCAGAGAGAATATCTGAATATATTTGAAAAGCTTTTCCTTCTGTACTTCGATGGGAAACAAAATGTGTGAGTTTGAAAAGACAGATGTGTTCTGCTTTGTTTTCATGCAAGCGGTCTTTTCTTAAAGGGTCAGTGAACTCATCACAGGGACGCAACAACGAGATTGTCTCCCCTTAGAGACTTACGCATTTGTAACGGAAAGCCTGTATCACAAACTGGAGGCATGGAGACATTTGCCCGGCAATGGGAGTCTAATGAAAAATGCTCACTGATCGAGTTGCATTATGGGATATGTAGGATCCAGTGTTTTTGGTGTCATCCTAGCAACTAAAAGTCAAGATATCTCGGTGTATGGTATATGTAGATACACGTATACACCCAGGAAATATCTTCTGCAGTGCATTTTTTAAATTTGTGCAACAACATAGTGATGATAATATGGTTTTATCTTCCTTCACATGAAAAGTTTCAGTTTCTGTCAACTTTATATCCAGTATAAATTGCAGGAGTACCCCTTTTTAAATGTTCTTCTTTTCTTTTCTTTGGAAAATCTGGCTTTTAATAAAACTTTTAATGGACAGTTGCTGTAACTGATTCACAATGAAGACATAACTATTACCCTCTGCCACACAATGTGATCCAAAACGAGACCAGAGCACTTAACAAGAGTTGGCTCCTGTAGGAGTTCACAGCCTTCTCTCTATGAAATAATATAATGTTACTGTAACTGTTTCTATATCAGACCAATATTGGCCCTTTATAATATATGGGATGTTATCAAGTCATGATGTCTTCTTCCGATATGATTTAGGATCTTCTTTGACCACAACTACATAAAATAAGTCTATAAAACCAGCAATAAACATTTTTTCTCTTCTTTTAAATGGTTTTTTGTTGACTTTTTAATTACTCTTGGTTTTCCTGCGCAGTTAAAGTGTCTACTGGAGATCTAAGTACATTTTCAAAGTAAAAAATTATGGGGGAGAAACTGAGCATTTGTAATATCTGGCATAGCAATGGTCATATATAAAGACATTTTACACTGGCATTAATCAATCAGTCCCTTTGGTATTAGTGTTGGCCTTCAAAAACTCATTAGTTTAGCCTTGAAATATGTTTTTTCAAATACTGCTTCTGTTTGTGGCTTCATTGGATAAAACAAACATCAAATGTGTTTTTGACTTTGTTTTCTTTTTGTTTTTGAGCTGCTTTCTGAGGAGACAAATCAAGCCCGCTGGCTGCTTCGATCCCTCAGGATTTATGTGCTGCGGTCTGCGGCGTGCAGAGAAGCACCACACAGCCAACATATGAGTGTGTAGGAGGGAGAGTTGGCAAGGGGCGTGGCAGGGCCCGCAGACGAGCAGGAGGAGGAGGAGGAGGAGGAGGAGGTGTAGGGAGCAGACAGGCAAAAGTTCATCCACAGCAGGCAGACTGGTCATCTAAGGTGGAGCGCTCAACCTGCCGCCAGACTAGATATCTCCCTCGGTTAGTAAAAACACCAGGAGTGTTGATTTTGGAGAGGTCGAGTGCAGTCAGGAGACACGAATATGTATTGTTAGACAGGCTCCAGTTCCCCCTTTTTCCCTGCAGTCAGACTCCTTTACCTCTTCCTCCCCTCTTTTTAATCTCATTTAATATTTTTCCCTCCTGGATGAGAGATGTTCTGATGGCGCCCTGTTACAGTAATCTCTGCTGGGCTCCACATGCAGACACTCTTCTGACATCCAGTCCCAGTTCAGGCTGTGGGCAGTTTCTAACAGAGAGGCCGCTGCCGCTCGAGGTGTATATTTACACTATTTTACACTCATGCTCTCAAGTTTGGTGGACTGAAACCTTGTTGACTTCAGTCTTTCATTGTGAAAAAAATGTGGTCCAAATGCTGCACAGACTGGGGAGTTCTGGGTCACATGGGTTGCCTATAGGCATGATGGGTACACTTGGCTCCCCTGGTGTGACACACACTGTCTTCTCCCTCTGATTACTAAGCAAGTTTAACTCTGGCTCTCTTTTGGTTTTACCAGGCTGCACTGAGTGATAGTGGATGACCAGGTATCAGGTATCAGGCAGGTTCATGTGAAAGAGGCAGACACGTTAATTACCATAATAACCATGAGTGGTGTACTTAATCACATCAGAAGAAACTGTGATACTCTTTACAATAAATACAACAAGTTTGATTAACAAAACTGATGACTGATGTTTGGAATTAATGCCTTCCTGCTGCAGCTGGGGAGTGATTGTTTGCAGACTTGTAGTTGTTCTCTATTTAAGATCCTCATGGTCATAAACCATTTTGCCTGATGAAAAGCTAGTTCTGTAGTGGTATATTGCAAATTAGACATTGTGTGGGAGTTACTACTTTTGATCTACTCATCCCACTCCTATACACACCTGTCTCATGAAATAGATGTGCAGGATTTATTTCCGTCTGTCCTGATCCATAGTGACAAAGACCTAACCTGGTTTTGTTACTCAGAACCATCTGGAAAGTCATTGTTGGAGACTGTTTGGAAAAGGGCAGCCACTTTAAAAAAATACTTGGCAGGTGATTGGATGCACGATCGTATCTATTGCCGTCATCACAGGCGAATTTCAGTCAATCAGATAACAAGTCAAACTCTTACTGAAGTCGGACAAAGAGTTAAAACATCTTTTCCATCGATAAAATTCTTCAGTGTTGTTCTTTGCTCTTCTTTCTATCAATGCAGGAATACTCTCCAGTTCTGATATAACTGATGCTAGCAGCATCTACACTCACTAAGGATTGGACGATATACCATATTATCGTGATTAAAGAACACTTTATCGTGGTGAATTTCCATTATGGTGATAATCGTCAGTCGGGATAATCATAAATATCCTCACATGGCTTGACTTGAAAGAGCGTACAGTCCTATAGTGATTTCCTGATTTATTTATTTTGAACAAGGGAACAATCTTTCCAGTAAATCCAAAGGTCAACACCATAGCTGAAAGCCGTTGAATCCCCCACAAAAAAAGTTAAACCGGATGTGTGGAAATAGTATAAATTCCAAAATAAAGAACAGTGATGTAATAGATATGTGTTTCTTAACAAAATGGAAGTAAAAGTGATTTTAAAAGTATGAAGTAGGTTTTAGTGATTATTGTGATAATATCATGTAATCGCAGTTAATTTGGCCATGACATTTTTATCTTCAGCAGCCGCCATTGTTGTTTTTAAGCAAACTGTCACTAACACATGTTGTCACACACACACACACACACACACACACACACACACACACACACACACAAGCACTAAACCTTGCCAGTCGCTCATACTGTAGCTGCCAGTAGTTCCTCATAGGACGCTGATTAGTTTGGAACCAGTGTTCAGACACAAGCACATAGCTTGAAGTCTGGCAAGATGGATCCTCACGTGATCCTGTGATTTTGTGATCTGCTTAACAAGGTCCATAACAGAAAAAAAAAAAAAAACTAAACTGAGTGAAATGCATGAGTGACTAAAATGCTTGAAAATCATTGCTGAAAATATGAAGCATGCACACACAGGCCTGTCTAATTTGAGACACCCTGTCTAATCGAATTTGCATTTCAGATGCTTCTCATTGCATGCAACAACAAAACTGTGCAGAATTAATTTAATAGAGTTAATTTTAACAACACTGCGTTCTATTTTTCAGCCTTTGTGGTTGTCGGTACATCCAGTACGTCTGAGTCTTATATAAGTGTAGCTCTGTTGGGTGTTTTTGTAACTTTTCATGCAGACGTAGCTGTTCTGCTCTTGGCCCTGCACGAGCCTCTGTTCTTGTCAGTGATTTACGAGGCCTTTCATTGTTGTGAGAGAGGGGACACATATGCCCTTTCAGCTAAAATAGACCCAGTTTTTATTGGGCTTTTCCATGAGGACAAGCTCGGTCAGGTGGCAGTTAGGCCAGTCGCTGTCGATTTAGTCACTGAGGGCCCTCGGGGCAGTGCGGGCGTTTGGCTTTCTTCTTGGCAGATTTAGATGGCACAACATCGGGCACACGCCGCAGTGTTCAGAGAACGAGTGAAGTACAGCAGACTTTATTTTTGTCTGGTTGAATGGTGAAAGGATTCAGTTTTTTTTTATCTCTGATTATGTGGGTTCTGTTTTTGCAGTTTCATTCATGACTGCCTCATATAATGACACATTATTATTACTTCTGATGACAAAAGCAGCAGGTCTGTCTCCCTTTCTGCATGTGAAATAGAGCCGCAACTTATGATTAGTTTCATTTTTGATTAACCTATTGATACATTTTTTTCAGCTACTTGATTAATCATTCATAGAGCAGAAACATTTAAGTCAGTTAATCAATAAAATGAGTCTGCACAAATAGTTCCAGGTTCTCATATGTGATTTTATTTCAAAACTCAGTGGGTTTTGGCCTGTTAAGCAGCCAAAACAAGATACTTTGAGGCATCTCCACTGGTTCTGCTTACTTGTGATGGGTATTTTTCTATTTGTTGACCTAGAAACAAGTAGAGAAAAATTTGTTAACATTAACACGTCTTGTTTTGTCCAACGAATGGTGCAGATTCAGAAGGTCTTAAATTCACAATGACATTAGAGGAAATTGTTCCCTTATTAATAATGAATTAGTCAATGGACAGAAAATTCAACAGCATCTGTTTTGATAATTATTTAAGTCATTTTTAAAGCAAAAATCCCAAACAATCCCTCGTTCCACTGTATATAAATTGTGATGACTTGCTGCTATTCTTTGTCTTGTGTGAGTTTTGGACTTGGAGTCAGACAAAACAAGACATTTAAAGATGTCTTACTAATTTAAAGACCCAAAAAATGTATCAAATTCAAAAGCGGCTGCACTGAATTATTATTTTCATTTCACGAGTTCCCAGTTAACATCTTTTGTCCAACCAAGGTCATAATTGAAAAGCTGGAACCAATAAATGTATGATAAATGACTTATCACAACATAATCAATCAATAATCTGCAGATTGATTAACTGATTTAACTGTTTCAACACTAATGTGAACCACATGAGCCTGAAGGTTCGAAGGTCCTGTCCTCTCCTGAACTCCACACCAGACACTGTCTCCACAGACTCTGGCAGAGATCAGACACATGACGCCCCTGAGAGCGTACAGTTGGTCGGGAGTGTTGGTGGTCCCTTGCATTGACTCCTCTGAATGAGTGGGTGGGCCCGGGAGAGGTCGTCTGTCTGCCAGGGTAGATGTACGTTGCCGTAGAAACAGGGCTTGGTGAATGGTTGCCACTCAGCTGTTTGGCTACACGCAAGTATTTGGCACAATTAGAGAGGGGGGGGATGGTTGGTTCCTCCACTTGTGGAAGAGCAACCAGGCCTTTAATATAAATACTGACATAACCGATGTGAGCACCTGTCTCGAGACATACATGTTAACCCCCCCGTGATGGATACCACACACACCAACGCACAACTGAAATCTACGCACTCCCCTGATGGCCTCCAGCACGTCGAAGCATAAATGATTGATTATAGCCGCAGCAGACATGTCACTTCCGAGCGGCCATTAGTGCAGATGTGTGTTGTTGAAGAAGGGTTTGAGGGTTAATGCAACGACAGCGGCGCACTCGATGCAGTCTGCTGCAGAAATGTGAGGAGTGTTTATAGTTCGGCTGAGCTCTTTCAGAACAGAAAGCAGGCCTGTTTAAGTATGAGGAACACATCTAAGCTTTCAAGTGGAAATGAAAGCCTGGGCTTATGAAACAATAGTTGGGAGGCTTTGAACACATGTTCGGGAGGGTATTACTGGAGACATTTGAACTCCCCCTGCACCTTAAATGCATTAGGATTGGGTTACGACAGATTATGGGGCATTGTCCTTCTTAAATTATTAGGAGGATGATGTAGATGTGACGCCAAAGGGATGAGTGCATACGTGTCTTTGGAGGTCATAAGGTCTAGGTTAAGGATGGGAAAATGGGCTGTTTACGTTCTGAATGGATAGGAGACAGTTCGCATAGCCCCGCCCTTCTTAGTTACTGTTGCTTTGTCAGTGAAACTTGCTGTTCTTGGATGGTACCATGATAACGGTGGAAGATTTACCATCTTTAAAACACAATTATTAGTAATTTGTTCCTTGATATCTATAGATCAGTTATAGCTAGCTGGCTGATTAAAGGTCCAGTGTGTATGGAATATAATATTTGTATAACAAATAAACACACAGTTTAATCTATTCCTTACACTTCTGCTGTTGTGTTTTTGGTTCAGGAAGCTCTTTTTCTAGTCTTAGTCTTTAAATGTCGAGCATTGCTCTGATTACTTTAGAGAAATCCAAAGCTTTACGGGTCTGCTGTGCCCGAGTGACCATCTAGTGCTTCTGAAAATGAACTGGGTAGGACTGTTTTTTAAGTGCTTGGCATTGCATAGCCAGGGGTGCCTCTCTGACCGTGCATTAGTTCATGTAGTGGTCTGGAAGCAGAGGAAGGGGGAAGGGGGAGAGCTGGGCAGGGCAGGGCAGGGCGGGGCATTAGGAGCCACACAGCTAAGAATAACTTGCGCTTCTGTTCAACGTAGCTGAAGGGAATATGCTCGGGGATCTCACCCCCCTCCGATCAGCCATTCAGCCCTGCAATCCAGCCTCAATTAGGACACTAAAGCAATCAATATTATAACAAAACGCTGCCATTTCTCCAGACAGGATGTGGCTTTGTCACAATGGGGCCCTCAGACAGACAAGGGCCGCCCCGTCTCCAAACCCCTTGGTTCCCCTCCTCCACGCCACCTCCTTTCCCACATTCTCCACGCTAATGAAACCTTCTCTGGTAGCTTTTGAATTAAGATTCAACGGAGAGATGAAAGAGATGAGCGAGGCTGAAGAGTGTAGGAAAGAGCAAACAGCACATTGATATCAAACAGTCTGCTGATTGCTGAGGATCACTTGAAGCTAGCATGTAGTCTGCTCTACAGCTGTTCTCATTTGTATGCTGGCAGAGAGACTAGAGCATACTGACACCGCTGCATCACTCGTTGGCTAATTCGCTCTCCCCAGCGGGCCGCCGTCTGTAGGTTCAGTCGGTGAGCCTCAGCTGGCGGTTCGGGTTGGGGGTTGGGGAGGCACGACTGTATTTTAGGGGTCACTACCTGGACTCAGTGTTGGCTCTCTCCTCAGCATCCCACCTGCTCGTTCTCCATCCAGGCCACCAGGCAGAGATTCACCCTCCAAAACACAACCCTTTGGGGCATCGGGGGGCCAGCTGCATCTCCCTCAGCCAACCGGATCACACGCAGCAGCCAAGCCACACTTTAGTCAAGTGCTGTACTTTAGTATTCAGTTGAGGTACTTATGCTACATATCAGAGAAAAATAGTTGACTTTTTAGCTTTAGTAACTGGTTACTAGATTAAGTTTTTGCACACAAAACATATAATGAAAATCTGAAAATCTGATCGTTATAAATAAATTATAAATAAATGATTCTGCTTTGCTTTATTTCACAAAAATTCTACTTCCCTTTTTATTAGTTTTGGTTCCTCTATTATTAATGACAAATTGTCTGGAGTGTGAACTTTTTCAGCTTCTGGAAGGGGGACATGCTAGAAAAAGTTTGATAACCACTGAATTAAACTGTATCCATGGTTCTGTATTATACATACTGTTTCTCTTGTTACTTTAAAGTACATTTAGATAATAATATGTTTTTTAACTGAAGTAACATTTTCACTGCTGGACTTTTACCTATAATTAGTGTATTTGAGTATTGAGTATTTTTACAAACTGGTATTTCTACTTTCTGAATACTTTTTTCCACCACTGCTCACTAGAATAATAACATTTTCTCTGTGATGATGCTTGTAGAACCTCCTAAAAATCAAAGTTCACCTGCACCAAAAAAATGCCAGCATGGACAAAATGTTCTTCTTTACGTTAAAAAGGCAACGCAACGTCATGTGAAACTTCGTTCAGACGTGCGGCGGCTCCTGAACTAAAGAGAAACAGAGGTGTTTTGCCACTCTGGGCCAGTAAACAGCACCTCAGCCGTTCCCCTGAACGCCCAGTCAGCACGTCACCAGCCAGAAACCACCAGAGCTGCTGCTTACTCGGCACAATTTCAGTGTTTATTATGTTTTTTACACTGCTGCCTAACTTGCACTGTTCCATGTCAGATAAATGATCCCACACTAATCCTTCACACCAACAGGCGCTCCCCATGTAACTTCAATGTTCCTTGACAAGTTCTAAACGCGTTGAGTCAATCAGTGACAGGATGCGTGTTTGATAGTCTCCTGACGAGGTTTTAATGGAGCGAGGACGCTCATCTCTTGTCACAGTAGCCGTGTTGTGAATCATGTTATTATCTACTTAGCTTCTCCGCTCCCCGTGGTGTGAATAAGGGTCAACTCGCAAGCACATCAGGGGACCTCTGCGGCCCACTTAGGAGATGGTTGCCGTGGCTACAGGCCCGGGGCGCTGTGTTCATCCATTATGGGAGGCATGTGCAGTGAGACTGGGCAGTGGGGGTTACAACCCGGAGGGGGTTCAGCGGGGAGCAGCTGTCCCACGAGACACAGTCCGCACATCTGGAGCATCTAGCTGGGCTGTCACTGTGTTGAGCTTCACTGTGTTCAGTAGCATTTGGAGCACCGCTGTGGAGCAGAAGCACGGACAAAACTTAGTCACACTGTTGACCTTTTGTATTCTTTTTTCTACTGATGCAAATAAGGTTTAAAGGTCCAGTGTGTAACATTTAGGGGTAACTAAAGGCAGAGTCCGCCATGTTGAACTGCCATGTTTCTACTGTAGCCCACAATAGACAAACCACTGGCTCTAGATACACTCTTTTGCATTTTTCTCGATCACTGTAGTCTCTCCTTCACGCTGGGTTCAAGGGAGTCACATGGTTTCAGTTGGTCGCAGTCTGCAACTACACCACTAGTTGAGTGCCTTTGGGAAAAAAAGTGCCTTTTTATTGCCACGTAATTAAATGTATTCAGTGTTTTTTCCCAACACCTCTTGCAACAGGCAAGATGTGAAAGCCTTTGAAACTTCATCATGTCCTCAACCCCACATACATAAAACTCTCTTAGGTGGGTTTAATGCAGGGTTAATAAATCACTGAGGCGCTGGTTCTCAACCTTTGTGGCTTGTGGCCCTTTATTGCCGGGGACCCCTCGTAACAGGTCGTCTATAAACTGGGAGCAATTTAACCGAAGAGTTATGTCTCCTTGTCATATTGTCAAGACTCCTGATGAACTAAACTGTCAATTGTTTCACAAGGAAAAGAAGAAAAGCCATTCTTCTTTTCTGTCCTGTTAACCATCTCGTGGTCCATTAAATAAAGATCTTATTTCTAAATAAACACAACTGAATATTACATTTATAATCTAATTGAAAACCTGTTCAGTAGATGTTTTCACTTTCATATTATCGGTGCTTCTGAAAGCTTTTTGCTCATCTAAATGGGTCAGTCGTGAACTCTGTCGGGTATTTGTAGACATCCGAAAATAAAATATCAAGATCAGTGTGGCTGCTGCTGAGAGTCGTGAGGAGGAACGTGCCTCTTGAAAAGCGAGAGCCTGCGAAGCTCTGAATAATCAAATAAAAAGGGCAGTTTCAAAACTGACATCAGCAATGAAAACAGATTTGCTCACAGCAAGATTAACCCTGGGTGTGGTTGGCTGAAGGCTGTTCGCTCGGAGATCAGTTGAGGTTACAATAACACACGTCCATATGTGGAGTAATATGGTATTGATTATTTTGGTAATGTATGTTTCCATTCTGCATGAGTCGGAGCTTTTGACAGATATTTCCTCTCTGGAGTATTTCTCCCCCACTACACTCCCTCAGATCCTTTTATAAAAGGAGATGGCGAGAGTAAAAAGCTATGGGGGTGGAGAGGAGTATGAGCACACGTGCCATCCTTCGTCCCCTGAGCTCGCTGCAGCCCGGGCCAGGCAGGCTAATCCACCCAAGGCCAGAGAGAAAGAGATAGAGACAGAGATACAAGTTTTATATCCTGCCAGCTATGGCCGATATATGCCACAGACAGTCACATCACGGAGCTGCTGTGTGTGTGGGGCTGTGATTCGTTTCACTTTCTCCTTGATATCAAATGGAAAACTAGTCTCAAGTGAATGTCAGAGAAAGCAAGATGGAGGCTGTCAGTGTGCTTCCTCAGAAGTTCTTGTTAGATATGAGAAATATTTGTTGACAGCCTATTTTTAAAAAAGAAAACGAGACTAAAATTAAATAAAAAGTAGCAAAAAAAACCAAATGAAAACTGGAACATCAAAGTCAGTAGGATTCATCCAATTGAATTCAGTTTGACAGAATCCTCTGGGGAGGATTTTGTGAATGTCATAGCAATTCCTCCAGCAGATATTTTGGTCTGGACCAAAGTGGTCGACTTACCAACATTTCCACCCCACGAGCCGCAACCCTAATGTGGTAAAAAAAAAATTAGGGGCGTGAGAAAATATCAACACACTGGAGTATTGGAGTAACGCTGTATTGATTTTTAATGAATACTGTAAGTGCAGCGGTTGCCGTTTGTTAACCACTCGAGAAATTAAAAACTGGCATATGTACCACAACAGAATGTGAACCTTTAATAGAGGATCTAAAAATATATACTGTGTGTGTATATATATATGACACACTTTAAAGGATCATACACTTTTACTTATTCTTACTGATATAGACAAATGCATACCTTTGCTCTGCTTGCAGAAGAAGTGCTATGATGTTGTGTTATACAGTGATAAATACAAAGAATTCCCTGTTCGATTGCATAAAAAGCTTTAATGCATATGGTAGTGTGTTATTTATACTATGACAGTTCTCCTGGAATTAGATTTAAAAAATTGCATGCTTACAATATCGGAATATATCACAATGTATCAAATTGTAACCTGTGTTTTGTTATACATATCGTATTACAAAGCTCTTGCTAACACACAGGCCTATTTAAAATTAGGGATGTTCTTTGGCGACTCATTTCTCTGTCGATTAAACAGAAATTTAAATTCAGACTAGGGTGGCTAACATAAGCAGCGCCAGCAGCCTGCTCCCCTTGCAGGTTAATGTCCACCGTGCTGAATGTAGTTACTTTTCTGCTAGATCAAAATACTGATGAACCGCGCTGGTCTTACAAGCTGGCATCTCTCCCCCTCGCTGGTCCGACTATATCCGAGCGCAGGGAGAGCAGCTGCTTCCGCTAGTGGCAGCTGTCTGTGTAATATCTTAGATGCAACAGTCTACATTCATAAAATATTAACAATAGTTGAACCTACTAGTATTCTATAGCAAACTAGCGAGGGAAGCAGGGTTTACTACTACAACTAATGGGTTAAAAATGGGATGCAGAGCTGTGATTATATGAGGAAGCTGGCTGTAGATCATATTTATACTCCAGTGAGGCCACAAGGTCCTACTGTGCAGTAGGAAGCAGGATGAACAGCAGATAGAGATATAACATATCAAGGCGATAAATATATATATATATATATATATATATATATATATATATATATATATATATATATATATATATCACACATCCTCATTATTGACATCAGTGTGTGGAGAAGCTGGGGTGCGGTGTATTCAGGGGCTACGTCATGCAGCTGTCTGTGCGCCTCAGGGTGTAAATCACACCTCTCAGTGGTGTGGTTTGGGTGTGGCATTAGTGGTGGTGGTGGTGGTGGTGGTGGTGTTGACAGTGGGTAGGTGGATTGGGATTTGGGATGAGCCATGTTCCCCTCACTGTGCAGAGACCTCGCCTGTCACTTTGTTTTGACTCAGCCGGACTGCTCCCAGGACGGCGTCTCGCTCACTTAAAGCACACCCAAGCAAACTCTCGCTGCTCGAACATGTCTGGCTTTGGCTCCGTGGAAAAAAAATCCTCCCATCTGTCAGTCACAGATTTATGGGGAGTCCTCGCGCTTTCTGTGAGCGTGGGAAATCACAAGCAGATTGTAGAGCGGCTGTTATCCAACGAGATAAATGACTTTTAGTGGAATTTTTCTTTCAGACGTACAGTTACACTTTACAACACATGCACTAACAGCTTCTCTTTGCTTTTGTTTCTTTTTTTCAGGGCAAATATTGATGAGGTGGAGACAGAGGTTGTGGAGATCGAGGCGAAACTAGACAAGGTAAGACATTTGATATTGTCACTGTCAATGCACTCTATCTGTCCTGTATGGACATTAGCGGTACACTGCTCCCTATGGGTTGAAAGTATGTCGCTCTTCTCACTACACCCCAGTCACTGATGTTTGTATCATCTCTCCAAGGCTGTGCACCTTGCTAGCATGCCACATGTTGTGTAGAAGTAGTTAAAATCACTGAAAGTGAGGGCGGGCCGCAGATATTGCACTGAATTTCCATCAAACTGTCTCAGAAAAGCTGAAACTCAGAAGTTTTGTTTGGCTTTCTCTTGATTTTATGTGCTTTATTTTGTGGGGTTTTCCCTTTTTCTTCTTCCCGTAAAGCAATTTGTAACTGCTTTATAAATAAAGTTTGCTCGCTTGCTTGCTACTAAATGGTACAAACCATTATAACACGTCATTCAGATCAACATTTAAAGTCAGTACAACAACTTTGCCATTTCAAATTAAGCCATGCTGACTCACACTGTTGGTACATGCTTGTTTTCTTGCTCTACAAGTGATCAGGCCAAGTTGCATCTGATTTTTTTTTTATGTGCTGAATATAAATTGGAAATCCTGCCCATCAGCTATAACTCAGTGCCAGTCTAACTTAAAGCACACCTGAAGGCAAAAAACCCTGCCGTGACTTCACTGATTGAGGTGTGACCAGAAGTTCAGCAAGTTCAAAGAGCAGAACAGTAAAAGAAAAAACATATTTTATGGCCTTTTAAGTGTTAATATTATATAATAGTAGCATCATGCTGAATGCAAAATGCCTAAATATTACCTGACAACCTGTTCAATGATTCAGGTGTTATTGCCACTGATCGGATCAATCTTCAATGATGAGAAATCTTTAATAATAAATGTATCAGTGACTTTTCTGTGAGATCACAGTGATAAACACATTAACAAATGACATATTATTTTCTGTTTATCTGTAGTGTACATTTTATATGGAGATGTTGAAATGTTAAAATTCAGGAGCATGTGAAAAAGATTTTTATTAGTTCCATATCTTCGTTCATGGATCAAGATTTTACACATAAAATTATCAGTTTAAAAAAAATAAACTGTATGGAGTTGTTAAAAAAGTACTTTTAACTTTTGATACTTTAAAGATACTCTTCAGATTGACACTTTTCAGATACTTTAAGTACATTTTCATACTAATACGTCTGTACTTTTACTTAAGTAAGGTTTTGAGTGCAGGACTTTTACTTGTATTGGAGTATTTTTATACTGTGCTACTTTTACTTGAGTAAAATATCTCAATACTTCCTCCACCGCTGCAGTACATCACGTTGACCCAGCTTTGCCCATCACACTCTTACTCCCTGCATTATAATACTCCGCAGTGCCCTAATCCCCACAGCGCCAACATTGCTAGCCTCCACCGATGGCACTGATGGTCAGTAATGGACGGCGTGAAGTTGCTCGGGCCCTGTCGAACAGTTCAGCCGAGGTTCACTGAAACGCGACGTGGCAGCAGTGCGGAGATGAACTTAAAACATCAGACTGCATCGCACCGGCTTTTTAAAGCATCCAGTTGCCTTGTAATGAGGCAGCCAGATGCTTTTGCCTGTTAGCCTGTAATGTCACCGGTCCATCTGCTCCCTTTGACTTTGAATTACGGTATGTGTCCGTGAGAGCCAGGATTAGTCTTTTGGCTGTTCTTTTACTGTTGGAAAACCTCCACTGTTAGTTCATCCTTGTCGCTGTTAATTGGGATATTTAATCTTCCATCATCGAACCATTCTCTTCCAGTACTTTCATGGCACTGTATTTGGCCTCTTATTTGGCCAAATTTAACAACTTAACGCTTCTACTTACCTCACTTACCCACATCTGAATTTGATAACATCTGTAGCTCTGGGATCACTTAGTACTTTTTACTCTGTTCTGTGCAGGAGATTTTAACTTTGATTCTAACTTAATCCAGTTGTAGAGTTTAACATTAGATCGTTTAAAGGGGGGAAACCGAAAAAAATAAAGTTTTTCGGTGATCCATGCTTCAGTTGATTCTCCTCCAGTGCACTCAGGGGCAACTGCAAGGGGCAACAGCAGGAGATGACAAGCCTGATCCAACTCAAAATATAAATTATTATTATTATTTGTGTATTTGATTATTTACTCCCGATGTTACATTATCGTTTTTAGCCATGGTAGCGACCTGGGTCTTTGGCAATGATCCCCTGACTTCTGGTTCCGACTCGAGGTTGACGTATTTGTTTTATGGTGAAATGTATCGGATAGATTGCCATGAAATTTTGTACAGACCTTCATGTCCCCCACAGGATTAACGGTATTAATTTAAGAGGTCCCCTGACTGCTCTAGTGCCGTCATCAAGTCTAGCTTTCAATTTGTCCAATATTTGACCGTATACCAACTACTTTTGTGTGTTTGGTGCTAATTATAAAATACTGTAATACTGTACTAAGATGGTTAACATGGAAATACTTGTGTTAGCGTTTTAATGTTATATTAACTGGAATACATTAGCATTTAGCTCAAAGCATCACTGCACCCAACTCTTTAATTCTTACAGTGGCTTTTTAACTTTCTAACTTTCTAACTGGCTGTTGTTTGGTAGACACAGACAAAAAAAAAACATTATAGTAATTGTTGTATAGCAAGGCCTTTTCTCCATATTGACAAACAGGTGGGATTTCCATTTCAGTGCTCAGCAGTGCCCCAAACCCTACAGAGCTTCTTCTGGGGTTTAATGTAATATTTAGACATTTTATTCACTTTCTTGATGAAATTTAGATGAGAAAATTGATACCAATCTCGTGTCTGTACACAAAATATAAATCTAGGAGATGGTAAGTGTAGCCTAGCATTAAGACTAGAAGCAGGGGGAAACAGCTAGCTAGTAACTAGTAGGCTAGTTAGAATAATTGGCTCTCCTAGGTGGATTTAGTACATTTTGGCTAGCTTATTCAGTCTTTAATGTCAAGCTAAGCTAATTTGCTTCTAGCTTCATATTTAGTGTTGAGACATAAATTTCCCAAAGTGTCAGAACTAATTCCTTTTATACTAAATGAAAGACAAAAGTGCTCAGTTTCATGTCTGGTTTGCAGCTGGGAGGAAATGGGACTGGCGTTAGAACACAGACTGAAAAATAAAAAGAAATTAATTTTCCTCTCATGAAAGTCGAAAGCTGAACAAAGCCGGCTTTGTGGCTGATATCGTACATTTTTGCTGACAGCCGCAGAAGAAAATGTACGTCGTAGCGTGTTTTCGCAGCATGTGGTCGAGATACAAGTCATACACAAAAACATACACGCTGAATCATCAGCGTCTGTTATCCATTCTCCGGCCCTGGATAACATTAAGCCTCTGTAGCTTTCTCATGTGTGGCACGCTGCTGACATATGGACCCCACCTGAGAATGCACCCACTACCGTATGTTACCACAGGTGATAACCAGACAAACAAACATGCAACTGTGTGACATACATTCCCCCTGTCTTTGTGTGATAATGTGCTAAAAAAGGTCGAGGGTTTTTTTATCTGGAAACAGACGTTTGGGTGTTGTGGCTGAGCGTACGATGTTGAGACATGAACGTTGCCGCCTTCAAGTGCTCGCAGCTCAGTGACGGTCACATCTGGTTGAGCAGATTTCCCCAAGTCTGGTCACATATGAAGGGACAATATAATCTCAGCTGACATTAAAGCCGGATTTCAGACATATTGAAGTCATTAATTCCAAATATATATATGTTTTTTTTCACATTTTGTACCTGTTTAACTGTTCAAATTATATTTTCTATAACTGTTATCTCCCTATATAAAGTTTAAATGTTGTTTTTAAAGATGCTTAATGTTAGGAATATAATTCAAGTGGAGAAATCCGTGTATTTACATTTTTTTGGGCCTAAAAATACCTCAAATCTAAGTCTAATATTGACCGTAATTAATGTCAGAAACACAAAATAAACCACAAAAATAAAAACACATGTAGTTTTTGTGTAATTTCTGTAAATTCTCAGAAACTAACACAGAGCAGACATGTCCTCGGTAGGGATGGACTAATTATTGGCTCGGCTGATTATCAGATTCAATATTCAGCATTTTTCAGATTATATTTTTTTTACCTAAACGCCGGTAAAATTATTTAATTTAAAACTGTGGTACTTTGGCTCTGATGTAGCCGCCTCCCTCTGTCTGTAGTCACCACTGTAGTCTCATTTAATGTCCCTTCCCATCGTTATACGTCCTGAGTAATAGCCTATCATCGGGGAAAGTACCTCAAAACTGTACTTAACTACAGTTCTTTAGTCAATGCACTTAGTCACACTCCACCACTTTATTCAGATTTTAGTTTTTACTGTAACTATATATCAGTTTAAATATTTGTTTCCTTCCATACAAATAATCGGCATTTCTATCGACCCTGAGAAAACCCTATCGGTGGATCCCTCGTCCTCATCGTCCTTCACGGTAACTTTGGCCCCCGCTGACATTAATGTGATGCGTGTCCAAAATGTGTCTCTCTGCTCCACAGCTGGTGAAGCTATGCAGTGGGATGATTGAAGCAGGGAAGACGTACGTCAGCGCCAACAAGCTCTTTGTCAACGGCATCCGGGATCTGTCTCAGCAGTGCAAGAAGGATGAAATGATCTCGGTGAGGTTCTGATGAGTCGGGGAAATGTGTCCAAGTCATTTTCTTCCAGCCTCTGTTTTAGCCATTATAGCCTCTGTTGTGGTTTCATTGTCTTTATTTGTCATTTAGTGGAAAGGATTGTTACTTTAAGTTTCTCCTGGGATGGTGACTTCTCCTCCTCTCCTCCTCCTGGGTGTTTGACTTACAGCTGTGTGTGTTTGTGTGTGTATGTGTATGTGAGTAAACTTGATTACTAACAGATTAGTAAGTGAGGATCAGATCCGGTCTGGAAACTTACTTCTGGCTGGACTCATAGCACCAGCGTCTTGCTCCATTTTCATTGCTGCTGACATTAAGTACTATTAAAAGCCTTCTTGGCTTCAACTGTATGACTAATTGCGAGTTTCTTATTAAAGTCTTGTTCATATTTGTAGTTTCCATTGTAAAAAAAAAAAGAACTGAATCAGCCCTGCAATTACAGTTCCTTTTCCCGTACAAGGTTCAAGGGAAAAAATCCTCCAGAGCACAAACGTACACCTCAGTGACATTAACCAGCTCTGACTTAATTTTAGCATTGCGGATCTTTTCATTTTCTTCCATTTATAATTCAAATAAATTTTGGTTTTAGTTTGTGACAGCTTTTATTTGCTTCTTCTTTTACCCTCAGATGCAAATACAGCAGCAGCTCTGAGGATATGTTCTTTGTCTAGTTAAAGAAGGATGTTAGAATATGCTTTTTCTTTGCAGGAGTGCCTGGAAAAGTGCGGTGAAAGCCTCCAGGAAATCATCAACTACCACATGGTAGGTCGGCCTGCTCTCCAGACTGTCCCCATATGCTCCACACATACAGCGGATTGAGACAGAGCAGCACATATGATATCATCTCATCTTAAAAATGCTAACTGGCATTTAAGGCCTCACAAGGGTCCTGTATTCCCTTCAGTACAGTACCGAGGGGTCAAGCTGAGCTGTGCTTCAGCTGATCCCATGTGGGTTACTTCTTCCGCACATCATTAAATCTGTCTGTCAGTCGCTGTGTAACTGTCAGTACTGTAGCCGTCAGTCAGAGCTGAATCACATCTCAAACGAGACGCCGCCGCTGTCTATTGAAAGCTCCCTTCAGACATGCAACCCTTTACATTAATCTGATGGTCTCATGTGTGAATGAGCAACTTGGGTCACATTTGACACAACAGCAATCTTAATAAGGTTAAACATGCACAGAGACAAAGAGAGAAATGGTCTTTCCAAAGTTCACTATACTACATTAATTGTCTCGATCACTCAGCACAAATAAAATAAAAGAGACAGTTTCTAAGTTATTAAACAGATTCTTCTCAGATCAGTTCAGTCTGCTGTATACGCCAGTAATCTGACCAGTGCTCATATTGTCAGTGTTCATTCCAGCTATATGTGATATGTGAGCTAGTAGGAATTAAACCACTCGTCCTGTCATTCGATGCTTGTGCACTGTCTCATGATATCTGATACATTATGATACAGGCAGCAGAATTTGCTTTTTAAAGACATTAACTGATGAAAGTGATGTGAAAATTGTATCCGTAGTTTCACTTTTAGAAACAGTCTTCTTCCTCCTGATCGTAGCATTTTTAATTCCCCATCGTGAGTTTTAAACTCTTAATAAAGGTCCGGCATTTATGGAATTTTGTGCTTTCAAAAGCAGTTATCTACAGGTATTTTAGCAATTCCCAATGCTTCTACAGTACAGGCAGCCCCCTGATAACATTCCTGAGAATTACAACCTTGAATAACAATAACATTAAGGTAATGTTTTTCACTCTCTGTTTCTGTATTTGCATTCATCAACATCTTTCCACTGACATCGAACAGAGCTTTTGCTTTACTGCTATGTCGTTTCCCCTCCCCGCCTTCAAGGCTCCTGACCCCCTGCCCCCCATCCTGCCCCTTCAACGGCCCTTTGAAGTCCATTAGCTTGAACCCGTTGCGTGCTTCACGATGCTGTAAAGTGTGTAAAGTGTGTGTGTGTGTGTGTGTGTGTGTGTGTGTGTGTGTGTGTGTGTGTGTGTGTGTGTGTGTGTGTGTGTGTGTGTGTGTGTGTGTGTGTGTGTGTGTGTGTGTGTGTCTCACATTCCTTTCAAAGATGTGTCATCGCAAATCAGCCACTCCCTCCGTCCCATTCACTCCCAGTCAAATGGTGGAGGGAGAGAGAGGGAGGGAGGAGAGAGAGAGAGAGAGAGAGAGAGGCGTTACAAATGGAGGGTTAATGGAGCAGGTCGCTTAGCCAGGCGTGGATTAGCTTTAGCCGTTGGACAGTAGTAACCCTGTGTAACCTTGACAAGTCACGTGTGTTACATACGGCCAGACGTGTGTACAGTATGTATGTATGTGCGTGCGTGACTGTCAATAGCATGTGCCCTCTTGGCTGACATATGTGTGTGTGTGTGTGTGTGTGTTTATTTATGTGTGTGTGTGGTGTGTGTGTGTGTGTGTGTGTGTGTGTGTGTGTGTTTATTTATGTGTTTGTGTGTGTGTGTGTGTGTGTGTGTGTGTGTGTGTGGCATCAACCCGAGTGGATTAACTGTGTGAGCCAGTGCAGGGACGAATAAAGGTTGTAATCACTGCGGTGAAAAGGAAAACGTTGTCATGCTGTGGTGCCTCAGTGCCAAAGACTAGATTAGGGATGTCTCTCATCATTCATGTTAGGATGCTAAGTAATAATTAACCTTTGACCTTCAACGGGTCATTGGGCTTTTGCCAAATTATTGCAGTAAATAGCTGATTTGGTTGACAGTGTCATTAGTATATTGTAGTGAAAACGTTGATTAGCATAATTTATCTCACGCTTTAATCAGTAAGTCCTTACTTATCACTATTTCTATATTAGAAATAGATTATATTAGCACTTGTATGTGAAAGGACTCACTTGTATTAACGAACCCACAGAGAAATATCATCGTTTCCAGCTGCACGGCACTACCTGCCCATCATCAGACGAGAGACAGATGATGTTAGTGACGAACTGGTGAACAAAGTGGAGCATTTAGCAGCTAAAGAGCCAGATATTTCCCTCAGGAGACTCTAATGTTGCTCTGGATCTGCTGGATGTATAGACATTCAAGAATTTTGCTTTTATTAAACAATTGAGTAATTCAGTTTAAACTGAATACAAAAAGATCATCTGGGTGTGCTTGCTGTACTTATTTGTGAATTCTGTCGATCCTGGCTGGTAGCATCTTGAAGGACCTCATTATATTATCAATGAGGAAAGACTGGATATTTTAAACACCATCAGTGTAAAGGATCTGTGAACAAATATTTGAGAACTACTGATCCATAAACTGTATATTGATCTGTACAATATAATGTAATAGTAATGCAAAATGCTGCTTTGTGCAGCTTGTATTTTTGTAAGTGTTCACTATGGTAATTGTTTTGTCTTTGTCTTTTTATTGAAATGCATTATATAGCTGACCCTTTGTAAATGTATTCATACTAGATTGTTGGCAGTTTTAGGATTACGTGCTTCTTTCGGTCTCCAGTGCTGTCCAATTCTGTCAGTGTTTCTGTCAGACTGACAGATTCCCTGTTTGTCTGGTTCAATGTGTCACACTTTAGAGACCATAAGAGAGCGTGGTCTGGCCCGGGACCAGCTGGCCTCTTGCACTGTGAGCTCAGCTGGGGTCTCAGCCTCCTGTTTCCTTTCTCTCTCCCTCCTGTCCATTAGAGCCAAGAGTCTGACTGGACATTAATATGATTGGCTCTCAAAGGTTTTCTTTGTTACTTTGATGTAAAAGCAGGGCAAGGCTGGCAGGGCGGGGGTGTGTGTGGGGATGAGCAGTGCGAGACTGAAGCGATAAGAGGGATTCCCCTGAGATGAAAGATTTCACAGAAATCATAATATTTGCACTAATGTGACCTTAAAGCAGCGACGAGATGCCGCGTGATGTGCTGATATTAAAGCTGAAGCGGTAACATTTTCTCTTGACATCTTCTACATGTTCAGATTTTAATCAGGAGAGACACCATGTGCATTTAAGTGTGTAGCGCTCTGGTAGCTGAGGGGACTCCAGCAGTGCTCCAATGAATAAGAAATGATGATGGTTATATCTGCTACTTGTGATGGATGTCCCTCTGTGTGCATGTTTTGCCATGCAGCTGCCACTGTGCATACCCTACGCAGCAGACACTCAAGAATATGAAATGGCACCGTAAAAATGGGACCCTCTGAGTGCCAACTGGCCTTGTTGCGGCCATGCTCGAATGCCTTTGAAAACGCATTAAAATAAACACAAGCGGCATGTGTTTGAGCGTATACATGGACGTTGAGCTCAGGCACAGAAACACGCAGATCCAAGAAAAGTGTAAAAGAGTCTTGGCCCTTTGCTTCCCTCCATTTCCTGATACTTTGGCTCTCTCTTGCCAGTCCAGTACCACACAACAGAACAAACAGGCTCTGTTTGTATGAACGTCAAACGCAAGCCAAGTATAGCTCCTTTTACTTCAGCTCTGAGCCTTTTCCCTTCCAAAGATTTCACAATAGATTTTTCTGTGAGAAGCATCAACAGAATCAGGCCAATATTTTAACAGTTTCATTCAAGCATGAAACTCCATATGAATACTCCATAAATTATTGATTTACGTTTGACTCTGAACATCCATAAGAAATGAGTTGAGACTGACACAAAGATGCAGACTAACATCTTAAAGTCGTAAAGCACTGAAAACTGATTTCACATAAAGGATTATACGTAGGAACGGATGGGATCTACAGTAGGTAGACGTTTATTAGGTAATCATTAGTTTAAAGTTACATACATACGTTATGATGTCCCTGATTTAACTCGTTTGAATTAGTATGTTCACGCAGTAGACTGTACACAATGAGTGAGTGAATTCCCATGTGGGATGCCAACGCTGATGTCTCTCAGTTATATTTGGAAACTGGAAAACAAAGCAAGACGTAGCAGGAAGCCGTTTCTGTCTGCGACTGCAATTCTTATCATTCCCTACCGACTGTAACTGCGTCCTTTGTTCAGGAAGTATATGAAAATGTATCTTCTAAGGGAGCGCGGTGACCTGACGGAGAATCATTAATAATAAAACAAGCTTGAAGCTCTTTTTTTTTTTTTTATCTCAATTGCTTGGACATGCATTTGCTGAAGGACAGATTCTCCACACAACAGATCAATAAATAATAGAGGCATTATATGTGATCTGTTCCATATTATTCTAGTGTTACGCAGCCTTTTCCCCTTAAACATACACTCGGTAGCCACTTTATTAGGTACACCTGTAAAATTTGTTGCAATGTTATACAACAAAATCTACCTTTACAGTTTACTATTTTCAGTTTTTGTTGTGTACAATGTGTACGTGTTTATTATTGAGGTCATTACAGTTATTTTCGCTTTCCTCTTTATTGCATATAGTTGCAGTACATTCCTTGTGCTGCTGTGCCAAATTTGAATTTCCCCTACTGGGGATCAATAAAGGAACATCTTATCTTATCTTATATTAAGAGGCTTTTCTATTTTTAGTCCTTCCTATTGAGCAAGGCTCTATAGCCAGTGGTGCACAGTGGCAGGAGCACTCACGTTAACCTGAAGGTTGCTCAGGTATGATCTGTCAACCTTCCTGGATTATGTGTAAAAACAAAAAGTTTGACATTTTCTGTCTGATTTGACGGCGGTGCTCGCTTGCTTGTGTGCTCCCTCTTGTCCGTGGACCACCAGAGATAATTGCTCCATCAGATCAGTCTGTGTCCCAACGTGCCGGTGGAATGAGAGGGACATTAGCAACCTGATAGTCGGTACAGTAGTCCATTGTGATGGCGTTTGTAGCCGTCTCATTCCTTAGCTCTGATATCAGGTCATGAATGATGTGCCAGATGTTCCTTACTTACTTACTTACTTACTTACTTACTTACTTACTTACTTATATTTGACAGTGCTGTCTTTGTTCGACCACATTCCAACGCCATTGTGTATGTTGACCTGTCTGTCAAATATGAGAATGAATTCTTATGATAGTTTCTACTTGCTGAGAAGATTTCAAATCCAAACAAAAATGGATCTCATTCATAATTTGAACACAACGTAATGTCTACAGTCACAGCAGGAGCCCCACGAGTCTGGAATGAGCGCGGCTTTGTGCTTGCTGATAACATACTTCCAACATAGTTAGCCCATTAATGTGCTATTGTTTAGCACACTAAAGCAAGCTAATATGCATATGTAGCATGCTAATGTGAATATACACAGTACAGGTTAAGCTGCACATATCCAGTCAACTGCAGTGTCTAACCAAAGTCATTAGGTCTAAACTTCAAGGGGCCACATATGTATCTAATATTTGAGATATATATTTAATAAATTATTGGACCAAAATGACCAATATCAGCACTCATACAGCCACACGTCTGACTAATTAAAATACAATATTGTTAATCCGCCCTTCGTCTCTTTTACTTCACATCCACACAGGGGCAACCTGTGGCATCTTGTCCAATAAAAGTAGGGTGTCAACTTGCCACAAAGAAGCTCAGGAATGCTACAGGCCACACTACCCCCAGAGCCAGGAAGTCTCACAGCAGTTTTCCTGCCACACACACAAACATGGATTGTGTGTTCTTGTTGACTGGACTACTTTTTAAAGATTGCGTTTCACATTGAGCCACCGTTCACCTCAGTCCTGTCTGCACGGTGCCCGACCTAATCTCCCCTCCGAGCCGTCCTGCCGGTCCTGTTTTGAGTCTTTTCGGGTCTGTGGGAGCCCTCCATGACACAAGACTCCACTTCTCACTTACGCTTCTCTAAGAGCTTGTAAAACTGCAGTCAGGAGAACAGATTGACCACACATGCTCTATCAAACCCGAGTGATTCGCGGTGGAGAACAGAGTGGCCTTTGAACATAACGCTTTGCAAAAAGCCATTAAAAGCACTTTTATTAACTCGACTTGAAAGATTGGCTCACAGCGTCTGCTGCAGTATTGGAGGAATTCCTTTGCTCATTGATCACATTCAGTAAAGTCGATGGTTTCTGATGTGCAGAAGCATGAAGTGAGGAACAGGCTGCTTTGTTGTTTTCACTCTCACACTTATTTGGATCCATTGAGTTTATAGAGCAGTAAAATAAAGTCTTAACCCACCATCAGAACAAACACGTCTCTCTTAGAGGTGGTGGCAGGAATACAGTGAAACTGACCACTTCCATCTCCGCCGCATTTTTATTTTTAAATCTGGTCAGGTGAAAGTCATCTATACTTATTTTTATGCTGGTTTGTGGCTCCCTCTGTACGCCACCTACTGTGGCAACTATAGAGAGGTGCCTCACTCGTCATCAGCGCGTGTAATCCCAGAGTTAAAACACCCATAAGCCTAGTTTTATAGGGCCTTGCAAACTCAAATCTTCTAATCCACACACGCAGTTGTATATCCAATTATTCAGGCAGGATGAGGATGCAAACCCTTTAACCAATCGAGCTGCTCAGTTGTGGTGATAGCACATGGGCTCTGACTATTTGTCTGAGTAGGTTGTTCACCCTGCGTTGGATGCAGACTCTGCAGTGTCACATTGTACCAAAAGCCTCCTCTCCTCCCTCTCGCTTCCTCCCTCCCTCTCTGCCCGAGTGACCTATTTAGCGGCAGCAGCAGCATGGCAGCAGCAGCAGCAGCAGCAGCAGCAGCAGTCACAGAGGATGTGCTCGGAGGGTGAAAGAGAAGAGGGGAGGGATCTTGAATGTAAAACACCTAACCAAAGGGAGCGTGTTATTGTGTTAGAGCGGGTGTGCTTTGAGTTAGAGTGACATTCCTCCACCATTCATTCCAACAGGCATTAAGGGCTGATTTGCATCATTTGAAGGCATCATGTGGCGGGGAATAAAGCTGTGCTTTGTCGCCCTCTGTTGGTTAGAAATGCATTGTAGCTGGTTCGACAGAAGCCCACTGTTGTTTTCCCTCCAAAAGTCTTGGAATGAGAAATGGCAAATTGCACCAGGTTGTGCAGACAATATGAGTTATTTTCATTTTTTATGTGCTGTTTCGATTTAATAGTAATACATGAATAATTAAAGGAACTACATCTTTCTTTGTCACAATAAAAATCTCAATTGACCCAGCACTGATGCAATCCTGGGTTCCTTTTCGCTAGAACAAATGAGGATCCAGTGTTTATTTTCTACATTAGGTCAGCGTCCAAAACCATTCTTAGTAAAATCAAAAGTAAAAGTCAAATAAATGTAGTTTTAAGATCTATTCTGTGTGGAATGAATCCATGAAAAATGTAATGTTTTTCATCTTATTTTCTGTGATTATTTTCATTAGTGGTTATTCTGCAGTTGTTTTCTTGATTAATCTATTAATTATTTTGTTTTTTCCCCGACCAACTGTCCAAATTCAGTTTTTTATAACACGAGAAGAAGAAAAGCAGCAAATCCTCATATTTCAGAAGCTGGAACTATTAAAACTATTTATTAATCTATTATTAAAACAGTCGGCAATTAATGTTTCATCGACTAACTTTCATCTCTAAGTTTTGATTAATTTATCGACTCTCTAGACCATTTCTCCTAAGGTTTTACTAAAACAGCAGTTCTGCACAAGCAGTGGTATGAAAATGACTTTCAGCCCCAGGTGTACAAAGTCTTTTCGAAAACATAATCAGGAAAAGCTAATTTCTTCTTTTCATCTGTTTCAGATCCTGTTTGATCAAGCTCAGCGGTCTGTGAAGCAGCAGTTGCACAACTTTGTGAAAGAGTGAGTAAAGCTGGTGCTTCAGTCTGTGGTCCCTGCAGAACTTTAGGTGTATGAAATATTCATCACAGGTAGAAAAAGCCAAAAGTCCATAACCTTTTAAAGAGCCTTGTTGCCCCCGAAAACCTTTTTGGTGTTTTTAAATATTAAACAGTACAACTTTTTGCAGCCTAAATATGTTGTCACAGACATATCGGGAACAATGCAGCTAAAGTAGGTTACCTGTAACCTCACATTACATTTACTTTGTTTGTGTGATTGTGTGAAGCTGCTTTATTGATGTCTCACTTCAGTTTCGCTCCTCTGTGTCTGTCAGGGATGTTCGGAAGTTCAAGGAGACCAAGAAGCACTTTGATAGGGTGCGCGAGGATATGGAAATAGCACAGGTGAAGAACGCTCAGGCGCCGAGGAACAAGCCTCACGAGGTGGAAGAAGCAGCCGGCACGCTCAGCATCACTCGCAAGTGCTTCCGGCACCTCGCTTTGGACTACGTACTGCAGGTTGGGAAAATGAGTCTATAAAACCGTTGTTTGAGAGTATACAGTATGTTACTATGTAAGGTACAATTTTAAATATTTGAGGATATTGTGTCTTTCCTCATGTGCATGTAAGATAAAGTTACCTGTGTAAGTGTTAATGGTTCAGCTAGAAATTATTTATGTGAACAGGTACAGAGGAAAAATACAAGCCAGTTGCATTTGCATCTGGAGGTTGTGTAGATAATAAGAGAAGGCTGAGATGCATGTAAACGTAGGCAGCGGGGCACCTGGTTCAGCTTAGGCCAAGCTTAATCCTTCTCTCCAAGACAGTCCTGATCACATCCGGGAAAACAGTTAGTTGAGAATGAACCCTACTTAATGTCTGAATATTGAATTTATTTTATTTTAGGGACCAGTGTGTAGGATTTAGTGGCACCTAGCAGTGAATTTGCAGATTACCAGCCTCACCCTCCCCTTGCAAAAGACCCTATCCAGAGCCAGCGTTTGGTTTGTCCGTTCTGGGCTACTGTAGAAACATGGACCCGCTCCCTCTCCCCATTCTGGCAAATCTGCATCATGGAGAGTCAGACTCTTTTGGCCATACACGGTTCCTGTTCACACACCTGTATTACTATTACTACTACTAATAATAATACATTTTAGTTGTGCTGTGCCGTATGTAGTAGTCAATTCATAGTCAATTCTGGATGTGATGAAAGAGCTAAGGTTATTAAGGGTTGAGTGATGCTCTACTACAGAACTGGTTTGTATAATGTGAAGAAGAGAGACATTAAAATCCTGTCTCCTGTCTCGCCTCCTCGCAGCTGACCCAGTCATGGTGTCATCTGTTCATACACAAATAATGTATTCATTTCCATTCCCACAAGACTAATCTCGCCCGTACATGACCCTGTCGTAACCCTTTAGCCTGCAGCGATGTCTGTGTCCGTCCTTCTTCTTGTGTGACACATTCTCCTCTCTGTTCGTATGCAGCACGGGTTTATTTTGCCCAGAAGTTGTAACGACTGCCCCGCGGGAACAAAGAGACAGATTCGGTGTGATCGCTGTGATGCCCGTGCCCCCTTTTTCCATTCTTCGTTTTGTCTGCTGGCAGCCTTCTCTCACTGCTCTCAGACGTCTTACCCTTTTGAGTCTTAATTGAAAGTGTCTCAAGGCAGAAAAGGTCAAAGCTGGAGGGAGATGCGCTATATGTATGAATGACCTCTTAAATGCAGCACAAAATGTCATTTAGATCTGCATCGGTTAAGATATACAATGCAAAGGCTTTCAGTCAGGAAACGCCATAGAGACTTACTTATGACAGCGTGTTTTTTTCCACTACTGTTAACCTGTAATGGGACATATTCTGATATGCCTTTTAAACTCAAATGAATGTTTATGGTGTATATAATATTTAAAAGTTAAAATATTGTCCACTAGAGGGAGTCATCTCAAAAGCCTATAGGAGTCAAATGTGGTGTATTATTGTGGGTATCATCAAAACCATAATCAATACTCCAAACACACGTCTGTCTCCTTCTCTGCAGATCAATGTCCTCCAGGCGAAGAAGAAATTTGAGATCCTAGATGCTGTAAGTCAAACATCTTTATCATTTACTCCACACGCAAAAGATCTGAGTGGCTGCAGCGCTTCTTTATGTTAAATAAAAACTGCTTCTGTCCCATCCAGATGCTGTCATTCATGCACGCCCAGTACTCGCTGTTCCAGCAGGGCTACAACCTGCTGGATGAGATCGACCCGTACATGAAGAAACTGGCTGCTGAGGTGAGTGAAGTGTCTCTATCACCACCCAGCACGTTGCTCCATCAGCTGTGTCATTCCCCCAGGCGCTCTCTCTCTCTCTCTCTCTCTCTCTCTCTCTCTCTCTCTCTCTCTCTCTCTCTCTCTCTCTCTCGATTGGAATTGGTTTGATCCTCATTTCAACTATTGACAAGCAGCAGTTGCGTAATTTATCGTTTGAATTTCTGCTTGTTGTTTGATGATTTTGGGTGTGTTGTACCTAATTAAAAAAAAAAGCCTTTCTACGTGATATAAAAAGGTTCCATCACAGTTAAAACCAATATTTTATCCTCAACTGTTGGGTGCACATTATTGTGGACTTACTTGTTTGTCACAGCAGGTTGACATGCAGCAGGAGAGCTGAATCGATGCCTCATTACAAAACACTGACCTCACATGTCATTGGAGGCTTAGTCTGTGTGTTTGCAAGTGAAAAGTGTTACAGTCAGCTTCTCTGGATCACCATCCTCTGTGGCGGCGCCTTTACTCTGCTACATATGGTCCATTTTCACGGGATGTACCTTCGTTCAGAAACACTGAACTATTTTTATTTTTAATTTTAGCTGGATCAGCTGGTGATTGATTCAGCCATGGAGAAGAGGGAGATGGAGCACAAACATGCAACCATACAGCAGAGGGTGAGTTCCTTTTTCTTTTTTCTTTTTGTAGAAACAAATAAGGATTGTAAAAAATAATACCAAAAATATGCAGGGATTTTAATTGTTGTAGGCAGTAAGGTTAGTTATGAAATAGAGATGTTATACACCTACTGTATAAACTGTGTGATTATTGCAGCAGTGGTTTGTGCTGCAGGATGCTGTTCAATCCTTTTCACCACCGCACCATCAGGTCTACAAACAGTGTCGCTAAAGCCAGCTAGCTGCGGTAGCTGCAAAGTTCATCGACACATAATGGAGGGGTGTCGGTTTTAGCAAAACTTTAGATGAACTTAAATCATTTTTAATCAGTTAATCCATCCATACATCCAATATTCGGCTGGGAAGTACGAAATAAAATGTGATATAATAATAACTAATTATAGCTCATATTGACCCTACTTGTTTCCCTCCTTAGTCTCATACTTTGAAACAGGTATTAATTTGCTTTCTGTGTGGTATTAAAAAGGTTTAAATTTAATTTGGAGGACTCCTGCAGAAACCCTGATAGGGCTCCACTTTTTTATTTCTCAAAAGGGAAAAATTGACCAGAGAAGTAGAGGCGGCTCTTTCAGATGCTAAAATAATTGAATACATATGCAAAAAAGGGAAAACTGTGACAAAAAAGTTAATGTATCGGCCATCAGCTCAACTTGTGAGAAGCTTTTTCTGCTTTTCTGATGTGTGCGGCCATTTTTCCCTTTGAGATGGTTCTGTTTATCTTGCACGCACATGACACTACCTCTTGAAAACCCTGGATTGAAGAGCTCAAATCCTTTCATGTTTGTTTGCCATCAATATTTCCCTGCAAGCAAAAGGATTCAGACAGTTTGGACGGTGTGAGGCTGCACACACAAGATTCTGACCCCGAAGAATCGCCGTTTTTGTCTGTCGTGTTGGCAGGTCCGAGCTGTTATGAGAGTCTAACGAGGTGTGAATGTGCTCACATCTCACCTCCAGGATCCAGTCTGCCACTTGGCCCAGTGCATCTGTTGTGACTGGGGAGGGATTAGACCTGGGCAGCTGGGAAGTGTTTGATTAATCCCCCAAACAAAGTCCAGGCATTGATTTAAGAATTAAATCAGGTGGGATTAAGTGTTTTTAGGAGCTATTAATCCCACTGTTGTCTGCTGTAGACGGTCAGCACATTAACTGCAGTATGTGCTGATGTATGAGCGGGAGTCTCACCGAGCTCTTAGTCCACTAAAGTGCTGACTTGATGGTTTGTTGCCAACATTTTCAGCTGCAGTTGTAGCGTGGCCCCATGGATGTCGGACTTGGTGGGTCAGTCGGTTATTTGAGAACCTTTTTTTTTTTTTTTTTTTGTATCTAAGTTAGTGACTTGTTAATGAAGGAAGTGGAACATTTAAAGAGCCAGATCGAGACCCACTATCTGAGAGCTAAGAGGAGAGTGAGTGATTTATAATAATCAGGACAATAAAAACATGACTCCAAATGAATGCTTAAGTTGCTGCTGGATCTTCTTTCTCTCTTCCCTTTAATCTGTTTATTTATGTTTCTTTTATGCATTAATTGTCTTCAGACATACTAGCGATGTGTTTCTATTGATGTAGGACTCGGTCGGTCAGTCGGTCCAGACTGAAATATCTCGAAAACTACCGGATGGATTGATATGAAATGTTCTACAAACTTTCATGGTCCCCAGAAGATGAATCCTACTGACTTTCAGGACCCTCTTACTTTTTGTGTAGCGCCACCATGACATTTGTGGGTGTTTTTTCGTCAAATATCGAAAATATTGGATGGAATTGCCATGAAATTTGGTTCAGACATTCATAACCTTCAGAATTACTTTTCATCCCGGGCCCAATAGTGAGCATGTTAGCATCACTTTATATTTTTTATTTATCTATTTTACCTTTATTTTACCAGGAATATTCTCCTTTACCAGGGAGTCCTGACCACGACAGCAGGATAAAGTTTCAAATAAAAGAAAAAAACAACAGACTTAAAACAGAACTGTAAGACATTGAGACAAACAGCAGCAACAGAAAACAGTAAATCAGATCCAACATATTATTTAGCAGTATTCAGTAACAGGCCATGTGCATTCAGCGGTCAAATAATTAATCCTGTTTTTTGTAATCATCCATGCTTATAAAATTATAAGGTATAAGGTGACTGTAACTCGCACCAAGATAAGGGTTAACACTATAAACTTTCACCAAAGACAGTGCGAGTTTGGGGAATAATACACACATAATTTGTCCCTGTGATTGTCAGTGAGTGAGTCAGTAGAGAACATAAAGACACATTTCTAATAAACTCTCCAAATATGACTCCAATAATGGAATCCATGAATGTGGGCTGCACTCCCTGTCTGCCATCTTATTATTTAATAATTCACAAGCCTGTTTTAGTGGGCCCGCGTCTGGCTCCTCTGTACCCCAGGATCAGTGACCATCTGTCAGACAGCTCCGGTCAGCGCTCTCCCTCCGGGGCGCTGTGGTCTTGCGCTATGGATAGAGCCACGGGGAAGGGCTTGGTCACATGTGGGGCCTGTTATTGATCTGTTTTTGTCAGAGCTGTTAGACACTAAGCTTTCATGCACCATCCATCACCAAGGGGACACGTCCTGGCGTAGCAAATTAACAAGGTCGCGAGTTGAAGCCACTTAAATTTTCTTGTGGCGTTACAGTAGGTGGGTGATGCTGACGTGTGACTTGCAGCTTCGTTGCTGGATAATGAGATGTGCGTTGAACCTGAAAGATTATTGTATTATCCCTACCTAAACTAGTCTAACACTGTGTTTTCTTTTCTTCTGCCTGTATGTTCCCATTGCCACCGTCTCCTCTCAGACCCTCTTGCAGGTGAGTACTCCTCCATTTGTTTTCCCATCTGAATTTTCATTTTTTTTTTAGTTGAAACACATGTTTGGTTTAGTGTGCGGGGAGGGTGCGGCGTAGCCCACAGTGCTGGTACAGAACATTAACAAACCCCTTTGAAGTTTTTCTTAAGCTGCAGCCAGACTCTCAGAGCCTGGCGGGCGAGCTGAAGTGCATCCTGAATCATTTATACAAAACAATTAGAAATGCTGAACTTTGTTTGAATGGCCTGTATAGAAAACTGTTTGTTACATCACCTATTGCAGAGGGATAATTACAATGTCCTAAAATGGATTACAGTGTAAAAAAAAAAGAGTCAGTCAGCTCTTCAGTTTTAGTTTTTCCACTCTGTTACCACCTAATGGTTCTTAATGTGAAATATTAACTGACAGATTTGAGATATTAGATGAATTCATGCACACAGTTGAAGAATGTCATTGTATTCTGTATTTTGCCTGCTTTGTTCTCCGCTGCTTTTAGAACAGCGTGGCCTACTTTGTCAGGAGAGATTTTTCTTTTTTTCCTCTCCTTGTTTCTTTTCTTCCTCATCACTCCGAGCATGTGCAATAAGCCTTGTGTAAACTTACACAGGACAAAGGGGGCAGCAGCCTGTGCTCGTCACAAGCAAAAAGCAGGAGAGCAGAAAAGGGAGTTTAAAGTGCTCCAACCGCAGACTGTCACTATTGCTGGCTGGGCACACGGTGCAGCGAAAAGCATCTAAATGCCAGAGCCATTCATATTTAACAGCAGATTTAATGGAGAAGTCCTGTCCAAGGCAGTCGGCTCCACCTGCTATTCTATATTACTACGTTGACATCACCAGCACAGCGCTACATGCTGCCCCAGAGCGTCTCTGGATTTATTTTTACTCCTTATAGATGCTGTAGTGAAAGAACGATTCAGTATTTTTGTTTGTGTGTTTACTTTTTTTAAGAGAAACAACAACAGTGCAACAAAGCATAAAATCAGAAGAACATACTTGTTAATATCTGACATAATGTAAGTGCATATATAAGTTTAAATAAGCTTTAGGGCTGCAACTAACAATTATTATTATTATCGATTAATAAAAAAGTTTCTCAATTAATTGATTCATGATTTCACTGGTACAATTGTGAAAAAAAACTCTTTTCTAACAACCCAAAGATTATTTAAATTACTCGTTTTATTCAGCCAACAGTCCACAACTCAACGATATTTAGTTTACAATCATATAAGACAGTGTTTCTTAAACGGTACCTACCCCTAAGGATACTTTAGAGTCTTGTATAAGACAATCAAAAGTACAAGATCCTCACATTTGAGAAGCTGCAACCAGCAAATGTTTGAAAAACTACTACAGTGATTAATCAAAAGAGTCGCTGACTAATTGTTTGTCTGTCTGATAGTCATTGCAGCTCCAATAGTAGCCAGAAAAAGGCTATTTATCTCATTCATTTTTACATTTGATATGTCGTTAGTCAACCATTCTGGCCAAAACTTCCCCAGAAGTTGTTTGTCCTCTCTGTTTCAATATCCTCACCCTTCTGGAGGAATAAAATAGGTGCAACACTTACACGCTATGTAGACATATTTAGCTCTTAACACATTCACTCGTTAACACATGACATTTCAGCCCTGGGCCGTCATTACGTGAGGCCAAAGACTGAAACGTCACATCACACGTTTTTTTTTCTTTGAATGCTGGCTTTCTGAATCTCCTCATTCTCAACACTTTGTTATGCATTCCAGCGCAGCTCATTAGAGGAGTCGGAGAAAGTCGTGTTTCCACCACAGGGAAAGAACTGTGTTACAATAGTGCTGCCAGGGACTCGGGTAGCCATCGATCTGTTGCTAAATCAAATTTTTTAATTTAATCTTTAGTTAACTTGAGCCTGTCTGATCACCACTAGCACAATAAATCAATTACAGGAGACTGTGGACTAAGTTATTAGGATGAGTGTCTCATGGCGGGATTGTATTTGAAAGGACTTCCGAGATGTTGTAACGTCGTAGTGACGTCTGTTGAGGATTAGTTGAAGCAGATGTCAGGAAGGTATGTGCAGCAGGATGGGATGAAGGTGCAAAGCCGGTCTGTAACAGATGAAAGACTTCGGTGATAATGAGACACAGAAGGATGAACAAACACATCACATTAGACGGACGTAGTAATCAGTGCTACCAACTGGGCTCACCATTTGGCGTTAGAGCGCTGCAGAATAGCCTGTATGCTTACTTAAGTACAGCAGCAGGTGGATGAAGCATCAGGACATATTGTCTGCATTTATGTATTTATTTGTTAGCCAAGAGGCTATTTTTTCAACTGTAGTCCCAGGACAGATGTTATAAAGTTAAAAAACTAAAAAACTGTATATAAGATTAGAATTACAATTAAGTACATTAAGTTAATTTATAACAATGCAGAACAATAATAAAAAATAAATTAGAATATTAATTTAAATAGAAGACACCATTTATTCTAGATTTTCAGGTACTATTTAAAACATGCAATACAGACTCATGGGGCAAAAACACTCCAAACAATAAAATGTATTAATGTTAGTAGTAATACTGGGTATATATGGCAACAAAGACATGACAAGCATGCACAGTATACATCAATATGACACAGTAAATACAAAACCACAATTAAATACATGCACGCAGGTACATTTTAAAGGTTTTGGCCTTTTTTTGTGCTTTTCAATGTTGTTGGAACACACTTAACGTTTGAAAATGAAGATCTTTTGCCGGTGGGACCAGAGTTTGGTGGGTTGATTTTAATTACATTGGTTGTTTGTTACTTTAGTGTCTAGCAATGATTATGTCTGAGCTTTTTTTCATGGCTTTACAGTGGTTGTATTGCTCTGACAGTAGTTTGTTTTTTAAGGTTTCACTGTTAAAGTCACAACATATGCTCTCACTTACTCTCTTTATTTGTCCCTTCCTGATTCCCTGCCTACTCAGCACAGTCCCATTAAAATCTGAAAATGCCTGTTCCCAGGCGTAACGCTCGGTGACATGCTGTATGTGCATGTGTACATGTTAAAATAAGCCTACTCTGCTGATAGCAAGATAGGGACAGGTGACAGCAGGCAGCAAGGGAAGTTCAGACAGACTGAGGACAGCAACATGCAGATGAGTTTTAGTGCTGACAGACTTTTCTTTAAACAAGCTTTGAATATGCCGTATGTGTTCAGCTCTCTAATAGTGGCTGGGACGGACTTCCAGCAGCTTTAACTGAGAATGCAGACTGACTGTTCTCACTGTTCCAGTCTGCGTTTTTTATTCCTGCTGCTCCACAACAATTTACGTATTTGCTCCAAACATTTGGAAGTCTCTGTTTCCCTGCTTGTTCAATAATTCACTGATGTTCAGTTTCTGTCTGTGTGACGTTGTGCATCATTAAAAATAGATGGTCTTTGTTGTAGGCTTGAGAGATTGCAGAGTACCACCCAGTGCACATCTTGTTCAGTGTTGCCTCCTATGTTTGTGATGTTATATTCAAAAGAAACTCTTCATCTGACAAGGTAAGCTGCGTCGACTTCTCGCAGGTTTGATATTTGCGTTGCAGGGATTGCAGTTGTGAGCGGGAGCTGTTGTCATTGTAGACGTTAAATCAAGCTGTAAGTCGTGTTTGTTTGGTGATCTGGGCAGCCTGCCAGAGAGATTCCTGTGGGTCAGCAGGGGACTGAAACTCCCACCTTCCTCAGCGAGGGAGGTGTGTTTAGGGACTTGGAAAACTGAAGCAGACCCAGACACTGTGGTGTCAAAGCAGCCTGCTTTTCTTTGGGTCAAGAGCAGCTACAGTACTGCGCCAGTGTCGTCGGCTATTCTTCCACAGCACCCTGCCATGGATACATTGGCAGCTGTATGGTAATTAGTCGTAATCCTGAGGCTCACAGGGCAGCAGGCAGGTGGCTGTAGTGGAGGACACACATGTCGGTGCTGGAATTGCGCACTGAGCTGCAGCGACACAACGCGTTAGCCTCCGCTGTGAGAGGTGCAGCTCTCAGACAGTGGAGATGCTTCTACTCTGAGAGGTTTCAGGAGCTGATCTCGGTTATTTTTTTGAAGGTTTTGGCCTTTTTTTGTGCTTTTCAATGTTGTTGGAACACACTAAACGTTTGAAAATGAAGATCTTTTGCCGGTGGGACCAGAGTTTGGTGGGTTGATTTTCATTACATTGGTTGTTTGTTACTTTAGTATCTAGGAATGATTATGAGGTTTTTTTTTTCATGGCTTTAGAGAAGTTGTATTGCTCTGACAGTAGTTTGTTTTTTAAGGTTTCACTGTTAAAGGCACAACATATGCTTTCACTCTCTTTATTTGTCTCTTCCTGATTCCCTGCCTACTCAGCACAGTCCCATTAAAATCTGAAAATGCCTGTTCCCAGGCGTAACACTCAGTGACATGCTGTATGTGCATGTGTACATGTTAAAATAAGTGTTTTCTAATGCACGCTGGTGGACAGGGGCAGAGGAAAATGCAGTCATGTGGGGTAAAAAGGTTGAATTCTTGCATATTCTTTGAATATTGACTTGATATTTTATGTTGTATTCGACTATTCACTTTGTTACAGCAATTTATTCGGTGGTAGTTTTCTTTATTAATATAGGTATAATCTGTTTTTCCTTAAAGTTGTTAAAATATTGACAGATTCGTTATGAAACTTGGACTGCTTATTGCCTCCCTAAACCTTTTTTTTAAACCATTTTCTGCTTGTAAATCCTTTTTATTTTGTATTGCCTATCCAGTCTTTGGTAGTTAAAAGAATCTATTTGTATAAAAGATATTTATTTTGTTAATTATTAATGTAACAAACTGGGACTGTATTATATTTAGTGTAAGTCTTGTAAATTTGATGCCTGATGAAGGTCCATTACTAAAACAGTGTGCCTCTCATGTGTTTTTTCATATGTGTACAAGTTAAACTGGTGATATGTGGAGAGCAGTGAATCCTTCTATTATTCAAACATGCAGTAAGTAGTTAATGGTGTGCTGGGAGTTGCTGCGAGCACACATACACACACACACACACACACCCTGTTATGAAACAGGAGAGCGAGTGAAGATGTGTGTATGTCGGATACATCTCTCTGCGTTTTAAGCTTGCAACCTAAATTGGCTCCGGTGGGGAGACTGCGTCTGGTCTCTTCTCGAAGCTGCATGCATGCGATGTTGAAATTAAATTTTGGGTAAGTTAATGTTCTGTCCCCACTGCATATTACATTACTTCTGAGATGTAGCCTCTAAGCAGTCTCGGGACATACTGAGTCACTCTTCCATTCTTTAACATGAAACATGAAAACACTGGTGACACTAAAACCCTTCAATTTTAGGTATGACTCTCCCCTAAGCTCTAAGTACTTGTGTACCTCTTTCTGTTGGCTAGCATTTAAGTGCTAGGTGTCATGTTGTAAGTCAAAAGGTTAGAGGGTAATTTCACATGAATCATACTCTCTGCTTATGTAATAATTTGCGTCACGCTCACATCTGTTGAGTTATAAAATGCCCCAGTGTGCCACACAGGAAGATGGCATGCTACTCCTATGCATACATGGATTAACACGTGACCGTTTCTACATGATCGCACAGTGTAGGATGATTTGGTCGGTTTATGGACTGCATGTACAGTACAGAGCGCGTCGAATGCTACTGGTATTCCAGGAAACGGCACAAATGCAACCGCTTCACTACCGAAAACAGACGAGGGGTTTTGTTTCCTGTTTGGAAAAAGATCCTGCCAACAATCAGCTGGTCTGTTGAGCTTTTGTGTGACAGCCAGGGTTCATTTTAAGCTTCTCTCTTTCTCTTCTCCTCCAGGACTTTTCGTATGACGACTCTAAGGTGGAGTTCAACGTGGACGCTCCCAATGGTGTGGTGATGGAGGGCTACTTGTTCAAGAGGGCCAGCAATGCCTTTAAGACCTGGAACAGGTAACTAAGGATGCTCAAAACATCTCTATATACTGGAATATATCACATTGGTATATACAGTGAATTGATGGTAAAACACTTTGTGTGGCTTTAGCATTACCATAAGTTACATAGAGTTATACTTAAAAAACAGGGAATATACAGTAGTGTGTTGAGGAATTATGAGAAATGAATAGGAAAATGAGGAGCTATTTATAGTCTTCCTTATAAATCCAGAACTTGCCTAAGAATCATCATGTTTTTAAGTTTTCCTCAGCATCCAAGTAATCCACTGATATTTGTCCGTACATCCACGTGTGCATTGCAAACATGATCTGCGAATAGCTAATTCGGCATACTTTTAATGCTGCTAATTGGCTGAAATTAAACAATATGGGCAAAAAGCACCCACAGCTACTTCATGGCAATGTTACACTTCCTGTTGACAAGGAGGGGGTGAGGTTGGGGTGCAGTTGTCTCGAATAATCCAATTTTTACAATATTAAAACAAGATATTTGTAAAATTATTATATACTGACATAAATCAGACAATACATTCTAATATAATGTGTATTATAATGTTATCAGAAGATTACTGTGCATGCTCTTTCCTCGGTTTCTCATTCTGGCAGATCCGTCAGCCTATTTCTGTCCCTCTGTGGCAGGTTCCTCCGGGTTACTGTGACTATGATGTGAAGCGATGTAATAAATTCATCTCACATGGTCACGATATGGCGAAACCCATTTCACTCAAAGCTTTTACCCGTCCTTGATCACACTGAGAATTGGAACGAAAATCCATCTAAAACAAGTTTTTATTTATGTCCCCTTCTCTCTCTCTCTCTCTCTCTCTCTCTCTCTCTCTCTCTCTCTCTCTCTCTCTCTCTCTCTCCAGACGGTGGTTCTCCATACAGAACAGTCAGCTGGTCTATCAGAAGAAGCTCAAGGTAAGTCCTTATATATCCTTGAGCTATTAGCTTTCCCCCCAGGTAAACTGGGTTCTGAGAGGTTAAGTGCACTTTAATGGGGGGTGGCGTTCAATGTTTTTGATCTTCACTAAAAAATCCATCATCCCTCAACAACTGAGTGTTTGTGAGTCAAAAGATCTCTGCATCTGAGTGCTCGATCTGGAGCCGACAGTGCGGTTTTCAGGTCATTTTCAATTCTCGGCTTGCCATCAGTGTGTTTGTGTCTGTGTCTGTGTGTGTGTGTGTGTGTGTGTAAATATCTAATGGTCAGGAAGCTTCCAGCTGGCAGGGAAAACTGTCTTATCATGGGGGGCGGGGGGGAACAGCTGTGTTATATTTACGTTGTGCTGGGGCTGTTGATAAGCAGAGAAATGAGAAGTTGTTTGTGTGTTCGCAGGATTCGCTGACGGTGGTGGTGGAAGACCTCCGGCTGTGCTCCGTTAAACCATGTGAGGACATCGAGAGGAGGTTCTGCTTCGAGGTCGTCTCCCCCTCCAAGTAAGACTTAACTACTGCAGGGGTTACCATGTGATTTTGATTCATGTTTTGGTGATCCCTTCAGTTTTAATCCAGCGCCATCATCAGGTCAAAGTTTTAATTAGTCTAATTCTCAAGTTTATTACCAGATATATGCAAAACTAATGATGCTCCCATCGCACTCAGCTGTACTTTGTGTTTAGTGCTAATTAGCAGATGTTAACATGCCGTAGTTGTATAGACATCAGTTTACTGCACTTCACACGTCTCGTTTCAGTTCAGAAAACCAATACATCTCGTCTTCATCTTCTGATCACATTTACTGCAAAATTCGCATGAGATATTTTATTTTGATTAATTTCTAAAACACTGAGGTAAGCAAATATGATGCTTCAGTATCTAAGATAAGATAAAATAGACTTTATTGATCCCAAACTTGGGAAATTCACTTGTTACAGCAGCTCCAGATGTAACACAGCAGATAAGAAACGAAGAATGAATATTATGTGAAATTTGTGAATATGCAGAAGAAATCTTTCCTTTTTTAATACAGTGTTGGTTTAGCATGTCACGTGAAATTATGCAGATCTGTATAGAAGGTAAATTATGATTAGTCAATTCTTCTTTGATTGTTTTACAGGAGCTGTATGCTTCAGGCTGAGTCTGAGAAACTAAGACAAGCGTGGATTCAGGCGGTTCAAGCTAGCATTGCCTCAGCCTACAGAGAGAGTCCAGACACCTACTATATCGAGGTGAGTTAAAGGGTTATAAAGCGCGTACAAGGTTTGATTTGAATGTATCGTTGCAGTGGTGGATACATTTATTTAAAGTACTGTACTGAAGTATAATTATGAGGTACTTCATTAGACTTTTTCCATTTTATGCTACTTTATACTTTTACATTTAAGAGGGAAATCCTGTACTGTACACTATATGCTATCTATTGCTATAGATGTAAATAGCTCCACCTAGACTTACTACAACATTACAGGAGCAGTTGAACATTGTGGGAAATACACGTATTTGCTTTCTTGCCCAGAGTTAGATGAGAAAATTGAAACCTTTCTCATATCTGTAAATACGTAAATATGAAACTACAGCCAGCAGATGATTACCTTAGCTTAGCTTAACTTAATATAATGACTGGAAATGGAGATAAACAGCTAGTCTGGCTCTACACAAGTGTAAAAAAAATCTATCTACCAGCACGTCTAAACCTCACTAATAATATCTTGTAATTGTACTACAAAAGAGACATAAAGAGAGCATCTGCATAACACAGACTACACCTATTGATGTGGCATTTTGTGATCCTAATGAAAGTGTGTGTTTTATATTTAGCATCTGGACAGAACAGCCTCTCCGTCCACCAGCAGTATTGATTCGGCCAGTGAGCCCCGGGAGCGCAGCGTCCGAGGGGAGACCATCCTGCAGCGGATCCAGTGTCTGCCGGGGAACGAGCAGTGCTGTGACTGCGGCCAGGCCGACCCTCGCTGGGCCTCCATCAACCTGGGCATCCTGCTGTGTATCGAGTGCTCCGGCATCCACAGGTAGAGTCCAGACAAACACTTATATTTCTCAGATTAATCTAAAAGAGAAAAAAAGCCCAAGAGGAATCCTGACTGTGGCAAACGATCCTAACCACATGCTAGTGATGAATAGAGGAACATTTACTGAAGGTTTGGACAGTTTGGAGGTTCTTGCTTGAGTATTTCCATTTTCTGCTATTTCTACTTCATTACATTTATCTGATTTCTGGCGTTACTTTGTAGATTATTATTAGATCCCCTCCAGACATAAATCTGATATGGGTTTTCCCTTAAAAAATTTTTTAAAATTACATCTGTTTCTTCACCCTACGAATAAGGAAAGCAGTGGTGTTTCTACTGCCTCATTTCATTGATTATTTAAGAAGACCCAAATTAAAACTTTAAAAATATTTTACCTTAGATGTTTTGTATTAGGCCTTATGCAGAAATAAGAGTTTTTAAAAATATGTTTATGTAAGTTTATGGAATGTTGTAATATGCAACATGGCTTGGAGCAGAATTTCGTATTTGTACCATGTTGTCTGAACACAACCCAGAACAACTACGGGTTAATTAGCAGGGTTGATTGCTTACTTAGCCCCATAAAGGTATATAACATTAATACTAATCACACATTAGTCATATTTTAGAAGTCATTTATTAAAAAAACTGTTAAACAATAAACAGCTTTTTAGCAACCATTCCTTTTTTCTTCATGACGACTCATGTGGAAAGTCCCAAAAACAGTTCTTGTCCTCTGAAAAGCAAAGGCAACACACACTTGCTGCATTGGTGTTGGTGTATCCTTTATTGCAGTGTCTGCACCCCTGTCTTTCCTGGGAAATGTCTACTGGTACATCCAATTAAGCACATCTCTTGGATGGTCTCTTCTGAGCATTCAAGGTCATGTCACTGTCTGTGATGCTGGGCTCCTTTGCCTGAAGATGGTCATCTCTCTGGAGTTCAAGTGTTGTGTTCACCAGAGAGGATGTAGCTGTGCCTGAAACTGTCTCCTGTTCATTGTCTCTTTGCTAGACATCTTGAGAGCTTTGCAGTCCCGCTTGTAGAGGAGCCATGCATTGACCACAGCGAGATGATGGTTGCCAGAAGATGTACATGTACCAGCGACGGATTTGATGGGGAACTAATATTTGGCTGTAAATGAGCCAACAAATCCATCCCCCATGTACTCACCAACAATGTAAGGCCTCTCAACTTCAATGTAGGTTCTGGTGGCTTTGTCCCAGCGTTGAATCTTCTGCACAGGTTCAGTTCAAGCAAAGGATGTGTGACGGCCCTGTTGTCATACCATTTGACAGCACAATGTTGATTCCTCCACGACGTATAGCTTCATCTCCTTTTCTTCAAGCTCTTCCGTCTCACGGTTACAGTAGGGTAGGCCGCCTGGCTGTTCCCATACAAACAAGTGTTAAACTCAGGCAAGGAGTTTCACTAATAATGGAACACAGGTGAAGAGTTTGCACAGATTTTGTAGTTCTGACCTTCTGGATTGGGAAGCCCGCCTTCATCACAAGATCACCTGACAATCCAAGTTCAGATCCGTTTCTTTTATTTTTCCTTTGTAGACGTCACACATCATGCCAGAGATTCCAGTTCTCACCCACACTTGAATCCCCATGGGTTTGGCTTGCCTTGCATATATTCTGATCTGCGAATTTCCCTGATAGGATACTTCATACGCCTGACAGCTGTTATGCTCTCTACTTATCATGCAAAAAATATGCATCCCAATCACCAGCCATTTAGTCAAACAATACTCCTAATAACAATACCGTTTGTGCCTAATTATCATACTAAAGAAACATGCATACCCCCACATATCCACACCCCACATTCAGGAACATTTCACCTTCCCAGAACGAATTGTCTGTTGGTATCCCTTGGGACAAAGTCATGGAATTTAGGTCAGTCGGTCAAATAACTACATTTTTGAGATAAAACTTTAAATCAGTCAAATACAGAACACAACACAAGGTTAGATTATACGTCCATGTATAAAGAAAATACTTAAGGCGGGTAGGAGGGATGCAACCTGTTGGGCCCACTGCAACAAGCCTCTATTGACTACCACACCACCCAGTGTTAATGCAACAAATATATAAAAACTCAAATATTTGAATCTATCACAGTAACTACATATGTACATGCTCGACATTAATAACAACCAAAAAAACATACTACGATTAGTCCATTAAACAAGAGATGTTGAAAGAACCAGAGTGTGAGTTAGAAAGGCGACTATAAAATGTCCATCAATAGCATCAAAAGACCATACTATAAGAAGACAAAGATAAAATATAACAGTGTTTTTAGATGCAAAGGACGTGTATTTTACAACAAGGGGTGTTCAGGGTTAAAGCGTAATCCATAGCAGGTAAGAACAACTAGCTTTTGTTTTTAAAATTAAAAACTAAACCTTGAGAGTGCGTTTTTAAAGCTACGACCATGCCCTCTTCAGCATCTGCTGTGTCTATGTGCGCTGAGGCTTTAATTTAGATCCCTTTGAGTGCATCTCGCCGAATTCTTAAATTCACAAACGCTCATACAACATGTTTAAAATTAGGGGTAAGGGGAGCACAGAGACATGCAGCTCCCCTTGCACGAAGCTACTGGCAAAACACGTTTTTTTGAGAGACGGTTCACTTTAAGAGAATTCCACCGTTTTCGAGAGTGGTGCCAGCAGTCTGTTACTTTGGCCTCACATGCGCTGCTAAAGTCACCGAGCACGATCTGCCACACACACACACACCGCTGATGGGATTAAAGTGCAGTATGTTGCTTATTGGATTTGATGGAGGTTTTTTTCATTGAGGGGGAGGGAGTGAGACGGATGCGGAGCTGAGACAGACACACACAGTGAACACGCCGTTGAATGGTTCAATTCAGTGTCAGATCATGGTGAATATGATGTAATGCCGTTGAGTGAAGGTATCATGCTGCGGATAAACACATCCTGTCATCATGCAGATCAATGCGCCGGGCTCATGTGTGTTATTTTTAAGTTACAGTTATCACTGCTTATGTAATCACGAACCACATCCCCCGTGTGTGTGTGTGTGTGTGTGTGTGTGTGTGTGTGTGTGTGTTCCTGTTGAATATTCATGACCCTCTTTTGGGGCTCGTCCTCTCACAGTGAGATCAGACATGGCTTCTTTGTTACAATGCAGGGCGACGAGGGGGAGAAGCGCAGTATCACTGTTGCCTGGATATCAGACAGCTTCATCGGTGGAACTTAGTGATTTGCATTACATTAGGAGCGGCTTCTCTCATTTCCTTCAGGATAACACTTGTGATTTTAGATCACTCGCAGCTATTCAGACCAGGTCACCATACAACAACATGGTGAATGATTCATTTGTAAAACTTAGAAATAATATAAGATACTCTGGTTTCTTGTGTTGGCCGCCATCTGTTGCCTTAAAGTCATAACAAAGTATAATTCTTTCACTTTCAGCTCTAAATTTGTTTGCCTACAGAACATAAATGACTTTAACTTGAAATGTGTTTTTGTTTCAGGAGTCTCGGGGTTCACTGTTCGAAGGTTCGCTCACTCACACTGGACTCATGGGAACCAGAATTATTAAAGGTACAGTTTGTCCCAGCAGCGTCTGGAGAATGAGGCAGTTAATACTGTTGCACTAAAGGAATAGTTTGACATTTTGCAAGTTGATAGGATTAAACAAAATAAAATATCATGTTAATTTGGTAGCTTCAGCAGAAGCCAGTTTACCATGTTTTATGCTAAGCTAAGCTATCTGTTCTGGCTTTTGCTTCATATTTAAAGGACAGATCTGAGAGCAGTTTAAATCTTCTAACTCTCGACAATAAATAAGCATTTTGTCTCCTGTCTTTGCTTTGTAGTTAATGTGTGAGCTTGGAAACAGTGTCATCAACCACATCTACGAAGGCTCGTACCAAGAGCAAGGTCTAAAGAAACCACTGCCGTCCAGTTCAAGGTAGGAATTTATCGAATGAACTTAACTGTATAGACTATAAATATATTCTCATACATGATTTAAGTCTGTTACTTTTGAACGCAACAAGTCCGTCATGTGTTGTGTGGTCCTCCTACAGGCAGGAGAAGGAGGCTTGGATTAAGGCAAAGTATGTAGAGAAGAAATTCCTGAAGAAGCTGGGCTCCACGGAGATACTCATCAACGGAGAGAGGAAGTCGGAGCGGCGGTGGAGCGTGAAGAAGTGTCGGAGACACAACAGTGCCACCACGGTCCCTAAAACGCGCCGAAGATACCGACAAGAGCCCGGAAGCACCTCCCCTTCCACCCTCTCCGCAGGTACTTTCATTGATCTCCATCGCAAATTATGTCTGTTCAGAGTGGAGCTTTATAGTGATGTGGTTTATTTGTTTGTTGTTTGTTTACATTGTTTGATCCAGTTTGTGCCTCTAATGTATTACAGCGGCACAGTGTAAGCCTAGAGCTGTGACTTGAATATAATGGGTAATACATGAGAGGCAGAAACTGGGGCTAGGCCTACGCAATGGGCCCTAATGTCATTGTTATATTAGAAAACTGTTTTTCTAGAAAGACTGTTTTCACCTTTTGCTTTCATCTATGTTTGTTTCACAGCAGCTGCCAAGTTCAGACGAGACTCCCTGTTCTGTCCCGATGAGCTGGACTCTCTCTTCTCCTACTTTGACACGGGATCTGGGCCTCGAAGTAAGCAACTCTCTATTTTGACAAACTGCCAGTTTTCACTACAGCAAGACACTCAAGCCTTTAACTGTAGTTTCTTACCCAAATTGTGGATCAGGGGCTTGAATCTTAGCTTGTGTCTGTACGAGCCTTGACTCTGTGCCTGTTAAACAACACTGATCAGCCAGAAAGAGACAGCGGTAACTAATGTGTCCATGTTCTGGCGTCTTCTGGTCCGGCAGGCCTGAGCAGTGACAGCGGGTTGGGAGGCAGCACAGATGGCAGCACAGACATCCTGGTGTTTGGCTCAGTGGTGGACAGTGTCACAGAGGGTGAGTCCAGTGGAAGAATGTGTAACAGATGGTCCCTTAGGTATTATGTACAAGATATACTGTGTGAATAAAGTAGATAGTAGAATTAATTTGGTTCCTTTAATATGGTCCTGAAGCTACATGTATTCTGTGTTGCCTGTGTTCCTCTTACATGAGTTCTCCTGTCCTCAGAGTGCGAGGTGTCGGAGGACTCGAGTGGTGAAGCTGAGCTGGAGGCTGAGCCGGAGACGTCAGACCCTGAGGACATGAGGGACCTTCATCCCGGAGCGCTGCTCTACAAAGCCTCAAAAGCCCGCAACCTGCCAGTCATGGCTGAAGCGCTGGCCCACGGGGCGGATGTCAACTTAGTCAACGACGAGGACGAAGGAAAGACGCCTCTCATACAGGCTGTGATTGGGGTGAGTCAGCCTGACTGAGAGGTACCAGAACTGTGTCACATAGGAAGCATCATATCTGTGCATCCCAATGTTTTAGTAACACAACAAAAGACTTGTCCACGCTTTCCATTTATTGTCTATGTACCGCCGTGCAATGCGTTCTGGTATTGCCACGGTGCGTTTCAGTGGACGGGCCGTCACGTTGGCTGCTACTCATTTGCATAAAGTAAAGGTCTACATACAGCAGCTCGACTTGTTGCCTCTGGAAACTCAAGAAAAACCTTTAAACTCACTGTTGTCAATCCAAATCAATCTGTAAGATACTGTAAAGCAGCAGTAGTAGTGATACTATTTATGTTTCCTGGAGCAGAAAGCATTTGTCTAATCAGGTGCAATCAGAAGTGTTTGCGCGGTTGTAGGAGGCTGTTTGTGACTACGGTTGTGTCCCAAAACGTACCATTAGAGATTGATAATGTCATAGTGATTATCTCAGTTTGGGCTTAGACACTTCAGATTTTTTACATTTTTAAGCCTGTGTTATAATCTCGTAGCTAGCATTGAGTTTAAAGTTTATTGATATTTACTAATCAGAGAGGGTGTAAGGTGTAAAATGTTGTTTTGCTTCTGCTTCAGTGACATTTTGCTGGTGAAACATCTGTAAAGTGCTGCTGATGTATTTTGTTGATGCTGAGACTGAAGAGAGTCCATCTCTCTGATAGTGATGAGACCTGAACGTCAATAAAAACTGACACATGTTGGAATCATTCACAGATATTAATAATGAAATATCCTAATATGATTAAATCCAGGATTAATATAACAGAGACACTAATTGACATACTGTGTGTTTTTAAGATGAGTTGACACAGACTAGAAGTTTTAAAGTTGAAACATCATTAAATAATTGACTATGCAAAGATCAATTCCCTCCAAATCGCACCACAGTGACCAGAAATGGCTCTGGTGACAAAATCAATACCAGCATGTTGTGTTTGTCGGTGTGAAGCAAACCAGTGTTGTTACTTTATTTTAGGGTTCATTGATCGCCTGCGAGTTCCTGCTCCAGAACGCTGCTGACGTCAACCAAACGGACGCGAGAGGGAGGGGCCCCCTGCATCACGCCACGTATCTGGGACACACAGGGTGAGTCAGGAGTCAGAGCGTAGCTGTTTACTCCGCATTCGTAGCATCTCACACAGTTTCCATTTCAATAAAACATTTGCTTTTGATGACGTTTTGCTGTCCACACACATCGGGCCTCAAGCAAGAACCATCCACATAAACTGTTCCCAAACCAAACACCATCCCCTCTTTATGTCTCTCACTGTACCACGATCCACTGCTAAGTTTGAATCTTTCTCTCAGCTGATTCCTAACAGCACAACCACAACTGCAGTGCGATATTCTTCTTTTCACTCTTTGGTAACATCTTTGTGATGATGAATGAAACTTGCCCACAAACGCAGCAGAACAGATTAGACTAGTTTGTGCAGTTAAAGGTCCGGTGTGTAGCATTTAGGAGTATTTATAGTCAGAAATGAGAGAGAAAACGTCACCGCTTGATGCGACTAAATCCTGCACGCTGGTCCTTTAAGATAATCTGACGCTCGTATAAGTAAAGTAAAAGAGATTGAGGATAAGAATACAATTGCATGAGGCCCATTGTCTGCAGCAGCTTCTTTGAAATTGCAGATTTCATTATTTGTTTTATTTCAGACATATTTAGCACAGACCTTTTTAAAAATGATGAATGTGCATTGTGATTGATCTCCATTTCTCTGCTATTTTCAGGCAGGTGTGTTTATTCCTAAAGAGAGGAGCGACACAGAACGACGGTGATGAGGATGGCCAGGACCCTTTGAGTATAGCTGTGCAGCAAGCCAATGCAGACATAGTCACACTGTATGTTCATTTTTACACATACTTGGTATACATTTTTTTATTCTGCAGCTTAAAATTGATTTTTAACGTTCTGCTCCTCTTCTGTTCTGCTCTCCTTTCCTTCAGGCTGCGTCTGGCCAGGATGAATGAGGAGATGCGGGAGTCGGAGGGACCCTTCGGACAACCAGGTCAATACCCAACCAGCAGTCCCACTGAGCAACAGTATAAGAAATGCATTCAGGAGTTTATCTGTATCAATATAGCACAGTGCTAGAATCAGATCCAGTCAGGTTAAAGTACAGTGTAAAGCCAGCGCAGGGGGTGCCAGTAGACATATGACTGACTGAGAGAGACCTGTCGGGGATCTCCTGCTCCAAGCTTGTTTTCCTCCACTTGTTTTCTCTAAAAGAGACTTTTCACTACCAGATAAACTTCTCTACATCAGATATACCAGAATAATTCAAGTCCCTCTCCCCAGCACTCAGTCTGCTGACTTTAGTCCACAGTAGTCAGCTCCTCACTCAGGATCGCACACAGGTTTTAACTTCCTTTTAATGATGTCAGATTTGACCGAGCTTAGTCAGGTGCTCACCAGTCCAATCACAGCCTGGAGAAAGGTTTAGACACTTTTTTAAAAAGATAATCCAGCAGCACTATCGTCAAGCAATCAATAAACCACAGATACAGTCATCAGCAGTGTATTGGGGAACAGCTTTGACCTTTTATCTGGAGGTTTTAGAGGGTACAGGGTGCTGTGAACCAAAGACCTGCCACAACAATTCTGCTTTTTATTTCATTCAATTGTCATGTGACTGAGTTGTTATTGTAGTGCAAAGTGGGAGGAGCTATTTCAGGCGCCGCTGGTTCTGGAAGTAAAAGTCCTGTTAATTTGTACCATAGAAAATGTTATGTGACTCACAGTTGGAGCACTTCTATAACTTAGATCGGCAGGAAACTGTCTTTGTTAAATCATCATTATTCCAATCATTATTAATATTTATTATCAGTAGAAAAGATTAAATGTTTTAAACTAGTTCATTTTTAATTTCTGGGTCACTTTTGGATGAATTCTGTTTCTTCTCCATGGAAATGGTGGCCAAGGCTTATGGGAAGTGTAGTACGTAGAGCAGTCTGCCATAAACAAAAAGACGTGAAGTAGAAATAATTAGAACTGGAGGTTGTAGCATAAAGCTATAGAGCCGTTACATTATCCAGGAGAGTCCCGTGTTTCTATGTAAAGTAACATCAAGAATATAATTTAAATGGGAACACAGAACAGAGAAAAAACACTTCTGGAACCAGCGGCTCCTCACACTTCGCAACTGTTTGTAGTGCAGATGATGTCGGGGGAATAATGCCAAATTTTCTAGTACAGGGTGGTGCAGCCAATTTCTTGCCTGTTCAGGGTCAATTCAATCTGAGCTGACTGTGTTTTTTTAATAACCTGAGGGTCTGTAGTCGTGAGGCGGCTGTGAGGCTGCGATAACTGTGACTGAGAGTAAACGTACCGATCGGTAGATTCATCAAGTAAAGCTTTTATGTTGAATCGAAAGCGAATTTATGCACTTTTTCTTACCAACAGTGATTTTGAATTTAGTTTTTCGCCCTTGTGTCGTTGTACCTTCATTTTTATTTTATGTTTTCTGAATAGGTTCGAACGCTTTTGTTTTTATTTATAACGAAACTTCCAGAGCAATAGTGCAATGATTAGTTCAGTACAGATAATCTGTATTTTTTGTATTATGTTTAACAGCAATGCAGATGGTATTTTTTTAAGCTGGATATATTTTGTTAGATTTTATTTTGCTGAGCACTCACACACACAGTGTCAGTATTATATTCTCATTGTGAGAAAGCGAGCCAATACAATAGTTTCATAATCACTGCAGTGGAAGACGGACATGTTTTTTGATAAATCACACTAAACTAACATGTATTGCTGTATATACAGTATTTGTATGTTAAAATGTTTGTTTATGGTAATCTAATGTATCACGACTAGGCCTATATTAGACTTGTTCTTTGTTTATAGTGCATGGGTGGATGTTGCCCAGGTCTTCCCAACCCCTGTTACTTTTGTTTACTTCTGTGCCCAGTGTATGTGAATATTTGACATTTAGTATTGTTGAATAATGTTAATATCCGTATTATATACCGCCAAATCATGACAACAGTGCATGAAATGACGTTCATGACAGAAATGGATGCAAACAGACTGAACACCCCTTTCCCACTGTCTTCCATTGGCTGGATAAATTTAGTGCAAAAAGCTTGGTGACAATGAACATGGCAGCTCGGCCGCTGCCCAAAACTGTATTTAGTGATCTCATTTATGCTATAAATGAAGTTGGGTCTGATGAGTACTTTATGTTTTGATTCCCCCCCCCTTTGGTTGCTGACAGTAAATGGCAGTGATCCAGAAAGTGTTGGACACGACTGTTGCTTAAAGCACCGAACAGCCTCGTATGAGTTTTTAACGTAATCTGTGGCAAAATTAGCCTAAAAGCGAAATATTTTTCCAAAGATGTTGCTTGTCTTTGACAGATGCTATAGACTGTTGGGGTTTAGTTCAAACCAAAGACCGCAGACAGTTTTTCGGAGAGCTAGCAAGTGTTTTTACCCTTTTCTTTTGCACAGTAGGCCATAAATCCAAAGGGATTTTCTTAACTATAAGGGACTGTATAGAAATTATTCATATGGGGGCCTGAACCTTTTTTAAAAATGTAAGACCCTGCCCTGGGCTATTAATAACACATTATATAATGACACCACATTATGTAATGACCCAACGAAATGTATTCACTTCATTAACACCCACAATCTGCTGCAATTTGTAATAAACAGTCTGCACCCAATATGTAATACGTTTCCCCACATTTTGTGATAAATTAATACATATTGTGATGACAAAATGTAGAAGTTACACTCTTTATGAACTGCATTTTGAAGGGAAACCCTATCTTAAGACCACTGCAGTAGTAGAAATAAAAGCATAAATTAGTTTTTCCAGGTCGTCCTTTGGCATGAAGTCCCTGAGTTTGGCTGCAGGATGATAACAAAGTCAACTATAACACCAAGGGAGTCTAGAAGACATCAATTTTGGTTTTTTTAATTACATAATTAACCATAGTATTAGATTTTTCATCACAACTCCTTTGTTTTGTAAAAAGCACAAAACACAGGGAAATGTATTACATATTGCGTTCAAGCTGTTTATTACAAAATGCAGGTGTTATTACATAATGAAGTGAAATTATACATTAAATTATACGAGTTCAAGCCTAAAAGAGTAACTTAACACCCCTGAAAATCTTGTCTTTTCTGACCTCCAGTCGTTTAACTTCTCTCCTTCGCTGCAGTGATGTACAGGTGTACTCCAGGACCCTGTGACATCACTGTTGGGTGTGGCTACAGGTGCAACATCCGACCACACCTATCAGTGAAGCTATACAGCGATGTATTTGTACCATCGAGTCCTGGCTCACAACTGTCTGCAACCATTCTGTTTTAATGGAGCCGTTTATACTCCTGCAGAGGAGGTTCATCAAAGGCGGATGGTGTGACACAGCTAATATAATTTATAATAGTAAGGTCAGCGTGGATAAGACAGGGTGCTATTGTTCAATGGTGAAAATTAAAGAAGTTAAAGAATATCTGCATCCTCTTTCCTTTCCTTATAATTTTAATACAGTCCCTAACTTTAGTTAACCAAGTCACAGTCGCAGTGAACTGTTTTTATTTAAGGATGTAGCAGCAGATGTGACAGAAAGAGCAGCTCACTCATTTCCTCCCTTCTTGCTTTCTCTTCAGAGATAGATTCAAAGCACTTTGAAAACACTGAATCCAGCCTTTTTTCTTATCGCGTGCAGTACTTTGTGTGATAGCTGTGGGAGCTACACGCCAACTCTACAAAACTTAACAGGAAGCAGATTTTACTCGATGAATGATGTCATTACTAACAATGATTTTTGCATCATGCCATTGAAGGATTATGTGTTGTACAGTAAAATGTGTCTGCAGTGTATCAGTCGGTATAGGTCAACAAGTTTGACTGTTGTGTATATAAACTAAAAACTATTAACACTTTAACTGCTTGCTTCTAACATGCAATTTTTAACCTTCTTGTATTTTTTCTGTCTCTGACTGTTATCTGTAAAAACTGTCTCTGAATATACAGTACGTGTGCATATTAACACTGCTACTACTGCTATCTATGTTTGGTTTGGTACCTATGTTTTTTGTTTAATAACTCCTCCCAGTGTCTTCTAATATGTTAATGAAATAAATGGAAGATGTGACTAAAAACTAACCTCTCCCTTTGCTTCTTTGCTTCATTTCCAAGTCTTCTTTCACTCGCTTTGACAGTCTTTCACTACATCTAACAGCACTAATAAACCTCTGTCTTCACACACTGATTGTGGGATAACTCTGAATGTAAATGACATGTTTGAATGTGCACAGAGAGAGTTTAATGTTCGAGTTTCTCTATAGTTATAATGTTTAACTTTACTTCAACTCCCCATTTAGCATTTATAAGCATATTTAAATGATATAACACACAAACAAATCTTTAGTGTGTTCATTTACAGGCCGACCCAGACAAAAATGGTCAATTCCCTCAAGGTGCACTTACTAGATTTCTCCCAGAGCTTTTGGCCACACCTCATGGCCTTCATCAGCTGATGGAGTCTAGTATATTTATAGTATATAGTAAAATTATGGTAGTCCACTAGGGGTCGCCAAAGCTTCATGGGGAGTTGCAAGGCCGTCTTGATTTTAAGAGGTGTCAGAAAACTTAAAAAATGTACACATTAATTCTGTGAGAAACTAAATAAAATTGTTATTTTAAAAGTTGAGATTATTTTTTAAGACATAAACTAAGAAGACCTGAACACAAGTTATATTCACGGGGCCGTCAACCTCTGATAAACAGCCTTGTCCTGCATTAGAGAAGTTAAAACAACCAAAGAGCTGATAGAACAATGGCCAAGTGTCAGGGAGAAGAAAACACTATGTCTGCCAAAAAATGCAGATAAATAGCTGTTAAAAATATTTTTACAACATAAAACAGACAGAGAATTGTATAAAAAGTATCAAAAATATCAGGAACACTCAATAATCACACGAAATAATCTGCTCAAAATTCATACAAATCGCTGGCTTTACACAAACTCCATAAAGTGGTTCATCCGTTTGGGCCAGTGGTTCCCAACCTGGGGGTCGGACCCCCCACTGGGTGTCTTGATTTTAAGGGGTGTAAGAAAACTTTAAGAAATATACACAGAAGGCCTAAATCTCATTGTCCTACATTTAAAAAAAAGTACGCAGTTATAGCAACCAAAGAGGTAATAGAACAAACGTCAGGGAGAAGAAAACACTAAGTATGTATGATTGTTATAAATACAGAGAATTGTCTAAAAGGTTCCTAAAAGTAGCAGGAAAACTGATCTCTAAATAATATTCACAGGAAATAATCTGCTCATTTTGCTCACAAACTTCCTGCAGTTGTTGTGTTCACTGTTTACAGTTCATCAGTTGTTCTGTGCTCTTATTGTTACGCATCGAATATAATATGAAATATACATAAAACATGTCACTTAGTAAGTGGTTATCAGTTTAGTTTAATGAGGAAAAAGGTTGGGAAGCACAATGATCCTTATAAGCATTTAATACAAGTTACTGAGTCTAAGTCTTATACTCTCTCTTTCTCACACTCACACGTACATAAACAGGGAAAACCAGGAATGTTCATTCCCCTTTTTTTTAATTAGCCAAGCCTGGGAGCTCTCATGGGACACAAAAGAGTTCAACTGCTTTTGTTATTCCCCCAAGATTCAGCGGTTACCATGGCCACATGAAAAGTAAAGGCCCAGAATTTGAGAGAGTTGAAAGAGGGAAAGCTTCACAGTGCCTCCGCCTGTTTTTGCCCCTTCCATTCATGAGGCTTTTTCATACCCAGGGCTCCTCTGCTTTCTGTTTTTTCCTCCCTGCTTGTATTCACTTTAATATAAAAGACGTTTTGACTGTGTGTCAGACTTTTCTTTCTGTGGAAATCAAGTCTCAAGTGGCATCATTTTCATCCTTTTTTTTTCTTTTTGTGGTTTGTTTTCTTCACCAGGAGACGCCACATACCTTGACATCTTCCGAGAATTTTCCCACATGGCGTCCCACAACCCAGAGAAGCTGAAACGAAGGAGTGTGCACTTCCGACACTCCTTCAGGTAGTCCGCCAAGCGTCTGGAGGGAAGCAAAAATCGTATACTTGAAAAGTGCAGCAGCCACTTTCCACATGTAGTCACAATTGGAGGTTGCATCAGTCCAACATCACAAGTCATTGAAATTTGAAACCGCTTCTAGAAAACCCTGATAAAAAAAAAAAAGGATCATTATCATTTATATTCCTTATGAGATTTTAAACTTTAAAGTGGATCAAAGTGAAGGAAATCTGTCCGGTTTTGGTGACGCTGTTTGTTCAGTGTTTAGAATAGCTGCATTATAGAGTCTTGTGCTGTTCTTAGATCGAGCTTTTATTTTGAAATGAGGATTTGCTGGTCTTTTCCCTCATAAATACATATATAAATATAGTATTGCTTTTGTACAGTTGTTAGATGAAACTTTTATTAAAATCCCAAGCACTTGTTTTGTTTATTTTTCTTTATTATTGTTGTTGTTTATTTTTTTGTATAAATGATTTGTTTTGCTGCATCAGTTTCATCATTCGGATCAACATATGTGATTCCCTGAAGGCCTTTTCTTCAATACTTTACATAAATACATGTTTCTGTGTTTGTAATGCATGCATTTACTCCCATTATATTTCATACTTAAACTTGAATTCAGCTACGTGTCATATCATCATTAGTTATCATCAACAATCCAATGTCTTGAAGTCTTCTTTGTCTCCATGAGCAGTTCATTTGCTGATGAAATGTGTTTTTTTTTTTTTTTTTTTTGACTATGCTGGTGTAGTCTTTGTAATATTGTTGTTTAAATGTCAGTACCACTATGAAATGCAGTGCTTATGTTACTGTGTACATGCTGTAGAAGCAAAAAATGCTAATATATCTGAATGAACAGGGATACTGATGGAAAGATGGATGAAAATAAACATTTTGTCTGTGTTTACACACATTTTCTCAGTTTTTTGAGCAACCTGTTGACTAAACCTACATCACAACATGGAGCTAAGTCAACAGCTCCACCTTGTGGTGAAACGTGAGATTAGGGAGTTGCAACCTCCCAGCCCTGCATGACAACTATAACACTAGTGGGCTTTATTGTTTTTAGAGTGAGAGGATAGTTATGAAAATCCAGATTTATTATATACACACTCGTGAAACAGTCTCTCACGTCTGTTGATTTTAATTTTTTAAATTAAAGACTGAAAATTACAGCCCACAATAAGGGTTTTTATTGTAGTATTACGAGATAATTTAGTGGAAATAATGATTACTATCCATTAGTATTTAGCAACTGATGTTATTGTGAATTTAATGTGTACATGTTCCTCTGACAGTGGTGGAAGAAGTACTTACATAAACGTACCCCACTGTAAAAGTTAGACTTAAAAGTTAAAGTCCAGCATTCAAAATCTTATTGAAGTATAATTACACAAATAAATGGAACCAAAAATAAAATTACTCATAAATTACTGCAGAAAAATGTCAGCTGTGACTGATGTTTTATTATTATCATTATTATTGTATATGACATTATTAGATGTTTAATACTGATGCATGGCAGCTGCTCAAGATGGAGCAGTTTACTTCATACACAGTTAATTAGTTTAGTTCCTTGGATAAATGTGAGGGTTTGTGAGATGATTAATGGGAAAGGAAAGAATTAAAAAAAGTTCTGCTGAACAAATTTGCATTAATATTTAGGCCTTTTCTCTAATCTCTGTGGTTTATGTGAAAGTTTGGATAATTTCTCTTATTTTAGCATTAAATTGTTATTCAAATGAAACCATCTATAAGGTTTAGAGAAGAAATGTATCTCCAAAATAAATATAAAACCTATATAAACACCAGTGTAAATGTAAATCCCAGTAAAAAGGAGAAAGCCATTATAAGTTGTTTTAGTGGAGTAAAAAGTACGAGCAGAAATGTAAAGAGGCATAAAATGGAAATATGTGAATAAACAGGGTTTATAAAAAGGGTTTAAAAATATAATCTAATTAATTACCTTTCAAAAAATTTAGTCAATTACCTAATCCAAGTAGTAATCCAATATTAAAGTAACTTGATTACTTCCCCTTACTTTTAGATTACCTCAACAATGAATATATAAATAAAGACAATAACAATAAAAAGTACTGATGCAAATGTATCCTATAGGACAACAGAACAATGTAACCCTTGAAAAGAAAATGTAAAGATTTCTCGGTGTATTTTTAAAAGAAAAACTGATGTATTTTAAAATTGTAGTCCTACTAAATAATCCCTTTTTGTTGTCACTTTTTCTGCAACTATAATGGATTGCAGTTACCATTTTCTGTATCCTAATTACGTAACTTAGTTACATGTAATCCGTCACTCCCCCAAAACCTGTGAATAAATACTTATGTAATACATACTTAATTACATTCAACCACTGCTGGTGTCTGATTTAAGTTAATTAAAAGTGAAGTAAAGTGAGTGAAACACAGTAAACAGTTAAACAGAGACGATCTTTGTCTCTCTCTCTCTCTCTCTCTCTCTCTCTCTCTCTCTCTCGCTGCAGCCGTTCACGCCCGTTACGTCCCCACGTTGACGTCGACGTCGGCGGGGTCGGAAGTTAACGGCGAGCAGACAGACGGTGATGATGGAGCTCTGTCTGGGCGACAGCGCTCACTATGACGCGAACTGACACTGACCGGCCGCGTTGTGCACACTCCGCTCGGTTGACACGCGATGTGACAGCGGTCTCGAGTCAGATATGACTCGGGATGCGTTAGCTTAGCCCTCATCCATCCCTGCTATAGAGAGAGAGAGAGAGAGAGAGAGAGAGAGAGAGAGAGAGAGAGCTCCAGCAGCAGCAGCAGCAGCAGCAGCAGATCAGCTGATCAGCTGCAGCACCACACAGAGAGCCCGGCGAGGAGAAGATGATGAGGCCTTAAATGTCAGCTCGGCGACGGTGTGTTCAAGCATCAAATACAGGTATTGCTGTCCCTGCATGAGTGTGTGAGAGCTCGGTTTTAGTGTGAGACAGCGGGGAGCTCCACTGCACACTGACCTGACCCTGGTGCTGTATGGTAGACAGGGCACACACACAGTCATTAAACTGTCATAAATGTGATCATGTTGTGTGATCGATACTCTAGGGAAGTGGGTCATTAAGAGACCCCTTTTCTGACATGTTTTAAGGGTATTTCATACTGTATTCAATGCATAACAATAATAACAGTGCAGAATAAACTGCATAATAAACCCAAACAGTGAACACAGTAAGTGCAGGAAGTTTGTGTACATTTATCATTTGGATTCATTTTGGAGCAGATTATTTCCTGTTAGTATTGATCAGAGTTTTCCGGATATTTTTAGGAACTTTTTATACAATAATCTGTCCTTATTTAGTGTTTTCTTCTCTTCGTTGTGTTAGCTTTTTGGCTTTTCTAATGCCGGATGAGCCTGTTTATTATATATGGCTTGTGTTTTCTAGTTTTCTTCACAAAAATGAACATAATTCTGAGTTTGAGGTCTGCTGTGTGTATTTCTTAAAATCAAAAAGGCCTCGCAACCCCCCAGTGAAGCTTCAATGACCCTAGGTGGGGGTAATATGGGCTAGAAGGATGTACAATATGTAAAAGAAGCCACAATGATAACAGTAAAATGACAAAAAAAAAAAGTATAAAACATGTAATTAGACATTTTTAAGAATAATATACAGCAATAAAATGATGAAAAAGTCAAATAACAATAAATTAAAAACTAGTCTAGTCCAAGTGCCCTTGACCAAGATACTGGCTCAGATCTGGACTGGAGTTGGTCCCCGGGCGCCGCACGCAGAATCCAGTTCACCAGCCATAGTGTATGCGACCTGAAAGCAACAAAAACCTAAAAATATTCTGTTTACTGTAAATGTCAGGCAAGGACAAGCAGCAAATTCTTACATTTAAACTGGTTCATTCTCAAAATCAAATCAAATGTATTTATTAAGCACATTTAAAAAAATAAACTATCCTTGTCGACTTAAATGCTGTACAGACCAGAGAAAGGTAGAGAAAATTGCAATTAAGAGAAAAATGAATAAAAAGGAAACGTGGCGCTCTGGAGCAGGCGGGACAAGGAGTGACTGGCTAATCCCAGTATAAAGGGAGTTGCAGTGGTACAGGCGGGAGGATATAAAGGCGTGGATGACTTCCTTAAGATCTTTGAAAAAGAAAAACTACTTAATTTTTTATAATTTCATATCTTGTAAGCATCGTCAGCAATAAATGACAAACTCTTAATTCTCTCTCTCCTGATTGTCTCTGGGCGTTTTAGACGTCTCATTGATGGTCGCTGCTGATCTTCCGCAGACATGGCGTCGCAGCTCCAGGTGTTCTCCTCTCCGTCTGTGTCCTCCAGTGCCTACTCTCGCTCAAAGAGGCTCAAAGTGGAGAACCCGGCCTGGGATGTGTCCAACCAGCTGGGAGACAATGGCTACTACCAGCAGAGCCCCACCCAGGGAACTGCACCCTCCACTTCTGGCTCCAACTTCAACCCGGTGTACAACTCCAACCAGGCGCACCCGCCGACAGCCGGCTCCCGGGAGCAGACGGTGGTGCGGGCGGCGGACAGCACAGGTAGCCTTCGTGGGCCTCCCTCCTCCTCTTCCTCCTCCTCCTCCTCCAGCCGCCGTGTCAAGGATGCCGAGTCCTCCTCCCAGCCGTGCGACCTCTACCACAAGCAGTACAGCTTGAAGCGGAAGAGCGAGGAGGTAGACAGCAGCGACAGCGTCCAGATACTGGAGGAGCTCTCGGCCCCCGTGGTCTCAAACCGCACCGGTGGTGGAGGGGGGACCACCACGGCTCAGTCCATAGCACATTCCACTTCTACCACGAAGAGCAGCAACTCCCACAGCGAGGGCGACTACCAGCTGGTCCAGCACGAGATTCTGTGCTCGATGTCCAACAGCTACGAGGTGCTCGAGTTCCTGGGACGCGGCACCTTCGGCCAGGTGGCGAAATGCTGGAAGCGGGGCACAAACGAGATAGTGGCAATCAAAATCCTGAAGAATCATCCCTCTTATGCTCGACAAGGTCAAATTGAAGTGAGTGTGTTGTGTTTAAAGCGTTAAAAACTCCACCTTTTCTCATTCTTTAACCCTCTGCAGCAGATTCTCAGATAGGATGGATGATAGAGAGGAGAGAAAGATTCCTATGTACTTGAATTGCGAACGTTCACGTCATCAAGATGGTTGTAGGAGTACAGAGTTGGTCTTGTGAGGATTCAAATAATGAGCATTGACAATATAATAATGATGTTAATCAGATCTGTGTTTAAGAACACTGAACAATGGTCTGATTTGAGGCATCCAGTCATAGTCAGATATATATTAGAGCTTTCTGAAAAATCCAAGTTGTAATTACGACTGGAAAGTTGATGTGAACACTATTTGCAAAGAACGATAACTCTGATAACTCTGACTCTTTTCGCTTGTTTCCCCCAAAGCATTATGGGAACTGATGATTGTCCCAGAACATGAGAATCCCAAACAGAAGTTTGGAAAATACAATAGGAACTTTTCTTATTTTCCTTCTCTTCATTGGTTTCTTCGACTGAACTACGGCTCAACATGGTTGGAGACACTTCCCTCCATTTTTATACAGACATCTGTGTTGTGTTGAACCCCTGTGGACGTACAGGCAAAGACTCAAACTGGGGAAAATTATGGCATTTCCAAGTCCAGCTTCTCCTGAAAATAACAGTGTTTGTTTTTGGCAGAAAGGCACTGGCAGGGCGCTGAGTGAAAAAAAAAAAAAATTAACAGAGGGTTGACTGGACAGCTAACAACGCGTAGGGTGATAAAAGCACAGCACTCACAGGCAGCGTTCAGTGTCTGACTGATTTGGTCCCTCAAATGGGTTTTTCTGTCTCAGTTATGATCAGGTAGGACATACACAGCCAGAACAAGCTTCTCCTCCATTATCTCGGTTTCCAGGGTGACGATATTATTGCCTGAAAAGGAGCAACGCGTTGCCTTTTCTCTAGGCGACTGCATGCTGTCGCATACGCTCTTTCCTTATTGGAAACAATTGAAAAATGATGCTGGTGCTCCAGAAAAAAAAGCCTAAATCCTAAGACATAGTGACTCAGCTAAAGGCCTGTAAATAAAGGGATTCAAAGGGTTAAAACACAAAACATGTTTAGCTGACAATGTCTTCATTATAATTGATTAATGAGCTCAATTATACCTTCACCCTCCTATTTCTCCTCTCCTGTAGGTGAGCATCCTTAGCAGGCTGAGCACAGAGAACGCAGACGAGTTCAACTTCGTCCGCTCATACGAGTGTTTCCAGCACAAGAACCACACGTGCCTTGTGTTTGAGATGCTGGAGCAGAACCTTTACGACTTCCTGAAGCACAGCAAGTTCAGCCCCCTGCTGCTCAAGTGCATACGGCCTATTCTGCAGCAGGTCGCCACCGCACTGATGAAGCTGAAGAGCCTGGGGCTGATCCACGCCGACCTGAAGCCTGAAAACATTATGCTAGTGGACCCTCTGAGGCAGCCGTACAGAGTGAAGGTCATTGATTTCGGCTCTGCCAGCCACGTGTCCAAAGCGGTTTGCTCTACCTACCTGCAGTCACGATACTACAGGTGAGGATGTTAGCTTAGACTGTACAGTAAAGGCTTTTATTGGGTTTGTCATATGTAAATTGGCTGTACGATCCTGTATAAATTGTTCTTGCAGAGCTCCGGAGATCATTCTGGGCCTTCCTTTCTGCGAAGCGATCGACATGTGGTCTTTGGGCTGTGTCATTGCTGAGCTGTTCTTGGGATGGCCCCTTTATCCTGGTGCCTCAGAGTATGATCAGGTAAGCTACAGCACTGTCATATATATATTATATACTTTAAAGTGACATTTATTGTCTTTTTTAATAGGAAAGATTCTGGCCCACCAGATTCCATTGACAAACCACTCGTTTTACCTCTCAGATAATTGCAGAAACTGGACAGACACAAAATAAAACTCACCAAAATCTTCTTCCAAAGTCTTTGTTAGTCTTTCCACCGTCTTTCCAACAATCACCAATGCTGAATTGATGCCTAATAGATAAAGACCTTTTGTTCAAGGTCTATCACTCGCCACCAGACTCCATTGAGAGAACTGATAATTTTACCTTGCACATCATTGTAACATGTAACTTCATTCAAAGTGGAAAATAAACAAAATAAAACTCACCGAAACCAATCACCAACTCCGGTTTGGTGGAAATAAATCCTTAATGCACTGAGTTAGGTTAGAAAAACAGCCGTTTCAGTCGCTCTCCTCAGTGCCAATAACTGCACACAGCCTGACACTGCTCAGGGATTGAAACAGGGAGGTAGTGTGACGTCATTCTCTGCTCAGGACGGTTTTACTTTACTAAATATTTTCATAGGAAATAGTTGTTTGCTGCTATATTATTGTGTATATATATATGAAACATTTTAATAATGTTAAAGTCACACGTTTGGTGATATGTGACAGTTTAACTAAAATAATCACTTATCAGACTGTTAGCATATTTCACTTTTTTACTTGAATCTAATGCGTAAACCATGAAGACCTCATTCAGAGGCTGACACAACCAGCCTTCAGGTGTTATTAACTGTATAAACTGCCAGTAAAGGTTTTTTTTTGTCTTACATTAGCAGCTAACTTTCCCCCCATTCTCTCTCTCAGATTCGTTACATTTCCCAGACCCAGGGCCTTCCAGCAGAGTACCTGCTGAGTGCGGGAACCAAGACCAGCCGCTTCTTCAACAGAGGTCCTGACTCGAGCTACCCCCTCTGGAGACTCAAAGTGAGTGACCCTGCAGAGGTTGGTCCACAAAGAGAACACTCAAAATATACAGTACATATATACTGACGTCCTGCTGTGGTTATTTCTCCGCAGACACCCGCAGAGCACGAGGCAGAGATGGGCATCAAGTCCAAGGAGGCGAGGAAATACATCTTCAACTGTCTAGACGATATGATGCAGGTGAGGAAGGATCCTGCAGTAATATTGTTGCTGGTTGTTTCACAGCACAGCACGATTGTACCAGGACCTTTTACATATTGCAGGTTGACAAACACCGACCTCCTGTCCCTCTGCAGGTGAACATGACAAACCTGGATGGGACCGACATCCTGGCAGAGAAGGCCGACAGGCGGGAGTTCATCGACCTGCTGAAGAAGATGCTGACGCTGGACGCAGACAAACGGATCACGCCCATGAAGACACTGAACCACCCCTTCGTTACCATGACACACCTGCTGCACTTCCCTCACAGCTCACAGTAAGGCAACAAGTTCATTTCTATACTTTCTGTGAATGATCGCTGTTAGTTTCCAGGGTCCCGGCCGTGTTCATGTTTGATTAATTGATTTTTGAATGTTATTTTATAGTGTGAAGTCCTGCTTCCAAAATATGGATATATGCAAACGCAGATGCAGCGCCTTTGAGAACGGAAAAAACATGTTTGCTAGCAACAATACCCCAAGTGCAGCCACCAACCTCACTGTCACCTTCAGTAGCCAACTAAACCAGCACAATCAGGTGAGAACATCGTCTCCAATCTCTTCATTACATTATTCTTGTTGATCCAGTCTTGTTATATCAGTCGCTTTGTAAAGTGGAGGCTTCTTCGTGTGATAGAGAATGTGAGTTCCTGAAGACGTGCATTTTCATTTATAGTTGGAATACAAGAGAGGCATTTCTGTCAGAAATTACACCAGTAGTGAATCTGTTTAGTCTTGTTTCTCTAGTACTGCACCACTGAGCACATATAAAAGATACAGAGGATTTGTTGGTGACATACAGTTGAATCAATCTGCATTAATGATGAACTCTTATGCTTCAGTACCATCACTTTTAATTGATTTAACTGAGCTGCATATATTTTCTGAAAACTGTAAAAAAGCAAAAGTAAAACAAATTCCTGCTTGTACTGAAGTGGAGCTGCTGTACGTCTGCTGTCGTGTGTCACCATATTGTACACTCTGGGAATTGTCAAATGTTTTTGTTTAGTTAATTTTCGATTATTACTGTAGTGATCTTGCCATAAATTATAAATTCGACATTACACACTGTTTAAAGGGAAACAGGCGTAACATTGTTTCAGTGAAACCGTCTTTTTGCATGGATTGGTAGATTTTGATGAATCGTGCACACCACTCGTAGTCTAACTTCATTTGCTCATAATCACTAATTCTATAACAACAAATGCAGTGGGGAAATAGTGGAAACAATCCTAACACCATTAAAGGACCAATGTGTAGGATTTAGGGGCATCTAGTGGTGAGATTGCAGATTGCGATTGAAACTTTCCCAAACACCTTGCTCCAGTGTCACTACAGTATCTTTTGTGTTGATCTTTTTTGGCTGCTACTTTTGTCAATAAGTAACTGTACATTAAGGCTACAAGAGCTTCCAAATGGAGTTTGTTGACCATATATGACATTCATGTTCGAATTTAAATGAGTCTCTAACTGCAGGTGTGGATGTGGAAGACAGTGTTTGAACATTGCTGGTTGCCTGAAATTATGCATATGCATGTTTGATAAATACCAGTTGTACTTGTTCCTACGCATACTTTGAGGCTGCAGTACTTTCTTGCTGAACTTATCTCATCTTTTCAGCCATTGAATACGGTGTTTCCTGCATGTTGTGTCTTACAGATGGCCTCTACAGGAGGCCAGTCCCTGTCCCTCAGCAGTAACGTCCCGTTGCTGAACTACCAGCCTGGCCTCTACCAGCAGGCCACCATAAACATCCCTGGTCTAACCCAGCAGGGCGTGCCTCTGCAGACCAGACCCACCCAGCTCTGCACCCAGACTGAACCCTTCCAACAAACACTCATTGTTTGCCCGCCCACCATCCAGGGTGAGAATGCAAGATGTTAGTGTCATGAAAACCAATCTCATATCACATTTAGCTTGTAAAATGTAGAAATTTTGATCTGTTATTATTAATTTGCCCAACTAGCAACAAAGGAAATAAAACTGATATTTTGCTTTTGTGCACTTAACTTCATAATCCCTTAATGTCTTATATTTTAAATGTAGTATTGCATTTGTATACATTTGTCATTGATATGAGATAATATGCCTCCATATTTTCCTTACAGGTCTTCAAACATCCAATAAGCCCTCTGGTTATCCAGTGAGGATGGACAACTCAGTACCCTTAGTTCCTCAGAACCAGTCATCCCAGTCTCTCCACATCCAGCCCGGCATGCTGGCACAGGTAGGACCCACTGCGCCAGGGTTGGGATAATGGAATGTAATTAAGTACATGTACTCAACTGCAATCTTGAGGTACTTGTTCTTTACACTTGTACTCCTCCTGTAGCCACTAGTTACTGTACAGATTAGGATTTAAAATATAAAAACAGAGGCTTATAAATCTACTGTATTATTAAAGATTACACTTGAGGATGTGCGTGTACAGACTTGAAACTGTCATCGAGCCTGTTATAAAGTTACTGATTTACCAAACTACAGTTTCATTTTGGTATTTTATTATCTGCTGCTGGTGAAATTTAAACCAATGAAACTGACAGTCAGTGCAGGTAAAAATGAGCAACTGCTACCAGAATTAGCACATTGCTTATTAAAGACAAGCGAGTGAAGAGAGATAAAATATTTAATAAGAGATTTGTTATCCTCGGAGCTTTGTGAATCCAGGAAGGAGCCAGATGGAACCGGCTATCCGGACCCAACCCCAGTGACCCTCTGCGTCTGTACTTTGGTTTGTGTACATGTGGTTGGTCATGTATTTGTTGTTTTTTCTTCAATGCAAAAAAACATTTTCTCTCTTCACAAAACTCTATTATTCTTGTTCTGGTGTTAACTAACTGAAGTCTTTATCCAAACCAAAGACTCCCTCTTATTTAGGATGCAGTAGAATATGGAGCAGGTCTGTTCCGGATGAGTCCTCTCAGTTTGTTTTGATGTCCTAACACCTCCACTCCTTTCACCCTCACACCTCCTCCCAGGCCTCCCTCGACCCCCTGCTGGTCAGCAGCCTGTACGCCTCAGTGGCGGGAATGCCGCGTTTAGACTCAGTCCGGCTGCCAGTTGGCTGCGGGCGTGAAAGCCTCAGCGGCTTACTGGATCAGAACGCTTCCATGCTGGTAAAACACCAACATCACAACTGCTTCCTTCCTTCCTTTCTCCGAGCATGTGTATGTCAGCGGTGTGCAGCAGGACGTGGGATCGCATGTGCAACTCACCAGTCTGGTTTCTGCTTTTGCTTGCAGCTTCGGGGTTGCACCAGCTGGTCTTTACTAAGCCTGGTCCTAACTGCTGAGTCAGTTTTCAAGTTACAAATGACTTTAGATTAAGACGAGGGCTAAACCAGGCCTCAGATGCATAAAAATGTAGATTCACAACTAAAACTGTGTGTATGCACAAAGACAGCAATATACACACGTCACATTAATAAAACTGTACAGACTCCTGGTTCTGTTTTATAAATGATGACTTAAATGTAAATAAAAAGAATGATGACATTCATAACATTTAGCTAGAGATTAGAAGAATATCTAAAGCTTGTTGCCAGAGAGGTGTGTACTGTATCTGCTTTGTTACCAATGTCCATTAACAGATTACTTCATTTCAGAAGGTTATTTTCACATTAAAGTATACTCATTACATTTACTCATCTCTGACTATAAAACATGGTGCAGTGTCAATAATAACATTGTTAAATCACCAAAATGTGAAACTATTCATTCAAAAGCCACACTGCAGCCTCTAGTGAAAACACATTTTTGTAAATATCAGAAGTCATTAAAAACATTTATAGAAATTACACAGAAAGCTAAATAATCAGTTCAAAATTGGATCCACATTTTCACTTTTTAACCACCATGTGGAGAACGTTTGCGCCTCCTAGTGGTAGATTAAAAAAAGGCACACTGGAGTGGGCAGCAGTGAGACCAGCGTTGTTGACGCCTTCATTTCTTTCTGTCCTTACCTCAATACTGACACGTTCCTTTCAGGTGGGCTGTCTTCTTTCTGGACCCTTTCTGATTTTCACTGCGGGGGACTGTATGACATGCATGAACCTGAGTGAAATGTTTGTTTCTGTCTTTTCTTTAAACCTGGTTTTGTATTTAATGCTTCGTAAGTCACGTTTCCTTCTGAGCAGTAACAAACGCAGTCCTCTACAGAGGAATAGATGGTGACCACTCGACGTCATCTCGACTTTTGTTCAGCTGTCAGTGTGTCAGGGCTTAGTTTTAATGTGACATCTGCTGGATGTCTTGGTGTAGGACTGAGACGGGGATGTCTACAAACTGCATGTACTCACGTGACTTTTATTTCTCTAAGAAAAAATCTCCGACTTTTATTCTGCTATGGTTGACTCATTGCACTTTCTTCTCTTCTTTAAGTGTCTCTGCTGAAGGAACTTGGACCAAGTACAATTTTCTAACATGCATTTGTGTATCTGTGTGTGCATACAGCAGGGCTGGCCAGCAGGCACACAGCAGATCCTCATTCCTTCCACATGGCAGCAGATGCCAGGGATGGCCATCCATAACCCTGGGCAGGCTGTAGTGCCCGACTCACCCATGGGAGCCCCTATCTCCGACAGTCAACAGGCTTCTGGCTGGAGGTGAGTTTAGTCTTAACAGGACTCTGTGTCCGCATGCTGCATTTAAAGCACAGTGTCAGGTCTTGATGGAAAGTTTAGTTAATGCGGACAGAAGTGATGCGGTTTACAATAAGCAAGTTAAATCTGTTCTTTCTTTTTAATAGGGGTCGTCATGGAAGCCAGTACGATGGCGTCAGCCAGCAGGACTCTGGTGTTGGCCGTCACGCTGCCTCCCAAAGCCACAACTCAGGGGCCGCTCACTCAAGATCCCAACAGGGCAAAAGGTCAAAGGCTCGACATGCAGAGAGCAGAGCCAGGTATCCTGTCAGACTGTCATACATTCACATTATCTACATGTTGTTTGGGGGGGGTCGGCCATAAATTGTAGTGTTGGTGGTTTGATCCCTGGCTTCTCCTGTTCAGTTGTTCAAAGTGGGAGCGACACAGTAAAGCTGCAGGGATTTTCATTAAACCACAGGCCTTTTTCACAGCAGACATTTTGATAGTCATAGTAAGTAAAACACAGGTGTTACTGATAACATTAATGATGGAGTATAATTGTGACAGTGGGCCTGCCTGCACAATATCAGGACCCTGAAGCCTGATATATCTTAGCCACACATTAAAAGCTACACTGTTGCACTGGATGGCACGTTCCTCATTACCATGGACACACACACTGTACTTTGTTTTGACTCAATACCACGTACACTGAACTGCTGTAACAAGTGCTCACTGACTAGAACACCAAATGTGTATTAATCCCCAACAAATACACTGTTGACTATAATATATGTACCCTTTTAAAATATTTATGTATTCATGACCTGTTTACAGTAAGAACCAGTATGCTGAGCCACAAAGTGTGGGGAAGTTAGAAAGTATTGTACATTTTTCACAGAGCCCTTAAATTGCTCTCAATGTGTGTGTAAAAAGCATTCATTGCTCAAGGTTTTTTAACGCAAGTAGAAGCTTTAAAGAACATTAAATGCAACATAAATAGATCTATTTTCTCAGCTCACTATGGAGATTTTGAATTTGTAATCAGGCAGTGAAAGAGCACCTTTGTCCCCCCCCCCAGGCCTGTGTCGTCAGTGCATCCGGCCACCACTGTGGTCCACAACACCTCTGCTTTTGCTGGCGATCAGTCTCAGCCCATCGTCATCTCTGACACACCCAGTCCTGCTGTCAGCATCATCACCATCCACAGCGACTCAGAAGACGAGGATGACAGGAAGTTCCCCGCTGCCTGGTGAGCTCATTTCCTCTGTACGACCGAGAGGTTACATCCTGCTCAAACGGTTATTTACGCCTTCCTTATTCTCTCCTGCAGTTCTGGAACAAGCCAGAGGACCAACGTGATCAGCTGTGTGACGGTACACGACTCCCACGACTCCGACTCCTCCACCAGCAGCCCCCTGAGCCCCAAGACCACCTCCCAGCCCACCAAGTCTCTGGCCATCATCATGCCATCTGTGAAGAGCCAGCCAGGAGAGAGCACAACCCACAAAGCTCCAGCAGCTCCAGGTCCTCGAGAGATCCACATTTCTTAAATTCTGTCCAGCCATGAATATCATTGTCTAGACTTCATATGTATTTATTTAGTTTTTTAATGACGACATGTGGTTGCATCAAATGACCTCAGGTTAATCAACATAAATCCATTTGACTGTATTGTAATCTATACTCTTCTTAGTGCTCACAGTATTCTGGTTTTCACTGGTAGATCAAGCTACAAGTGGCTCTGGAAAGTCCAAGAAGGGGTCAACTCAACAGTCTAGTCGGCCAGGAGATTCCAACACCGATCGCCATCAACGGGCTGCATCCAGCAGATCTCAGCCTCTTAACCTGAGTCAGGTAATGTAGCTGATGTCTGCTCGCAAGGTGAACCCTCGCTCCAGGAAGTTAGTATCAGTAATAGTAGCACTATTTGTGCAATTTTCAGTTTCTTTGCAAAAAAACATCTCCACATTCATTGCAATTCTTTTTAGAAAAATCTGCTGTTATGCCAGGCATTTTAGGCCACAACAATACCACAAAATCCTGGAGGGACTGCAATACCAGCACCACATTTCCAGTTACTGTCACAGTGCCCGTTAAGACTGCGAGTGTGTTGAGGTTAATCCAAGCACACACACTTGATCTCAGGCCATATTGTCACTCCTGCAAATAAATGGCTCAATTGAGCTCAGGCGCTGTTGCTTTTATTTAATTTGCACACGAAGAATAAAGACGTCAAGTTTATTTAAAGGTCACATTTAAAAACACTGACCAAAGTGCTTTACAGAGACATTAAATAAAACACGGGAACAATCACATAAAACGAGGATATAAGTAGATAAATAAAAGCATAGAATAGCATCATAAAAGCATAACAAACAGCATTGGGCACACAGTAAAAACCAAAGTGTGGTCATAAAAAAAAAAGACACATTTCAAAAGGAGTCAATAGAGGGGGAAGATCGTCAGTGGCAAACAACTGAGAATACTCCATCACTTTTGGTTTTAACTGGGCTAACATGGAGAGCAGTGCTTGGTCAGCAGATCTGAGGGGTCGGGAGGTGGGCAGAGGATGAGTTACCTGGTGCCAGTCCATGCAGTGCTTTAAAAACAGATACAGTTAATTCATTCTGTACTTCACTAGTGGTGAAGGCACAAGTAGCATCAATCATTACAGGTACAATCTGATTGATGAACATTTTTAGGTAACTATTTCTCAAAATCGTTGATAATGTAAAAACAACTAACTCACTGTTGTTCAGATATGCAATATAATTTGAATCATCACATGAGGTATATAAAGTATAGATTTTTTATCCTTTTATTTTGATTAAGGGAGACGCCTTTCTGCTGGTTAAAACAGCAGAGCCAGAGCACCAGGATACTTGTGTCTCAAGCTATGAGACTGAATGACTGATGATGAGTGATGTGAATTGTTGGATAGACTGATCTCTGAATACTGCTGTGAAATATTTGGATAAATGTGCTTCAAGTGCACGTCAGGTGTACTGCCTGTTGGTATTTCTCAGACATGGGACACACTAAGGGCACGTTCACACACCGTCAGATAAGCAAGCGTGTCCCACGTCAGATAAATACCAACACACTTAACCCACATTTAGAGCTGTGTATCCCATAAGTCACCACAGTCTACTGCACCGGACTTTGCTGTAGTGCTCCATGAGCTGGTTTTAAGATCAACGTTAATCAATAGACATAAAGAAGTTTAAGTAGTTGGTAACTTCTATTCAAAAATAACTTTTGGTCACATTTCCTGGAACTTTCACTACATACTGACAGTAATACATGAGGTAGATAATCTGTGATTGGTTGGTTGCTTTCGTTCAGACCCGATGGATTCACAGGAACATAATCAGTTCACATATTATCTGTCTTATCTACTACTGTTGGGTTATAGTGAAAGTTTCAGCAAATACGGCAAAAAAACAATTTTTATACACGCCACCAGAAACGTGTCACACAAGTTGACTACTCACTCAAGTCTAGGTCTTGGGATGGGGCGGACCCTAGAGACCAGCGTTCTCTGTTGTTTCAGGTACAGCAGTCTGTGATGTCGTCATCCCTCGACCAAACAGGAAGCAGCGGTTCCCTGAGGCGGCAGCCGACGTACCCCCCTCCCGTCTCCTCCCACTCATCCTACAACACCCTCTTCAGCTCGACCCCAAACCTGTACGCCTACCCCGCGTCCGCCGCCCTGGCCTCCGTGTCACAAGCCGTGGACCAGATGCAAGGCGGCTCGTCCCGTAACAGCAGGGCGAGCGGAGCGTACTCCTCCCTGGCACTGCTCCAGAAGAACGGCAGCCTGGCCCTGGGAGGATCTGCTGCGGGACAGTATGGCGGCGGCGGCGGCGGCAACAACAACAACAACAACCAACCGCAGCAGCAGCAGCAGCAGCAGCAGCAGCAGCAGCTGGGAGGGCAGCCTTTCCACCACGCCAGTGCTACTTACCAGCGAAAACTCAACCAGTATCCCTACCTGTAAAAGACTGACGGCTGATTGAGACAGAAGCATGAAGACCAAATGGAGACCGAGACTAGAGAGGAGCACAAGCTCATCACGGGCGACTGTGACTTGTTTTCAACTCGACTTTTACACTTTCTTTTACTGTCCAGTCCTTATTTTCGCTGATTGTTTTTGGATAAAATAATCACGGAATGTATTTATATTTTAATCATGGTCAGTTCCTTTTTTTTTTTTAAATCTGTTCCAGAGTTTCTTTGAGTTGCATAGAGCATGTTAACAGCGAGCAGTCTGTAAGTATCTGAACAGTGACACATTTCTTGTTGTTCTGTACTCCGGTACACCGCTTAAACTTTCAACTTTAATTCAAAAGCATTTAAATGTACAAAAAAAAAAAGTACGAATTGTAGCCCTTTTTATATAAACAGTCCCCAAGTTCAGGGGGACAAACTTAAAGTTGAGAACTCTACTTACAGACTGCAACGTTAAATTGATTTCTCTCATGTTAAGCCCCAATTTTTTGTGTTTTAAAGAGAAACTGGAACTTGCTGCTCTCTACTACTATTATTATATTATTATTATTATTATCATCATCAGAATCAGAATCATCAAATAATTGTTTAAAAGGTTGCATTTACATACACACGATCGCCTTACTCATTTAGGCCAATGTCTCTTATTTTAAACTTTAATATGTCAGCACGTTGTGATAAGTTAGATGAATATGTTGTGTGTTTCATTTATGAATGTAACTGTGTGTTTGTTATCTGTATTATGAAAAAAAAAAAAGTAAGCTATGTACTGTACTGTATAATGATGTGTCACTGTGTTCTTCAAATGTTTTCCATTCTGTTTTAGTACTGGCCGCTGACTTGATTATATTTATGTGTTCAGTATGTTGAACGATGCAGTACGGTTCAGCGTATAGAGTATAGGGTGTGCTATCTAGAGGAGATTGTTTTTTTTTTTTTTTTTTTACAGTTTCTTAAGGTTGCATGTGTCTTACATGGAGTAGCATTCAGGGCAGGTTCGTAAACTGCAGCTTCACCGATTAGAAGGATTATCAGTGTTACGTTTGATTTGTACGACGAACACATCAACGATATTGGGAAAATGTAAAAGCTCTTGTCCTGTGAAGTGATGTTTGTGAAGTAAAAGCGTGCGCATCAAATCTGATTGGGGTTTCACACAATCATGTAAAAGTCCAAGCCATTTAGATTGCAGCTGTAAAACTCACAGTAATGCATTTGAATTGTGAATAATCAAATCTGACAGAAGATGATTTATAAAAAGATACAAATTGATGTTCAGTATGTAACCGCTTCTAAACAAATCATTGGTTTGGTGAAATTATGGTTGTCCTGCTGTGTTGTGAAGTGCTACATTACATAGAACACACAATGAACCTTAACCCGTATATACGCAATAAAATCTTCTTAAAAACAGAACCAGAACTTGGGACTCATTGATGATTCAAAATGGAAGAATCTTTTTCACATTAACAGGTTACACAATCTCATATACACATTCAAATTAAACACAGGGCTGCACTTAACCACTATTTTCATTATCAGTCAATTATTTAATCAATCGTTTGGTCTAATGAATGTAAGGAAAAAGTGAAAAATGTACATTTATATCTGTCGGACAGTGTCTGGTTTTATCCACCCAAAGATACAGTTTTTAATGACTTTAAAACTAAAATCATCACTCTGTGAGAAGCTGCAATTGGAGAACATTTGGTTTTTATGCTTGAGCAATGACTGATATTATGAAAATAGTTGAGCCCATCAGCACTGTTACAGCTAACAGCACCCAAGTATAGCCTCACATGGCTGCTGGCATGGCAGTGTACTCTAGGTTGAGAGAAAATGCCATACATTTACTCAATGACTTCTTAAATCTGAATATTTGCTGTTTTTCTAGGCCTATATGATAGAAAATTGTGTATCTTTGGGATTTGGATAATTTTTACAGACAAGAAACTTGTTGTTATTTCACTTATTTTCTTACATTTTATTGACATAAAGAGTTAAATTGATCTGTTATTTGCAGCCCTAAAAAAAAAAAAAAAAACTAAAAAGGAGCTGTTTAATTGATAAGAAATATTTATTGTTTACCAGTATATTTGCAATACATTTTATAAAGCTGTGTCACATTCTATTATCATAAATCTTATCTTACAATTCAAAACAGGACCGAGGACAGAGGAGCCTGTAGCAGGATCCAAACACGCCACAGGTTACTGGAAATCTCAACAAAATGAAGGAATTTAACTCCACAGTTCGTTCATGCATTTGAAAAAAAAAAAACAAGGTGCAGGTGGAATTGTAACCAAGAGCATTTGAAAAAATCTACCAGGTAAACATGATGAAGAGCGAGCTGTCTATCCTTTGTGAACCCAGATAAGGACACCCAAGACCTGCCTCTTACTATACGTAGTAAAAGGAGGTTCAAACCTGTGCAATGATCCAAATTATAATCGGTCAAATAAATAAATCCATCTGTATCCACATCTTAACACGAGGGTGAATCAGACTGCTAGGCCTTTAACCACAGGAGACAGTTTGACCTGACACACACAGGTGTCAAATCAGTGACACCCGTGCTTTTCCTTCAATAAGTCAAAATGTTTGCTGTGAAAAAAGCTCATATATTAATCTCTTTGCCTACATTTTGTATTACTCGGACAATAAATTATTAATGAAAGTCTGTGCTAAGTAGGATCTTTGTACGTTTTTTTTTGTTTTTTTGTTTTTTTTTTTACACAATCAATACCCTGTTTATAAGTAGAAGGACGGATACTAACTATTATAGAAAGTAGTGGAAGTGTACACCGCTAATGAGTAAGCTTCACCTTTTGAATTTGGGGGAATGAAGTGGTATTTTGTGCGTCACCAATAAACTGTTTATGACGATACGATATGTCTATTAGGGTGGTTCCTTTCAGCAGCGTTATATTTATTTTCAGAGGCATTGGTATGTGACAATTAATATTTACAGCTAAAGAACAACAGATCCTGCAGAACGAATAGCTCGCCTAGCTGCGCCGTCTCTCTCACTACCGCACCGGGAAAACGGGGAAAATCTAGTCAGGGTTAAAATTCCTCATATACACACATTTCACGGTATTACACACAAAGAAATTTGGAGTTGCTGCGGTGCCTCAAATTCACGGAGAAGCCCAACATTTAAAAGTCGTAAAAGTCCAATGGCACACAGAAGGCAGACCATGTTAACGGTGATGGCTGGCAGACAGTCCAGGGCTGAAGGAGGGACGTATGCGTTTTAGTCAGCAGTGAAAGAGGCCGTTAAGGCTAGGCTTTTTAAACACACAATTGCACACTAGATCATCCTAAAATTAGGCTGGGCCCCCTCCTCAGGCTTGTCCCTGTAGCAGATGGAGAATGAGAGAGAAGAGGGGGCTGGGGCGGCGTTTGCGTTTGTCTTCAGAACTCCTCGTGAACATTTCGGGCGTAATCCATGAGCTTGCTGCCCGTGAAGTATTCGCTGTACTTGAGAATCTCGTCCAGCTCCAAGTTGTGATTCTGGTTTTCATCTGCGACCGCAATCATCTGCCTGGCCTCGTTCAAAGCGTTGTGCTCGTTCATGGGGTCCATGTACTCCTGCACGCCACGCGAGAACAAGACATGTCAGGAGAAGAACGTTGACGGTACAGTTAGAAAGAAATTGTAGGTGTTTTTATGGTGGTTATACAGTGGTTCCCAACCTTAATTGAACCCCAAAAAATATACTACACAGTAGGCCTAAATCTCAGCATTTCGTTAATTTCTTTGAAGAAAACGAAATGAAATTGTTATTTTTAAAGTTTAGATTATCATTTAGGATCTAAACTTTGAAGACCTGAACATAAACTACATTCACAGAGCCTTCACTCTCTGGTAAACACAGAAGAAAACACTGAATTTGTCTATTAAGAAGGCTACTAAGTATGATTGTTAAAAATTAATAAACATAATAAAGTTCCTAAAAACATCAGTAAAACTCACAGGAAATAATCTGCTCAAAATTCATCCAAATCATTTAGTTCACTCAGTTATTGTGTTCACTATTTGGGTTCATTATACAGTCTATCAGTAGTTCTGCACTGTCATTGTTATACATTGAATATAATATGAAAATCTATAAAAATGTGTCCCTTGGTTGTCAGGGGTCCCCTTAAGGAAAAAAGGTTGGGAAGTGCTGTTTCAGTAAACTGGATCCACAGTGACCAATCAAACGAGACCTCTCACCTCCAGTTCATCCATGGTGACAATGTTGTCACGGTTTGAATCAATGACTTCCTCAAACTCCTTCTTCCTCTCCCGAACCCAGTCGTCATCGATGTCCTGAGCCTGCTGGTTCTCCACGGTGCCCACGGGTAAGGAGATGAACTCCGACAGCGTCAGTTTCTTATCACCGTCCTGGTCTACAGGCAAAGCACAATGAACATCTCATTTTTACATAACGAGCATCATCGCAGATTATAACTCAAATACACGTCCACAATAATCTTTATTACATAAACAGATATTTGTTGATAGAGAACTATCTGTCTGAGGCAAAATGCCAACAGGTAGCAATAATACTCGGCAGAACTCGTTCGTGGCGACAGCGTGACCTAAAAGTGGGTAGAAAGTAGGAAGATGTTTATATAACCAAGTAACCCGTTGCCAATCTGGGGCAGGCAGAATAAACTAAGCCATATAAAACCTCCCACCAAACTGACAAGTTGAACCGGCTGCCGCAGGGCAGAGCGCCCCGGGCCTCTAACAGCGGGATGAGAGGATGGTCCACACATCCTTTCCGACTGCATCAGCAACACTCTGCTTTAGCGCTGAGGGGCAAGAAGATCACTCTGGGAGGGGTGGGGCACCGTATTATTCGACTATGTAACAGGAAAAGCATGTTGGACCTAGTGCACCCCACACACACACACACACACACACACACACACACCCATAACACACATAACACACACACACACACACACACACACACACCGCCCTGTCCCTCCATCAAAAGTGATTCCCCCCCCCGTTTGTCATGCCTCTTTGCCATTCATCCGACATGAACCTCCGTGTAGAGCCGGGACACGTTCACACACGTTTTGTACTAAATACCAAAGCAGGTATTGGAAATTTATGACTAACTGCAGGATTTTCTGCAGGATTTTTCACCATTGAATCAGACAGCTCTGTCTCCAGGGCTGGCACACAAAGTGCTAAAACCAAGTGTGGAGATAAGTCTGGCTGTGAGACTAGGCTTTATCTGAAGGGACGTGCACACACGCATCTCTGAAATGACCTGTGACTGGTCTGGAATCCCTTATACATTTTTTAAAGCGTGAAAACAGAGCGAGGAAGAGGTGCAGAAGTCTCTCTCTCTCTCTCTCTCAAACTCCTTGAATTACAATACGCTGAAAGGTTACTATAGATTTTTCCATTGACACCAAACCAAGTGACCTAAATAGGTCAAGAACAGAATTCCCTCTGCATGAAAACACAGAAGACGTTGCTATGATATGAAATTAAATCCAACACATACAGTTCCATGTTAAATATCTTAAAGGGTGTACATATGTAAGCTACTATAATCAATAGTCTTATATTAGCAATGGACCAGATAACAATGCGTATGTGTCTCAGTTTGGCAGCCTGCGACTTTACTGTGTCGGTTCGCTCTCAACGCTCTCGTCAGCGTGACGTCCAGCAGCAGCAGGAAGCTGTTTTCAAAGAAAAGGCTCTCTCTGTGCACTACCTCCTGAGCAACCTACTTCACAGACAAGATTAGCGAAGAGCTGGTGAACATAGTAGAGTATTTAGCAGCTAAAGAGACAGATATTTCCCGCAGATCAACTACAGGAGAGTCAATATTTAAATTACATTCATTACACAGCCAGATCATCACTCTTAATGCTAATGTTTCTCTGTATCAGCTGGATGTGTAAATAAGCTGCTGTTTGCTAACAACTCTGCTAAAGCTGATCGCATGTCAGTGTTGTGTTAAGACAGTGAAGCTCGTGGTTCAGACATCGAGTGAGTAAAACGCACCTAAGTCACGCACTATCTCCTTGACCATGTATTTGAGCATGCCTCTGCTGTGCTCAGGATGAAGGAAAGACAGGAACTCTTGCTCATTCAGCAGCTGGTCAGCTGGGGGGTTGTCGGCCTGAAACCAGCGGTCCTTCAGGCTTTCCAAAACCTCCTGAGCTGCAATGAGGAAGATAAAAAAAAAAAACTCAATTATATGGTTACCTAAACAGATTTTAACTAGATATCTGCAGCACATATTCTGGACGTTGTTCTATATAGTTCTATACTTACTTTCCTCGTCCAGTTTCAGATCTTCATTATTCTTTATTTTCTCAGCGATTTCCTTTTCATTGAAACCTTTGCTGGCCAGAAATTTGACTCTGTATTCATCCCAGGTCACGTGACCTATGCACAAAGCATGAATTGAGAATTTGAGTTATGACTAAAACAGAAAGTATTTATTACTTGACAGGATTTTAATAACAGACAGTGTGCTTTGAATTATAAGTGGATGTGATTATCGGCACGCTCTCTCTCTCTCGCTCGCTCTCTCACCGTCGCCGTCTGGGTCTACAGCACGGAAACTGTTCTTGTTCTCCACCATGGCCTCCTGAAAGTGCTCCTCCGTCTTCTCCATAATCCAGCGCTGCATCTCCTTGGCGCTCACACTCCTGTCCTTGTTGAAATCAACTCTGTGAGGAGATAATAAAAAAAGAAAATAAATTAGCTGCTAATCTATTGAACATTAACAATGTCATTGCTGCTTTAAAACTGCTGATTATATACTATCAGCTGTAACAACCCATATGATGCATGATCTGTCTGGCTTGTGTCCAACCCGGTGCTTTTGTTTAAACCCGCCAAGGACTACTTCCTTTAACACGGACATTTCTTTACCATTTAAGGTAAAATAAGGAAAGAATAGTGCGGATTTGTTAAGTACTTTTATTCCCAAAAAAGGACATTTATCAAGTCAGGGAGAAGGATTAGCTTCAAAATATGCAGTGTCCTTTTCATCTGTTTTATTCTCTGCTGTAACAATGGCACATTGCCTTATAAATGCATACTATGCACAGTGGTGGAATGTAAACAAGTATATTTACTCAAGTACTGCACTTAAGCACACATTTGATGCATCTGTACCCCAGTACTTACATTATATGACACTTCTGTAATATAGAACGAATTGATCGATGTACAAAATAACTAGCAGATTAATCTATGATGAAAATAATCATTAGTTACAGCCCTATATTCACAATTAGGGTCGCCTGAACGAACTACAAAAGAAAATGCTGCTTAAACATTAATGCACGAGTCATAATAATATATTCATATACTGTATAATAGTATATACACACTGCTGCTCAAAGGTTTTCTTATTTTCTTCAATAATGGCCATTTTAACATATAGTTATTTATTATTTCTAAGTTTTAGAAAGTGTTTGTCAGTCTGGTTGAACCACTGTACAGCACTTTGTTCTCCATGTAACAAAACATTGCTTTATTTTTGCAAACCCTTCATACTAAATATCATCTATTTGTAAAGAGAACTTTCTACAACCTACAACCACGAAGGACCATTCAGAAATATAGAGTAGTCCTCTCTTTTAAGCCTTTGTGTATATGTACACATTATATATTCACTTTACACACTCACAAATCTCTGCTTAGAGTATTTGATACTTTACAGTTTCCTGATACTACTTTTGTACTTTCTTTTACAATATAGAACATTTACTTATAATGGAGTCTTTTTTCCGTGTGGTATTAGTACTTTTATTTAAGTAAAGAATCTGCTCCACCACTGACTATGCAGAGAAATATTTGCACAGCTAACATAACTGTTTTTTTTAAAAACATAAGTGCATTCTTTCTTTCATTACTGATTCTTACACGTTGCCTCATTTTTGTTCTTATGTGAAACTGTTTTCCGGGTATGGTTCTGCCTTCTACGACGAGGGAAGTTACATCGCATACATAAAACTGAGGTTACAAAATACTCTTTCCCTTTCTCGTTCTGTGTCTGTTTTGCAAAAACCATGTTGGGACACAAGCAGATCACATCAAAACACGACACCCCTTCAGCTTCTCAGAACAGTGATAAGTATAGTTATCGAAGCATATGAGATATTTTTAAGTTACACCTCTTTGCTAGTCTAGTATTCAAATATTTGGCATTTATAGCCCTGCAGCTGCTTTGACTTAACGCTGGTGACTTCTGGAGAACCTGATCAGCAGCTACGCTCAACCATTTATCTCAGGAATGCTGTAACTCCTGACTGAGACTGAAACAATAAATCACACAGAAACACAGATCTTACTTGGTGAATATGTCAATAAGCTTCTTCCTGTTCCTCCTTGGCTCAGAGTCCTCCTCAAACTCCTCCATCTCTTTACCCAGGAACACCTCCTGGTGGAAGTCCTTATTGAGGTGGCCATCCATCTCCATTTTCACCCCATTCAGGTGGTCTGGGGGAAGAATCTCGTTCTCGTCCTTGTTCGGAGGAGACTTATCTTTAGAGGCTGACATATTGGCTGGCCGTGCGTGCACATCCATGCTTTGGAGCAGGACGAAGAAAAGCAGAGACGCAGCCAGAAGGTTTCCGCAGCACAATTTCCTACAAACAGCCATGACTGTAAAAAAAAAGACATGTAAATGCAAAGGTTTAGTTATGGGAACTAACTCTGAAACCCCTGGGGGTCGTGAGGCCTCCTTGAGTTTATGTGGTGTAAGAAAACTTTAAAATATACACTGTAGGCCTATATCTCAGCATTTTGTCTAATTCTGTGAAGAAAAATAAATGAACAGACACAGAAAACTCACATCTGATGTAATATTTACAGGAAATAATCTGCTCAAAGTCCAAACGTCCTGCAGTTATTTGGGTTCATTGTACAGTTTTTAAGCTGTTCTGTACTGTTAATATCCATAAAATATGTCAGGGGTCGTCAGTTTACTCAAGGATATAAAAAAAAGGATCCCTTAAGGAAAAAGGTTGGGAACCATTTTTTTTATTTTTTTACACTGTTTTCCTCAAGTTAGATGTCGCGTTCACGTCCAATTGGATTTCCCGTAATTGAAACACGCCCAATGGAAATTCCGACTCACATCTGGCAGGTAAGGTTAAGTTATGTTGGGAATTCAAGAAAAAAAGTAAAAACAGCTAGCCAGAGTCAACAAAAGCCTTTATAAAATCCATGAATACACAGATATAAGCAGTTAAAAGCAAAAGAAACGATCAAACACACTGAAAGGCGATTTTAAAACTCGAGTAATGTCCTCTGGAGTTTGTTCTCTAGCGATTTAAAAACTAATATAAACACAGTTTGGTTATAACAAAAGTGAACGCTTCAACGGTGCTGCAATAAGGACATAACATCTTAACCGTCAAGCCTTTTACATCGTTATTTATGCCCACATTTGCCACGTTAATATGATTTACCAACACGGATTTACGTGCTCATAAAAGCAGCCAACGGTTTGCTTTCCGTAATTAACGGCTAGCTCGTGAATCTAGCCTCGTCACGTCATTCGAATTGTCTGACACCGCAGCTGACTGACGTTACGCGAGCTAAGTGGCTAACACACGCAGGCTAATAAAAACATTATCGATTGGCGCCACCCGGGTACAACAAAGAGTCTAAAATCCAAGCGGGAAAGGATGTTGAGTAGAGCAGCTACCAACCTTGACAAGCACGACGACTACACACCACGACGGAGAAGTTCAAACGACTTGTGGAAGTGTTGAGGGGCGGCAGTGTTTAGTCAAGTGCCAGCCGGCTAATGCTAACTGGTAAAAACAGACCTGCGCTGGTTCCAGTAAGGCGAGCTGTCAGATCCCAGTTCCTGTACACGTGGCTCCTCCGCTACACTCCCACTCCGCGATGTGGGACGGGTCAAACGAAGAAAACACGGAGTGGCTACAAAAAAGGAAAAAAAAAGCCCTTGTCGATGTTCCAGCTAGCGTTAATTCACTCCAGCTGTCAGCTGTGCTGGTTTGTGCGCAGCCGCAAAGCTTTCTGTGGGACGGGAGTGTAAGTGTAGCTTCCGGTCGGCACTTTCAAAATAAAACGTAGTAAAAGCAGTGATATTTATTTTTGGTGGGGTCTTTTATTCTGTTATTCTACCTCACTTCTATATGATTTTAATTGTTTGGATTTTATTTTTGCCTAGTGCCTCCTGAAATGTTTTAATCCTGAGACAGGATGGAAAGTGCTGTGTGAATAGAGTGTATTATTATTACCTAAAATAATATTTAACTGGGATATTTCACATTGTCATCCTTGGGTTTGTGAGTGTCACTCGTTTTCCAGAACAGGTTACTACGTGATATTCAGGAAATCAGGAGTAAAAGGTTTCTTATGTATAAAAAATATAAAAAAAATGGTCGGTTAATATATGGTGTAATAATAATTACATTGTAAAACCTCATGTGAGGTATAACTTAAACAAAAAACAAAGATCTCTCTGTGCACAGTTGTGTTCACGCCACTCCAGAGGAGGACAGACTGTGGTTGTTGTGTGGTGACGGTGTTAGTGGTTGTTAGCAGTACATTAGTGCTTTTTATATATATTTATATATACACCTATACATACTTTTGCATATAGTCATTCCTGGTCTGTACCTTAATATATTCAGCGTTGCTGTTCTTGTTCCTAGCTGTTACTGTATGTCTATTCCTGTGAGAGTCAAATTCCTTGCATGTGTGCACACTTGGCCAATAAAGATGATTTTGACACTGGATAAACAGTTGAAATAGTTAGCCTTAAGTATATAGATATCTGGATAGATAACTTAAGAATATAGGTAAAGATAATGGATAAATTGTTAAAATGTAGTTGAAATTGTTAGCTATTAATGGTAATAGCTACATTGTTGGGTAGCCAATGAATAAATGGTTCAAATAGGTAACTAAATGAAATTGACACATAGTGAAATGGTGTAAAGTAATGGATAACCAGGTGAAATAGCTAAAAATGAATGGCTAAATGTTTAAAATAGTTCACTAAAGTAATAAATGGCTGAAAAAAGCAGACTTGGGACAAACCAAACAAAAAGCCTTGTTTTATTTTAAAGGCAAAATTACCCAATTTCCTGTTTTGTTCTGTTTCCCTCTGTCAAACTTGACTGTTGGCTGCTGCTGCTCTCACACAGATGTGCCAGCGGATACAGGAACTAGGATGGCACCAGTATGGAGCCATACTGGAAGGGTACTGGTTAGTTGCTTGTACTGCGGGCTGCTGCCTCTGGGTGGCGCTGTGTTAAAATGTAATAATATCAAGTAAAACAAAAAGCAGTCTAAAAATATAAGTTGTGAAGTAAAAAAAAAAAAAAAAAGTAACTGGTAGGCACTCATGAGCTAATGTGTTATTTATCATCATAAGAGTATGAAAGGGCTGAATTCCTTTGAGACAAATGAGCTGATTGTAGGAATACTGAGACCAACAATTTGTACACACATCAGTCATATGTTATTTACTGGAACCTGCATTTTACGCTACTTGAAATGTAAGTATTACTTCAAATCGTCCAGAAAAGTGAGACATTTTGCTGAACATCAACACAGGATAAAGCAAACTGCGGTATACAGCACAGTCAGGATTCTTTGGCAGGTTTTCAATCAACAGATTACACAAGATAATGCCTTAAGGTCACAAAAAAAGTCAATTTCAATTTCTTGCTCGGATCTAAACAGAGGGCTTTGGTAGAGTAGGCTAATATTGAGCCAAAATGACAGACACTCTCAGGCAGATACACGACTTTATACACATCACACACATGCGCGCACACACACACACACACACACACAACTTGTCTGCCAAAGAACCTCTTCAGCTTGAGCATTTCATCTATGAGATAAAACAGGGCTGAATAAGCTAGTAAGATTGCCAATAGAGGCAAGGGAGAAGAGAAGCAGTGAGAGAGACAGGGAGAGGGAGTGGGAGAGGGGGAGAAAGAGAAGCGGGAGGGAGAAAGGGTGATGATAAAACTCCACTGTGAGCCCTCCTGTAAGCTCAGTCAGAGCAAAGAAGCAACTGAGACCAGAGGGACAGGGTGTGCAAACGGAGCAAAGAAGAAAGGGACCCCGCACAACAAGTCACTCCTCTCTGACGTGAAACTCGCACGTGCCCTTGGACTTGATGACTTGTTGGAGAGAGTTTGAAGGGAGCACCTGAGTTGTGTCAGACAGAAGCAGAAGAGCACACTGCTACCTGTGTGAAGTGAGGAGTCAGTTCCTACTTTAAGGAGAAAAGAAGAAGACTGGGCAAAGATCAGAGCTGGACCTCCTCCATCCCCCTCTTGGGCTGCATCCCCGCGGGTGTGTGGTGTGCGCACAGACAGATTGATTTGAACACCGAACTGCAACTTTTGATGAGAGCCCAACTGTTGTGGATCTTGCAGCTTTTCCAGCCACCGCACAACTTTTCTGGAGACTGGATCCACTGCTCAGTGTGAGAAACAGCAGGAGAGAGCAGTGGGAAAAAGAGAATATTGCCATCCATCTCTAGCCCCCACAGCCCACCCTCATCTTTGGACGCCCCTCCTCTCTGCCTCTTCTTTTGCCCCCTGTAACCCCCCACCCCCCACCCCCCCCCCCACCCACCCCTTCCTCTACACCTCACCCCCCAACAGAGCAGAAAGCGTGAAAAATCTCACTAATGGGTTTATTTGCTGTCAGATCTGTGCCGATCTGTCATTCCCTTGGACCATTCTGCTTGACACATTTCATAGTTGAGTAAGCCTCCTGGCTTTCTGGCTAGAGTTAACAGTGCCCCTGCAACGTTGTGCTGGCTGAGAGCTCATCAAGAGGGGAGCAACGGCGGCAGCAGTCAGTCTGACAGTCTCTTGGACAGGGAGTCCCTGAAGCTGCATTCCTCTGGTCTGCTTCTCCCTCCGTTGGGACTTTGTGTTTGCGAGCCTTGCGGGCATCCTCAGCGTCTGTCTAGTCCCACGGCTGGTCCTCTGCAGAAGATTCAGGTTGTTTCTTGCAGGGATTCTGGTGCTGGTTGAAAAATAGTGTGAAGATGTGGTGTGGGGCTGGGCCTCTGGCCGTGGTGGCTGCAGTGTTTTGGACTCAGTGTGTCCTTCTGGATGGGGTGGATGCCAAGAAGGAGAGAAAGAGGCCAAAGGAGGCCACCCCACAACACACAGAGACCTTCAATGCTACTCTCTCCAACAGTGAAGAGGTCGGTGGAAGCATCAAGGTAGTGACTAAAACTCTCTAAATGTAAAAATTAAATGTTTAAGCTTATTTTATATAGACCGCCTAGTATTTATGTGCTTTTTATTGATGATAGAAAAACAATAGTGCAAAATAAAGTTTAAAGACCGTAGATATGTTCAGATTTCTTGTCAGCACAGGCAATGTGGGGCAAATAAACTGCGGCAAAGGTAAAAGCTAGGACAGGACAGGTGTGCCCTACTAGGTCAAGCCTCAGACAGTGAGACGGACCAAAATGTGTGAAACACTAAATGGATGACTTCCGGAGGTATGCCAGGAATGTGGACATCTAAAGGCTGATCAATGCATCAATTAGCGCGCGCTGCGGGTGTCTGCCACCAATTTTCCAGCCCATGTGAAAAAAACAATTGGGGATGAAGTGAAGTTTCATGTATCAGGCAGATAAGATATTTATAGTCTCTGCAGCAGGAAATTAAGTTATAAACAGACTAACTGAAGATGAAAAATAAAAGTTTCTTGTTGCTGGAGAGAATTGTTACTATGACAACAAGTGGGGAAAAATACTCATCTGTAACTGAAGACCAACGTTGTTTTCATTAGAAACGTACTGCTCTAACAAAACTGCATTACAGTGGTACAATTCCATTTTGAGTTGGCCCCTGACTCTGTTATTTATTGGTTTATTGCTGGTGTTGCATATTTGCGAGGGTTTCCAACGGGCTATTTGTTTTGCTTTCAGCCCACCCATTATGTTGGCATTCTCATATAACTCTCACTGCCCTATATACCAGCCTTCAGCCCTAACCAGCAGCCAGTTTTCTGGAATCCTAACCGTAACCATCACCGCGTCCCCCCCCGTATTGAAACCAAGCAGTGAGGTCTCCTTTGTATCTTTAAGAACACATTGTAGGTGGCTGTGGCCTGGTGGTGTTTATTTGACTTGGTTTGCCCTGTAAAAGCAGAGGCTATGAAGGATGACCTTGTGTCAACCCTCAAGCCTGCAGAAGATTGCACCCCACTGGGATTTCACTCCTCTGTCTCGTCCCACAGGGAGCCGGGTGTCTTCACAAACACTATTTTCCCCCGAGGTCCCTTATAGGCCGGCTGCCATGATGTAACTCCTGGGAAAGTTAGGTGGGCAGATATTTAAAGACCTATGGCGATGTTGTTCCCAGCCCATTGATTCTGTCATTCACAGGCCTAGTCTGACTCCGCTGTGTCTGGGACATCCGATAGGGGCGGTGCGGCCCCGAAAACTGGGGCAGCATGCCGTGTAAGCCCCTCACAAAGCCCCATAGAAAGGGTCCTGAAAGAGAACACCTCGGTGAGGATTAGCCCCCTGTGCCTCCCTCTCTAACATTCTTTTCATCTCATCTCCCACAATCAGAGGGTAATGACATAATCACTCTTAAGACGCACTGTTATGCCAGATAGTGTCTTTGCCAAACATTGTCACCTCTGATGAGAACCTGAGCTTTAAGCTTGACATCTGTGGAAGTGGTTGTATTCAAGGTCGCATTTGTTGGTGCCACCTTATCCAGGTTTCTGTTCAACAGAAGAAGAAAAAAATGCCACACACCAAGAAAAGTGGTTTCTTTTCTTGGGTAGTTTGTAAGTTTATCCTATTACACATCTGTTAGGTCCCAGAGAAAACAACATGTCCATTGGAGCTGTCTTGGCAAGAAATTTGTGTTCTCAAACAAGCCAAACATTTACACTCCACATTTACATGTTTTTCCCTTGTGCCCAGTGGAAACAGTGGAAACAGCTCTTATGATGGCATTCGCTTTCTATCTGACCAATCCCGTGTGTGGGCTGTTGGCAGCGTGCAGTCGTACACTGCATTCCTCGGGAGATTTTCCATTTGAAAGTGATCACAATAGTGAGGTGTGGAGTTGTGCTGTGAGTGGAATTTTTTTAATGAGACGATAACTGAAGTACATTTCAAACAAACTGCGATCTCTGTGAATCATCACGTTGTACAATTTTAGAGCAAAATGTCAAAAGGTGCACATATGTAAGTCTTATTGCTCTCCACTCTGAAGATGAGAGGAATCTGTCATTGTTGAGAGCAGCGAGGGATCTGTGATGGCTGTAATTGAGGGAGTCAAGTCAAACATCACGCCTGGCGTGTTGAGTAATGGCTGGGTTTAGCCCCAGGCGAGGGTTTTTGTTTCCTCTCTCTCATCCCCAGTGATGATTAATGCAGCAATGTGTGGGACCTTTTGGATCGACCTACACATAGAGAGACAAGTCCCGCAAGAAACAAACGCCACTGAGAGAGCACACACCTTTTCATATATTACTAAAGGTGTGAACTACCTGTAATCTGTGCTGCATGACACTGAACTCTGCCTGCAACATTTCAGACAACTAAAGTTTATTTAAAGCTCATTTAACATATTTAAATCGTCTGGAAGAGAGTGTAAAAGAAACAAATATAACATAAACTCTTCTGTAAGTAAAATAAACTGTACAGCGTCGCACACATAGAGGGAATGTTTGATTTGGATTTTGTTTAATTTTTAATAGCTTCAGATTGATGCCAGATTTATAGAAATCCCTTAATCTTGCCTGATTCTTATCATGTGCTGGTCATGTTCCCGAAACCATGATTTCAGAATTATTACTACACTTAACAGAACATTGGTCAATTGTGGCAACCGTAGTGCTGATTAGTCAGCGTGAGCTGGTCATTTGTTATGTTGTTATTAACAATGGAGGATGGTATTTCAGATTTTATGCTTCAAATGTATACATGCATTATAATTTGCAGTTGTATAAAGAAAATCACATTAATACTGCATTAGAGAGGGTTGACATTGTTAATTATGTTGTATTTCTATTTCCTGTGCAGCAGTCAGGTCACAGTAGTTCATATAAAACATATAATAGATATCTTACATGACATTTACTATTAAAGGAGTTGTTTGACATTTAGGGATATAAGCTTATTATAAAATGAACACCACTCTTTTAACTGTACGATAAATATAAAGCTACAGCCAGGAGATGGTTAGCTTAACTTAGCATAAAGACTGGAAACAGCTAGCCCCAAATCCCAGGGGTTATATGCTGTAAGCGTGTGATTTTTACTTTTTGGTTTTTGCACAGATTAAAAAAACAAGAGGTGAGATTTAGAGATGTTGTTACCTTCTGACAGAGCAAACCAGGCTCACTGTCTGGTAGCTTAGCATTAAAACTGGAACCAGGGAAACATACATGAGAGTGGGACCGATTTCCTCATCTAACACTTGACAAAAGAGCGAATATGTGTTTCCCAAAATGTCGAACTATTCCTTTCAAAATAAATTCATTCAAATATACATAATGTACAAAAGTTTCACACTTTGAGTTAATACCCTGTTCCCTTGTTCATGTCACCACCTGTCAAATCTCTCCAACAACTTGGAAGTTGTAACCCAAGACGACAGAGGCAAATTAGTTGCATAATAAGAGTAAGAAAAGAAAAATGAACCATTTACAGTGTGTACTTATGTAACATAACGCAGAGCCACAAATGAATCATATAAAAGGAGGAGGATCTAATGACTTCTTACCTGAAATGTTCTGCCTGCAGTCAAACTATGGGGCAAACCTGTTTACCTGAGATGGATCAGGATCACTGGAGCTTTTCAACAGCTCATTTTACCTACCACAGGGAAAATGAGCACTCACTCCAATTTCAAAGCTATAATTCGTACACAAAACAGATGTGACACAGCGCTCAAGGTTTCTTTCAGCTTGTATTGCCTTTTTATATCAAGAGGAAGCCAAGATTGTCCCTGGTGATTTCTTAAGCATAAACACAAATTTATTCACTTTCTCTCACACATAATAAATGCATACACACCTTTGTTGGGACAACAGTGAAGTTAAAATCAAGGCACATTATAAGAAGCATGTTCAACGGTATCATTATATAATAACCGTGTTTCATTTACCCTTTCAAATGGTGTTGCTTCAACAGTTGTTGAACTAATAGCAGCATCCTCATAGTGTGATAGAGTAATTATGTTTTGCACACGGTGCTTGCCAATTGAGTAATAACACAGTTTGAAGAGAACAGAGTCAACATTGCATGCCTAACTGTATTTAGCTCTTCGGTGATAAATCCTCAAGGCAATCTGTTTCTGTGAAGTGCAGCGGTGGGGAACACGGGGGTGGATGCATGACGACTGGGATGCACGCAGGTTACCAGGATCCCCTCGTCCCACACAGCCTGGGGATCCCTGCCTCCCGGGGTGGGATCGGCCCAGTGTTAAGGCCCGTCCACCCATGCATGGATGACTGCGCAGGGAGCAGCACAGGGATGTAAAAACAAGGGATTAAAGAGGGCTCTCCATCATCCTGTCCAACCTTAAACCTGCGTGTGCAACATTTTTTTATCAGCAGCAAAAAGTTTCATGTCATCAAGTGTGTATGAACAGGTAGAAAAACAGATATCACACGAAAGAAAACAAGATAAGTTCAGCTGTACATGGAAGAATTCAGGAGCTGCCTGCAGTGGAGTAGAGTTTCAGTATCTGGTTGCAGCCCCAGAGACGTGTTTTAACAGTTGTGTTTGTGTTTTTGGTGGCATGCTGCCCCGGGGAAATATTTTCCCATTTTATTGCTTCAAATAAATTCAACCTAATTTTCCCCAAACTACATGACAAACACACTTAAAGCAGTGCACACAGAAGTATTATTCATGCAGACCAAAATCATTCTCTTTCTGGGTAATAAAATCTCATAAGGCCTCTGTGAAAGATCCACTATGATTACAACTGATTCATTAATTGATCCAAAATCTCCAAACTCACTGTGCTGGAGGTTAATAAAACAACTCTTCACTTTTAGTGTGCACCACGAGTACGAGGCAAAATCAGTGGTGGAGAGCATATTTACTCAAATACTGTACTTCAGGTATTTGTACTTTATTTCCATTTTATGCAGTTGTATACTTCAACTCTCCAACTTCTTTTCAGAAGCAAATATAATACTTTTTACTGGGCTTTACTGAACAAATTAAGATTTTATAAGACATATAATAAGCTTATAAAATGCAATGCACTGTAAAAGATTAAACCAAGTGTCCCCACTCTTTTTGGTCTGTGACCCCTTATAAAAAAAAAACTGTCTCTAGTTGGGGCCCCTTGACATGTTTCAGATGTCTAAGAGTTGTTAGCAGTTCCCCTCTAAATTTCTCAGAGGGTTTTATTTTAATAACTGCTCAAGGCCCAAAGAAAATTATGCTTATACCATTTCACAATAAAACAAATATTAGAGAGAAGTCCAAAATATTAATACAAATTTGTGAAGCAGAAACTTTGTTTTTTCTTTTCCCTACCCCATTAATCATCTCACGACCCCACCCAGATCTATCTTGTGACCCTCTGGCAGGGGCCTGACCCCCAGGTTGGAAACCACTGGACTAAACTACCTGACAGTATATAAAGAAGTTAAAGGAATAGTTTGACATTTTAGGAAACATGCTTATTCGCTCTATGGCAGGGAATGCCACAATGAGAATATAGACATTACTCTCATATCTGACTAGATACCGAACGCCAAGATGGTGCCTGTTCAGACCAATGCGAATTCTTTGCCTGGTGCATAAGCCAACAACGTTTTCTAGCATCTGAGTTTACTTCCTGGTTGTGCAACCCACTGAATATGTGCATGAACTTTAAATTATGATGACGTCTTTGTATCTGGTGGACAGAGCCAGAGCTAGCTGTTTCCCCATTTCCAGTCTTTGTGCTAAACTAAGCAAACCGGCTGCTGTTAATCGATTTTCTCATCAGTCTCTCTGCAAGAAAGCAGATAAGCGCGTAACACTGAATGCCGGGCTTCTACTTCTAATGGAATACCTTTACGTTGTTGTGTTGGTACTTTTACTTACCAGCATGTTAATACTTTTTCCAAACCGTGGACACAATGCATCCCTTTCTTCAGATCTGAGCCTCAGTAATGTGTCATGATTTAGAGCGCCATGAATAAAAGATAAACACTGTCTAGAAGATTTAAAGTTTCTCACCTTTAGACAGAATACCTGACACATTCTCCGAGTCCGTGCTGGAAAAGGCGTGCGCTCACACCTGCTGACAGACGAGGCCACTTTGAGGCACTCACACATCAGCGATGATCAAAGCCAGAGCCCTGGTGTTCTTCATCAACTCTCAGACTGATACCTGGATCCACTCCCTCCCCACTTTGTTCACGAGTTGTACGTGCTGATACAGAGCTATGCCAGGGAATCCATAGTTTACTTTACGCCACAGTCAATAGCAGCGAGTGAGAGATTGAACGCCTCTGACAGGTTTTTCTATGTCATCAAGCAATATGGTTTTCGTGTCTGCATGTGCGGAGTCTTTGATGTTCTCAGTCGAGACAGAGACTCACCTGCTTACAATGAATCAGATTTCTTTTTGGCAAGTTGTGTGAACCATCCCAGCTGTCACTATGTTAGGCTCCGACAATGCACATGCTTAAAATAAAAACACAAATCTGTTAAATGGAAAGTGTTAAAGTGTAAAGACAAAATTATTTATACAGTGATTTGCTGTTACTTTTTAGTTCAGAAATGAAGGTAATAATTACCTTGGTCATAGCTTTCTTCCTTGAGCACAGAAAATCCTTGAGGGCAAGATTTTAATGGTTTAATTACAATGGCGTGTGTTAAAGAGGATAACAAGTATGGCTGATTTCCTGGCAATGATATGCTGTCTTTTTTATTATTATGTAGGGAATGGCTAAGATGTGTAATTATAAGTCACATGTGTGGGCCAACTGTTTCATATCTCAGGAAAAGCAAGACGATCTGTGACACTGATATAAACACAAGAAGAAATGTGAAGCTTTGACTTTTTTTGGAGTTAGCTGGCTCTCATAATTGGATGGGTGTCATTTGTATATCAAACTGAGCTGTCTAAAAGTGTCTGAGGTGATGATTCACAGTTTTACAATCAATCCCAGTGGAAATATACTCAAACTGCCACAGGCAGGAAATACTAGTACAACCCCCAGTCGTCAACATGTTAATATTTGTTCAAGCTTACAGAACTGGCATCTTAAAAGGAGTAGTTTGGAAAATGTCATGTCTGAGTGGTAAATAAGAAGCTACAGCCAGCATCTGGCTAGCTTAGCTTAGCATAAAGATTGCAAACAGCTAGACAGGCTTTATCCAAGGGCTATTTGGAGCCAGCTGCTAGCTGTAGCTTCATATTGAATGGACCTGAATATTATAATATAATAATAATATCGTGTTTTCGTTATCATAGAATGAGACGTTATTTTCTACAGACACTGCAGATCGCCTTCTATGGAGTCCGCCATGCACTGCAATGCTTCTACAGTAGCCAGGAACGGACAAACCAAACACTGGCTGTACATTGGGCCTTTTTTGTGTTTTTCGCAGCCACTGTACTCACTTCAAAACCCGTTCTTATTCCCAGATTGTCAAATACAGATGTTAGTGGTGTTCAGTTAGTTGCAACTGCAGCTTCACATCTAGATGCCACTAAATCCTACACAATGGTCCTTTAAGTATTTCCCCCAAAATGTCCAAACTATTCCTACCAAATCATCTTGACCAAATCAGTCTTGCTTTTATCTGTTTCCAAGCCTCAAAATCACAACAAAAACACAGAATGAGTCAACACTCAGCCAACACAGCGCCTGTTAAGTTGTTTATTTTGTCTGCTGTCAGTGAGAAGAGAAAGTCACATATATCCCACGTATAAAAAACTGTTTTTATTCCAGTATATTGAAAAGACAAACAAGGAGTTACTTTGTTGCGGTGAAACAAGAGGCAAGTCTTTGACAGTGAAGAAAGGGGCATGTTGGTTTTGCAGATAAGTGATCCATGTCTCACTGCCAAACCTAAACAAATTCCATTTCAGGCAGCTCACCTCCATGGCTCGTCTTTATCTCCTCTTCTATCTCAACTGAAGGCACTTGACATTTGGGGAAGGGTTAGGGTAAGATTCGAGCTTTCTGTAATTGGAATTCGTTCAGGCTCACATTTTACCAAAAGGAAAACACGTCAGTTGTAGAATAAAAATATTGCTTCCAGAGAAACTGTGTTTCTTATCTCCCTAACAGATCCCAGTCTCCTATATAGTAGTTTATAATAAATGAGTTATTTCAGATAAGAAGATGGAGCATACACACGATTTGGAAACAGACTAACAATCCTAAATCATAGCTGGCCCTGGTGAACATACTGTATATACATTTGTTATCTTGTTTATTAAATTTTCCATCATTACGTTACTCAAACGAGTGGTATTAATAAAAGAAAATACTAGCATGTCTTTGGGTGAGGGAGAAAGTGTTGGCCATTTTGACATGTTGTTATAAACTACAGTAATTGAGGTCTGCAATCCACAGAATCTACATCACACATACACAGGCAGACTCATTTTTCACCAGAGTGCTCATGGAAATTTTCATGTGCTGAAAAAGAAAAAAAAAAATCACTTGACAAAGTTTGTTTACATTCATCCAAGTCTATTGGGCAAATAAGAACTGACGTGGCACCTGAGTGAATTATATGGAATGAAAAAATAAGCATAAGCTGAAGCTTTCGAAGGAGAATGAGGACTAAACTTAGATGGCAAATTGAAAAGACTCTTCGAGGAATTGCAGTCGGCTGGGAGGGAGAGACAGAAAGAAAAGAGGTTTCCCTGTTTGACCTTCATTGGTGTCTGGCACCATTTAATTGTATCTTAGGGCAAGATTTTCCAGTGATGGTTTAAAGGAAGAAATAATGACTCATTGAATGTAGCTTCCTATGCATTATAGGCAGAATTGTTTAAAAATAAAATATATGATTAATAAGTAAATAGCACTTTTTCAAAGGCTGCAATTATTGAATGAAAACACAGTGTGGTGGCTTCCTATAATGGGACATGTATATGCATTTTTAAAAATCCTGTCTTATTCATTTTATTATGCAATGAAACACATCAATGCTGGTGTTAATGTTCACATTCTTACCAAATTTATGAAAATCAGCATTTTGTCGATTGAAAATCATCACACCATCTACTATTTTAAATCACCCTGAACTTTACAAGGCCAATGCTGACAAAGAGTTGATCGTTTGGGGCTAAGTTAAGTCATGACATTTATATAAAAAAAACAGTGTTGACACCCTCTAATCAAAGGAGGAAGGCCGACCATCCCAAGCCTCCGCTTTCAACAGGAGTTTGTAAAACAGCTGTGCTCATTTTTAGATGTATGCCGATAGAGATGCATCATTCACAGGAGTTTATGCTAACGCTTTACTTAGTATTCTTCTAGTTTGGCACAGTGGTTCAGACTTGTGTTTTAGACGCAGGCTGTAGAACAGCTGTGAATGTGCTTCTAGTGACTGTAAAAGCTCCAGCAGACTATCTGTGGTTAGCTCTGACTGCCAGCTGGATGTTCCTGCTACACTGCTGTGGCCAGTCTGTCACTCACTCCGGTCTGTGTTGAGGCCACGCCCCCTAAAGTGGCTTCCCTTTGCAGGTCTCTGATCACTGAGAGGGAGGGAGCTAGCAGAACTGAAGGGTGTAGTTACACTTGGTTAACACTCATACTGACCTGATAATTCATTTTTGGTTTCTGCTGCAGATTTCTGACAACCAGAGAGTGGATCCACTGGGATCATGGATGGACTTTGTCAAAAGACCTGTTGGCAACTTCCCTGGAAAGTGTCGCAAACGCAAACGACCCCTGGTAAACCCAGTTTGTGTCTTGCATAAAAAATTCTACTTTCTATGATAATTGGTTCATTTTCATTCGTCTTAATGATTTTCATGCATGACAATGTTTTGTACGTGTTTCCTCTACTAAGCCTGGTCCACCTGGTCCTCCTGGTCCTCCAGGCCCACAGGGACCTCCTGGCTCTCCTGGGGCTGAAGTGACACAGGAAGTTCTTCTCCAGGAGTTCAAAGAGATGATTAAAGGTAGAAACATGTTGATTTTCCAGCCAGACACATTTCAGCTACCTTTTGGGCTACAAAGTTGTTCCTTCATTAATTTTGCAGAGATAATCAACAGTTTATGTCCACAACATTTCTGGTATTTCATCACATTATAATGAAGGAATCATTTGAATGTTAATCTATTCTGCACTGTGGATGTGTTTCTGTCAGAGGCGACAGAGAGGAGAGCAGCAGCACTGGACAGACAAACCAGCCCCAGCCAGCTACCTACGGCTCTCCTCACCCTGGAGGGGATGACCTCCTACCGGCGAATAGAGGAGGCTTTCCACTGCAAGCTCAAGGGACCTGTGGTGGTCGACAAGAAGACTCTGGTGGAGCTCCAGAACTTTCAGACAGTATGTTTGTTTGAAACCAAGTAAATGTTTATGAACTGGTTCAGCTTCGCTCCCTGTGCATGGCTGAAAAAGAGAGGTTTTGGCTAATCCTCCTCTGCATGGTTCCACGCTTTGTTTCTGACCCATTTGCTTCTCTGTCTTAACTATGTTTGAAAGAACGAGTGTTTGGTAATCATCGCTTAGTTTGCATGTGGGGGAATTATGAGAGGATCATCCCCTCTCTGGTAACTGGCACTGGCAAAGCATTGCACTACCACTCTGAGACTCAAGACTGGCTCTTTGGTCAAAAATATCTACTTTTTCAATTCTACACATCACTCTCTGGGCGGCATACAAAAGGCACTCTGTCTCTGACTTGGAATAAAGTGTGGAGAGGACAGAAATAGACACTGTTTGAAACAGCATGCTGTAGTGGAAGAACTATGCCTTGTTGGGATGGGCTGACAAGGCTGGAGGAGAGAGGATTAAGCTTTGCCGAACTATTTAACATGCTAACACAGCACTATCTTAGGATAGGCATGTTACTATGGTGTTGTAAAGGATAATTCACATGTTTTTGCAGAGGACAATAAAGAAGTACACAAGGAGGCAGAGGATTAAAATGGGGTCTGAATCCAGGTCTTTAGGGGCCTTTTGACACACTAGCCACCCGGCTTGCATAGGTCTAGCTTGGATGGGTACGACATTATGGCTAATAATCAAAATCCTCTATGTGAATGGAATATTTACTTCCTTAACCTCACTGTTGAGCTGTATAGCTCTCTGAAGTTATTTTATATTTATATAGTGATTTTAACCGATTGCACATTATAATCTGACAAAGGAAGGTTAAATTGGTTAAAGTTGATGGTGTGACACATCGAATAAGCTACGTCTTAATTCAGTTTGCTATTGATCAATGTGACAAATTTGGGGGTCACCAAAGTTGAACTTGACATAAAACAGCAATAACTAGATTTTTTTCACTATAAAATGAAAAATGCTGACGTGAACGGGCCTTTAGGTGCTCTACTGAAATGTCCTTGAGCAAGACACTGAATGCCTGTCTGCTGCTCTATAGCTGAGCTCCCAGAGGAAAGTGTGAGGGGCAAAAATGCATTATTGCTCTAAAATGTAAACATAGTCATTATTTTTTTCTTTGCTTTCAGCCACCAGCTAAAGGAGCCTTCCTCAGAGGGTCGGGAATGGACCAGTCTACCGGCAGATTCACCGCTCCCATCACTGGGATCTACCAGTTCTCCGCTAATGTCCACATTGGTACATCACAGTATATTGTACTTATGTCTTATATCGGCTGTTACAGTACACTAAAGTCTAAAACAGTCATGGAACAGCCCAGCCAATAAGTTATTATTGATTGTTTGCCAAGTCCAGCCCCCACTTAGTTACTGTTGCTATGTCTATCAAGTTCTACCATAATACATAATGCAGTCTATGATAACAACACTGTGTTTCTCACTAAATAAGTTCAACTTATCAAAAGTAAATTGCAAATACGAGGCTATCTTAGTGTTATTGCATGCTGACATTTTTTTTTTCTAGTCCTGGGGTTACTTAGATGAAAAAATAAAAGTTTGAAAACCACTGATGTAGAAGATATGGAAATAAAGAAACCGCATTGTTGTTGTATTGCAGTGTAGAGCTAGTAAATCCTTGTATGTATTAATCTATGTGTCATTGTGAACATTTTTCCTCCTGTGCAGACCACAATGAGGTGAAGAGGAGCAAGAGTCAGCTCAAGGCCAGGGATAATGTTCGGGTGCTGATCTGCATCGAATCACTCTGCCACAGATACACGTAGGTATTCTGTACCATTGAGTGCACTGGTTATTCATATCCACGTATACAGTACATGATTCTAATAGTATGCAGGTTTCCGGTCATCTGTGCGTCATCTGTCATGATGTCTCTCAGCCACTATAGTCTGTACCAACAGAAAATGTTCAGAAACCTGGATAAGGCGTTTACTCACCACACTTTACTGGTTTCTATGGGAAACTACTTCAGGTAGCATGGTCACGATATGGGTTCATCCAGGCTTCTGAAACCAGGATTACATTAGAACTTCCATCCGGCCCAAAAAAGCCACCAAAACTCTGTGCGAGCCCGAACCAAACCACGAAAAGCAGTTTTGGGCCCGAGTCCAACCCGAAACCAAATTTCCTCTTTTAAAAAAATACAGTAATTCAGATTGTTTACTACAAGCTAAAGTAAACTACAGTGTACATATAATATAGTGCAAATTATTATCAAAACAAATAAATAACAAATTCACTCATTAATTACAGCCCAAACTACGGCAGCAGTTTTGGGCCCGAACCCGGCGGGTCTGGTCGGGTCCAATCGGGTTTAGGCAGAGACTCAAAACAATAATTTACATGCATAACACATGACCAGGATATTCATGTAAATGCAGTCATTGTTAAACATCCTGGAGAACCACCGTACACTCAGTCATATCAAATATACCCTATATAACACTCTACCTCAATAGATTGTATCCATGTGGTTTTCATTTGTTATGTCTGTAACACATGCTGGTCAGTTATACCACCAATAACTGAAAAAGGTTAATAAAATCGATCCAGAGAAGTAAATTATTCAATTCTGACTACGAAAACAACACTTCTTGACATTCATGTTTGGCAAAATGTTTATGTTTTTCCATGTAACAGTGATATTTTATTAGTGTTCAGTGCTGCCTTAACTTTCACCAGGATTTATGAACTGTTAAAGGTACTGTCTGTTACACTTTGTGTGGAACCAGTGTGGCATTTCCTGTATAAAAACAGAGCAGGTCTTTAAAGGAAATGTCCTCTCACTTAGGGCCCTTGTCCCTGTCGCCTAACTAATCTTTATAGGCTCACCTTTGACACATCAGGCAGCCTGTTATATTCAGCAGCACCGCAGTGAAATGCCCTTGTTTGGGATGTGGGAGACAGATAATGAAGTATCTAATACAGCAGGCCCACATGGCGAAAAATCACAAATCCAGTTGGGAACGGTTCTTTCCAATATTTCAAAATTTCTATTTATATAAAGAATGAAATGAATTGCTCCCTAAAGTCTCTCCCGGACTGTGCAGAACTCCACAGCCTCCCTTCTAGCTTGGTACAATGAGGGGAACGTATAAATAATATTATTATGATGGGTTACCTAACCCAAAAGAGTCCTTGGCTCTTGCTTTTCGAGCCAAAGCCCCAGCCAGTCTCGCCCTCCCACACATGAAAATGCAGAGAATGTGAAATGAGGCTCATTGCGATGGCAGTTGGAGTGAAGACAAACATGATTGATTTGCCATAAAAATGTAGCATTTTCCACTTAACAGGAGCCAGTGCTCTCGTTGTGTGGTTAAAGCCTGCAGCGATGTTACAACCATCTCTACAGACTTTCAAAGCACTGAGTTGTTAAAGAAAAAGTTTGACATTTTGGCAAATACGCTTATTCTCGTTCTTGCTGTGAGTTAGATGAGAAGATTAGTTGACCAGTGTCATGTCTGCACGCTAAATACTGCCAACTACCAACTGCACCTGGCTAACTTACCTTAGCATAAAGACTCAAAACACTCACTCACTAATTACAGGGCCTTATATATATATATATATATATATATATATATATATATACATACTACTTCTTGGCCCGGGACTTCCTGGAGGCTCCGCCTGTTGCTTGGCAACTAGTCCCGGCCAAGAGTCATGAGGTCACGTCCGGGCTATCCTCTGTTCCTCTAGCTTCTGTAACTCAGTGCAATCTCTCATTCAACATATTCTTTATTTATGTATATTCCTGTATAACAATGATCACTGAGTTTGCATATAAATAACTGCAGCCCCCATGAAAATGGCAGCACTGGTACTTGCGTCATCTTCCATAAAACAACACTATCATCTAAAAGGTATATCCCCAACTTTTTAGCCTTAATCTCTTAACTGTCTAAAAACTTCTACACCGTTCACTCCTCTGTGTCCTGCTGTTATTACAGACATGTCTGTAGATGTTTAGTCCATAATGGTCTATGGGAAAGGTTCTTCACTGAAGCTGTTCTTATTTGGTTGGATTAAACAAACAAGATATAACATGTAAATTAGAACTGTCACTTTTTCCACAAGTAAAGAGAAGTCCAAACAAATCCGAATTTGAACAAATCATCTCAAAACACATAGTAGGACACCATACATTGAAACATAGCGTAAAGACGATACTATGGGCTGCATATCTGCATCCTAGCATATAAACCTTGCTATCTTATCGGTGATGGCATTTTTACGACCTTCTGCTAAGAGGCCTGCTGAATCTGAGTGTCGTAAATAGTAGCAGTCAGACGAGGTTGTGCACATTTGAACACATTTTTGAATTTCGACTAAAAAGCGACAGCGATGTGTTAATTAGTGAGCTCAAGAGGTGCTTATGCCCTGTAAATGGAACCTGTTTCCAGCCCTTTGTGCTCAGAGTATTTATCAAAATATGGAACTATCCCTTTAAAACAAGGCATTTTGCACTTGAAGTGTTGAAGAATGCAGATTTGACATAAATTGTGGTACTCTATTCCTGTTGCAGCTCACTGGAGATGATTGTTGGATTAGAAAGTAACAGCAAGATATTCACAGTCAGCGTGCAGGGCCTGCTGGAGCTACAGGTGAGCAGCACACTAAAAGACACACAAACATAAAATATCTGTATTTGTGCAGTCTTTCTGCATCACTCTTGTTGTATTCTCCTCTGCAGGCCGGCCAGTACACCTCCATATTTGTGGATAATGCAGCAGGCGCTTCCATTACAATACAGAACGGTTCAGATTTTATGGGCATGCTGCTTGGTGTATAGCCTCACACACATGAACAGGGCATCATATCCAAGCCATCCACTGCTGCCGTTTTCTTTTCTTTTTTTTCTCAACGGACTGCTTATGAGCACCACCAAACAGTACCAAACCACAGGGGAAGGTTTGAAGGAAGGAAGCGAGGCTGACATTGACATTGACCGCTTGTCAACGGTGAAAGGACAGTGTGAAGAACTCGAGGACTGAGTTTGTTTTTCACAGTGCACTGCCACTTCCCTGAGGAACTCGGATGCCCCGTTGCCTCACCAATAAAATAACCTGAAAATAAAGCATTGAATATGTCTGTTTCAGTATATTTTTCATGGATGTTGAAGACCTTTGCGGTACACCAAATGTCAATGTTTCTAATGTTCTCTGGATTGATGTTGGAAGAGCTAAGGAACATGGAAAAGTACATTTATGTGTTTAATGTATACTGACATGTTTATATTTTTGTCTATGTACACACTCATGAACTATAGTTTTTTGTTATTATCATGGATTAAATCTCACATTTATATATGTTATATGGTACATAGACTGTGAGTACACTGGACAATGGAAACATGCTCAATAGACAGAATACAGCCTCACAAGATCTTGGAAAAGTGATGTCTCACATATGTGATTACATGTGTTATGCATGTATTGTGCATTTTTAGCAATGCTAGTGGGGTAGGACTGGTTCAAACCAAAATATCTCAACAACTATCTGATGGATTGCCGTGAATCCTTGCACAGACATTCACAGTCCCAGAATGAATCCAATTTGTGGGTTTGAGTGAAATATTGCAACACCAAATTGGATGGCTTGCCATGAAATTTGGTTCACACACATGCCCCCTCGTCCCCTGCAGGAAGAATTGTTACCAATGTTAGCATTCTAATACGCTAAAATAAGATTATACCTGCTAAACATCAGTATGTAAGCATTGTCATTGTGAGCTTGTCAGCATGCTGATGTAAGCATTTAGCTCAAAGAACCATTGTGCCTAAGTACAACCTCATAGAGCTGCTAGCATAGCTGTGGGCTATTATGGCGTATTGACATTACAACAGAAAAACAAAGGTTTCGTGCTACACGTTAAGCGCTGGTCAGCGCAGTATTTACCACTTCAGGACTCAGAGTGGCGCTATACTGAACAGTACCACCTTAGCTACAATGCTGTGTTTCAGAGAGGCCAATTTGGTATTGTTCAGTTCTGGAAATTCAAAAACAAGTCATTTGTTTTTCAGTTCAAGCTGTGGTGAACAGCGATTGGTTGCGCCCACAAAGGTCAGTGCAGCTTGGGTCAAAGTTCAACAAATTTGAACTTTTGGTGCACCCCCACTCAGCTCAGTGCACCAGAGACATGTGAGCGAGCTTTAATGGAAGACGCACGTGCAAGAGGTTTTTCGTGATAATGTGACTACGCCTTTAGTCTTGTTTAAATGTGTCAGACACATTGAGTTACACCTTCTGGCTGTGAGAGCTGTAAGAGAACGATGTTTTGGTAGCCTAAAGATTATTTTTACAGTCTTTTTTTGTGTTATCATTTATCATTTGTTTTGTTTTTACTGTATTTTCTTCTTTTCTTGACATATAGATGTTTGTAATTTATCATAATTGATACACAAGTAATATTGGAAAGCATTGAAATTTGATATGGTATTTATGTTTGAGGAATTGTATGAATCACATGTTGATTTACACTCTCGTGGCCTGTTGAAACCACAGATTATTGCAAGAATAAAATTATATCTTTTTACTATTTTTTTATTACTCATACTATGCTGTAATTTGAAATTAAAACTTTTTAAAATGTTTCCACTTGGTCTCTGCACATAATAATGGTAATAATAGTGAATGATTTATACAAATTATAATCACTAGCTCAGGGAATTCCATCAATTTTTTTTTTTTTTTTTTCTTTTCCCCCAACTAGGAATCAATAAGTTTATCTTATCCTTTTCAGTATCTCAGATTTATTTACGAAAACGAGTTCAACAAACTTAACATTTCTCTGTGCCGTCATTTGAATTTAAAATACCGAAAATACCTTAAATACCTTTGCAAACACTGGCAGACTGCCAAGTAAATTCATGACTGCAGTTATCTACCTGTAAAATATTACTAAAAACATCTTGACATGAGACACTCTGCATGTCATCCAGGATCGTGTGTCCAGGGAACTAAATCTAATGGCTATTACCTTTCGTCCATGTATTTCATATTTCTCAAGTTTCTGGTTTAATTAAAACTGAATAGCTGTTGTCCATCACAACATACTGAGGGTTCAGCAAATTTATTGCTTTATTGACTTTATTGCTACTCTTTGGAGATGATTAGAGAAGCTCTAATATCACTATATTGTTTCTTGGGTGGTCTCACAAAGCACTAATGAGAAGGTCTTGGACTTTATTGCACAAATGCTTGTCCAGCCAGTAAAATGAGCTTGTTAGCATCATTGCATGAATGCTTTATAATAGAGGCTTCTCATGGAAGCATTGCTGAGATGCCAACTGTCACATACTGTACCCGAGGACCAACCACAAGAACGTTGCACCCACGTGCTATTTCAGCCACCTACTGTAGCACACATTTCAGGACAGGAATGGGCTGCTTGCTGAAAAGCACACAAAAAAATTGGAAAACAAACATTACTTTTTTTATTTCTAAATGGGCTGCCCAACATTTTTAGGTACCAGTTAATATGTGTTCTTATTTCCCCACAGCTTAATTTTCACATGAACTACCAGTCAAGAGAAATGTTTTGAAAATGACAAATGAAAATAAAGATGTTGAAAATAGCTCAGCCAGAATTTATAGTGTATATTAGGTGACTTGGATTGCTAAAGCATATTCACTTTCCTTTTTTTTTTCACAAGTCTTTCAACATGTTTAACAGTGCAGGGATGACAGACGATATACGTTTACATAATATTTGCCTTTTCATTGCTCAAGAAGCAAGAGAATGGCACACACTTGTGAGTTTTGATTGTCTTATGTTCTTTTTCTTTGAAATGTGTTTAATGACAGCTATGTGAGCATGCCGTAACGCATTCGCTGCCCTGCAGTGGAACATGGAGCCTGCCAAAGTGGTTGCGAAACCACCCTGCGCCACGACTCTGACAGGAATTTCCCATCGCCCCATTATCAGCATCAGACAAGCTGAGTGATTGCAATTACATCTGCCCAAATGCTAAGAGCAACTGCTTTTTCTCTTTTCCTTCAGAGAAGTGAGGTATTATGAATGGCCCCATTGTGAATCTGTGAGGTTTCTGTCTGCCCTGTAAACCAACATAGTTGGGCTGTGTAGCTTTAATGAGGCCTTAATTATGAGATTCCTCTACCTTAGTGACTGACTCATTGGGTGACGGCTTTAAGCAAATCCCCCTGTGTACAGGCGTCCCTAAGACAAGGGGAGACTAGAACTAAATGTGACCATATAACGACACACGCACACACACACACACACACACATTTTGAATACCTTACGCTTTGTGTGCGAACTCAAAATTCATATAAAGCAAGGGAAGTCTATCCAAAGTGCTGTGGTTTACTCCAAACACATACAATCAAAGCATAGTTATGAAAGGTGACCATAGTTGGAGTCCAAATATGAGGAAGATGTGACATCTTGGCGAATAGCCAGCCACCGGCCCGGACCCCATGCATTCTGTCTTTCTTCTCTGTTTGTCAGCACTTCCAAACATGGCTACCTGCAGAGAGGAACAGACAGTCAGACTCTCTCTTAGGGATGCCAGGCTCCTGTATATTATGTTTTTAGCATGCCACAGATTTTTTCACAGCAGCCTAAGTTACTCCAAACAGAGCCGAGCAGTCCGAGTCCTGCTGATACAGAGGCTGCCCTAAACAAACCTGTTGCTGTGATACCGTCCCCTCTGTTGTCCCGGTGGAGGAGAAGATGAAAGATAAATGCGATGCAGTGGAGCTCATTACTTGCTAGTTTTCATATTAGATGTATTAGTTGCCCCGGTTTCACTTTCTAATAAGGAACCTTTTGTGAAAGGTTTATAAGCTGCATTTAATGTCCATATTATAGTTAATGTTTTAAAGATCTGTTATAAGCCATTACTAAGAACAATGTTTGGGATTCCAGGTTGTGGAAAATCCTCCAGCATAACATTTTCATTGCTTTCTTAGCTAGCTCTTTAAATGTATCAGAATCAGTATTTTTATACTGGATAATGGATCACTGCTTGTATGTGAAAGGTGAGCATTGTTATCACAAGACTGACCTGCAGTTCCCCTCAACTCTACTGAGCTTTATAATGTTTTAAATGATTGTCTTGGTTTTCTGGCCTGCAACTTTACTGTTTTGGTTCACGCTCAACTCATATTGTTGTTTATGGCCACAGCAGGCGGCTGTTTTGTTTATTTTTTAGCAAAAGAAAAGCTCCGAAAACCAAATTACACACTACAGACTCAAATGCACACACAGTTTACAGCTACAAGGGCCATTTATTTCCCTCAGGAGATGGTAGAGACCAAAAGCAGAGCTAAAAGAGAGTGAATATTGGCCTTACATTCATTAGGTGGCCACAAACACAACTCCAAGTGAATAATAATGTAGCTCTGTATCAGCGGGATGTTTACTGTTAATAGGCTACTGTTTGTTATTATATTTGTCATATTTAATGACTTAAATTCAAATGTCGCCTTTAAACCACATCAAATTACATAAATTCTGCCAGTCAGAAGCTGAGATGGCAGTTAGTGCTACTCTGCTAAGCTAGACTAGTTTGTTTTTAGCTGGACTAGTTTGTCAGGTGTTCCTCCATTATTATTAGATTATTTATGAAGTAAAGGAAACTGAATTATTAAGATGTTGGAGCATCAAAACTGATGTTTCAGTTACAGAAAGTAGGTAAATTTGCTTTAGCTTAAGTTTGCTATGGTTTTTAGCTCTGTTTTGTTGTTTTGTTTTCCCTTTAAATTTCACATTTATTTATTTTTTTATCTGTTAAAACAGGTGTCAAAATGTCTTAAACAGGGTTTGACCAAATATGTAGTTACTGTATTTTGGCTTTGTAGGGCAGAACAGTGTCTACTTGCTAACAGAAGTAATAGCTCAGGTACTGCACGCGTTAGTGTGTGAATCACGTTGTATTTCACAGCTTTTAGTTTAGTTACCATTTTATTGATTTGTGACTGGGCATTAAATTGAAAGAGACAGATTTTATTTATTCCTTGGTTTAGTTTTTCCACTACATGATTTGTTGTTTGGCTCAACAACGTAATTATTGCCTAGAAGGAAAAGAGAGACATAAACACAGATTATGTCTTTCTGCAGTGCCTGCGGGACATTATCCTGATATACCTGTGCAAATTGAGTGCCATGACCACTTTTCTGCAGCCAGTGCAAAGTGGATGTGTCATATCTTCCTCTGAGTAATCTTCCATTAATGGTGTCTGGGGCAAGAATGGTTTCAAAAATCAGACAGCAGCTATGTAAGTATTTTCAGCAATTTAGTTCTCAAATTGCAGCTGTCAAGAGCATTTGAGGCTACCCTCAGTCCCGCATGGTTGTGTCTCATGTCTCTGTCATGTCATCTCTTCACCTTTACAGGTTCACTCAGCAATCTCTGGTGCAATTACGTAAAAAGTTATACAGGGACAAACTGGTCCAGCTTGACATTCATGCACTAACACACACACACACACACACACACACACACACACACACACACACACACACACACACACACACACACCTCACAGCATGGACAGGCATCAGGAAAGAGTCTGGTGTAGTTGGAGTGGAGACGGTGGGTTTTAATGACACAGTATCTCTCAGAACGCTGTTCCCATAATTATGCTCTGTCTGACGTGGATCTGTCATTGGCATTGATTGTTTGTCCTGATGCCCACCTCCTCGGGGGAGGAAAGTGTGTGAGTGTAGAGAGGAGGGAAGGGGGTGGATGTTTGGATCCCCTTGAGCTGGACAGGTTGCATTCAGGAGCCCATGGGAGGCCCAAACTGGAGCCATTGGTGAGATTGGTATCGTGTTAATGGCTCCACAGGCTCCAAGATGCATAGCAGCAAAACCATAAGAGGCACTGGAATGTGGAGCTCCCTTGAATCATTGTCATAATTAGGGACAATTGCACATGCAGACCCAAGACCTATTGTGCTCATTTGGAACTTGTTTTGTCTGACTTCTCTCATGCCGCACGGCTTATGTCTGGGTGTTTGTGTGTGTGTTAAAGCTTCAATATGTAACATTTCTGCATGGATATAAACATTAGACCTATGTTATATATTTGAGTTGTGTATGTAAATAATCTCAAACATGTCATGTTTCCAACAATGTTCAAATCCAGGGAAATCTGACATTTTGTTCCAGTAATAGAGCGTTTCACCGGTCGCCTGTCTATGGCGTCATATCCCCTTTGCGCATGCATTAGCAATGTTGTCTGCTAGAAGCTGTCATAATTTTACTTTTTATCCAGTTTTAAATCATATTGTATGTATATTTTAACCAAATGAAGGATTTTAAGTAAGAAACAAACTGAGCAAACGTTAGCAGCAGCTCGGCAGGCAGGCAGGATTTCCTTTGTCTGCCAACAGCGTGTTTTTACACTTGGATTTTACTATGTATTAAACTAGGAGGTTTCGAAGTGTGACAAAAAGTAAAAAAAAACTATTTTGAGACTAATTTAACAGGTGTTGTGATTTCAACAAACCCCTTACACCTTATTTGTATTTATGGCATAGTCATGCTGAGTTTGCAACTACAGTTCCCATCATACTCCGCCATAGACTCATTGAGTTACACTGTGGTCTACACCTGGAGCCTGTTTGTTAGTCCATATTTGTTTACATTCAGGCAAACTGGCACCATGAAAAGTATGCTGAATTAGCTATTAGCAGTTCCAGTTCCAGTAGCATATTCCCATGCAACAGCAGCACTAAGCTTGTTATGAAAAACATGTCAGACATCAAGTGGACTACATGCCCCTCCATATGACAGATGATTAGACCTTAAATACCACTAATAACACTAATAAGGTTAAATATCCCTCATTATCTTTCCCCCCAATGATAGCAGAGGATGGAGCGAGGGGAGCAGGTGAGGCGACTCGGGCCTGAGGCTCCTGGGAATAAAAACAGCAGTGCTGGTCTGGTTGGGGGCTGGCAGCTCATGTCTGAGGGTGTGGCGAGTCTGAGGTTGATGGTGTGGATAAGATAGGGCCTTGCAGGGGTAAGGGTGAGTTGAGAGATTGAGGGACCCCAGAGTGATGAAGCAGGCGGTGATTGCTGTCTGGGGAAAAACGTAGTTTTAGACAAATTACTACACAACTTCTACTTCAAGATTTTTGTCCTCTGAAAATGAATAAAAAATATATTTCTTTGGTCTAGTAAACATCAATCTTCCTTATGATACACTTTATTTTATTGGCCTGTCTTGGAAAACAGTTGAATGGCAATAAATCCAATTTAGTTAACATAGAAGAAGGTGTCCCTCAAGGGTCAATCATTGGACCACTATTGTTTAATATCTTCCATCAGTCTACTCTGGGTGTGGTAGTCATCTGTGAGCATGTGGCTCAGTTATTTATACATTAAAATCCTATGTTAATTAAAGTCACACTTCAGTTTGATTTGGATACGGATGGTGTCATCCCAATAATTTGCTTCTTCTTGCTTCTCGGCACTAAATATTGAGTCAAAATATCCTCAAATATACTTTAAATTACATGCAGTGATGGGTCTTTATTATCAAGTATATTCTTATTCTAATATTTTACCTTTAAATGTTATTTACATTCATTTAAGTAGATTTAGTTTGAAAATGCCCATTCCATATTCATTGTGATATGTATGAAGTTAAATAAAGCTACTTTTGCTTTTAATGTTAAATTTTTTGATAATTAATTAATGTGAAGATGATTTGAAGCATTATGTTTCTACAGTAGCCCAGAATGGACAAACTAAACTCCGGCTGTAGATAGGGCCTTTCTTCATTCTTCACAAGTGCTTCACAGCTCATTCTTATTCACAGGTCGTCAAATACAGATGCGAGCGGTGTTCAGTTAGTTGCACTCTGCAACATCACTACTAGATTCCACTAAATCCTACACACTAGCTCTTTAATTAACTGATTAAAAATAACCTTGCAGATGAACAAACTCAAAAATGTATGAAAGGAAACACTGGAAGCTCACCTGGTGAGCTGGGGTCCAATGTACCAAAGGCTGAGTCCTTGCTGCAGTGGCTGTGGGTTCGAGCCCCTTTGCCACATGCCATCCCCCTTTTCTGTCTTTCTTGACCTGTCCCATCAATCAATAAATAAATAAATAAATAAATACACATATATAAACGTATGAAGGCAGCACACATTTGTAATAGCTCTCGTATCTGTGACTAATGAGAAGCAGCATGAGAGAAAAAACAGGATTTTGTGGAGCTTTACATGTCATCCTTGTATAACCCTTTATATCTTTTCTCTATCCCATCAAATGCCAGCATTCACTCCCCTCGTTGTCAGGGTGTTGATAAACTGTAAACCTCAAACTTGGCCGCACCCTGCCTCACTTACATCCACCGCAGGGCCCTCCATTCGCCTTCAGGTTTGGGGAACCCACTCTCGGGTGATGATGGTGTTTCTACCTTTGCTTGAGGAAAAAGGCTTCATGCGAACTCTTCGAACCTGCAGCTACTCCTCCCTCTGCACCGTGACCCTCTGAAACACCTCAGTCAGTGTCAGACTAGCCTTTTCTAAGTCTGCAGGGGGAGCCTGTGGTTTTTCATTACTCAAATTAAGACTGTCAAGCAGTTGTGTATATCCTGGCGGAGATTGATCCAGTAGGCTCATAAATGCCCAGGCTTCTGCCATCCATTTGTTCACGTGTGATCTCATATATCACAGTTGTCACTCCTGGGCAGCGATAATCTCCCAGAAGCTTTTAGTAGAAATCCTGCTGACAGTGTTATTTGAAGTGCTCTGTGATTATTCATTAGAGTTTACACATCTGTGTGAAGATCTCTATAAAGATGAAGATAGACTGAATAACTGTGAGGACAAAAGTAACTTGTACGATCTTACGAGGAAATAATAAGGTGTTTATTTTAACTGTGTCTTGCACTTTTTTTGCCTGTGTGCTGGGACTGCTGCTCATATGCACTGCATATAAAGCTGGTGTATTACCACCTTAAGACGCAGGGATATAATGAGATGGCTTGCTGGATGAGGTGTTCAGTATGAAAGGATAAACACAAAACACCAGTGTACTTTCACACAGTTCACAGACTGCAAACTATAATCTTCCAAATCCTGTCAAAATCTCAGGGATGTATGTTTCACTAGTAAATATACACACTTACTGTATGTAACCTCATTCTCCCACTGCTATGTGATTACACCCATAGATGCACCCACAGAGAAAGATCATCTCTAGATGTTTTGGCAGGCCAATAAAAACAAAAAAAAAAAAAAAAAAAAAAGTGTAATATTTGTGGATGTAACTCTTCTGCCTTGAGACAGGTTTACAGTCTCGTGCTGGCAGGATGGATTCCTGAAATAAACTTTCCAGACCCAGGGAGTGAAAACAACTCCCTTTCTTTTGTGAGGGAGACGAGGCTCGGCCCGATATTCATCAGTGGGGATAACCTCTGACCCCAGAATCATATGACGCTGAGTGCTGGAGATCCTGGTGCAGCCAGACAGTCTGTCTGAGACGCCATCTCTCTCTCCTCCCAACACTTTTTTCTCCCTTTCTTTCTCCCTGTCTCCCACTTTCCTCTTTCCTCACCTTTCTTGCTATCTTATGGACTGGATGAAAATTGTTGGGGTGTGGAGGGGAACTGAAACTTATGTTTCACTTTAAAAAAAAAAAAAAGAACGCCCTCCACAGAGTCTTTATTAAAATTTTCTTCAGACCCTGGCCTTGATTTCCTCCCCCAAAACTGCAACACCCTCCACATGTCAAAATAATGCATTGAATCGGTTAATTCATCATGAAGCACAAAGAATTTGAGAGTGTGCGCACCAGTTTGTGTTAATGATAGATTAAAGCCAAATTTGAAATTATATTATGAATTGAAACTTTTGTGGATTTTTTTTATAAAGTTAAGTAATGATTACTTTATGAGCAAACAAAAAACTACAACTCCCATTGAAATATCCATAATCTCTGCTGTCTAAAAGCTTCTACACTCTTCGGACCTCCTCTCTTTCGTTCATGATGTCTGTGACGTTTAACCCACAATGGTCTACTATGGGAAATTATATCCATTAAAGCAGCCTGGTCACCAAAAAAAAGAAAATATTGAATATACTTTGGTGTCAGTGGAAAAGTGCTATATGTATATGGTTCATTACTCACACTAAAGCCATCATTTGATCCTTTTTTTGCAGGGAGTCTTGCACAAGAAGGCTGAAATAAAATATAAAATGGGAGAAAACAAAAGAAAAAACAGACCACCCTTCCTTTAGCAAAAACTTACACAACCATTCCCCTTTTCTGACCCCCACCTCCCCTTAATAATGTTCATACAGTCCCTTACTGTACCCCCAATATGAAATATTACTGACATGCACCTTTATGTCTTGCAACACCATATAAACTTGTATTTACAATCTGAGCAAGAAATGAGAAAACGAAGAGAAATATCAGTATCTCTCCAATAACAACCCCCTCCTTTCTCTCCACTACCACTGCTGCTGTCGCCTCCACTCCAAACCCATCAGATACCAGCATGCAGACAAGACGGGCTCTCACCGCTCCAAACAATTACCATTAGGTAGGCCATGACAGAGCTTTTCCACACCGTGCAACAGACTGAAACAGCTGCTGACAAGCCCATCTCTCCTGAGCCCTGCTCCAGTCTGCCGTGATGCTCTGATTGTGACACTGGTTTTCGGATAAAGTACTCTCAGGACATACCTCAAGATGACGGCCTGATAAACAAATACCTAATGGGCTTCCTACTACATTTGATTCAATTTAACTGAGGTTCAGGAACTGCTAAATTGTTTCCATGTTGCAGCACAAGGCTGTAGCTAATTCTAGCTGCTTATCAGTGTGATCACAGGTTTTAACCTTAACATGATGCAATGGATGTCATGGTTGATGTATTGGAGAGTTTTTATATGAGTCTTGGTAATTACAGAGCAACTATGGATAAATCTCAGGGTAGGATGCATTCATACTTTCACTAATCCAGACATGGAGCCACTAAACATGTAATTACCTTATAAAAGAAGAATGCACCATTTACATGAACTCAGATCATTGAACAAAATGTGAGGGCAGATAACGTGGTGATTTTCTGCTGTTTATGCACTAATTAGTGTTGGAGCATGTTGCTCAAAGCCCACGTAATGAACTTGAGCAATTATAACTGTAATATAACTGTAACTATAATTAAGTCAGCTGGAGACGGCATTTTCAAACAACTCATCAAGCTGAAGTTAGCTGAATTAGCTGAACTATTTTTAGTGCTAAAAATAAATTACTCCACATTTTGAGTGATAAGTCATCATCATGAACAGCATTATGTACCGTGCAAAATACTTGACAGGCATAGCAACATTTATTAAGGGGACAGTCTTAAAGGACCAGTGTGTCGGATTTAGTGGCATCTAGTGGTAAACTTGCAGATTGCTAACTGAACACCACTCTTGTCTGTATCTGACAAAGTGGGAATGAGAACAAGCTGTGGAGTGTGCAGGAGAAACTTGCAAAAACCGTAAAATATTTACTATCTAGCTACTATCTAAAGCCAGTGTTTGATTGTCCATTCTAGGCTACTGTACTGTACTCTACATGGTGGTTCAACATGGTGTCTATAGATAAAACGGCTCATTTTAAGGCAACAAAAACATAACGATTCCTACATTCAGGTGATTATACACAAATGAAAACATACCTATGAATATTTTATCACATTTCTGCCAATAGATCCTCCTAAATGTTACACACTGGACCTTTAATCTTCACGTCTGCAGACTATTACCTCATTTTTATTGCTCTGGTGTTGACAGTAAATAAAATATATGCACTCATGATGTATGATGGCAAAACATGACGGTTTGTTTTGACGAAAAGGGGGGCTTGCAGTTGGGTTGCAAGTGGCTGCATCAAGTCGCCCCCTTCCCTCCTCCTCGTCCTCCCTATGCTTACAGGAAGAGGAGGCCAAGCCCCATGCATACATTTCTGTTCACTTCATAATTTGGCAACTGTAATGTTTGAGGCATTTCACTCAAGTGAGTCATGGTTAGAGTGGAGCTCTGTGCCAAAGAGGTGTTGGGTTTGAGTGCTGCGGTGTTCAGAGTGAGACGGAGAGCATGAGGTGACATGTTTTGCTGGTATAGAGGATATGGGAGATACTCCTGTAATGAGTGCTTTGTGAGATAATGGTATGCACAAGCCCGCCTCCTGCTATGTTTCCTCACTCAGCTCCAGAGGCAGAAACAGCAACAAGAACAATGCCGAAACATGTCATGTAGACAAGTTCGAGACGCACACACATGTGGTGCTTGAGGAGTGGTTAGGAGAGTGTGAAGGCAATATTATTTTTACACGGCAGACAATTATGTGTGGCTGCGTTGCATTGAATAAAACTCCAAATACTCCTGACAGCTTAGGGGCTTTATTGCACCTGATCAAAAATAGACTTCTGTAGTTCAAGTTCTCCACTTGTATCGTCCATATGTTAAAGGTTAAGTTCACAATTTGTCAAGGCTGTCTTAGGCAATACTCACATGCCCATATGTACATTAAAACAGCTTTTGCTTGCTGTAATAATTTCTCCTGTTCAAACAGGCCATGAAGAGATGGGGGAAAAAAAATCCAAGTCCTCATTCTGCATAATATACTCCCAAGTTTATTTGAAGGCAATATAGTTTAAGGCTTTGGCAGTCTGAGTTAGACAAATCAAATGAGACCAAAGTTACTTTTCAGCACCACAATCCTTCTGTGTGTTATTCTGCTGTCACTCAACAAGGAAACACTGTAAAGGGAATCACAAAGAGGGAATTCTGTACAGAAACAACAATAACTTTGGAAGATAACCACTTGATTTGTTTGACTCAGACTGTTGAAGCCTCAAATTTACTTAAAACTGCAGTAACTATAATTTTTTGGCTACTTTGGGGCAGTGGAAGCACGTCCAATACTCACTCTCTCTTAGCTCTGTTTTTGGTCTCCACCACCTCTTTCCTGGCTGTGACAGAGAACTTTTACTGTTTGTGGATGCTCAGCCATGCTTTTGTGTGTAACATCATTCTGCATAACCTTGCACAGCAGAGAGCAGTGTCTAGACCGAGGAGCGGTATGGCTAACAGCTGTGTGCTCCTGTCCAGGGACAACTGGCTGTGACGGCATTTCCTTGGATATTCTCTCACATACTGTGTCTTTATTTCCAGCGGTCAAGCTCCCATGCAGGGCCCACCATGGATAAATGCTGCTTTTGTCAAGAGTTTTACCCCTCTGAGCAGCTGTCCACGACCCCTCAGGCGCTCTTCTGCTCAGCAACCCAAGCAAGTGCATGTCGGCTGTCAGGGCAGCGAGGAATCAACATTCAAGTTGAGAGACAGTTTTCATTATAGAGCACAGCCAACTTTAGATATCATGTTGAAAAAAATATGTTTCTCAAGAAGCCCCTGTATGCAATGAATTAAAACAAGACACACCTGTGTACTGCGCATACTTGGTGTGTGTGTACATAATGCATACCTCATTGAAATCTGGCTTGGATACACCTAACACCTCAAACCATTTCACAATTCCTGGTAGGTATATGACTCACTGATGCTCTGTGGATGTTCCCGAAAGTTGGTTTGTAGTTGCACTAAACTGTTAACTTTCCAGGATTATGTGGCCAACAACACAAACACAGACATCCAGCACTGCTATGACCTTAAATAGAATTAACTTACATGCGAAATAAAACATTTCCCACAGTGAATTCTTGCACTGTAAAGAAAAAAAATCAAAAGAAGGAACAAGTTGGTTATGGGCTCCATAGGTGAACAAAAACTTGGAAAACCTGGCTCTCACATTGGCTGATTAAATACAGGAGATGCCATGAGGGTTTGAAGCCAGGCAGAGCAAGTGTGTCACTAATAAGGCCTTGACTATTACCTGGACTGACAGCCAGAGAATGGGAGGAGAAGGGCTGGCTCCACACTGCTCAGTCAGCCAGAAAGCCCCCAAACGGCAGGGCTAACGCAGGTCAAGTGATTTGGCGCCTTGGGTGTATTAAAGCTATTTACAAGGGACTAAAGGATTTACGTCGCTTCACCCATTCGGTCTGTGCTTTTATACGACCTGGCGCTGGGCTGCTCAGTTTTCTCTCAATCAATACGAAAGGGTAATAAAGAATGTTGCCTTTATGGGTGTTTGGCTTTTTGTTTAGCTGCAGAGGAAAGAAGTTTTTATGGGTGGCTCCTGACGCCTGGTGTGAAGGCAAACGCATGAGATTGCATGAGATCCTCTGCACTCTGTCACACACACACACACACACACACACACACACACACACACACACACACACAATAGAGAGACACAGAAATATACACACATGCATGCAGATGCACGCACATACATGAACCTAATTAAAGTTATAAAGTTGCTGCACTTGAGGCATTTTCAAATTTAGGCTAACACGTTTATAACACACACAATAATGTAGCAGATATACGGACATTTTAAAGTGTTTAGAACTTCTCCTGGGCATCAATAACTGGAGGCTGCAATAATATAAAATATCATAGGAGAAGTTATACTTGTTGAGGAATACTGCATATTAATAAATGCTTAAATGTCCTTATAACTGTGTAAAGTAACATTATAGTGAGTTGTAAATGTTTATAAAAATGCTTATGAATGCCAAACATTCTGTGATGGTCAATAATAACTCATCACATGTTTCCTGATCTCTGAGAATGTACTATTAAAATGAGAACTCTGTTCTTTTAAGGACATTCAATCAATATTGTCCTCTTTAGCAGCCCAAAAAAACATATTTCATGACTTTTCCTGATTTTATGACAGTTGCTTTTAACACAATTTTGAGCTGATGATATGTTTCAGAAGTCCACAACAGACAATGATATATGTTTGGTGCAGCTGGTTAAACACAATGGATTTTCATATAAATCTGTGATTAGTGTTGACAATACTTTTTATGCATAATTGACTCATCCAAATCCCAAATAAATCTAATTTGGATTTCTGTTAATTTGAGTTTTATAAGAGTTTGATCATAAGATAGTTGATAGTTGTGAATATTTGACACTATTATTTCTTTTAATGACTCCTGTTGCCCCCTAGTGTCTTGCCAACCTATGGCACCCACCTTATTAACTAAATGGAATGACTGTTATAGTAATATTTTAACTGTATCTTTCATTGAATTGTTGATTAGAAGTTTGTGACTTATCTGAATTATAACTGCATGTGTATTCATATTTTTTATTCATATTTTTTTAATTTCACTGGTCATCTTGTAGCTGTATATACCTCATTACCTTCCTGTTGGTGACCTGTAGTTGGTTAAAACATCACTTATAAAGTTAAAGTGAGCTGTCTGCAGGTACTCTGTGTATTGTACCTTTATTGATGTTTTGTATCTGGCTCCTATCCAACAGAAGTTTTGTGGATGTGCACACGACCGCTCTTAACACTTAACCTAGTCACCTTCATCTAATGTGCAAGTGGCAAAGAGAAGGGTTCACTTCAGTACTCTCTTACATATTGAGTTTAAATAAGGTCAGAAGGTTAAAAAAAAGTTAATTAATTTTGCAATTATTGTTATTATTTTTTACAGATAAAGCAGTGGGATCCAAGGGACAACCAAGGAAGTAAAGGCAGTTTCAACAAAACAGAAGTGGTAGTATCAACTGTACCTCAGGGGATGTATTTCTGATCCAAACCACAATGAAGCCAAACACTGACTGTCAGAGATGGAAAGAAAAGAACATTTACTGCAGTACTTAAGTACAGTTTTGAGGTACTTGTGGTATTTCCTGCTACTTTATACTTATACCCCACCAGAGTTTAGAGGGAAATATTGTACTCTTTACTCCACTATATTTATTTCATATTTTACAAACGACACATATGATAAGATTACTCTTTATTATTCTTAGATTTTTGAGAGGTTGCTCCTTCCCAGTGCTTTGTTTGTGGTCATCAGCGCATGAAATAAAATGGTAGTCATGTCTTTTATATACAGGAGTTGGCAGGTGATTGGCTTAAAGGGTCACATAGTGATTCACTTTCTGTGGCCACATATACATATATATTTGTTTTTCTGCTTGACCAGTGACCAATGATTAAAAATAATTGAAATAGTAATAACTGAGGTTACAGATTATATACATTGTATGTTTCCATATTTTTGATTTCATCATTCAGTCCAGCAGGTATCATTGTGTTGAATGTTAAAATCAGTGACTACAAACATTTTTGGCTTGTGTCCAGTTTCCACCAAAGAGACATTTCATGCACTTAACCTCCCAGATGGTTTCATTTAAATAATTGTTTGAGGCCCAAAGAGGTAGAATTATTAAATATTTCACAAAAAGGCAAAGATTAGAGGAAAGTCCCAAAAAAGGACAGAGTTTTGTAGCAGAAATTAGTTCTTCCTTCCTTTAACCATCTCAGGACCCCTCAGTTTTATCTGATGACCCTTTAGAGGGGCCCGGACTTTAGGTTGAGAACCTCTTGGCTAAACTACTGAACTGTATAAACAAGCTCCACCTCAACCAGCCACAACAGTAAAATGCTGTTTACAAACTGCTGAAACCTTTTTAACAACCCATTATGTAAAATATAATAATATGCCAGTCAACCAGTACTTAAATGTTGGTGATTGTACTTTTGTACTTTTTGATTTTTTACTTGTAATAGATTATTTTTTCATAGTTGTATTGGTATATTTAGTTATGAGAAAGAACTCATAAGAGTACTTCTTCCACCACTGTTCACCCTCCACCTTTTCACATAAAGAGAGATGCTGCCATCTTGTGGATGACTTTGCAAAGGAATCGTGTACAACAGTGCATGTTAGTGAAGCTTTGCCACAGGACATTTCTGTCTTCTCTATCCTGAATAAATTAAATCAATGAGACGCACCCTGAAACACCAGTTACACCCTTTCATTGTATATCAGCCTTGAGCTAAAAAGGTTATGAGACAGCAATATGCTGATGTTTAGTAGAACATAATGAATTCTGAATAATGCTTTGCCCTTTGATCACATCACACTACTCAATGGTGCAATTAAGTCGGTAATTAATAATAGATTAAAAAATACACACTGAGTGGCAGGCAGGTGGGAGACACATTGCTTCAAATCGATTTAGCAAAATGGAGAAAAAAAAAAAAAAAGAGATAAAACTGTAATTACGCGCATCAATCAAAAACTGTGATTGAGCAAAACCTCTGGGGCATAAAACACTAAACTAAAACACACACACACACACACACACACACACACACACACAGACATGATTTTACAGTCATTGGCCTGTCAATGCCCTCGCCTGCCAGCTCCAGACAGGCAATGTGTTCCAGATTAGATCAAACTCCAGGTTGCCCATTTCGATTCTAAAAGCAGCCGTACGGCACTCTGTTACCATGACAACGCTCACAGTCTGGTTTGCCGTCTGCGGGCATAAAAATAGACAGAGGGGAGGGTTGTGGTTCAGTTCAGGACTTGCTGAGATGATAGTGGGCAGCAGACAATCATAAAAAGAGAGAGCATGATTAGACCACAGTCATTAGGCTGCTGGAGTATCTGGCACCGGCCCTTAATCAAACTATGATGATACAGAAACAAGCTGCAAGCCTTGAACCCAGACTTTACTGACTGGTTTGTTTCCTCAAGTGAATGCAGTCTTTGCCGTTCATAATTTGATCTCTTGTGACAGAGGTAAAACTTAGGTGGGGCTGATTTGACCCTCCCACCTGAGTCAGAAGGTGGTAGGTAGTTGGCTTATTAGTATCATGAATTACTGAACAAGCCTCCGAGGGGGCCCTGGGCTAGAGCTTCTGTATGAAAGGACTGTTATAAAGTCAATTAAAAACTGCAAAAAGACACAAAAGAACCACAAAGAATTGCAAAGTGACAACAAAGAGACGCAAAATGATCACAAAGAGATTCAGAACAACCAGAAAGAGACAAACAAAATTACCACAAAGAGACACAAAATGATCAGGAAAACATGCAAAATAGCCACAAGGACACATAAATTGACAATAGAGATACACAATGACAGCAAAGAGAAGCATAATGACCACATAGAGATAAACAATTACCTCAAACATGCTAAATAACCACAAGGACACATAAATCGACAAAAGAGACACACAATGATGACAGAGAAACACACAATGACCACAAAGACGCAAAATGACCACAAAGACACATGAAATGACCACAAAGATGCAAAATAAGCACAAAGAGTCGCAAACCAACAACAAAAGTACATAAAATCATAACAAAGAGACACAAAATAGCCACAAGGAAATACAAAGCGACAACATAGAGATTCAAACTGCAAAACAACCCACTGCCCATCTGTTCATGTCTGTAAGGTATCTGGAGTTACAGATAGCAGCTATTTATTTATATTATTTCATTTGGAGTATATTTAAATTTTATTTGGCATTCAATTCTTACACTGAATAAATAAAGTCCCCCCCGGCCACTAGGGTGAAAGGTCACACATTGTCAATCATTGTGATTGCCTGTGTAATCAAACCCTCACGCACTGTTGCCCCTGCAGTGAGGATAATCTACAGTATTCACTGTTCACTCACATCAGAGCAATGCAATCTCCTTCTGTGAGTAGCAACAAAGTCTTATTGACTAATTCTAGCTGTCAATGTGAGAGTGAAGCTATATGCTCCAACCAATAAGGCAGATCAACCGTGGTGTACCGGCGAAGCCGTAAATGTCTGACTCTTGTTTAATGAAGCAAATCTGCCACTGAAGAGGTTTTTTCCCCTCAACTTTAAAATAACTGCAGTTTGGAACGAGTTCTACAGTTTTCTTCAGATTGCGTTAACATCTGTTTTTACACCTCACCTAAAAATGTCTTTTTCCCTCCCGGGTATATCCTTCTTCTATTCTCTTTTTATTTATGAGCAGCATTTTCAACGCAGCATTTTGTGTTTATTTGGCTTTATAACAGTTATTTGTATTAAAAAATTGTGGTAAGAACTCATTTTCAGGAGAGATGTGGGTAACACCTATTGAAATACTTCTTAAATAATAACAGACAACAGTACTAGTGAACAGTTAATTAGACTTTATTTCTGTCACGACAAAACAGTAATTTATCAAACATAAATAACATATTATGTGTAATAAACTGCACTGACGGTAACTGATAATGGGCTTTTTCTCTCCAATGGGGTTTCTCCAAGTAACTTTTAACTTGTTTCAATGTGAACAGCAAACTCAGTCTTTGTGCCTAATCCGTATTAACAAAATGTCTGCTTTAATCGTACTTATTCTTTTGTTTGGCTGTTCACATTACTTTTTAAATTCCAGTGTTTAAATTCCGGTCCTGAAGTGACCAGCATGACAAATGTCTGTCTAGAGTGACCTAAAAGTCACATGAACTCTGATATGTTATACTGTTTACACAGAGGTCACATTGCAAAAAATACCTGTATCTGATGAAATCTGAAAAGATCAGATTCCAACTGATTTGTGCTGTACATGAAAAAATATGAGCAAATTTGGCCTGCAGTCTGAACGCAGCCTTTTTAGTTTCAGGGAGCTCACAATCAGCTCACTTCAATCCAATCAGTGGCACCTGATCCACCTACAGAAGGCCCTACCTCCACCCTCCCCCACAATCCTTCACACCACTTGGTTTGTTCTTTATAAAGCTAAAATCTGGTTAATTAACTTTGTTTCCTTCCTTCATGTTGCTCCCCTTGAGCCAGGGTGGTAACACTAAACGAAGTATGGGGCAGTTCCCAGTAAACAAATATGTTAAATTGATATCACAACAGCTACACTGCGACTTTTACTTAGTATATATATGTATAAAATAAAATATTAACTTTCATTGTGCACACACCATGGAAATGAAAATCCTTCTGTACCAGCTTCCACAAACCACCAGCAACAAGGATTACAGCCCTCAAAGTATTAATTTCTCACAATTATTAAAGGGAGAATTTAACTTTTGAGGCTAAATAACTAAATTAATCAACCAAAAAAAAACTGACACAAAATGAAAAAATTATTATTTACAGTGCTGGGTGGAGGTGAAGAGCATTTAGAAAGCTGGAGGGAAACTTGCCTTTATACATGTAGCAGCCAGGCCGGCACCAATCAGCTTTCCTGGAATCACCTATACACTCAATCGCCCCATCAGCCAATCAGAGAGGCTCACCTGCAGCCCATTAAGACAGCAACGCAGGTTGAACCAGAGAGAGGGAGAGAGAGATCCACAAGCACACACAGATGATGTTAAAGCACATAATATAGAAATATACAAACATAATGTCACTATACGCCCTCGGAATCGTACAACTTTATACTGTTTATTGTCCAAAAAAACACAATAAAGTTAGTTCCAGAGTGAAAATATCTGCTCCTTAATGATATGATGATCTGACACGAGATAAAACTGTTCTAGGCTCTAACATTATGATCATCACACAAAACCTACCTGGATCTCAAATACTGCTCCTCAGTCATTTATCATCATTTTATACACAGTTGTATGGCTGCAGCTATGAAGGTACACAACTCTCCCTAATGTTTTCTCTACTGCAACGATAATGTAGTATATTAATGATAATAGGTGCTCTATATTCAACATTTTCAAACAATGTAATTTCCCAAAGGATGTTTCTGTAAATTGAATATCATCATTTAAAAATAAATGGCACCATAATTTTATTGCAGTATCTAGACTCTGTTTTCCCCATTTTCCCCAGGAATGATGTACTGTAGTTATTAACTCACACAGTAATGTTTTACAAAAACTGTTTATATAAAAGAGTAAGTTATGATTGGATCTTTATTTGAAAAAATAAGACAGTACTGGTAGGTACTGTCTTATTTCAAGTACATTTACTCAAGTACTGTACTTATTTGAGGTATTTGTACTTTACTTGGGTCTCTTCTTTTATGACACTTTCTACTTCTCCTCCACTGCATTTCAGGGCAAAATATGGCACTTTATTTTTTCAAAATTATCAGACAGCTTTAGTTACTTCACGTTTTTATATATAGATGGGGCTTTTATTGCCTTTAATCGATAGAGATTGGTGAAGAATGACAGGCAAGGGAAGGAAAGGGCCACAGGTCTAAGGTCTAAAGCCTTGGTACATGGGCCGCTGCAGCTCTACCAGGTGAGCTATCTTGGGCTAAATTAAGATATTTGCATACAAAACATACAATAGCTTATAAAATATGATGTTTTGTTGTAAAGTTTATATAAACTACCCAACAGTGTATTCAAGTACAGCTAAAACAATTAATCCATTAATCAAGTGGTCAATTTAGAGAAAATTAATTGGCAATAATTTGACAATTGTCATTTTTCATGCAAAAAAAAAAAAAAAATACATTGAATAGTTCCAGCTTCACAAGATTTTTTCACTATTTTCAGAAGTTTTACAAACCAAACAATCAATCAATTAATCATTAGTTGCAGTCCGATACAAAATAGTTCATATAAGCTCCATCTCATCCAGATACAACAGTAAAATCCTGCTTTTACATTAACACATGAGCCGTAATAATCTAATGGGGTACTTTTAATACTTAAAGTACATTTTCCTGATTATACTTACATACTTTTACTTAAGTAACATTTTGAATTGCAGGTAGTATTTTACTTATGGAAAAGATCTGATTACTTCCTCCACCGCTGGTTGAAGGTCCGGTTCAGCTCTGTTTGTGCTATAATCGCAGTTTACATGCTTGAGACAGTGCGTACAACAAACACCCATACACAGAGTGAGTGCAGCACATTCACTTTTTGAGGACAGAGAGGGGTAAGAGGCACAAGGCTCCTCCCTGAGAGTTTGTGAAAACATTCCAGCAAAGTGAGAGCGGTCAAAGAATTGGAAACTCTCAGAGCGGCCTCTTACTCTCTCTATCTCTCTGCACATGTAGTTACACTGTACACAAGTGTTTATAGGTTGTGTGAAGTCTTGCGGGGGGGAACACATCAAAGAGGGAAACCTGAAGAATCCTCTAAAACCTGGACAGACAAAGAAACCTCAGCTGTCCCATTGATCGGCTCACAATGAAGCCGGTGTTAGTCCTCCTTGTTTCCACTGCCTGGACCTTTACTGGAGCCCAGTATTACTACCAGGGGCTGATGGATTATCTGGAGAACAGGTTGTTGGCTATTGAGGTAAGAAGCAATACCCCTTTAAATGACTCATAATTGATCATTACACTGTAGTTTTCCATGCTCTCTATAGTCGTTAAAAAATAAGAAATACCAGCTGATATTTTTGAGCTCCTGATTGCCTCCTGCTCTTCCTTTTAATGTGAATTTAATATCTTAACTAATGCAGTCCAATTAATGCAATCTCTGCCCAGCTCATCAACTTTGCAGGGGCCTCCGGGGGAATATCAGTTGATGCATGCAACACGCAGTTTCTGTCTGACAACATTACGGTTTCCTCAGCGTTTAAGACAATGACATGTCAGTAATGAGTACAAGCTCAACCTTTGCTGCCTTCAAACATCCCAGCAGCCTAATAGAAAGATGTGTTGTGCAAAGGTAGAATTAAGCTGTATTACAACAAAGTGCCTGAGGGAAGGAATGAAATTGCTGAGAGTTCAGTATTGCGTTTTAAAGGGAGGTTGTAAGACAGCAAAGTTTCTTTAAGGGAAGACTTTTGTTGGCTTAAGGTGAGTGTGATATGAAATGCAGGATTACGTGGCTGGCTACCTCAAGGACTCATTTCAGAGAACTCTCATTTAAATAATTCTCTTAATGTATTCTTTTGGAGAACACTTTCAGAGGATTTTTTCCTTTTCATCAGCCATGTGGCTGCAATGGAAAAAAAAAAAAAAAAGACACTCTTTTAACTGTTAGCTATATGAAATGAATTGTCTATTTACAGTTAAATCCTGCTCTCTTCGCCCCCTGTGGCTTCCCCTCCAGTCTCAGTTCCAATATGCTGGCTGAACATGGCAATTCATCAGCAAGTTTTCATTGAACTTTCATTTCCATTTCACCACAGGCCCAAAGCGAGCAAAGAAAGAAAATGAAACCGAGGCGCACGAGACAGTGGAGAAGCCATCAGTTATTACATCTCGCTCTGAATAATTTACCTGTCACTGTGACTGTGTCAATCACTACACTGAGACACTACTCTATTTGGTGATAGTGATAATCCTGTAATGGGAACTGGGACATTTTCCTGCCTGAAATCTATTACAGTAGGAAACAAGACTGGGAATCCGCAGCCATGCTAGCGGCTCTGTCAGGGCTGTGTTTGTGCTTGGAGGTGACATGAGCTAAATCTGATGCTAACATGCTCACAATATCAATGCTAACATGATGATTTTACAATTATAATCGCCACCATACTTTGTTTAGTGGGTTAACATCACTGACAGAAGTGAAGTCAATGCAGTGTCTCAAACCTGCAGGGGGGAGCCTTGTGGGTTGCAAAAATTAAGTCTGATAGTATGGATTCTTATGGGACTCCACTTCTCACTCGATTTATTAGCCCAATGAACAGTTTCCTAATGAGTTTAGGATATCAATTGCTAGTTTCAAGTCTTCTTCCATACAGCATGGAGTTCATTTTGTAAATGATGGTCCCATTTAGAGTAAAATAGATAAAGCAGGGCATGCTTTAGGGTCTGGATCAGCACTCCGATCAGGATCCGATCTGCTTAAACGCAGTCAAAGTGGATGGACACGAATGTTTTATGTGAAGATGAAACCATATTATCATCACTATGTTGTTGCTGCTCTTTACATTCCCCCAGATGCAAATTCTAAAGATGACGTGCTGATTTCTTTGCTAGGTGTAGGCTATGTATATATGTATATAAATAACTGTATACATATTATTTTATTGTTTGGTATCCAAACTTGTTGTGCCACCTTGTGTTGTTTAATGATAAAACTAATTACCTTGTGATAGTTGTTGACGTACTGGGCAAAGTTGGTCTTAAAGTTGGTTTAAATATGAATTTTTTTACAGACATTCATGGTAGCCCACAGAATGAATCCTACTGACTTTGGTGATGCCTGAATTTCCGTGTGGTGCCACCAGCAGCTTTTAGTCAAATATCTTCACACCTATTAGATGGAGTGCCATGAAATTTGGTACAGACGCTCATGTTCCCCTCAGGATGAGCACCACCTGTACAGAACAACTTAATTGTCAGACCAACATGTTCAGGCTTGTGGCTTTCATCGGGAGGTTCATCCATAACCATGACCATTGGTGATCCTCTGACTTTTTATCTTTGTCCACTACTTTAGTTTATTCTATAACTGCATGGGATAAGCATAAAGTGGGCATGTCTACAGAGAGGACACTCGTGGGTACCCATTTTCATTCAGATATCTTGAGGTCAGAGGTCATGGGATACCTTTGAAAATGCCCATGTCAGTTTTTCCATCGCCCAGATTTTGCCTACCTTTGGACATCTAGTTTCACATGATGCCAGTATCACCTAAGCTTTAAAACGGAGCTGCTAAAACCTCTGGAAACGCCCCTGAACATGGGAAACATAAAACCTGCTAAATATGAATGTTAGCATTGATATTGTGAGTATATAAGTGCGCTGACCTTAGCATTTAGCTCAAAGTCTTGTTGCTGGTTAGTTGGTTTGTGTAAAAACCAGACAAAACCTCTTACAGTTTATTATAACACTTGTTTTGCTCTGCCCATGTCTGGTAGGATCGAATTCAGTTTTGGCATGACCAATCCCATCGCTACCACACAGAGCTGCAGGATTTTAAAAAGCTAACTGCTGAGGCCATGGACGGCCTGAAGAACGAGCACAGCTTGCTGTTCAAAGACCTTGAAGGAGCTGCTGTCAAAGTGGACCGGGTGGAGCGAGAGATGGACTATGTGGAGACTCAGACTTCCCCTCGGGCCTGTGCGAATAAGGCAGAGAAGGTAGTGGAGCAGGGAGCCTGGGGGCTGGAGGAGAGCAGAGGAGAGGAAGAGGAGGAAGACTGGGAGGAGCTGTACTCCAGAGTCTCTGGTGAGCTGCAGGGAAGTACATTCGTATTTCAGCCAAACGTCCTCTGTGGGACGGCTGCCTTTGATCTTTCATTTTCATTCATGACAGAGCACTGGCACCATCAGAACCTATATACAGTAGCTTGTATGTTCTATGGTTAAATTTAGCATACACATCACACCAGGCACTATACCACCCTCATTTGCAGAGTTGCTGTCTTGGAAAAGCCATGCCACTGGAAAATGGGAAACAAACACGTTGCTGTTACAAGTCATTTAACGGAGTGCTTTGAGTCAGTGGGCAGTCATGTTTTCCAGGAAAAATGTGACTTGATGCATTTCTTTCAGCAGAGCTACTCCCCCGTTTGTGCTGTTTGAGCACAGCATTTGTCTTTATAATCTTCAGATCCCAAGGCGTGCTGCTACAAACAATGCTGAGCTACAACTCTGCTAATACAGGGGACTTATAACCCTTTTAAAGCCTGATGTGGAAAGTTGTGAAATAACATTTTAATTCCACGAAACACATAAGACTTTATAATTGGAGTTTCTCCGAACAGTAAGCAAAGGATCTATATTTTTGCACTTAATTGGTTTCAAAAGCTAAATCTCATTGGTACCATTTGAACAGACTCCTCATAAAAACCAAATGAAACAAATATTGATTCCTTTGTTATTCTCCCTCACTTAATAAGACAATCAATAACACATAAATTCAAGAATTATGTAGTAATATATCATAATAATAATAACAATAATATCATAGGTGCTCTGCTCAGAATCATATTGGTAGTTATGCTCTACATAATCATGGTAGATTTCTGTCATTCAAATACAGATTGAATCATGGTACAATGTAGAGCAAAGGCTTCTCTATTACTTTCAGTGTGTAAAATCGTCTGTTCAATCTGGAGCTGCTGAGTCTCTGCGGAGAGGAGGGACAGGAAGCTGCCCCGAAGCTGTGGCATTACTCTTCAAGCTCATGTTCGCAGGAGTGAGCTCTGCACACAGTGAACCATTGTGAATGTCTGTGAACTGACCCAAAACAAACTTTACCGCATTGTAGGGACCCATTTCTGATTTGCAAGCACAATGCTAATTTGGCTCCAGGACACATCAGGGGGACATCCTTTGTTTGTGCATTTCAGTGAAAGCGGTGTATTAATCTTACTTCTTTTACAGAAAGCAATTTCATGTTGTCTGTGTGCTGCACTAATACTTCCTCTCATTATGAGTCTGTGTGTCCAATTTCCCCCTGACTGGTTTGAATTTGCCTTAATTTGGAGAGTCAGATATTAACCGCCGTAGGCTGCTAGATGTTTTCTAAACGTTAGGTTGCAAATACAGATTTCAGCTGAGGAAAGGCACTTTACTGAAACATGTTAATGGAACAAAATGTCGCAGCTGCGGATCCAAATCAAAATTTTTATTATTGCAATTATATAAATTTTACACCTGGGAAATTTTTTTTGTCATCATAATTGTGTCATTTATTACATAGACATCTGGCTGCAGCTTTAAAGATTATATATATATATATATATATATATATATGAGATTTTAAACATTAATATAGCAGCAAACTATTTGCTATTTAAAGATATAGTGGAGTAATGGCCGTGCACGCATGTTAGTTCATGTGAGTCCTGCTTCGAACAGAAGAGAGCGACTTAAACGGCTGTTTTTGTCATCTGCGTCAGTGAATCAAGGATTTATTTCGACCAAAGCAGAGTTGGTGATTATTGGAACAGCAACAAAGACGGCTTTGATGAGTTTTATTTGGTTACAACCAACAGCTGTCATCACATTTTCATTCAGATGTTTTAATTGATGTTTGTGTTACATTGCTTAAACTGGAAATATTCACTTCATACATCACTGAGGTTATGGTTATATCTACTTTTTAAGGCCTATTTTTTTTCAATATGCTTTATATTATGAACGATGTCCTTCATGAACAACATTTTCTGCCAGAGAGAACAGTTTTGGTTATTTGAAAGATTCCTGTTTTTGCCCCTCGGCTGTCCTTGAGCCATCATAAGGTAACATCAGATCATAAACCAGAAAAACAAGGGTGCATTTGTCTTCTGCAGTTCTCCACTATTTTCTGGTAAGAAAAAAGTAAAGATTTTTTGTAAATGTAATTGCGCTAATTAATTTGAAAATGTAATTAGTTACATTACTAGTTACCTCCAAAAGTAGTGGAATTACAGTTGCTCCCAGCACTGCATCTAGGTTTGACCATGATTAATAGTTTAAAGGTACTACAAGAGAGTTTTAACAGGTTATGAAACAGTATCAGTTTAATACTGATGCCTCTATATGACGTACATAAACACAATCATCAGCAAGAAGATTGGCTATTTCTAAATAGTTATTCTTAATTCGGCCACCGGGTTAGATTCACATTGAAATCAATGAAATGAGGCAGTGGAAACACTACCGCTTTTGTCCACAGGGGCCGCCAGACTCAACACAAAACGTAAGTTCCTTGTAGCAGCTTTAAGCACAAAAACATTATCCTTCTCTCTTTGTTCTCTCACTGCAGACTGTGTGGAAATCATCTCTAGCATCAGATCAGTGAAGATCCTGAAGCGAGTGGGCAGTCCCAAGGGCATGTGGACCAGGGACCCCAGGTCGTCCAAGGTTTACGTCTTTAATGGGACATCCGGAGAAAGCATCTACCAGTTCAACTCTGTACGTGACTTTTCCCGCTCTCCTGGTGTCACTAGCAGCAGACAGATCAGGCTTCCCTCTGAGTGGAGCGGTCCTGGCAGCGCTGTTTATAACGGCTATTTGTACTACATACAGCAGGAGGCCGATACAGACGTGCAGGTGGTTAAATATGACCTGCTGAGTGGCTCGGTGACAGACATTGCCATGTTCCCTGTGGAGAGCCAAGCTACTGTTTACAACCTCAACCCAGAAACTGTTGCGGACCTCGCAGCAGACGACGAGGGCCTGTGGCTCCTGTACGCTACCAGCGACAGCGAACCAAACATCCACCTCGCACAGATGGACCCTGCCACGCTCGACATAGAGCAAATCTGGGACACCCGCTGCCCACGGGAGAACGCGGAGGCGGCTTTTGTAGTCTGTGGGACTGTCTATGTCGTTTACAACACCCGCCTGGCCAGCCGGTCTCGGGTTCAGTGCGTGTTTGACGTCAACGACATGGTGGTCAGCGAGGAGGCTCCCCTGCTCTACTTTCCAAGGAGATATGGATCTCACGCTAGTCTGAAATACAACCCTGAGGAGAAACAGCTCTATGGCTGGGACGATGGCTACCAAATCATCTACAGACTGACCATGAAGAGGAAACTCCTGGTCTGACAGCAGGGAAGGGGTGTCATGTTTTCAAAGGAAAGGATGAAAACTAGGAGCAGTAAATTTGTTCCCGCTATGTCTCTCAGTAGCCTGCAGGCTTTTCATTCATGGTAGATTTAATACACATCACACATTTTTATGCTAATTAAATAGCTTTTGAACTATTATTTATTAATTTGTTCCCTTTCTTACATGTGTAATATAACAAAACACAACGAAACAAAGATAAAAAACATGAAAATGTCACGCTGTTTATTAGAGGTTGTCACGTCTTACTGCTGTGTGGTGTGTGTGTGTGTATCCTCCCCTCATTTAATTTGACCATTTGATTCCGACGAAATCTCATTTCCTTTGTGTCCGTTCCTGCTTGTTAAGCCACTGGCTGTGCCGTCATTATATGCTGCGCGTTGCCACAAAACACACAGCACAGAGCTCATTTTGCATAAGTCTTTTAATCAAAGAAAAGAAAATCATGTCACAGAACTGATAACACATCACATCCCATGGGAGAAAAAAAAACAACAAACTCTTTTCTGCCGTTGATTTTCAGACTTGTTGAAACAAAAGAAAAGACAATTTGTGTTGGAAATACTGTATGCTATTTCAGTTTACTTTATTACACACTGGGTCACTCATTATTGTGATTCTTGATAATGATCTAAAATCTAAGAAGAAGAAACTCATAATAGACTTGTCTTGAACTAACAACTGTTGATATCAATCACCAGAACATTTTCTCAAACATTTCTATTATTACAAATACAAAATGTTCAATAAAAAATTGGAAATTCAGTGCTATCATAACAGTTGGAAGGGATACAAGATCATATCAAGAAACATTACAATATTAGGCAAAGCTAGAAGGGCTCGAGTCCATAAACTGAGGCAATTGATTTAACGGGTTTTTTCTACTATGAAAACACAGCACATTGGCAGAGAAATATATGACTATCATAAAGCACGTTGAGAAAAGAAAAGAAGAGGAACAGAAACGTTATTTTTCACCGACTTGTTTCAAATTTTACACTAAAATAAGATATCAGAAATCTATGAAACAACTGTGTGAAGGAGAGCAAACTGTGACATTTTGTGGAGTAGTGCTGATGCTATGATGGATTACGTCAAGCACGAACAATAAAGCACTGACTCATACGCCATAACAAGTGCCAATTAGAGAAATGCCACTGCTCTGTAGACGCTGACCTGTCTACCCATCAGCTGCCCCCGCTCTGTCGTCTTAGACTCGCACACACACAGAGGTCGTAAACAGCTCGCTCCGGATAAAACCTACCCGTGACGGAAATGGCTAAAACAGATCTGGATGGGTCTGTTGAATGCATCTGCTCATGTCTTGATGTCTGGCCCCCAGTTTCTCAAAGACATTTTCACAAACTCTGTGATATATAGCTTGTTCATTGTACAGTAGTATAACAGTTTGAGCCAAAGTATTACTTGTCCTCTTTTGCTGAATGAGGCACCAGCAGTCTAGACCATTCTAAGCCACTGCCAAGAACATTGTTACATATCAGATTAAAGATGCTGTGGGCTGCTGTTGAGATAATACAAATGCTATTCAATAAATGGTCTTCATATCGAAAAGAAATTATCTGTACAAGCCTTACGAAATATAATCTGTGCATGTCTCCTGGGAGTCTTCCGGCCTGATATCAAATTGACTCTCTAGCTTAACATTTCCTGGCCCAAATGTACTGATGGTATCTGTGCTTGTCAGTTAGACTACGACTGGAGGGTAAACCTTAAACTGGTGGAAAATAATGTTAAAGGACCAGTGTGTAGGAACTAACTGAACACCACTCTGTATTTGATGACAAGGGAACGAGAATGGGTGAAAGTGTGTAGGAGAAACTACAGTGGCCATGAAACTTGAAACGCAAAAAGGCCCTATCTACAGCCAGTGTTTGGTTTGTGCATTCTGGGCTACTGTAGAAACATGGCGGTTCAACATGGTGGACTCGGTGGAAGGCGACCCACAGCGTCTGTAGGTACAATTCTAAGGTAACAAAAAAAAACGATTCTTATTTTTAGGTGATTATACACTAATGAAAACATACCTATGAATATTATATTCTGACAATAGAGCCTCTTAAATGTTACACACTGGACCTTTAATATAAACAAAATTATTATGTTTTAGTCTCAAGATGTAACTTCCATTACTAATATTTTTAATCAAAAGCATGACGTGTTTCCTGTTTGCAAAAAAACTGAGGATACTTCAGATAACTCGGTCAGTCATATTATCGCAAAACCAAATGATATTAAATTAGCTCTTGCAAGTGAGGAATGGCCATCAAATGTCAAAAAAACACAACATGAATTATCGTTTAAAAACATTATGCTTGGTTGGGGTGTAAAAGTTGGCGTATTGATGAAAGCAAAGTGCAACAAAGTGTGATGGAAACTGACTTAGCAGTTACGACGTACAACAAGGATGTGACTTCACTCCCCTGAGGAGATGAAAATTGTGACAGATAAAACATCAGATCTGTGAAAATAAAACTGTAAAGTTCCTCTAATGAATACATGGCTTTCTACCTTTTGAGGTTTGACTGGCACTCTTATAGTTACGTTGTGTTGTTGTGCTCTCTTCTGAATGATTTATAGCACCCGAATGCGGAATTAGCGCAACCAACTGTTTATCTCAACGGACCCAACGTCGAACATTCGCATAAGGGTACTGAATGGAAACGCATAATTATTTGCATTTTCTTTTGTGGATATTTTTATTACCTTTGATTTTAAATCTGTCTGAGTTTCTTCCACACCAGTTCCTGTGCAAAACTATCCACCACCTTTTTAACATCCATTGCTCGGACCAGAACGCAAGATGCTTACAGCTAATTATGCACTCTGAGCTGATGGAAGGTTTCCTTCTTGGGATATAGAACATTTTCCACACATTACATTTGTGACTTGTGCCTTTCATGGCACAAAACCTCCTTTCCATAAGCTGTCAAGTCATTAATCCCCTCTCCTACCCCGAGTGTGTGCGCGCCTCAATGCTTGGAAAACCACATCCAGTAGTGGCAAAACTACTACGACTGTAAACCGGAGGAAAACAATGTTAATATAAACCAAATTATTAAGTTTTATTCTCACCACAAGCTATACGGAACCTTCATTACGTATATTTTTTTTAATTGAAAGCTATAGATATAATAGTGTTTTTTACCTGAACAATTACAAAATCCACTATAGGACAGTCATCTAGGCCTTAAGTGGAATTTTGTGCATCTTTTATCTGACAAAAACGAAAAAGAAAACTGATATAACAGCAGTGCTGCAGTCTTTTTCTTAATCACATCAAATATCTTCAAAGATAATCCATTTATCACATGTTGCAGAGCAAGCATCTGAATGGCAAGTTCAAATACACGTTATCCCTGTACAACAGTATGATTAATGACAGGATAAACATCAAGAAAGTTGCATGTTTCTAAGTTCAAAAGACAAATATGTTCACCTTTTTCAGAGTTTAGGTTTTTCTCAATCATCACCACCAACAAGGCTACATATATTCAAAATGTAAGTTATTATTTTTTTATCTATACCTATCATTGTATCTTTTCTGGTTTTCTGTTCAGAAAAACAAAACATACATACGGTAACTGGCTGACGGCTTTACATGAAACTATACACATCCACCAAAACCTCTTCAGAAAAAGAACAAGAGGAGACAAAGAAGTGCTTTTGAAGAGTGTTTGTCGGAAGGAAAACATGAGTGTTTGTGTGAGTTTTCGTTTGGAAGAGAGGGTGACATTGCTCAGAAGCAAACATCAAACAGAGAAGGAGGTAAGGGTGTGTAAAGTGTGCTTACAATTTCCCTGTTTACAGAAACCTCCAGAGCTCCCTTGACAAAAAGCTTGTTTCTGTCAAAATTATGTTTTTTTTTCATTGTCTATGTAAAAATCTTTTCTTTTTCGGTTGTCTTTTTGTCGTTAGTCGTTACGCTTGTTTGTGCCTTTGTCAGGTAATTTAACCTTCTACTTCTTGTTTTGAAAATTGACAAAAGATTGAAAAAAAAAATGTTTTTCTTTTAGTAATGACACTGCAGCCAATTTGCTCTCATGTGAATACCAATAATCCTGTTAGTTCTTCTTCTTTGTTACATAAAACTTCTTGTCTTTGCTGCTTGTGAAAACACACTAAAGCTGCAAATTGCCAAGTTGAGAATATTTTTAGTTTCTGCCTGATCCAACTTCTCAAATAATTGCTTCTGTTTTTGATGAAACTGGAAGTACAGCGAACTCAGTCGGATCTTTGAAACTCATTTCAGTTTTGCTATTCACAAACAATAACGACTAATGGAGCGGTTTTTACATCTAATAGTTCCAAAATGCTACAGTTCAGTATCGTATGTATTTATGCTAATACAGCACTGTGAAATTCAATGAGAGAGAGCCGTAGAGTTCTGAAATTGATTCAGATCCCGTTTAAGATCGTCTCTTTTTCTACCCCGGCCGTGTCCTCAGCTTCCCTCTCTGCAACTTCCGCTGCTCTCAGGGAGCGAAATCTTCGTTCTACCATCAAAGAGTCTCTGCAGCACAAAGCTGAATCTTCAGCGCTTGGAAAGTCTCCTTTGAAGACGCCGAGATCCCTTCACCTCAGCTTGGACAGCTCAATATTAAATGTCTGCAGATTGGATGTCCAGCCAATCTCTTCTCAGGACAACGAGGGTCATCACAACACCCACATTTCAAATCAGTTACCCCTAAAACTTTAACCCGAAAAGACTGCGCTTCACACAACTAACTGACTGACGGTGGTCCTAGATCAGTTCTTGGGAGTGCTCTGGGACTAGACTTGAGGAAGGGAGGGATAGAGAGTGAGAGAGAGAGAGAGGGAGAGGGAGAGAGAGGGGGAGACAGTGGGGTTGTGTTTCTCCTCAATCAGACAGACAGGAAGTGGATCAGCAGGAGGGAGGAAACCCCCTTCTGGGCTGCTGGGTCACAGGTGGCTCTGCTCAGGGACTAGCAGGGGGCCTGGGTGAGGGGCAGGAGCCTTGGCTGTCAAAGCTAGCTGTCCTCGCCTTCCACTGCAGGACACACAGACACAAGGAAATGATTCATAACACATATGTTGCTTATTTTTTTTATTTTTTTACACCGCTGCCACTCTAATATCTGTATAGAGGAGAGTGTTGGTGTTCCAGGAAAGTTTTGGACTCATACAAGGAACTCAGTGATTAATATCTGATAAGACACCCGTATACAATCTCAGCAGAAACAAGGAAACAATGTTACTTTTTTTTGTTTTTTAAAAAAAGAGAAAAAAAAAAAAAAAAAAAAAAATGTTACCCACCTTCCCTTTATGTCTATACCTAAATCCTTGGCTGCAAAAATAAATAATAAATAAAAAACAAATAAAAATTAAAATATATATATGAAGTAATGTAATATTAATGGATAATGTCTTTATTCTTTGCCTTAATCTTTATAAAAAGTTTTGGAACTTCAACTCCCAGAACCAAAGTTATATAAGTTCCAATGTTGAATAATAAAAAAGGTCTTAGCCGAAACGTTGGCCAAAATAAATTGGTGGAATTGAGATTAGTCAACTACACAGGAAATCTGTGTGTACGTTACCATGGATTCAATGAGACAGGCTACGGTCACAGATACGTGAACGCAAGTGATCGCCATTTGTCCGTTTTACGCGTCAACCACACACACATATTTGCTATTGGTTGAGGCTGCGATTTCACCAGTCAAACTCCACGAGAAGCAGAGATATGAATTGTCACCGGAAGCCTCTTCACTCACAAAGAATGGAAGTTAGAGGGAGGCAAATATTCACATTTGTGTTGTGTTATGTTGATTTCACGTATGTGTGACTGTGTCCTTTAGCTGTGAGCCAGCGATATTTTTTTTAATAAGCTGACATTGTGAAAGAAAGAAGCGGCTATAAAACAGTGTCACAACCCCAGCAAAATGACCTGTTTCACTATCAGAATTTGATCCAAACTGTCCAATAACAAGTCCAGAAATAGAGATAATGATATTCTCAAAAAGAGTAAGTCATACTGACCGTAAAAAAATGTGTATCACGTCTGTGTGTTCAGATTTGAGTTATGAGTCAGAGCAGGAGTCTGTTTTTTGACGCACCACTGCTTTAATTCCCTCCATGAGCTGTTTGTCATTGCTGTAGCTGCCTCTGTTGGAAGTGTCGGTAAGCGGTTGCACCAGCGGTTGTTTTCAGAACACCTGCATACACCTGTCCCTTAAATGCAGTATCTTTCTTGCCTCATGTCTCTCCCTCTGTGCTGCTGTCTCCTCCACCACCACCCCTCCAAACTTACAGCAGACGCTTCAAACTGGGAGCCGAATTACCAGCTTAGCCCCCGATTTCTCATCCTAAATGATGAACACACACACAAAATACTTCTGTCCTAAACCTACCTCTTTCTCAGATTTCTTGGACTCCAGCAGGGGGTGCCAGTGTGCAATGGGCTTGCGTGGATATGCCAGCATTTCGTTCCAGTGGTCCCTGCCAAGTCCCTCGGCATTGCACCCAACCCTCATCACACCAATGATCTCATTATGACCTACCCTGTGGGGACACACACGTACTGTATAAATACATCTGATTTAACCTGACACGACATCTCATACATCAAACTGTTATATATAATTGCAAGAAGGGCATTTTGTAATGAGAGGAGACACAAATCTCAACCTGGATGTGCCGCCGATTGATACGGTGAGTCTGCAGCTGATTGTCTCAGGGACACTTGAATTGACTCATCTCTGGACGCCCATCAAAGGAAATCTTTGCTGCACTAACAATGTCTGAAGTGTAAATGAAGGCAGTGTTTTCTTGACATAATCCCTAGATCCTGATTTAATCCTAGCATAAGAGCAGACAGTAAAGAAATCACAAGAGGCTGTTCTTTTTATACTACATAGTAGAAACACATACATACACACACACACACACACATTGTGACCTTTAACATGCGTGTTCTCATTCTGTCAGCACGCTGAACTCTTTTTCCCTTTCCTGTTAGAGCTTCACGTACCTTAAACATAAAGGTACTGTAGTGCGCTATACTCCTTTTCTGAAGATCATCAATTTAACTGACTCATTTGAAAATGAGGAATAATCAAAATCTTTTTTCATTAAAGATCCTCTCCAGGCATAAAAATACTCGGCTTTCAATAATAATTTGTGTCTGATATGGTTGTTCCAGACAAATGAATGAGTGGTAAAGTCTCAAAATCACATCTACTCCTTTTCCTTCATTGAAAAATCTAGAATTTATGACTATGCAAATATTTTTCATTTTAAAGGTTTAACTAAAGGACAGAAGATTTCTCAGGCTGCACTGAAAATGTTTCAGGTTTTAACACTTGTCTAAGTTGTACAATGTAGGGCTTTTCCATTTGCGCGCCGAGTCAAGCCATGCTGCGCTGATTTGCATCTCCATTACCAGTTTAAACGCACAGAGTTGTGCCGCGCTGCGCCTGACATGTCGGGGCCAGCCTCCAAGCGGGTTGCGGTGACGTCTCGCCAACCATGGCCAGCCCATAACGACTCCTCTTTTCGCCCTCAAACAAGTGTGTGTTCTGAGACTTTCAGGAGAGCAGAGAGAGAGACAGATGTTTTCAAAGTCTCTGAGCGTTCAGCTCTCAGTAGTCTTGTAGCTTCTAACTGAATCTCTTTGGTTTGAAGTTTAGTTTCTGTCGTGCGTTTCTGTTTGTACTTTAAGATATCTGCTTTATGTTACCGTTTCATGTTCGCTTTCATCTGTGTAGGAGTCGTGTTACGTTACTGCTGACTAAAACCCCAAATTTCCTGATTTTGATGAGAATTTTATTGTGAAAAATGTATAGGGAATCAAATTAAATTAGTGGAGCTTAGATAGCGGCAAAATACAACAAGTTTACGTACTACTATTGAATCTTGAGCTCTCTCTACTATTGCTGCTCTCTCTGGCTGTAAAGACACACCTCTACCTCGGGTAGTCCTGTTGTAATGGAGATGCAAATCCCTGCTGTGCTGGGCTGAGTCAAATTGAATCAAGCCAAGCCAGAACATGAGTATGGAGTCAAAATCATGCTCTTATGAACTCGTCTTAAACTCAGCACAGTGAAGGTCAAACATCCAAATAACAAAAAACCAAACACATTTTCATTATTGTCTTAAATTAGATGTTTGGTTTGTACGTACAAATCGTAGTCCATGACAGAGATGTGCAGGCTGACATGGTCCATACTGTCTGGCGGGATGTCAAAGATGATGGCCTCGTTGTAGGAGGGATTCAGGGTGTTCTTTTTTATGCTTGTCTTCTTCTTTTTCAAACGTCGCCCGTCACATATGAGCGAAACTTTGACGTAGGGATCTAATCAGTGAGAAGAGAAGAGAAAGAACAAAGACAGACTTTATCTAAAGAAAAGTGCTGATAATTAAATATCACCATGTCTGAACTCTTTGCAAGGTATCCATCTTATGTAGGAAACTGACAGAGCCATAATTAGCATGAAGATCAGGCGTCTGGGATTATTAAAAGAGAGCGGTGTTACAATGTTTGCCTTGACTGCCAAAACATCTTCAAAGATGTCCGTGAAGATAGAGCCATCAGTGGCCTATTTCATCACCCAGTGTGTCACGAGCGTGTGTGTGTGTGTGTGTGTGTGGAGTTTTTTTCTTTTCTTTTTGGTTTCTACTTAAGCATGAAAGCAACCCTGGAGGACCTGGCATCAGTAATGTGCAGAAAAGTAGATGAGTCAACGCCTTGTGTAAACAAAGGAGATATGAGGCGATAGATAGCTTAAACAGCATGACTGAGAGAGCTTCCTGATGAATGCAGATTTCGATCTTCATCCTTCAGTGGCAAATCGCCTCGTATGATCCATTATCCCACGTTTTAGTCCGATGTAAGCTGCCCTAAATCTATAAACAACAAACAAGAGTGCTTGCTTTGCAGCCCAATATGCTTGACGGCACAATTTGATAGCTACGGGTTTACGATGCAGAGATTGAAATAATGGCAGACAGCTAAGCCCCTAAAAACTCAGGGGATTAAAAATCGTGAAATGTCATTAAACATGGGAGGAAAAATGCCACATTCACTCCGAATTACACCTGAACTCTGGCATTTAATGCACAATAAATGTCACATTTTACAAGTGATATGAGTTTTGTGGGGAAACATGCAGTCGATTAAAATAAACAGACCGCCTGCAACTATTTGCTGACATTGTCTTAATATTGCAAGTGTTGAATATTAATAAGTGCTGAAATAAACAGAGTGCAGCTGTAGAGATGGGTTGCCAGTGTTTGTTCACTTAATCTGACAAGCTTACAATTGGATATTCATGGGGGGGGATCATTCATTTTGCGCCACTGCAGCTGTAAGTGAATCACACAAACACACACCTGAGTATCCAGTGATGTCCATGGCCTTGAGGTTCCTGCACTTGATGACAGTAAGTGTGAGTCTGCCTGCGGTGGGCAGGTAGCATAGTGAAAACATGATCTCCCCAAGGTCAACACTTTCCTGTGGGAACAAACACACACACACACAAAAATCTATTTCATTTTTACATTCAACCCTGATGCTTTGATCCAGAGCGATGTATGATAAGTGCAGTGGCTCATCCTCCTGGTCTGTGTCTGAGATCAATGCTATATTTTATTTATAGTTTGCTCTTAGTAGAGCTCAGTCATAGAAGCAAACAGTGAAGACACAAAAATAAAATCAAAATAAAAAATACAACTTTTAATGCACTACTGTGTTATCTGTTATCCTTCTCAACTTTTATCATGAAACTGCAAAAACAGCAAAGTTTATGGTGGCCTCTTGTTCCAATTAGTGTAAGAAAGTATTTAAAAATATCATATTGCAGTATTTAGTTTTATGATATTGTATCAATTCTCAATAACACTGTATCAACTTTTGTGTTTAAACTCACAACTGATAGACAGAAGTGTTGTAAACACATGGCTATTTGATGTTGGATGTTACAGGGACTATGATAAATAAAAATTCAGATCCCACAGTTTTTATTTTGGTGTTCTCTATACTAGGTTTTCCTAAAATTTGATTATTTGTATATATATATGTATCATATCACCAGATTCTTGCCAATACATAGCCGTAGTTCCCAAAAGTAATAAAATCCGATTCTAACAATTGAGACTAGAAGACCTAAACTAATTAGAGCGCAGATTACACATAAAGGTGTGTGAAAGAGATAATATGATGCAAAATAATGCAACTTCTCCATTTGCATTTTTGGCTTGAAAAAGGACTGCATTATGAGCCTGTTGTTAACTGCAGCATTGTTTTTAGATCAGGTACAGGAGGGATGCAGGTGTATTGTGTTGAATAACAAGTGGAGAATATTTGTTGTAAAGCATGCTGCGGGTTAGAGAATGAGATGTATTGTCGTCATTTTGTACGACTACTCAAGTCTGTTTGCCAGGATCTGCTTAACTTAGCATAAAGAGTGAAAAACGGGGGGGGGCAGTTAGCCTGGCTCTGTCCAACGTTCAATACAGCAGCACCTCTAAAGGCCTCTTCAACAGGACTGTACATTATTTAATTATATTAAAGGTTTTAATGAAGAGGAGAACATCTCTCTGAGCCAACAAGCTTGCTACTCGTCTGCAGATAGCTCGGTCGCTAAAAGTTCACACGGTTTATTCCAAAGAAGTTCAGTATTTGTATTAACTCATGTAACTCTCTGCAAACAATTCCACAGCTAATAAGCTACGATAGCGTCCTCCGTTTTGGTCTCTCCGACTCTCCGTACCCTCAAATGTCAGGAGGGCTTGCTGTTGGTCAGTGTACGCTGTAGTAGACAAACAAATGCAATTTAATTTCTGTTGGACTACGGAAAAACAGCCAGGTTAGCTGCTTCCAGTCTTTATGCTAAGATAAGATAAGCTAAGCTAAGCCCCCTGCCTCTAGGTCCATAGTTAATGCACAGACACGAGGTTTCCTCTTTCTCTTTCTATCCAGAATGAGCATTGTTGTTGTGGAGTTATCTTCATTCATTCCCTTGAGTCAATGTTGGTGTGTATGCTGAGAGGAAGGTGCACATTCGCTCATTTGATCCACATTTTTATGAACTGTGGAGTTGTGATGTTTGAAAGATGCTTGTTGACTTGTGTTTAGTCTTCGTGCCCACACAGGTTTTCTCTAGGGGGGACCTGCTCTACCCTTTGAGAGGAAGCAGTGTGCTTTCTTTCTAAAATGTCAGTGGGCAATGTTTTCAGCTGTCAGTCAATTTTAAGGAAGGGAATGCTTACTGGTTTATCATTATTAATATGTATGTTTAATCATGCCTATTAGAGGGTAAATGTGATTTTGTTAAAGTATAATTGAGTGTAATGTATTTATCTCTAAATAAGGGTATTTTGAAGCCACCACTAATGTTTAATCACAGAGCCTCTTCCTGATTGGCCACACAGAGCAGGTGATGGTCTATAAAAGGCTTTGGAAGACAGCAGACGGGTTGGTCTGTTTTTCCCACGCACCAAGAGTTGTTTGTGTTTTTTATACTGTTTTTTTTTCCTCACTGACTATCTGCAGACAACCTTAAGAAGGAAACCTAATGAAATGGGGTTTTTTTTTGTCTTGTTTTGTTTCTGTTTAAATTGTCTTTCTCTGAGAAATCAATGCCTGCATGCTGCTCTGCCCTTCCCACTCACGCTATCAACCATCCTCAAGTGCAGCAGCAAGCACCCACAATAACGTTTCTTTAAAAGCAAGATTGTAAAGTTGTAAGAAAAATATATATTTATCAGAAATAATCTTCTCTGAAAAAGAAAATGTGTTTTGAGCTTTTCCTTTTATACCCTGAAGCCTCCTGTGGAGAAGAAAAAAAGCAAAGGTCTACCATACAGCGCTATTTCACTGAGAAAAGGAAACAACTGGGCTTCACTTTGAGTCCTCGAGGTTATTTAACTTTCAGAATCTCCTTCAAACAATTACATTCTGAAATCATGGCCGACCTCCCGATCAACTTTTGCCAAACATCCAAATTTCATTATTCTCACCACAGTTTTCATTACATTATCAAAAACAACAACAAATTCTGATCATGATTCCAGATAATCATCATCGCTCAAGACAGTAAATCAAAAGCAAATAGAAAACATCACATTTACAGCTCAAGAGAACACAACCCAATTACCCACACAATCTACGAGTGAATGAGAAGATTTTTCTCATTTTCTTGACTCTAAATTACTTTTAAGACTAAACTTAGCTGTTCATCTACTGAAATACGAACTTTCACTTGTGTGGCAAGTATGAGTCCCTCCTAAGCTAATAGTCTCAAATGGAATGAAAGCCTTGTTATCTGTCTCGTGTGAGGTTTTTAGCCCCATCCTATAAACTGTATTAAGGTTGCACAGACCCCTAATCTCTCCAAATGAGCTTGGTGAGAACGCTGCTGATTGGCAAATCTCAACTCGTCTGTCTGAGTGCTGCAGTCTTAACGCCTCCTCACACATGCAGCTGCGCTCTGGCTTTTCTCCGCTGTGGAACTGAGGGATTTCGTTTGAAGGGTGTGAAGGTTCAGCCATAATGTGAGAGCACAGCAGAAATGTCAAGTGTTGTAAAAGCATGAAGTGACACTTTGATTGTCCTCGTAGAAACACAGGCTGTTTTGGTGTCAGTCAGTATCATCTGCACTGCATTTATCATGTTTTAGCCACGCTAGCGGCATGGCTCCAGGGACAGAAATGTCAGTCGACAGGTCGTTAGGTCAGTCCACCACTTTGGTTCAGATTGAAATATCTAATATAATGACAATTTGATTGATTGCTATGCAATTTTATACAGGCACCGATGGTGCCCAGAGCTCGAATCGTATTAACTCCGGTGACCGCCTCACTTTCCCTTTAGTGCCAACAATGGGTAAAAGTTTTTCATGTATCCAGTGAAAAATCGTACCACACAAAATCTTTTGGTGGTTGCCTTAACTTTTCCTCTAGCACCAGGTTGAAATTTGTGATTTTAAGTGAAATGTGTCATTGAATAGGTTGTGTTGAAATTTGGACATCCAGGTCCCCTTCAGGATAAACTGTTATAAATTTGGTGAGGCCTTAACGAATAAAAGAAAAGTCTAATACGCTGCCCTTTCGTTACTTTTTAAAAAGAAAATACATTCCACAGCTTCAGCTATACTCTATTCAGTGCTAATTAAATAATTCTTGAATTTCCCTCGGGATAAATAAAGTATCTATCTATCTATCTAATTAACAATGTTAGCATTTAAAGCTAGTAGTAGGCGCTTTGAAGGGGTGGGATGCCATCCCCCCTTGTTAACCTAAGCCATCCCCTAGTAGCAGAGAGAGTGGGGCAGAGCGGTTGTTAGTCCAGTCTGCCTGACTCATTGATCCTTTATCTGACTGAGGTTTGTGCAAATTAGAATCCATGGCCCCAACCATGGCTATGAAATATCAGTAGCCTAACTGTGCTGTGTATTGACAAATCCATGGCGCTGTCCATGGTGATGAAGTAGCAGACGGATTTGTAATTACTCCTTTTTCTTTCAGCACTGCCCTTCTGTCAGTTTCTCTAAACTATGTACTATAAATACTCAGCTATAAACTCTTTATAGTAGTGTCAACTTCAGGATCATAGAGACACTGTAGTGTATTGGTGTTTGGTGTTGTTTGGTGGTGTCAGGGCAGGGGGGGTGCTCCCATTGGGCCATCCCAACATGTTCGCACTCCCAACTTTGTAAAATATTCTGTTGCTTGGTTAGTGGCCATCCACTCAAATATACGCTGTAAGTGCCCTCATTGTGTCATTTCTAGACCTGCGGGGCTCTACGGTCAAGTTAGCAATAAGACCTTCAAAATAAATCTTAACGTTGTGAAACAGTCAGCTTACGTTTAGGCACAAAAACTACTTCCTTAGGTAACTACTTACTGACAGGCCAAAAAACTAGTTAGGATAATGAAAAGATAGTAAGTTACGTGGCGTACCTGATGTAACTGAAGTACATGAATAAAACAAAAGTAACGTGACCTGAAGATGAACGTTACATAAATACCACAAGGAAATTATTACAAATACAACAGATCAAATCAGCTGCTACTATTGGATGCACTGCCATGTAATTTGGTACAGATATTCACATCCCCCTCAGGATGAACTGTAATTGATTTTAAATTTAGCGCCATCATCAGGTCAGAATTTTACTGTTGTTTAGGGCTAACAAACAAATGTTAGCATCCTAAAATGCTGAAACTAAGATGGTGAACATTAAACCTGCTACACATCGTCATGTTAACATGAGCCTGTGAGCATGACTGTGGACTCTTGCCCTGCTTTAATCTCAACTGTCAAGTCAATTAGTTTATCTTTTACTGTATTTACATTTCCGATGTATTATTTATCATACACTATGGATGATTTATAACGAACACTGACTTTTTAGACACTCACACTAACTTACACTTCCATTAATGCCACTGATACATAAACCTTCTCAAAAAAGCTTAGTCAGATCGTACACGTATGAGGAATGGCCTGAAGTCAATAAGTATACTAGTCTCCTCCAGACTATCTTATCTTAGTAATGTTAGTATAAGTTGGTGTTATTGATGAATATCTCTCCTTGATCTATGAACTGAGGGGAGCTGCTGGCTGTTCTCCCTCCTTCTGCTCAATACTGGCATCTCATTAAACTGCACAAGGTTTTTAAACCAGTGTCTTAATCTTACCCGAGACTTACATTACACACCACTTCATGTTCGTTTTTTTGTTTCTACTGAGCGCCACCATCTGCGCATTCTTTATGTTGCCAATCTTGAATTTAATGTGAGCAAGGGATTTGGTCATAAAATCATTTGGCGGTTCAATAAAGTTTGCGTGCCAAGGAGAGGGCTGCCTGCTTTTCTGCCTCCTAAGCAATAACATTGAGATTATCGAACAACCCTTGAAGAAGCTCAAGTTCAAAAACTAGAGGGGGAAACTGTCAGATATAAGGTCTCTGTGGAGGTGATAAAGTGATGAGGGCTCTAAGGTCCCGAATATGGTGCCAGAGACAAGAAACACTTCTAGAAAATGTCCCCTGGACATCATTGACAAGTAACAAAGCCAACAGAAACATAATTACATGAGTAAACTGCTTATGTTTGAGATGTTACCACCTTGTGATTACAACTATAGTCCCTTTATGCAATTTAATAAGTGAAAATTATGTTTTGGTAGAATAAAAATTTAACGATGTATCTGATTCTTAATAGTGCATTAATTTCTAGTCATTTGATTCACATTACAGGTCTGCAGCCTGGATTTTAATTCCTCCAACACATCCTGTACCTCCCTCAGACACTTCAAAGGAGGTCTCTTGATCTTTTCTTATTGTTTGGAATTTTTCATCTTGAATCATTGGGTTCACAGTTCAATTATGTTATCTTAACATTTTAATTCCCAATATTGAGATCAGGAAGACAATTTAAGTGGACGAATAATGAATCCTGAATACTGAAATATGTTTATTGCCCTAAAAGTAGTGAAAATGTATATCTATTTTAAAAGCCAAGCGCACTACCCAGTGCTGATGAAGTTTAATATATATCGGAGGGTGCGGTGATAGTCACATCAATCGTCTCACCGCTCCAAAAAAGCTGGCCTAATCACAGTGAGGAATGACAGGCTCAACAAATGAGGTTAAGCTCACATTTTCCTTTCCAGTTTGTCTGATCTGCAATTAAAGTTCAGTTTTATATCATGAGAGACTGCAGTTCTAGTTACAAAGTGTGAAATACTTCTCTACTAAGTATGACTTCTCTTTTAACAGCAGCAATGAGGGAAATCAGACCATGGAACTGCTGAAACTGTAAGACAGATTAATGTTTAGCCAGAAATCCATCTAATCGTCCAACTGGCTGATCATTGATCGTTCTGGAAATTAATGAGGTGACAGAAATCACCAAATCTGGCCTAAGATGTACAGTGTCTGCCTCAAAGTGCTCACTAACCCTGGTTGAAAATATTACTTATGTCTATTAATTGTAATGTATACTTGAACTCAACAAGTCTGTGAGACATGGGTCATGTAGACTATAACATCTCTATGCAGGCAGTCATTTGATATTGATTGTAGAAGAAACATAAAAAGCCAATAGATTCTTACACTGGTGGCATATTGGATGTCCCTCCATATGTTCGTCTCCCTGGAGAGGTCTGACGTCTCGAACAAGTTGTCCAGCACCACCTCCCCGATCATATCGTGTCGTGAAAACCGGTCAAAGTCAAAGACGCTCATATGAAGCTTTCTGACCGCCAGCTCATCGTAAGGCACGGGAAACTGGAAGCTCTCACTGAATGTGGGGTTGAGTGTCTTCCTGTGGACGCGAGTCTGGAACTTCTTGCGGTCGGGCAAAAGGTAGACCTTCACATAAGGGTCAGACGTGCCACATAAGTCCTTGGCAGGTAGGTCTACTGCCTTGATGATGTTGACTAGGAGGGCCTCATTTTCATAGTCGTACTTGAGCGAGAAGTTAATCGAGCCACAGTTTTTGCTGCTGCCGTTCTTGGATGACTCTTCTGATTCCAGGGTCTTCTGTTGGTAAAGCTCTGGCTGGATGCGGCCGATGCTGGTGGGCGTTTCGTCCACCACATAGTCATTTCCCAGGTCTAGGCTGCCTACCTGCATCTGCCTGGGCAGGTGTCTTTTGAATGAATTGTGCCTGCAGGGACAGGACAGACAGAAAGAGAGTGACAGGGGATGGCTTGTGGTTCGTGTTAAAGAGCTGTAGTGCAGACGAGCAGGAAAACTTCAGGAAGGTTTTGACTTTGAGGGACAAAGACGCACCAAGACGACCTCAAAGAACCCCCGCTAACAAAGGGTGACTGATTGTGTCACCTAATGTCTTCCTGACATCTTCTATTAAAGTTGCAATTGACCAAAGACAACTGAAGCAGCAAAAAGCCAGCTGATTTTCCTGTGTGAGAGGAAATAACTAGTGGCCTGTGGCCTGTATTTATATTTAAAAATGCATGAAAACAATTACCCTAGAAAGGAAAGGTTGTAACATCCTTGGAATACAAATTAAGAATATGTCTGATTTGCATCTGACATCGTTAAGTTGCTTTTCTTTGCTTTGCACTTGGGGGTTGTCTTGTCTTTTGCATGAGGTATGTGAGAATACAATGAAAGCTGTAGGTGAAATATAAAAGTCACGATAAGACTGCACTAAATTTACAAAATAACAACAATAACAAAAAGCCAAATGAGGACCAAATGAGGACCAAATGAGGACCCAGAGGTGACTGATGGTTTGCTGTGTCAGGACCCTAAATGGAAATTTTTTGCTGCTTTAGTCCAAGGACAAATAGATGTGCTTTTAAAGGATAGCTGCAAAATAAGCAGAATGGACTACTGATGTTCACTTACTAACATGGTGAAAACGTGCAGTTCTGCTAGTCTTGGCACACTCACAGTGTTTTCTCCACTCTGTTCCATTAATTCTCATGAAGAAGCCATCACATATAATTAGCCTTAACATAATGACCTGCAAAGAGGTGCCTCTGAGGCAGAGAGCAACACGATCTACAATATTTATTTTAATTAACTTTGTAGATACCAAATTGCTTAGATCGAAAATTTCTGCTTTCATTAGTGACACATTACTTGGTGCCTACTTTGAACATACACAGTATTTTCACTGAGGCTTTTTTCTGATTTCCACTTTCTTTTTATTTCATGTTGGATTAGTGGAACTTCTGTACCACATGTCTTAAACTCTGCCTATGTGTGCATCCATGCATGCTTACCCCAAAGCATATTTACACATGAATAACCACATCACACATTCCTGTGTATTATCAGTTGTAAATACATATGCACATGTATATGACTAACCGAGTGGAGGAAGCTGGCTCAGTGGTCTGCCTCTGCATGCGTTGCGTGCGGCGCAGGAAGTGCTCCCTCATGGAGAGCTGCACATCAGTGGGGATGTCAGGGGATGTACGGCTTATCTTCACTGCTGCCTCCAGGAAACCCATCGAGCCCATGGGGTCCTTCACCTTCTCTGTCGCCATGGTGACCAGTGGCTGCTGGGGGTTGGGCAGCGGGGGATGCGGCTGGAGCGGGCAGCGCTCTGGGCCACAGGCCGGGCTGAGGGGTGGGCTGGGGAAATGGGCCTTAGTCCGCCAAGGCACACAGCACAGCCTCCAAGAGACGAATGTAAGAAGGCCCAGCAGAGCCAGGCCACAGACCACAAACACACCGAGCAGGAGGCCAAAAGTAGCGTCTGGTGGCGAGCCGCGGGGACCAGAAACGGAGGATCACACAATATGGACAAACAGATGGTGATTACAAGGGTGAGAGAGGAGAAAGAGAAAGGGAGATATGCTGTTAGGACATGATTTTCCAAATGGTCTGGTGCTATATCATTGGTTTTTATATAAGACTGAGGAGAGTGAGCCAAGTATACTGGGAGATGTGCTTCATAAATATTAAAGTAACCTCCATTAGTCTTCAGTTCAGGGAAGGGATAAGGGAACCATATTAATGTAAACAGAATTCAAATGTGAGTAGGGTATGCATTCATGCACATATACATAAAAATATGACATTGCTGTGTGTAAAAGTAATTAAAATGAGCAAACAACAATATACTTGAATTCTGCACAAAATACTAATGAGAATAGTGTGTAATGTGTCAGAAGACTTCCTCTTGGATTTTTACCATGAAAGAGATAAAAGGGGGCCGGGCACAGTCGAAACTCATTTATTTTCCGGCATTTTGAATATGCTTCCTGAGGAACAAGCAGCACACAAAGACCTGGAGACGTACCAAGAATGCTGACAAGCACTCTGCGAGGATTTATAGGGACTGAAGGGAAAAAGAAAAAGCACAGAAAACATACAGTACTATATCTCTGGCTTCTTGCCTTTGGGACCCTTGCCAGAGTCGCTCCATTCTTGATTTAAAGTAATTATATTTCCCCACCTGATACTTGGAATGTTTTTCCACACTTTTCAGCTGTGATTGAATTCAATTCTCTAAATTTTGCTGTAGTGCTGTTTTCCCACTCACACTGATTGCTCGGCTTTATCTACAATAACTCACGCTGAGAAGCGCCTCGGTGGCCTCTCAGAGGTTCCCTGAACTCCCGTCTCCCCGCGACACTCGAGAGATAGCAGAACGCTGCTTCAAGACATGTTGAAGTAGCTCTTTTCTAATATCTACCTGGCTCAACCTTTCCTTTTTTAAAGTCAAATATGAGCACCGACAAGCTGAAACCTGCAGGTGAGGTTGTGTTTATTTGAAGTTAGGTTTATGGATAGTTTGTTTCATTTATTCTTTATATGGATATAGTTATAAATCAGATAAGTTGTAGTCCTTGACAGTGGTCGAAGAAATATTTAAATTTTGTACTAAAAGCATCAATACCACAGTATAAAAATACTATCTTATACTTATCTAAGTATCATCAGTTTGTATCACGAGTGGTTGAATTCTAAGTACATTTACCCAAATTCTGTACTTGAGTACCATTTTGAGGTACTTTACTTGAAGTATAAAGTAGCATAACATTAAAATACTCAACTCCACTACATTTCATAGAGACTGAAATTATATAATTGAGTAAAAAGTACCATTTTTCCCTCTGAAATGTAGTGCAGTAGAGTTATAAAATAGCATAAAATGGAAATATTAAGTGAAGTAAATTCCACCACTGGTCTTTGGTCTTTGATGTCAAATAGTATTAAATTTCAAACAACCTACTATAACTAATTTTCATGAATAGCTCTGAGACAAATCTTTTATGTATAAACTATCTTTAGTTGACCAACAGGCTGTAAAAAGACCACTTTATTTTGGCTCAAATTAAGAGCTTTCATGTTCAAAATTCAAACTAAATGGACTGTCCACTAAGTCGAATTTATAGCTTAGCCAGGCGGTGGACAGGATTTCAAGTCTGGAGGATTTATGCCTGAGGAGGATTTCTCAGCTGTCCACAGCCCTGGTCGCTCCATGTCATCTGAAATTTCACACAGCTCTCCACAAAGCTTTGCCTTGACTGGACTGTCGCTCGCAGAGTCTTCATCCGCCGTCACGGCAAATTGAAGCAGACCCTGCGCTGTGCACCGATAGACGAACGCCCGTGGTGACAATCTTTTGCTACAAACAAAATGCGTTGACAGGTCAGAAATTTATATGCGAGTATGTGTAACTTTGGCTTGTTTTACTTTTTCCACAGCAGCAACACCATTCAGAGTGTCCACTGAAAATGGGTTTTTTATAGTCTGAGACAACCCAGGCCACCCAATCAAACATCAAGAAAGATTCCAGTAATGGGTTTTCATATTACTGCTCATGTTATTACTTTGTCTTACTTCTATTTGGTAGATAATCATGCTGTAACATTTGGAGCAAAAGTTCCCACAATGCTTTAGGTGATCAGAAAGTATAATGTTGCTATGGATTTATACTGTGTGCTGCAACTAATTTTTTAAGCCATTATTTGTTTGCATTGGCACCAATGAAAGTATGCTGAATCAGCTATTAGCAGTTGCTTATTGCAATGCCCCCATGGATACACGGATGAACTAGCACTGGATTAATTTGGTATGTAAGAAAACTTAAAAACATGGTGATTTTCAGGCAAGTTCTGGAGTTATAAGAGCGTCTTTTTCTGTTATTTCTAAGCAGATTTATAAATGTTTATTCATGAAGTATATTGGGGATAATTATGCCCTCTGAAAGTGTAAGTCACAATGAATTTAAAAATACGTGCATCCTGTGTGCATAGATTTGCCTCAGTTATTACTCTGAGAAGATGGATTCTTTTTTTAACGTAAATTGCACCTATCGGGCGCTAAGGGTTTTAAAGTATCATAATAGCCTCCATGAGCCGTGTGTCACAGCCTCTGCTGCAGCTCCATGTTGGCCAAATTAGTGAGCCAAACTACAATAACCAAGCCACCCAACTCTCTCTTTCACCTCACCTCTTTGCGTGAGGCGAAAAACCTCACAGTTTGAAAACCTCTGCAGGAAAGTGCCACTAAAAAATGGCCGTGCGCGAGCAGACTGGCAGACATGATAAGTGTTTGTGTAATGACCTTTTTGTTAACATCACAGCTCTAAAATTACACTGCTGCACCACTGGCTATTACTTTTTTTACTTTTGCCCTTTGTTTGACAGATGCCATAACTGATAAAGGTACGAAAAGAAGTAGAAACTGTCACGTTTTCCGTGATAATCATAGTATGGCTGGATCTGATTCATACACCTGTCACCAGTCTTGTTCGGCTAAGGTTAATGAGGTACCTCCAGCACTGCAATGCCTTCAATACAGTAAGTCATTTCTAATATAATGACTGCAAGTGTTGACACTGAAATGCTGCTAATTTCTCAGTCCTTTTTTTTTTTTCATCTTTTATTGTTCAAAAGCCGAGCTAATGATGCAGTGATAGTGAGCCAAAAAGAGAGAGAGCGACTGTAGGAGAAATAGAGAATGAAAGAAAAGCCATTGTAATTCCTCTCCAGACAGATGGGTAATGGAGCAGAGCTGTGTGAGCATATTACTCCCTCCGGACACAACCTCCCCTGACAGCGTGAGACTAGACTGACCTCAGGGTTTAGCACACTATTAATGATCACACCCACGCCATAGAAGAGTGGACTATCAGTATCCTGCAGTCAATCAAAACGGTCTTTTCGGATCCTCTCATGCTGAAAACACAATCAATACTTCAGAGGCGGAATCAATCTCACTGTAAAGCTCCTTCAAGGGGGGTTTAGGCCAGGTGCAAAGGGCGAGGAAGTGAGGCACCGCTGTGTGAAAGACATATTTCATGTTTTTTAAAAATGAATTGTCCAGGTATTGACCTCTGAGCTGGGTGACTTGCGTGATCGCAGTGACAGCTCCAGTGCTCTAAAAACGTTGTGGCATGCTTACCCTTTCCCACAAAGCCGAACCACATTGAGCTCTGCAGCAAGCAACCGGTGGTTGCTCTCCCCGGCTGCCACTTTGTATGTTTCAGTACGATCTTTGTCTCATTTTTAATCACGAAAGTTGAACAGCAAAGTCCGAACCAAAACAGCACTTGGATAGATATTATCATGTGAATCTGAGGGTGCACAAATTTAATCAAGGTTTGTTTTTGAAGTGGAGTCAGAGAGCAAAGTGAAGCCTAAGGGCTTTTCTCTCTCTCTCTCTCTCTCTCTCTTTTATTTTTTCATCAAGTGCTTTCAAATCTAACCTGGTTTCCATAGTAACCTAGTCATTAGAGAGAATCTGCACTCACTCTGTTTGCTGTTATGAATTGACTCATCTTCGGCAGGAAAAGTTCACTCACCTGGAGGTAGTACACACAGGTGATAGAGACGTCAGAATGCTGTTTGCGGCGAGTGAGTTACTTTACACAAGCTGCAGTCTGCAGTGTGTTGGAGACACAATATAGACTTGATTTTATTGTCGCATAAGGGACTGTATGAAAATGATTAGTGGGGAGGGTAATGTGATTGTCTTTTTTGCTGAAGGGATGGAGGTCTGAATATTTGGGGAAGAGCAGTGGAAGGCTTTTTCTTTTGTTTTCTTAAACCAGATTTATTTTTTTTAGCCTTTAGCAATACAGGGAATACACTGGCTCTTTTATATGGGTATAAGTGATTACTCATTAGCCCTACCGACAGTCGATCCCACCTTGACGGTGAGGAAACAACATTTTAAATGCGTCATACAAAAATACTAACACATGATTCAAGTTCAGCATGACACGGTGGGCACAGTTCACTCTTTCAGTGGCAGCAATATCAGTTTATTCAGCAGAGAGACTAGAAAATTCACCTTCCTATTATGTTTTGATGAATGTATTCCAAATTTCTAGTTCAGTTTTTAATGTGCTATTAACCAATCCTTTAACCCTGTCCCTGGAGAAAAAGTCAATAAAGGATTAAACTGTTTTTTCCCCCTGCTCTCTAAAGTAAGCTGCCTCCCTGGCAAACTAGATTATAACCAGCAGTCGTAACCTTGTTATTTCCAAAAGCAAGTGAAACATAGCTAACTATGTTATTTTCTTATGGTTACATTAGAAAAACCCCCATTCAGAACTGGAACATTAACTGCATGGGAGATGGACGTTTATCAGAATTTAGAGTTACATTAGAAACTCTGGCTGCTATTTATTTTAGTTTGGGGAAGTTTATGCTCTAGTAAATCCAACCACACTTGTGTTAGAAAGATTAGCATTTTCCAAACCTATCGTTTATTCCTCTTTCTTAGCTCCTTTTCTCTTGTAAAAGTAACTCAATACAAGCATTAAAGCATACATGTAACCACTGTTTGTTTTTCTATAGTACACATCCAAACCACCAAAGGGTTATGTTAGAACATCATTTTTAACTTAAATTGTAATACTTGGGTCAACTAACTCTAACCATGTTGCTCCTTTATCTCCACGTCTTAGCATCCTCACCAGTTGATGTTCGATGGATGAGTTGCTTTTAGCACAATTTACGATTTACAATGAACCAGTTTGAAACATTAAGACATCAGTTGGAAACAGTTTTCAACCAGCTCACAGTTTTAGCATTAGCTTTAGCTTTCGCTAGCTAAACCTGATGACAATCAGCTAGTGATAGTCGTCTTTTTCAGCTGATAAAATCTCTGGCACTCCGTGGCTAGAAATGAGAAGCTTTTGAGAAAGAGAAAACCCATTGTTTCAAAAATAACGATGAATTTTAAAGGTAAATGAACAGACTTCTTGACAACAGTAACTAAGGAGGCGGGGCTTAGCTAAGCATCACTTAGTGACAAATATTGTTCCATTAAGATATTATGGTCTTAATTTTTTGTGCTTACTTAGTCATTATTAATAACTTGTGGGAAGGCCATGCTTTAAAAATGCATACATACATAGAATTTAGCACCCCATTAATTTTCATACAGTCCCTAACTACCCTCAGTGATCAATAGCAATGAAACGACTGCTGTGTCGTGTACTGTTGGCCTCATTTAGGCTACCTAAAGGCCAATGTCTAAGGATGGCGGTGAGTTCTTGTGCTGTCTGTGCCCTGTAGACCACAATTACTCATGCTCTCTGCCTGTCACACACATGACATCTGATATTTCCGCAGGGAAAAGAAAGGAGCTGCAAAAAAACCCACAAGTGAGTGTGGGTGAGTAAAAATGTATGACGACAAAGAAAGTTAACTTTCTGTCTCTTAAGATTTCATTTTTAGACAAATTAATATTTTTCTTCACAAAGATTGGTTGCCTATCACCCTCCAGCACCCACAGATACGATCTACTATGTTTGCTTTTTTCAGGCAACACATTATACATCTATGGTACCGGATAAATTGCACCTAGTTTAAAAGTAATTTCAGCCTAGATATTAAGTGTAAGAGGAGCATGTGCAGTTGACTTGTTATTAATGGCTACAATTTCCAGAGAAAATTAAACTGGTTCTGGAAAGGTACGGTGTAGGCAACGAGCAATGACATTACACGAAATTGGAAAAGTGCATTGAGTTTGCACAACTGAGTTCTGCACAAAACAGGCTTTGTAGTTTACTACAATCTCCTTAAATTGTAAATGTTTCCCAAACACACTTGTTTCAAAGCTGTCAGTAGTGGCTTTCCTGTCTTCTTTCCCTAAGGGTGGAAATAATACCCTCTAATCTTGATGTGGGTACCTCAGCCATTTTTGGATTTCTGTGTCCCATGGTGTCTTTTTCAGAGCAATCAGAAAATCCCTTAATCCCCCAGATCCTCAAATCCTAAAGCCCCACCACATGCGAAGAGGAGTTTAGACCCTAGCAGATCAGCCGGAGGTGTGAAGATGAATTTGAGGCCATGGAGAGAAACATTATACTTTGAAACTACACCAAGGTGGGAAAAGGTGTTTCGAGGAAATTCTCAAAATCTGGCCAAAGCATTTCTTAGTAATTATCCCTACTTAAAACATTTAAAAATGTATTAGTCATTATAGATTGCTTTCATTTTGAGTTCATCCGTGTGTAGAAGTGGGGGATGTAAACAAGTTTTAATGATTGCAGTGGTGAGTAAACACTCAAAGTAGCAGGGATGGAATAAAGATGTTTCTTCCAGCTTACAAAACGTGGTACTTTATTAAAGAGTAAACTTACAATCTGAGTACCCAGTTGTGGTGGCAATAAAGATAAAAGACAGAAGCTTTAAAGACACAATAGATAACTTTTTCCATTATGGGAACACAGCAGCCTTAAGCGGAAAAAGCTGAATATTGGGTACTACGTTAAATGCAGCAGCACCAAAATAAAAAAAAAAGATTTGGGGAAGTGCACCTTGTCTGCAATATCCCCTTAAAACCATTTGTTCCAGTTTGTCGGCTCAATCATTCAGGTTGGTTGGCAGTTCCAACCTGCAAGGCCAAGATATACTGTCAAGTGGAAATATGTTCAAATATTTTTGAGCTGTCTGTTTGAGCAGAGGGTTTTTTTTCTTTTTCTGTCTCCGTTTTGCCAAAATATGCGACAGAGATGTCTTGTCCAGGAAAGTGTCTCTGTGAAAATGTTCAAACTTGGTGACAGCCGAAGCACCAATTTTACAGCTGAAATACAAAATGAAATATATATATACAACTTTACTCATCCCTGTAATTTATACTCACTACAAGGAGCTTTTAAGTGGTTATGAAACTGTCTCAATTTAATACTGATGCCTCTATATAACGTAAATAAACACAACTATCAGCAAGAAGATTGGCTATTTCTATATAGTTATTCTTAAATTTTGGTTAATCCCAAATTCGAGGGGCATTGTTTGTTGTATACTGGGAATCTATCAGTGTTTGTTCTTTTAAAAGAATATGATATTGATATTTTGGGAAATATGCTTCTTAGCAAAATCCATAATTTGCATGGCCCTCAAGCTTTATTATGAATAACCAACATGGAGTTTGTGTTTCATAGACAACTTTCTGGCAACTTGCTTGACACCAGACAGCCTACACACCATCTACGCACTAACCCATCTGTCATTGCGACCTGGCAACCTACAACCCAACTCAAGGGGCATGTGCGCTGCTGCTCTCCACTCAAGCAGACAGGCCAAGAGCTGTTGTCAAAATGTCAGAGCAAAACGGCCTCTCGCCTGAAAAAAAATCTAAATACACCTTCAAATTTAAGCGGATTTGGGCCGAACAGCTTGAAATTCCTATTTGCGGAAAGCCACAAATGGACAAAAGGAGCATTTGGTTCACTTCTATGAAGAAAAATTGATGTAAAGTAAATTGTCTAATAGAACAATAAAAAGCTCTGTGAGCTGGTTGTCACAAAATAAGTCTATTAAGTATGTATGATAGTTAAAAATGATTAAAAACACATAATACAGATAAATGTTCCTTAAACAGGAAATAATCTGCTCATAGTTCATTCTAATCATTTGTTTTACACAAAGTTCTTGCAGATAGTGAGTTCACTTTTGGGTTCATTGTACTGTTTTTAATATAAAATTAAATATTCGTAAAATATGTCACTTAGTCAGGGGTCGTCAGTTTTGGGATGAGGATGCACGCACAGCACGGGTGTAGAAAATTAATCACCACAATGTCATTTAAAGAGGTCAATACATACTGACATTTTACTAGTACAGTTGTGTAGTGTGTACTACACACCCACAACATCTGTCAGCTGTGGCCAGCTATGAAATTCCTGTGAGAAATCCCAGCTAATAATGCCCGCTCAGACTGCATGAAGTTGGCGCTTGAGCTTAGTGAGAAATGTCGTCTGTGTCTAAACAATCAACAGGCAGCTCAAGTTAAGAGCACTAAAGCCACCCTCACTCTTTTCTGGGCAAAGACTATCCAGCATCTTATTAGAATCCTGACTGATTTATTGAGGTTTTCTGAAATCAACTTGTTTTAATCAATTTTTCAGCACCATGAAAAGCACATTCTCTATGCCCTGTGTCCCCAACTGTCTCACTGTGTAATGAGTCAAGTTTGCTAATGGACTTCAGAGGGTTCATACAATGTGCCAGCGCTCAGACTCAATAATCCACCCAGGAGAGACTCTTAGAAAGCTGTTATCTCCTCCACAAGTGTGAAGTTAATCAAAGTGCAGTCTCTCGCCATCTCCACGTATTCTAATCCTTCAAACGGTTTAAAAACTGCTGTCATCTATCCAGGTAAGCTAAAATATGAAGCTCATTATAAAATTCAATATATTTTGTCTGAGCACATTTTCACTCGTGTTAAATGTCATTCGATTGCTGTGTTGTGTGGCCAATCAGAAGCCACGGGGGAGCCTCCACCGGGGGCTGTGATTGTCGAGTTCAGTCCAGTATTAGCATCTGGTCCTATCACACAATTAACCTGCTTGTTGACCAGGAGCCCCTATCTCTGTCGCGCAGCCTTCAGTGCGCCAGGTTGCCTTTACTCATGGGGGCTGTTTGCAAAGAGCAAATGTTGAAATTGACTGCAGGCCTTTTTTCTTTTCTTTTTTTGTTCAAGAGAAAATAAACATTCAAAAATAGAAAGAGGATCTGAGTCATAGATGTTGCATTTATATAGCAATTTACATTACTAATGAGAGATATACTGCAAAATCAATCCACTACTCATTTGCACTTAAAATACGCCATGACATTCCCGAGGGTAAACCTCAAATTAACATTGATTTACTACTAAATCAAACCAAAACTTGTCTTATTTTTAAAAAACGTACTAATGACACTTTCATACAATCTCTTGCAGCACCTTCTGATGGATGAAAAATGGGATTTACTAGAAAAATAAAATCCCTAAATATGCAAAGAAAATCGAATTGACAACATTTTAAGTGATATATTGTCAAATGAACACACTTGAACATCCTTTGTGTCATTGGACCCCCACCCCTTCATTTACACTTACACGTCAATGGCAGCAAATTTAACGACACATTAAATCAACAGTTTGTAAAGCTCTGTTAAATATTAATGTACATCAATAATGTAAAACAGGAAACTATATTTAGAAAGACTTAAAAAATTCAGATTTTTAATCAGTATTTCAAGCTGTGCCGTTTTCTGTGTAAAAACACCATCATGTCCCAGTTCTGTTGCCCGTGAGACGCAGTAGATTTGTCTTGTTTACTCAAAAAGAAAATCATCAGCAATGTGACTGGTGGGAAATCTTCTTCTTCCCATCCTGAGGAAATATATATTATTATAAACTGCAGCTCCTCAACAGCAGTAAAAGACCTTCTGTCCAGAGATGTTTTGTCATCTTCAGTAAGCGATGACATGAAAACATCACACAGTAGCAAAGTTGGTTAAAGTCTGGAGATATTCTGCATTATTCTAATTTTCAGCAAATACCACAAAGAGACCAAAACCAGCAATGAATTGGTTCTATTAATAAGTATTGCCTGTGTAGTGATATCTTATCTTATTCCTCTGTACCAAAGAGCTCCATTGTTGCCTCTGTTGCACTGGGTGACATGTTCCTTCTTTTACAATGAGCATGAGCACTGCAGTCTATTGTTGGTGACGCCCACATACACCATCCTGCAGCCGGAAATTCTCACTATATAGCACACAAATGAGCATTTATCTGCAGCTAGAATAGCCCCCGACAATTATACACTATTTACTCCTGTTTTAGTAGCATTTGCTGATAGTGCCCCGCTGTTAAATAAAAGGTGTTGTTTTTAAAGACTTACATTTTCAGTAGAAACCTGGAGGTTAGGAAGTTCTGAGACACCGATTAACCCATTTTATGAGTCGTACGAAGAAGTATATTGAAAAACACTTTAAAATACAGGCTTTTCCTGCTATTTCATAAGAAAAACTTTAACATTGATGAGCACAAAGTGGTGTCACTTCTGGGTTTTACTTTCAGCCCTTTTTCAGACGGAGAATAAGTAACAGCGCTGCCTTTCTATCTGTTAAAGTAATGGATTTTTGACATTCAGGTAGGTGTATTGGTCCTTACGGCTCAGACGTGACAGGAAGAATTTAGAGAAAGAGCCCCTTGTCCTTATGCAATATTTGGTGCTTCAAAGAGAGCAGTGTAAGAAGTTAGATCTGGCAAGCTAGTTTCACATTGATTGCGTTAATGTTCTTGTGTGTTAAACCCAGTCACGACATTTCAAGACAAACCAAACCCTGTTGTCAGACAAGAAGAAGAAGGTAAAGATAAAGTTCACAGTCACCGGCCAATCAAATCAAGCAAGAGGCTTTTACTTCTTAATCGCTTCCTTCTTTTTTGATGCTGTTTACTATGCTGGTAAATAGGTTAACTATAGCTAGTTAGTTGCTGGACTGAGAGAACTATGGGGCAGGAGTGTAGTGGGCTGTAAACCCAAGTAAACTCAGTTATCCACCTGTTTGAAATGAAGCTACAGTTTACTCATCTAGAGCTCGATGTCTGCTTGAATCCATTTTTTTTTCTGTTAATCACATTTGATCGCCCACTCCACAGGCACACCAGACGGTTTTTTTTGCCCTTTTGTCGAGGCGTTTTGAGGCGGCTGTGTCTGTAGCGATGCATCTTTGAGTCGATAATGAAAAGAAAACGAATTGACATGCTGTGAGTTGGGGGCTTTTGGGGCAGTTAGCGCAGTTGCTCATCCAGCCTTGCGTGCTACACACCCATCCACCATCCCGTCCTCCACACCAAATGAGAGCCCTCCAACAGACATTTCCCACAATTATATGATATTTATGAAAATATGCACATTTAGATTGTAGAATTGAAGACTATATTGACTTTTGAATTCACATTTACTCAAATCCACTTATTGTTTACTGACTTTAAATGCGCCTACCAATTAGAATAATACATTTTCCAGTAGTAGCAAACTGGATGAAAAATTACATAGTTGCTTATGGCTTTTTCAGAAATAAAGTCACTAAAAGAGTCTGAAAAGTCACCAAGCTGGTAACACTGTTAAAAGGTTGGGGGAGTCACACAGTTAATATTTAACCTTAACAAATGGAAATAAATTGAAAATAAATAGGAAATAACAAGAGACAGCTCAAAAAGGGAGAAATATTTAACATATTTCTACTGTATTTCTACTGGGTACATTATGTCCCCCAAAGACTGTATGATTACACCCTAACCCTCCACGCCCCTGCATTCCACCTTGCTACATGAAGCACACATTACCTTCTGCACTGGTACTGAACATTTGGCATTTGAAAGTGAATCTTGAGATTCAGAATGGTCCAATATGAGCGTCATTCCTATGGGGATACCGGGCTGAGGCATCATTCAGGCCGCACCCAACCTGTTCAGCTTCAGCCTCCCCTCAGGCATTTGGTTATTACCCAGAGCAGTGACAGCCAGAGATCCCTCTACCATGGGTCAGATGTTATGAGCCCCTGACCTTGAGTCACCTCATCATCGCCCTCGTTCGGCCCGTGTTGGAAAGGTAATGTGCCATTCCCCAGCCCCCTGACATGTGTTACATCTGCATCCTGCCTGATCCATCATCCTCCCAGCCTTGTCTCACAGAGTCGCCCCATCATTCTGTAGCTAATGAATTTTAACCGTACAGAGAGCTATAAATATTACATCCCATATGAAGTCGTATGATTTGTTTTATGAGATGTGGAGGAAAAGAATATATCATCAACCAGCCGGAGTTAGAATCTCTATAATACAAGAACTCATGAGACCAGCGGAGGAGGTGGAGGGCATGATGCTATCAAATAATAAAAGCTCACAATTTACGACGTTACAAGGGTGGAGGACCTTTATTGATTTGGCCCATGCTTCCTGCGTGGCGCTATATAGATGTTTTAATTTCCAGAGGTATCACAGTAAAACTAACAGGCTGCAATTTGGCCCCTTTAAAAATAGCTTAAGCTCATTTTCAGTCTCAGTAATTTTCATCACCGGGGTTTTTAAATGGATGTGCTACATCCATTACAGACAGAAGTTATAAGCGGCTGGTATTCCACGATGAAAGCTTTTTGCTCCTCTCAAAATGCTTCATTGCCCTGAAATATTGCATTGTTAATCATGACGAATAAATATGACTAGCAGCTACCCTGTCATGTGTATAGAGAGGATGTGAGTGATGTGGAGCGAGTGGGAAGACGCTATAGCTTCTTAATGTCTCTTATTAGGTTTAGGAAAAATATGTTGGAGAACATAATTGAAATGGAAATATGTTTTGGCATTCTTAAGAGCCTATTAAAATGTTTGATTGTTTACTAGAGGCTGTGAGGGCAATGGATATTTAACAGAGTTTGTTTAAAAAGACGGAGTGAGGCAATAAATATATGTACATTACATAATATTAATGGGTTTTATTTGTTACTTGTTGGTATAGATGTAGTAATTTAAAGGAATAGTTTAACATGTTGGTTTTGGATGCATCATTGAAGAGAGCCAGATTAGCGGTTTCTCCATTTTGTTCATTTCTGTGACGAAAACTACATTATTTTTAAAGCTTAGATTATTATTTAAGATGCATAGTTTGAGGACCTGGACAGAAACTATATTCTTAGAGCCTTCACTCTCTCAAAATGATTAAAATACTTAATACAGACAGAGTATTGTACACAAATATTACGAAAACTCATCTCCTGAGCAATATTCACAGGAAATATTCTGCTCAAAGTACATCTAAATTGCTTGTTTATCAACTGAATATAATATATTAGGGTATTTTTTTAAGGCAAAAGGTTGGGAACCACTGCATTAGTGTATAATCACCTAAAATATGTTTTCATTACCTTAGAATGAGACGTTTTTATCTGCAGAGGGAGCAGGTCCTCTTCTCTGAAGTCCACCATGTTGAACCACCATATTTCTACAGACTGGATAAACCAAACACTGACTCTAGGTAGGTCCTTTTTTTAGGTTCTTTTTGCAAATTTTACAGCCACTGTAGTATCTCCTACAGGGAGGGTGAGGCGAGGGTGTTGTAATCTGCAACTACGGCACTAACTGCCACGAAATCCTACCCACTGGTCTTTTAATTTCTCACATCCATCTTAAGTTTAGTTGTCAAGGACACATCAAATCTTGCTCTTTAAACCCCTCATACAGTGAAAATTGCCACCGCATCAGATTTCTTTGAGGGGGCAGGACCTTGGTGTGACCTGACCTTTGGCCTTGGGGCCCTGAATGATGGCGGCAAACAACAAGTCAGCATGAGGAAATGATGCATCCATCACTCCGAGTCTGTTGAATCAACCGAGCCCTGACATTTGGGGCCCACGTGCTTAGAAGCCAGTCGCCTCATGATGCATTATGGCTCAGCTGATAACAAGAAAAATGGCCAACACAAAGCGTTTCATCATGAGGCAAATGTTATCGGGCCACCAGCACTGCTCCGCGAGGCAGTTTACCACCAGCTGAATCCACTCGTTTCTCCACTCTAGCTATGTTAACTTGATCCATCAGATCTTGATAAATGATTATTGATTGTGCAGTGCAGATAAAGCTCAGAAGCGCTCTACATTGGATAAGGTAGTGGTGCAAAGTATATTATTATTTAAAACTGAAACAACTTCTAGAGTAGCCATGAATTAATCATTGATTGATATCATTTCACATATTTTCTGTGAGGTGTATTTTAATGTTTAGTTCAGCTCCAAAACAAAAACCCACTGAGGCACTTTCCTCTCCTGTGAAACATTCTGGGATGTAACCTCCAACGCAGGAACTGTCCTCATCGACTTTTTGGGTTGACCGTTTGAAGAAACCTAAATTTATACTCTTCTGTATACCGGACAGAAACAGAGTCAAAGAGTGCCTTTAGGGTGTTTTTTGGTATTATATCTGTTGCTGGTGTTTGGGAGGAGATCACAGTGTTCAGCAACAACCTCAGGTTGTGATGAAAGCTTTGGTATAAAGCTGCAACGTCAGTTACAGAGAGAAGCAATGCCTGAACCATAATGAAAGGTTAATGAAGCTTAATGAATTTAAACTGGGTGCCACTCATGACTGTCTTGGATTATTTACTTATTTCCCTTAATTATGGAACAATTTCATTAATTATTTGTTAAGAAGATGTATGAAAATGTTACTTGCTAACAGAGACGGAAACAGATGGTTTGTTACACAGAACCATCTGGGAATTAGTCATTGCAAACTGTTTGGAAAAGGGCAGCCACTTCTACAAAATACAGCTGGTTAAATGAACCATCAGATCAACGAAACCATATAACCTAGTCAAGAGCAACAACATCTTTTCCAACGAGGAACACCTTCAGTGCCGTTCTTTGATCTTCTTTCAATGAAGAAATACTCAACAGTTCTGATATAACTGATACCTGCATCTACACTAACTGCCATTGTTGTCTTAGAGCAGTCACTTCTCACACACACCGTCACACACACCTAGTAGTTAAACCACACCTGTAGCTGCCAGTAGTTCCTCAAAGGACACTGATTGGTCTGAACCACTGTGGTTTGGACAATAGTGCATAGCTTGGATTTTGGCACGATGGATTCTCGCATTATCTTGTGATTTCGTGATCTCACGAGTCCAGCTGCCCTGCAAGGTTAATAGGGATGGGGTTTAATGCCATTTTATTGAATATGAATCCAGTTCCGAATCCCTTATCAAATCCTTTTTAGATGGTTTATTTGGAGGGAAATGAACATATCTTAAGAGCTGAAACAATTAGTCAATTATTTTTTGATTTGATCACCAGAAAAATATACAGTCAGTGTTATATATATTTAATCTACATTTGAGTAAAAATGCCAAATATTCTCTAGTTCCAGCTTTTCAGTTGTGATTTGCTGCAGGTCTTTGTCAAACTGGGGATGGAGACCCTTTCTTATCCTACAGCATAAATCTGAGGATTTCTTTCCAATCTTTGCTGCTTTGTCAGATGCCCGGATTGCTTTTGGGCCTCAAAAAATGAGAATATGACAGTGGTCAAAATGTGTAACTTAATGACTTCTGACACCTGCTATGAGGGATCAGAAGTAGACACTAATTTATCTTAAAAATCCTAAATCCTTGGGAAACCCTAACCCTAACCTTGTATGATAGTGAACTGAAAATCTTAAGGTTCTGTAGGTTGAACAAAATAAGAAATTTGATGCCATACAGTAATCTTAGGCTGTGTTAGGATTAGGGCTGTTTGGAAACTGTCACAACCATTACATTTTTTAACAACAAGAGATTAATTCAGAATGAAAATAAGTAGTTAGTTGCAGGCATAGACACCATAGTTTAATAAAAACAACAAACATCTGTTTTTATTGCAGTCAGAATCATACCTAAAGGATGTAGGGCTTTCAGCACATGTTCTGTCACTGCTCTGTGACATTCATTAACCCCGTTCTGACAATTTTTTTCATTTTGCTGAGAGGGAAAATAAAGTCTCCTCCTCACTGTGCTACAGCTGCAGAAGCCATAGCTGCTAGTGTAAAAACAACACATATTATATTTATATGGAAATATATTCAATCTACCCTAAGCCAGACCCATCATTCAGCAAATATCAACTAAATACATCGCAAGATTTATGCACAAGCACACAAGGTCCTGTGTGTAACATTTAGGAGGATATATTTGCAGAAATGGAATCTAATATTAATAGGTGTGTTTTCATATGTGTGTGTATAATCACCAGTTTTTTATCTACAGAAGAAGCAGGTCTGGCTCTATATAGGACCACACCATAGTTTCTCCTACAGGCTTACAAGGCTGAGGTGTATTCAAATAGCTGCAATCTGCAATTTAACCGCTAGATGCCACTAAATCTGACACACTGGTCCTTTAATGTCACCTGAAGGCAACACTGTTGCACTGCTACAGGTCAAAGAAAATGATGTATTACACCTGGAAACCCCTCAGCAGTCCAATCCATACCTTAGCACACATTACATTACATCTAGATAATTGAAGAGTGAAAGGTCGCTGTGGGGGAGAGGGAGGTAGGAAGTGTGGAAATGAGTAAGGGAACGCCAGAAGGGAGGATGTAAGGGGGGTTGGAGTAGGGGTTAAGAATGAGTGTAATAGGGGGCAGATAAGGACAGGGGAGGGGGGATTTCAGTATTTATTTTTACAATTTCTCTGTGCCTATTTTTTATTTAATTTCCTAAAACCTCAATGCTACATGCACAATCAGAACGAGTATTAAATGTACACATGTAAAGTATGTGAGACATAAATGCTCAAAAGAAAAAGGTGCTTAAAACAGCCCCTGAATACAGTGTCACACCAGCAGTGAGTTGAGGCGGAGCACTCGTCCTTCTCAAGTCATCAAAACCACAAGATCTGACTTTAAAATGATGGACAGTAGATAAATATTTAATGCAGGGACTTGTTGTCCCCCCTTTGTCATGAGTATTATTTAAGGAAGTGTATCCACATGAGAGACTATCTATTGTGAATTGATGATTCTATAAGGGATTTGTTGGCCTTAACAAATCCAGGTTTTTAAAATGGATCCGGCTATCAGAACCCATACTTGCTAAACCTCCATTTGCATTTCAGTAGCTGCTTTTATCACTCTAACAATTCAGAGATGTACCATTTGGCTGCCTCATAAACACAGGCTTCTCCCGTCTTTTCAGGTGATTTATTTAGCATTAGCTTCTTATGCTTCCACTTAACAAGCGCAATCATTGTCAGTAAAGCATATCCACTTGTTTACAAGAGCAATATTGTTTCCTCTCACAAATGGCCGGTGCTGAGGGTATTGATCCAGGACACAGGGCTGTCAGAATTCAGCCCAATTTTATATTGTATTGAAACAAATTGTGCCTGGAAGGGGCTGTCAGAGAGCTCAGCATTATCTCACACATCCTGCAGCTGTGCATTCCCAGCTGTGTGCTTTGCCAGAATTATCACACCACTGTGCACTATTGTTCACACACTAAGCTCCCGCACAGGGACATTTTGCAGTCCAGCCTTAGTGAGTGACATTTTAACAAGAAGTCATAAAACATGTCACAGGAGAGAGGAAAGAAGAAAAATGGCAGAATCCCTGAATCGGCTCACAAAGAGAAGCAAACGACCCCTGCGGCTATCCTGATCACACACAATCATGTCAATGTTGCTCACTACACACACACACACACACACACACACACACACACACACACACAATAACATGCATCCATGCACTCGGTCACATGCGCTTTGTAACCATGTAAGTCTACACACACCCAGAGCAGATCCCCCACACACAAACACACACACATACATAGCCTGCCAGGAAGGGCCACTGGGGTCCAGTCATAGCAGGAGCCAGCAGAAAACTGATAAGGCTGGCTGGATTTGTTTAATTCAGCTTTCTCCCAAAGCTGCTGCTGCTGGAGGGGGAGGAAAAAATATAACTGCACTGTAGGAACAGGTGAAGGGAGGCAGGGGATCCAAGTTAACCGCAGAGATAAACATAAACACTGACAGAATTAATGCTCAGTTTGACATAACAGGTTGTACGTACATTTCAGACTACACTTTCCGATAAATTCAGGGCAGGAATCTTTGCTTATTGTTACACCTGAAGTACTTTCAATCCTAAGTGACAACGTGGCAGACGATGATCAGAATAACACAATTTCCTCACACCCAGGCTGACATGAGGTACAGGGTATCCTGCTGTATCTCTCCCCTTATTAGCCCCACAGCTCTGGCGCTCCATCAAAGTGTCATGATGCACGTTGATCAAACCCAGCAAGAACGAGGGGGGGGAGAAAGTGACATAAGCATGTGCAAACACAAACAGACAGAGACACAAATAGAAAACACGGACATACACACACAAAGCAGTGACCTGACTTAACATTTTACGCTATGCAGCTGAGTGCGTGTCTTCACCTCTGCCATACAGGTGGAGTGTGGATAACATAAAGCATTAGTTCAGTTGTTCAATAATTGATAAAAGCCGTGGAAAGGACAAGTCAATATGTTGCCAGTTTCACCAGGGTTCAGACAGCAAATATAATGGGCAGAGGTGTGTAAGATAGAGGCGGAAAGTGCAGCTGCAGACATCCACTCTAATCAAATATTAACATGGTGCTTCATAAATGATAGAGAGGAGTATGATATAGTCAGGAAGGCTGCCAAAAAAAGAGAAGTAGTTTTATACCAGGATGTATTATTCAAAAGTAAATACACACTGTTAGTCAAAGATTACAAATTGAGAGGTTACAACATTACTAATGACTGATTAACAAATAAAAAGCCACTGCCGCTCTGCATCTGTATCTGCATCTGAGAGAGAGCGAAGCACCATGCGTCTCACCCTCTCACATCCCACAACAAACTGACAACCTGCAACCTGCTTCACAGCATCTCAGCAGCATTGAAATCAAGCCAGAGAAATCAATCGTCAAAAGCGAACAAAGAAGAAAAAAAGACGCTCAAAGCATCCGATTTGAACCACTGATTCAATCTGCTGTGACAGCTATGTACTCACCAGTGACAGTGTCTCTCACTTTTCCTCTCTTGATCCCTCACTCTCCCTCTCTCTCCCACTTCTCCCTCCCTCTGTTTCTCTTTTTCTGTGTCTTTCCCCCCACACACACACACACACTCTCTCCTCCTCGATCCTCTCCCTTGCTTGCTCCTGAACAGAATGAGCCTCCACTGCACTCAGGAACCCTGTTTCTATGGCAGTGTGAGCAAGCAAGCAAGTCAGCAGGATACTGTAGTGCAAATGTCTAGGGGCAGATCCCTCACTCAGCCCAGCGAACAGTCAAACAAGCTCAATAGCCTCTCACTTCAATCTTGTTGTGCTAAAACACCCGCAAGACACTTCAACTTCTTTTGCAGGAAGCATTGTTGAGACTAAACATGTAGTGAAGGGACAAAACAAAAGAGGAACCCAGTGAGGAAATATTTGTTCGCTCCCTAAAAACACAGGCAATGCAGCAAAAGAAACATGCATAAGTTTAGGAGCATGAATATACATGAGGGCATCCTCATAAATATCAAAGCTTTTCTTTGAATAGATGTCCAGATAACACATTCAAAGACTTGTTTCATTTTTTTCTTTTTCTTTATTTATTTTTTACATAGAATGAAATTAGGCAAATGCGTCATGAGGGATCAAAAGGGAGTCTTTTTTTGATGAGCAACACATGCAAACCTTTGCTTTGTTCTGTGTCAAGAGAGCTTGCGGGAAGCTGCTGTGATGAACACATGTACATCCACACGCTGCTTCAAGAGGCATACACCATTGATTTAATAAGCATGGGAGAAATTGCACCTCGGTCTGCAGTTCTGGCCATGGTCATGCGACATATTGCAGCACAATCAGTACAATCTTCAACACAGAGAGAGAGAGGGAGAGGAGGAGGGGTGGGGGAAGAAAGTGCAACCCCCTAGTCTTCCCTCTATCTAGATTAGCATCAGTTCCTCAACAGGCTGTGGTCCGCAGAGGATGCTTCTACGACCAGAGGCTCTGACTGCAGGAGCACCTTGAAATCAATTGGATGTGCAACACTGACACAATAAATATAAATTAATTGCATTTGAAGTTCTGAACACATGTATGAAATGGTGCACTTGGCAAGCGTTCAAAATTGTGATCCTAGAAAGTGTGTTCAGAAGAACAGCGCAGATGTCTTAGGGGAAAGGGTTTCTTTGCTAACTGTTACAGTAGCTATGCATTATGTATTATCCTGAAATACTCCTGCAGAATGTTTTAAAACTCTGATATGTTGGCTTGTCCTTGATGCATATTTTATTTTTTAAGTAATCAGGACAGGACAACTCCAAGGTTTTAAAGCTGCAATAGGCAACTTTTTATAAAAAAAAAGAGAAATAAAAAAAACTTTTTGGCATATTTGCTGAAATGTTTACTATATCCTCACAGTAGCACAGTAGCACAGATAATCTGTGAAAAAAATCAGGTTATTCTGTCTCTTCCTTGTGTTCCTAATGGCATTTCCAAGAATCCACCGCATTTGAACAAAAACAACCAGAGCCAATGTACTGCTGGCAGGATATGGTGACAGTCTCAGCAAATAAGACAAAAAGTTATTTTATAAAAGGTCCCTACTGCACCTTTAAAACTGATAAAAGAATGACAGCTTTGGTTGCTTCAGCAAGGTGCCGAAACCAGATCTGTTTGCATTCAGTGGCAGAGCCACATAGAGGGCGCAGGAATTATGACAAGAGAAAAGGAGACTTCATTATAGAGGGGAAATGTCAAAAAAAAAAAAAAAACAAAACATCAGACTTTAATCAGTTATTTCTGGCTCCTCCCACTGCATGTCAAAGCAACCTTGAGCCAGATACCTAACCCCAAATAGAATGGGTGAATGTGACATGTAAGTGTAAAGCACTTTGAGTAGTCAGAAGACTACTACTACTACTACTAAGAAATGCATGTTTTAACCTTAACTAAGTTGTTATTTTGATCCAAATAATGATATTTCCCTAAACCTAACGGTGTCAAAGGATAAAACAGATTTACGGTTTTGGAAGACACAGACAAGTGATGTCGTCCTGCTGATTGGGGCATCGGATTAAAAAAAAAAAAACCTTCTGTTTCATTCTGGAGGGCATTACAAATGTGTGTTTTGTTGTTTAATTTGGAGGATCATTTTAGATGTTTTTGCAATATTTTTGATCCATGTGCTGTGGAATGAGTGAATAACAGGTGTTAATGAAATACCTCCTTGGTGTCAGAGATTAACTCTGGTAAAACCTGCATCAGTTTGTCAGTCTGATACCAAGACTGGATCAAGAATTCCATCACTAACCGCTTCAACGCACTGCACACCCTGCTAAGAAGCTTAATGTTATTTTGACTTAGAGCACTGTCCTTTCATTTCTTTCACAATTAAAATCAAATCAAGCAAGTGTAAGCTGAACAACCCACACACACACACACACACACACACACACACACACACACACAAATGAAGTCTAATATCAAAGAAACAGATTCATCATAATCTAGTGGTCCTGTAGTTGAATCACATCATTCAGTTTCCTGTGATGTAGCTTCTGCAAACAGCATACACAACAATATTCTTAAACATTAACAATGCATGACAGATTGGTTTATAAGAAGCGAACAGCATGACAATCGGCTGACGGCCGCTGGACAGGCCCTTGATAGGGCATTGATGGGTGTAAGCGGAGGGATTGTGATGCCTCAGCTAAAGGTAGACTGCTGATGAGTGTGAGCCAAACAACTAACAGTAAAATACATATGAGCCACTGTCAGATTAAAAAAAACAAAAAAACTGCTGTCCCAAACATGATTTATGTTGTATTGAGGGATCACACGTAAAGGGACGAACACCCAGTGCAGGTAAATCCAGTTGATACACACATAAAACGACACACTCTGAACTACCCTTGCAAATCACATCTGGCCAATGACAGCAGGATAATTAGGTACAAATTTAAAATCTTAAAGCATGATTAATTGATTTCATGGCTAATTTAGGAGGAGCAGAAAAACACAACATTGACATATTTTGTCCATATAAAGCTTTTATGATGAACAATTTTCAAATCTAGCAGACACAAGGGAACATTAGCATTCATTTAGAGTCATGTTTCTGGTCACCTGACAAATACAAGTCCGATACTCACTCTCCTTTTATCTCTGTTTTGGTATTCACACACTACTGAGGGGAAATACTTGTCCTTTCTATCTTCTAATGCTCCACTGTATGTGGAGCCACCCACTTACAGAGCTTTTACAGAGCCTATCAGAGCTGCTGTGAAGGGAGGTAGCTGAGAACGGTGGGAGTGAACCAGAACAGTAGAGTTGCGGTCCATAAAGCCAAAACAATGAGCTCCACTATTGATCAGCGTGAAACTTCAATTAACATTCATATAACGGACGGTCAAACACTTCAAGACACATAGGCACTTAAAGAGCAACTTAACGCCTCCTAAAAGTCTTTTCTTTGCTGACCTCTAGTGGTGTAACATCACTTTACAGCAGATATACAGGTGTTCTCCAGGACCCTGTGAGATCACTGTTGGGTGTGGTTAGAGGTGCAACAGAGCACATTTCTGACCACAGCCTTCTAGTGATGCTGGGTGTGGTCAGAGGTGAAGCAGGCTTCAAGTGTTCAAATGCAGAGGGCAGCAGAACATGTCTTTTTAAGCCTGGTGTTAAGTTTCTGTCTTTTAAAAAAAAAATTCTACACTTGTATCAAAGACAAATACAATGGCATTTTATAATGTACCCTAAAGGAACAAAAGCATGTACATTTAGTGGGCATGGGGTGTAAGTTTCTCTTTAAACAGCCATTCAGAAAACAGAATAATGGTAACCTTTTCCTGACTGGGGATGACCCACAGAGTTATAACTAAGTCAAACTCTTAGCATCAAGGTAAAAATTCAACCAACTACAGCAGTAAAATCTAATGCACAAGCAATAATAATCACAGGTACTCAGTACTACTATTTACTATTTTTCTGAATAAAAGACTTATACTAAATCTTTCTGATTACAGCCTACTTACATGCTTTTTTTGCTTAAACTATCAATGCAGAACGTTTACATGTTACAGTATGTTTACATTAAGGTCCAGGGTGTAGGATTTATTAGCATCAGTGTATTTGCAGATTGCAACTCCCTCGCTCCATTTCCAAGCAGCGAAACACCGCATGACATCCCCAGTCCCTTCTATTACTACTGTAGAAACATGGTGGTTTAACATGGTGGCCTCAATGGAAGACGACCTGCGGTGTCTGCAGGTATAAAAGGCTCATTCTAAGGGAACAAATACATATGATTTCTATATTCAGGTGATTATACCCTAATGAAAACATAGCTATGACTATTATATTCCATTTCTGCCAATAGATCCTCCTAAATGTAACACACTGGACCTTTAAGTCAAGGACCTGAATACTACCTCCTCCACTAATGAGCAGGGTCATGGTGACTTGTGTCTGGGGAGAGAGGTCAATACACCAATACAGGACAATGTCAGCATCAACACAAGTGATGTTTCCTGATTATTAATGCAAAGGACTGCAGCAGGGTCTGCCCCAGCAGAATAAGAGATGAAAGAGGGACTTCCCCATGAGGCCCAGAGTAATTAGGGTCATGACTCTGTAAGGCCCTAAATCCATATGGTCCAAGTCATGGTGGCCAGGGTCCTACCTAGCTGTTATGGTCTTTGAATCAATGTTGAGAGATACAGACTTTCCACCATTCACCATTTAGTTGAGGCACTGATGCAACAGGCATTTGTATACCTGGAGAAAATGAACCAATAGAAGCACGAGAGGACATTCTCATTACATACTGTAACTGATTACAAGAGCAAACTGCAGGCAGTGAATAGCCCTTTTGGTTGATGATGATGTAGAAGATGGCATCAAGAACTTTCTCAGGAGCAGCTGAACTGCCGCCATGGTGAGCAGGAAAAATGTATTCTCAGCTGTAGTTTAGCTGAGAAATGAGTCACCATGGAGCCAGTTTTCATGCGTGCACTACTGAAAAGAGCACAGCGAGGTAAATAACTAAAAGCAAAGTCACAACAGGGTGAAACAGCTCAAAAACAGCAGCAACCACAAACAATGAAAAGTCAGTCATGCCACCCCGGTGGTTTCGAAGCCTGGGGAAACTGGGCAACCGATGAAAACACTCAGATATGAGATGTGAGCAGCTGTGGGAGAGCTCACGGTCGCCTAACTGAGGAGCAAAATGGAAAGTGAGATTCACATAAAAACATGCCACAAACAGCAGGCATAATTTATGTGTGGATAGCTCCACAAAGCTACTGCTTCTGGTGCAGTAACCCGAGCATCTAGCTGACTAACATAAGTGGATTAATACTGATTAGGGGGCATTAAGGGTAGACGTCTGCCCAATAGGCCAGATAGGGAAATGCAACATAGCACAGGATATGCTATAATACGGTATAATATAATTATATATATATAATAACAGTGAATAACTGCATGAATGAAGCAAGGAGAAAACCGTTTGCTAATAATACTTTAACTTCCTTATAAGTTGAATTTGAATGCAGGACCTTTGCTTGTGATTGAGTATTGATAATCTGAATACTTCTTCCACCACTGCCCATAAAATGAGCAACTTCCTGCCTGCCTAACTTTATAACATTAAGTGATGAAGAGATACCCTGATGATGAGGGCAAATGTGAAGGGGCATCATGTTGTAAATCAGAGACTTTTCCTGCTATAATCTGCATGTGTAAGTTGATTTTATCCAGTATTAAACACTGCCTCAAGAAAGAAGTTAGCACAGTTCATTCCACTTATTTGCTGATTGCTCTAGTTGCAGATGAGAACATCACTTTACATGCAGCTTACCCAGTGTAGCTGGGGGGGGCTCACGCAAGTTTATTTTATTATCTGATCAGACTTCCAGTTTTGGAGTCGAGACATCAATCAAAAAACCCCTGGACAGCTTCAAGAGGGTAGTGAGGGAGAGCGAGACACTTTAATAAGATATTGCAACCTGTGATACTAAATATTAGCACAGAAAAACTAGAAGATTGCACTCAGTAGAGTGTAGAGCTCCGCCAGCTGTGTCTGGGGGAATGTGGGTGGGGAACAGGGAGTGCAGGGCAGGCTGTGTATGCTGTGTGCATGCATGAGAGCAGTGGAATGAAGGGGAGACAGCACGCAGGTTACTTTAGCAACGCGTAATTACTTTGGAGATGAACCTCTGGCTGTTTCAGTATTTCAAAGTAATTTCAAAGTAAAAATGCCAACAAGAGAATCCGCTAACACTGACATGACTGTCATGTATATTGTCACGAGCAGAAACAAGATTTCCCAACTGAAGCTGCTGTTCATCACCTGCAGCTTCTACCGGTCGGTTGAGAGGAGTGAGGAGTCAGCAGTCAATGGCGATACCATACAAAGCAGTCAATAAATAGGTTTTTCAAAAGTTTTAGTGTCACTGCAACCACAAGAGGTTCTTCAGCATAATGTGCACAAAAAATATTAGGCTGGTGGGTCCAGTAGTATGCGAGACTATCTGCGGACAGATACACAAACACACACACACCCTCCAGGTTTATAACCTGACTGCGCCAGATGGTAGATGGAAGTCATTGTTGGAAAGTGTTTGGAAAAGGGCAGGTACTTTCAAAAAATCTGGTGATTAGATAAATATCTGTCTATTACAGTCTATCACTTCAACCAATCAGATCAACGAAACCATATAACGTAGTCAAACTCTGACAGAAGCCAGTCGGGAGAAAAAAAATATATATATTTTCCATTGAAAAAAGCGTTCTTTGTTTCCGAGCAAACAATCACTACTCACACACCTACACCCTTAGCTCATTCTGCAGCTGCCAGTAGTTCCTCATAGGACTGGTCCAGTACAAGTACTTCATTCTATTCTGTAATCTTGTTTTTGTGTGTGACATAAAGGAGAAACCTGCATCACAAAGGTGTGTGATGGAGAAGAAAAGTCACTGCACGCTGACAGACAGTGGTTACTCAGCACGACGGACATTATATGCTGAGCTGACTGCACCGGCAGGAGGAGTGCGCCCCCCAAACCAAACACTTATTCTAGGGGAGCTCAGGTCTCTTTCAGGGGGAGCTAAGCCTCCCTCTGGTTTCCCTGTAATTCAGACACTGAGTTTACCCATCCTTGATCATTACTCTCATGACGTTAGCACTCTTTCTAGGTCAGCACTCCAAACCTGCTCCAACTTCTGCCTGTGAAGAACATTCTGTCCACTTCTAGGTTACAAAAATGTTCAATCTTATTTTTACTTTTATTTTCAGTTCATTTCAGTTGGACAGTAGCATATTTAATCCACATATCTGTCTAAACTTTCCATTATCCAAAATGTTTAATACAGTTGTAATCATCTGTAAATCTTTTTAGAACAATGTAATCCTTTTAAATCCTTTATTCTACTATTAAGTCCACCCTTACAAAGTGGTGAGCAGTCTGCAAGCTATTGATGGCGTTTTTCATTTAAAGCCAGTTGCTTTGGTTTCACTACAAAGAAACATTATGTGTTACACAACAGCATGACCTATGATTGTAATGTGGATGGAGGCAGAGCACTATGTCTCTGTCTGCCTGCTGCCCCCTTACTGTATGTGGACTATTTAAAACTTCCCACGTAGGGGCTTTCATTTTCATTTTAGTTTTAAGACCTTCAAGTAAATTTACATTTCTTGTGCAGGCAATACATAGGCAATGGTTTTTCCAGGAACAAGGGAACCGTTTTCTGCTCCCAAGCTGGTTTAATTTCAGATTTTCACTCATTGCAATTCCTTACCTCTTGCACAAGGACATACAGGAGCCTAAATACACTCTTGAGGGAAGCTCTTGTGGCTCATCTGCTCCTTATCGCTCCCTTCATCATGAAAATGTCAGAGTGCCATGGCACAGTGTGCTTTTAAAGGGAAGGAGAAAAAAGGGATCTGATTGGTACTACCTCACCTACCTACGAATGTATTCCTAATCCCAGTGCAGTCCCAGAGTTGTAGCTTTTTCTCACCACAAAATTAATAGAAGTCAATCAGTACTTTATGTGTTTATGTGTTTTGTGAAATTGACCGACAAAACTAGATCCCTTAATCCTTGTTCACAAGCCAGACAGTCCTGGTACACAGATCCCTCTTTGAGTAGTAGTAGTAAGTGCTGTACAAATAAACCTAGCTTGATTTGGAATGTAAACATGGCACCACTAGTTAGATTTGGAAAAAAACTTTACAGTACTTTCTATTGTAGGGTTGACTGTACTTACTTGTCTTTAAAGGTAGAGTGTGTAACATTTAGGAAGATTTACTGCCACAAATGGAATATAATATCCATAACTATGTTTCCATTAGTGTATAATCAACTGAATATAAGAATAGTTGCTTTTTTTTTTCTTGATGGATCACGTCATGTTGAACTGCCATGTTACTACAGTAGCCCAGAACAGACAAACCAAACACTGGCTGTAGATTGGGCTGCCACCATTGTTTCTGCTACACACTTCACAATTCACAGTTTGTCAAATATAGATGTGAGTGGTGTTCAGATAGAATGCTAGATGCCACTAACTCCCACACACTGATCCTTTAATTTTCTCAGATGTATTGATTTATGACATTTAATTCTTTTAGCGTGGTTGACATTGTCCCTTGCTGCCAGTGAATGTGGAAAAGGCTGAATACATACATAACGTGCTCTGGCACATCCAACAGACTTAATCCTCACCAGGGAGGCAGTCAGGACAATTCATTTTTCCAATGAACCATACATCAGGAGCCTCCTGTCCTCTTAGGCCTCAACAACACATTGGATCTGCTTATGGCTGGTGGCCCAGCGAGAAAATCTAAGTAGAGTTCAAAGGGAACGGAGCTCAGGCTGGAGGACTGTGTTCCCCAGGGACCGATGCTATGAGAATAAAAATCTAAATCAAAATCCACTCAGGTATTCGCCTGAGGAGATTTAATACAGCCCCCTGAAATCCTCCCATGCATCAGCAAGGCTAACCTAGACCTGGGAGTTAACTTGGAAGGAATGGGAAGAAGGTTAAAGGAGAGACTTGAGTAAGGCTGCACTCAAGGGCTGCAGGCACAAGAGTATGCTCATAGAATGAAGGCCGTCTTCTGCTGCTTTAATGAACAAACAGTAGTGGCTATAGGCTCTATCATATTCATCTCACATCAAATCTGTTGTATGAATTACTTTTCATAATATACACTAATCTCATGTGAGTCTTTTTTACTTATTTCCGTGACTGTGGTGGCGGCACTGCTCGTGACCTTTTTCATGTATATTCAAACAAATCTATTTTTACACGAGGTACAGAGAAAGGGCAAAGTGGCCTTACTTACAGGGCTTGTTTAATCATGTCAGTTTCAGCTTGCTAAAAGCAGTCACTGTGTATAGGTGCTGAATAAATTCATAGGGAAATGAAAAATAACATAACTTCAATTTTTTAGTCAGGTAACAATACAAAAGGATCAGCACTACACCTACAGCTGCCCTTTTCCAAACAGTTTCCAATGACGACTTTCTAGATGGTTCTGTGTTAACACACTGGATCTTTAAAGGTCCATCTTCATCTGTAATGATACATCATGATTTATAGATTGATTATATTTTACTAGTAACTAAAGTTAATTATCAAATAATTAGTTATCAAATACATTTAGAGGAGAAAGAGGTACAGTATTTTCCTCTAAATTGTAGTAAGTATACTGTTAAAAAAAATCAGAAAATCTCAAGTGAAGTACAAGTACCTCAGTAATTAAGATTAGGGTTAGGGTTAGTAGAAGTAGTAATTAAGACTTTCTAGTGGTAAATCTTTCACCGTTATTACTGTGAACTGCGTTTATGTGTCCTCCGAGAATAGAAAAAAGCTTGACAAGCCTAGCAACAGTAACTAAGGGGGGTGGGACTTAGCAAATGGTCCGTTAAGTTTAAATCTCAAGGATGGAGAGTAGTTGGTATTTATTTATTTATTTTGAAACCTGATAAAGGACAGAAGCTCTTTGCCGAGCCGCAGAGGGATATACCAGATCCTGATCAAGTCAGGCAGAGGCCGGATATTACAGGACTTCTCCTTCGAGTGGTTTGAGCAGTCCAGGGAGACTGTTTCCATTTCCTCTCTCAGACTGACCTGCTCCACTCTGAATGCAGGGCAGCTCTCCAACACTGACACATTCTTTCTACAGTCTTGGCCAAATGCCACACGGTCTGTGGCCATAAGAACACCTTCCTATCGAACGTATAATCTTTGCACTGTATAGGATGGAGACGGACTCATTACCATGTAGAACCTGTTGGTATGAGTCCACTCAAAATGATGGGTATTTTGAGAGTGGAGTGTGTCCACAATGAATTTGTGTGAAGGTTATTCTTGAAAGGGGATTCAATCATTGTCATCTGAATAATAGAAGATACTGCATTAAGCTGCACCGAGGACCGTTCTTATTGCACATGTTGGTGGCTGCAAATGTAACTAATTAAAGTTGCTCTAATCATTTTTTTTAGATTAACAATGGGTCAAATTAGTATATTAAAATTGTCACTTTTAGGAACAAACTCTCAAAAAATGATTACCCGACAGTTCTCCTAAGCTATGTGAAGTATTTTAGAAATGTTCTGCTCACTGTCTTGGTTTTTGTGCGGCCAACGTTACTGTTTTGGCTTGCTCTAAAAAAACCACCGTACATTACCTGCCCAACACCAAACAGCAGACAGACAAAGTTAGTGACTAGCTGGTGAACAAGTGGCGCATTTAGCAGCTAAAGACCCAGTTATTTCCCAGGAGTTGGTGAAGAGCCGTACAGAGTGACAAGGAGAATGAATATTGGACATTTGTCAGGAGACTGGAAACACGACTCCAAATTAATACTACCATCGCTCCATATCTTCTGGATGAATACATGCAACTTTACAAGGTGATAATATGTTAATGTTACAGTTTGTTGCACTGTCCAAAACACTCAAATTCCATTAAAATGCAGTAAATTGCTTGTTATTTTTACCAATAAGGATAGGCTGTGGAGAATACCATTTATAATTTCCCCAAATTGTTAGTTATATATCAACAATATGCAGAAAAACATGTATATGCATGCATTATGGGACAAAACAACTGTGAATGAAATATTAGTGTAACACATTAAATACTTACATATACATTTGTAACATTGCAACACTGCCAAGTAAAACATTTTATTAAGCCTTATTCTTTCAATATGTCAGTGGTTTCATCAGCCACAGTAGGAAGGCAGATGAGAAGCTGCACAGTTTGTGGACCACTGACTGGATTCTCAGTAACAAACCCTCAGGTACGTGTGCCATTTCTGCTGCAATGAAGTGATTATGCGATGGTAATACAGTGATATGATATGGATACAACATTGTAAAGGGCGGTTTATGCCTGAGGCTGCAAACCTCAACTATTCCCCCCGGCCTTAGTGCAACATTTTGAAAGACATATGCATGGTTTGTCACAATCTTATGCAGTTGAAACACTCCTGTGACTGTCAGAGGTAAAATTTGATATGATGCTCTGTTCATCATTTAGTAATGCTTCTCTTCTCTGTCTTCATCCAAACCCGGCTCATCGAATGCATTAGTGACTGTGTCTGGTCAGTAACCGTCAGTGACAGGTGATTAGTTTCCACACTGATGGCACAGACCACTGCTTCACTGTCATGTCACATGCGTGCACTGCATTCCCAGCGCACCCGAGTCTGTTCTTAATTACACGCTTGGCTGCGGATTAGCTTGTCAAAGAGGGGTGCTATCTACCAGGGGATGAATTACCATCTGTAAAACTTATTTACATAGAGTGATTTACATAAGTGACCTCCAGGTCATCACTGATAGCTTGTAAATTGGGGTGGCTCATTCCTGTCCCTCTGCCAGTGTTTCACCTGTTGTAATGTTAATGCCACACGGTGATGCCTAATTGTCATGTAAGTGAAAATTATGAAAAGCATAATGTACCCGATGATACATACGCACTATCAACTATTTTTTATACGTGGAAACCATTAAAAGTCTACAGCACAACACTGATTGGCAGCACTTTATTTTGCAGGTTTGTTAATTTGTAATTAGTTACTGATCATTTCTTAAGGGCTTTCTTGGAAATAACTGTAATCTGGTGTTAATTAGAGACAGAAAAAGTTCTTCTTCTTCTTCTGAGACTGTTCTTTTAGTTGGGTTTAAAAACTGTTTTTATTTTCCAGAAATCCAAGGGAACTGATTTATAACAGTTTTCTCAACGGCACCACCTTTAGCCCCGTCCCCCGTTAGAGGTGCATTTAGAAGAATTTAAGGCTCAGTGACAATTCTCACCAAAATGCACCTTGGGAGTCGTAGCTAACTTTCCATGGGATTTTTTTATGTACACAGACCTGTGCCTTAGGCTCTTTATGAAAGAAGAAGATATAGTCCAGTGCTGTTGTTAATATTTTGTACTGATGATTCAACCAGGAGTGTTTCTGTGGTCCAACTGTGAGTCATGTTACATTGTCTATGGGAAAAATGAGGAGAACTTTGACTTCCAGTACCAGGGACACCTGTTTTCACTGTATTGAACTTGAAAGGGTGCGTTTTATTGCCTCTATCAAACGTAACAAAGTTTCACTTTAACTGCTGATTAACACTGAGTTTCTCCTAATTTCTAGATTTATTCTAATTAAAGTCCCCCTCCACTCAAAAATATGTGTTTTCTTCTCGTTCTGACAGTTGAATGTTTGAGCTTCACTGTGCAGAATGATGTATGTGCAGAGTTTGATGCTAGAAGGATGTTTTCACATTCATCTGCTGAAAGTAGAAAGTTTCTCTGGGCTCTTCTGAGTTTTCAATAGTTTGGAAATAAAAACTTCAAGCCAACAGTGCACATACACTGAGAATGGACTTCACAGTGTAGGAGGAGAAATCTTGTGTCCAGCAGGAAAACTTTAGAAATAAACAACATGTAAATAAACAACATATTCATAGATTATGGAACTTTTATTGAGTTAGAAGGACTTTTTCTGTGGAAAAACATTCCAATCTGATTATCTGTATATAACGTTTGATGATCTTTAACTTTCTATACATCTAGCAAAAACTCACAAATTGGACCTGGCCTGCTTGCAAATCTGAATTATTTATATGCTTTCAGAAAAGTTACACTTCTACTATTTGCATTTCATAACATTTCTGGTCACATTGTTTTCTGGGAAAAACTTGCACCTCTGTCACAGAATTAATGAATTTCAAATAATTTTGTCACAGAACATAATCCATATCTGGATATTTATTACTGCATCCATCAGATAAATGAAATATGCAAATTTTGTGGATGCATCTGTTGATGAATAATAAAACATGGCCCCCAGAGTGTTTGAGTATTAGGTGATTATAACTGCTTGTTGTTATATGTCAAAAATTCAAATCTACCATATATTTTACTGTGTATTTTGCCATTGGGAAGCTTTTTTTTGGAAGTTTTTTCCAATAACTCTTTCCTCTTCTGATCTCCTGCACCACAGTCTAGTGTTGTTTCACTGATGTAATATGAGTGATAAAAATGCAAGAGGGATACATGGCTGTTTTCACATCTCCCCTATTTCACTGTGAAAACCACAGAGCAATTTTCCGCTGGTGGACAAGCTGTAAGGTCATTCCATCAATTCTTGTCAGCTTAGGTAACATCATTTCAGACCAGGCACTGCCTGCTTTGCAGAGGGCGCTAATACAATAAGAGGATGAAATGTCACAACAAACCTGAAATTGCACCTCTATTTTCCCGTTCCGTGCAAAGAAGGAGAAAAAAAATCTAATTCTGCCTTTAGTTTTAATGAAACACGATCACCCTGTTGTTCAGAAGCCTCGTGTCCTGTCAACTGCGTGACCCTATTAACACACACAAAACACACATTTGCACACACATATTGACATTCTCACAAATCGAGTTCGCACATGTAGACACACTTTTCTACGCCTCCTAGTCTTTTGTCATGAGGTTCCTTATTCAATTTGTCCTTCCCCTCCTATCTCCCTGATTGTACTTCTTGTGGGTCATGTTTCCTCAGGGGGTTGTTAATGGCAGTATAAGTGAAAACACAAAATATAGGAAGCAGCAGAGATTCCAGGAAATGGGAATGATACAGTCTGAACTGATGGAGGGCCTAAGGCACCATATGTTCTAGGTGCACTGTGACTAACACATTTTCTGGCAGCTCACGAACACAGGATTTATAGGCTGACACAAAAGAGTCTGTCTACAGCCTAAAAAAAGATTTTCTACACATCGTATAATGGACTATTTTATCAACTAATATATAAATTGGTGCACTTCCCCTTTGGCTGAACCTTTAAAATAAATGAAGAAAAACATCTTCAATCACTGTCATAATACATGGTGGCAGAATTCAGAACTCTGCGGGCATCATAGTACAAAATAATGCAGTGCTGCATACATATTACACTCTTGGTTTGTCCCTTAAGCATTGGTATTTGTATTTGATTTAGCCTTTCGTGCATGCAACGTCTCTTTCTAATTAGTGCGTACAGTTAATATAGTAGACCTCCTCCTAATTAGTTTGTCATAGCCTGTGGTTAGTTACAGTTTTAGTAGACAGAAAAATCTCACACCCTTCACCCACAGGCAACAGAAGAAACACCTCACACCCTTCTGTTGACTGGACCTTTAACTGTCAAACTTGACAAGTGTTATTCTCACACGTCTATATGACAGTAACACTGTTTCACCAAGTCACTTTACTTAAAGGAGATGTATGTGCGTATATATGGTTTAATTAAAACTAATCTTACCTGGAGGAATTTAAAGGTCCAGTATGTAGGATTTAGAGGCATCTAGTGGTAAAGTTTCAGATCGCAACTAACTGAACACCGCTCGCATCTCTATTTGACGACCTGGGAATGAGAACGGGCTGTGTGAACTGTGGCTGCAAAAGTCATGAAAAAACACAAAAGGTCCTATCTAGAGTCAGTGTTTGGTTTTTCTTTTCTTGGCTACTGTAGAAACATGGCGGTTCAATGTGGCGGACTCCATGGAAGGCGGTAGGAGCTAACGAAAACAGAACAATTCCTTTTTTCAGGTGATTATACATAAACATAGCTATGAATATTATATTCCATTCGTGCCAATAGAGCCTCCTAAATGTTACACACTTGACCTTTAATCTGCCTGGTAGAAAAATATGTAATACATCTGCGTGCCCCAAATGAGGTTTGCTGTTTCACCACGACAACATGAAGACAGGATGTTATGTTGGTACTGAAAAACAGGATCAGATTAGTGTGAATGGACATGCTTTTTTTATCCTGTCCTTTATATAATGGCCTAAGAAAGAGGTTGTTGGGGAAAGAATCAGGATGTTTGTTGGAGGATGCGACATAATGAAAAGATTTTTTTGACACTTTTGAATTATCAAATTATCACTTTTGAGTATCTGCACAATACGTGGTCATTGAGAAAAATGTGTTATAAGAATTTCTGTTGTGTTTCTGTGTTAAAGCTGCAGCAGGTAATTTTTTGTCATGTTTGCTGAAACTTTCACTATATCAGAGCTAAGATAGATAGTTGATTGTTAAAGCCTCCAACTCAAAGCATCTTTATATCTTTCTCGGCTCTGATTGGTTGCTTTTGTCCAGGCCTGGTGGATTCAAAAGCCTTGAACGACCCAGAGGAACCTGATTTTTCCACAGATTATCTGTCTCATGTACTACTGTCAAAATATAGTGAAAGTTTTAGCGAGTTACCTTCTGCAGCTTTAAGCATGTTTTATTTTCTATCATCTATGGTTTGCAGCAGTATTATAAAAAAATTAAAGAATCCATTCATTCTTTGCAGTTTCATCTATTTTGACCAACAAGCCTTGATTTATAATCAGAATCAGAATCAGAATTGTACTAATTATACTTTTCTAGAGTGATTTATTTTACATAGCATACAGTTAAAAAAGTCCACAGTGGATAAAATAAACCAGTGTTCCAGTATCCCCGTGTAATACAGCACCACAAAGCTTTCAAAATGTCCATAAAGTTGAATAAACTTTCACACACAGTCTAAACAAAAACTTAAAACTATTACTGTTAAGCAGGACTGCATTAGATTGTACATGTTACTATACTTTCTGGTGTTTCTGTGTACATTTTAAGCACCATCATGTAAAGAATTATCTAATATTGAGTAACAGGTGAGGTATAATTACTTCCTTGTATTGTTTGACTACTGATATTTTAATCAGTATTAATTGAATTCTGGCCACTTGGCAGCTGTCAACACAACCTCGTCACCTTATCAAGTTATCACAGTGAACATGTTAGCAAACTGTTGCCTATTAACACATCTACTGTACCAAACTGTATTTTGTTCTGGGAATAAAAAATACACTACATAACCCCTTAGAAGCAAAGTCATTAAAGACCTAATTTAACTTTTAATTGTTATACACATTAAATATTACTACATACACCCACCTATCCTTGCAAATCGCATTAATCTGACTAATTATAATTAAATTGATGATTAAATTATAATTTTTTTTTGGCTACTTGGAGGTAGTAGAGCAACCTGTAAACACAACATATTAGCTATATAAAGTTGTGGCGCAGATCAAACAATTACACACATTCACTTGGTGTCATGTTTCTGGCCACCTGATCATATATTTACTTTTCCTTAAGCTCACTCCACCGACTCGTGGTTTTCTTTGTCATATATGATACTAAACAGAATATCTTTGGTTTTGGGCTGTTAAAGACTCTAATAATTCAGTACTTTACATTGAACTCTGGCAAAGCATTTGTCACTAATGTCTGACCAGTGCTAATTATGTCTTTTCAGATCTCAGTTGCTGGAACAATACAGTATTTTTAGTGTTCAACCATTTTGTGGTATTAGTCCATAAGACTGCACATTAATTTGTGTGATGAAGTGTACAGGCTCCATGTCTGATTCTACACCATCAAACCTGCGAGCGTGACAGGAGTGTCGGCCCCAGAGGCCTAAAGCTTTCACCGTGACAGACAGCTCAACAGCCATTACGACAAAACAGCAACATGAGCCGAACCAGCCAGTAAGACTCAGAGATAGAAGAGGTACACGGGCCTTCTTTAGAAAAGAGGGCAACGGGAAGCAGCTTGACATCAGTGACATGAGGAAGTCAAATGAGACAAAACTAACGACTAAAAACGACTTTCTCTTCTTCTACTCAGCTTTCACTCCAAACTCATAACCAGCTGGTAATAGTAGATAGTTTCTTTTTTAAAGACTTTTTAAAGCCAAAAAACACATTTAAAAGAATTCATTGAACAATGTGTTTGAGTGCTGCAACGCAGCGGTTCCCAACCTGTGGGTCGGGACCCCCACTAGGGGTCACCAAAGCTTCACGGGGGGTTGCGAGGACTTCTTGATTCTAAAGGGTCTAAGAAAACAAACAAAACAAAAACAGAAAAATATACACAATAGGCCTCTATCTCAGCATTTCATTCATTTCTCTGAAGAAAACAACATTAATTGTAAATTTGAAATGAATAACTTTGAATCTAAACTTTGAAGACCTGATCACAATCTTATATTATTATTATTATTATTATTATCATTCACACAGTCTTCACTCTGTGTTTTACTTTTTTTTAAATAACACAGATTTGTATAAAATGTTCATTATGTTGTATTACTTACAAAAAATAAAATGTATTAAATAAAATCATTTTGTGTATCTTATTGTATGTAATTTACTAATTATCAGCATCTTATTGTCCAAATTGTCCATGTTATCTTATTGTATGACAGAGCTACGTAACATCCAGTTTTAAATACTGTCGCTGAGAATGGCAAAAAGTTTAAATATTTTAACTTTGGACGGCAAAGTCGTCTTTCAACTATAACTGACCACACCATCTAATTGGCTAATTAGCTTTGTAATGTTTCCAATGAATCAGAGTGAATTGTGACTGAAAGGATGTTTTGCTGCATTTTCATCTTTACTAGTCAAAGTTAGCTACCTACTAATTGGAGTAAAAATCATTTAATTCAATTTAATTGCTGCTCAAAGGCAACTGGCAGCTTTTAAGGTGGAATCTATTCTTCCATGTTTCTCAATGCAGTTGATGTCATGAATCAATCAAACCACTTTAAACATCAATAAGATATTTTTATCCATTACATTTGTTTTTATTGGCTCTCTTGCATGACAACCGCTTTCATGATGATTTCAACCGGATTATACAAACAAATGTTACCTTAATTAGCTAGATAACCAGCTTGCAACAGCTCTCAAATAAGCCGGCAAGTTCTGTCAACCTCTGTCTGAAATCAAGGACCTATTGTTTAAAAAATTACTATTTGGAGTGGTACATCCCTCCGCCCCCGTTTTCATTGTAAACATGAACAGAAAGCGTGACATGCGTAGCAACAGTAACTAAGGGGGGGCGGGGTGTAGTGAATGGTCATTTGTTGTGTTTCAGTAGCAAATTGCAGTATAATACTATGCTCCAGTGGAGCAACAAAAAAAAATTCTCAGCTTTGTTGTGCTCCTCCTCATCCTGTGAGGCTCTCATCGCTCTGTGCACTTGGGGCCTGATTCTTTAATCAATAAACCAATGTTACTGCTCAATAGCTCAGGAGAGGCCTCGATCAGTGCGCTAGCCTGGGTAACACACAGCAGGTTTCTACATTACTCATGCTCCTAACTCTTTTGTCATTAATGAAACTGATGATTTTTATTTATTTTGGGAGAAAGAACTGTCCCGTGAAACAGTCAAGGTAAGAGATAAGAAGATGGCATCGCCTGTACTATTAAGTTCATGAAGAAAGATTTTTATTATTTATTCATGGAAATGGATTCACATTCATGATAGTTCCACAGCTGGGGAGCAGATAACATCACTAGAAAGTAGCACCTTCGGGGACGTCCCAGTTGCCATTGAGCTTCAAAATTAAAATGTGGGGAGGAAACACCAGAGAGGCCTTCAGAGAAAGACAGATGAAGGCGTTATCGTTTATAATGCTGTTCACAGACTGCTTACAGAAGAGCTGATTGGTATTCAAGCCACTGTTTGACTTTTGTCTTTATCACATTCATTTTAATGAAAAATGTGTTCCACTTGGCCAGTCATTATCTCCTCCTCCCACTGAACTGGCTCACTGACCCTACTCTGTCATATCTGTTTGATTTTAACCTCTAGTGTCATCAAAACACTCCTACATTAGTTAATCGTATACCCCCTCACTTGTGTTAAGGTGCAAAGAAAGGATAAAGGCTGGATGAACTATATAAACCCTCCTAATGCTGTATTTATTTCCCTGGCCACCTTGCACTTACAAAAAGGAGGGAAAAAATGCGTTTTATTATTCTAATGATTACAGCTATAATGGCATGGGCCTTTGAGGACTGGCGTTTGGTCTTTCAATGACAGCTGAGACAGACATTTTTCCACGTGTTATCTGCCACAACAGGAACAGACAGTGTCTCCAGTGTTCTTTTGTGGTCTACAGTGAAATGTTGTATCAATAAAATACAGAGACACTAGACAGTGGGTATGAATTATTGAAAGGCACAGTGGTTCGGCTGGGGTTCTAATCTCCACAGTGCAGTTAATTTGATGTTCTTGTTTTTCTGTTTTGGATTCAACCTGCAATGCACCATCCGTCCCTGCAAATACCACGGACAGAGAGGAGCAGAGCAGTGGGAACTAAATGAATGATTCGCTGATGCTAATGTCCTCTGCCAGCCAAGGTCTTGTTTAATAAACCTCAAGATGAGATGGGCGTGCGAGAAATAATGTGATCAAAAATAAGCCTTGTCAATTCAAGCCCACACACCTGAAGCTGCAGCTGATAATGGAAGTGGAATTTGTAATGAGGGTGAGCATTGTGTGTGAATTTGGAGGAGGGGGTTGCGAGAAGATCCCGCCATTCAGGAGCTACACAGGCTTAAAGGATATGTTTTGTAACCTGTACCACAGCTCTGAAGTGAATATCAATATCTGAGGCAGGCAGTTGATCAGTGGGAAATGTTCGCTCAGCAGAGTGTGAGACACAGGTCCAAGCTCTCATCTATCTCACTGAAAAAGTCTTGTGTTGCCTTTCTCTCTCTCTCTCTCTCACACACACACACACACACACACACACTCAGACACACACACACACACAGCAGGTGGGTCCGGAGCGGTGACATAGCGAAGCTTGATTGGAATAAAATTGATCAGCTCAAGATTCAACAAACTTGGTGATAAAGACAACGGGTTGTTATCTCCCAGCCGCATCAGGACAAGGGAATTCAAGTCCCAGGCTTTCTAATTAGCCGTTCTTATTTTATCATAATCAATTTGAAACCAGTGAGGGGATACTCAGCCAACAGTGGGGAGGGGGGGATTCGAAGGGAAATTTGCTCTGATAAAATGACTCTGCTGCTGAGAGCCCGATAGCTGCAGACATATTCACACAGCTGTACGTTCTCTAAGCTAATGTGGTCTTTTGCACTGACACAGAGGAGGAAATGGGGCAAATTAAAGCAATGGATTTTATATTCTCAAATCTCCCTACAAAGAAAAATGAAAATTACAAATAGATTAAAGAATGCATGCACATATTGTACATTCGGGAGCAACAGAGCATAGTTTCGACTAGGGTGGAGCGAGTGCTTGGCTGAAACGTATCCAGTTAGGACTGTCACTTTTTATCCGAAATCCGTTCAAACATGGTTCATTCAACATTTTCAAAGTGTAATAAACTGTTTCAAATTCAAAATTAAGTCTATAAGTTTGAAGTAGTTTGCCTTGTGATCCAGCAGAGGGCGCTCCACTATCAGCTTGACCTATTTCACGCCTCCGTGACCTGTCAGTAAATTTAACTAGTAATGTTATGTTGTGCACTAACAAAAATGGAGGACACTAGTAAGGGAAGCAACCGTAACAAATCTGCGGACTCACTTGCTAATGTTACCTTGCCATCCAAGAGAGGCAGCGCAGCGGAGGCACCACAGACGAACCTTGTCTGACAGCTTCTATTCAGCAAACTCAGCTTCAGCGGGCCCAGTTTGTAAAACTACCATCACCAATAAGATAGCAATATTTATATGCAAGGCTTTGCTGATGTGTGGCCCATTGGTGTGGTAAGAGTGAACATCTTATCCTATAGTAGTCTTTACAATATGTTTTACTGAGTAGTGTCATACATTGTACAACTGGTCGACCGACCTAGAGCCGGGGTCTGTCCGAGGTTTCTGCCTCTTAAAAGTACGTTTTTCCTTGCTGCCGTCGCCAAGTGCTTGCTCATGGTGGGAACTGTTGGGTCTCTGTAAATAATTTTATAAGGACTACGGTCTAGACCTGCTATATTTGAAAAGTGTCCTGAGATAACATTTGTAATGAATTGGCGCTATACAAATAAAATTGAATTGAATTGAAATTGAACTATTAATTTAGAGATCACTTTAATGAATTGCATGTCATTCAAAATTAGTTTGAACATGATTTCTGGAAAGTGACAGCTCTATATCTGGTATAGATAATTTACTTTTTACGAGTATTAGTATCAAACGAGTAAAATATGTAAATATCAAAAATATACCAACTTGTAAAAAGAACTTGTTCTGTAAATAATTCTCTTATTCTTTTGATCAAAAATATTGCTCTGAAGTGACAAGATAATTTTCTATTCTATAAAGCAACTTCTGATCAACTGAATGAATTGAAAACTTCTGGTTTAGGCACCACCCATGTTTGGTTTAAGCTCCGCCTACTCCAAGTACAAATACGAATACAGATTGGTGGTTGAACAGATGCAGATAATAGTGTACGCCCTCATCTCCTGTTTAAACAAAAAACATTCCAACAGAAAAAGTGCATCTTAGACATTACTATGTGTCATTTGAACACCCATTATTTGCAGGCTCCTGGATACTTAGTGTTGTGTTTGCTCTGCATTGTTCATAATGTAGAAGCAGTAAAGCTAGCATTAGCTGCTTGTTGTTCATGGTTCAGTTGTGGTGATGCCAAATGACCAGACTGTCAAAACTCACAGCAAAAAAGTTAGTCCTATAACCTCAGCACTCCATAAGTTTGAATCAGAACACATAGTAAAGTAACAAAGTACAGATGAGTCACAGAGTAGCAAAGTGCTCAAATCACAGATGGGGCTAAGCAACGGCTTACTAACTCCATATGTCTAGATGATGATAATATCATTTTTATAATCTAATGCTGTTTATTTCCGCTTTTAGTTGTTTTAACAGCATTTCCCCAAATCCCAAGACCATCCTGGGTTAAACATCAAGGGGCCACAGCTAGTTCAGAAGTTACAAGGAAGAAGTACCCTGCTTTGCTGGTGAATTTTCATGGGAGCAGTACATTTTATGTTGGGTTCGGCTGGTGACAAAAGCTGCCACCACATATGTCGCCTGCCTCCAGATCAGCCAATAGAAAAATCCAATTACAATAGTTGTGTTTCAACCAGTAGAGGGCGGCTGCTATCATTTATTTTAGCAAAATGTGTAGAATTTAAATACTACTTGTCTAAAATGTCAAGATTCTGACCTGAATCAACCAAAAACACTAGTAAAAGCTAGTGTGTGTTTCACCACAGAACAGTCATATAATTTAGTTTACAGCTCAAAAAACAAGTGTCCTTTATCCTCTTACAAATGGCATTTTTGCATTGTGTGGTAAGGATATTATAACTTTCATTTCTTGTGATTTTATACTTATTTTACGCCTTATTTGTCATGTTTCAGTCTGAAGAAAATCTTTTGTTTCAATTTCATAGCTCCTGCTTGTTGAACACAATGTGTGCTATAACCACACATTGCTCTCAGTAGGATTTCTGCATTATAGCAAAGAAAATATATACAAGGAGACATTTCATACAACCCCCAACCTAAATTATGAGAAGCAGCTTGTCTTTAGTTTCCATGTGGCAGAAATAATTTACATCAATGGCTGCATAACATGCAATGGCATTTAATGTCCCCACAGCTCAGTAGTGGATGCCAGTGGCACTGTGATGTACGTTCGATTCCTCCACTGAGAATGATGTGAGGTGACAGTGGATTTGGTCAGGATTGGTGTGACATGCACTCTGTGAACAGGAACCCATCCTTGAAAAAGCAGCCACAAATGATATTTCCTCTTTTCCTGTGCACCTGCTGACAGAGCTGAAGACCAATTTCTCAGTCATACACTCTGTATCGGTGCTCATGGATTTATAAGAAACGCAGATGGAAGAAGAGAGATTAAATTAGGATTAGCAAATGATTATAGATTACAGTTCTGGATATATAAAAGATATGAAATCACATCTCCTGATTTATTCTGCATTGATATTTTAAACCTAGTTTTCAGGATTAAAAAGTGTCATTTTTCAGCATTGTTTTAGCTCAGCTATCTAAAAATCTTTACACTGTGAGAGCTTGCTTTTTTAAATCTATAAAGCTGCAATTCTTCACACACCCTTTGGTCAAATTTTTTTTTTGTGTGTGTTTTCTGCATTTTAATACTCCACTCTGCTTCTAGACAGTTCAGCCAGTGTTTACTATAGTTTTACTACTAGAATTCACACAACAAAGACTTAAAGCACACAGCGTCTGCCAGAGTCCATAGAAGAGCTGCGCCATTAACAATGAATTTGAAGAGAGGGGTTATTATTCCTTTAAAGAGGCTGAAGTGCCAAAGCAACAGCTGCATAAGGCTGCAACAGATGTGTAAATTACCCCTCATGAATAAGTCAGAACTCTAATTCAGGATGTTGAAACTTTGCTGAACAGATTCAACACGCTGCTGATTTAATACATTACTGACTTTGCACTAACGTTGTAACATGTGCTCATATTTGTTGTTCACCCAGGCAAAGCAACATACATTTCTGAAAAGGTCTGTTTGTTTCTCATCTCTTTTCTTTGTAAGGCTGAGTGGTCAGGACAGCATCAGCTGGCATTAGTCAGCCTTAAGGCTTATCTATTAACGGTATAGAGGCTCTGCTCTCTGGAGCAAACTGCATTGGAGCAAAACATTGTGAGTTTGTTTTATACACCTATTGCTCCCTATTGCCCTGGGGTCACAAAAACTCATTAGGGGATGTAATAATGGCTCAATCGATGCTCTATTTGAGCAACCATCTGTGACCATACATGTGCTAATCAGAAGAAAAAAGAAGTAAAACCACAGGTTAAAATTAGCTTTGGCATTTACACACGTACACACTAAAGCATTGCTATTTAAATTCAGCTTTTTTTCTGATGAACTACTGAGCACGGTGCCTTACAAAGCACATCAGTAAAGCCACTGGCTTACACCCATTATAGATGAGGAGTTAATTATAGTCCTTACCCGGTTCTTTGCGGTCAGAGGTCTGGCTGGACAACAGGAAGAGGTAATCCTGACAGGTGTCCTGATCCAACAGTGTGCTGTTGTGAAGGCAAAGGTCAACAATTAGGGTCACAGCTTTCTGACAGACCATGTCATACTCCTCTCGGTCAGAACTCATGCTCCCAGCAGCATCCTCAGCCGTGTGTGCTCATCCAAGGGGACTAACACACCCACACACACACGCAGCAGCCTAGCATGCAGAAGATAAATGCAACTTGTCTCGGTCCTCGGCTGATTCTTCTCCTTCTTCCACAGTCTCTCTACTGTGTTTACACACAAACACACTCGAGTGCATGTGCATGTTTGTGTGTGAGTGTGCTCCAGTTTGTGTGTGGATGTGTAAAAGCTTGGCCATGATTGTTAAGTGCATAAACATGTTGTATGTGTGCTATGACATAAATCTGTGTGTGTGTGTGTGTGTGTGTGTGTGTGTGTGTGTGTGTGTGTGTGTGTGTGTGTGTGCAATAGTGTGTGAGGATTTAATGAATCACATTTGTCCCCAGGTGATATAAGAACAGAATTATTGCATCACATATATACTTAAGAAGCAAGTCAAATGAAGCATCACAATCATGAGCAATACCTACCCCCCTCCCACCCCACACCCTTGATCTGGCTGTAATGCCACAGCCACCACTCCTGCCCTGAGTTTGCACACGATAAAAACATAACGACCACTGGGGTTGTTTTTCTCGGGTTTGACTAACACGTCTGGTCCCTGCGGGTCAGAGTGTCTCTTGTGATAAGTTTCCCTCAAGCTGAACCACCTGTGACTGCCAGGTCTCACTGCTCCCACCGACAATCCCCCGTCGTTCTGATTGCAGTCCCTGACTGTTTACGACCTCTAATGATGAGGGTTTAACTATGTGTGTTTGTCTGTGTGCGAACTGAGGGAGAGAGAGAGAGTCCAATTTGTGAGGCTGTGAACAAACGGTCACTTAGAAATGCTGACGTATGTGTTTATTTTATATGCAACTTCACCTTGCAGCTGTGTCGAAACCGCTTGTAGATGTAAGTGAACTGGCATGTGAAATTGCTTTTAATGTATCTGTTGGGACACAGTAGCTAATGAAGCCCAATAAAAGCAAATAGTAGCTGATGCTCTGTGGATTCAATTCAAATTAATTTCTCATATCTGATCATTAGAATAAGTGAACATTCAAATATGCTTATTTTCTAATCAAGGCTGTGAAGATGGGCAACACAAAAAAACCCAAATTGACTTGACTTTTCTGCTATTACATTGAACTATATGTGAACTTGCTTGACCTCATTCCTTAATTATGTTCTTACCAACTTAAACATTAATCAAAGTAATTAAATAAACCCTGTGACGAATAAGGCATCAGAAAAATGATTTCATGCCTATCTAATTACAAGGTGATATTGAGTTTAACCAGATCTTGGTTGACTCCCTTCCTTAATTGAGTTTAAAGCAGGGCGTAAATGCTACGCTGTCGATGTTGGCAGGTTATTGTTCTGAGGAAGCTTAGATAATTGAGAGCTTATCTTAGTCCCCCACCCCACTGTTTTCCTCAACTTTGGATCAGGGGTCTCCTGTGCTTCCTGTTACTGAAGATTGCATCTACTCTTCATGGGCAACCCTGATTAACAGGCAAATAGCAAATTGTTTGTGGCTGCAGGTTTTCCAAAGAGTCAATTACTTCACTGTGTCTGCTCCAGCTGATACTTACTAGCCCCCTTCATTTGCCCCGCGGTCTTGTTAATGCATACAGGTTCACCGCTACCTGTATTCGCATTCACAAGCTAGTGCATGGACGTCGAAACAAAACAACTCTGTGACTCCCTCCAGTGCTGCTAACACTACCAATATAACTGCTTTAATGGACCTGGGGTGCAGCAGGTCTTCCTGGTGCCATTATATTATTTACAGGGTATTGTCCAAGGATGTCCAGTATGTCAGCCAAATAATGCTGCTGAGTGTAATGGTTGCTTGTTAACGTATGGGTTGAGTCTGCCGGGAAATAACCTGCCATAAAAAAGATAATGCACCATTACCAAAGAAATCCTCCAACTTCTTCCCTCTCTTCCACATTAATAATAGTCGTATCTATGGGCTACAGTTTGTGGTAAACTTCTCATCCCAGAACATATATATGATGATATTGTGAATAATATATACTAGTAGATCGATGAAAACACACAGTGGGAGTCAGCAAAACAATACAGCAGAGGTAAAAGTATGAACTGAGGATGAAAATATCACAGTACAGGGTTCCCACTCTTTTTAGAAAGACTATTTTCTAGGACATTTTCCAGTTTGTCTTAATACAGGACAGTACTTGCTCGCAAACATATAAATTACCCGTAGGCCTAATATTGACACATTTAACTCCAGTTTTCACGCAGCTTAAGATAAGATGAGATAAGATGTTCCTGTATTGATCCCCTGTGGGAGAAATTCAAGTATCCTATCCTACCAACAGTCCAACATAATCCCTGGTTTATGCAGGCGAGAGAAGGGGTAAAGTACACAAAAGAAATTCAAGACAACATAAAACATTTCCAGGATTTTTGGTCATTTTAATCAATTACTAGGTGTTTCCATGACTGGAGAACTCGTCTCCAGGTTTTCCAGTATTTTCAGGGCGCATAGGGACCCGGACAGTATCATTAAATAGAAAAGAAATATCATCACCACTTTTGATAATGATGATTATCAGATGATAATGGTCAAATGAGAGCCCTCTATAAGTTAAACAGAATACAAGATTGAATTAAACGGCTCAGATTTAACTGTGCAGTACATTTTGCCCTCTTTGTTTACTATTCACGAGGCACAAAAAACAAAGTAATTTAGAAAGAGAGTGGGAATTAATACGATAGTCAAGACAACTGCTGAGAGAGCTCGTTTTAGAATTACTAATAATCTAATAGATTCTAAAACATTTCTGTGTGCTGTCATTACAAATTCTTCCTATAAGCCATACATAAATGAGGAGGGTTGATGATTTTGTAGAAGGTGCGGGCATATTTTTCACAGCAAATGAGGGGGCTGTGGCACATGAGGTCCTCGGTTTGATATGCAAATCAACTTCATCTGTGGCAAATCTTTCTGTGGTGACAGCCCGGTGGCTGCAGATGTTGAACTTGATTCATTGTGGCAAATGCATGACAAAGGGTTGGCTCACTCAAAGCTATGCTAATCAACATCAGCACTTCCAAACCTCTCCTGCAGGCCAGAATGGCAGGATTTCTACAGTATATAGACAGTGTGTATCGGTGTATTGTTGTGTGTGTACGCGTGTGTGTTTCATTGTCACGACGTGTTAATCAAAGATTCCCTGCTCAGCTATGGGGCAATGAGAAAAATATTTCTATTCTGACTCATAGTTAAGCTCATTAGTAACAGTCTTAAATTGTGTAAGCGGGATTTGATGGTGCTATGAAGCTACAATACAACAGATGAATTGATGATCTCTGAATAAATAGACCTGCCAATGGATACTACACAAGAGCCTGTAGGATTTACAATGACATACACACATGCTATTTCCATTGGGCCCCCGGAAAAGGTGCTCAAAGCACTTATGAAGCCACACCACAATGTTTTTCAATAAGACTGAGCACACAACACAGTGATGGACGAGAATGACATTACCGTAGTATGGATAAGGATCAGCATAATTATTCTGTGTCCAGGTGAAATGTGCACTATCTCATCCAAACATGTCCTGAATGTCACTGAGATGAGGTGTTTAATTGAGGTCCTGTCAGCACGGCCCAGAAGAGTGATAGAGTCCAGCGGAGTCGATTTTCAGCGCCTGCTGTCATGCATATCAATCCCAAGGCATGTAAATGCTATCAGCTTCTCCCTATTAAAAATTCTCATGATTGCTTTACAGGTCAGCACAATGTAAAAAGCCCAGAATTAGAGGGCTGCAACCCCCTCTTCATGGACACTTACTCAGTATGTGATGAGAAGACTGGCAACAGATTACTGCTGTCTCTGTTTGGTGTGCGTTTTCAGTGTTCCTACAGGGTTCACCAATTTAAATTTATGACTTTTAAAGACCTTTTTAATACAACATAGGATGCAATTCAATACTTTTTTCGTATCTTGCTGGAAAACCTGAGATTCTTGTGTTATTATATCATATTTTTTCAGTACTTCCCAGCAGTATATAACAATTATTCCTAAAGATATAATTAATTAACCCAACCTGGACCCAGATAAGCAGCAGAACAGAGACAGAGGGATTAACCAATTAAAAATTATCAATTCATGTAAGTTCATTTAAGTTTTATGCTCCATTTTTAGATCATAGGTGTTTAATGTCTCTTGGTAGCCTGCAATCAGATACAAAAACATTTTGTAACTCACATTCTTGCCCAGGCAAGAGACAATATTTAATGCTTTTGTGAATTAAATTTAAGACTTTTTTATAATCTTTATTGAAAAAACTAAATTCAGTGCTTTTCAAGACCTGCAGATACCCTGGTTTTAGGAAATGAGAACACGTTAGCCTGATAATGATAAAAGCAAGGCAGCTGGACTTCAAGCTACTTTATGCACTTGTGTCTGAACCACAGCCTTAAAGCTAAGTGTGTGTGACGATGTGTGAGCAAGTGACTGTTGCTCGAAAAGAAGGATGGCGGCTGCTTATGAGGTTAGCGTATATGCTGCTATCATCAGGCAATTTGTTCATTTTGGAATATATTGTTAAGAATATATTGTTATACAGGTTTGGGTCAAGATAGAATATGGTCCGACCTATTAGTGACCTCGGTACCAGGAGACGGAGTGGGGTGATGGCAGGTTAACAAGGGGGATGTATAATTTTAGTCATTTTGCTCATAAGGGGAACGGCTATTCCTAAGAACTATTCCTTTATTAATCTGTACGCAACAGAATATAAAACCTTTTAGTCTGGTTTTTATATTTTAGAATATTTTAATTGTTTAAAATTCTGTATTTACACAAACTAGCTCAGCAAACAGTTATCTGTGGTGTCACTTCTTTCTGCCTGCTGATAAGGTGAGCACTATTTCAAACTCCCAGTCAGCGCAGTCTTTTATCATTATAAGCCAAACAAACAAACAAACAAACTCTCACAGGCTGATGACAGTAACTACAGCAGCATTTCCTCCAGTGTGCACAATAGATTATTGTAGCAGAGTGCTGTTCTTCAGATCTGAAAGCAAATGAAGGCGGAGAGGATCAATGATGTCTTTGATCTATTCTCTGAGATTTAGAGCGAGAAAGAGAGAGAAAGACGTAGAAGAAAGGGTCTGCTTTGAAAGTTGGAAGCTAAAAGACAGTGTGGAGTATGAGGAGCATTTTAATGTTTTATGTTGTATTTCCCCTTTAATGTTGTTAGTGCATTATCGACTATAATATGATATGAAATGTATTAAATCACATACCAGATCTTAAAACGGCTGGTAAAACTGCCTTTTTTAGATAAATACATTTATCTTGAGTGGCACGCTTTGAAAGGGTTTCAGATTACAACATGAATATTATTTTAGACAGTATTAGGTATTTATTTGCTCCATCTATGTGTTTATAAGCGTATTTCATACCAGTGTATTTCATAAGTAAAGCAAAACAAATAAACATCATGTTAAATTATTCACAGTGCCTGATGAAACAGTGCTGTTGGCTCGTGCGGCCACTTAAACCTGATTTTCATTATAATGCACATTTCTGGGGAACTGAAGGTGCCCATTTCCCCAGAAAACTTGTGTCTTAAAATCTAAAACATCCTTTGTGCTTTTCAGTGTCTTAATGTTTTACACTGACAAGCAGACTGTAGCCAAAAGGATTTAAAATGCTTTTAGATAATGGGACAAAAATGTACACAATGAAACATGACAGTTACATTTGCAGAAAAATAAAAGAAAGACATTGCAGCAGAATAAAAAAACATTTTCTCAGAAGCTAACATCTTTATTTTTAATTTTTTAGATACATTTTTGGGGCTTTTTGCCTTTATTAGATAGGACAGCTGAAGGCGGACAGGAAAGGAGGGAGAGAGGGAGGGGGTGATGCGCAGCAAAGGGCCACAGGTCGGATTCAAAGCCATGACTGTGGCAGATGGGTGCAAACTCTACCAGGTGAGATGTAGGGCACCCCGCAAACATCTTTACTTTAAGCTGTAAGCAAAACACATCAGGTTATCCACCTCCAGCCACCCCTGAAACCTGACTGACCCAACCCATTATCCTTACCTCTGCCACTCTGTACGGTTGTAGCTGGTTCGGTTTTACACCTAGAGTGAAGATCATCATATCATATAAAACTAGATGACCTAACACATCCATTCAATAATGCTACCAGGGTAGGCTATATTTGGTGATTGAATAACCTTTCATTGTCATTTTTAAAGGGATCCCTTGACCTCTAACCTCAGGATATCTGAATGCAGTTTTGTGTTATTTTCACCTGGTGTATTTGAATATTTCTGCTTACTGGGGTCTTAAACAGTATTGGAATTGTATAAACTGGGAATGACTGGAAAGCTGGGACACACACTTCATGCCCTGAATAAATCAGTGCCCCACCCCATTAAAAAAGTCTGGAAACGCTCCTGCATTCATGGTTCCTAGGCGATCGATGAACGTATCTTGATGACTTTTCTTCTACATCGCCATTAGGTTGACGTTTGTAGTTTTCAGTGAAATATCTCATTTCATTAAAAAACAATCATGTTCCCTTCAGGATGAATTATAATAAACATTGGTGATCCCTTTAGTTTCCATCTAGAACCATCAAAATTTCAATTTGTCCAATACTTTGATTTAAGACCAAATATCTCCAAAGCTAAAGACATTCCTGTCAGCCCTCAGCTGTACTTTGTGTTTAGTGCCAATTAGCAAATGTTGGCACGCTAACACGGTGAACTAAGACTATAAACATGGCAAAACATTAGACCTGCTAAACATCAGCATATTAAGATCGTCAGTTTATGTGGATGTAGTTTTTACAGTTGTAATATGATAACTGTGTTACTGTAGTTCAATAGTTTGCATTGCTCTTTGATGGATAACTCACAATATTTGTGACTTTTTAAAATATAGATATATTTTGGCTATATATTTCAGCTATATATCATTCATGCTTGTTCAGGTTTACCCTTCCAGCCTGAGGTTTGGGAGAAACTGCTGCTCTTTCTGCTCCATGCTGTTCTGGCTCCAGCAGTGTGTTTATAAGCCACAGTCAGCCAGAAAGTACTCAGTGTGGGAGAAATGACTGAATCCTGATTGTGAATCATTCCTACTCACAGGTGAGTGTCTTGTCAACTTCTTACCATCGGGAGGTGAGTTGGATCAAATGGGGGAGGCTGCCAGACTGATTCTGTGGGGAAAGCAAAGCCAGTGAGTGGCTGCTGGAGGAATTATTTCACCTCTTAAATAAATGAATTAATGGCTGAGTGGAAGGATGGAGCGAATAAGCGGATTGATGAATTGAAAAATGGAGGATTGCATTTGTTTCATTTTAGTGCCCTGGCAATAGGGCTGGCACCGTCCGTCTGTTGGTCGGTTGTCCACTTTTATCCAGACTGAAATATCTTACCAGCTATTGGATGAAATATCATGAAATGTTGTACATTGACATTCACGGTCGATAGAGAATGAAGATTGCTGACTTTGGTTGTCCCCTGACCTTTTGTCCAGCACAAGAATAAAGCTGACATTTTAAGTTTTTGCATTGTTTAAGGCAGTAGTTTTCCTCTACTGTCGTCAGCAGTGAAATATCTCAACATCTATGATTGGCAGACATTTAAAGACATTTATACCTACATGATTTATCCTACTGATGCTGATGATCCCTGACTTTCCTCTAGCGTCATTGTCAGGTCAGAGTTTTTATTTGTCTAATGTTAGCTGCAGTACTTTGTGTTTAAAGGGGCGATCTCAAAGATTTTCATTTGAATAAATGTCTGTTAAGTTACTAACTATCGCCAAATGAGGTAACAATATATATATCTATACTACACAAACAAATAAAGCGGGATTCCCGGAAGAAATACTGTATTAGGTACTGCTGCTTGTTCACATTAAAAGCAATTAACTGGTGAAACACAAGTTGACTTTTATTATGAAGTAGTTACAGGGAATGCAATGTGTTTGAGCTTCACACTGAATGCTACTGTTCATCAAAAATGCACCTACAAAACAAAACAATGATAACTTTTAGTATTCTTTGACAGCGTATGAGTTTGATATAATGCAGGGAGTAATGGAGCAAGAAGGAGCAGCCACAGTGAGCTGTTAGATGAAGAGCTGCAGGTGACATGCCGCACAGCCAGCACACTTCTCAGAAAGATAACCAACTCCTCTCACTGTACTGTGCTGATCACAGACTCCTGCCGTGTGCAGCATAAAATCAAATCACAGTTGCTCACAGAATGATGGATAAAGGCCAATTACTGCCTGACTTCTTTATTATAACAACAACTACTATTTCATATCAAAATGGCTGCTTTAAAAAGGTTTATTGTCCTGTATTTAGGCATATTCTGTCATGTTCTACTATATACTATTAGCCTGGTTTCCTTAGTGATACTTATTAATACTATTAAATCCTTGAATTGTGAGACTGTTGATATGGAGGCTTCTTCTTCAAAAGTCCACACAAAGGATGTATCCCAGGATACTTATTTATGGTCTGATAGGTGTGTTAGTAATTTAAGACATGTATAGCCTTGTATTGAGCAGGTGCAGAAACGCAGAGCACCCGGAGATGAAAGAATAAATGAGCTTGTTTTCATTCCACAGGAGGAAATGTGATCTAGTCACCACGGCAACTGAACCCAGGGATGCACGGAGACTTAAGAAATTAAAGTCAAGAGGTTATATGAGCGAAAGGGGATGGGGGAAGTCAATATTTGATTAGCAATGAGTCAGAAACATGAAGCATGTCACACTCTTCAGGCATCCCCCAATAGTTTAATGCTGAATATAAACAGTATATGCCACATAGTAAGTTGGAAAATACAGAAGGTTCTGGTGAAATTCTCTCTCCTACCAAACATCTGATTCATCAGACTGGAATTTTGACGTTGTGTGTGAATGAATCAAATAGCTCCTGGATCCCTTGAAGCATAGGCATAAAGTTCTGTAGGAACAATTAAGGACTTATCAGCCCTCTGAGCAATAAAAGTGTTATTGTGCTAAATGTGTGCAAAGCAAATCAGTTTGTCTGTGATGTGAAGGTGCTCCCACCCCAGAGCTCTCACCATCCCTTGATATATTCAGCCTAACCTCAGCCTCCCCGAGCATGAAATCATTCGGGCAGAATGATAGGATGTTTGGCTATGGAGGAGTAGCGTGAGATTTGTTTCAGTGCAGATAAACACAGCCTTCACTGTTGTCTCAGCATTTGAGAACACTTTCTATTTCAAAGTGTACAAGGCAGAAAATAATCACACAAGGAGCAAACAGGTTCAGCAACTCGCCTAATTGCCGTGGATATCTTAGTTGTCATGTCTTGAAGATATGGAGAAAAAAAGATTTCTGTTTTGATCCTGCTCCGCCATCACAAACACCATTTCAAATGATACCCTTTTCATTGTGTTGAAAAGAATAGTCTCACAATCACAACAACTCAAAGGGAAGAAACATAGATCGAGTCACTAATAAGTCATCGAGGCTAAAACTAGCAACATAGGTTGACAACAGTTTTGTCAACATCTTGCTATGTAGCTGTTTATGCAACAGGCTGTAGTTTCACATGTTGTATGTTCTTAACCGGCATCGACAAAAACACCTCATTTAGAACATTTGAGTTCTATTACACACGTAACATTGGTAAAATGAAAGACAACCAGCGGAGCATTAAGCTTGGCTAGTTTACATATCCTCGTTACCTATATCCTTAATTGAATATTGCACAAATGTCTCTGTTTGTTCCAGAATATCCCTTTACCACCTCCGAATCTTTTGTTTTACAAAAATGGGACTGGGATCCACAGATAGCGACTCGATAATAAACTTACTGAACGTGTAATTTATTAACTCTTACTTTTTAAAGACATGTCTAAACCAGCTGCAGCCCCTCGACTGGCCAATGTTAACAGCGATGGTCTGAGGCAGTGGTTCTCAACTTTCTTAGTGTCAGAGACGCCCAAATTGATACACATCGGGCAACCGACCTGTATTTTATAAGATGCAGTCTTAATTATTCCATAGCTGTCTACTGTAGATTGGCAGATTAACAAATGAACATCCTCTCATTGGGCTAACCCCCTCAACCACACCTGGGGGTCCCCGGGCTCCAGCTTGAGAACCACTGGTCTAGGGCTTGTGAGGCAGCCAAAATATAACTACGGAATAAACAACAATATTAGATTGTAGATAACAATACAGGATTAACCACATGCCATACAGTAAGGTTATATTCCAAGGCTGGATATGAAGTTATTTGCATTATTACTAATTTCAGCGGGGTATTGAATGATTTCTTACTTCTGGAGTAAAACTCAAAAGTTCCAGTTTCACTTGGACTCCCTTATGGGTTACCGCAGACTGCCTCGGCACATTGCTCTCCCTCATCAGTAGCCGGCAAGTCCCCTTAAACATCCTATTTTCTGCACAATTCTAATATTGAACCTATTTGTGGGGAGACACTGGGCCTTCTTACTTAACCATTTTATGAGAGACTTTTTAAGATTGCCGGATTATTGTGTTCAAGCAGCAATCCAGCAGGTCACCCTATCAGGCAGAGCTCTTTGTTTCCCTAATAATCAGTTGAGGTCGTCTTCTGCCCACCAACACTTTGTAATCTCCATCCATAATAACACAGCTGCCTCAGAGATGTGGCAGGAGGCAGGAGCCCCCAAATCTAAGCGCCTTTGGTGAGAAGGAGGCAAAGCCGCTCTTCAAAGACAGGCTGCAAGGAACATAAGGCTCCCCAGCCCTCCCAGGGTTTAATGTCTTATTATTTTCCACAGACAGTACCAAAATGAACAGTTTTGTCAGCAGGGACACTGCTATGTTGGTGTCACTTCCGCTGTACACACAGTGAGGGAGACAGCAAGCTGAGAAATGAGAGAAACCAGCCTTTTCGTTATTAGCTGCATTTAGTTGGCATCTTATATCTGAAGATTATTCGGGAGGGTGCTGGTGAGGGATCAGTCATATACTCAGGGTTAAATAAGGCTGAGGATTGGAATACACACACATAAAGCCAAATATAGCCTTATCCAATTATTTCTTTCAGTTGCCGTCACAGTCCCGAAGTGTCACCACATCTGTGGCTCTGTTCCAGTTATAACACTTATTGAATTGAACAAGGATTAGGAGAGTTTGTTCATTTTAACTACATGAGTCATATTAGTTCTGGAGACCTGATTAAGTGCATGTAATTAGAATGGTTAGAATAAGCAGTTTAGTATGAACAATTCATTTCTTTATATTCCTTTTTATTTCCCTTTTATTTATTTATTTTTCTCTTACTGCACTGAAAGAGCATGACATCTTTGAGGACAGCTGACTGACTGATTAAAGTGGACTCTGAGTGTACAAATAATTATGTAAGGCAAGATGACTAATGCAGAGTCCAACACTCTCATACTTAAAGTCTTGCATGGTTGCAGTGCTAATGAAAATCAGTTTTTGCACATACGAGAGTAGTTAACATCCTCTGCTATTTTGTTTGACTGTGTCACTCTGTGCCTTGTAGCCCTGGGCCATCTAGCACTCATGCATAGATTGTGTGACAGCATGATTAATTGTGTCGTGTTTGGGGAAAAACTAAACTAGCAGATGGATATGTGAGGAGTCCAAAGCAGTGGGGTGGGGGAGTAACTGTTTATTCCTTGTGTGAAAGAGGAGACTGGTATAATGATAAATGAAACCACGGAAACGTTTCGCTGATGTCTTGGAAAAACGCTGTCTAGGAATCTCCAAACAATATATTTGTCAGAAGGATAAATGACTTCTAATCTTCCATTTAGGCACTTTGATGGCTTCTGTAATGGCAGCATAAACTACCGTGGTCACATTCAATTTGAAAGACTGAGAAGGGACGTCGCGCAATTTTACTGCAAATGCAGAGAGAATAGAGAAGATCTTGCAAATTCCAACTATATTTCTCTTTGTGTGCACTCAGCAAATCCAGATGTGCCAAGAGAGGTAATATCCACAAGTAGTGCCCTACTCATCGGTAGCATATGATTGGATTAGACTGCAGATTATCACGTAGGCTGTGGGCAGAAGGCAAGCAGAAAAACCATGCCTTCCCAAATTATTAATCACAATAAACCGACTCTAAAGTGTTTTCCTGCCTGAGAATGCATCAGCAACAGAAAGGAGAAAAAAAACTGTCTTGCATATAAGATAAACTATAATATGTAACTGCAAGCACAGCACAAGCAAGACTGATGACTGAGTGCAGAAAATGTGGGTGTTTATGAGTTCCTTCAACATATAGCGCAATCCAAACACAAAAAGAAACACATTTCAATCATCTGCATTTCAGTCTCATCTCTGACAAATGACAGATTTTATGATTATTCTGAGCAATTTTGTTTTCTCCTGCAATTCATTTGGCAGATTTGCTCAGCAGCGAGAAAGATGACAACCGATAAAGACTCACAGATGAGTGAACATGAATGGGGATTTTGTACTTTTCCAATTTCGTTGTAATCTCACCAGGGCATGTAAACACGGGCTGGATGAAAAGGGAGAACGCTTTAAGAACACAGAGGTGGCCTCAATGTGTAATTTGGCATTAACCGTGTATTACATGTGACTCATGGAAATAATAGTGACAACTGAATGTTTAACAGGGGATTTTCAGTCTGTGCTGGGATTCTAGTGTACGCACACACACACACACACACACACACAAACACACACACACACACACACACACACACACACAGTGATGCCTGACTGAAAGATGCTCTTTATGACACGGTTGACAGCACATGAACAGTGTAGCTGGGCTCTTGCAACATGGAACAACAAATAAAATGTTGCTCATGTGGGTCACCTTTGAGCACAGGGAAGCCCATTGCACCATGTCTCCATCACTACACGATAAACATTACAGCAGCTGCAAGACATTAAATCATAAACACAAACTCTGAGGTGTTGGAGAAATGGAGTTACACATGTCAGAGTTTGCAACTGGGAGTCATCAAGCAACATTTAAACCAGGAATTGATGGTATGATTTTGCTTTAGGGTAAAGTATTTTAGCTTCTGTTCTAAGATATACCTCTTACTGAATCAACCTAATGGGTAAATAAATGGATGGTCGGCTCCCAGTAAAACAACATCTGAAACTACCAGCGCATGCTGAATATAGATATTCAGTATGTTAGCTGAAACAAATCCACCCTCAGGTGTATTCTGCAAGCACAGAAGACAATCATAAATAACCCTGCAAGTAAAGATAATAGATAATAATAGATATTTGAATGCATGAATAATAATGACTTCATATAAAAAAAAGTTTTAAAACCTTTATTTATCCAGCTGACCAAGGTTTAGCAACATCCAGCTGCTCAGGGTGATACAGTTAAGAGCAGCGAAGAGGAGTTTGTTCAATATTTTATGCCGCTACCGAATGTTTTGTTTTTTCCCCGAGACCCAGATCCACAAATAATACATCTACTTATTCAACAAGCCTGGGGTGCCTTATTATTGAGCCCTTCAAAGCTGTCACCCCATGAAGAGGCACCGCTGTGCAGCAATAAATTTGGAATTCAATTAACCAAAGCACATCTTGACCTTTGATATTGTAGCACAACATAAGAAGGTAGTTATTAGCATGTGTTATATAACCGGGTCCAGGTACAACATGCAAAACTGCCTATGCAAGTCACAGCTTTGTTTCAAACTTCTCTGCAGTTTCACAGTTTTCTCCCTTCATCAGCAACTCTGCGTGTTTATCATTTGTTTGCCTCGTCTTGTTTTCTCTGTGTTATTTCAGCTCACTTCTCTCAAGCTGCCCCTCTGTCGCTATTGATCACACTTCTTTATCAGGGGTTTCTTTCTCTTTCTGTCTCCAGGGAGATGTATTGACATTCAAAAGCTGCAGTCTGTCATATCAATAATTCACTCTTTGACTGTGTTGCGCCCTTAAATATACAACAGAAACAGACGACAACGAATGTTCATAATGTATTAATGTTATAGCTGTAACAACTGTCAAGTCAAGTTACTGCTGCGCCATGAGAGGGTTTTATGAACTGAATGTTTGTCTGCTTTTATGCCCATGGCAGGGGATAATATGAAAATGAGTCGATTGATTGACTGATTGATGAATTATGCTCTTTAAAATCAACTTCATTAAGTGCTCGTGCTACAATTATTGTTTCATTTGAATGATTTACATCAATCCATTTTTATTCTAATGTGTAAATTCATTAACGTCCATTTCTGAATTTTAACTGAATAAAGATACAAATACATTCCAGTCATGTTAATAAAACAGATCAAATATCTGTTGGGGGAAATTAGCATGTTTTTGGCCTGAGGCCATGAGGTACATAAAAACAGTTCGATTAACTGAGATATTTAATTCAATCAGACTCTGTTTCTCAGAGAAATACGGTGGGTGCAAACATTTTCATGAAAGTGCATCTCACCACTTATGTTGCCCCACACATACTTAATAGTCCATTAATAATGAATAAAGAAATAAAAGGCCCTTGAAAATAACAAAAATGTTCTGTATCTGCCAGTTTCAGCAGCTGTTCAAAGGATCAAAAGCCCAGTTATAACTAAAGTGGGTAAATTATGTATCACCAAATCACATTTTCAAGACTTGCATATTTATTACTCGTTACTAAATACTACACCCACGACCGGCCACGCTGTTGGGTAGCTATTGGAGCTGACGTTAGCTTGCTAGCATGGTAATATGGTGGACACATCTGACCTATGTAATAATGATGTAATCTAATTATTTTTCATAAAAATAACACTACCTCAAATAACAAAGCATTATGTCTGTAAGGTTAGACTACGTAGCCGAGTCACGTTAGCATAATCAGATGTTTGTCACTGTAAACTGCTTATCTGGGTGTGCACATATCATTAGAACAAATTTACAAAGGTTTGGCAGATTGGCTAGACAATTGGAAGTCATGTTACAGGTTACATTAATAACGTCTTTTCTAGCATTCTTAGGTTTTTTTTCAAAACTAGCTACTAGTTTCTATCCTCATAAATATAACTTTTATTTTTAAGGATTGTTCTGTAAGGAGTTCTCTTTTTCTTGTGATCAAAAACATTCATATAAAGCAAAGTCTGTAAATACTTTTCTGATCAATATAGCAACTTCTAATCAAATTTCTGGTTAACTCCGCCCATTTCATGTTTAAGCACCACCCACGTCTGGTTTAAACTCCGCCCATTCGAGCATGGATACGAATACAGATAATTTAGGTGGTTGAACAGATACAGATAATGGTGCACACGCTCATCCCTACACACAGACTTACTGTTTAAGAGTTAATGGTGCAACCCCATCTTAAAGTATAGCATGGAAACTTTGAATTAAAAGCCTTTAATTACAGCAGAATCTACAGTCATAGCTGGCCAGATGTCAGCAAGCAGGCTGCATCACAGCCTTGCCAGTACAAAAATACAACCCCTCTATATTTATCATTTAACAGAAGTGTAGTTTTGTTTACAGCCAGCGCAGTTTAGTCAGAGATGCCCAGAAGCAGTACAGTGCCAAGATCTTATTTTTTCCATTATAAATTAATGAGGGAGATATTATTTATGTCCTAAAAAGCTATTGGTCAAAAGATGTAAGTGTGGCTATAACATAAAAACTATCAAATGTCTCCATCTAGTGACTGAACTGGTGTAAAAATGTCATTTTTCATTCTATCGTTCCCTGTGTTTATCTTTTACTTGGGTGTTCTTGGGGCAATGTTTGTTTGTTTAAATAGATTTCGAACATGTAAACTACAAAATAACATTAAAATAAAATTAACGATAATCTTATACACAAACTCAGTTCATAAATCCCCATAAATAACATAACAATAAAACTTTTTCCCATATATAAATACATACACAAACATTTACATACATTATATATATATACATGCACATACAGTATATGCACACACACACACACACACACACAACTGTACATATAGTATGTGTGTGTGTGTGTGTGTGTGTGTGTGTGTGTGTGTGTGTGTGTGTATAGTGTGGCAACATGGATCTCTCAGAGGTAAAATCCTGGGAAGACAGTAAATTATTTTAAGAAAGGTTTTTATATTATATTTTATAATATAATAATGTAACCAATAAGATGGGACCAGAAATGAGAAGACAGACTCGACAGATTAGTGGCAGCTGTAATCAATATTTCTATTATAACAAATGATCTAATGACTGTTTATCAAAAGTGTTGTTCCTAGTGGGGAAGCCTCAGATAATTATCAGCTGACTCTGCAGTTCACTTCAGCTGTACGTGATACATGTCCACAGGGGTGTTCTTGGACTTGAGGGGTCCCACCGCTTCCCAGCATTGGATGCTTGACCAGTTAAAGACACATGAAAAGATTCTTCCTGGTTGCACCTGAATGGATGAACGCTTTCTGCTCAGAGATTTCAAACCCGACCAACATGGCCTTTAGAAACGTTCTCTTATATTACAAAAATAGTTTCTGAAAACATTTTAATAAGACATAAGCTATATGATGCTATGAACCCGTATCATTATAGCGTCTTTCAGCTCAGTGTTATGATTTTAGCTAATATGTGTATTTCCAAAAATGTCTTTAAAACTATACATGTCTTACAAGTGTACGTTTAGGCTAAAGACTCAAATACATCCCTGTTCCCTATGGGGAAGATAACTAAGGGTCAAAATTTAATTACTAAATCTCAATCAAGTGATATAAAATGTCAACTCTCTCTGAGCACCTCATTTGGCAGCATTTGAGCAATGTCACTGTGACCCCTATGGAAGTAGTCCGTCAGCAGTTCCCACACCTACACTGCCTGAGGGACACAGTGAGGCCAGGGAAAGTTCATCAGCAGGTCACTCTTAATTGCACCGCAAAGGGTATTTCACTCTTTATTTTACATTCCAGGCCATCATCTCTTCCTTGCCTCCTCATTATCCCCCGTTGAGGGATGAGCTACCAAGGTAGATAGATGTACATGTGTCCTCCATGGACTGAATTTAAAGCAGTTTGATTGAATTAAACATTGTGAAAGCCTTGGAGGGCATCCCTTGTCAGTGGGTTGCTGTTTAAAATTGGTGCAAAGTGGCTTATGGATGACTTTGTTCATTCATATGGGAATCTGAATTTAAATGTTAATTTCACATCTATACTTCGTCCAAACTTATAGTAAAGATTTCCATTTCACTTTATTTAGTGAGGTTGTGGTCGATCTGACATTCATCAGAGGATACATAGCATAGCAAGATTTATTTGCACAAACATTAGCTTGTGAATACTACTTCATGCAAATAGTTATTTTCCAAATGTGAGCAGTGGGAGAAGGAAAATGGTAATGATGCTCGGTTTTAGATTTAATTAGAAAACGAGAGTAAATGGCCGAGACTCCAAGGCATGGAGGGGGGACCGGTGGGATTTCATAAATTTAAGTTCAGAGTTTTGAAATATGAGCTTGTCTCGCTGATCACTTTTTGCAAACATTGCCCAAAAGATTACTCGAATGTACTTTTAAATTCAAAATGCAATAGGCGCTTATGAGATTCTACGAAGATATAAATAATGAAAGCTTGATATGCAACTTTCAGTCAGCTTGAGCAGAGCAAGTGTGTGTGAAAATAACATCCCTCCTCGCTAGTCTACGCAGCTATTTCTCAAACCTTATAGATCTACACTTTCATGATCTGATATCATCTGATAAAGCAGGATTCAGCCATGATTGTGTGTTTCCCCAACCGTAACATGTCAGAAAGACTTCCATCTCCTCTTGACCTGGTTTTGACCCTTTTGTTTTATTCTCACACACTACCACCAGAGGTCAGCATAAAATTAGAAATGGTTCGATTTTCTTTGTATTTCAGTCACTTCTGGTTCAAACATGTTCACCTATTCCCTCCTAAACTGCCAACAATTAAAATATCCCTGAACATAAACACCATCAGGATGTTTCTCACTAAATCCTGACAGATTAGCTTCCTCTATGTAGCGACCATTGACGTGAAAACATTTGGGAGTTCTTGTAAAACCAGTTTCTCCATATTAACAGCTGGAATTTCCTCAGTTAAATCACTCGTTGTCTTGCCTCATTATGTTTTGATTAAAAATAAAAACTTCACACACATAAGCCTTCAGTCAAATGTCAAATTTCTAAGAGAGACTTATTTGTTGAATATTTTCTCTTTAAGTCGTCCTTAAGTCTCTTAAGCTTTCTAGAAAAGCTGATATAAATTAAAATCCACACATTGGATAAATTAAACCTAACAATCGCAACATTCGGTAATCATTAAACAAAGCAGAGCTTCGAGCCCAAATGCTTGGCTGCTAGTTGATGCTTTAAGCTTTTTTTTCTCGATATCTTTGGGGGGGGCAGGGTTTATTACCTTTAATCGACAGCGACAGCTGAGGAGTGAGAGGAAAGGGGGGAGAGAGAGAGGAGGACACGCAGCAAAGGGCTTCACAGTGAAATAAAAGTCAGCACAGTTTCATCAGTAAACTCTTTTTCCTACTTAAATCACATTTATTCAACTTTGTTCCACTCTGTGTTTTTCCCCTGGCCATCCATGCCCCCACCTGCAGTGGCTCCCAGAGTTTGAGAGCATCTTTAGATGGTGGCAATGGCAGCATTGACATCACTGGGTGGTGATGTGGCTCAGGAGGTTGAGCAGGTCATCTGCTGATCAGAAGGTTGGCAGTTTGATCCTCGTCCCTCATCCCCAAATTGTCCCCAATACTATGCCATCGGTATGTGAATGTGTGTGAGAGGTTACTGGTTATTGGTTACTTTCTGATGAGCAGTTGGCACTTTGCATAGCAGCCTCTGCCATCAGTGTATGAATGAGTAAATGTGACATGTGGTGTGCTTTGAGTAGACCTTCTCATTGTTATTGCAGTAAATGGTGTAATTGAGAGTGTATTTGGGGATCCTCGAAATTAAAAGTGCTTGAAAACACTTTTGGGAACATAATGTAAACTATTAAAGATGCTGTTTTAGCTGAGATCCGCCCAAAATCTGTATGTGTTAAATGCTGCATTCAAGTGCTCAGTCTAGGCTTCTTTTTGCATGCAGAGTTTATTTTGTGTTTTTGGTCTGAAACAATTATTTTTTTTAATCATCATTTAGAGATGCATGGTTTTAACAGGAGTGGTATGGAAAATGGTAATCAGAAAAGTAAGTTGTAACTAAAGCTGTCCGACAAATGTAGTGAAGTAAAAACTGTACGTTGCTTTTTGTGTTTGCACTTTTACAATTTTGAATGCATGACTTTTACTTCTTATATTAATATTTAACGTTGCGGTATTTCTACTTTCACTTAAGTTTAATATTATTTTATGTCAGTATTTTTCTTTTAACTGGGTTTCTTTTACTTATGGTCTCCTCTACCTGCTCTGCTTTGCGCAGCACTTTGCTCAACACGGGTTGTTTATGAACGTGCTTTCTAATTTGAATTTGAATTTGAATTTGATTTAACCTGAGTACTTCCAACACACCGCCCTCCACCCGAGGCTTGTCCACTTTGAGCTCGCCTGCGTGTTGAGTGTGATATTTCCGACGGCCCGTGAAGGCAGCGTTTATTACACTACAGGGTATCATGGCGCAGGAGAGGCCGAGGAGATCCGCGGCATCAAACTTTAATTTCAGCTCGTTTTCCGAGGCGTTATCTCGTTATACTCTATAAACTAAAACAACTCCAACCTCCGGTGAAGACAGACGCTGGTAAGTTGACTAAAAAGCTGTGTTTGTTCGGGGAAGGTCGGTGTTTTATCCGAGCGGAGGACAGATTGACAGTTTCTGTCTGACTGGAAAACAACGAGCTCCGTTATTATAAACCTGACAGTTAGTTTTATGTAAAACAGGGAGAGGTTTTAAAATCACGATTTGCGCCTTTTGAACATAATCAATAAAGACATTTGTTTTCTTTAATGGGTAAAAAAAAACAACCAGTTGCTGTGTTTGTTGTGTCAGTAGCATAATAAGTGTGATTTAGCCTACAGTGACTCCATCTCTGTGGGAGCTCTCGGGCCTTTGCATTTTAATCTGAGCTGTGATCTATCATTAGCTGTTCATATTTGAATATTATCAGGATCCAAATATGGCTTTCTTTTCTCTCTCAGAGCAATGTCAGACTGAGGCCTCACTGCTGTACTTGTATGGCTGCATGGCCTGAGTTATGCACATGTTTATTATAACTTTTTATGGCTTAGTTTTTTTGCATAAGTTGCCTTTTTTATATATATATCTAATGTGCCATAAAGGAAATAAAACATGAAGTGAGCACAGGACACAGTAACATACACATATTATACCAGCAGGAAAACACTAATACTAATGAGGATGTTCAACAACACGTTAACTGTTGTATTCGTACTCCTTAAAACTAAACTAAACTAAACCAGAAACCTCACCGTACCCACCTCCAGAATTAATTCATTAGTTTGGAATATCTGTAAAGGTACTATTCTTTGTTTGAGAGACTGTAGAGCTTGAGAAATGCATTGGACCGTCCTTGGAGAGACAGAGAGAGAGAGAGAGAGAGAGAGAGAGAGAGAGAGAGAGAGAGAGAGAGCCTAAGAAAGGAAAGATAGGGGTGCAGGAGATTTCCACTCTATCAGGGTCAGTGTCCAACCGGTAATGTGGTGCAAACATTGTTTTGGTATAAAGAGAAAGAGGGCAAGAAAACACTGAAAGGGTCAAGCGTTCGGCCCGGTATTTGAGACATTGTCCAGAAGTTAAGTTAGGAAGGACAGAGCCAGGAGCATGTGTATAAGGTTTGCAGGGGAGACTTCTGTCGCCAACTGGGGAGACACATCCTTGTAGATCTTAGCTGGGCGAGCCGTGGTAAAGTAAGTACTACTTTACATTGTGTTCTCACAAATGGAGGAGCTCTGTGATGTTTATTATAACCTCTAACCGTCACTCTTGTTACAGGAGCAGGAATTAGAGGAATGCAGGGGCAGATGAAGGAGCACATTACTCGGTATTTGAAATCATCAGTAAAGCCTGAGACATAACCAGAAACAGATCTTCTAAGTGGCTCTAAAATGTATTCGGCCCTGCATTCCTAACAGAGGACTAGTTGATAATGTGCTGCTTTAATGACCGTAGGCGCAGTCATGAAAGTTTTACTCGGCCTGGCAGGGGTTCGCCGACTCGGTCAAGGACACGGCAGGGAGTGGAAGAAGCAAAGAAGACATATTTTTCTTCAGTAAAAGCAGCGATACAAGAATATAAAGTTATTCCATCACAAGTGAAAGTCATACATAGAAAATCTTATTGAAGTGGAAGTAACTAGTAGGAGCAGAATGTAGGTATCAAAATAAAAGTACTCATTATGCAAAGTGCAGATTGTTATATTTACAGGATATGATTATATTAACGAGGAATTATTATGTAAGCAGGATTTTAATGGTGCAGTGAAGTTGCAGACCACAACTAACTAAATACCAAGCGTGAAAGGCCCCTATCTAGAGCCAGTGTTTGGTTTGTCCCTTCTGGGCTACTGTATCAACATGGCAGAGTCAGTGAAAGACGATCCTCATCCTCTGTAGATAAAAACGTCTTATTTTAAGGTAACGAAAAACACAACAGTTCTTATTTTCAGGTGATTACACACTAATGAAAACATACCTATGAACATTATGTTCCATTCCTGCCGATAGATCCTCCTAAATGTTTCACTCTGGACCTTTTTAATTAGGCAAAGATGGAGCTACATTTGAACAGCTTTATATAAGGGTTGGGTTGTTTAATCTTTGACAGTGCATCTTATTTTTTTAGTTGGTATGTGTTACATGCTGAGAAATGAGAAGGCTGAGAAATAAATGTAGTGGAGTAAAAAAAGTACAGTATGTCCCTCTTGATAAAGTAAATGTACTTAGTTACACTCCACCCTTGGCTGGACCGATGCTTGCTGAGACCCTGCTTGATCATTCAGGCGAAACACTGTGGTCTCAGCATACCAAGAACATATCCATTCTCGCACTGTCTCCTTATCTGAGTGTTGTTTGCTGTGAGTAGCCCCGTGCTGGCCCTCCTCCGTGGGGGAAAGGAGAGGAGTGTGGTGTGGTTGCCTTTTTATGGCCAGACCAGGCTCAGCTGTGGAGAACAAGGGGGTTTATGTCACTCCGCTCCGATGGTTGCCTTGGCCCCCCGGCAGCATGGAGCAACAGCAGCTGTCCTAACCCTAACCCTAGTGTGGTTGTTAGCCCACCAGGTGCAGTTCTGGACCGCAACGAGTCTGAGTACTGTTGATGGTTTCAGGTTATATGCTACTTTTCATATCCTCTGTGATATTCAAAGTGTTCCTGCACACAGTAGAGCTATTGACAAAAATGCAAAACAGCAATTCAAGGAGCCTGTATGTAAATTGTCTTTGGTAGTACTTGCAAGCTCGCACCAGCAAGGGGCAACACTGACATTCAAACCAGGAGACAGAGAACACACTGTGAGCTCCTACATATAAAAAACTGAGTCTGTTTTTGATTTACTCTGTTCACATGCAACAGCTCCACTTGGACTCTTGGAGGCCACATAGTTTTATGACGTGAAGTAAATCAAGCCAAACTTTTTTCTAGATTTAAATATTGCTTTGTTCTGTTTCCTTTGAGGCTTCTGCCTTTGTATTTTTACTCCAGGGATGTCAAATACAGTTTAGTTTTCTGCTTAGTTCTGTCCAGACTCAAATATCTCAATAACTGTTGGATGGATTGCCATGAAATTTGGTTCCTACATTGACGTCCCCCTCAGGATTATTTGTAATATTTTTGTTGATCCTTCAAGTTTTTACCTCGCGCCATCATCAGGTCAAAGTAGTCCGTCTAAACTAATGATTTTCCCCTCAGCGTTTGCTGCTAATTGGTCACTAAGATGGCAAACATTTTACCTGTTAAACATCAGCATGTCATCAATGTGAGGATGTTACCATGCTGACATTAACATTTACCTTAAAATCCAGTTTGAAGGATTTAGTGGCATCTAGTGGTGAAGTTGCAAATTGCGACTAACTGAACACCACTCGTGTCTGTATTTGACAACCTGGGAATGAGAACGGGCTGTGAAGTGTGTAGGAGAAACTATTGTGGCTGCAACACTCCCAAAAAACTCAGAAAGGCTTTGCCAGTGTTTGGTTTGTCCCATCTGGGCTACTGTAGAAACATGACGGTTCAACATGGCAGACTCCATGTAAGGTGATCTGAGGCCTAAAAGCGGCTCATTCTGAGGTAACAAAAACACAACGATTCTTATTTTTTAGGTGATTATACACTAATAAAAATATACCTATGAATATTATATTCCATTTCTGCCAATAGAGCTTCAAAAATCCCTGCTCGGCTTAAAGTACAGTCCCACTTGCATGTCTGTCGACTCTTATACTCTTGGATGTTTTAACTCTGATTCAGTAGGCTAATTTAGTCCGTGCATTACTATTGAAATAATGGCAGAGTTTCTATTTACAGTAGTTATGATTGTAAGTCTAGAGATACATTTACAGGTGCCCAAATACAGGAATAGACCCTCTCATCAACCATTTTAATAGAAAAGACCACCCATCCTCTAAAGCAGGGGTCTCAAACTACCAGCCCACAGGCCATTTCCACGGCATGATGTCAAACATATAATATAATCTGGCTACTCCTTTTTATGCAATTAAAATAAAAAGGAGTGCAGTCTACACGTTCTCTATTTGAAACATGTCTTGAGATAACTACTGTTAGAATTCAGAGCCAAACAAATAGTATTTAATTAAGTTTGACCACAAAGATGATATAAAAATGTATAGAAACTGCTGTTTGCGTAGAATATTGCTCTTTCTTGGAGTACTTGAACGTCACAGTGACCCTCCTATGAGATGACTCTAGAGTTTTAACCGAGACGTTACTTAAGTCCTCTGACTAACAGCATTGTACCTCTCTTAGTGTTTTTGTCCCGAATATAACTGCAGGTCATGAGTTCAGGTCTCAGGGCAGACAGGCTAATGCTGTTAAGGTCTGTGATGAAAGGGGGGGATAGGGCCCCTTTCACCCATATAGCCCGGCTGTGTAGGTCATATACTGTGTGTTACACTGATCTCTCTGTACCCCTCACTCATAGCAGTGAGATTGTTTCCACTACCTCCACTGTTTCCCTCCCTCTCACCTCCCCTCTCTCCCTTCCCTTGAGAGTATAAATTTCTGTCAGCTATTCTCGGAGCTGGTTGGTAAACACACAGATTGCAAGTTGCTCAATACTTTGACTGACTGTTGGGAGTATTAAGCTATACTTTGTTGGAAGAGTTTTGAGAAATCATTGCTTATCTCTTCATCATCATGTGCAGTAAGACATAAAACAGCCAAAGAACACTATTTGGATGACTTTTTGTAAAAGAACATTTTCAGTTTTTATAACAGAAGGCAGTGGGAGTAAGAAGCCACATGCACCACTGAGGGAAAGGAAAGCTCATCACGTCTATGTAAGGAAATGCCATTATCCCCTCTACCATAAAGACAATCACTTGCACAGAGGTTAGGAAGATGTGTGTTTTTTTTAGTGCAGGTCTGGGCTGTGAGGTCCTGTCTGCCCTTCAGGAGAGAAGTTTGATCCCTCACAGAGCCATGCACACCGCTGCATTGTTGAACCCCTGTGTGGAATGTGTGCCGAGTCCTTCGGCCAGAGGACGAGGGGCTTTAATACAACCTTTAAACAAATCTCTGTAAGGAGATACCTGTGTATTTTGAGAAGGAATGATCATCTCCAAATACTGACAAGAATCCTAAACAGGCCTTTAATGCAGGTTCCTACTAACTGCATAGCAACTTGTTTTGTTCAGTGTGTTCACGTGTTTTACTGTCTGTTCTTGTCCCGGTGATTTCATTCGAGTGAATAACTGCAAGTTAAAAGTGGTCGACTAATGTGGGTTTTTCAATGGCTGATCCCAATATTTGGCGAGCAAGGTTACTGAAAGCTGATGCATATATACATCGTAATATTTAGTTTTGTGATATTGTATCGATTCTCAAAAACACTGTTTTATACATATGGAAGTGTGTTCTTTATACTTTGACCATTTTCCTAAAATTAGATTTAAATTTAAAATGTATTGAAATATATTGCCTTGCTCAGAGTATCGCAATATATCACAATGTAATGAATCGTAACCCCTGTATCATGATACATATCATATCACCAGGTTCTTGCCAGTACACAGTCCTACTGATATACAATGCATATATCAAATGTATAATTCCATTATTCCATGCACATTACAATCTAATATACATGATTATATTAGCCAGTAACAGTTTTAGATTAGACTTACTGTCATTTAGGATGGGAGGAAAGTGTAAGCATTTACAAACGACATTGGTGACTGAGGAAATTTAGGCAAACGTTTATAGCAGGATATATGAGAGTAATAGTACAGGGCTCCAAACTTCACCACCTTCCCAAAATTAACAGAGGGGAGCGCTAACATTGTTCCACAGCAGCCACACTGACAGGGCTTTTTTTGTTTATCAACCTCATGAGCGCAGGTATCAGCTGATGCCAATTATCTCACAATACCAAATCGGCTGACTGATCAATCGCTCCATCTATGGAATATAATCAGATCCATAATCAGTTCAGATTATTTTCTTGATTATTTGTGTGTCAGTCCAAGGCCTTTAGGGCTGCAACGATTTTTATTAACTAATACCTCTGGGGACCCTGTAGAATATGTATCCAATAGTTGTTGACATATTTCAGTCTGGACCCAATTGTCGGACAGACATTATAAGATTGAAAATACAAAACAAAAACATGGAAGAAGTTGGATTTATTCTGCATGTCTGCACTGTCCTAGTACATTGAATCTCATAGCCATCTGTAAATATCTCACTAATTTTAACATGTTGACGTTAGCTGTTTTTGACAGTTGCGCCGCCCCTGTTCCTGTTTGTGTTCTGCGATCAGAACAGGACTGTGCTACTGTGGTACTTTGGTGAGCTGATTGCAGAATATTATGACAGGAAGCTCTGTGTTTTGGTCTTCAGCGTGGTGGTGAGGAGGCCCGGGCTTTGCTGGCTCCTCTCTCAGAGACCACTTACTTACGCTGACTGACCACAGAGACATACCAGTGGGGGGGGTTATACTCTCCCCACAGCATCAGACCACGGTATGTTAGTAGGTGTTCTCCCCCGCCCCCTTGCCTGGAAATGGACACTGCTGGTATATTTATAGCTCCTGAGCACAAGCTCTCTTTCTTAAACACGAGTAAGGAGCTGGTCATATTCAGTCGTGCTGAGCTTCGCTGTCGTGTATTCCAGACTGTGTGCTGTTACTTTGCTTGTGAAACGTACCTGGAAGGGCTCGTCAGGTAGGGGAATGAACAGTTTGGTTTTATTTATTTAAAAAATAATTGATTTATTCAAGTCAGTGGGCTGTTACATTGCTTACATGTTTGGCTGTATTGTTTCTAAAATAGTGTATTTAACTGATGGTGTTTGACTTTACGCAGTTCATCTGACACTGAGGTTGTAGAAATGCAAATTCATACGTCTCTTGAGTTTTATCTTTGTTAGGACTTGAACTGTGAAACTTTCTTGAATGTCGGTAGATGTCATCATAGCCATTTCTCAGTTCCTTCACCATTATAAACCACTGTATATAGATTTATGGTATATGTGCCGTCAGAGCTGTCATGATTAGTCAGTTAATTGATCCGTCAAGTGACAAAATTAATTTCTTTTTTCTTTATTAATCCTTAAATCATTAAAGCAAAAAAAAAACCTTGTTCCAGCTTCTCAGTTGTGAGGATTTGCTGCTTTTCCTTGGTTTTGAGCAATTGTAAATTGATTATTTTTGGGGATTTGACTGTTGTCTAGTATTTTTTGATATATAAATCAAACCACTCAGTTACTCCACTGATCATATAGACTAATAGTTGTTAGTTGCAGCCCTACCTGTAACATAAAGGCATGTAACTGAATTTGATGTATGTTTCTGGTCTATCCGTTTTAGATGAAAACAACATTCTGAGCACAACCACTGGAAACTAAGACACCCAGAGAGAGGAGAGATGGAAAAGCCAGTCTTACAGACACAACCATCCACCCTGCCTTTTTTTGACACGGCCCATGCCTTCAACCTACTGCGGGGAATCCATGAGCTCCGTGCCGAACGAAAGTTTTTCGATGTGACTTTGTGTGCTGAGGGCCGCGAGTTCCACTGTCACCGCACAGTGTTGGCCGCAGCCAGTACCTACTTCCGGGCTATGTTCGCAGGAACTCTGAGAGAGAGTGCAATGGACCGGGTGGTTCTACACGAGGTGTCAGCTGAGCTTTTAGGTCTGCTGGTGGACTTCTGCTACACAGGACGAGTCACTGTCACTCAGGACAATGTGGACGTCCTGCTGAAGACGGCTGATCTGTTTCAGTTCCCCTCTGTCAAAGAGGCCTGCTGTGCTTTTCTGGAGCAGCGGCTGGATGTTTCCAACTGCTTAGAGATCCAGGACTTTGCAGAGGCCTACGCTTGCCGAGAGCTGGCGACAAGTTCTCGCCGCTTTGTCCTGAAAAACATAATGGAGCTGGCCAAAGGGATGGACTTTGAACGGTTACCATGGAAGCGCCTCCTTGAGTTTGTGTCAGACGATGAGCTTTGCGTGGACAAGGAGGAGACGGTTTATCAAATTGCGGTGCGCTGGGTGAAGGCTGATCTCCAGCGGCGACTGCACTACTGGCCCGAGCTCCTCCAACAAGTCCGACTCCCCTTCGTCAGGAGGTTCTTTCTGTTGGCCCACGTGGAGAGCGACCCACTCGTCTACCTTTCCCCCACCTGCCTTCGCATGGTGAACGAAGCTCGTAGCTTCCAGTCCTGTGAGTACGACCGCCATGACAGGCCCTGCCACCGTATGCGCCCACGGCCATCCACTGGATTGGCCGAAATCCTGGTAGTTGTAGGAGGCTGCGACCAGGACTGTGATGAGCTGGTCACAGTGGACTGTTACAACCCCCAAACCGGACAGTGGCGCTACCTGGCTGAGTTCCCTGACCACCTTGGAGGAGGCTACAGCATAGCTGCCCTCGGAAACGATATGTATGTCTCAGGTAAGTTATTGAAAGAGGTTCAAGCAACTTTCTATCTAAGAGCAGTGGTTGGCATCGAAAGCCAAATATTCTAAATATTGATGAAAAGACAAATGTCATTATTCATTCATTATTATTCAGTGAATGGAGTACACTGTATGTCAATCACGCATTCAACCTAAAATTAATGTCGGATCAGATTCTTGTGTGTTTCTTGAAGTTAAGTTTTCAGCTTTGTGCGGTGTCCCACTTATTGAAGGCCAAGTCACAGCACAGACGGTGTGCGGTGGTTACAGTTGCTGTGTATATTAGATTCACTGTAATGTGAAGGCTCCAGTCAGTAGATTTCCATTCCCGCTCCTTCATCTTACGAAATGGCCGTCAGGATGTGCTTATAAATAAACTTTGGCTAGTGGCTCACCATGTGTGAACAAGGGAAAGGGAGGCAGGACATGGTGTGCTGCCAGGACATCAGTGGTGTTATCACCACCATCATCATCTTCATAACCAGGGGACTGGCCTATCCTGAAAAGAGGTTGTCTCCCTTGATAAATCATCCTAGTCGTTCAGTCAAGAGCTTGTGTCTCCTGTAAGACATTGGTGGTGGGCCATAAATTTAGCAGTGTTAGCTCACTCCCTCGATGACAGAAATAACAGCAGCATATGATTGCATAATGTTGACAGAGGAGGATTTAGTTTCCATTACCATGGATACAATTTCTTTAAAATAACACTTGGGATATTTTTTATGATATTATATTGGTGTAAGGGCTACTTTAAATTTGGATAAAAATGTAATTGAAACTTTCAGAAGGTACATTGGGTTTTTTACGTGCAGCAAAGTAGTTTGAAATATTAAATCTTCACAGTTGGACAGATTGAGGAGGAGGACTGCAAATAGTTACATGACAGGCTATCTAGAATATTCTAAACTCATAAACTGAGCTACTGCAAAGACTAAATGAACAGGACGTCAGCAGATTTTTAAAATGTAGATACATTTTTCCTTATTTTTTAAATATGAAAAGACTTTTGAGATTATGCTCAAAATACCGCTAAAAATCCTTGATGCACGTGCATCGTTGACACAACATGTGTGTGTCCTTCAGGTGGCTCTGATGGGTCTCGCCTCTATGACGGCGTGTGGCGCTACAAGTCCAGCGTCAATGAGTGGACAGAGGTGTCACCGATGCTGAAGGCCCGCGAGTACCACAGCTCTTGCGTGCTGAAGGGTCAGCTCTATGTGGTGGCGTCCGACAGCACCGAACGATACGATCACGCTCTGGACTGCTGGGAGGCCTTGCCCGCCATGCTGCACCCCATGGACAACTGCTCCACCACCACGTGCAGCGGACGCCTGTACGCCATAGGCTCCCTGACTGGGGATGACACCATGGCCATCCAGAGTTATGATGCAGACACGAATCGCTGGGCCATGGTCAGCTGTGGACAGCTGCCTCCATGGTCCTTCACGCCGAAAACTGTGACCCTCAAAAGCCTCATCTACTTTATCAGGTGAGCTACATATCCAAACTAAATCTTTATACTTTTATTTACCATTATTTAGAGTGTACTTGCAGAATCAGATACTGATTGTAAACACCAGTGGACTAAGTACATCTACTCCAGCAATGCACTCAAATTCAATTTTGAGGTACTTGTACTGTACTTGAGTATTTCCATGCTACGTTATACTTACGTTCCACTACATTTCAGAGGTAAATATTTGATAAATAAATATTTTGACACATTTGATAGCTTAAGTTACCAGTTACTTTTCAGATTAAGATTTTAAATAAAGCAATGTTATGAGCTTACAAAATATAAGTGTTTAAGATTAAACAGGTTGTACCAACCTTTTTGCTTGTGATCACTTTTTTCATTTAAATGACTGTTCGAGATTAAACTACAGTATTTATATAAAGAACTGAAACTGTTTGAAAGATTAATCCAAATGCTAGGATCAGAACTTTTTGCCTCTCTCATTAATCATCTCACAACCCCTCCGAGTTACCTTGTGACCATTTGGAGGGTGGCTAACCCCTAGGTTAAAAACCACTGTGCTAATCTACCTAAAAACTGTAAATAAATTAGTTAAAACTACCTCCACCTCGACCAGATATGACAGTAAAATGCTGCTTATACATTGATGCATCAGTATTAATAATGTAATTTATAACACATCAGTCACAAGGTCAGATCTTTCTCCAGAACAAGTACTTTTTATCTTTAAATACTGAATATTTAGTAGGATTTTAAATGCAGGACTTTTACTTGTATTTTTAAACTGTTGTATTAATACTTTACTTAAGAAAAGGATCTGAGTACCTCTTTCACACTTAAAGGCATTTAGACTGTAACAGTCATTCTGTTGTTCTACCACATGGGTGCGCCAGTGTACTCATGGTCGTCTTCTTTCCTGCTGTGATAAATGACAAAACAAGACCACTAATAGAGAATGTAATAGAGAAAATCAAGGTACAAAATATCCTAATCATGTCATAGATGTCCACTGTGCAAATTTACACAGGGAGTTTAATACAGGTTTTGTTTTAAGCTGGTTCTTGTTGATAGATTATTCTTCTTACATAGTTGTTGCAATAGTCAGTAAAGTTAGTATGAACACATTTGAACCAATGATTGTTTTGGCAGCGTCTTAACTTTGCTGTGTTTCTATTTGTAGGGATGACTCCGCTGAGGTTGATGTTTATAACCCTCAGAAGAACGAGTGGGACAAAGTTAATCCGATGACCCAGGTTTGTATTTCACATCTGACTCTTGTCTGCTAGCACAGTAATGAGAAGTGTCATTAATTCAAAGATAATAATAAGCAGAGCTGTTTTAAATACTGCAGTTTGTCACTAGTTAATTTTATTTTTCTGAATACAGCAAAGGGGACGGATGAATGATGCCAGTATGATTACTTTCAAGCATTATTAGGAAATGTAATTGATGCCTCTAGTGATATGACATTAACTTATTAGCCCCAAAACTAACCAAAGGCTGTAAAAGGAGACTCAAATGAGACTGAAATATGTATAAGTACCATAAGTTGAATAATTTAAATGGAGTGTAAGAAGAACTTTAAAGCCGTAAATTTCCCCTTACTACCTTATGTAATTATTTGTTCATGTATTACAACAAACTCCATTTTCTTAATCTCATTTCTTTTACCCAGGTCCACGTTGGAGGCAGTGTGGCAGTCCTCGGCGGTAAATTATACGTGTCTGGTGGTTACGACAATACGTTTGAACTGTCAGATGTGGTGGAAGCCTACGACCCGGCCACCCGCACATGGACTATTGCTGGACGACTACCTCAGCCGACCTTCTGGCATGGCAGCGTCAGCATATTCCGCCAGTTCATGCCCCTGGTGTCCAGCGCTTTCGAGCCTACTGACACACCCGAGTCAAACGCCATTCACCTGCACCGGCACCAACGTCACCACGCGCTCCACAATCTCAACAACAATCTCAACCAAAACCAGAACCAGGACGTCAACCCAGCGCACTGAGTTTGGAGCTAGAAATCTGTGTTACATTTTGGGGTCTGTCCTCCCTCATTGTGCCATGAGTAGTTTACCTCATCACAATGCTAAAGTTGAGCATGTACAAAGTAGTCTGAGCTCCTTATAATCCACTTGAATAGCAAGCTATCATCCTGATAATCATTCAAGCCTTTTGACTGGATGAATAACAAAGAGGCCTTGTGTTTCTTAGCCCCATCTGGTCTCACTGCTTGGGAGACAATGTCGGATGGATCTAGTAGAAGTGTTTAGGGAAGCGGCTGCCTTTTATGCTCCTAATCATACAGTTAGTCCTCGGCTTCAGGTTGTGCTCGATCAAAACTAGTTTGCACAACATATCGTCCCATCATGTTCGAAATCCAAAATGTCTTTAGTTGTTCCGAACGGCTACACTTGAAGGGAAAGTGAGAAGCCAGTCTTCGGTGAGGTGTGATATTATTTAAATATGGGGATAAGTGCGCCCTTTTTTTAGACAGTCTCTCCTGGAAGAGATTCATAGTGTCGGTTGTTTCCATGAAAAGTCACAGGAGAGTGAGAGTTGAGCTAGAGAGTGTCACTCCCTCCTCTGCGCTTCTGACTAATCACAACATGAAGTGGGTGTGAATGTTGGATTGTCCATTTTTTGGAAATTTATAGAAACCCTCAAACTTCTGAAGAAGTATACTGACAGCTTCATCTTAAGCCCCTTTTACTCTGGACAAAAAGCCCACTAACACCCACTAACATCTGGCTTTTGTCTTCAGTGGGAAGGAGTACAATCGGTATTCATTCCCGGGTCAAATGAGTGCAGTAGTGAGGGGTATTCATCGGCTCCAGGTCTGATCGGCAGTGTTGGAAACATGACACCCGGGTGGACGCGCTACTTTTTTCCCCCTTTTCTGGTGAGACGTTGATGCACGTTCTACATTGTTTATTGTTTTTTTTTTTTTACAGTCTATGGGAACAACGTGCCATGTGTAACACTGGCAAGACAGTGAATGACAGTGAGAGAGCTGCTCCTGATTGGAGGGGAAGAGGGAATAAGGAGAGCACTGTGGAGTTAGGTCTGGCTATGCAAGACTACCGGCACTGTGAGATACAGACATTGAGATATACAACAACATATCAAAAAGCAAAATTTTTAGTAACATGACATGGCACATGGAAAAAAATAAAAGAAAGGCAAACTTGTCTTCTGGCAATTGGGAAGGAGTCAGTCACCTATTTGTTTAGGTTTACCTGCATTTAAAAAACCTGCATACATGTGCTAATTTCGGTAAATAGGGTTATGAGTGGTCTTTTCCGAAGGATACTCTTTGACAGCACTTTCGATAAAACAATGTAACCTTTGTTCCTTTGTCCAAGTAGGTTTTCTAGTACAGTGTCTGGTGGGCTTATTACTGCCCCCACTGTAACTACAGTTGGTGAAAACAACAGTTTTAGTGGGTCTTATCTCCTAGTGGCCACAAGGTGCCGCAACAAGGCCATTCCCCCTTTTAAAAAAAAAACTTGGAAAAGCCGCACAAAGATGAGATTTCTGCTTTGTGTCGTTTTCCAAACTATGTTTTGCTGTTTGCAGAGAAAAGACTTTAAGGATGAAGTATAACAAATATATATAATAAATTCCCACCTTCGATAAAGAGCAGTACAAAGCCGCTTCCCTTAGTTTTTGTTATGTGAACCATTCAGGACCATCTTCTACACAGTGGAAGAGGCAGTCGCCAACATGGCCACATGGCCAGGTGTCTGTGTATAGACCTCTCTGTATTAGCAGGGAATTACTGTGGATTGTTTTCCTACAAACACAATAGATTTAAAATTTGAAATGCTTCAGAGGGAACTCCACCGTTTTTATGCATTTACAGGTCTTCGGGAGTACTACTGCATATGTGAAAACAAGGTTGTGTTGAGCCTTATGTTGCTCCAGAGGGAGCTGCGCGAAATCTGTTAGACTGCCTCGAGTGATGTCACTTGAGTCAGCAATGGTTGCGGCTGAAGACTAAAAGTTTGAAAATGAAAAAAGGACATGGCGTCAGAAATAAGTGAGCTTACCGGACCTCTGTAGCTCGCTCCTCATCTCTGACTGAGGGTAGCGACTCGAGGCTACATTAGCTGCTACGAGCATAACAAATCGTTGGTGGTTGAGTTGCATTGTGGGTAACGTAGGTGTCCTCAAGTTTTGATGAAGAAGAGGAGACAATCTCTGGTTCTGCTGCTTTGATTTTGATCCTTTTTTATATAAGCTGTTCACTGTGAGCATGGATGTTTTAAGGGAGAACTGGATACAGCGTCGTAGGCAGGGCCCCGTTCATTCTTATGGAAGCTGCTTGGTGGCGCACGAAGCAGAAAAAGTTAGTTTTCCTAATATAATATTACGCTGGTCTGCATTGTGGAGCAGCGCACTAGACACTTCCACCTGCGAAGCATGGCTGAGCGCGGCCAAGCTGCTAGCTTCCTGTTTAGCCCTCCATTAACTTGAATGGGGGGGGTGGGAGGGGGAATATTTAATTGTGGCTCTTCTAGACTTTCCAAATGTTATTGGACCGAATGGATCAAATTCTGATGAAACAAGTCATTTGCGCGGGTTGTGATGCTCAAAAGAATGTATCCACCGTTTTACAGCTGTTTTGTTTAAAGTCTTGTCGGGCCCCCGGTGCATCGCGTGACCGACACCATTGCTGTAAACACACGGTTTGGCCACTATGTCAAATTGGCTTCAAATCCCGGCGCTCTTCCTAAAGGACTTGACCGTGAGTCTGTCGGTTTTTATAGGAGTGCAGTGCTTAATCGGTGGAGTACCCTTCACATTTTTGTAGCCCAGAGCAAGAGACAAACATTTGGTCAGAAACAGCAATAATCTGTTTACATTCCAAAAACGACGGCAATCACAATTGATTTCTAGCTCTAAACAGACTTGTGGTTTAATAGGATGGGTTGAAATATCTCATACTCAAAAGTGTGCTGAGTAATCTTCTATCATAATAATAGAGTTTCAGAATGGTTGCATGTGAAGTTAACTGAAGTTACTGGGTTGATACACTATTGCTAGTGATAATTAGCATCTCTTTGTGTCACTCCTGACCTTTTAAACTGGGCTACATCAGCCTTTATATAACCACCAGTCAAATGTGCATGAAGAATTTTCTTTGAAAGTTGTATTTACGTCTGTTTTTAATGGTGTTTATGTTTATTTATGAATATATTTGTGCCGTGGTTGTTTCAGATGTGCCTTCCTGTCAGTTGCAACATGAAAACATTTGGTAAATGTTGGTGATGGGGTCGCCAGTCTCAACTGGAAGTGCAAAAGAATCTCAATTTGTTTTCATGTAAAATTAGTTTTGCTTTAATGGTATTGGTATTTTTGAGTGTTTTTATGGTAATGTTAATGCATCCTTGTTTTCTTAGTTTTCATACAAGTTTGTGATGTTGAATACGTTTTGTAAATACAGTATATTCTTAACCTTACGTACTGTTACGTAGTTGGATAATGTTTACAGTGTGGTTACCATAAATTAAACTGCAGGCAGGTCTGAGAGTTTATTCTGCTGGGTCACATTTGATGAGCTGTTAGCAGGTTGCAGCCAAGTGTGAAAAGACATAATGCATTACGTTTTTTTTAAATAAATATTAAGAGTAAGCTAATGCATTCCCCTATAAAGCTGAATATTTTAACATAAAAAAATCATTAACCTGTGTAGCCTCTTAATTCCAAGAAAGGATGTCTGTAAACAATCTGCATGTTACAACCTGTTTATAAGGACAGTATAAATTAAATTTAACAAATGAATTGGTTTTTTAAACATTAAAAGGTGCCCTGTGGAGTTTTCTTGTCAACAAACAAAACTTTACAATTACACGTGTATCCTTTAGGTCAAACAGACATTGAATGCATCTCTTTCTGCATAACATAATTGTTAAACCAATTTTAACATTATTTCCATCCATGTTTGCATACTGGCAGTCTTCTTCTTCACTACCTTTGCAGCAGCATTGTTGCTTCTTGCGCGTTATTGCCATCAACTGTTGGTCAGACAGATAGCAGGGAGTAGGTCACCTGTGTCCTCAGTTGCATGCAACAAAAACCCCACACATAAAAACATTGGTCCATAGCGCTACTAGTGGTGAAAAAACACCACAGCGTAACTCTACCCAGCCTGTCCATATACAGACATACACTACTCACTAAAAGTTAGGGATATTTCACTTTCGGGTGAAATTTATGGAAAATGTAAAAAGTTGATGCTACAGTGATATTATATCATGAAAGTAGGGCATTTAAGTAGAAGGTCAAATTAAGATCACCTGGAAAGGTTATAGTGCAATTTATGTACATTCTGAAATTTCATCCGAAAGCCGAATATCCCTAACTTTTTGTGAGTAGTGTATATCTGCCCTGGTAAGAGCCCCACAGTCAGCGTCTCTACAAACATCCACCTTAAAGTTTGACACTTTGGGAAATACGCTTTCTTGCAGGGAGAAGATTGATACTTCTGTGTATGGTAAATATGAAGCTACAGTCAACAGATGGTTAGCATTGCTTAGCACAAAGACTGGAAACGGGGAAACAGCTAGCCTGGTCGTATTTAAACTTAAAAGTCCCCCTCTACTCGAAAATATATTTTTCTTCCTGTTCCTACATTTGGATGTTTGACCTTCACTGTGCTGAATAGTGTATGTGCAGTTTTACACTAGAAAGATGTTTTCACATTAATCTACTGAAAGTGGAAAGTTTCTCTGCTCACTGAGAGTCTGATTTTAAGGAGCATGATTTATGACGTTTCAAATAGTCTGGAAGTCAATCCTAGTCCAATATGCAATTTATTATTATTTAAGTGTGATGTAGAAACTTGAAGCCACCAGTGCTCAGACACTGAGTATGGACTTTAAAGTGAAGTAGGAGGCATCTGGTGTCCAGCAGGAAAACTTAACATTTACATACTCATAGATTCATAGATTGTTCCAAGCAGACTATTTATATATGTTATAAACACATGTCTGGAGGGGATCTTTAACTAAATCTTTCTACCAACTCCTCTAAAACTCACTAATTAGCATGTTACATATTTTTTGTTCGTCAAGTCTCCAGTGAGCTCTGAGTAAATGCAGGGCAACCAGTGGAAACACCAGGAAGTTACCAGCCGTGGTCAGTAAATACTCATTTCCATTTAACTGCAGTTGTCGTTTTTACACTTTGGTTTTTGTACATATTTAACAAACGAGATCCAACCAGTTAATTAGTGAGCTCTCGAGGTGCTGGTGCAGATTTTAGTTACCATTTGACTGTAGACCGCCTGAGTGTATTTCCCAAAATGTCGAACTATTCCTTTAATACCTTTAGTGAGGATAACTTATTACTGGTTTTCCAGAGTCCAACTGCAGTAAGCACATAAAAAAAAAAGACTCAACAAAAAACAAGCATTATTTCATATTCAACCAGCCTTCATAAGCATGCAGTTCATTACTGCCTTAACTACTAAAAGCATGAGAAATATGGCTGCTCTTCTCTTGCAGGTGTACACACTCAACAGTGACTTTGCTGTTTCTTTATCTTCGAATCTGTGAGACCAGATATTTAAAGGGTGTTCCTCATAATCCCTTATGTCACATTTAAGTGCTTCTCATTCAGGTTCGAGTGGGTTTGAGTGAGCTCTGAGTGGGCCTTGCAGTCTTCAAGTCTTACTCTCTGATAAATTCTCAACGATTCCCTCCATATCCATCGTGGACTCGTACGCCTCGGTGACCAGCTGCGTTTGCTGTAAGACTTCTGGCACGGAGAAACTCTCAGCTGCCTCGACATGACCCAGGTTCTGGTTGGACACCACCTCCTCCATGACCGCGACACTCGGCTCGATCACCACCCTCACTATGCAGTTAGAACTGAGGCCTATCCCGGAGTCAGGCTCTGGGTTTGTGGATTCTTGGATGTCGGCGGACTCTGGGACGTAATCTGTCTCCTCCCCGATCAGCGAGGCTTCCAACGCTTCAGTGTTCTCGGTCTCTCCAGGACTGCGGTCCACATCCTGCACTATCACGTTCCTCAGTTTTCTCTGCCGAGGGTTGTAGTTCTCAGTGCGTTTGTGGATTTGAATGTGTCGTCGCAAGTGCGCCTGAAAGAGGAAGCGTGTAGAGATAGGACATGTGTAAGGGGGTAAAAATGCAGTTAGTATTGATTCAGCCCGAGTAGAGTTGAAACATTTATTCCAGCATTTAAAATATGAGGATTTGTTGCTTTTCTTTGTCTATTGTGAAGGGAAATGTTATAATTTTGGAGTTTGGACTGTACAAATGAATAACCCCAATATCCCACCAGGAAGTTGCAATGTTTCAATCCCAACAATGAACACAAACTCAACCAATCACTGTGAATTCTACGCAGCCTTGCAATTTTGTGCACTCACAAATTATTTTTTTGTACAAATTTGACCAACCTTTTTTCCAGGCGGGAGGGCAGAGAGGTGAGAGACATTTTTCTTTTCATTTTCAAGAGGCTACATTTTTGCGAGTTGGCGGTGATGACCAATTTGTTGTATTATGGGTATTATGGAGTTTGATGATTTCAGTATCGTTGGAGATTCTCAGCACTGCATTGATATGGGTGGCAATATTACTTGTAATGTTTTTGACCCTGATAACTTAAAACCATTAAATGATATATATAAATATTCACTGTTACATCTTAACATCAGAAGCTTAAACAAACATCATTCTGATTTAGCCTCCTTACTGTCTAACTCAAGCTGTCATTTTGATGTTATTGGGTGTAGTGAAACCTGGCTCAATGACTTTTCATATGCCACATTAACAGACCAAATAGAACAGATGGAGGGGTCTGCCTCTATGTTAAGAGCAGTCTCCAAGTAAAAACCTGTGATCTTTATTTAGAGGATGACCATTGTGAGTCTTTATTCATTGAGATTAACAATAATGACAAAACATTTATTGTCGGTGTACTCTATCGCCCACCAGACTCTGCTCTTGACACATTTTGCTGTAAACTGGAAGATCTATTACATAAACTGAATAAGCTAAAAAAAAAGACTGTATACTCCTTGGTAACTATAACATTGATATTTCCAAGGAAGATGGGGCAAAACATGACTTTATGAACACATTGCACTCCTCCTATTTCTTCCCCACCATTAATAGATTTACTAGAGTTACACAGACATCCAAAACGATTATTGACAATATCATTACTAATATTCAAAATACCAAGCTGGAGACGGGAGTCGTGCAGTCTGACATCACAGACCATTTTCCCATTGCAATATTTTTTGGCTCTGGCAAATCGTTCTCTCCTCCACTCTCTAAACTTAAATCTAAAATCCTTAATGAGAGAACCTTACAGCATCTAATTGTAAACTTACAGGCCAAGTTGTGGGACTTAAATGTCATATCGACCATCTTGTAAACAAACTGTCCAAGTATGTTGGCTTGTTCTATAACATCAGACATTTCCTTCCTCTGTCTGCCCTTCTCACGTTGTACAAAACTTTCTTTGAACCACACCTTAACTACTTTTACTGTGATATGGTGCAACACCTTCACCAGCCATCTTAAAAAACTTGTATCCTTGCAAAAGAAAGTGATACGGGCTCTGCCCTGGTCAGAGATAAATTCCCCCACCCACCCTCTATTCCACTGCTTTGAGTTACTAAGACTGGCTGAGCTAAATGAATATCATAATGCCTGCCTTATGTTTCAAATTGTCAACAGGCTGAACTCTAGACTGAGTAGCAGCACACATACCAAACGAGAAGAAAACCACTTATATTAGGAAAATGTCGCCGACATGTGCGCACCAGTATGAGTTGTGTTGTCTGTAGGGGGCCGCAGATCTGGAATGGGATTGATGATGGCCTCAAGGTGTTGCCCTCTATCTCCAACTTTAAAAGACAACTAAAAAATAATTTCCTATTAACCTATATCTAATATAAAACTGTTTTCTCATGGACTACTGGGATGTATGTGTATGTAATGTTATGTATGTTCTGGTGCGCTCTGTGCGTGCATTTACTCATCAACTGTGTATACCATTGTCTGTACCACTACCCTTTCATGAACCATGGGCCCCCACCTATAAGCTTTCCTAGCTTCCTTGGGGGACCCATTCACTCTACCCAATTGATTTTGTACCCCAACTGTGTCATTGTATTATTGTAATGTTTGAAGTGGTATTGTGAATAAACTCAAACTCAACTAAAAAAAAAAAAATCATAGCAGTTGCTAAATGCTGAGTCATATGTCACCAAACTACTGGGGATTTTATTCTTACTGGAACAAGTTGTTTTAATTTTTGAATGAATTATAGAATATAATGAAAGCAGGTATTTCAGCCCACAACAATCCCTAAATTAGAGATGAGAGTACATTTTGCAGTGTTGGACGCAATGAACAACATCACACAGGCACTAAACACATTCAGGTACATTCTCTGGTTTTACTTCACACAAAGGCTACCATCCCTGTCCAGAGAACAAAGGCTCACAATGTTCACTGTGTGAATACTGCTGAACACTGCTTATGCGCAGGGCCTCCACGCAGCCTCAGTGGCCTAATGGATAAGGCACTGGCCTCCTAAGCCAGGGATTGTGGGTTCGAGTCCCATCTGAGGTGTGTAGCAGAGTGGCGCAGCGGAAGCGTGCTGGGCCCATAACCCAGAGGTCGATGGATCGAAACCATCCTCTGCTAAATTAATGACTTTTACAAAGATGATGAATGGCTGTAGAGCCAGTGAGCAGGAAAAAGGAGACGTTACCTTGGGCTGTGGGACACTCTGAAGGGCATTTTTCACTTTTCTATCACGTTGTTTAAACCAGAAAAGTGTTTGAATAATCAATAACATTATCTGCAGATTTATTGATAATGAAAATCATTGTGTGTTGCAGCCCTAGTATTCTCTGTGTGCTCCCACCATGTTTTTGGCTTTGACCAGGTAATATGCAGGGAGTTTAGTCTGTCTGTTGCAGTCTGGGAACACTTTAGTATTAAAGTCACCAATCCTCTCAAGTGTAACAAATTCTGTGGAGGATTTTGAAACCACATGACTTAAAGGATAACTCTTACTCATCAAAGACTGAGCAGTTGAGCAGAACGTGTGAAAAAAGTTGTATGAAGCTGTGCAGAGTGGGATAAATCGCCTTAAGTGATGTCACTTGAGTCAGCAGAGGTCGGGGTTGAAGTTTAAAAACGAAAACCAGACGTCTGTAGCCGACTGCTCATCTCTGATTGAGACTAGTGGCAAGGCTAAATTAGCTGCTACTAGCGTAACACACCTGTCGGCAGTGGTGTTGCATTGTGGGCAATGTAGGCGTGTTTTTTTTGTAAACTCGTTGGAGTACTCTTACCGATGTTACCAATTTGAAGAGATCACCTTGGGCTTTAGGTGACTGTAATGTGTTTTCATCAATGAACCCAGAATGCAACAGGCAGATTAACTGACAATGTAAATAACTGTCGGTTGCGGCGCTACGAGTGAGCCTACCTGCCGGGTGAACTTGTAGCCGCAGTCTATACACTCGAACTTCCTCATGCCCTTATGGCGACGCAGATGAACACGAAGTTGCTCCCTCGCTGATGACGGCAAAAACCACAAGAGGAATCACATTAGCGAGTCCTTAACTCCGTGCTCATTAGGGCACAAAACACAATGTGTTCATGGTTAACTGTGTTTTACCTTTGAACGTTTTGCCACATATGTGACAACAGTGGGGACGGCCCTCCTCGTGCTTGCTGGCCTTGTGCCGGACGAGGGCGCCTTTCTCTGTGAAGCGCTGCTCGCAAACATCACAGCTAAAAGGACGCTCGCCAGTGTGTGTCCGGTTGTGTTTATCTAGACTGGCTGGTGTTAAAAAGAGAGTGATTAATACAAAAAATAATATCTTCACGAGTTAAAGTTAGCATTGTGTCACTGACAGAGAAAACGTTAGTGTTCAAGAACTTCTCTCTGATTGCTCAGAGTGTAATCTATGAATCTATTAATGAATCTATTAATGACTCCAGGGGTTTTCAAAGTCAATCTTTCCAATTCTGTAATATTCTGAGCCAATATATTGACTGCAACAAGAAAAAAAAAGGGTAATGTTAAAGGCTAAACAAAGTATAATGTCATTTTTACTGAGTTACACTGTGAGCTACAACGTGAGCCCATATGGTTCTACATTTCAGCAAACTTGGCACCATTAAAAGAATGCTGAATTAGATATTAGCAGATCTTGTTTTCAATGTATTCACAGATGTACCGACAACTATCACTACATTACTGATTCTCTAATCTAGTTCCGGAGTTGCTCCCTATAACTCCTCTTTTTTTCTATGATTTCTCAGCAGATTTATGCACGTTTATATGCGATGAGCCTTCATGAGCTGTGTGTCACAGCTACTGCTCCAACTCCAACTGCTGACCGTGTTGGTAAATGAACGTATGCTCACACGTTATCTTTGCCTCACATCTCTCCCTCTGTGTATCTAATCTATTCACCATTGTTATGCTGACTGTGATGGCGATGGCAGCAGACCGGGAAGAACAGCCTTTACCTTGCGTCCTGAAGGTTTTGCCACAGAGATGGCATTGGTATGGCCTCTCCCCACTGTGTATACGCAGATGCATGTTTAGGTTGTTCTTCTGGGAGAATGCATGGCCACATAAGTTACACACAAACGGCCGTTCATTTCTGTAAAAGCAGAACCAAAAAAAAACATGAAACAATCTGCTATCATTTCCAAATTTACATCCACCAATATCATCTAAAAGGCACATTTCGCAGAGTTGTTAGGTCCCTCTAGTCTAATCAAACCAGTACTGTAGCAGACAAAAAGAAAAGGGTTCCACTACCTGTGAATGGCTTTGATATGCATCTGCAGGCCATTTCGACTAGATGCTCGATGGCCACACTCCTCACACACAAACGGCTTCTCGCCTCGATGTTTGGCCGCTTCGTGCACTCGCAGCTCTGTCCGAGTTAGGAAGGTTTTGGGGCACTGGGGACACTGAAAAGTAAAAACGGAATCAAAACTACAGACCTATACATTGGATGCAATGACAATTTCAACCTTGAAATCCCTTTTTTATGTCGGTACATCACCAGTAAGTCAAAGTCTCATTGAAAGAACTCACTGCATGTGGTTTGGGATAACCATGGACCTTCATCATGTGAATCGTCAAGCTTTTCTTGTGCATAAACTGTTCAGGACACGTTGAACACTGAAAAAAAAAATGGCCGTGTTAATAAAGATATTTTTAAGAACTAATGACAGATTCGATATCACTTATTATATGATACGTTCTGTGTTTATTGGGTGCAGGCTTCACCTTGTGGGGCATATCTCCTGTGTGGGAGACAACGTGCAAACGGAGCTCTTCTTTTCCATTAAATGTTGAGGAGCATGTCGGGCAGGTGTACGTCTGCAACACAGCACAAACACTGGCGTTAAACTTTCTAGGATCTTCCCTGAACAGCTCATTGAATTGGACAAATGTTTTCTTGTTCTCACCTGTACTCTAGCACAGTCTCTTATCTCATGTATCAAAAGATTCTCCTTCCTGAAGTACCTCTTTCCACATTTAAGGCAACCAAAGGGCCTCTCCCCTGTATGCCGCCTATGAGAAAGACACATTAGTGGCTATTCTTTCAACGGTAATTTGAAGGAAAAATACCCAAGACAAATACCTGTTGTGGACTTTGAGGTAGTATTTGCTCTTGAAGGATTTGCCACAGATGGGACACTGCACAGAGTCTTTCTTCGAGTCTTCTTCCACGGCCTCGCCGTTCTCGTTTTTGTCTGTTTTAGACAGGGCCTTGCGCTTCCGTGCTGTTGATGTTGATGGGGCTAGGGAACTGGGCTCGGCAATGGGCACGTACTCCTCATCTGTGTCTTCAGTGATGCCTTCAAAATCCCCCACATCATCATCTTCTTCTTCTTCTACTTCTCCTATTACATGGCTTACACCATTATCATTTTCGTCGATCTGCAGCTCTGTTACCTGCAAACAGCACAAGACAGGTGTGATAATAACTGCTATATTCATCTTCATCAGTATTTGCACAGTTACATGCAGTAGCAATCATGGTAATACTTATATATATATATATATATATATATATATGCTTGTGTATTCTACCTCAGGTTCACCAGTTGGCTGATCTGAGCTTTGGTTCTCCACAACATCCCCACTTTCTCTCTCCGTGGGAATAAGTGGAGGCCTCTTGCTGGATTTTTCAGAGGCTGTAAGATCAGTGATGGGGCTCCCATCCGTCACCAGTCGCCTGGGGCCCTTCACTACACGACCGGAGCGGGTGGTGGTGGTGGTGGCGGCGGCGGCAGCCATGCTAACATTGGCTGTGGCAGTGTCAAAGCTGGACTCATCTTTTGCGATTGTATGCACATTTTCTTCCTTGACTGAACAAGGAGTTATATCTGATGTAGACTTTCTAGGTCTTCCTCTTTTACGCTTGAAAGGAACAGGATCCTCAGAGGTTTCCTTGAACTGCTGACAGAGCGCAAGTGCTTCTGGTACACACAGGCTGGCCGCTGCGTGCTGCACCTTGTCCAGGTTGTCAGGATTCAACTTCAGCTCTCCGGTGTAGACATAGTTCAGGAGCAGCTCCAGGCCATCATTGGGGCACTCCTGAAGGCAGAACTCCATGCATGTTGCAGTGGGCATGTTGGACTGTTGGAACAGTTCACTGAAACAGGAAAGGATGTTGCGATGTGCCAGGTAGACCACTCCACCTCCCACATTCAACACTGCATCACAAAACCTCCCTACTGCCCTCTGCTGGTTCAGGGAGGACAGGACACGCTGGGCATGGTTGCTCTCTGCTGCAGGCATCCCTTCGGTTTCACTTCTGCTGCTGCATGAGACACAGGGACGTTATATAATACATAATATAAAGTAACTTATTACATTACCCATACAGTATTTACTCTAGAACCCTCCCTTGCACCGCTTTAGTCTTTGTAACCTTGAATACACAGTTTACAGTAACAGTTTGACAATGTATACAGACTACAGTGGCAAATAATGATTATTTTAATCACTGATTAATCTGCCGAATTACTTATTTGTTTTGTCCATATAAATGTAATTTCTTGTTTTCTTTGACCATCAGTTCAAAACTTTAAATGTTTTCTATCTTTCACTGAAAAATAAGCTTGTATATTGTTGTTTATACATAATTATATGTATGACATACATAAAAATGTACCCACAAAATGCTGCTTCCAGCTTCTCAAATTAAATAAAAATCTGAATAATATTTGGGTTTTTAACTGATGGTCACATTAAACAAGAAATTAGACTACGCCACACAGATTGTGATGAGCATGTTTCACCATTTTCTTATATTTTATGCTCAAAACAATTTGAAAACAATCAGATGAAGTAATCCTTAATGAAAATAACTTTAATAATTTTAATGCTGGATCTTCCTGAGATACTGAGAGTACACTGAGAGCCAGTGGAAACCAGACTCAACACTTCCTTGTGTGTCCAAACATACTTAAAGCAAACACTTCATAATTTATAAAGAGTTGATTTGAAAAATGCACAAGACAAACAAAGCATGTCTGCAAATGCAACTTTTTTTTTTTTAAATGAAGTGTCGAATAATAATTAGATGAGACTGAAATCACTCCCATCAGATAAAGTCACCCACTTCTTAAACAATATAGCCCACTGACTTACATTTGTTTCAGTGACACTTTAAATATGATGATTATTAAAATAAAAAGTCTTCACACTTTCTCTATTTCTGACACTATTTTCCTAGAGTGATCATATTTCTTGAAATGATTGCGACCCCCTACCTACCTGCGTACCTCGACGTTTATTTCCTAGCACATATTTTAAGACGATCCCTTAGCACGGCCCGCACCCGACAGCTGCACACTCAGACTCACACTCGCAGTATCGACGAAAAACGGATTATTTCCTCTTACTTGTCGGGAGGCAGCACCCGCTCCGGACACACTGTGAATAGTTTGAAAGCGTAGCAAAGCCGCTAACTTACATGCACCTTCTTTTCGTTTCTTCCAGGCCCCTAAAAACTGCAAAAGGAAGAGGATGTGACGCTGTTTACGCGACCGAACTCCGGGATAAATCTTTGTTGTCCATTATCAAACATCAACATGCACAGCAAAAAACAATAAAACAGCTACACATTAAATCATTATCTGTGTCTACATTGCTTTTATTGGTTTTTTTTTTTTTTTTAAATTTATTATTATCGTGTGACTACAGTAAAGAAAAGTGTAAGAGCTTTACATTGCGTTTCGTCGTAAATAATAAAACTCCGGGTAAAACCATAGTCGACCATCTGGAAGCGGCGTCTGTCTGTGGCTTCACACATGTAAGCAGCTAGCCTGCTAGCGCTGTTGTAGTAACAGTTGGCCACCTCCTCGGACTCCTCTTCGCCATTTATAAACCCTATCCATTTACAATAATCAATAAGAGTCATCTCTACGGCTCTAAGTTGGTTCTCACAAGCGAGGGGGTAAGTTTTCTCCACCTGAATGCGAGAACAGCAGCTAGCAGTTAGCTGGCGGTGAGTGCTGATAGGTGACGGTAGCCCTCGGTAACTTCACGCCGAGTTTTTAAAAATTCACGTCGCTTTGTTGTTGTTGTTGTTGTTGTTGTTGTTGTCTGACAGCCGGTTCCTGTGTGTACTGTGTGTGTTATTCAAACACACGTTGAGGAAGCAACTAGACGTCTTAGCACGGCTAGCTCAGCTTTCGACTTTATCCTAATAGTCCTCAAACATCGAGCTGTCTTCGGTTCGTGTGATAACGATTAATAAATGAATGGTGATGTTTTTGAGTCGTTTAGTTTCCGGGGGGGCAACTATCGAGGGGACACCGCTGACAGCATGGCTGCCCTTTCATGTGCTAATTGTCTTGCATCTCTTCTTTGCAGGCTCCCCCCTTTTTTTTTTTTTTTGTTTTTGTTTTGTTTTGTTTTGTTTTTTAATCATCTGCACCCCCCTACATGAGTCATTGTTGATCACAGAACCATGAAGGTGAACAAACCCACGCAGGTGAAGGGCCAGGCTAAATCTCAGAAGTGGAAGGATGTGAGGGGCAAACGGTGCAGGCCTCCCATCACTCCCTCACAGCTCAACTCCAGCCCTGTCATGGCCAGGGCGGCGAAGGAGCACCAGGCGACTGTGAAGAAAAAACCCAGCGTCAAGAGGCTGAAGAAAAAGGCCAAGGCTGTGTCTGACTCCAAGAAAAACCCTCCTCAGTCTGGAGCGAAGAAATCCCACACACAGGCGAATGGAGGTTCAGTGTTTACGATAGACAACGAGTCAAACGACTCACAGGACTGGAAGGAGTATTCCCAGTCCATCCACAGGAATGGCACGGAGACCTCGGGTGAGGTGGAAGACGCCAGGCCGGATAGACTGGAGGGACAGTCTCTGCATCACTGTGCGGAGAGAGACGATCGACAGAATCACGCCGTACTTGTCATGCAGAAGAATCAGGTATGCTTCAGGATATTTTGGTAAAGATCTTTCAGTTTTTACTGCCGTTTCTTTTGACTGAGCGTTACGTGATTCTCCTGCAGACCCTGTGTTTCCGCGGGAAGTGCTTTTTGACCTGTCTGTACGGTCGGGTAGAAGTGATGGGATTCACCATTGAAGAAGGCCAGGAGTCATATCCGCTCTTCTCCCCAGCCTCACACTGTCCCCTGACCATCAGAGCACTGGATAGCTCTGGTCACACCAGAGATGACAAAACTGAGGCTGCGTCCATCCTCCGAAAGTATCTGTCCGCAGGTAAACGCACAAGCTGCTCACCTGCGGTTCTATACTGTATAATTAGTGTTAGTTGTTAATGTTTTTCTGTCCTTAAACCGTTTTGAATTTGCATTTTGCAGCGTCACGGAAAAGGTTGCTAAAAAAGATTACGCCAAACTCATCCGTCATCCTACTGGAGCCCATGGAGACGCCTCTGACACGGTTTCTGTCGAGCTTTGCAGATCTCAGTGAATTGTTCAGCCCCCCGATGGTAAATTGACTGATATTTTTTAACATTAAGCTGCTGTCAGTATTCACCTAATCACAAGAGGGTGAGAACGTTATTATAGTTCACGTATAGGTTAATGTTCTTTTCCTCTGTGCTTGTTTTTAAGAGTGAACTCATGTCGGCTGTTCTTGACACTCCTCTGAATGGTTTGGGTATGATTCCCCTGGTCAGCACCATCCACGGCCTGAATATGTCACAGAGCTATAGAGATGCTCTCAACGCGATGGTCAGCGCCTGCAGAGGTAAGCTCCTTGTAGACATTCACCCGCGTTACGTAATGCCGATTTAACATGTCGGTCTCACGTCTGCACAAGGTTACATGCACGAAACACGTCTTATTCTACAAAAGATCTCAGAAAGCGTGTGAGCAACTAGAAATCATATTAGAGTCTTAATTTAACTTTATGTGTGTGCGCTGCCAGACGTGATATGATAGGCAGCAGAATTCACTGTCTAATATTGTTAAATAATAAAAGTGACTGGGATCCCACTGATCTCACCAGTTACCTTTTGTTGCCTCTCTCTCTCTTGTTTCTTGTAATTTCTCCTCACTTAACTCAACTGTATGTCATTTCTTTTCACTTCACTTCACTTCACTCCAGAAGCAAGAGCAAGCGTACGTTGTGCTCACAATGGTCATTAATTAAGACCTCAATGGCATAAATGTAAAAATCCAGCCCTGATGTAGCCAGTGAGACACAGAGAAACACCACGCTACTGAATGACAGCAATGTTATGTATTCCCTTTCTGATATCGGCTCACATTTGATGGCAAATTACTGGACACATGTCTTTGATTCCTAGGTGACATGGATGGTTGTGCAGTTATCTTTGTATGTGGCACCAAGAATGTGGGCAAGTCAACATTTATCCGCACCCTCATCAATACCTTACTAAATCAGTAAGTTCTCCTTCGTATATTTAAATATTTATACTGATATATTGTCATATTTTTATATTTATAGGCTAGATTTGTATGTGTAGTTGGTACTTGCATATTGTTATGATCCCTGTGTACAGTACCGTATCATCCGTTGATGTAACATTCCTGTAGAGGTCATTTAGAGTTCATCTTGAGTATGATAGTAATATTTTTGGCAGGAAACTAAGTGTGTGTGTGTGTGTGTGTGTGTGTGTGTGTGTCTGTAGCACAACTAGCGTAGATTATTTGGAAGGTGACCTCGGTCAAACGGAGTTCACTCCTGCTGGTTGCCTGTCTTTGTCGACTGTCAGAGAACCACTTCTAGGTATGTTTTTATCCTCTTGTTACTTCACGACCTTTTATACATGTTATTGTTTAATATTATTTCGTAATTTTTTTTACCTGTTTCCATAGATTTCTTTTAGTCTTTGTGATTATGGCGCATTTATTGCATTGTTAAAGCATTCTTAACTCTCTAGCAGCCTTCCAGTAGGTATTAATAAAAGTATTACATGTTAAAGGAATAGTTCAACATTTTGGGAAATATGCTCATTCTCTTTCTTGCCGAGACGCGAGGGTAAACAGCTACCTAGCTTTGTGCAACCACAACAACCAGCTTTTATAAAGGTCACTAATGAACTTATTTGTTTATCTAATATTTACTTTACAGTGTTTGTTTATGTGCCGGATCGTTCTTTCATATTTACTGAACAGACAAATAAGCAAAGCAAGCAAATAATCTAATATCCCAGAATGCTGTAGAGTTTCTTTCATATTTATCTGAGCAGTGTTTTCCACGTGTGATCCCTGTACTATGTGTGTAGTGTAAGAAGGGATTAGTAGACTAATGTTGAGTTATTTTTCAGGTCCTCCTTTCACACATCAGTGCACACCAGAGCACATGATCTACTACGGTCAGTCGTCATGCGAGGCGGACTTAGAGCGCTACCTGGAATCCCTTAAGTCCCTGTGGCGTAGACGCTCCCAGAGCAGAGAGACTCCCGTCATTATCAACACCATGGGATGGGTCAAAGGTCAGCTCAGGCTACCAACTGTGCAGTGGAAGAATATAAAGAACTTTATACTAACTGTGAACAGTGTCTGAACATGTGCTTTGCCTGGGCCGTCCACAGGGTTTGGATTTAAGCTGCTAGTGGACATGATCCGCTTCTTCCCGGTCTCACATGTGGTCCAGCTCGGTCACAGCGGCATCACCCAGTGTCCCGCCCTCACTCCAGAGTTTCTGAGGACAGCACACGGCTGCCAGACGCACCCACCCGCCCAGACCGCTCTGGACGAGTTTACAGAGAGCCACAGTCCCCCCAGAAGTTACACTCACCTTATTGTACAATCAGAGTTTCAAGGAGTGGGTCGCCAGGGAACAGCGTAAGTTCCCCGCTTTCGGTCTGTGCTGGCATTAACGTCTGAAATCTTTCATTATGTAGCATCATATTCTGTGTGTGCATTGTGTGTGTGACAGGAAATACCAGCGCACTAATGAGCACAGGGAGCTGTCACTGCTGGCCTACCTGAGTCAGCTGCAGTCTGCTGACCCTGGACCAGTTAGACCTCTACACAGCCTCACCCCGTACCAGGTACGTGACAGTCACAATGCTGCAATTGTTTTCTTCGTGATAGGATTCAAATTTTACTTTGTGGCATGTGAATTGTGGTATTATTGGCAGGTAAAAAAAACCTTGCAACACGTAAACAATAACAACAACACATGGTTCTACATCACACATTCTGTATCTGCTTGTCTCAACATTTAAAGAAATAGACTGTTTGGGAAATGTGCTTATTCGCTGCTGAGTTAGATGAAAGACGACTTTGAATGTGAATCTGCAGCTAGAAAAGAAACAAATTGTCGTTTTTACATTCCTGTTTGTTTGTGGATTAAACAACTGAGAAATAACGTGTTAATAATTACCTGACCATTCTCCCTCTGGCCCGTAGGTGCCTCACACAGCGGTGGCTTTAGGTGTGATCCATTGCGAGGTAGTGCCCAGTCACATGTTTTATGCCGCCAATGCCAGTCTGGTGGGACTCTGCTGCCTGTCAGAGAAAGTAACAAGTAGGGGGGGCCCAGTCATGCTGTCGCAGGCTCCCATCTGCCCATGTGTGGGCTTCGGTACGTGTCCTGTCAGAACTTTGTATGAATGGTCAAGTTAACCCTCATCTACCTCATTTATAACAAATAAGCAAATATTTCATGTTTTTAACAAATGTGTTTTGCCAAAAAGTTGTTCAAAGAAAAGTATAGTATGTTATCCTATAAAGTGATGTTACTTATGTTTTGGGTCAGTTAGACCCAGCAACAAAACTCAAAATTCAATTCTCATTAAATTAGAATACTTAAGGATTAAGGTGATAAAACAGTGTTATGTATGTGTAAAGAAGCCCCAGGGTCTCCAGGAACTACAGACTGAAGGTTAGGCTTTAAATGATTGCTCTTGGTTGTTGGATTGAAATGTCAATATTCAGTGTATTTACATATAGTCGTGTTCCAGGTGTTCTTCGAGGTGTTGACATGGCGCGAGGTTTGTACTTTTTGCTGACGCCTGTAGATCCCTCCATCCTTCGTAAGGTCAACTGTCTCCTCTTGGGAGCGATATCGCTGCCTTCCTGCATCCTCACAACACAGGTTCGGCTCTTTCATACACCATAAACAACGTTATTTTCCTCCCTTTACCATTGAAAGTGATCTGTCCAAAGCATAGTTTACCATGACTTATCGTACCTTTGGTCTCTGTTTCAGCCTGCCTCTGAGGGAGAGATACCCTATGTTACCACAGACTACAGTTTTGATCTCACTGGTGCAGGAAAGTTGCGAGTCTTCAAGGGACTGACGAGACCCAGCCAAATTGGGATGTAATGACATTTTCTACACAGCATCGGTTTATTGCCCTTTACTCTTCTTGACTGGTGTCTCACACCAAACCAAGTCAACATTGGCCTTTTGAATGTACAGAACTGAGGTTGAGCCGGACAGTTTTTATGTATCTCAGTTTCAGTCTGACACAGCTGCCAGTATCAGACTCTGCAGGAGGAGATTGCTGCCTCCCTGTTACTGGACTTCCTCGCTGAAAACCCCGGGTGTTCTCACCATGTCTTACAACCTCCTACTGTACTTACATTTGATGGCGCTGTGAAGGAATTCTGAGTTTCTGTGTTTTCTGTCACATGGACGATAATATTACACTTTGTAGTTCAAGCTGTTCTTTGTAGGTGGCATTCAAAAGCTGCAAATGAATACAAAAACCTGCCAGATATTAAATGAAAAACAACTTTTGTTCAGACTTTGTGATTTTCTTGCTTTCAGGTGCTTTTTAGAAACAGTTTATTTGTTTCACAGTCATATATAGTTATACATCCGTGTAGAATTCAGCCAGCCTTTGGCCATTTGATCTGTGTATTACATAATGCACTGTAGTCCCTGATTCAGACGGGAGTTTGTTTATTTGTGACAGTTGTATTATTGGATAAAATACCCACTGCCAAGACTTTTCATGCTTACATCAAACCCTCAAGTAAAGAAAAGGGCGGGGCAGTTAAGGTGGGTTCTTTGACGTGACATTCCCTGTGAATCTGATGGATTTACAAAAAGGAATAAGCTAAATTGTCAGTATTGTGTTTTTATGCCAGTCAGAGGTTTTATTGAATTGCTCCATTTTATTGCTGACTCGCTCTGCACTAACTGTTGCACATTTTGTATTGTGTTAAAGAGACACGTGCTCGTGCATCCAAGGCGTTTTGTAAATGCAACATGTTTACGATTTCTTATGTAGGCCTTTGTGGGATATAAAAGATACAATTCAAACACAGTATTGTTTCTTGGTGCTTCCTTTTGGACCTCTAGGGGGCAGCAAATGTATGGTGAGATTTTGCTCTGAACAAAAGCAGATGTTCCCATACAAGAAGTCTCAAGGGCAGGAAAGCTGCAATAAAAACTTTCAAGACACTGGCCTGTAATACTGAATATCTAGTGGTTCCCAATGCTTCAAAATCAAGACTAATTTAAGAAATGACTAACCGCTTCTGAAGAACTGCATGCAGACAGACTTTCAAATGATCTGACTGGCACAATTAAAGGAGGACTCGGTTGTAAACATCCACTCACACAGTGAAGAATTGCTAATTTGTTAAGTGGGCTGTTTTAACGTCCCCTCTCTGCCCCCTCGCTTTTCTTTGTTCGCTGTTCCCCGCCTCTTTATTTAGGGTGGGAGCACACAAACACGACACAGCTACATTTTGGCAGAGTCATTGTTTTGGCTTTGTCAGGTCAGATGTTTTCCCATAGACCTCATGCGAGCCAAAGAGTGATCCTGCTGTAGAGGTGCTACTAGACAGTCTACATGCACCCATTGATGATCAGACATAACAACACACATCTGTGAAATGCATTTCGGTCCAGAACATATTTAAATTGTTAATTATATAACAAGCGAGCACAAACCACAGATCTGTTCCCTCACTTTTTTGGGTTTATTTGACGTGGCTGCCATTTATCTGCACACTTTAAATTAAAGCTTGGTGTCACCTGCATCAATTTTTTTAAATTTAGTGATAGAGCTGTTACCATTTTTAAAAATAAGTAATTTCTTCAGCTGTATTTCCTAAACAGGATACCATCCATACATACAGAAAAGTATGAAAAACACCTACCAACGGGCCTGCAGAAATCTCATTTGTGTAGCTCTATTTTGACTAAGCCTTGTGTTGTTAAAAGCCATTGATCTGTGCTGCACTTATGTGGTGTCCTCCCTCCCAAACAAACGGTGCATCTGTCGCCTGCAAAGACAACTGGTTGAGTAAAGTGACAATGCAGAGGCAGTGTGCCATTGTTACCCCTCAGTTCAGCTCAGTTCAAAAATACATGGTTGATTTAGATGGATTTAGGAGGTCACGATGTGGATTGATTTTTTGAAACCACACAACGTAATGTCACCATGGCTGGATCAATGTGGTAAAGGATCCTCAGGACAAAAACAAAACTGTTGGGCCCCTTTTAACCTCCCCCTATTTCCCTCACCTTTTGTGCACCGTGTACAACCCCAGTTTTGCTGTGTAAAATTAGATTTTTACACAGGCAGAGTTCCCACAAGTCCTGGAAAACCTGGAAATTTAGAGACTAGTTTTCCAGTCATGGAAACACCTGGAAATGTATTAAATTTAAATGTTTGTATTTAAGCCCCTCATTCAGACTGCCTACATAAACTTAGGTGTGTATTTTGTTTGGAACATGACGTGAAAAGTGGAACTGACTAGCAGTGATCTTTTCAGTTTTGAGTCTATTTTTTCCAGAGCTCTGAGCGCAATTCTCATATCGACATGCATATAGCATCACATTTCTTGTTGCTATGGTTGATAAATACATGCACAATGGACGCTTTAACTATCAAGAAGATGAATTATTATTATTATTATTATTATTATTATAAAATAAAATAAATTCTACTTGATTTTAACTGTTACTTATGGGCTGTGGCCAAATTAATGCAGTCATCTTGCCTGAAACCACAGATTATATGACCATTTGTGAATTTTGTTAACAAAAACAACTGGAAAGTGTCCTGGAAAGCAGGAGAGGAAAACACAAGAGGAGTGGGAACCCTGTCAAGGCCCCTCTTCAAGTCAGGGCCTCAGATCAGGCAGCCCTAGTTGAAGGACCCATGTAAAAGGCCTTGAATGTCAGTTGATGTTGAATATTAGTAGAGCATGTTCCCAGGTTCGCAACCTACAACCTGTAGTAGTAAAGTGTTATTTCCAAAGGCAACAGGAATGTTAAATGCTAACACGACCAGAGCTTACGTTTGACAAATACCTGTTTACCTGACTGGAACATCTCCTGTGTGATGGGAGCCAAGAGTATATCACGGTTTGGAATAATGATAGCCACTGTCCTGCTCTGTATTTGGTTTGGGGAAGTTTACACTCCAGTGACTGCAGCCAAGCTTGTGTTAAATAGTGTTACATTTGTCAAACTTATTGGTTCTTCTTCATCCTTAAATCTTTCACGCTTGTAAAAGTTTAACTCACTGTTTGAAAATACAAAGCACAAATCAAACCAAGTATTTTTTTTTTCTATAATAAGCATCCAAAGGTTTTTTTTCCAAATAATACTGGGGCTAACTAGCTCCTTTATATCCATGTCTTCTAGTTACACCAGTGGTTCCCAACCGTTGGGGTCGCCAAAGCTTCACAGGGGGTCGCAACGCCTTCTTGATTTTAAGTGGTGTAAGGACACTTTATAAATTTACACAGTTGGCCGATATCTTAGCATTTGGGTCACTTCTGTTGAGAAAAAAAAGTAAATTGTCTAAAAGAAAAATATGCCGGGGACAAAAAAACACTAGATTTGTCAGAAAATAAGCCTATTGAGTCTGTATGATTGTTAGAAGTTATTTTAAAAATGCATAATACGGACAGATAATTGTATAAAAAGTTCCTTAAATGGAAATAATTAGCTCAAAATAGTTAAATTTATTGTGCAGTAATATTGTGGATATTAGTCAGGGGTCATCAGTTTACTTAATGATAGAAAAGCCGTTGCTTAAGGAGAAAGTTTGGGAACTGGTTTATTGTAACTGTAATTTAGTTTGTTTAATGATTATTTCTAACAAACATACAACATCACCCACACAAATAGGCTACCTATCCTACACATGAACACAACCATATAATGCAAACACACACATAACAATAACTTTGTGCTACTCTTCTTCTTGTTTTAATGTAAGAAAATTCATATTTATTTTGCCTCATCGACTCCTAATGCCAATAAAGCACATTTGAATTGAGTTGAGTGGATGTACCGTCGGTGTCTCTGGCGCCTCTAGCGCCACTGTAGCGACAGAGAGAGAGAGAGAGAGAGAGAGAGAGAGAGAGAGAGAGAGAGAGAGCTGCACCGAGTGAGTCTTTGTGGATCCAGGTTGTGTGAATGAATGGAGGAGAGCCGATGGTGGGTCAGAGAGGGCGGCGAGACGAAGCAGCAGCAGCGGACAGTCTGTGCTCAACTCCAGCGGCGCGGTGCGTAAAGTTCACAGAAGGGAGTCCACCCGTGGATCTGCAGTGTTAAAGCCCCCCTGAAGAAGCGTTTTTTGTTGTTGTTTTTTTTTTTTACCCCGACTACCGCCTCAAAAGCCTCGTCGTAACCCCACCGACGGAGCTTCACCGACAGACGCTTTCTCTGGACATCGCGGAGGTTTCTTTCTCTCAAGCAACAGGTTATTTCCAGCTCAGCACGGCGTCCAAACTTGCAGCTGAACCTCAGTGGTTATTAGACCTCTGTTAACTTTTCATTGTAAGAACCGAGGGAGGGAGGGGGGGAGGTAGGGAAGGGAAGGGAAGGGAAGGGGGGAGGTGGTGGGGATGCTTTTTCTTTTTTGCACACTCTTTTCCGCGCATTCACCGTGATGTGAGTTGCAGCTTTGTGCTCGCCACCGACCGGATCCTGCAGGCTGAGCGCACTGCGTTTGAGAGGCGGACGACAGACGGCAGGAATGGGAAGAATAAGACAGAATGCCATAGAGGAGAGTGCTCATTAAGACATCTGCTGCTTTGATTAGGATTGGAGGAGCCTGCCATCCCTAAACAGACAGACAGACAGACAGACCGACCTGCGAGGAGCTGCTGGAGTTGGTGCAGGAGGCTTTTGTTTTTTTGTCCAGGAGGGATATTGCATGCATAGATGGTGCCAAACAAGTGGACCATGAATTCAGTTCTGCACAAATCGCCACCGAGGAGCTGGCTCGGTCTCAGATTACGACTCAGTAAGTAAAAATTCATGAAGTCAGCTGTTGATCATCCTTTTCCATATCAGTGCCACCATCAGCAGCTTACTCTGGCTCCTTAAAATGAGCCACCTGAGTGCTTTTGTTCTTTAAGAAACACCTTGTGTAATTCAACTGTGAGCTCTTGCTCTGTAAGAAGTCAAGATAGGAAGAGGGGGGGGGGGCTCTCAGGACTTTGATCCAAAGGCACCACATCTTTGTTTCATGCTTCCCTCCAGTCATCAAAGTTAATGGCTTGGATTTGGCAAGTGACTTGAGCAATTATCCCAGCTGGAGGTGAGGGGTACTATTTTAGTCAGGGAGGACAGTACACAATGATCTGAAGCTCTCTTCTTGATGAAGGGCCTTCGGACAACTCAGCATAAACTCAGATGATAGATATTAGCTCTTGTAAATCCCCAACCAACACTATTTATTGTATTTTTTCCTCCCCCCACAGACCTGCCATCTGTGTGCTCTCTCCCCCAGCTCATAACTCACATCAAAGTGAACATTTTAATATTTTAACTTTTCCAGGGTTGCAGCTAACAGTTATTTCCTTAATAAATTAATCTGCCACCAGGAAATTGTGAAAGGTGCTCATTGCAATCTCCCAGAGCCGAAGTTTATGTATTTAAATTGTTTGTTTTGTCCAAAAAACAACAATAAGAATGAGTTTACAGTAACAGGAGATGAAGGCAACAAATACATATTCACATTTAACAGTTGGCACCAGTGAATATTTGGTATTTTTTGTTTTAAAAATGACCTAAATGATTGAATAATGGTCAAAAGTGTTGCAGATTAATCTTCTGTGAGTCCACTGTACGATGTATGCGGTGCTGGCAGTTCATGGGTTGATACAGTAAGCGTGGGGTTAAAGTTTAGCCGCCTTAATTGGTTGAGTCTGGAACCCTTCAATGTTCCAGGCCACCGGAGTCTTAAGCCTGTCTTAAACACACTGGTCTAATCTGGGACCTGATGTCTTGTCTGGTGTCTGTCCGCCATCCAAAAAATAAAAACAAGGACTACAAATCTCAGCTCGTACTTTGTAATGAAGTACCAGGATGTTAAAGTGTCGGCCATCGTCTGTGGGAAGGCTGCACGAGGCTCTGGCCTAAAATAAAAAACACCTGGATGTTGGTCTGACTGCAGGTTATTTCCACTGTTCAATAAGCTGCAGAAGTGTAGCCTGTAGTCTCACTGGAGGGTCCCTTCAGTAGCTGTGCCGGAGCTTTCGGTGCTATCACCTGATCTTCCTCAGCAGATGGGGACCGTTGATGCTCAAATTTAGAATTTTTCTTCGCACTTCGCTGAAGTTTATGCTTGACCTTCGAAAACAGCAGTTAGGAAAAAGTGTTACGAAGGCTGATTCAGGAGCTTTCGATATTAACACATGAGCTTCATCAGCAGATAGTTTGACAAGAAAGTGTTCAGAAACCAATTTACTGGGAAATGCTTACAAAATATGAACATTTTCTCTGTTGTAAAAGTATTTTTTTTAGACATTAAGTGCAAAAAATTGCTATTTCTTTACTTGACAAATCAATTTCATCACAACAGGTACATTTAGTAGCTGCTCTTGAGCTTTTGATCGTATCGCACAATCTTCATCAGCAGATTGAGTTTGCATGCAGTTGTAGATGTCAAAATTTTGATTTCATTTCATTTTGGTACAGTGATTGAGGAAACAGTCCATTTAGTCGCTGCTGTGGCGTTTTTGATCACATCACATGATCCTCATCAGTTGAGGGGAGCTCTCTCGGGGGGGGATTTGAAATTTTCTGCAATTCCACGACAACTGGGCAAAGTCCCATCTGCTGATGAAGGTCATGTGATACGATTGAAAGCTCCAGTACAGCTACTAAATGGACCCTGTGGTGAGATCAGCTTTTTCAGATTAATCAGAGGGAACATTTGGAGTGTTTCGTCTTCCTGCTGTAACACTCGAGCCTGACTAAACTGGTGTAATCTGGGTGCTTATGCCATGGTGTGTGTGTGTGTGTGTGTGTGTGTTCTGTGATTTCTGCCTGGCTCGTGGCTTGTTACAGTTCAAACTTCCTTCTTCAGCCTCTCTTTCCATTGTTCTGTTTTTTTTCCCGGCAGTAATTTCCTTTCTCTTTTCCACTCTTTGCACTTCTGCCTCTTCCTGATGGCACTCTGGGTCACAGTTTGCTCTGCTTTTTGTTTTTCTGTCTTCTATCCATCTGCTCAAGAATAATTATCTCAGCATCATGTGCGATGTGGCAACTCATCTTAATGTTATTGCACGACAACCTTTTATTTGTTTTATGAAGCCCTTGATGTTGCTGACTCGCCAGGCTCTGTAGTCATTTTTTCATGGCTAGTGGTAATTTTGATTGTACTCTCGGTCTTAAAAACTGTTCAAGACTGCAAGTTTGACTTTTCTTGTACCGCCGTAAATACTGGTCGACCTTGCAATGCAGCTTGTTTTTCTCTGGTTGAATGTGATTCAGACTATAATTCTCTGATCCTCTTCCCTGTGTCTGACAGAAAATTAATTTCCTCCATCGTATCTCATTCTTTCTGTACTATACTTCCTGTATGTGGATTTAATTACAGCAGGGAGTACATAAAGGTCATATTACATTAAAAAAATGCCTTTTTCATTTCACGTACAACCACCAGACACACTATGTATACATATGTGTGTGTGTATTTGGATTTGGAAAAAGAAAAAGAAGAATATTGAAAAGTACTGGTTGCAACTAACAGTTTAAACAGTGTTGTTTATATTCTGGGCTTTGAAAAGCTCAAATAACACCAGAAGTCAAACACTTTTTAAGTTGAACTTAAAAAACGAAAAAAATAAGTTACGTTTTAGGGCTGTCGACTAGTAGTTGTTAGAGAAAGCTGATATTAATTTCAATTTAAATGATATTAACTAAATTATTTATCTATATTTTAACACCCGCCTGTTGAATGATAACAGAAAAAGTGGTAATGAGTCTGAATGTGTCGGAAGAACGAGCAAAGAGAGTGAACATTTAGTTGATTTATTCGTAGTACAACATCACGCAAATCTTGTTGTTCAAAGCGACTTATCGATACGATGGAGGATGTATAACCTGAACAGTTACTCTACTACAAACTCTGCCTCTCTCCTGTCGTTGCCTGAACCCGCCGTGTCTTTATCTTCAGAGTCAGAGTCCTGGTTGGAGCCGCTGTAAATCAGCTGGTCTGTGTGCTGCTGGGTCCCCTGCTCCTACGCTAGTGGTGTTTAAACTGTGTCCTTCCAGCTCCGAGTCTGGGTACGGACAGCGAGTAGGACTGCTAACTATCTAATGGCAGCAGCTAGTACAGTTAACATATTAGGTACGTGTTATATGTTATGTGTTACAAGAGAAAAGATCTGTGTTGCGACAATCCTGTGATTCTCTTGTCACGGTTACAAGGAGAATCCAAATCTGACGTTATTTTTGTTTTTCTGCGACTATCCGACTAATAAAACGTGGGTCGTCTAAGACTCAATGACACAATGCGTTAACAATTGACGTTTTTAGCTTTGGACAAACCCAGGCTAGCTACTTCCAGTATTTACGCTAAGCTAATTGACTCCTGGCTTTAGCTGCTAACAGGCTAATATTAGAGAGGAATCAATCATCTCATGTTACTCGGCAAAGAAAAGCAAAATAAGTGTCTTTCCCAAAGTGTCGAAGTGTTCCTTTAATGTGGCCCACTGAGCACAGGTAAATATCACAATACACATACAGGTGACCTTCTACATTTCACTACAGAGCCAGTTTTTATGTTTGCTGTCACAGATGAAGTCATAAACACACGCTCACAGCTGGAGGCCAGTTTCTCCCACGTATCTTTTCCCAGCATCCCTTTCTCTTACACACAGAACACTTGGAAATGGCTGATAGTCAACAGAAGCTGAGACTGTTCTACTGCTCTTAACTCCGCAGCTCTTATTACCCTCTTTCTGGGCGCCGTGTATAGTTGTTATTCTCATTTCTGTGGGACATTGCTTCACAACAGTGGATGTTTTTTAGGTTCAGATTTCAGAGGATGTACTGTTTTCTTGCCCTGAGGGGTCTTCTCTGTCCTTGTCCTACTCTGCTGTTTTGCATCATCGGATCAGATTAGAGAACAAACCTCTGCTTTGCATTTTCATTTAATTTGTGTACATAAACTTTGTACAGGTGTGTATATTTGGTTATTGGTTAGTGTTCTAACCAATAACATATATATATATGATCAAACCCCCCCCATCTGTATTGTCTGTCAACCTTTAAGCCCCATGTATAGACCAACCAGAGTGAGCTTCTCCTCTTCATACAGTGCAGCAGATAATTAGAGGGGCTATGTTAAGGTCACACACACACACACACACACACACACATACACCTTCTGTAACTTAAGAAACATAAAGGCAAATGTTTATTTCTGAATGCGTCCTTCCACATTTATAACCTCCACCCTTGCTAAATGACTGTTTATGTGTATTGCAGCCTTCCACATGGCAATAACTGTACTTTTAGGGAATAAGTGTTTTTGATTCCTGTTGACTCTGTTATTGGCTTCTCAACGGCAGCCCCCACTGCAATTTTAACCAGATTGTTTCAATTATGGGATTATTCATATCAACAAGTTGAAGAGTGGTTGTTTGTCCCTGTGAACTGCTGGTTTAAGAGCGGACAGTTAAATTACATGACGTCTCATAGTAATTCACTCGGTGGGGATGGTCCTGCACACCCTCTTCAGTGCAGCAAGTATCCAATGGTTCGTATCAGTGTTTTGTTATTAGAAGAAAATATAAGATACATAAAATCTACATGTTCTGTGTTTTTTTTGCCAGGGTGTACTTTAAATTTAGGTACCTCGTCCCAGCTTAGATGAAATCTTTCTGGCCGAAATGTTTAAACAACTATAATAAACTGGATAGACTGTAATAACTTTGGTGATCCCTTAACTTTTATCTGCCTCCATCATCTGCTCAACATTTCAATTTGTTTTTTAACACTAATTTAAAGGGCTGCCTCTGAAAACTCAATGATTCGAATCACCAAGACCCTGAGTTGACTCCCATTCTGTCAGTCGACTGTCTCTCTTTTCTTTTTAAGCTGTGTCCTTGTACACCGAGCGACAGCATAGCAGGCTGTAAACTTTACACAACAAGTCTTAAAAAGCCCACAAACCTCAAAACTAATAGATGGAAACTTAAAAGAGTGATTGTTAAAAACAGTGCGCAGTGTGATGCTGCTTCAGTTCTGACTCAGTGAAGTCGGCTAAACCATTTTTGGACCAGACGGTGGGACAACCGCCCACATTGGAGAAGCAAGCTAATACTTGCCATTGTCCCTTGAAATATGACTTTAACGAATACAAAATATGCGGATACATTTTCTGTCTATCAGTTCATCGTTGCAGCTCTACATTATACCTAAACATCGCCACACTAGCATTGTTATATGGGTCTTGTTGGCAGCTAAATGTTAGTTATACATAGGGCTGGGTACCAATGCTTTTAGGGCACTGACCGAATTGTGTTGATACTTCAGAGTATAAAAAGATCTGTCATTGTCATTCGGTACCAAATTTCAATACCAATGGAGGAAAACTCATCAGCGTCCGTGCACCAATAAGCAGCAGTCTGTCTAACATTACACGTTGTAGAGGCGTGCAGGTAAAAGGCTGTACTTATTACTCTCTACATCTGAGATGCTACCAGGCTGGCTGGAATCCGTTTTTCGAGTAACTCTTTGATGAAACTGAAACTTTTTTCCCCTTGAGAGGATTCACACAGAGAAGTGTTAAACTACTCGTAGTCTTAGTTTGCCGGCGAAGGGTTAACCTCGGCCTGTTTGATGGGCCACCTTGCTAAATATAACCCCAGACCTCCTCCACATGGGCACGCTCAAGCCTTCCACTGCACTCCCTCTGTCAACACTCTGGCTCACACACTTTTTTTCCCCACAGCACACACACTCCAACAGGCTCATTTACAGTCTTGTCGTACTGCACCCGCTCACACACTCATGTCTCAACGCACCATTAATACTTTAGTGAGTGTGATTCTACTGAGGAGTCAGTTCATTCATGCGCACCACGCTAGGAGGCTTTGCATGCTATTTCTGTCTCATACTAAAACTAATTGGTGTTAGTTGAGCTCAACATTAGTTTTTGTTATACTGATGCTCAGAGTGAAGGAGATGCATTATTAATACAGAACCCAATTTTGAATTTCAAATATTTTTAAAAGGAAGCCTGCATTGTAAACTGGCGGTGAGGGGTTTGAAAGACGAGGGTGTTTAGGAGGCAGAGAGGGTCTAATTAAAGGACCATGTTGCATCATGGGAAATGTAGGATCCAATGTTTTTGGAGTTTACTGGGCAGAATATCTCAGCCTCTGATGTTTTAATTTTACCATTCTTTATCTTAATTTCACAATTATGAAAGCACTAAATTGCTTGAAAACACTGAAACATTGACTGGTATTCAGAACTCAGGAATATGTGTTGGTGGTGGAAAAAGTAGATTCACCTACATCCCGAGTTGTGATTGTTAGACTTTCGCTCTCTAACGGATGACTGGACCTAAACCATGTGTGCACACAGCTGCCAGAGCCCCTCGCTGTGGAAAGAATATGTGTTAGTGTTTTCATTGAGTCCATTCCTGAATTAATGTAATAAGATTTAATAACCTAATTATTTTTGCGTGAGATCAGATCAAAATGCATTTGAATGTCAGTACTAGTGCCATAATGGAGGCAGGTACTTTCTGGCCTCACAATGGCTAAAAAAAGCATCTTTTTTATTAAAAGGTGATCTAATGGACGATGATGAAAGCGAAGCTGTCTAATACCTCCTCTGCTCCCCTCTTTGTTTCTGCAGTAGGTGGAAATTGGCCCTCGTATTTGCAGCCCAGTTCTCATGCTGCACGACTGCTCTCTTCATTAAAAGGGAAGCCGCGTGCTCAAAGCTGCTTCAGATTATTACCATATGTCTGCAAAGCCCAGAGCTGAGCAGCAAACCAGCTCCCATCCTACCCTCTAATTTCTTATCCCAAAATTGGACATGTGGGTCGTTGTGTGTGACAACGTGCCTCCCTTCCCCCGGCCGGTGCAGTACATTCTCACAGTATTTCTTCTCCCATTTTAGATGCATAATAGCAGTGCATCAGCCTTTTAGCGACACCGGGGAAAATATTATGACTCAACTTGAGATATTTAACTGCATGTTGTTTTAACCCTTCAGTTAGTTTTGGAAGATATTAGAGAAGTAGAGCGCATTGTCCCAGATAAGGATCTTTATGAGGGGACTCCTTTTGGTCATTGCTGTTTCACATCTCCAAGAGGCCAATGTGTGCATTGTACCTCCACAGAAATAACTGAGCTCATTCACCACAGAGCTGGTGCATTCATAAAAAGGAATAAATCTGTCAAGAGACATAAAGGGCGCGGGCACTAATTAATGCAGAAAAATGTCAGCCTTTTACAGTTTGCGCAAAACATAAAGAAAGTCCACTCTGGATGTAGGAGGAGGTTTAAAAGAGATCTTTGTGTCACCCAGTCCAAAAGCCATTGGCCCAGATTGCCTGTCCCAGCATGCAACTCACCTCTGCATGAATACAACACTTGTCTGATGGTGTGGGCAGAAAGCCCCCCTATCGCCAGGAGATCCTACACAGGGCTTTAACATGAGCAGCTTGCCTCGCACACAAGTTTGGTACGGTTTGAGAAACTTTGCAATGGATAAAGCCGAGGCTCAGGGAAGGCGACAGCAGAGGACATTTTACTTGCTGGGGGAGATAAATTTGCAACACCTTTTAGCAGTTGGGCGCATGTAATTTAATCAGGAATAGCTCTGGTAAATGGATTAGAACAGGGCAGCATTTGGTGTTTGACAGCACTTAGTGGGTGGCTTTCAGTGGATGATTAGTGGAGAACTGAAATCTACAGAATCAACAGGATGAAGCATCAGAATTAAGGCCGAGAGGACATGTTTTCGTCTTTTGTAGTCATATCACCTGTTACCCACTTCAGACTTGCCCGTTAAAACCTGGATGGCAGCGTTAAAACCTATTCCAGGTTTAGAATCAATAATATGGTCCCCTGGAGATGTAATGGATTATACTTGAGGAAAGTCTGCTTGCTCACTTGGACCGGCCTTCAAGTAGAATCAGACTTGGACAGAAGGTTCAAAGCAAAGTGTTTTGAGGCTCAGCTGAATGAGGTAATTGTACAGGTGCTGGCAGTTGGCAGAGTTTAAAGTTGACTTTAGTTGAGTTGGGCTGGCAAGATTTATGTTTTAAAGATGATTATTGAGAAGGGTGTATTGATTGTCTGCAGAAGGTCAGATTATGATTACTTGTGGCGGGTCAGGGGGCTGCTTAGACATATCGGTTCCACAAGTAACACTGTGGGATGAGTTAGGTTTTAGGGTGATGATTTGAACAAATAGGTTAAGTATTCATTAGTTAGCTGGTTGAAGAACTCACAATGTTCCTGTACTGGAAGAAGCGCGGAGCCTATGAGCTGGAGGCGCTGCCCTCCTCTCTCACTCAAGTGGGAATAGAGCGCTACTCCTGGTCCTCATCCCTGGACGTCATCCATGATCTGTGTGGTAAGCTGTGGAACTAGGATGACCTGACTAAATGGTGGATTTATTTGTGTGTGTGTGTGTGTGTGTGTGTGTGTGTGTGTGTGTGTGTGTGTGTGTGTGTGTGTGTGTGTGTGTCTGTGTCTGTGTCTGTGTGTGTGTGTGTGTGTGTGTCTGTGTCTGTGTGTGTGTGTGTGTGTGTGTGTGTGTGTGTGTGTGTGTGTGTGTGTGTGTGTGTGTGTGTGTTTTCTCATAATAAAAGGGAAAGCTTGGCAATGGATTGGTTTTTGTTTATCAGTTTTAGCCTCAGATGCCACAAGTTGAATTTTAAAGGTTCTTTGGGAGAGTGAACAACAGATTTTAAACCAAACGGGAATAAATATGTTATAGGTAAGATATTTAAATGTACATGATAGGGGTTTTTTCTGAATGAACTAATCCTATTTCTCCCACAAGATTTTATTTTATTGACTCTGGTACACATACTGTGATGCTGGTATATCCACTTCCTGTATACATTCATAGTACTCATTATATACAATTATTTCTCCTCCTTTGTAAACATCACTGACCACATACCTGTAAATGGAATGAGCCTCAGCTTTGTGTTTACTGCTAATTAGAAAATAGTAGCTTGCCAACTCACTAAACTAAGATGATGAACATGATAAAAATGATACCATGCTTAACATTAGCATGTTAACATTGTCATTGTGAATATGTTAGCATGCAGAAGTTAGCATTTAGCTCAAGTAGAGTCACACAGAGCTGCCAGCGGGGCTGTAGCCTCCTCTGGTTTTCTCCTCTGGTCGGGAAGGAGTAACAAGCTGTAAACTTGGTTGAGTTTTACCTATGATATCATGTTGGAAATCTCTCTATTTATAACATGAACATTAGTCAGCATAACGGAAAAAGAAATATGTGTAGACCACTAACTCTCATCCTTATTCATCATGATGGGTGATACTGGTGATTTAACATGGACCCGACATGACTTCACATTGTTCTATGTAACCTTTGTGCAAGTAGATGATCTGGTTCACTTGTACTTTTGAGCTAAGGGTGTAAGCACCATCATGGAAAGGGTTTTTTTTTTTTTTTTTTTTTCCATTGCTGTGTTCTTCCGTGGAAAGCACTCAGTGACCTGGCATGAAGACAACCTCACATGAGAGAGAAGAGAGGGAAAGAGCGGATGAGACCGGCTCCACAGATGAAATATTTACCACTGAAGAAGTGCATAGCTGAACTGAAATGCTTCCCTGTCTCCTCTCAGTGCTTTTTTGACGTGGCACAGGGGCACTTGCTTTCCGCTGTGCCGCCCGATTTATGCCATTAGCGAAGGGGAAGTGATAACACAGGGCTGGGGAGGAATGTTCTTCATCCTCTCCTCTCTGCCAGCCAGACTCTTGGAAATCCGGCTACTTTCTGGTCAGCTTAAGGACGGTGCCTGCTGAGGCAGACCTGTTTGGCAGAGACCGAAAAGAGGAATGCCACAGAGGGAACAGTGAGGCTTTGATCCTTACCTTTTCACCATCTCTGTAATTAAGCCCCATGCAAGCCTCCACTGAATACATTTCCCTCACTCTGTTGGAGCGTCTGAGTTTAAAGATACTTTCCCTTTCTACAAAAACAGAATCAGTCCTCAGAATCAGTATTGTGAGAGTCACAGCTGCATTCCCAGTCATGTAGCACCATGAAACTGCAGTATGTCTGTGCTTAAGGTAATAATTTAAAATGTGCAGTTGTGTCCTTGTGAAGGATGAACAGCAAGGCCGGAGGTGTACAGACCTGTGAGTCCTCTGTACTTTCATTGTTCAGCTAGCAACTGATCTGTTTGCATGCTTTTTGTTCAGCATCATCAGCATTGACATGCCTAATACCATGCCTCACAAGCCAACACAATACAAACAATTAATCAAGATGTTGTTTCATAGAAACCAGGGTTTTGCTGCTTTCCTTTGTCATATGATAGTTTACATAATATCTTGTGGTTTTGAACTGTTGGTTCGATGAAACCATGATATCTTGTGTGAGTTGTGGGCTCACCAGTGTCTGCAACAGTTGGCGAGTTGGCTACAGGTTAGTGATGTGTTGTTTGTGAACGAGACGGCTCTTTTGAGTGAACGATGGGATCTGGCTCCCCCATGATAGCTTGTTTTTTCTTTTTATATAAATGACAAAACCAGACAAAATAACAGGATGATCCTAAAATGTAAAGTGCCTAAAGCAATAATTAAAACAATCCAAAAATGTCTCCAATGTCTCACTTTGGTAATAACATTAAGACCCAGGCATGGTGAGACTTTTGTATGTTGGACCAGTTGCCAACATCCACAGTTCAGTATAAATAAAATACATTTATAATACACTTATGATGTTTCTACATTATTCAAGGTTTTATACCAAGCATAATGTAAAATGATGGTATTCTGGAAATTGTAAGGTTTAGTATTAGTAATTTATAAGTAAAATTTAAAAAATAATTTAGTTAATATACTATGTGCACACATACCAATCAAAGGTCAAAATATTACTAAATTTGGCTGAGTTATAAAAGCTAGAAGAGTAAATCTGACTCAATAAAAAGAGACTTCCCATCACTACTACAGCTGCTTTTTCTTAGAGCCTGAGAATGATCACATTATCCCCAATAAGGTGTGACAGGTTGGGTTCCCACATTATTTGTTTCCCAAAAATCTCTTAAGAAAAGGGAAGACACCTGCATGCTGCTAAGTCTGGCAGACACCAGTTAAAGGAAACTGGGAGTCATACGCAAAATTCACACAAGGTGTCTTTGGGTTAGGAATAACGTGGATGGACGATTTAGATTTTAATCAAGAAAACGCAATTCGATAATTAAAATAATTGTTATTTGAAGACCTTGGTCATTTCACTGGCCATACAACAATATTTTTATTTGGATAAGTACGAATATGAGAAGATTTTTACAGTTATTTGTATTTTTCTTGCACATCATGTCAACAACACCAATAACATCAATACCATGTTAATTTTACACATTGTATTAACATTGATATGAAAAGTTGATCACCACCACAAGGGCTCACCAACAGCTACAAGCCTGCCTTTGGCCTGCATGTGGGCTGGGTGTTCACCGCTCGAGGAAAGCTTCTGATGAATTGTCCGTCATTGAACAAAATGAGGTTGTTTGGTGAGTCCTAATTTGGGTTTGAGTAGAATTTCAGTCCATGGCTTCATCCCAGCTCTAACCTCCTGCTGTACACTGCGTTCACCAGGCCAGTCCAAAATATCCCCAGTGTACAAGCACACACACTAGGCATTCCTCAGGTCATAGTCAGCCACGGGTTCCAGTAACATGCTCCTGTTTTGCTTGGAGTTTAGCGCCAATAAAGCCCATAAAAAGAATAGTCTGACACAAAAGGCCATGCTATTATATAATAATCAGCTTGTACTTGACAAATTACTGTACTTTCTGACATAAATGCCCTGAAAAATTCAAGATATGCAGATAATCCCCTCATGACCCCTCTTAAATATGGTGACAGGGTATTGAGTTTTCAGCTGATAGTCTACCTTCATGTAACAGCCATGTAGACCCCAGATACTTGGGGAAGCTGTATTTTTATAGCTGTCATTAAATAATAGCAAAATGTGTCAGCAGAATATATCTGTTATTTGTTGTTCTCCATCTTCTGAATTGGAAATTGGTGACTGCTCCTCCACTCCGCTCTGGAACAGTTTACACTTGTTGTCCTGCGGTTTTCAGTTTTATACATGGGGGGTGAGCTTGGGTTACTCAGATGTGGCAGAGGAGGGAGAAAGATGGAGGGAGGGGGGAAGTTAAGGGAGTGTGTGATGCACATGTGTGTGATTTAACCACTATGGGGGTAAAACAACATTAAGCAGGAGGGCTGCGTCCTGCCCCCGCTGCCACTGAACCCTCAGCATTAGAAACAGATGCAACCTGCTCGTGTTTTAACGTCTGCTCAGTTGGCCCGGACTCAGTCACCTGTAGAGGAATACTGTGGGGTTTCAGCAGTGAAGGTTCGGGTTGTTAGTCCCTGAACGGGGCCATTTAGGTGTCAGTGTTCACCAAGTGAGATTTTTTGTTTGAGAAGCAGTCTTAAACATAGAAAGCTTGTTGTGTAACTTTTCCAGAAAGCTATGAATAATCAAATCATATCCCTTCTTAAAACTACAGCTTGTTGTTTTTACCCTTTTGTGAACCTTGGACACAACTTTCCTAGCCGTTTCCAGTCTTTATGCTAAGCTAACTGACTTAAGAAAATGTTTAAAAAAAAGTTTTGCCGGGAAAATCTTTCTAGAGTAAAGTTGACACTTATTCTGGCCACAAGAGGCTGACGTGCACTAATGTCCTATGTTCTAATAAATAGGACTAAAAACATTCATGTTCACTATTAAAAAAAAATATTCTGGCATAATGTTATTTTTACACCTGTTCTCATAAACACAGGAGAGAAAACAATTTAGAAAATGAGCACCAGATCTTTTTCTCACTTGCTTCTCAGTCTCAGAGCTTCCGTAAAGCACTGGGCCAAATCGGAAAATTTGTTTCTATGAATCGGTTAATTAAAACTATTTAAATTCCACCAAAATTGCTGTAAATCATCGTTAGATCTAGACAATCAACTATTTGTTGTGATACTATATAATATAACAATACTACAGCATTTGCAGTCATTACCTTCACATCTATATTTATGTGAAATGTAATTGGGAGACAGTGGAAATGTAGTTTCTTGCTCGGGCCTGTTGATCTGTCCATCTATTAACCAGACCCTCCTGATGGGCCAAATATCCCTACCTGCCTTTCTTTCCTTACCTTCTCCTCTACTCATTCCACATTTATGTATTGTGGGGTCTCACTTGCCTGCCTGCCTGCTACGCTGCATGTGCTGATATGGCTATCTCTTCGCCAGGTTTCCCAGTCCGTATGCCATCCCGCCTGCCTGCCATCTGTGTTCGTCTCTCTGGAGTCTTCATAACTATCTCCTCCTGGCAGGGAGGTGCATGTCAAATTACATACAGGGTGGAAGGGCTCTGAACAACTTGAAGATGAGGAGAGTAGTCGAAGCCTGAGCAAACAAAAAGAATAATCTCTCCCCATGTGCCATGATGCGATCTCACCAAATAGAAGGCAGAGTGAAGCATTCTTAACATTCCTCATAAAAACGTGTGTAAGGCTTGCGACTAAACGTGTGCTCGGCTCGGCCTCGCCCCGCCTAAACATGGAGTTCTGGTGAGGCTCGGAGGGAGGCGGAGGTGTGAGAGGAGATGAAGAGTAAGGCATGATGCGGTGATGGAAGACCTGGTGGAACTTGTTTGGCAGTTTAATATTGGATTGCATCTCGGACCAAAAGAGTACAGATCTTTAAACTGAGCTCTGCACCTCAGTCTTTCTGGCACTTGTAGCACTTGATGTATGCAATTTACAATAAGTGGCAAATTTACTCAGAATCTAAAGGAATACTTGAAACAATGGTTACTTGTCTCATTTTTAGTAAGAAATTATCATGTACACTGACCCAGTCAGTGACATAATTTATAGATATATGTGTATATATAGACATATTTAATACATTAATTCATTATTCTCTAAATGAAAAAAGGAATGAAAGTGTCCCATAGCAATTTACCAGTACATGAGGTGACAGCTTCTAATTTCTTTTTTACGTGACCAGCAATGAATCTATATTAATATAAAATGGAGGAAAACACAATTCATCACATTTGAAAAGCTGTACACCACAAAGTTTTGGTGTTTCTTGCTTTGATAAATGACTTTGATACATGTTCAGTAGACTGATAGTTTCAGCACTGGAACACTTTTACATTTTCCCTCAGCTAAACAAGGAAGGAAAGTGCATCTTCAAGAAAAGAAAATACAAGAACCATGACTAATTTCCACTTTAAAACCATGTTCGTAGTTGCATTATGGTCACAGAATGAGGTAGCAGAGATTGACAAGCTGAAATACTTTGCACATCTTGCGTGTGTTCAAGTCTGCATTGTTTCGAACTGCTCTGGCTTATTTATTGGTGCCTAATGGGTCTTTGCCCCAGGCAGTGTCTCTTTGTGGTGAGCAAGCCAGCAGAGAGCAGTGTAGATGGGATGCTCCACTGTCTCTTTAGTGTGCAAGCTCATTGTCTGCTGTCACGTGTGTTTGTGTATAGTGTGTGCTTGTGTTTGCTTTTGGCTTAATCAGCAGTGCTGAGTTCAGGAATTCCAGTTCATCAGAGAGAGAAAGAGGGAGAGTCAGCAAGATATGAGCAAGTAGGAGAGAAGATGGGTCTTCAGCAGACAATGGATTTCACGATACAAAGTAAAGGTCAAGTAGTAAGAAGAGGGCTGAGAGTTTAAGGGGATAAGGAGAGGCTTGAGTAGCATTGAGGTTGTGGCTCGATTAGGGTAATCACTTTTTTAAAATCAAATTTGAATGAAAGAAAAGTGACGAGTCATGTAACCCCGGTTCATGTGTGTTGCCACCACTTGTTGTCATGATACGTTAAGAAGTTGCAGCAGAAAGCCTTCCCTTTAGAGACAATTTCTCCATCTATTGTGTCAAATCCAAAAAGGTTCCACACATGAATAGTTCAGAGGATGGTGACTGTAGAGCTTATATATGTAATTTTTAATTCTGACTGACCATTGCAAGTCAAATCTTTATACTTTCACATTTCAGTAGTTTTAATTTTGGATAAAAAGTTGGTTCTTTTGACTCTGGCTTGGTAAAGCACGAACATTTCTTTGAATGTCAGTCTTTGTGTTGAGTTTGAGCTCTTTAATCAGAATCAAATACTTTATTGATCCCCAGGGGGTAATTGGGTTAGGTTACCTGCAATAACTGATTTTGTGGCCACTTGGGGGCAGTGGACACAAACAAAATTGACATGTTATCACATTCTAAGTGAATATGGCAGTTGTTTATTTACACATAAAGCAGATACAGGGCAACATTAGCATGTATTTGTTTCTTTCCACCTGACGAATGTAAGTCATCTGTGAAGTCTCACTGTGGTAAAGGAAGTTCCGCCTCTTTGGGAAACACTCCATAAAACCCGGAGGCTCCCTCCGCAGCCTGCAGCTTGTAAACCCGAGGGGAGCCGTTAGCTTGAGGCCCGCTGGCAGAGGCCACGGTTAGAGCCGAGAGCGCGCACCACAGCAAAGACATAGAGGAGACCTTTTTTTACCCGGAAGGTGGTGAAAGTTTGACAAAATGCATTCTGCCTCAGTGGAATTGTTGAAAGGTGTTCAAAGGGGCTTTTCAGCCACGGTAGCGGGATGGCAGTGATGGTCGATCCACCACTTTGTTCCAGACTAAAATATATCTATATATAGCATCAGAATGACTGGCATGAGATTTGAGAGATTTGGTACAAAGATGCAGTCCACAGAGGACGGGTCCTACTGACTTTGGTTTTCTTCTAGCGCCACCAGCAGGTCAAGGTTTTTGCTTATTCTGTGAAGTATCTCAACATCAAGAATAAGCACGAAACTTTGTACAAATGTTAATGCCTCCCAGGTGATGAAGCCTTTTGATTTTGTTGATCCCCTGACATTGCCTTTAGTGCCACCTGCAGGTTGACATTTCTGGTATTTAGTGAAATGTGTTGACAACTATTAGATGCATTACAATGCTGTTTGGTACAGACATCCATGTTCTGCTCAGGATGAATTGTAATATCTTTAATGATCCTTTAACTTCACATATAGCACCTTCCTTAGATCAAAATGAGTCATTTCATGACAAATACTTGAAAAACTAAAGACTAAATACCCATCAGCCCCAGCCATACTTTGTGTTTAATGCTTATCATCAAATGTTAGCACTCTAAACAAAAAATACTGAACACAGTGAACATAACAGCATGTTCATGTCCATTGCAAGTTAGCAGTTGGCTCAAAGCACTGCGGTGCCTAAATACGGTCTTGCAGAGCTGCTAGCGTGGCTGTGAACTCCTAGTCTTGTTTTTACTCCCAATGAGCAAATTCATTGCAGACAGGTTGACCCTTCCCTTCCCAGTGGGGAAGCCACGGGCTCTGTGGTATGCACCAATTAGTGTTTTCCCTCTTCCCCACAAGCTCCCTTGACCTGTGAGCGTAGCTGTAGCCAAGTGGATGACTCAAGGTGACTTGGTTCTGTACGCCGGCTCAGAGAAGGGTCTCGGCTGTTGTACCATCGCTTTCATGGTGACAAATTATTGTTTGAAGTTGGCCTTAAAGTTCAGCCACTAAGTGACTTCATTTTCTAGCGGCGGCGCGTCTCCATTACTGATGATTCAGTGATGATATTACATGCGTGTCTCGTCCAAAAGAGGGAGAGTTGACATTACAGCGAGCAGGTTATCTGATCTTGCTGGAAAGGGTTTACTACAAAGTCCTGTCATGCTCAGAAACTAGAGACTTTTTGCAGCAAGCTCCATTACCGTCTGCCCCCCCCCCCTTCCCTGCTCTTACTTTCTCCTTCCTGCACGTGTATTCTCTGTTTTTCTCATTAGGCAGACAGATAAATATGGGTGTGCTCGGGTTCTCTGTTATGATATCTTTATCGTGTGTTTACTTGTAGAAGATGTAGAGGTAAACACTGCCTTTTATCATACCCTCCGTGCAGCGTTGGCCAACTAGTCAAGTAGATTTTAGAGGTTTATTTGACAATGGTGATTTGTTATGGCAGAGTACAGCGAGCTTACCCACGATGAGTGCACTTTTGTACAAAAACCAGAATGGGGCTTCCTCTCATTTGCTCCATTTTCTTCCTGTCTCCTTGGTCGTCATTCATTTCTCTCTGATCTCCTCCCAACAACACACCCAGCCCTCTTCCCTCTGTTTACCTTTCCTTCAAGCAATCTCTTCAACCAGAGTTCTTTTTTACATTTACTTACATGGTTTCTTTGTCCTCTATTACTGTGTGAGAGTGTTGCTCGTACTCGTAGTCACTCTACCTCCTCCTTTCTCACTCCGTCCTTATATAAACACATTCAGGGACTTCAGTCTTTGTGTCTACAATACGTTCTTACAGCTTTACCAAGAAGGGTGTGTTAATGGATGTGTTGCTGACAGGGTGGCTGGTTTGGTGTTTTAGTGATAAAGAGAGATGTCACATTGACGTGTGTGTTCTGTTTCAGATGAGAAGCCCGTCCAGGAGGAGGACTGGGTAGTGTGCCAGCACCCTGAGTGTCCTGAGCGCCGGAGGGCCTCTAAGGTAAGACCCTTAATCCTGCCAAGAAGGTCTGTGCAGGGACAGATTTCACCCAGGTAGCTCACCTGGTGTCACTGCAGTGGCCATGGGTTTGACTCTGACCTGTGGCCATTTTTCACCTCTCTTACCCCCCCCTTTCCTGTCACTCTTGAGCTGTCAATTAGAGACAGTAAAAGGCCAAAAAAATATTAAAAAAACAAAACAAAAAAACAAGTGCAACAGTCAGTAGGAATCCCTAAAGGAGTAGTTTGACATTTTTGGGTAAATTTGCTTATTTGCTTTCTGTGTGTGGAAATATTTCCCCAAAATGTCGAACTATTCCTTTAAGTTAGAAAGTAGTCTTTCTTCTGACAAATCAGCCCAGTCATAGACCCAAAATATTGAATTCTGATAGTTGTGATCACTTGTTTTTTGTCACTATCTGCCAGCATTTGGACAGTAGAGAGATGAGAGTGAACGAGGGCACAGAGAAAAAGATGGGAAATTACATGTAACAAGGTTCCCGGCCGGACGTCGTGATTGGAGACACGTTTGTGTTCAAGTGACGAAAACCTCCAGCACCCATAGCAATTAGGATTTTCATCCATCTGAACACTAGAGCAAATTGTGCGACGTCGTTATAGAGTCACAAAGTCTGCAGAGACAGGTCGGGGTGGTTGAATGGGTTAACGAAACGTCAGAGTTTGCCACGGTACACTTCTGTTCGTTTCCTGTGTCCTACCGACAGGCAACGTTGGTTTCTTTTCTCCATGACCACAATCGTTCCCAAATCTTTACCAAGTAGTTATTATTGCAACCATGATGACAAACGTCCCTGACCTGAACCAAGTAGTTATTTCAACCCAAACCATGATCTTTCCTTAACCCTAACCAAGTCGGTTATTTTGTGCCTAAAACTAACCAAACTTTAACCTTAAAATGCTTTCTTTTTCTTTTTTTTGCAACAATGATTTGAATATATCGGATCAGCAAACACTTATACGTGTCGCTTTGAGAGCAATTACATACATCGTAGTAATTTGGAGGACTTGTTGTGCTATCAAGTGGCCAGCGCCTCACACCCTTAAGCCACCAGGACAGTGGTGTCCCCTTAGAAAATGCCCATATGGGGTTGCTGAAAATCTTGGGGTTGCACATTAAAACCAAAACCCGCTGGAGGGTTTGGAGTATTACACGGTCAAAAGCAACTGGCTGGCTATGCATTTACTATTTTCACATTAACAGTTATTAAAAATATATATTATACTTAAATGAATAGTAGCTAATGTAAAATATCAGATACAAGCATATTATGTGACTAGCACGGGGTATTAGTAGGGGGGTCATGACTGCCTCTTGGTGGCGCTACTGCACCAGGACATCTCAGAAAGTGTTGCCTAAACAAGAACTAAAAATAAAACAGCTTTAAAATGAAGATGCACACACCCTGACTTTGTCCCTATAACTCCTGTGATAGCTTATAAGCGTTTTAACCCTTGTTGGATGCACCCCAGAAGTTACTGCATCTCTCCTGTGTCGCATTACAACACAGCGGAGGTGCAGCAGCGAGTGGCAAAGCGGCTTTTCTTCTTTTAGGTGTTAAAAGGGGCGTGCGTGTCGGGTCTCTGTGTCTGGCCACTAGACTGTGAAATGAATTATTCCTTTGAAGCCACTGGTTTCTGAAAATGGGAGTCTGGCCAGAAGACCAAGGGAAACCGACATAGTGTCTGGTCTGTCTGTCTGTCTACTGTTTTGGTTTGTCTGCCACTAGAGCCGAACATTAGACGGATTTTCCCATTGAATCAAGATGTCCCTTGCTGTCCTCATTGCGGAAACCATGGAAAAGGAAGATGACAGAGAGAAAAAGATGGTGAAGTCAGTCAGCACGTGGAGAGAGAGATGGTTATATATAGTTTTTTCTCCATGGCAACCGAGAATAATAAAGTGAGGGAAGAAGAGAGAGCTGAAAGAGCTGAACCTGAATTATTCCTGCTGCCTTTTTTTCTGCTCCACACATTATTGTGTCTCCCAATCCCACTTTTCCCAGTCCTGTTTTTTATAGTCTTTTTTTTTTTAAAGATGTGTTTGCAGAGTTGTGAATGAGGCAGAAGGTGAGTTCATGTGCTGTGTTTTAAAGTATGTGGATGCATTTGTGTTGATATGAGCTGCTGTTGCACAGGGGGGAGGCAGTGTGGGACAAAGCATGTCTGACGCCACTGGTCTCCTTGGTCAGGGTTGATGTTATTATGTAAGGAGATTAGGGAAAGACTTGGCCCAGTGTGGACTGTGGATGGGCAGAGAGGAGGAGGAGGGGAGCAGGTTGACAGCAGATACAGTGTGCAAAAAAGACAAAGATGACCAGAGAATCAGTCTTTACCTACAAGGTAACAATTTAAACGATAATTTAATCTGATTTAGCAGCATTACAGTAATTTAACATATGTTTATTATGTTTTCTGCCACTTAGGGACAGCAAAACAAGCTGTAAGCACAACATTGACATATTATCACCTTATAAAGTTGATATGGTGAATTTGTTAGCAAATATTTGTCAATTTACACATAAAGCCTAACATAATCATAAATTTGGTGTCGCGTTTGGACAGCTGATGAATTTAAGTCCAACATTCCCTCTGCTTGTAGCTGGCTCTTTAGCTGCTACATGTTCCACTATGTCCACCAGCTGGTCACTAACTTGGTCTGTCTGCTGTTTGGTGCTGGACAGGCAGCGTACAGCGGCTTTATTAGAGCTTTTTCCTGAAAACGTTGCACACCACAAAAGCCAAACAATGAGCTGAAAGACACTATAAAGCTCTATAAAGCTGAGGGGAACTGTAGTGTCGGGTGATAATAAGTGACCCCTTTCACATACAAGTATTTGTTTGTTCCATTGTCAATATAATATATTTATTATAGCAGCTTTAAACATTTTACCAAACTAATTGAAAGAAATATAGATTTTCAGGTGTACTTCTACATCTACATTTAATGTCTTAAGACAAAACTTCCAGTGGTGATGAATACTTTTTTATAGGCACTGTATTCTTAAGGATTAAGGAACCTAATAATGTCTAAAGTCAGACAGTCAAAAACGTGGTCAGTAAGCAGTGAGTAAAAGGAATTCCATTTTAAGATTTATCAGTTGGCTTTCAGTCTTTCAATGATTACAACATGATGCATCAGTCATTTTATAAACACTTAGTCTTCATTGCTAGAACAGAAAGCAACGATCTTTCCGTCCCAGTAAAGAGGAGATAACCCGAGATGTCACAATTCCTAATATTTCTTGCAATTTTAATACTGTGAGGTGTGAATAACAACGGTGAGAAGGTGAGTCATTATAGTTTGGGCATTTCTGGATCTGACGATGTATTTCTCATCTGGCTCAATGCTGTATGAATGTTGCTCAAGACTTATTCATGCATTGCCTGTAACAAACTTTAAACAGCAGGGGGCAATGTCATGGCTACCCTGACCTACAGGGGCTCAGTCTGTTGCTTATCCTCCTCTAGAGCTCACTCACTCTGCGTTTGGTCCACAAGTGAGGAGACATTTCTAAGAAGAGTGAGAACATAAATACATCCCTTGACTTTAGCCCACTCCACCCACTAAACAGATTTAGACGCATCAAAGAAGGCATTTTACTCAGAAATAAAAAAAAAGAAACATTCAACTTTTATATTTCACTTTTAAGAGTTTTTTTTAAAAAAGTACTACTCTTTGATATGCCGGCGGCTTGGCAACAGGACACAGAGCAGGCACAAACACAGACAGACAGACAGAGCGAGGGAATCTTAGGCCTGGTCCTGCGCTGCATTTAAACCATTTTATTCCCAGACAGGCCTGCCTTTGGTCTCCTACTGCCATATATCAGCTCCCGACGGGGCTGCGTCTCTTCCAGTCACAGCATGACTGGCCTGGAACTGAATGAGTTCACCTGCACCATAATTTACTGAAATCACACCAGGTGTCAGCCTCTGTACTTGTGCTGCCATAGCTCAGCGCTGTCACCACATTACACAACAGCACTCAAAGGCTACTAGAAGGCTTTTAAAGGGCCCGACACATGTGTTTCCAAGAGGGCTTGCTGGTGTATTTAGATGCTTTGCTGTGGGTTTCTGCAAGCCAGTGGGATTTAAGATCAGCCTGCAGGTGTCCGACTGGAAGATGACGTTCAATCCAGAGTTAGTTCTTTGCCGAGTTGGTGGGATTCATTTCAGATTACGCTGGTTAGCGTTCAATGCTAGTCTGAGCTTGTTCTCTGGATTCAGACTCCCACATAGAAGGGTTTATTATCCCTGATCGCTTGCCACCCCCTCCCACCTCTTAGCTTCAATCCCCGTCTCCTTCATTTCATCCGCTCACTCAGCTTCGACAAGGCAGGACCAGACAAGACTACTCGCAAGGTGTGGGTCGCCTTGGCAACGGGCCCCTCCCAGTCCAAACAGCTGGAGGCACAGGGATAATGTGGAGAGAGAGTCCAGGGTTTGACAGAGACCGAAAGGATGAGAAAAAGTTTCGGCTTGCTTTCACTTTGGGCTTCCTCTCTTCCTGTAAGCGCAGTTCCATTCGCCTGTAATTCCAAAAAAAAGTCAAAAAACAGTTTTTACACCCTGACTCACTAAAGTTGACTAATCGATACAAACAAAAGAAGATAGAAACTGACTGGCGAATGTGACTTGTCACTCCAGCTTTCGCTCTATTGAAGAGATGGAAAAAAAGCGGCAGATGAAAAATCAAAGCAAACAGATCTGTGTGGACCAGTGAGACTGTAACGCTCTCAAATTAATACACAAAACAAACAATATCGACATCATGTTTTCTACATGGTTTTCTAATGTCGGAGGTTTGACTAGTGCTCTTTTAATATGCTATCTTGTTGCTCTTCCTCTGTGGTTCGGTGGCACCTGACTGGAGAATTCGCTGTTTATCTCAGTATTATCTATTAATAGTATTATCTAGTGGATGGAAACATCATTTTCTTTGGCAGATTTTCTGGGAATTCTGATAGATTTCTATGGAAACCAGACTTTTGTGTGTCTTATGCCGTTGCCTCATTGCTCACCCACATTGTGTTTATGGTTGGCTTCCAGTCCCTCATTTTTTCTCTTTATGTGCTTCTCTTGTGTTCACATTCAGTCCCATATTATGAGTAATCTTTTGCTGATGTTTGAGGGGAAGTAGCTAATATCATATTAGTCAGACAAGTAAAGACATACTCCTGTGATGTATCTCACACAGAATCACCTTATTACTAGTGGTTGAATCATTTAACCTTTAGCTAAAAGCCAAATTAGATTTTCTTTTCACGCATATTTTTGCTTTTTTCCCCCACAAGTACAGACACAGTGACTCAACTGACTTAGTGCTCTCTGTTCCACTGACCTGCTTGGCTAAAAAACCTTAACCTAACTGACACTGACAGCGAGCTGCTAAGTAAACACTCTGATTGGGCCGGATGCCCACTTTCTGTATGTGTCAACGGGCTGAGGGGTGCTGAAGGTATTAGGTGGCATTTACTGGTAGAGCTGGATTAAGTTCTGGGTGTCATGCAGTTACACTAACACCCTCCCGATTGTAGTCCCTCCTTCAGCCTGCAGGGATTCACTTCTCCTGCAAGATGGGAGCAGTCAGTCTCTCAGCATGTATGGCCTGTACAACAATTTAAAACAGCTGCGTGTATCCTCTTAGTTTACCTGCCTCTCTTCCACAACTTACATCTTCTTTTGAGGAATATTCTGCTAATGTTTAAAGAAGTCCTGGTGGGCAGACCTGCCATGCATTTTATGGCTATACTCAATGAGTTATGTTTCTTTCTTCCTAGGTTTCCTTTTTTTTGCTTTTTTCTCTGCATGCATATGTTTCCATCCTCTTCAAAAGTAAGCTGTCACAGTTGATTTATTTCAGAACAGAAAAATACAGTATGTTCATCAGCTTTGCTTGATTGCTACCCATATGTACTTCTCACAGCTTGTATTGTACTTGAGTGACTGCAGTCTACAGTTTTTTAATTGGTTTTCTGGGAAAAAATGTAAAAGGATGTGACCTCAGCTATAACTGTAAAGTTCTTGGAAAGTTTACTTTATGAAGTAATGCAAACCCCACAAATGGAAATAGTCTGCAGTGTTCTGATGACTCTGGAGTCATTTAGACATCAGGGGAGCCGAGGAAAAGTTACCTAATCGCTTTTCAACAGGAAACTGACCGTCGAGATACTCTGGTGTTAATTTGTTTATGAAGGGAAGGGTGAGCGTGCATGTGTGCTTTTTTCAAGCGTTTCATTCCCTGCTTCACATTCCCAAATGTTCACATACAGCAGCTCATTTGTTGTTTGTTTTTTTGCTGCCAGACTGAGTAGAAGTTGGGGGTTCATTATTTTTGTGGTTGTTGTTACTAAAACGTCTTCATGCAGGGTTCTTCTGGAAAGGAAGCAGCTGTAAGATCAAATTATGGAAGCATACAGTCAATTACTGTGCGACAAAGGTAGCTTTATGCTAATATTTGTTCAGGTACCAGTGTCAGACAGTAGGCTGTTCATCAGCCTGTGGATATTTTCCTGGCTGCCTGCCGGTGAGACTCGCTGCTGCAGTTGAGTTAATAGTTAGACCTACTTGTGTGCATGTCGGTGTTAATCATTGTTTTGTGTATAGTGATTTGAATATTTAATCGTCCCCAATTTTCATATTCCATCTATACGTATTGGTAGATTTTCATTTATTTACTTGAGAAAAAACACTTGGGCTGTGTATTGGCAAACATTTGGCGATACGAATCACGATACATGTATCTTGTGATATATTGGGATTTCTTTTAAAAAGAAATTGTCATAGTATAAAAAAGACACCACCAAATGCATAAATGCTCTTTTTGTGCAATGATTAAACCAAACTGTGAATCTGCAGCCGTGCTAGCAGCCCTGTAAGGCTGTACTTAGACACAGTGGTTCTTTGAGCTAAATGGTAATGTTAGCATGCTCTCATGCTCACAATGACAATGATAACATGCTTTTGTTTAATAGGTAAAATAGTTAGAGTGTTTACCATTCACCAGCAAGGGAGGGTGAAGTAATCAGTTCTACGACTATGATCAGTGTGAGTTTAGAGTAGGTTGACTTGTCCACACCCATTCATGAGACATCTTGTAAATAATTTCACTACATAGGAAAACTGTATTGATCATCAATCTTGCCTAAGGATAACTTTTGTATTGTGTGCCAGCTGGTCTTGGTAAACTACACACGTCAGCTGACGATAACCAAACTTTTTCTTGTTAAGTTTACGTAGCAGGATAAATCCCGTCAAAGACAGACGTCTTGCCTGTGTTCAGTCATTCCTCCTCAATGCCAGGCCAGCAGGCCACAACAGGCTGGCAGCTCCCTCTTGTACAGGAACAAAAGGACGTCACCTGTGCACCAGAGTGTCTTCAGGCCCGCTGTGCTTTTCCATCCCTATGGGACATGATAGTCCATAAGGAGCTGATGACCCTGAACAGTGACTCATTTGATATCAGTCCTGATTCACTCTTACTGGAATATGAATGATAGGAAGATTGTCATTCTTTGTTTATTAACTTGGAAACAATTACGGATTCGGATTAATTGCTTTTGACCGAATCAAAAAAACAAAAAAAAGACTTCACTTTTAAGAGAGGGAATTACACAATCTCCATCTTACAAATAAAATTTTTATTAAAATGCAGCAAAAGGCAGTGTGACTGACAGTGTCAGCGTATGCTAGCAGACTTTAAACTATAGAGATTGCTTTGTAACTAACATCAGTAAACCAGTTTGCTGACTGTATGACTCTTTACTTTGCCACTACATTTCAGCAAACATATTTCTTGTTTCCTGCTTGTGGTCCACTTCCTCTCTCACTCAGTCAGGTATAAGCTGTAAACCTAAGATTAACATATTACCATTATTCCAGTCCAGTATTCACTGTCTCTACCAACTCCTGCCTCTCTCTGTCTGTGTTTCTATCAACTTTCTTCAGCAGTAAGTTTTATAAAGTTGCCCCAAAAGCACAACTCGCGTTTGAGATTTTTTCACACACGATTCCCTTTTTAACAACAGCAGGTGAGTCGCGTGTGGAGGAGGCTCATTGTTAATGACGTATGAAAACGATCGAAACCATTTTGGTTACCGAATGACATTGGCTCCAGCTGATGTGTTTACTGCTGTCCACTCAGTTTATCACAGCTTTTTGGCTGAAAACACCTGGCAGGTGTGGCTGTAAATGACGCTCATGAGAGAGTAAATCACAAAAGTAAAGTTGTAAAAGCAAAAACAATTCGCTGAAAGATGTTAAACTGCGGAATCGGGTGTTGATTCTCTTTGGGTTCGTCACTATAAGTGATTCTTTTTACATTACACAGTCCTTTCATCCACTTTTAATGTAGTAATATTGATTTAGAGCAACTGTAAAGCAACTGGCTGAAGAGAATTATGGGAAATTAGAAGAAATTCAATGTGACATCATCCTGTAATTGCTAGTTGTGGCTACAATGGCCTGTTCAGCAAATGTTACATAATCTGGCTTTGAAGTCTATTCATCAGTTGTGTATATAAAAACCTAACTTATCTTACTTTATTGTAAGATGTCCCACTGAGCTCAAGATCAAATAATGACCCAAAAATAATGATGTAACTCCACTGAAATGTGGAAAGAGGGGATGTCGAACCATCGTGGTTTAGTGGAAAGAAAATCCGTTTGACGGGGCATCCAGCAATAACAAATGATCTGGACACTAACTTATGTGTGTCCATCCATACAATGTCTCGTCAAACACTATAGGTGGGGGTGGGATGTACCACTGACGCCAGTTCAACCCCCCAGGAGCATCCCAGTCAGGAAGCGGCGTCGCAGCAGACAGGGGAATAACAGGAAGAGGGTACCTGACTGACGCTCCAATGGAAACGACCTTGTATGGGCCGACCAATATAGCCGGGGTTCAAAGACTTAAGAGAAGGCCCCCAGTGAGGCAATGGATTGAGAAAACAACCCCCCTAAATCCCTCGCATGCGAAGACTCTTCTCATGGCAAGCCCCACTAATTGTTGGTTTGCTCTGAGTGTTTTGAGAATGTAAACAACCACTCCTTAATGAAATGCTGTGAGAATGGCAGCCTGCACAGCTTAGTTAGAGAGGCGATAATAAGCTTTGAAAAATCTCCAATTCAGAACGTGTTATTATGGCTGTGGAAGCACTTGCTCTCTAAATCACTCTTAAGTGAAGCCAGCCACGAAACTCTGGAACTTCCAGCAGCAGCCTCACGGGTGAAATATTTGGCTTTAATCCTTTTTCTTTTCTCTACACTTCTTTTTCTCACACCGACTTGCTCATCCTTGTTATCTTCATGCTCACAATTCCCTTTGTTTTTCCCCCTTATTTAACCGCTCCCCTTGAAGACTTGAAAGAATTCAGAGCTTATGGTTATTGAGGGGTTAATGCCAAGGTCAGGCATCAAGGAAAGGTCACTTGTGTTGAGCCCCCCACCCCCGGCCCATCTCTGTCTGCAACAATGCCACTGGGGTCTAATCCTTCAGGGTAATTGCGTCGCTGCTGTCCCCTCTTTTAAACATAGCCTCCCCTAATTAAGGCTGACAGTGGGGGGTAGCGGGGCAGACATGGATTCAACAGGTCGCCTTGTTTTGAAGACACAAGACAAGGAGAGGCGGGGTCCGGGGCATTAAAACCTACCCGCTCCCTCAGCCCGTTCACCTCTCCACTTCGCCTACTACAAACATGTAGCCCCCAGCCTCAGGGGTTTGGATTGTTTTTGCGAGCCAGCTAATTGCAGGGGATTTAAACACGGTTCATCTCGGATTAACCTGAATGACGAAAGAACAGAGTAGTGGGCTGAGTGTTTGTGGTCAGCGCAACAGAGTGTAACAGGACATTAGGCTATAAATCATACTTAACTCTTACACCACACACCCACACAACGCTGTACTCTCCCACACACACACCACACCGTACTCAGGCTGTAACTAACGATTATTTTCGTTTTAGATTTATGTGACAGTTGTTTTCTTGATTAATTGATTATATGTTACCAAGAGCCTTGACATCAGGGGCCAGATGTATAGATGGTTTGTAGGCACAAAAAACACGCGTACGTCTTTTACCCCCCCCGCACACATAAAATGGTATTTATAAAAGAAAGAATGTGCGCACCTCCCGCATACTTCAGACCAGGTGTACACACAGTTTTCAAGAGATAACTGCGGGTGAAATGATGATGTGGACATGAGATGGAAGTTGAGAGATGTTTGTTACACAGCGGTCTGTAAAATGTTACTCGGAGGCGCATTTATAAACTTAATTTCTAAATGTTTTATGAGTGAATAAATTGTATCATTCTTTTTATTAACAATCGCCATCATTTCCTGTCAATTACCTTTCATTTGATCCTGAATTGTGAATCACTTTATGAAGTCTGTTTCAATATGAACTGTATATATGAATCATTGATTATCCTTCTGACATTTAATAATATCCCTGCGATGGTTTATGTTTATAGGAACATGTGATGAGTTAGTTGTACGGGTGTTATAAATCACCGAAGCCGTGCGTAATGACAGCTGTCCAGGTACTGTTGGGAAACCTCACCAAATGCGACTCGATCATTTTTTCATCCATATTTGTGGGAGTGGAAATGAAGCTCGTGCCTGCGCTTATATTTCCATAATGATTGAGATTTAGGAACAGAATTTGGCATACGTGTGGGTTTACAAATCTATGGAGCCCCTAAAGGGACATGGGAAAAAAATTAAAAATTAAACGTTTCTCGTGCTCATGAGATACAGGCGCAGCCTTAAGCCGGACACTCAGTTTCCTCCTTTTGAGAAAATAACAAAAAATCCGCCTTTTGACACATTACCTTGTTAGTTTAATACTTATTGGCTAAAAATGTGTGTCAAAACAAGTAATTTCATTGGTGTCACAACCTATCAACACATTTTCTTAAAAGGACAAATGAGTGTCCGGCTTAAGGCTGCGCCTGTATCTCGTGAGCACGAGAAACGTCTCATTTTTTCCCCCCCATGTCCCTCTAGGGGCTCCGTACAGATCTGATGAAAAGAATGCGATTAATAGATTACCAACATAGTTTCTGATTAAATATCTTTTGATCCACGAATCAGTTAATCGACTATTGGTTACAGATAAACACTGGCTTTCTGTTAGAAATGCAGAGTCTCTCCAAGGGCTTGATGATGTCACTGTGACATCATCAGGGTTATTTTTGTCCCGTCTCTTATCTCTGAAAAGTAACTATGACAAGTAAATGGACTTTTTTGGGGGGAAAAGGACTTCCCCTTTTAAAAAGAATGACTTGTTTTAGTCATTCTTTGAATAAATAGATTTTCAAATTTATTGCAGATTAATATTCTGATATTCTAATCTGTTAATTTACTAATTGTTTCACCATCACACAACACCAAAGGCATTTATTTCAGAATGAAATATCAGGTCTTTTTTTTAATTTTGTTTTAAATGAAAATATGAAAAGAAAGTTTTGTTTCTTATACATTTTTTAATTCAAAACTGATCCGGACATCGAACGTGGGCTCATAAATGTGTTTACGATCATGTTTCTGTGTTGATTGTGTTTGACCAGATTTACTTCCCACTCTGCCCCCTGGTCAGAAACCCGACTGAACTCATTTAACCTCTGTTCACCTCAGGGTCAAAGTTCAAATGAAGCACTAAATCAGCCAGGAGAAGGAAAAAAATGTGACAATGGGTCACTGAATTCGAGCTGGAGTTGCATCAGGATCAGCTGAACGCATCTACAACTTTTCTTCAGATGGAAAACTTTGCAATAATTCTCCAGAGAAAAGAGATCAGTTTCAGTGGGAGTTTACATGAGTCAGCCAGGATGAGTGTGAGCTTGTGGGGGTGTGATTGAAAAGGTGGGCGGGGTTATTTTCCCATCTGTGTGTGTATGTTTGTGTGCGTCTGTGTGTCTTCTCAGTAGACTGCTGTAGTAAACAGAGTGAGCCTCTCAGATCTGTCACACTTCTTCGATCCCACCGAGTCTGTCAGATTAACTCCGTCTGGTGTTTTCACCCTGAAGTTCGGGATTATTTTAGGCACACACTGACGCACTCGTCTGAGGGACTACAGAGCAAGTTCGATCTGATTTGGGACTAAAACTTTCACCACCTGCTGTCTATTGGACGTTGGAGATATTGATTGGTCCTTCCTGGGAAGTGGAGTTTTTCTATGGTGGGTAAATATAATGTGAAGACCAGGCTTTCTTTTGGATTCTAGTGTGATATTAACAAATATATTGTGTGCTGAGAGGGATTGCATCTACAAACACTCTGCATTAGTGTTGTGTTGTTGCAGTCTTCATTCATTCTCTGTAAATGCAAAAGATTGCGAACTAAAGTAGAAATACACCAGACGATGCTGATTATTTTATCAATTAATCGATAAATATATCAGAAAACTGTGAAAAAGGCTTCAAGGTGATGTTATCAGATACCTTTTGTTGTTCAACAATCCAAAAACCCTAAAATATTGACTTGAATATCTTGTAAGACATGGAAAAGCAGCAAATTTTACCAGTTCAGAATGACTAATGAATTTTATTAATTGTTTAGTACAGATCTTCATTGGCTGGTTGTGTTTTTGGTGAAATACCTGTCTTTTCTTGTCTTTCTGTGAGTGTGAGGCTGTGAAGGTGTAGTACACGTTCACTCAGATCTGTGCAGACAAGCACTTAAAGTCACTTTTTCCTCCTATGTCTGCATATTTCACATCTGCTTCTTATATCAACAGCCCAGTGTACCCCCTGGCACCCACCCGCCTTCTCTCCTTTCCATATTCCTTTAAACCAAATTGGAAGTGGTTTCCAAACAATCAATTTCCATGTCCTATTTGGAGCAGCTTGTGACAAAACCGGTGTTCTAATTTAACTTGGAATACCCTGTTCCTTTTTTTTTTCCTCTCACTTCCTCCTTTTTTGGTCTTGTTCACCGCCCTCCTGTCTATCTCTCTTTCTCCTCCTGCCCTAAAGCTATGGATAGGAAGGCTGGTTGCGTCATAGTCCAGCCAGCATTGCCTGAGACAGCAGTCAGTACACTTGACTTTGTTAGAGCAGAGAGAGACCAGCTGCTGGTGAGTGGTGCTTTTCTCATGTAATCGTATTGATCATCCTGAACTGAGCAGTGTTGAGCTCGGCTGTGTTTAGTTCTTTACTTCTAAGAGGATTTAGTGGTGTTTTTCCCCTCGCGGAGCAGCTTGAGTGTGTTGTTTTTCTCAGTGACGACATTGTGACAGTGGCATGTGTCATTTGGGTGTCATGTAAATATTTGACTGTGCTGTGGGGGCTGAGGTCAGTTGTGTTTCAGCAGAAGTAGATCTAAAAAAACAATTAAAGAAAAACTGAAATCCATAAACTTTTGCTTTAAGATTCCTCCAAATACAACATATAAAGAAATTAATAAAGTTCCTGTTTCTAGTTATTTTTTGCCAATTTTTGCTCTGATTCAGTTGAAAAGAGGGACCACATTGAGCTGTTCAATGGGGAAAATGAGTTGTGGAAGATGAGGAGGTAATATTTTTCTTGGGCAAACACTGCTGCATGTTGAAACATACCTTTCGCTGGAATGCGTAGTCTACTTTACAAAAAGAGTTACAGTATTTCCTGTGCGCATGTTTGTTTCTGAGTTTTGTGGCAAACCCTGAAGTGCCTGTGCGCTTTACTCTAGGCAGTGTATGAGTTCACTTTTTAGATGATCTTCTCTCCTGTATGTGATAGTGGCGGCCATTCACCAGAGAGTTAATGAATATTTGGATTCAAAACACCTGCAGTTTACATATTTATTACCAGAAGAGAAAATGCAAGTGTTCCCTAATGGACTTTGGGGTTATTGACTGTGTTGCAGTATAGATGTGTGAAAATAATGTGACTGTGTAAATGATACAAAATGGGCCAATTTCTCCTAAATGTCTGTAGTGCATAATCTGGGAAAAACCACTCAACTTCCATCATGTGTCACTGTGCAGAGGAGGATGACATTATGAAATACTGTTTACAGTTACACAGTCTGTAGTCCATCTGGTGTCCAAATACTATCAAACAAGCAAATGAGTCACACAAACTGATCCCGAGTCTTAAATGAGTCTGAGTCTCACGGGGTATGATATGTTTTTGGGAGGATTATTCCAGTTCATAATTCTGTCAAAAATCTTGTCAAAGTCAGTTATATAGCCCAAAATCACAATTTGTCTCAGGGGGGCTTACAAACTGTACAACACCCTCTGTCCTCCTCAGACTCTTGATTCATGTAAGAAAAAAAAACCTTTTTAACACTCACAATCAGGATGAGACCCCTCTCCCAGGACGGAGGGACATGCAATAGATGCAGAGTCTATAAATGAAGTGTATTAAGTTGTATATTTAGATAACAAGATAAATATATGTGAAGATGTGTACTTGCTATGTACATACATAAGCAAGAACAATGTTGAACCTGGATTTGGAGAGTTTCAGAGTTTTGGCCACCCTTTTGCTGTTGATAAAGTAATTACGGAGATCTGGGAAAGCTGTGATAAAGCAAAGGCGGATGGTAAAATGATTACCTATGATGAGCTGTATTGTTTGCTGGGTGCTAACAAGCTCTACGAACACAGGTTTGCGTCATTTATTATGGCCTCTACAGTGATCCCCAGCTTTATGCTGCATTCATGTGGCAAACCGGATGTCATGTTAGTGGATGAGAACAGGACAGTGAAGTTAGGTGAGGCCAGCAGAGAATACCAGCAGTGGTAACGGTGGACTCCACTGCTGTCCAAAGTTGAAATATTGTACCTTTTTGCCATCCCACCGGAATGTAAAACCAGATGTTACGTTGCTCTCTTACACAAGGTGAAAACATGGGCAACCTTGATAACAAGACACTAATAAACTAAATCATTTTATTGAATATATTGGATTTTTTTTATAGACAACACATCACCATAGCAACACATCGTCATGCGTGTTTGGTTTTTCCGTTCTGCCCTTCCGTCTGACTGTTTTCCCGTGCTTTGAGGAAGGTGCTGTCCGTCTGCTGTCTTCCTGAATCCATGTGAATGCAGCCTCAGCCTCAGCCTTTTACCATTATAGCATGCATGTAGCCTTCAAGTGTAAATTCAGACTCTTTTTTTTCTGGAGTTCTCGTTTTAAAACGAGTTAGCTGGAAGCCCCAGACGGAGCCAACTCACTGTGTTAGCATTAATGACCCAGCTAGCTACAGCTGATTAAATTCTGCTAGTGAAGGATGCCAATAATACAAATCTTATTCTGAGTTGCACATCTGTCCCCCTTATCAAAACTGCATATTTGCTGGCATAGCAACTGTAACTACTGGGGGTGGGGCTTAGCCAATAGTCAGCTGTTTCTTGCCCTGTTGGATTTGTAGCATTGACGTATTCCCAGGTCTAAGCAATTAGAGTTGTAAAGTAAATTGTAATAAGCAGAAATGATCCTTTAAAGTATCAGTTACATGTGTTTCAATGTACAGTTTGACTTATGGAGATCATTATATGCACCTGCTTTCATTTGCAGTTTCATTCTGCAGTTATTAGCTTTGAATGACTTCATCCCCTGTTAAACATCCCTCCTCATCCTACATTTGATGCGTGTTAGTGAATGAACACGCACCAGAATTTACCACTGCGGGTCCTTTTGATGAATACACTCAACATGTGTTTGGGTAACACACACACACACACACACACACACACACACACACACACACCAACACACATATATACACACTCACTGGGAGGAGGAAACACAACAAGTGCCTCTGTTTGAGTGAATCCATATGTGCGTGAGACGTCAGGACTGTACGGTACCAGAGATGAGGGAGAGTTGGTTAATAGGGAACAGGCATGCAGACAGGCAGGCAGTCTTGTTGCATAACAGCCGCAGTAAAAAAAAAAAAAAAAACCCAGGCCCTGGCTCTCCTCCTCCGCCTCCTCGCCCGGCCAGAGGACAGATGGCGGCAGAAGAAAGCGAGCGAGCGGCAGCGGCTCTCTCCCGTGCCACTCCTCAACAGATGCATCGTTTATTTATTGAAATATAAATCAGCGTCGGGCCAGGCCTGCCCAGGCTCCCCCTTTGATCTCCTGCAGCCTTACCGGGCGCTGTTTTCAATCCCACCTACTGGGGCCACAGCTAATGGCAACTCTGGGTAGTGTTTAGGAAAGCAGGCCCTCTCCAGCGTACATAGGGAGGTCCTATGGGGTCGTGTGCTCTGCTCCCAAGACGACAATGAAAACTGGCTCTTTAGAAAAAGGTAGCGAAAAGGTAATCCGTAGCAGAGTTCGACCTGCCTGTTGTCTCTGTCAGCTCAGCTTGACGAAAAGCACGTTTTGCCCTTTAAACTTTTTCTCTTTAAACTGTTTCTTTTCAGAGACTGTTAGCTGCAGTTAGGAGCAAATCAGTGTCTTGATAGCACAGTTTAATGCAGGAAGACGAACGGCTGGAGAGAAAGTTACTGCCAGTGTGGAGTTAGAAATATTGCAGTATAATATAATCTAGGAAAGATGATGATGATGTAGAGCTAAAATAAATTGGTGGATTATTCAATTAGTTGACAGAATAACAGTTATAATAATATTAGATAAAACGACAAACCTTTATTAGGTTCTAGCTTCTCCAATGTTAGGATTTATTACATTTTTTTTTTTTTAGTTATTTTTCTGGCCTTTTTGTCGGCTTTATTTATTATAGAGACAGCTGTAGAGAGACAGGAGAGGTTGGCGGAGAGAGAGGGGAGGACACGCAGCTAAGGGCCACAGGTCGGACCCGAACCCGGGCCGCTGCAGCAACTCTGTATATGGGTCGCCAGCTCCACCGACTGAGCTAACCGGGTGCCCAGGATTTATAACATTTTTTATACTTTATATGAATATAAAATAAACCCTTTATGTTTTTTGAACAGTTTTTTGAAATTAAAGCTATTTTGCAATTTGGGAACAATGGGATGCAATGGGAATATCTCCTTATTTTCTGACATTATAGGTACATTATTTAAATACCGATGGTTTCACTAAAGATTCCTGTAGATAAATATCTTCTGGACATCAGTCATTGACATTTTGGTTTTGACAGTATTACTCAGCCCTAATGTTGTTATTAATATAAAGCAGTTCCATTAGGATGCAGTGAAAGATCAGTTCTATCCAGAAAAAGGAAAATAACATGTCAAAGTGAAAATTGGATATTTATGAAACATTAAGCTTTATTTGCATTAGACACAGTATGGTACACCTGTGTTTGTGTAGTCTCTGCACTCTGTACTATACTGTGCTGCTGTATGCACAGGTCAAAGGTCAGCACATCAGTGTATTTGACTGTGAAAATGAGACAGCGGGTGTCTTCCTTGCAGCTGTAGACTGTGAACCACTGATGATGTGTCTATCTTTGATTAGTTTGATGCTGTTGAGTGTATGAGCTGGTCTGACCAAAGTCTGTCTGGATATTTGACTGACTTCACTGCAGTCATACTATTTGAACAAGACCGTGCATGACTCTGCCTCGTCTGGTGCTCACCAATCATTTGCGTGCGTGGGTGTGGTTATTGGGATGCACTTGAGATGTTTCTTTTCTGCGTTTGTGATTTAGAAAGAGAGAAATGGCAAGGCCAGGGTGGGTTTTCTAAATAAAATAAAAAGAGGGTTTACACGATGCTACCGTGAGCCGACTCCTTCAGCCCCCCATGACTGATGAGGAGCGGTGTTAATGCTAGAATAACTTACTGCTGAGGAGAATCTCGACCAGTTGCCAAATCAGTGATGACTTTCATGTTAGGACAGGACCTTAAAGCAGCCTTTTCTGTGGGAGTGGAGTGATGGTAAGCATTAAAGTTGGCCCATGTAATTAAACACACTGTACCTGGATGTCACCCGCAGTCTCAACAAAGACTGAAGTGCAGTGAGACCTTTCAGTGTCGGACAGAAGGTTGGCTCAGACAATACGCTGTGTGCTCATCTTAACCAAACAGTATTCTCTATTATCCCCAATACGAAGCATTATTTGAGCTGTTGTGCTTTGTGTTGATTCAGGTTTGCTTTGATTTCATGTTTTCTATACTGCGTGTGTGTGTGTGTGTGTGGAGGTTGATGATGGCCGCTTGGAACAATGTAAGGGAATTGAGTTTGCTCTATGGGTGTGGGCACCACTATGACAAACAGCTGTGTGTGTGTGTGTGTGTGTGTGTGTGTGTGTGTGTGTGTGTGTGTGTGTGTGTGTGTGTGTGTGTGTGTGTGTGTGTGTGTGTGTGTGTGTGTGTGTGTGTGTGTGTGTGTGTGTGTGTGTGTTGTGTCGCAGTACATGTGTGGGAACTCACGTTTTAACGACATGTCAATAAAAGATAAGGTTTTTTTTATTTATTTTTTTTCTCTTTGCCATGTTTTTCTAGTAGATGCAGTAAATATTGTGTGTTGCACATTAACCCCTAACTCCTGAATCCAGCCCCACCCCTCCACACACTCATACAGTCTGACAGTAAAACTTTGTTTGGCCAGCTCTAACTGTTAATTCTCACCTATCCTATTATTATACATCTGGTTGGCTGGATTTGTCTTGTGTTGACATTCATTTATCCACCTTTTTAGAATTTGTTTTAATAGCTGGTTCCATTTTGAAACCAGTCCTTGGTCAAGTTTAGCTCCATCGCTAACGTATCACTTATTGAACCGTTTCCTCTCTCTTTTAGAAAAGTGCATGTTTAGCCTGCGCTGACGTTGCTTTCACTGATAAAAATGACAGATGTCAGCTGTAGCGGCTAAAATGAAACTTTTTGCTGTTGTCGTCTGGTTAATGTACTCTGTCCAACCTGGTATCTGTTCTGGGCCTGGCCTTGTTGGTGCCTGTCTCATCCACTGTGGGATGGTTTCCGTAGAAAAGCTCAGAGCTGTGACAGATGCCAAATAAACCTCTCAGTCGTCATGCTTAACTTCTTTTCTATTTTAGAAGTAAAAAACATTGTTTGAAAACATTTCCAATAAAGCATAAATCTCACTTTTCTATGGGAACCATCAGGGACAGTCTCCCACTCAGTGGAAGACAATGAAGAAGAGAAGAAACATCACTCTGTGTTCGACCGTGTTTCAACTGTGTGTTATTGTGGTTCAATAAAGCAAACAGAGTTGTGCCTCATTGGCTACGTCATGTCCTTATCAAGAGAATCCTATCCTATCAATATACTTTTAACTTAACAGTTCTGCATCGGGTTCTGCAGTATTTGGAGCGAGTAACTCAATACCTGAACTGCTCTTATTTTAATATTGGGAGCTAAGATCACTAAACCTGCTGTGTTTATAGCCAACTAAAGGTGATACAGATCTGAATTTAATCTTCACGTTTTAGTTCTAACATAAAATGCTAAAAACTAAACCTGAATAAGGGTTAGATTTGATCAAATGCTATTAAACTCCAACTCTATCAAGCGTTACGCAACAAAATAATGACAGCCTATCATATCTGAAGGTACACTGCATAATACTTGGCTGTGAGAGAAACTATAGCCTACGGCTCACATACCCTTTTTTACTCCTCATACACAAACGTGTGCACGGTGATGCATGTGATTACGTAAGGACTAGGTGTGCTCTGGCAGGACAAGCTGTTCCAGGGGAGGGTTGGTGTGGTTGGAGGGGGAAAGGCAGTCAGGTTGCAAACAGGCAGGAGGTCTGATCCAGTTTAGTTTTATCTTTACGAAACCATGAATGTCATCAGTGTATTCCTCCTGGACGGGGTTGTGGAGATAGAGAGATCAGAGCAGATTCTCTCTCTTCAGTGCAGCCCTGTGATGAATGGGCCTCCTATCACACTGAGTCAAATCTGTAATCTGGGTTTGAATTTATCTGCAGCCTTTCCCTCAATGTGTCATATAATTCCATACACAAAGACTGATTACCCACAGATTTTCCAGCTTGTGAGGATGTGGCAAGCTGTCCAAACGCATTTAAAATTGTCCCCAAGAGCCAAAATTGTGATTGTGGCGAGGACATTGCAGCCAAATTGAACTTCCAGGCTGTCACTAGAAACCCACAAAGTTCCATCCTTAATTATAAATCACGTTTAAGACATTTGAATCTAAAGTCAATATAACCGTTCCCCACTTTAATGTCTTTAGCATCAGCTGTATGAAGTCGCACTGTGCTCTGTAAAGTTGTTTGTTTGGACCAAAATTAGATCAAACTCTATCGCAGTGGCTACAGTTTGAGTTTTAAAGTGTGTTTGAGTAGCCTTCACATGTTGCGTGCCAGTGTTTGGAGGATTAAGTGTTAAGGGAATAATCCTGATTCACCCCAGAAGACTCCAGTCATCTCCAAACAAGAACAGCTTTATTACAGCTGAGCGATTGGTACGCTGCTCATCGATGACACTGCCTTAGAACGGGCATGCCTGCGTTTGCAAGTGTGTGTGTGTGTGTGTGTGTGTGTGGTGTGTGTGTGTGTGTGTGTGTGTGGGAGTAGTGGCGTGTTTGCAGGATGTGTGGAAACAAGGGTTCATAAGCAGGTGCCACGTGGCATTGAATGTGCTAAGCCAAGACAAGGGCCGCTGCGGGGCCGGTGTGTGTTCTCAGCTGTTGGGGAGGGGGCGATGAAGGTGGGGCCGTGTGTGTGTGTGTGTGTGTGTGTGTGTGTGTGTGTGTGTGTGTGTGTGTGTGTGTGTGTGTGTGTGTGTGTGTGTGTGTGTGTGTGTGTGTGTGTGTGTGTGTGTGTGTATGCAGCATTTCATCTACAGACATTCATGCTCCCCCGGACCTCCCCACTAATCCGGCAAGATCTGAGAGCAGACATGCAGTGTGTGTGGGGTGGGGGACACGCGACATACACTCACATGACACATGTTGTCTCGCACACATTCATACGCTCGCAGTACGAGGCACGCATGTCCTGTCAGCTGTCCGCCACGGCCACATTCTCTTGCACTCTCTTGCAGCTTGACTTACACTCCTCTTCCTCCTTGTTGAGAAAATTGATCCAGATCCAGAAACCAGTCGGATAATGAAAGTCAAGTCGCCCTTGTACCCACGTATCAATCATCCCTCTCACTGATAGGAATGTTGAGTGAATCCCTGTTGCACATATCCCGAGCTCAAACACAGTTATTTTAGGTGTATATCTCCAGTTATCTGTCATGAATGTAAGATTACAAGCTTTTCTAGGTTTGTTTGAGGTTTTTCCATTTGGGGCTTTTTGGTCCAGTCGCGGAGGCTTTTCTTTTTCCTATGATGCACTCGTTTGTCTTGGCTTAAGCATCAGATGTTTTCAGCTGCTTTAGTTGCAGCAGGAATGTGAACGCTCCAACATGATAGTGAGTACCTATCTGGGCTATTGTCTAAATATGGCATCTGATTTACTCGTATTTCTCTGGACCGGCTGTCTCCACACCTCCGGGAGAACATACCACCTGTGTGCGATGGGACATTTGACTCTGCTGTATGAAAATGCGCGCGCATGCGTTGATGTTGACTTCAGAGAAGCATAAGTAGGTGATGTTATAACAGATTTCTGTGACTGGTTTGCCTCTGCCATGAAGCTGTCTCTGTGGCAGCGTGGTCTTCGCGAGGTAAGTTGAGGTCAGTGACTCAGTCAGAGGTGAGACACTTCACTCCCCTATACCTGCAACCTCTCCAACGTCATCGACTGCAACAGTTGAGAAATGTCTTAATCTGAAAAGTAGCACAGTCACCACACAGCGAGCACAGGACTGAACAGGACCTCTCTTTGTTTTGACACACAAATTGCTCCAGACTGAAATATCTCAACAACTATTGGATGGATTGTTATGAACTTTTAGTCATTCAGTCTTTCACGGCCCTAAGAAGACGGATCCTACTGACTTTGGTGATCCCCGGATTTCCCCCCTGCTAGTCACTAATGTTGTTTTACCCCCCCTCCCCCTTCACATATGTAGTCATGTGAGCCATTGTTTATATACACATATTAGTTATGGCCAGTTTTAAAGGGTAATACTGGGTCGTATTTTCATAGATTTGGTGATTATTCCAATCCATAATAACATTGGAATGGTCTGACTATGTCACACTTTGTCGTCACCGTGTTCCCAGAGCTCATCAGTAACCAATAAACTGTGTTATCATAACTGATATAAATGAGCCAAAATGATTCAAAGTTGTAATAAACTGGAATAATCTTTTAATGCAGTTGTTAAAGGAGAACATGTCATGTTCACCACAGTAAACAAGGCCATTCCTGTAGCCTCACTGACTCTCTGTTTCTCAGTCTCTTTCTATTTTAAACCTCTCTCTGGTTGGGGGGCTCTGTCTGGGTACAGTGACCCTGGGTGTATGAGAGGAAGGGAGGAGTTGGTGCTGGTGGTGGCAGAGGACAGAGAAGAAAGGGAGAGAGAGAGGGAAAAAGAGGAGAAGACCCTGGCTTGCAGAGCGGGGCTGTTTAATCTCTCCAGGACCGTCAGATGGCTTTGACAGAGCACAGGCACCAATTAGGCTGCAAGATTAGGGGGGCTTTGTACTTCTGAAAAGCTTCTGGATGGACCTTTTTTTTTTTTCTTCCTTCCTGCCTTGGGTTTATATCTTTACTGGGACTCCTCACCCTCCCATAACCTTATCCCTCTCTCCCTCCCTCCCTCCCTCCCTCCCTCCCTCCCTCCTTCTGTCCTCTCCCAGCCCTGCGACCTGCTCCTTAAAATCTGCGATTATACCTGGCTAGACATTGAGAGGAGTGGATTAATAAGGCAGCTCGTCAGTGTGGCCTGGCAGGGGAACGCTGCAAAGTGAGTTAACAGGCCAACGAGGTGGCGAGTCGGATGTTTATTGGGGTCCTGGGTGCCTGCTGGCATGGACCTGGAGCTGAATTGCAGGAGTGGGGGAGACTCCTGCTCCAATCTGCAGAATATGACGGTAGAGTACCAGGCGTGGGGACAGACAGAGAGTCATTTGAATTGAAATCTGAGTAACTTGCTGCCAACTCTGTTATGTATAGCTAGAGAATGTAGCAGTGAGTCTGTGTGTGTTATAACAATATAATTACTCAAGACAGGCCTACATAACAGCATATTGTCAGGGGCCAGCGTCTGCCTCTTGCATATCTATAGCGGTCGTGTTTACTTGAAAGCTACATTCACTAGCTTGCTCTCAAACCACTGTTGTGCACATACACACATATTTACACACACACTCACACTCACATGCACAGACATGCTGCTCCTCCTGAGTACATGGAAACAATGACAGGAAGTACATTAGCGGGACCTCCATTGTATCTCCCCATACATCCTCACTTCCTGAGTCGGTTGTGGGTGATGGCGAGGGGGTAGGGGGCGCAGGGTGGAGTTAGGAGAAGTAGAAGAGCCCTCTCTGGTGCCACCAGGCCCACTGGTGAGGGTGAGGGAAAGAGCAATAAGAGGGGGGGGGTCGATTCTGTCTGGGCCGAGACAGAGAGATCCTTAATCCTGCAGCCTTCTGCTGCCCGTCACCCGGCTGGGAAGTCTCCCAGTTGCTGACCTGTGGTCAGTCTCATTGTTTCACCCTTCGGGATACGATTTTGGATTATGTAAGGGTAAGCTGGTCCCAGATCAGCACACAAGGTGAAAAACTAACTTTTAAGTCAATTAGTTGTTATCCCACAGAGGGGAGACAGATGGTGGGAAGGTGGGAGTCACCAAACCTCAGGAATGCCCATAGCAGCCTCTGTGGTCATTTAATTGTGGCAGAAACAATAGTCATGCAGGGAGCTATTTATTCTAAATGTGTGTGACTGTTTTACCCTTTCCAGCTCGGCCCAGTCTTTTAAAATGTTATTGTATTTTAATGCAGGGACCTTGTGGTCTTGGCTGTTGTGATCTGACTTTCTCTTGTCCTCCTTTCCCCTCTGTATCTCCCTGTGTCTGCTTTTTAGGTTTGCCACCACCCGGACTGCCTAGACCTGAATAACAAAAGCCCCCTTCACCTGTGTGAGTCATGTGACTCACGCTGCCATTCAGAGAACACAGACAATATGCACTTTGACCGGCACCCCCGATTTGACTTACAACCTCAAGGTGAACCTGGAGTATTTCTTCATTTGGTGTTCTCCCTTTTATAGTGATATCATGCGCATTGCCTCATTACACTGTGTAAATATAAAGGACACTTATTGTTGTCTAAATAAGGCAAAATATGTGAAACATCTTTCTTTACCATATGTTACTTGAGTTTATGGTTTCTGTAATTATTCTATGTATGTGTGAAAAATGAACAAGAGTAATTAAAGTCTCATTCCCGACTGTTATTAAAGGGTTGGTCCATCCAAATAATGCTAAACTTATATTCTTAAATTATCCTGATTTTCATATAATTTAATCAAACATAAACATCGTGTTCATGTCAGTCACTTTTTTTTCGGTTTGGGTGACATATCCATCCCACTGATGTCATTTTCAGTCGACACGGAGGCTGAAATAGCGGTTAACTTTACATTTTCCCACACAAACAATGCCATTTTTACAGTTTAGAGTTGTTTAAGTTACTTACAGCAACATGTACAGCTGTATTGATTTCATCCACGTTTTTTAGCCATTTTTGTGACTATTTTTACTATTTCTATTTCTGTCTCTATTGGATATATATAACTACTGTATGTATAGGAAGCAGGATAGCTGCAATCCACTTAGAGGAGGTCCTGCTATTGTGTCTGCTGGTTTACTGACTCTGTTACTGGGGACACTCGATGGAACTGAGCCATCGTTACTGTTATTAAGTCAAAATGTCTGCTGGGCAACCAGTCCATTTTAGAGGTCTCGAACAAGGCCGGTGCTAACTAGCCATATGCTATGCTATGAGTGACCTTGTGATATCCATCTAGGAGATTTTTGCCTTCAACCCAACACAGTGGAGATGCATTTAATTTCATTTAGAGCATAAAAGTTTGCCAAATTGGCCCTTATCAGCTCCTGTTTGCAGTGTACCCATTGATGTACAGACAACTTGTACCGGATTACTTTGATCACGATAAACTTGATTCTGAGACACTGGCTCCGGAAAGAGGGAAATCTCAGTGACAAATATATCAGGACAAATTAACCTGAAAAGTTCGGAAGCACAAGAGAGGCAGGGGAGAAAATCTGTCTCTTTTTTTTTTTTTTATTTAAAGTTTGATATTGTCTTAGTTGTGATCCTACAGAAGGAATGACTGCTGTGTTTTTTTGACCTTTAGCCTCCATCCTGGCTCGGAACGTGTCCACACGCTCCTGTCCCCCGCGCACCAGCCCCCCCTCCGACCTAGAGGAAGAGGATGAGGGGAGCAATGACCGCGGGTCAGTAACCCCCTCCGTTATATCATGCTAGTGTTCATGTATTCTTGCATGTCTGTGGAGCTCTTGTCTTTTCACACTGGAGGATAAGTTGAAGCCATGAAATGTGTGTCTGCTGACAGAGATTTTGATCACTTATTTCTGAGTCTCTGCGGTCACATTAAATGGGCCGTTTTTCATGTGGGCTTCCTTTGAGGAAGGGGGTATATAAAAGGTATGATAATGTGTGTGTAACTGTTTTGCAGGGAGCGTAAAACAGGGGGGATGAAGTTGGTGAAAAAGAAGCCACGGAGACGACACACTGATGTAAGTAATCATACAGACACATGCGCTGCAGTGTGCAACATAAAAAGCCCCACCCCACCCCCCCTCCCCTCCCTCTATGAAACCACAGTTTTATTTCTGTTCCTGGAAAGAGTCTACAGCTTCATCGCCTGAAAGGCTTTACGAGATTTTACTTTTTTGGGGAGAAGTTAACTGGGTTTGTCTCTTGTTTTTCTGAGTTATTTGTAGAAGCATGTGTATGTTACAAGACGAGAGTTGCGCAATACGAAGCAGCCACCATTATTCTCTGCAACAATGATATAACATAATGGTATCTCCCAGGCTGCTCTTTGTCTGAGTGTAGTGAGAAGGAGCCCCCCTGTGGATCTGCTGAGAGCTCATACAGCACGAGCGTGGGGCGGGCTAGCTGAGCTGCAGCCCCACCTGTGTAAACTAACAGTGTGTCTGTTCCCCCTACAGGACCCCAGTAAGGAGTGCTTCAGCCTTAAGTTTGATCTCAACGTGGACATAAACACAGAAATTGTACCAGCAATGAAAAAGAAAACCTTGAGGTAAGAGGAGAGGAAGAGTGGCATCACAGAATGTATTGCTTGTTTTCTATGAACCATAATTAACAGCTTCTTGTTTGTATCTGTGTTACCAGAGAGGTTCTAGCTCCAGTGTTTGAGAGGAACGGCATTGAGCTGTCCCGGGTCGACTTGTTCCTGGATCAGTCTAACACGCCACTGTCCCTCAACTTTGAGGCCTACCGTTTTGGAGGGCACTACCTCAAAGTCAAAGGTAAAAAAAAACACCACGACCCATTCACGAATCAAACCCACCTAGCAATGATGCCCTATCCTCTGTCTGCTTTTGACCCTCTCTTAGGCATTGAACAATAAGATTGCATTTGTCTGCCCTGAGCTTTTGCACAAGCAAAATGAAAGACCGTGGCATAGCTGAAAATTGTAATATGTGTTTTGAGGTGTTCCTGCTTGAAGGCACAAAATATGGAAGGATGGGAGGATCTGGATTGGAAATTGATATAAACAGCTGCTCAGCCTGATTTGTCACTGCTGACTTGCCACAGACGAAACTGCGTCTGAAATGTCGTCCAATGTCAGACCAGTTAAAAAGTTTCACAAAAAATCTCCCAGATTAAATTCTGAACTCATCCAGTCACTTATCTTTTTACTGAGGTGACAACATTCCCTCACTACACATACAGCTACCAAGAGTGAGCTCACAGTTAATAACCAATATGTCAAGTGCAGCAGCAGAAAACACGTTCTTTTGCACTCCATTACTTTCCAGACATAATCAACATCTGTCAAAACATCCCAGCATCAGCTCTCATTTAGCTGCATGTTATGCAAATCAGATGAACTGCAGCTGCACTCATTTACATTTTCAGTCTTAGTAAAAATGTTGGCGGTGCAAAATCATTATTACAATTACCTACTGGGTATCTACTAGATTAAGTAGTAGATATGCCAAATTGTCTTTTTCCTGGAAATCACCCATTGTGATTAATCACTTTTTGCATCACAAAAATAAAAAAATCCTGATGATGTGATTTGAATTTGTTGGGGTCTGTACCAAACAAAAAATGTTCATCCAAGATTTGTAGGCGAGAGCATCTCCTCAGAACTACAGTATTTCATTATCACGCTGTTTTGTTGCAAATTTTTCCTTTAACAAAAAACTGCAGCTTCTGTGATTTGGATATTGCACTTGACCATATTGAAATTTCCATAATATTTTGATTAATTGTGCAGCTCTAATTACCACTGTTATTTAATTTATTTAAAAATTACAACACTGTTAGTAGCGGTTGGATGATATTCAGTATAATTATCACTCAGGTTTTGATCATTGTGAAAGGACCATTGACAAACTTGTAAAATATATTGTATTACCAACAATAGAACGTGTTGATCTTTGACTTTCATTATTCTATTAAGTCTCGTACCTTGCAGTCATGGTGTATTTTAGACGTCACACTATTCTTATCTGTGTGCCTTTAACAATGACTAAGCAGGACAGATGGCGTAGGCCAGTTTCCTCTCACACCCGTGTTTCTGACTAGGAGGAAAAAGGAGTGGACTGTATCCTTTAAAAGTGATCAAACCTACAAGGGAAAAAAACTGTCACCGTTCTGCTCAATCTTGTTCCAGAAGTGTCATTAAGGGCCCCTTGAATCTTAATAACTCTGCAGCAGTATGATGACTCTGCCAGCTTTCTTTCCCTTGATGCCTCAGTGGAAACTGGCAATGGTGCCTCTTCCCTACGACCACTGCAGTTACACTTGTTGCAGTCTCTCGATCAAAAGCCTGTTTAATCCTTCCATAAAAGTGATCCTATGCCATGACTAATTGCTATTCTTTTGAAATTGTCACCGTCCCGACTCGCACCTCTTGACCACAGTCTGGAGTTACACATATAGTCTGGAACACAGAGGTCGGGGGCAAACAGTCCACAGCTGTTTAATCACGTGGTTGGAAGGTCAAATGGTTTTCGTAAAGAATACGACTCAATATTGTTCTGCTTTTTTTTGTTTTTCTATTATTGCAATCAAATCTCTATTTTCCTAAGCTTTAACACATATTAAAGTGGCTATAATCAGTATTTTTATATTAACAATGGATCCCATAACATTACATGGAGTCTTGTTTCAGTTCACTCTCATCACTCTCATAGCTTTGTTCTTGTGTGCAGCAGGCAGTCAAAGTTAGCAACTAGCTGGTGAACATAGTGGAGCATTTAGCTGCTATAAACCAAGATAAATCAAACAAAAACACTAAGTTAAAATACGATGACTATTGGACCTTAATTCACCAAAACTGACTCAGAATGAATGCTTATGTTGCTTTTGTCTGCTGGATGTTTTATTGGACAACTGTTAGAAGTATAACAAGTTTGCCATATTAACCTAAAAGTTAAAGATAGTTTAATTTAAGTCCAAGTTTTTCCTGCTTTGGTTGGTATCCCTTCTATGATGTTTACGAGGGCCTGTTAACAGATTTAACTTCAAGAAAAAACAATGAGCCTAATACTTTGGGTGTGGTGCTCAGTTCAAAATGACTCAAAACTGAAAAAAAGAAAAGTAAAGGACATGAAAAGAAAGCACATTGACCTCAGTGGCTTCCTCTGCATTGGAAAAACAAACAAATAGTGATCTGAGGGCTGTGCAGGTTTTCAGTTTTACAGGATTCCCTTTCCCAGACGGCTCAACCACTTTGTTTTCATTTTATTTTAGCACGGCTGGGTGATGAGCTGAAGGTGGAGCAGAGTGTGAAGGACCTGCGCTCGCTCAGTCTGCCCAACATGAAGCCCTCTGCAGGCCAGAGCACCTACATCCTCACCCCGGCCAGCGAGAAGGTGGAGCATGGATCTCTGGGACGCAAAGAAAGCGTCGATCTGTTGGTGAGTTGCGTCGGACCGAAAGGGGCCGTAGTTTCATCTGACGGTGGTTACATTTCACGTGACACTCCAGCTCATAATAATAATACGAAACTGTCTCTCTCTCATCAAACCAAAATACACCACCCCTTTAAACCAGACAGACACACCCAGTGACTCTTACTGCTTCGCCACACCCTTTACTATTTTCCATAACTTCACCTCCTCTCCCAGCAGTCCCATGATGCCTTGAGACAGCGCAGTATCTCATGGTAATCCCATCATGACCTCATCGTATTAAATTACCTTTATCTGCTCAGCAGAACCCTGGGAATGTATTTTTGGATTTCCGCTTCAGTCTACCGGTTGGGTGTTTGTCTTTGTGTGTGCACACTCGTGTATGTGCATGCCAGCCGGCTCGGTGCTGCCGACTGATCCCTTGAGTCCCATATGATGATGAGTTCACTCTGGAACACTCTGTGCCACTTCAGCACTTCCTGCAGCTACAGGAAGTGGTTTGTTACTGATGAGAGATGCTGGGAGGGTGACTGAGGCCTGCAGGATCCTGATCCACTTGGCTGCCAAACATGGAGCATTAAAATAGGGCAGACAGTCATCAGGTTCATGTTGTTGCATATACTGTAGCCACTCTGTGACATGGGAGTTCTTAAGGGTGATGAAGGTGACTTTCAGCACGCCACAGACACATTGACCATTCTTTAGCCCAAGAGCTGCAACTAACAGTTATTTTTATGAGCTCTTTCTTTTGTTTCGATCTATTGCTTTTTTTTTTAAATGGCACTAAATAGTGAAAAACATTTCCAGGAGCCCAAGGTGACAAATTGAATGTGTGTCTCCTGTTGACTTACTAATGTCTCCTGCTAACTGTTTTTCGTTAATGGCTACACATATGATATTGTGCTAGAGGACTGAAGGTAAAGCTAACATGTCCCCAATCGAAGTAACCTTAGCCTTAGCAGCGTTGTTCCTGTATTGGCAGTGTAGAGCTAGTCAGGCCTATATGATAAGGAAAAATGTAACATCATTCTAACATAACTTGAATAAAGAGCAGGACAGAGCCAGTTATGTTAACCTACACTCCTGAAGCATGCTTCACAACAGTGGGGAAATACTTCAGAGTGGATGTGTTAGTCATGAATGGGGCCTTTTTTTAAACAAAGGCTTAGTTATGGTTGCTAACCTATGATTGGACTTTCCCTGTTTGGGAGAGAGGATTAACAAAAAGTCAAACGATATTCAATTTACAGAGATATGGAACTTCTAATTCCAGATGATGGAACTGGGAAATGTTTGATATTTAGCTTATTAAATCAACTATATGAGAATTTTTGTCTAATAATAATTCTTTCAGCTCTGTTTACAACAGTACAGGTTTGCATGCTCAATGGCTTGGCTTACTCTACAACAGTAACACAATTCAGCAGCTGAATATTCAACAAACAATATCACTGAAACATCAACAACTGAAGCTGCTTCCTCCACAGACAGTACTGAACAAAGTGGTTGCTCAGCAACATCAGCTCCAGCAGGAGCAGTGATTCTAGTCCGGCCCAATAATATTTACATGAACAGTTGCACTGTCACCGCTTTGTATTAATGCCAGATGTTTACCAGTTGCTCAAAGTTGAATCATCATATTACTGTCATCCATGTGCCCTCTAGTAGCACGAGTGTATTTCCTGTTTGGGAGCACAAAGAGACTGATACTACCGCTTTGGTAGGAAATATGCAGTAAAAAGCAGTATTGATACTTTTTTTTGTTAAAAGCAGCTTTTGTACTATCTCGTAAAAAAGAGAAATATGTAATGTCCACATAGAAGGAATCATACCCTGTAGCATTAGTGACAAACTGCACTGTGCTGTAGTTTTCATCGTGTCACTGCAGACCTCAAAGTGTATTCTCATTTGAAGTGTTTCGTCAGGTTTAAGCAGTTGGCTTGTGAGCTGCTCCTATTACGTGCTTGAAACAAGTCATTGGTTGTTAAACTCCCCCAAGGCAAGTCTAGACCCACTTACAGGTGAGTTTGATTGTGTGTGTGTGTGTCAACGTGCACACACTGTAAACAGATGAGTCTTGATGTCATCGTTGCTTTAGGCGGGGAAACAGGTAGTGGCTCGGATAAAGCATTTTAAAGCCATCTGTGGCGATAAGTCACTAAGGTTAGTCATCCGGCTGAGACATAAACACTGGAGGTTGCTGAGGAAAGCAGAGTTTTAGTCATACGGTGTGTGAGCTTTCCCTGGAAGGAATTGCTGTGTTTTATTTTCTTTGTGACATACTGACAGTGTAATTCCTTTCAGAGATTGTTGCCAGAGAATTTCAAAGTACCCACACTGCAGGTAATGGCTTGTCAGTTTTATTGGCTGTGAATGTGGAAAGAGTGATGTGAGAGATCAAATCAACTGTAGTGCACGGCCTCAGGGGGGCAGTAATGAGCTGCTGCTGATAGTCTGATGAAAGCTGGTGCATCTGTTTGGTAACTGGCAAACACACTGAGCCTCTGACTGTTAGTGTTGTTGGATTAATAGATAAACGGAGTAATTTTCCTTGTCCACCTAAAAGTATGTTTTTGTGTTTGTAAAAGCAGGATTTTGTGACATTGGAAGCCAATTGTGGTCCAATATGCAACTTATTCAAGTGTTTTGTGGAAGTGCACATTAGTCTGAGAATGAACTTTTTAGTGAAGTAAGAGACATCTTGCGTCCAGTAGTTAAACAATTTTTGTATATTCATATATTCTGGAGTGTTGTAAGTGTTTTTTAACGAGCTGTTTGACGTTTTTTTTTGGAAAAATCACACAAAGCACCAATTATTACTCACGGTAGAGTATTTTTATTTGTCTTAAAACATGTTTGGTGAGGATAATCAAAGAAATAACTGTCTCCAGCTCCTTTAAATGTCAGTATTCATAGTCTTTTATGATCGTAAATATATACGTGAACTAATAATATATATTTGGGTTTTTGACTGGTGGTCAGGCAAAAACAAGCATATATAAATATGTCAACTTGGACTATGGCACTATGTTCTGATATTTATAGACCAAATGATAAACTGGTTAAATATGTTAAAAATATTTAGCAGACCAATCACAAAATTTAATAATCGTGAGCTGCAGCCCTACATTTCTAATGTCTCTGTCTTTGTGAATCTATTTGGTAAGAATGGCTCATAAATGATTTAAATCGTGGCCTCTTGCCATAGAACTCAAGCCCATTGAAGTCTATTAATACTTTTTGTCTTTAACAGACTCAACAGCAGAAACCCTGTGATCCATTTTGGGTTCCAGCCCATATTTTATGAAAGCTGCTCGGGGGACAAAAGCTCTACTCGGACATGTGGGCACTGAGTGCGGTCTTTGAGTTTCTATGGCAGCAGCGTTGGCACTCACCATAAAACGCAGGCGTGCCTGCTTTTTATGGAATCAAGAGCTTTGCTCAAAGAAGTTCAGATATTTGCCTAGTGACCGGATTCACGGCCTGGCATGGCAGCGGCTTGTGCCAGGCTTCAGAGGAAATGCAGCCAAGTCCTGTCCTTTTCTGTACAGAGTTACTCTTTTGTTTCAATGAGGTATTTCAAGTTTATTATTGCGTGCATGCTACATTTTATAGGCTCTGGCAGGATTACGATACGCTGCAGAGAGCTTTGATGATCCAGATTGATTATTTTACAACGGGGAGCCTCGGCCGAGCTTTCTGATTGGTCGAAGACGCATTCCAACCTCGCTGATAGTTCCCATAAAGCACCGCTACCCGTCTGTGCCTCGCACTTATTGCACCGGTCGTAAAAAATACATCCTTTCACACACTTACAATATCAGCAGTGTATCCAATCACCTTTGATATTGACCTAAAATAAGTTCAACTTTTAATCTGCCTGACTCTATGTGCAATTAGAAAAAACACACATTTATAACACTGAAGAAAAATTCTGCACATTACATTTTAATTTATGTTGTCAAGTGAATGATTCATTCAGTAATCATGTTTTGCTGCAGGGTTAATGCGACCAGCTGCAGTCACATAACAACAAAACTAAAACTAAATCTAAAAATTGGGATCCCCCTTCTGTTTGGCATGTCGAGGTTACTGATCCCCAGGGTCAGGGTCAGGGTCACGGTCAGGATGTTTTGGTCTATCTGCAACGCATTATGAGGTCAGATTGGAAAAACCAAACTAAACACTAAAGACCCTGACAAAGCTTTTTACAGTAACACAGCAGCTTCTGGACACAAAGCGTTCAGGCCTTTCCTTTTCCTGAGAACTGAAACTGCAACTTTTACCGCAGCCATAAAGATAAGTCAACCGTCAGGGATTTTCAGTAAGCATGTACAGTACATTGATCCTCGCTCTCTGTCACTCTGCCCTTATTATATAACACAGGACCATCAGTTGCCATAGCACACTGAATACAACACTCTGCCACTCTGTGACACTTACTGTCTCTGAGTTTAAATACATAAAACCCATGTAACTGGGTAATGTGTATTCACTTAGAGTGACATTATTTGATCCAGAGATTGCAAATCACATTGGCCAGGATCACATTGCAGTTTGCAGTTGGATGGTTTTGACTTTCCCAGGGAGTTAATGTCAAGTAATGGATCTTCCATATGTGTGTCAGTGCTCAGTCGTCCCATAATGCACTCTTCCATCACATCAGGGAAATGCATATATACTCAGTTCGAGGGCAGGGAATCAGACCTCCGTACTGAAATGTGTCTTTAACACAGAGTTCCTTAAATGTTATTGCACCAAAAGCTGCCGTTGGCTTTCTGGTTGATCAGATTCATATCCACCTATCTTTACATCAAAACATTGCAGAGTTTATTTAACCAAAATGCTCTCTGAGTTTAGACAGCATTTAATATTTGATCAAATTGGCTTCTTTTTTTAAATCAACTCCGGTATTGTATCCTCAATAAGGTTGAAAAATAGTTTCTTTGTTGCTTTAAGAATTCTTTCAAGGTTCACATTAGAGCTTGAAATGATTAATCGATTTGTCAAGTCAAATTTAACTTTACAACATGTGGTTGGAAAGACATCTGAAGATGTAGTTGAGAAAATAATCGTCAAATGAATCAATAATGAAAATAATCATTGCTGGCAACCTTAGATTATTCAATCAATATTTACCCAATTTTATGTATGAAAAACAATCTGTACTCTATTTCTTGTATTTAGACAACATTAAGAATTTGAGCGAACATTATGTTTGGCTTCTTTTGTAAAAAAATAAAATGATTATTTTGGTATTATTACTGAAACTCATCATTAGACGTGATCATTAGTCACAGCCCTAGTTCAAACATCCAAAAACAAGCAGAGACTCCAGGCTTTGCCTCAGGGGTTGACGAAGTTTGTTATGCAATCGACAGGAGAGATAAGTACTCAGTGCTTGGGAAATATTGTAGCTGACAAAAGCCCCAAAAAGCCCTCAGGGATGGAGGAACCGCTGACATAGAGAGCCCACATTTCAGCTGGGAGACAGTGAAAGGAGTGGCAAGTGTCTCGTCGTCTTACTGTTTCCCAAACAGCAACACGTGTATTTTCTTCACCACAGAGGGATTAAAGTCTGTTTTTAATGATATTGTATTCATGTAGCTGAGCTCATACAATGCACTCAGTGTGTTTTGTTTAGGAAGGCGGAAGACGGTGGCAGAAGTAATTGTCCTTATTTATTTCCCCTTATTGAAACTGGCTCAGTATGTTCTTTTTTTACCTGCATTACACAACTGTGGATGGTAATGTGATGTGTGGAGATTGTTCCTCAGATCCAGCAGCCGCCTCTTCCCTCACTGTCGGCCCTGTCTGATAGCTCACAAGGGGGACAATTGTCGATTAAGACAGAGGCACTTTGAATAACAATGGTTGAATCAGTGGCGGTCACACGGCGCATTTGATGTGAAGAATTGAGCTGAAACATGAGTCGGTATAGTTTGTTAATAGAGTGTGAAGTGTCAATGATTGAGTTGATAAGGGGCTTTGGCATAAATGTGATACTTAAAGTTTGCGTTTTAATGTTCTCCCTGACATCAGTGCTAGTTTGTAAAGTAAGAACCGGGGTCTGATAATGGGAAATTTACATTATTAGAAATCATCAGGATAATTAAATTACAGCTAATAAGTGATCATTTATTTGGAATTCTTAATCCAAAATGATTGATAGGCTTTATGTTCTATGAAAGCCAAACTATGTTTGTGAAGTTTTTTTAATGACGTTTACTTGAAACAGTGTGAAGGATCAGAACTGTTGTTTGTTTCTGTTGTGTTAACAACAGTGATGTCAGTTAGATTAGGTTATATTAGAACTATGGAATATTAAATCATCCATCTCAGCCTTTTGTACCCTCAGGTCTGGAAAAACTACAGGTTATAAACCTCTTGAAAAATGCAAAATTATTGGTTATCTTATCAATATCAGCCATGAGAAGCAGGTTATCGTAACAGCTGAAAAAAATAATCCATATCATGCGGTGAGATCTTCCCGAAAAGTATATCTAATTGTATTTAATGTGAAAATGTGAAATAATAATATATTTACACGTGAGTTACAGCATACAACATACATTATACATATGTTTGTATATACTGTTCAGTCATTTGTCAAGTAAAAAAAAAAGCAAAATATTCCAATCTTGGAATTAGATACTTAGATACATTTACCTCACGAATAGTTTGATTAAAAAATATAATCAGATTAATCAATAGTGAAAAAATAGTATTTCTTAAACACTCAATGATGATTGTTTTGGACATTTTATATGTTACCTAACTAACAAACAAATACCCACTCCTTCCCGTGCTGTTGTTGTGATCTAATATTAGAATAATTTCTTTCTAACTGTAGAATCCAGCTCGTCCGGTCCAGTGCGTGTGTGTGAGGAATTGACTCATGTGTTTGGTAGCATTCTCTAATGAAACTAATTATAAAAGGTGTTAGGAGACCATTATTTATTCCCCTTATGGTGTGGGAGGAGCTACATGCTGAGAAGGAGGTATGTGTGTGTCTTTAACCAGAAAGGTGTGTGTGTGTTGGAAAGACAAAGAACTTCCCCTGATGCCTAAAGGTGGAGATTACTGCAGGGTGAACACACACCTTTATGATTGTTGTTTGTGTGACTGTTGGTCTGCAGTCCACAGTACCTGCTGGATCAGATAGGCAGTCAGACGCACAAAGGAAAGTAGCTGCGATGCTTCACTCTGCTCTGCACTTTTGTCTGGACTGTGATTTCCTGAAAATAGTTTTTTCTTGACCTTTGGAATTGCCTCTTTTTTTGGTTTACTCAGACCTTCTTGTTAACTGAGGTTCAGGGGATTTTCTTTTGTTTTCCTGTGGAAAATGGTCCGTTTTGGTCGCCTGACATCCTGGCACAGCTGGGATCTGCTGCATGTGGACTCAGAGATTCCTGAGTCACCTTCTCCTGACACGAAACCGACATCAACTGAGGTGAGATGTTTGCTGACACGTCCATGTGCAGTGCTGAGACTGAGGATGCAGTGATGAGATTTCCTTTCTTGCTGCTTCTGTAGAAAGTAGCAATAATGTTTTATACAATTATTAGTCTATTATTGATCGACATTTACTTGATTCCAGCTTGCCAATGTGAAGATTTGATGCTTTTGTCTTATATATAGTAAAGATAGTAAACTTTTTTTATTTGGGATTTTGGCTGTTGGTCAGATAATGTGTTAATATGTTTAAGCTTGATTCATTTTCAGCTTAATTTAATGTCATATACAGTTAAGTAAGACCGCCACCCTCTGTTTTGTTTCCATTAATCTCATTTGCTCACAGCTAAAACATCAAAGTTGAAATGTTTGTGTGTGTGATTGTGTATTTGGTGAAGTGTGATGGTGGCTGGGATCTCATTACATTAGCCGTTTGAATGATGGGGGTAAGGTAACTGGAGCATTGTTTTGACAACTCTCATCTCTCACCTCAGACTGGAGCTTGTGTCACTATTGTGGCGGCCATCAGGTCTTGATTATTGGAAATGAAATGGCCTTGAAGGCACGCAGCATGGGTTGACCACCGGGGGTTTCTTTTAGTTTCTATTTCCTGGTTGTGAGTGTGTTTGTTTGTGTGTGTGTGTGTGTGTGTGTGTGTGTGCCACCAGTATTGGTGTGTGTCCAGGCTTTCAGGAAGGTCAGTGTCCTACTGTTTTCCCATCATTAATCAACCCACCTGATCAAGGGGAGTTGTTATCAGTTCACTAACATAAAGGCAGTAGCAGCTAGCAGAAAGAGAAGTGGAGGTGGGGTAGGAGTGGAGGTGGTGGTGGTGGGGGGCTCTCTATGCGCTGCTGCTCTTTCTTTGTCGCCAGGTTATTTTAATACAATCCCTTCCCATTTAAAGATTTTCTCCTTTCCAGGCCAAGGTTAATGCCACAAACCACTGTGATAAGATAAGGGGACACAAGACTTGATATCGTTAACCTGACCGGCCCCCTGCACAAGTCGCAGTTCCCACAGCGAGTAGCTTTGTAAAGGGAGCTCAGGGTCTGCCCTCTGTCCTGACTGACGGGTTTACACAGGAGGCACAAGGGAAACCTTGTAAACATAATTAGTTAGGCAGACACGACTAGAGCGGCTTAGTGTATGTGAGGGTGTATTTGCTTTAGCTGAAGTAAACTGTTGCAGCATTATTACCTGCAGGGATATAACCAACTCCGATTCAAATTACTAGACTGTTTAAGAGCTGCAACTAACTAATGTTCACTTATCTATTAATGTTATTTTCCTCATTAATCATTTGCAATGTCAAATACATTGTGAAGAATGATCACAATGAGGCGCCTTCAAGTTGCTTGTTGTGTCTGACCAACTGTCCAAAAGATATTCAGTTTGCAAATAAACAGACAAAAGATGGAACCGCCATTAAACAACCAAAATAATACACACACTATCAAAACAGATGCAGACAAATTTCCTGTCGATCAGCTGAATAGTTTTCACCTCTACAATGTTTTCGTGTGCTCCTAGAGGAGGCGGTGCGCCTGTGCTTATCTACTGGGCATAAGCAGCCTATTAAATGTGCTGAAACAAGCAAGTAAACAAAGGGAATTTCCCGTTTGGCCATTATCGGGGCATTTTCTTTCCTTGTTTTGGCCAACTGGCATGGCATTGTTCAAAGGTCTCCAGGCAAAACAGTGATTTGAGATAGCACAAAGAATAGTGGACCAACTTCAAATAAGAGTAAAGAATGAAGCGTTCCCATTTGTTTACAGCCTATAATTGTCTTGGTTTTATTTGGGTTTGCTTGGAATGAAAGCTAATCTGGCACTAAATGGGGGGGGGAGATGGATGATACCAGAATATACAAGTGGAAGAATAAAAATAAGGTGTGTATTCAAAATAAGTAAGTGGGTTAGTTTATTTCGACTTGTGAGCAGCCTGTTGAGTCTGACCTAAAGAGCATTTGGCAGCTTGAAGCACCAGGATGTGTGTTTGGATCAGGGAGCTCCCAACAAGCTGTCACCCTGACTCCACCTCCAAATATTCAGATCAGCCTTCCCTTCCCCTGTTTTTTTTTGGCCCCGGCCCTCCCTCCTCTTTCCTGCCCGACACAATGAGGCAAGATCCTCCTGGTTGCTATGACTTCAAGCCAGTGTCTGTATGAAATGCAACCACTGACTGTTTGGACAGCAGGACAGAACAGAGATACGTCCCCGGTTCAAAGAGAAGCTGCTGTCGGGCACGGCAGGACGCGGCGGCCAGACACCACGCTCACTGAGCAACCCGGACCCTGTCAGCTGGAACGGGGACGCTTCGTGGGCTGAATGAAAGTTCAACGCAAGCCTCTTGATGGGGGAATAACGTGGCAGTGTTACAGTTGTCACTCAGCTTCTCGGGACTGATTCGGCATCTTAAGTCGGGACAGCAAGGACGGCGTGGATGTGTTTGTTTCACGGAGGAAGGGAAAAGAGAGAGAGAAGAGGCTAGAAGTTGAGAGAGCGCAGCAGCTGGCTCCAGAATGGGCTGCGATCCATGAATCCAATTGAAGGATTAGGATGGTTTTTGTTACTTTTGACATGCCTCTGGCTTCAATGGTGAGCACTGTTAATATGGTGGGAAACTGCTGGTAGCTTCTATCCCTGTGTCCTTTTAATTACAACCTCCTGGCCTTGTCTTTGAGAAACTAGTTTCTTCTTCATGTTCAAGATGTTTGCGGTCTGTAACTGTAACTGCAGTATATTTGTTTCTAAGTGTGTCAGATTTCTTTTCATATGTTATGCTGAAGCTTCTTTTTAGAAAAGCTCCAATATTTGTTATTTTCTCTGTCTTTATTACTCCTATAACACACGCGAACACAGACTGAACTAACCGGGTTTGAGTTTTCCCAGCGGTGTGCTTTCAGTAGCACTGGGTGCAGACTTTCCCTGTTTGTCCACGGAGACTGAACACTTCCTGACACCTGTGTCCTTGACCAGTTGGCCCTGATTTTCCCCCTAACTGGGTCCTGGCTTGTTTCCCTTTCACTAAAAACGACTCTAAATTTGAGCCATTTTCCCTTTCACTCCAGCTTTTTGTTTTAAAGCCAACATGTCTATTTGCAGTTAGGTCACTCTCCTCTGTGGTAATCATTAAAAAAAAAGATAAAAGGACTGAAATCTGTTTGAAAACCTGCAGGACCCCCCACTCAGATTTACTATCTTGTTACGCAACTCTGTATAGGCCACTCATGAGCCTTTACTCTAGTTAAGTGGCTTCACAAAGACCTGTGGGTGCTCTTCCTAAAATGGGAACGTGCAATGCAGAACAGTTTGACTAGAACTATTCATAATATTTACATTTCATTCTGTTACATATACATGCCACAAACCTATATACTGTGATAAGTCTTTATCTGTAGTGTAATGGATGCTGTTTATGTCTAGTAGCTGGGATGCACAACTTCATCCAGCCTGCTCGTTCGTGCAGTTTGTCTCCATTTATTCGAAGCTTGACCGCTCCTGTTTTTGTCGCCCAGTTTTACAGTTTTAGTTTGAGGTCCTCAATAAAAGTTCTCTTCTTCCTGTCCAGCCTCTATAAATCAGATGATGGAAGAGAGGGGTTGGTAAAAGTCTGAGAGGAGGACTGCAGGCCTGGAAAAGTTACAGCAAACTACAAAAACTTGTAATTAACTCTAAAAGATGCTACAATTGGCCGTTAATCAAAGATAAAGAAAGTAGAGTCCTTAGTACAGTGTTGACCATAAAGTATGAGGTCTCTATCAACATAAACTAAATCTGACTTTAAAGGGGACATCACACGTTTGAAGGTCTTGGGCAGAATGTGCTGCATATGTTAAAAAAAAGTTGTATAAAACCTTTTGTGACTCCACAGGGAGCTGAATGAAGTCTGATCATTCTTTGCTTAGAGCTTGGAGTTTGAAAATGAAAAAAAAATCTGGGGGTGTGGAGTTAAAAAAGAGGTGAACTTTAGCAGACCTCTGTAGCCCGATCATTGCTGAAGCACAGCAGCTCGAGGCCGCATAACACACCCGAATCTCCGACCCAACTTTTGGAGGTTGATCTCTCTGATTTCTCGATTTTTGACCCTTCTTGTTTGTGTCGACCAGAAGCTCAGCAGTGTAGGAGTCCATCGGCGGATGATTACCACTCATTTTAAAAGCACTGTAACCACTTTTTTGACGTGTTATTTACCGTATTGAGATAAATGTTTGCTTTTGGGGGGGTTTGAGGACCACTTCTCATAGGTTGGGTATAGGTGTTTTGATAGCATTGTGTGTGTGTGTGTGTGTGTGTGTGTGTGTGTGTGTGTGTGTGTGTGTGTGTGTGGGGGGGGGGGGGGGGTGTGTGTGTGTGTGGGGGAGGGGGGGTGATCAGTAAAAGAATTTCGTTGGAATGGCCGCTCAGTTTCAGTAGTAGTGTCAGTGTCCTGGAATGTCAGTTCCTTGTCACTGTGTTTTGAAGTGGGGGGGGGATCGGCGGCCTCCCCACCAGCAGATTCCACACTTTAACGGCAAAAACAACTGCTTCCTCAGATACTGAGGTGGCCCCTATTTGTTTGCTTTGCTGGTTTGCTCGTAAAGTGGACAGAGATTGCATGAGTGAGGGTGCGCGGCAGGGCCTGCTGACAGGGTGACAATGGAGGGGGGAACAATGGGCAGACTCGGACCGTCTGTTCTTATGGAACAACCTCCCGCCTGCCTCCTTGTGATGTAATGAGCATTCACTGCGAAGGAAGTGGCAGTCCTTCCCTCTCCTGTTTGTGTCTGATCATTAGGGTGGCTGTAACGGTCCTGCTGATGTCATCCCTCGCACAGAATTCCCCTCTGATTTCCTGTTTGTCCTGTCCTTGTATATTTCTCTCTTTCCTTCATTGTCTCTTTCCATCCGTCTGACTGGAAACTTTTGTCCTTCCTCCTGCGGTGACAGAATCACTCATGCCAGTCTGTCTCCTATCACTTTCTGTTTTGCGTTGTTTCATTGTTGCGTTTTCACTGTGTAAAATCTTTCTCTCCGTCTCTCCTCTCTGCCTCGCAGGGTCAGGCGCGAAGGAGGAAGAACATGACAGAGTTCCTAGGGGAGACGAATATTCCTACGCCGGATGCTCTGGGACAGATCGGAGGATCCCTGCCCAGCGCTGGAGCCGGGCCCGACAGCTGGAAGAACCGCGCCGCCAGCCGCTTCAGTGGCTTCTTCAGCTCCAACGCTGGAGCAGGACCCTTCGGCAAGGTAACGCTGATCAGGCGACGGTGATGGCGTGAGAGTGGTTCTCTTGGGTATGAAACAGGGATTGTAAAAGCTGTGGAGAACTAGTTTGTAGCCCAGACATATCATGGATTTAAAAACAAACATAAAGAAGCAAACAAAACAGTAGCAGGCAGCAGTGGGAGGGGAGTCGGAAGGCCATATCCCCCGAGTCCTGGTGAGGTAATTTCCCTTCAACGTCTCCTGACTTGTTGGCTCACATACTTTCCTCCCAGCAGCTCTGGAAATGAGTATGTGGAGGAAAAGCCTCACTCATGTCTATCCAACGTAGATTATAAAAACTCACAGAAAGAGTTAGATGAGAAAAGGAAACAACTAGCCTGGCTCCGTCCAAACGCCACAAATAGTTATTTTTCAACAACTTTTATTCTAATAAATCACACACCCACACACACGTGCTCCCATTGTATCTCCAGAGGTCACATCCTGCACAGTAGCAGATGTCAGATAGAGACAGTATCTGTCAGTCACCCGTCACTGCCTCGCTCATCTCTATTCACCCCGAGTGTCCCCCTTAACCCCTTCAGGGCCAGAGATCCTTCACCAGGACCTGGACCTCTTGCACCCTCCACATTGTAGTGATGAACCACTGTCAGTCCCTCCTTTCACAAAACCTTAAAAAGGAGTGGACGGAGCGCTGATCCCTGATCACTTTACTCCTAAATCCGTTGTACAATTTGTCACTATTAATGAATGTAGAAACGCACTTTGTGAAAGGTTTCGTGAACCACAAACTAATGGACCATCTTCCCCCGTCATGGTGTAGCTTTTGCCCCCCCACTCCCTAGTCTGCCATTGTTAAAAGGGTCTCAATGCACAGAGCTCATTTTCATAACTACATAAGGCCTGCCAGACTGAACAAAGGCCTGAATAGCAGCTACTGTTGGATTTAAGAATTAAGGCGCCGGTAAGGACAGGATTTTTATGCTAATAGGTGGACTCATCTTTACTTACAGATTGAATGTAACAATAAATTGACACACAAAGGACAGAAATGAACAGTTATTTTTGCATCTCTCCAAGCTGTCACGCCGTTAACCTTGTTCCAACTAATTAGGCTTTATTAGGTTTTCTTTTTTGAAATCGCTCTCGTCTCGTCGCAGGAGTTGGACCGTCTGGAGCAGCTGCAGAGCAAACTACACTCCTACACGTTGTTCGGGCTGCCCAAAGTGCCGCGGCAGCTCTCCTTCCACCAGGACTCCTGGGAGGAGGAGGAGGAGGAGACCAACCTGGCCCTGGAGGACAGTTGGCAGATGCTGCTGGACAACTCAGAGGTGTGTGTGGGGGATTGGGGTTTGTGTGTTAATGTCTAAGGATTTTGTTTTTATAAATAGTTAGGTTTATTACTTAGGACTACTTAATACATGCTCCTCGGCCCAGTTACAGAGCAGCTGTCCCACACTAAACCCCATATAGCTGCTTACATGTAAAGTTTTACCTCATCGGAGCAGGAAACAAACGGGTCACTCCACCCCGCAGTTTTGTGTTTTGGTCATTTTGAGACAAGACTCGCTTTGTAAATGTTTACAGCCTGCCATGCTGTTATCATGCATGGCTCTGTGTACAGTGACGCACAACGGCGGCGTTTACACAGACTTAAGCTGTAATATTAAACTGTACGGACATTATTGGTGTGGGGATTAGGGGTTTAAAGTTTAACATTTAAATATATATATATATATATACATTTTATACAGGCTTTATATAGTACAATAGTGCTATTTAATCACTAAAAGAGGCAAAGCACAAAGAATAGTATAAAAAGATGTTAAATGGTGAACTTAATTGTTAATGGAGAATAATTTTCATTATTTCTGCGTTTGTTTCTTTCTGATAATTAATCATCAAGGGAACATTTTAACAAAATATAAATCTGTGGTGAGACAAAAACATAGGGTCCTCCCTGCTCTCCCAGTCAGTCAAAAAAGACATACACCCTCCCTAATAATAGTTATAATAATAAGTTTAATACAGTACCTTATCAAAGTTCACATTCGCATGTGATTACCTACAGTACATACAATATACTGGCATCCTCCTTTCTGGTATGTGCTTCCTCATCTTTTATCTTCATCACACTTGACCTGATGCCTGTTTTCCCAGAATGATAATTACAAAGCGCTTTACTGTTACACAGCTGTCAGGAACCGTATACACCTATGTAAATGAAACACCCATCGCCCGCCGTCGCCGGCCTCCACCTGTTAATGTGTATGTGACTAATCATTCCAGCGAGACGGAGCAATATCACGGCTCAGCTGCTGTACAGTCGCACTGTACATTCACCCCGACGGTTAGTTACATAAGATATATGACTGACTTGATTGCTGGTCATTTCCACATGTTGTCCAGTAAAGAAGTTAGGTAAAGTGAGTTACTGGAAGGAAGTTATTTTCATGTTTGAGAGCATGCATGAGTGATTTTAACTACATGAAAAAGAACAAGTTGTACACCAGTTTCCCAACCTTTCCCAAGCCTTGCACATCAGGCTGCCAGTTTGATAAGATGTAGTGTCAGGGATCACGGTCTGATAAGAGTTAGTTACTCCATAACTGTCTGTACTGTAGATTTGCAGATTAACAGTGAAGAATGTGAAACTCATGAACAGAACTTCTAGTCAATGAAATAATAGTAAAATTTAAATATTACCCATTTTTCAGTTAAGGAGTATCGGACACGGCTGAACGCTGCTGTTTCTGCAATCACAGCTATTATAACCATATTTAAATGCAATGGAGGCACCATTTTGTGATTACAGCTGCTGTCAGAATTAAGTGTGATAAAACTGTTCGCATTAACAATATACCTGAAATAGGTAATTGGGTCACAGGAGCTGACGTAACACTAACTAACATGATTTAATTCCAAACTTGTGAAATCTATAAGAACTCCCCAGCGTTTAAATTCCATGTAAAGTCACTTTTTTTCTCCTTTTGTTTGCTTTATTTTTTATTTTTGCTGTGTATGTTTACAAAACATTTTTTCTTACTATTAATCTTTGACAAAGAATTTGTTGCTAAAAATCCAAAATGTCAGTGATAAACACTTCTGCATGTGAGACCAAATCATTAATTTAAAAAAGAGTTTCAGTGAAATCCATTCAAAGTTTGACTTCTACAGGAATGAAAATACAATCAAAGTCATGACTGCTGTAAAATAAAAGAATCTGGGAATATCTCTGTTATATTTAATAACATGATGTGTGCCTTTGTGTGTGCAGACACTGACGAGGCGACAGTTCCACCAGCAGGAGGCGATATGGGAGCTGCTGCAGACGGAGGCCACCTACATAAAGAAACTCAGAGTCATCACTGATGTAAGAGCAAAGAGAGCTATTGAAGTCTGCTGACGCATAGAGATAATGTACTGATAGATGTCTGGCTGTTGTGTAAGATGAACTGGCTTCTGTACTGAGACAGAAACACAGTGAACCTCTTGAGGAGGTCTCAGAATAGAGATGACCTTTATCACCACTTGGTGAGCTGTCTGCTGAGAAAAAAGAATAGTGTTTTAAGGCTGATAACCTTTGGCTTTTAAAGGCTTTATATCAGCTTAGTGTCTGAACAAATTTAGAGGCCCATATTTTTTTTTATCACCCTCCACAGCTGTTCCTGTCTGGGCTGCTGAACCTGCAGGAGAGCGGTCTGCTGACAGAGGCAGAGCCCCCAAAGCTGTTCAGTAACATCCAGGAGATCGTCCGCCTCCACACGTCCCTGTGGAACCAGGTCATGCTGCCTGTCCTGGAGAAAGCCAGACAGGCCCGGGCTCTGCTCGACCCCACTGACCTTCACCACGGCTTCAGGACGGTGGGTTGTAATCAATACTGTCAATATACTCATCTCAAGAGGTACCGCAAAAAAAGGGCTTATCAAGAAACCACGACCCTGATTAGTTTGTGGCTTTGTCAAACCTACTACAAGGAGATTTTAACTGGTTATGAAACAGTCTGAATTTAATACTAACGCCTCTATATGACCTACATAAGCACACAAGACCATCAGTGACAATACTGGCTATTTCTATATAGTAATTCTTAATGTCTGCCACCAGGTCAGAGTCCCATTGAAATCAATTAAACTAGGCTGTGGAAACACTACTTCTTTTGTCCACAGGGGTCGCCAGAATCAACAAGTATCCAGGCTAATAAGTCATTTAACAGATGAATTACTGTACTGAACATTATGGATAAAATGCTCAGTAATATGTAGCCCAAGTCAAAAATACATCATAAATGATACAGTTAGTGAAATAATTGAAACGTGGAAGTGGAAAAAGAACTGTGCATTTACATATTCAGCACCCAGAATACCTTGTATGTATGTTAATGCACAGTTTGGATATCCATTCTTGTCATTTTAGATGACTGCTATACAATTCCCTTCTGTATCTTATACAGTGTTGGCTTTAGACTGAGGCGGCAGTAAATATGTTTCCCTCAAGTTGAAGTCTTTGTTTTTGTGTGTGTGTGTTCAGTTTGGCTCCAGGTTCAAGCCCTACATCCGTTACTGCATGGAGGAGGAGGGCTGTATGGAGTACATGCGCACGCTTCTCAGGGACAATGAGCTCTTCAGGACCTACGTCACGGTCAGTTCTCCCTGCTCTCCCGCCTTAAAACTAATCTACACCTACAGTACACCGTGTACCAATACACTCCTCGTTATTTTGTTCCATATTTCTGGCTCATTAAATGTTTCATTTCCTCTCTTTGTCTGGCTCAATTCAGTGGGGAGAGACGCATAAGCAGTGTAACCGTCTGAAACTTGCCGATATGGTAGCGAAGCCCCACCAGAGGCTGACCAAATATCCACTCCTGCTGAAGAGTATTCTCAAGAAGACGGATGAGCCGTCGGCCCGCGAGATTGTCAATAGCATGGTAAGGATGTAGAAAAATATACGCTACTTCTTTCTAATTGACCCTGATAGAAGAAATGTCTGAGGGTATTTCTGTGCTTTTCCTCCTCAAGGTGGCCACAGTAGAGGGCTTTATCAACAGCGTGGACTCCCAGATGCGACAGCGGCAGGAACAACAGAAGCTGGCCACCATTTCTGCCCGTATAGACTCCTACGAGGCTGTAGAGGGCAGCAGTGAGGAAGTGGAGAAGGTAAGAAGCGATTTATGAGGCGCAGGGGTTTACCTGCTTCTTCAAAAATCTCTGTCGGATGCAAGACTTCATGTTAGATTCGGCTTCATGTGTTTCTCTTTTCCCCCTCTTTCAGATCCTCAAGGAGTACAACTGCTTCGACTTGATGGCTCCCATGAGAGGAATATCTCCGGAGGAGACTCGACAGCTGCATCTTGAGGGAGCGCTGAGGATGAAAGAGGGCAAAGACAGTAGGGTAAGTCTGACCCACATGACTCCTTGTAAACACATGACGAGCTCTTATCTTTATGCTCAACATCTGGTTTCTCACGTTAGCTTCACAGTCTTGTCACATTTCACATAAAATGGTTGATGTATTAAATAAATGTCAGACCTGAGATGAGTTTATTTTCCTCCGTAGATGGATGTCTATTGTGTCCTGTTCACTGACCTGCTGCTAATTACCAAGCCAGTGAAAAGAGTGGAGAAAGTCAAAATCATCCGCCAACCTCTCCTCATTCACAATGTCGTCTGTAAGGAGCTCAAAGACCCCGGTGAGTTCTCAGATGAAGTAACAAATAATCATTTTCAGAACTGAGACATGTTGTTTTTGATAAATATATAAAAAAAAGACAAATCTGATGTTTTCAAATGACTAATTTTGTCTGAAAAACGCAGTGTATTCAGTTTATACTAATATGGAATAAAGAAAAGCACATTTTAGAAGCTGTAAGCAGCAAACATTCAACGTTTAACTTGAATTGATTGCCTTTTAGATTTATGGACTAATTGTTTCAGAGTGAATGTAAATCTATAAAAATTAGCTGCAGTAACTAACTGAAGCTTCAATAATGTAGAACTCAGAGACCCCTAATGATTATTATTATAAACTGCTCACTCAGACATGAAACTGGATAATTAGCTGTGATTTTCTTCCCTGTTAAAGCTCAATTTTTTTACTTTTTTTTGTGTCTCTGTAGGCTCATTCATCCTCATCTACCTCAATGAGTTTAAGAGTGCAGTGGCAGCCTACACTTTCCAAGCCAACAGCGCCTCCCAGGGGCGAAGCTGGATCGATGCAATCTGCAATGTCCAGGTTGGAGAGGCACTTCCTATCTTATTAAATGTTCAATGCGTGGAGCCGGGGGATAAGAGCCAGACACAGCATTTTGTGGTTTGCATACTTAATGTGGTTGTGTAATTATACTGCAGAACCAGCTCCAGAGGCTCCGCACTGAGGAGGTCCTCCGGCAGCAGAGCAGTCTGAAGAGATGTGGCGAGTTAGAAGAGGAGGAGGAAGATGAGAGCAGCAACTCCACTACAAGCTCCCCATGCCTGAGGCACAAAGACCAGCAAAACTCAAGGTACTACAGCGTGCAGCTGGAAAGGAATAAAGAAAAATGAACGCCTGCTATTGTAAATTTAATTTCATCATTCAAAAATAGCAAATTAGACCCACTTACTTGTTTTCTTGACATAGTTTAAGATATGATTGGAATCATGTTCTGGTCTAAAGAAGCTAAAAAGATTGAAATCCACATTGGCTTAGAGGAATAGTTCAACATTTTGGGAAACAACAGCACAACCACAACACGTCTTGACATAGATATTTTTGTAAGGAATAAAGATCTAACGTGTTAATTACCGACCTTAAGAACGGCTGGTTGGAGGATTTTGCTACCTGTGGACAGGTAATTATCTATTCCCCGTTTCCAGTCTTCATGGTAACAGATATGGATATTCTTATCTAAGTAAGAAATGAATTAAGTGTATTTCCCAAAATGTTAAACAATTCCTTTGATGTCTGCAATTGTAAATGTAATTTCATGACTTATATTAGAAAAGATCAAATCACACACGCCTGGGGCTCCTTTACTAGAGCTTGTGTTCTGGGCAAAAGATAAGATCAAAAGAAATCCACACTGTCTTAGAATTTAGTACGTATTTTACTACTTACACACTTTCTTTCTTGTTGTTGTTGTAAGCTGCCTAACCAACCAATTAACCAACCAAACTTCTCCTTTCAGTCAATCCGATGGTTCCACTGAGACCCTGTCAGTGATGGACATTGATGAACCAGGTGAACACCAGGATCCTCCTTCCCCGAACATGAACCTCGAGGGAACCGCTGAAAAAGACGGCGACGTGGCTCCCCTGTGTGAAAGGTCTGAGGTCCTGCAGTCTCAGTGCACGAGCCCCCGCAGAGTCCTCTCCACCGTTTACTCTGAGCACGATCAGGAGACGGGGCCTGACGGAGAGGAGCTGGACCCCCAGTGTCGCTCTCTCTCCATGGACAGCGCCTACGGTACCCTCTCCCCCGAATCCCTCCTGAGAGAGCTTCAGCCGCAGCCTGGCCAGAGCGAGGGAGAGGAGACTGAGGAGGAAGAGGGAGACAGGGAGGGTGAGGAGGAGGCGGAGCGGGAAGAGGCAGGAATTGAGGAGGAAGAAGAGGAAGAGGAGGAGGATGCTGCCTCACTTGGGTCCCAGCTGTCAGTAGTCCAGTCCTCTAAACCTCGCCGGCGGCCTCACATTCAGCCACGATTCCACTGCCTCCAGAGGCTGTCCACTCTGGCCTTATCCCGCTCTGAGGACAATCTGCTGCAGCGCTTCCACGGTAAAACCCCTGTATCTCACAAACACTCACTTCGCTCTGAGGTTCAGGACCAGTCACAGTGCAGGGACATGGAAACGTCACCGCTGGCACACAGTCGAAGCCTGTCAGAGCTGGGCCTGGAGCTGTTGTCCAGTGACCTCGACCAGTCTGACGACTGCTTGAGCATGAGCATGCCCTCCGACAAACTCTGTGCCACCCTGAGGAGGGCGGAGGCCAGGCACGGCTACAGGGCGCCTGCCGGAGCTCACGAGGGTATCGAGTCCCAAAGCAACAGCTCGGACGGGGAAACGGCTCCATCTGCCTTCGTAGATAAGAAAAACGAGTCAACAACCGCTGGTGATTCAGGGAAAGTGTCATCCAAAAAGAGGAAATCACCAGTGCAGCAGCACAAGAAGCTGACTCTAGCTCAGCTGTATAGGATACGCACCACTCTTGTCCTCAACTCCACACTCACTGCATCGTAAGTCGTCACTTCTGTCATACCCGCTAATGGCTTCACGACATTTAAAGGTCCAGTGTGTAACGTTTAGAGGGATCTATTGGCAGAAATGGGATTATCACCTGAATGTAAGAATCACTGTGTTTTTCTTACCTTAGAATGAGCAGTTTATATCTACAGATGCTTCGGGTCTTCCTTGGAGTCTGCCATGTTTCTACAGTAGCCCAGAAGGAAGAAAACCAAACACTGGCTCTAGATAGGGGCATTCACGTTTTTTGCGTATATCACGGCCGCCATTGTTTCTCCTTTGTATTTGGGATGGGAGGGTGTAGTGAGTGTGTTGCGATCTGCAGCTACACCACTCGACGCCACTAAATCCTACACACTGGACCTTTTTAAAGGAGTAGTTTGATAGGTTGAGAGCAGACTTGTTAAGTTAGATGAGAATATTGAATATTCATTTATGTCTGTATAGTAAATATGAAGCAACCGCCAGCTTGTTAGCTTAGCATTAATACTGAAACTAGCAGAAATCTGCCTACCAGCACCTTTAAAGCCCAATAATTAACCAAGAATTATTCCAGCATGTTGGCTGCAGCCTCGTACAGACATGGGAGTTTTCTCAAAATGTTGAATTCTTTAATTTGAAGAAAATTACATTCAATTTGGCATTTTGACTTCAGGGAATGTGTGTATTAATGTTGTGATTTTTTTGTTTTTTCCAGGGAGGTATAACCACTCTTCCAAACAGCTGACCAGTGGCACGTGGGCATAATAAGGAACAACACTTGTTGTGCTTCGATGGACTGAATTTCTTGAGACACAAATGCACTCTCTCTTGCTGCCCTCTCCCTTCCTGTTGCTTTTTGGACTCTGATAGTACCATTTTTGCATTTGAACAATAACAAACTTTTTTTTTTTTTTTTGCTGTTGCATTGGTTTCCGAATTACTCGAGTGGAAGGGAGAGGCAGAGAGACATTAACTGCTTGCACTTTGCAACGAAAGTAGCGTTATGGGGGCTTGGACCTTAAGGTGGACTGGCGGAGGGGTGTGTGTATGAGTGCAAAGTGTGGAAGTGCTGCACCTGCAGAGGGAGGAGACATCCAGGTGGAGGTCTTAAAACCTCATCCCTGCGCTTTGCACCGGAGAAAAGGTGGAGCTGAATCCTGCATCTTCTCCGTCTCTGTTGAGTTGAAAAAGAAAAAGACTTTTGAAAATCTCTACACCTGGCAAAAAAAAAAAAAAAACAGCACCAAGGACGTCCTCCTAATATTTGTACTACTCCTGGTTTGCTTCAACAAAAGAAAAAAAAGAGAATTGCACAGTTATCTATGTTAAGTAGAAGAATCACTAAGGAGTGAATTTACATTTACAGTCACACAATGAATTAGAATTTATTGTTTGCTGTTTGTGTCTGCTCGTGTGTGTGTGTGTGTGTGTGGTGTGTGTGTGTGTGTGTGTGTGTGTGTGTGTGTGTGTGTGTGAGTGAGTGAACGAGTGTGTGTTGAAATGATACATGGTCCTCGATTCCTGACTGAACCAAAACTGATTCCCATCTCCTGTGAAGACCCGAGTAGCCGGTAGGCTCCCAACAAGAAAAAAAGTGCGCCCAAAGGTCCAAAACCAGCCAGTCATGATTTCATAAAAACAGCTGCATCACCACACAGATGGACTTCCTTCTTTACTGTTATCTTGGTTGAACTAATGCAATTTGGTATGTGGAACTAATGAGAAGATGAGTTGATTTCCTAAAAAAACAATGACTGAATTTAATAGGCAGTTGTGAGGGATTTCCTGCACTATATATATATTATGGCTTGAGTGTCCACTCACTCTTGAGGCCTAAACGTAGTAAAACCACATACACAAAAGCACAAGCAAGAACAAGCTCATAGGAAACACAAAAAGAAGTCGACACTTTGCCTGTGCCGGAGCACCTTTTTCTCCAAGACATTTCATTTCTTGTGTTTCTTTAGGATGGTAACACTAATAAGAGATTGAAGAAAAGGTTTGGGTTGGATATTCTGAGTGAATCTGCAGAGCTGGCTTTAACACTTGTTCCAGGAGATTGATAAAGTAAAAAAAAAAAAAAAAAAAAAAAAGCATTGACCACCACAGAAACTTCACATTCACACTTGATGTGTTCAGCTTTTCAGATCAGTGATTTATAACCTTATTCCAAACATTGCCCAAACCAAATAGGTTAACTCTGTTTACTTTTAGTTTTTTTTTTTTTTTGTGTAATATTTATTATGCCTGCTATGTTTTATATATAAGATATTGTTTATATTGTTTGCTTCCATGATTTGTAAATTTTTTTTGTGGATGTAGTCTTAATAATTTCAACTTGCCAGGCATGAATGTGCTATGAACCAAAATCATGTGTTTCCTCTTTCAGGAATGACTTTAAAGTGTCTTACAAAATAAAAATGCTAAAATACTTTACAATCCCTCTTTTAATGGTTTAATCCATTGTAATGGAGTGATTTAAGAGGAAAGGCTGAATCTGAATGGCATCGCATTAAAACAACATGAACTGGTCACACCGCTCTCGTCTCCCATGTTTTTAACGCAGACAGACAGCAGGTGGCAAAAGAACGTGTTCAGGGAGGTGAAGAAGAATTACAGCAGAGAGGTCGTGACCATGTGTGGCAGTAATTCATTGCATCATCTTTTTTTATCTTATGTCATAACGTTAAGCCGAAACTGTGGCAGTGAGTGTAAAACAGGGCCAGTCTTCAAAGCACTGGAGGAACGAAGTACTGAGCTCTTTTTCCTAACATACCACAAGGAGTTTTTAACTGGTTATAACAGTCTGCCTCTATACGACCTACATGAGACCATCAGCAAGAACATAGGCTATTTCTACAAAGTTATTTTTAATGCCTGCCACCAGGTCAGAGCCGGTGGAAACACTACTGCTTTTGTCCACAGGGGGCGCCAGAATCAACAGAAAATTAAAGTTCCTGACAGGAGCTTTCAGTAAAAGTAGCAAAACCACACAATGAAAATACTATTTATAAATAAAAGTCCTGCATTCATCATTTAAAGAACCAGTGTGTAGGATTTAGTGCCATCTAGTGGTCAAGTTGCTGATTGCAGCCTTACACAGCTAAGCTAGACGTTTAGGAGAAACAATGGTGGCTCCGGACTTCGCAAAAAAACACGAAAGTCCTCATCTAAAGTAAGTGTTTGGTTTGTCCGTTCTGGGCTACCATAGCATGGGACCCACTTCCTTTGTAGATAAAAATGGCTCATTTTAAAAGTAACGAAAACGTAACAATTCCTGATTATACACCAATACAAACATAACTTTGAATATTATATTCCATTTACGGCCAATAGATCATCCTAAATATTACACACTGGACCTTTTAAGTAGAAATTAAAAATGTCTTTAAAATATTAAAATAATAAAATAAAAGTACTGTATAAAGTAGCTTTAAAATACAGTGCTCGAGTAAATGTACTTGGTTACTTTCCACTTTGCTGATTTTAATATATGCATATAAGTCCAGTATTGTACTCGACTAATGAAATGAACAGATACTTAAAATACCCTGTAGATTAAACATTTCTCCACCATGAACAGGTTTAACATTAAATTCCTGCCTACATGTTAATACATCAAACACAATAATCAAAAAATATGATCTATAACACTAATCCTACTGTGAATTCAATCTGCATAACAATTACTTACAAACTAGTTTGCTGATAATACTTTCATACTTTTATGAATGCAGGACTTTTACTTGTAATGGAGTATTTTTACAGAGCAATGTTGCTACTTGCACTCCATCCACCACTGCATATTTATAGTTTAGTGATGAAGAACTAGAACTAGAACTACTCAAAGAACCACGGTACCATGTACATGCACAACTGTAGATTAACATTAGATCATTTGTCATATCACACTATAATGCAAGAAGATGTATTATTCTACAGTATCTGTCAACAATAACTTACATATTCTATTATTTTACTTTATTTTTATTCATTATATGTTTATACATCACCCTCAGAGTCATAGATTTTGACCAATACATTAATAAACCCTGAATGTGTTATAAACCATGTATTAAATGTTTAAATGCAGCTTGTAAAGTTTAAACCGGTGGGTTAAAGTGAAGTGTTATCAAATCGCTCTTTCAAAGCTCTAATTGAAAAATGACTTTGGGTTACTTCGAGTTAAACGCCATTCATCTGTCCGGTCTAGTTTCTGGGAACTCAGTCAGATCACATATCTTGTCCAGCTGTCTGTCTGGTCCGACCGTCTGCTTCTGGTTCCCAGAAAGTTTAGTTGAGCTCAAATCTGACCCGCCTTGATAACAAAGTGTCCAGCACACATGCAGGGCAGAGCGGGTGCCCGATGGCCTGCAGCAACATCATGGCCAAGGTGTATTTACAGGTGATTATATCAGCTAATCGGTGGATTACAGCATGTTGAGTCCACACAAGCCTCTAAGCTGCAGAGAAAAGACAGTGCGGTCCTGTGGGATTTTCTGTTTAATCTGGTCCCAGAATGCAGCGGCCCCTCCCGCTCTCACATCTGGCCCTGTCGGGATTTACTCTTGTAATCCTTGATTTTAAAACAATTTTATTATGCTTTAACGCTGATACGCTGAACTTTAATTATTAAAATGCAGCTTTCTATTTTAGCAATGAAGTAATTACACATCCTTGTTCTATTAGCCTTCACTAAGTAAGTAATGAGGTTGTGCCACAGTCAGCTGTGGCCGCACGATGGCTGCAGGCCGGCTGCAGCTCTCACATTATTTTCAGGTATGTGATGTTATGACGAGGCAGAGCCGGCTGCTACCTGCTACCTATCTAATGCATTTCACCACTCTTTGCTCTCTCTCTCTCTCTCTCTCTCTCTCTCTCTCTCTCTCTCTCTCTATCTCTCTCTCACTCTCTCTCCCAGACAGACAACCAAAGCCCTGATCAAAGCCAAAAAGTGTCATCTTTGACACCTGACTGACATATATAAATGTTCAGTCTGTGTTCTGTGCATGAGCTCGGGTGGAAATATACACTGCATGCAGCTGGGGCAGTGGACGGGTTAACACCACCTGCTGTGGCAGATGTCAAAAACCATGCTGTAAAAAATGTCCGATTAACACAAAGGGGCACTTTGGCAAATCCTGATTATAGGAGCACTTTCATTTATTAAACTCTGCCAATCCCCTGTACTCTTTCTGAGCGGGGATTAAAACCAGGTAGACACCATTGTCTATCTAAACAATCCCTCTTTAAGCTCTAGCTGTTTCCTGGTGCTCTGGACAGGCCTGCCTGCCTGGCTGGCTGGCTGGCTGGCTGGCTGGTCGCCTGCCTGTAATCTCAGTAGGGGCTTATAGGTCACTACAACCACTACACATTCCCATTCATCAACATCATCCCCTTTAGAGGGACTAGGTGATTGGATTTAGGACATGTTTTACAGGCGCAGAAAAAAAAGAGAACAGCAAACTAAAGCGTGTTTACAAGAGCTGTGCTGTGAAAAGGCCCCATGGACGAGTGGCAGCCATATGGAATGGATAACCCTGTGAACATCTGCCCTCGATCAGTACCACGCACTGCCGTGGCTTTGACCTTCACATGGTGCACAGGAACATCTGGCCCGTTTGTGCTCTTGTGGACCCCGGAAAACAGCATTTAGCAGACAAGTAACAGCAGAGGAATCCATATGGGATTTGTAAAACCTGCAACACAGTGATGATGGAGGGTTCAGTGTTCCTACCAGGTTAAAAATGTATTGGTTATGGTCAACACCAGGGTTCTGATTAGCAGTGGTGGAAAGTACATTTACTCAAATATCACTAAAGTATTCTGAGTAAAAGCTAATATTGTAATTTTTATTCCACTAAATTTATTTGATCACTTTAGTTACTTTACAGATTCCAATTACTTAGACAAACTACAATCAACAAATAAATGATGATGTATTACTATAGGTTAGAATAATAAATGTATTTATTGATCAGCAGTATATAAAATAATTAAACATTAAAGTCACACATGAATGCATCAATGATTATAATCTAATAATATAGTACATATGATGCTTAAATGGGCCATTCTGCATACTGAGTACTTTTACTTTGGGGTACTTTACGTACATTTTGACGCTATTACTATTGTACTTCTACTTAAATAAAATTTTGACTATTGTATTGCTACTTTGTGCTTAAGTAAAATATCTTATTACTTCTTTCCACCACTACTGATAAGTGAACTAGTTTTACAAGTTCTCAGAATTCAGAATTAATCCTCCATTCTTAAGATTTGTCAAGTGATAATCACTATAGTCTGAGTGACCGGTTATGATTCGACCCCTCGAGCTTTGCTTGTACAGAAATGTCACCCCGGATACTTATGAGGTCTAAGACCTCACTGTCCCTCCACTGCCGACCTCTACTGCTGCTGCCTTCCATGTCTGTATTCAATTGTAACCATGTCAACATGTTTATCATGTTCATGTTCACATGGCTTCATTACAATAACTGTTTGAGGCCCAAAGAGGTCAAATTATCCAGTGTAAATCACAAAAAAGCACAGATTACAGAAAAGTCCAAGAAAAAAGAAACATCTCACCACCCCTCAGATTTGATATGAGTCACAAAGGCCAATTTTCTGCAGAATAAGTACTTTTACTTTTAATACTTTAGGTAATTTTAGCTGATAATATTTTTATACTTTTACTTATAATTTTTTTTTCTGAATGAATATTTTTTACATTTGCATATTGATATTTTTTACTTCTTACACCACAGGTCTGTTTGGATGCTTTGACTAAATGAATCATGCCTTCCACACAATCCCAGACAGTAGCAGCAAAGGTGATAATGTATTGCCAGCTGCTCCCTGGCATAAATTCATTCCACAAAGACGTGGCATATGCTAGAGGATCAAATTTCGTTATCCTCGTAAAAGTTGTGTTGTTTTCTAAATTGAAAGAGCATAAGGTCCCACTTTCACGCGACAATATAAACTCCTCACCTCAATAATTGTATCAGCTCTTAAGAAGCTTACTGTAATTACAATATTGTCTTCTTAGAGCAGCAGCCTAAAAAACACGAAATACAAATCACCCATTTCTAAATTAAATGGAAACCCGTTCAAAGAGGAGCCATACTAGAGGAGGACAGAGGGATTAACATTTAATATTTACAGCACAATCACACAATTAATCTGACAATGTGTTCTGTGTCTAATACCTGAACTGACTGGCCCTCCACCATTGTCAGTGGGGTGCACAGGCAGGTGGGAGTAGCAGGAGCAGGGGCTGTTTACAAGAGTGTGCAACCCATCATCCTAAGTGGAATATGTGCACTCTAACCAGAAACACTTCTGAAAGTAGTGCGGTCACTAACATTATAGATCTAAACATGCATAAGATTATAAAAAAAAAACTGAAAATGTGCCAAACCCGCCACTAAATGTTTGCAATTCAGCCAACTAGACATGACAAGAAGAACTTGAGACAAATGAGGTTTCTATCCTCCATATTGTTGTCCTCTGGTTGTTAGATATGACAGTCAAATATCAGGTGCCACAACAGTTATCATTGGTGACTTTTATCCTTAGTGATCGCAACCTACACAGAAGATTCACACCATTATTTTTTTGTCAATTAGTCTGCCTATTATTTCCTCAATTACAGGTGCAGTGTGTAACATTTAGGAGGATCTATTTGGAGAAGGTGAATATAATATTTACAGGTATGTTTTCATTTGTGTGCAACCAACTGAAAATGAGAATTGATGTGTTTTCTTCACCTTAGAATGAGACGTTTTTATCTAAAGTTTCAATCCGAATATTGGCTCTAGATAACGGGCGTTTGAGTTTATTGTGGCCACCGTAGTTTCTCCTACACACTGGGAAACGGGAGGGTGAAGCGAGGGATCTTCAACTACGCCGCTAGATGCCCCTATCTTACACACTCATCCTTTAAGTATATTTTAATGCTAATACTTTCACTTAGAGTTCATTCCTCTATTGATACATTTTGACTACAGGCCTAAGACCATAAAACAGTGCTCGCAATACCAATCATCACATTATAAAGTGAAAAGTTTACTGTTATAACAAGATGTTTTTCACACTACAACAATATATTTTCACCTTATTACGACATACAAACTTTTCACGTTTTAACAAACTTTTATTGGTATAACAACATACTTTTTATCTTGTATAATGTGAATTGTTTAATGTTATAACGTGATAATTTATACTGTTATAACAATATAAGTTATAACGTTACAACAAGAAACTTTATTATAACAAAATACTATTTATCTTGTTATAACGTGAAATGGTTCTTGTTATAACCCGATCATTTATACAATATACATGTACAATATAAAGTATGTTGTAACAAGAAACTTTTTATCATAACAATAATCTTATTATAACGTGTCATTATAACAATATAAGTGTATAAGTGTTAGATAAATAGTATATTGATATAACAATCAATGTTCATTGTAATTATAGAGGTATATATATATAACATAAAAACCATCTTATAACGATACGAAACTGTATAGAATGTGATACTGGTCCGTTTTTATCTGTCTGGCAGCAGCAGGCTTCCGTAATATCTCGACGCCGAGGTTGAAGTGAGAGAATAAGATGCTGAGGTGTCTTTAAAGGGTTAACAGGAGGAGGCGCAGCAGTGGTCAGCTCGTTCTGGGTGGAGTGAAGTTCAGACTATGTAGCCTACTATATGCAACAAATTAGCCCAGAGAGGAAGACTGCAATATGGCTGAGTGAAAAACACCAAGACAACTGAATTCAGAGAGAGAGAGAGAGAGAGAGAGAGAGAGAGAGAGAGAGAGAGAGAGAAAGGCTCCAGGTCGAAAACAAAGACGTTAAACACTGAGAGCTGAGATGAGTGATGTGAGTGAAGAGTCGCTGCTGGATTATTTCTACTCCACCGGAGGCAGCTCTGGCAGGGTCAAAAATGCAGATATACTGAAGACATTTAAGCCCTTTATTGGCCATAGTGACTTGCAGTTACGTGGTAAGTAGCGAGTCGTTGTATCACGGATGAAAAACGGATTAAAAAAAAATATATATATATATATATCCGACAGGAAATGGGGAAATGTGGAAATGTGATCGTGCAGCGTCAGTTTCTGCTCGGTGTGTGTGTGTGTGTGTGTGTGTGTGTGTGATGGCACAGATAATCAAATGCCCGCGTGTTTGCCTCATATTTTAATCTATATGATTCTTTTCTAAAACGCAACATCCCCCAAAAAAGTCTGCTTTTTTTTTCTCCTCCTGTCCTTTTTCTTTGTTCCCTGCTGTAAAAGGAGGACATCTGGTTTGCATTAAAAGCCCCTCAACATATCTGCAGGAGTTGTGTCATTTCCTCCCTCAGGCCAACTGATCAGACACAACCTGAAACCAAACCATCTCCAAAAATATGGCCCCAAATATGTCACATGAAAGGCCCCTGAGACAGAGCTGGGGGTCCCTCAGAGGGATATCATGGGTTAGTGTTTGCTGTAAAGCTGTGGCTCTCTCTGCTGTTCCTCTCCACCCACTTACTCTACAGATGCTTATGTAATCCTGGTCTGAATCATAACACCTAAAATTCCTCTAATGTTTCTTTAGACAAAATGTTCCCGGCTGTAATGTAATGGGCTCTTTTATGGGCGAGGTACACCCAGCTAATGCAGCACTGTCTATCCCACGTTAAAGCTCCACTGGGTCACTTTTAAAAGAAGATGTAACACAAATTAAAAGTTGAATTCAAAAGAAATAAAAAAAAACAGTCAGCTCAAACTATTGAACTTCCTCTAGTGGTGCACAGAGGAATCTCTTATATAAATTGATTTAAAAACTACTCCCAAAAAATACATTTAAATCAGCCTGATACGTAGTAACCTTCATGCACGTAGCACATGCATGCATCTATGATTAGTTACAAGCTAAAATGTGATGACAAGATACCAAGCGGAGGTAAAATGAATCGTTCAAAAACACTGCGATCGTGGCTCCAAAGTGAAAACTATTGGGAAAAGAAGTGCAGATCAGATCAGGACTCTTTTCCACCAAATTAGCTCCAATAAATAATATTCTCATTAGGAATAAACCTGCCTCCTGCGAGAACTGTCCGTAGGTATGACCAATAACTTATGGTGGCTAACAAGGTATTTAATTAATAAATAAAAAAAATATTTAGTTGCAGCCCTTATGTTAACTAACTTTAGATACATATTGCTGTGACATTACTGAACCAGTTTGCTGACTTTTCTTCTGTGTTACTGTCACACTACATTTTAGCAAGATAGTCAAAAAAAAAAAAAAAATCTTAGTTTTATGCTTCGTTACACAGGAATGTAAGTTAACTAACACTAGCTAACGTAATTCACCAGAAGCTGTTGGTCACACAAGACAAAGTAAGGCTGCAGGAGAGTATTAGATGAGCAATACTGGACATAAATTCAACTTTTTATTTGTAATTAGGTAATTTCAAAGTTACCTTGTCTAGTGGGACTGACTACCTAAAATAGATCCGTGTCCTATTGAATCCCTTTAGAGATAAAGCACACATCGCTGACTAATGACTAAGAATATCTACATTTTTACTGCACAATTAATTTGACCCAGAAAACAAATAATGGCCTTTACCTTTGGCACGGCCTGAAATACAAACATATTGTAACCTCCCTAAATCATTATCCAAAGTGACCTTGTGTTGCGGCGTGTACTGTCCAGATGCTATGTCAGCACTGCAGTTGTTGACAGAGGTTTAGAGAGCTGCCTTGATACTCTGCCATCTGACACGGCCGTCCAATTAGAAAAGTGCTTCCCACACATTTAAAGTCTGTCATAGCATGTGGTTGCAGATTTTCATGTCATCATTGTGATGATAGTGTTTTAATCATAATTAAGTCCACATGCACGACTGGATGTAGACCTCTAATGGGGCCATGGTGGGAAGTGAGGCGCTGTGTGTATGTGTGTTGCTTGTTTGTACAGGCTAATAAATAACTAACACATATACTATGTTACTCACTGTGGTGAGCAAGGAATTCTTTTGTTGGGACAGATGTAAGTGGCTGCTTCCTTTGGATTTCCTGTTGTTGTGAACGTGAGCGGTGCAACTATCTCACTACAGATGTTCTTTCCGCCCCGCATCAGGAAAGGGAAGCACTTCAATTGTCCCCGAGCCGTGCATTCCCATGTACACCTAGGCATGAATGGAATACCTATGCCTGGAAAAAATTCTTGCTTGTGTAGCCGGGGCTGATAACCAGAGTCAGCTCTTAATCACACAGTCTGCACGCTGAATATCTGCTCACTGGCGTAAACAAAGGCAGATAGCTTTATCTGATGAGCTCTATCAGCTCGTCAGAGGGAGTTTGTTTGGTTCCCACAGGAAAGATTTACCGTCGGTCTTAAGTGACTCAGGTTTCTGCCCCTGGGGATGCACTGGGATCTGTTTGTATATTTCCTGGAGGGGGACCTCTTTCCTTTCCATTTTTGTTGTTGTTGTTTTTTTTGGTCAACTATTTCTTTGCACTGTGAGCTTGGTGCAGCCTCGTCTTACTTCAGTTAAAGACACATAATCCAGCAGCTCATCCTGCAGACTGTAGCTCACAAACCACACACACATATTGGAAGCAGACGCTATCACGTACTAGCTGCATCTGTATTTAAAGATACTTTATCTCTTCTTATAGTAAATAAAACCTAATTCAAGCTCCTTTTATTCACGTCTATTTCTGTCACCCCCATAAAATAGCTGAGCTGAGTTTGTGCAGCTTCTTTGACATTTTTGGTGTTCTATTACTGAATGTGAGGGATTTTGAAGCTATATTTAGTTTTCAGTTTCTCACATCAACATATTTTCCCCTGCAGCTAAATACAGAGAGGAATTCAAACTCATCATTGACCGAATTGCTGTGGTGAAGTCAGAAAATGTAAGTAAACTATTAAAATATTTTTACCTTTTGTGGAAAAAGCTTTGCTCTCATGTATTCTGTGTTCATATTTCAACACAGAGTCATAAACAGACTGAACGGTTGTTGTGACAATAAAACTATCATGACTTATCCAGGAGTTGTCCAACCTGTTTGTAGATTACTGTTTGTACCCACTGGTTTTCCCCCAAATGAACTGCAGCTGCACTTTCCTTTCACTTTCATTTCCCTTGAAACTATTTTCACATATTGACAAATGTTACTGCAAGATTAATCAGTATAGGCTGGATTTATTTTCGAATTCATTTTCAATATTTTTTAATGGAATGGTTGGACATTTTTGTCATTTTTTCAGCTTGATGAGAAGGTTGACTCCACTCTTCACATCAACAGTATATAATTAGTGGACAGAGCTTCCGGGACTATAAAGTAAAGTCAACGTGGAAGTGTCTTAAATTTTGCATTCTTTGTAATGGCCAGCAGGGGGCAGCTCCATTGGCTGCAAAAAAGAAGTCAGATAGTATGGAGTCCTGTGGAGAATAGACTCTACTTCTCAGTTGATTTATCAGTAAACAGTTTCCTAATGAGTTTAGGGTCTCAGTCGCTAGTTTTAAGTCTTCCTCCATACAACATGATGTTCATTTTATAAATTATGGTCCCATTTAGAATAAAACAGAGAACAAGCAGGGTATTCTTTAGGGCGTGGCTACTTTCTCAGTGAGTCCATCCAGGACAACGCACAAAACTCAGATCAAACCGTCAAATAAGGCAGTGCTGATCAAATATGAATCAAGATTCTGTCACTACATGGCTTATTTCTCGCCTAAAATCTTTTCAGAAACATATTTTAGTGTACTGTTTATCTGTAATAGGAGAACGTGTGTGACCAGCTGAGGTGCCATTGTTTTCTGCTACCGAGTTGAAACAAAGTGCAGTCAATGGGTGCAGTTTTTTCCACAAAACAAGTTACACTTACCTAATTAAAAATTCTTAAAATCACATCTTTTTCTTCTCCATCATTACAAACCCCCCCAGAATTTATGAATATGAAAGTATTGTTCATTTTAAATGTTTAACTCCTGGAGACAAGATCAATCTTGCTTTTCTGAAATGTTCAATCTCAGCATTTGTGCACTGGAGGCTTACATTTTTCACATCAGTTGTATATTTGACCATGACTTGCTTTTAAAACAGTCGTAAAGTCACAAAATCCTGCTCGTACGAACACGTCTTAAACTCATTTATAAGGAGAGCTCAGAGAAACTCTCCTCCTTCAGCAGCAGAATGTGAAAACAGGCTGCACATACATCATTCTGCACAGTGAAGGTCAAACGTCCAAGTGAAGTAACAACAAGCAAAACACATTTTTGACTGGAAGGGGGCTTTCAAAATAAAGCATTATCCATAAATAACATTCCCATTATTTGACAGACACATAAGAAAACCACACGTTATTGTGAGAAAGACAGTATAACCCACATGACTGTGCTATTTGACTCTATTTGTGACAGGGAGAGAAGTATCTTGTCCTAAAGAAGAAATACAGGCAAATGCTGCAGGAGCGAGACACCAAACATCCCAGGGCAGAGGGGGACGGACAGAGACATTCGAGCCCGGCCAGAACTCCGGCCACCGTACAGTGGGACGCCGCGACTTCTCCTCCTCACCAGAAGGAACAACAGGATGAGCCGATGTCATGCGGAGAGCCCGACAGTGCTGCAGAGGTGAATTTAAAATCAGCTTGCTCTGTCCTATTCTACTTGTAAAAACAAATTAAACTGTGGGGCAAGCTGTGGATGATTCAGCAACAACACTGGGCGCTGAAATGCAACTTGCTGAATCCGCTATCGCCGCAGCACACCAAGTTTACCCTTTATGTGAATGACACATTTATTTCTAAACAGGGCTGTCTTTGTGAGCGTACTCTGCCTTTTCTCTCCTACCATGTGTCAGCATTTAATGACGATCGTTTGGCGAGCACATTAACACAGGAGACTACTGTTGAACAGAAAAATGCTCTTTTTACTGGGGCAAATCTAAGTTAGCCACTATGAGAAGAAAGGGAAGGTCAAAGGGCTTATGTCTTTACATAAAGGGCGGAGCTGGTTAAAACTAATGCATATCGAAGCACTTTACTGTTGTGAAAATAAACACTATGTGCTGGTTTAATGCACAATAATCCTCTGGAAGTACTTTTACATATTGTCCATGCAGTAAACCTGAGTATTTAATCATAGATTTGAAAGATTAATATACTTTATGCTGCTGGGTGAATATCCTCCCACATGATTTGTTCAAACAGGCACTGAAGCAAACATTGTTTGTCCACACCCAGATGGTAAAGGGCAGTGCAAGCAAAGACCTACTGCTGTCTGTTAACCTCAACTGGCAGTTGACACAGCGAAACGTTCGGCCTGTGAACACTCAGATCACACGTTTGGTTCAGAGACAGTTTGGGTTTTTAGCATCTTTATGTCTGTACTCCTGTAGGACCTGCAGACAGGAACAGCCTTCGTGCAGCACAGACTGCTGCAGCATCCCGTCATCCAAATCCAGGAACCATCGGCACAAAGCAACGGGGACGATGAGCTGGACAAAGATTCGGGATCAAAGGTGACAATTTGGCTAATGGAGAGGCAGTGCTGGAATACTCGCTGCACAGAGTAACGCCACTGTTGCTTTTTGCCCCCTCCCTGCATACTGTTAATTCTGTGCACCGCCAGTTTTCTAGGTCTTTTAAAGTTTAACTAAACCCCTAAATTCTGCTAGCTTCCTCCCTCACGGCATATTTACAAAATGTAGCAGAGGACAGGAGAGGAGAATCATACAGGAGGTGTGTCCTTGTGGCGATGGAGTGTGTGACGTGGGTGGTAACACCAGCCAGAGTGAAAGACTGACTACCACTCCGTCACTCAGTGTGAGAACTAGTTAGCAAGCATAGAAGTCCAAATAGAAAGCTATAAAGCAATGGATATATGGTTTAAATATTCAGCTTCTGCCTCTGTAAGTGGTAGTAATATGAATGCAGCAACATTCAGTTTTATATAATTAAGAGTGTTAAATGACATCCACTTCAAAATCCATTCAAAAGAACATATGACAACATGACATGTGGTGATGATGAATGGATACTTGAGGTTATCTGACAAACAAGCTACTGTAAAAATTGTATCACAACCAGAATTAGATTTTAGATCTAGGGTTTTAGGTTTTAAAACAGTATTTAGATCATCAGCTAGGATAGCTGTTGGACATTAATATTAAAATTAACATTTACCTTAAATATTATAAAAAAGTGAAGGAAAAAAAATTACATTGTTCTCAGACATAATACATAGACTAGCTGTTGAAGTAGCCTGACATAGTATGTTACTTTCTGAATCAACTTTATTATCACATATACATCATGCACAGTGCAACGCATAGTGACATTTGTCCTCTGCATTCAATCCATCCTGAGTTCTAGGAGCAGTGGGAAGCCACTGTACAGCACCCAACTCCAGATCTAAGCCTGTGCCTTGGTCCAAGGGGCCTACCCCAGCCAGGGAAACAGTGCAGACCACTGAGCCATCGTGCTTATCAGTGATTAAGTGATTAAAGGTTGGCCTCAGATCTCAGAGTGCAAAAATTGTTACTGAAGTCAAATACTTAATATATACCTATATAACACTGTTATTGGACCTTATTGTGTCTGGAAGTGATGAACTAGTAGTATAGCAAAAATACCAAATGTGTTTGTTTTGGTTTCTCTGTTTTAATATCTGTGCATTTGGAGTGTTGGCTGGAAAAAGAAAAACCTTGAAGACGTCACCTTGAGTTGTGGAAAATGGTGATGAGCAATTTTCAAAGACCAGACAAATCCTCCCAAAAATAACCAGCGGATTAATCAATAGTGAAAATAATAGTCACAGCTCTAAAAGCAACTAAAATTACAGGTTGTGAAAAAAATAAAGTGCTGGAAGAATAGCTGAGTTCTTGTAAAACTTTCAGTCTTACCTTCATGTCCAACGTAATTTTTCTCTGCTTGTTAATATTGGTCTGCGCCAAGACGGCAAAAAAACATGGACATGTTAGAGTTCTTAATAAGTTATATAAGCGCTCACTGGTTTAGGGCTGCAACTAACGCTTATTTTTATTATCGATTAATCTGTTGACCATTTTCTTGATGAATCGATTAATTATTTGGTCCATAAAATGTCATAAAATGTTGATTAAGGTTTTCCAAATCCCAAGGTGACGTCCTTAAATGTATTGTTTTTTCCACATATTCAGTTTATTGTCATGGAGGGCTCAAGAAACCAGAAAATATTCACATTTGAGAGGCTGAAATTAGAGAATTATGACTTTTTTTCTTTAAAAGATGTATCAAAACCATGAATTGATTATCACAGTACTTGACAATTAATCGACTAAATCTAAACTAGTTGGTTTCCGGCACCGTTTTGATTTAAATTCAAGTAGCATGTGGAGGGCTGGGTTCATTATTAGGTTTTCATCATTAATTAATGTCCTCTCATTCTGAAAGACATTTGGATGAACATTCAGTAGGGGTGTTACCCTTGGACTTTCACAAAGTTCGATACAGTACATTATCTCACAGTTAAAGTGAGAGTAATACACTGACTTCCAGGTCAGGGCTCACAGTCTGGTGGTTCTAGTGGTTACCCACCAGGTGGTGCTAAGTAAATTACCTGGATTTGTAACCTACATTATGTTGAATTTGAGTGGGAGGAGGACCCATTGGGGGAGAAGGGGGAGAATCTGCATTTAAATGGAGCTCTCTGTTATTATGTTAAGCAGCAACATGTTGGAACTCATTAGAAAGATAATAATCATTTGTGCCCATTAAAGAGATTGAGATTCATCCCAGAGAAAGATACGTGGCTGTCCTTGATGACCCGCTCAATAGACAGATGAAATATGTTGAAATGTGTTAATATAGCAACCGCAATCAGATTAAGTGTGTTTGCTTAAAGTATTAGTCACACCATTGAACTTTGTATTTAGGACACCCAGTGTTGACAGTTGTTTCACATTTACAGAAGCTACCTGGCTGGTTCTCTGTCATACTAAACTCTGTAAGCTCTGCGGTTATTCTTCCAACGCTTGATAGGAAGTGTAACTTGTTAGGTCATGCTCCTAAATTTCGGATGAATCTCTGGGGAAGATTTTGTTAAAGTTAAATGAGGATCAGGAAGAGAGCAACGTCCTTAACTGGAATCTAGAAGAACAGCTTGAATTGCAGAGATCACAATGGATTCCAAATTGAGCTCCAACCTATAGCGTCAATGTATCAGTATTAGCATATATGTTAGCCTATAAGTACAAATTAAATATTTTAATAGGAGATTTTTAAACAGAAGTTTATTTTTGGACTGAAAAATGTCTTCCTCAGTACATATCTTAGTCTTAGGTCTCTTAAAAAATACATTTTCCTGTTTATGTTGTGTTTATGTAAAAAAAAAAAAAAAGAAGAAAAAAAGATATTGCTGTTGGATTTTTAGATGGAAGAGAAAGTGAACAAAAGAAACAGACGGTAGATCATGCTGCAGGACTGGTGTGAGAAGTTTCTTTGGATGTTTAATCCTGTTACCATAGCGATCCAATGTAACTGACATGAATTCAAGCAACAGCTACAGTTCTCTGCTGAGAACAAAACTACCAGTTCATGACAGCTACCTTTCAGCCTATGCATGAATTCATTTTGGTTATTGGCTTATTGGCTACAGGGATGGTCGGTTGGTGGTCTGCCACTTTGGTCCAGAAATATCTGAGCAACTATTGGATGGAATGATAGGAACCTTTGTACAGAAATTCATGGCCCCCTAATAAGTTTGGTGATCCCTCCACCACGAGGTTGACATTCATGGTTTTCAGTGAAATTTCTTCACTACTGTTGGCACACACATTAATGTCCCCCTTGGAAGGAGGATCTGTCGGCAGAAATTGAATATAATATTCATTAGGTAGCATTAGCATTGAGTTTAAGCACAGCCATAGACTGAATAGTTAAATGATCCAACAGTTTTAACTTGGCTCGACCTAACTGTGTAAAGGATACGAGGAGAATCCCCTATGTGAAATATCATTAGTGGCCTCTTTCTCTCACCTCTTTATCTCACAGTTTCAAACGTTTCACTTAACTTGCCTTCACCTACACAGGCTCCACAATGTCTAATAAAGACAAAACAACCAGGTCAATTAATCCATAAGCCGGTTAAATGTATCAAGCAAAAATGGCCAACGTTGTATATCATTGTGCACTGAATATCTGTGGGTTTACTGTTGGTCTGACAAAAGCTTGAGCTGTGGGAAATTACGATGTGCAATTGTTCTGTATTTTTGGACAAATCAAAGACCAGACAAATAATCGAAAAATAATCAACAGAGGAATCAATAGTAAAAATAATAGTTGCAGCCCTAAAAGCCCCTAAAGTTACAATTTATGAAAAAATATAAAGCGCTGGAAGAGTATTTGAGTTCTTGTAACCTTTTTCCTTCATGCCCAACAATGTTTTTCTCCTCTTGTTATTGTTGGTCTCCACCGAAAGTGCAAAAAAAAAAAAAAAATGGACATGTGCTAGAGTGGAATAGGCTGGATAAATACAGTCCCTCCACTTTTCATGTTCAGCACAGTGACATGTGACAGTTTGTGCAAGAGACATGAAAGGGCTGAGTGTTTTAACATCATGTCTCTGTATGATCTGAGAACAATTTGCAATCAAGTCCTCCTCAAAAGAGGCAACAAAGAAAAAAAATCTCTCCCCTCTCACATAAATCAGCCAAGGTGACACTTTTATACACTGCTAGAAGAGTTTTTCTCTGGACCCCTTCAGACTGAAATGGTGAAACACATGGCCTGACTGTAGGTGTGTTGTTTTTTTTGGTTAATTGTTAATTGGATTGTTATTCATTACCCCTTATGTGTGAAACCGGCACCTCTGTCTCGCTGTCTCATTACCTCTCTATCTGTCTGACACCCTTTGGTCACGTCTTGTCAGCTGGAAAACATCACAGCAGTGAGACCGGTGTGTGAAATTGGATGTATGAGTGTCTGTGTGTGTGTGTGTGTGTGTGTGTGTGTGTGTGTACCCTGTGATACTGTGTGACTATTATGACCGATACGGTACAGTTAAATTGTGTCATGGCTGAGTAATAGTCGTCTGATTTCTGTCTTTCAGTCCGAGTCGGAGCAAGACGAGGAGTGTACGGGAAGCATGGGCTCCGCTGCTGTCGCTGTAAGTCCTTCTCATGTCTTTTACTATGTTTTTTTCTTGTGGCTTTCTTATTCACAAAAGCTTTGAGGAGTTATAAGTGAAACTTCTGAAGAGTCAAGTCTCTAGAGTTTGAGTTTCTCTTAGATTTATGACCATTAATGTTTTGATCTTTGGAAATACACATCCACTCTCCCCATGGTGCCACTGCTGTCAGTACTTATTCCCTATAAACCAATAACAGAAGTAAAAGCATGAACTATGTGCAGTGTGACCATGGGTGTCTCCCACAGTGTGTCAGTTGGCTGTGACTCAGTCGTTTGTAGGAAATGGATTAGAGGTTTGTAGCTTCAGCATTATCAAAAAAGCCTACAACAGGATGTGGACAGTAGGGTGTGTGTGTGTGTGTGTGTGTGTGTGTGTGTGTGTGTGTGTGTGTGTGTGTGTGTGTGTGTGTGTGTGTGCACATCTGAGTTCTACCTCCCCCCTCTGAAATAGCTGGATCCTATAGAGAAGGAATGGATCTACTCTGCTGCCGGTGCTCGAGTCCCTGACCTCTCTCAGCTGCTCAGACAGGACCCCTCGCTGGCAAACAAGAAGGTAGTGCCACCCTCTGCTTTGCATCTTAAAAGAGAATTCCACTTTATTTCAAATGGGACCTCTTTTTTCATATTTTTGGACTTCTATAGGGAACACTAACATCTGGGAATCTTTGGCGATATTGCCACCATAAGTCTGGGAGGGCAAGAAACACGAGCAGTCAATGATCAGGCAGTTTTAGAACACAAAGGCTCTTTAGATGGAAGAAATGATGATGAACGGTAAAATTATGACCCATTATTGTCCGCTGGTAACAGGAAGACCGTGATAGGCTGCAAGGCGAGGGTCATGTAGGGTCACAAGGCTAATTGTTGGTAGCCTTGCTAGCTGGTCAACGTGCATTTAAAAACAGGCAATCAGTAAAAACCATGTAACAAAACTGTCCTTAACAAATTCTGTAAAACTCTATACATGTTGCATTTATTTGCTCTTTCATCTCATTCAGTTTTTACAAAAAAATGTACTATTGAGTTGTGTTAAAGCCTCAAGTTGTGCCCTCTTCAAACAGGAGTGTATGACTAAAAACCTAATTTTTAATCATCAATTCCTGCTGAAGTGTATCCATTGCAACTATTTTCAAATAAAAACCTCATAAAACACAGCTGAAAAACCTACAGCATGTGGTGTATTAGATAACTTTGGAAAAACAGCTTGCACTGCCAATAGTTGTCAGTCAGCAGTAAACTAGCAGATCTACTCACTAGCGGCCATGCTAGCTCGGCTACCCCCCTGTCCATCACGTGACCCTTGCCTTGCAGGTTGTAACGGCCCCTCGAGAGTCACAGTTCACAGCTGACCGCTTGGCTGAACTTTAACCGTTCCTACTGTCCGTAGTGCCCTCAGGTTTCCTTTAGATTTTAACTGACTGACTTCAGCCAGATAAACTGACTTAGAAAATCTGGCTTGTTTACAAGCTAAGAGCATTTCTACTGCAGGGCCAAGGGACAAAGAACCTTTTGAGCAATCCAGGAACTGCGTTTCAACTAAAAGAATCGGGGACTAAATTTAGTTCCTCCGCTATAGCTTCAAGCGCCAAAAAAGTCCCTGCTCCGGGGATGGTACTTTCCAGTAGTTCAGGAACTATCAGGGTTGAGTTGGCGCTGCTGATCGCTGCAGATTGGTCGACTTTTACAAATCCCCGATGTTTATTAACAAATAAAAATAAAGTTACGTTGTTGGCTTGCTGGCTAGTTTACAAAAAGAGAATGTGAACAATCTGAGAGGGAATGAACGAGAGAGAGAGAGAGAGAGAGAGGGAGGAGCTCTGAACAACATGATGTCAGTCGGTTTGTGTTTCTTCGTGTGAGGAAAAACACGTTTGTTCATGTTTTTTTCATGTCTTTAGCCTAATTTGCCAAATCTTCACACAAACAGGAAAGTAAAGAAATGACTTTTTCCAGTTCCCAATTTAGTTCTAAAGTTAATTTCCTTCGGTTCCATAGTTTCTTGCCCTGTTGGTTTTTCATTAACAGCAATGTGGCTCTGTTCCCAGAGCTCAGCGACCACTTTGGTTGGTGCAACGTGAATGAAAATTGATCAGAATTAATAATCACAGCCACGTAAATATGACCCAAGTTGTAATAAACTGGAATTCTCCTTTAATGTCACATGAAAACAAAGTGAACAAAAGTCTCTCAGATGACTGTTTCATGTGGTTGGGAACATTTGGGTTTCACTTATATGTGTCTGTGTGTTTTGTATCTTCTTTTGGGGCGTCAAACCAGGACTTCACCTCGGTGAGTATTTGATGTGGCACTTATAAATAGCTACAGACTGTATGTAACATATTGTGTTTTAGGTGAAGTTATTATCAACACATGATATCACATGACTTTTGTCTGACTTAATGTCTCTTATTTTCTCATTTCGACACAATGTGGCTCCCGACTGTGACCATGACCATTCCTTCTCAGGGGGTAAGTTTAATCATTCGTCCTTCTGTCTGCACCTTGTGTGTAATAACTCTGAACGCCCGCTGTAGCCTGTTGGAATGGAAGTTCATTTACAGCGTCCATTAAAAACAGACCATATTTCAGCTCCGTGTTTCTTTATCTTTCATCTGCGATACAAACCTCCTCCCTCTCAGACCTGCGTTTTGCTTGTATAACTTTCACAAGCTTTTTCTGCTGAGATTTTCCCCTAATAGTATTCTGAGAACCCTGTGTTAAAACATCCAGATCATGCATTTCAAAGGTCCACTATCAAAAGGATTATGAAAGATAGCTTTTTAGCTCCTGTGGCCCCCTGACAACCCAAATCCTTTTATTTGTCTCCCTGTGCGCTTAAGAGATTTGAGCTCATGTTTGTTGTCCCTCCCCTGTGTCACAGTTCTCACACTGTCCTGTGGCCATGGCAGACCACCTTCTAAGAGTAGCCCTAAGCCTCTGCCATCCCCACCCGGACAAGATAGCATGGCCGCCATTGAAGTGTAGGGAGATGTGTGGGGGAGATTAAGGAGAGTCTTAATGCCCCACAAAGACTTCACCCACTTAAAGATAATCTGAAAGTAATAGAGCAGGCTGGGATTAATTGTAGAACAATGCTGTTGTGTCCCTGGGAAGGTGCTAAGTCCCCCTCGGGCCTCTTTGATGTTCCCTTTAGCCCTCAGCCTTTCCCTGTTCGGGAGAGGTGGATGCCTTTGCAGAGATAACGTACAGAGATACCCAGAATAACAAAAGTTGCAAGACTCATGAGAACCAGTCTTTAAAAGCAGGAGTTATTATATCTGATCTGCATTTGTCACGTCCTGCTCTACAGAAGTTAAGTGTACCGAATACCAGGCTCTAGATCACATGTTTGACCAGGACTGAAGGGATTACTCTTCATCCTGGGAGGACTTAAGTGTTTCCTGTTCTGACCAAATGTTTGTTGGGATCAGGTGATTTTATAGGTATGCACTTCAAACAGGGATTTAAACGTGATGTTTGACACTACACGGGTCAGAACACCCAGATCTCACCTGAGCCAAACTCCTCTCACTCCAGACTCTCATTCTCTCTTTCTCCTTCCTGCTCTGCTCGTGACGTGGGCCTCTGTTCCTGCTGTGACGGACTTCCTCTGCCACGCAGTTTGTAAGTACATCATTAGCCCATCACTCCTCTCTGTCTTCCTCCCCATCAAGTGTCAGGCACACTGGCCATTGTGTCTCCTGTTAATGTGAGCCCTCTTTAGCCACCACTTCCCTCACTGGGGAGCGCGTGGCGGGGACACAGCCGTCCCTGAGTGATTGGACAGGTGTGTGTGTGTGTGGGGTTGGGGCCACCCCAGTGGGCAGGAACAGAAATGAGAGGCGCAGGAAGGGAAGACGCTGCATCCTGTTCAACCTCGTCCATCACCCATGCCCACCGGGAGAGCCGCCGAGCCGTCTGTCAAACAGCCCTTTGGCCAATCTGTCTTATGATGTGACAGGGGACAGACAAAAGAGATGGAGATACTTGAGCCAGACAACATCTATCACAATCTGTCTCTCAGACGCCCGGCACACAGAGGTGTAGCCTCCTATCGCTCCCTCAATCCCTTCAGTGGGTACAAGCGGACATTTTTCTCATTCCAGTAGTTGGACAGGCTCGTTGTGCCACGATTAGCACAATTAGCGTCATAGCCTTTAAACACAAAAGGACTTGTGTCCTGCTCAAGCAGCGTGCCGGCCTCAGTTTGTGCCTCTCATGTGTTATCATCACATTCGAGTCACAGAGCTAAACATCCGTTTCTCTGAAGAATAAATGCTGTGCAGCTGTTTTATTTTATTTAAAAAGGTATTTCCAGAATCCTCAAAGACTTTTCTAACAAAGTGGATGAAAAGGTCGAGTTGCGACTGTATTTTTGTATTTTCTAGGTAACTGGAAATGACAGATGCTCTCACACAAGAAAAATATGAACACATATGAAAATAACCGTTTCTGCTATTAAAGCTATGATTGTTTTTAACCACATTTCATACTGCGTAGGTGGCAGTGCTGGAGATTCAAACGTCAACAGACTTAGTTTGAGGAAGGCGTGATTCTGTTTACAAATGTTACCAAAGACGTCAAATGTTATGGATATTAACTTAATAACCGTCATAATGAAACAAGCTTTTTCATGATGGTTGAACATGATGCATGACTGGTTTTGACAAACAGGTCTGCCCGCCTGGCTCATGTGACCAAATATACTGTTATAATGTGTACTGTTGCTCAACAACTTTTCAGGAGCTAACAAAAGTAGTTTTCATCTAGTCTTTCAGGCACGGAAGGGAACAGAAAATAACTAAAATTGAGGTTCTAAGCTTTTCATCCATCCACAGTTAATAGGTCATTCTGAAATGGTTACTGTTTGATTTACTGTGTTAAGGGTCAGACTCAGAAGGGGTGGATGTGGTTACTTAGCCAACATCTGCACCTACGCTCTGCTTTCACCTGTTGATAGCCCATAATTACGCAGCTTAAAGTGTGTAAGAAAAACTGTGGAGATCACAGTTCTGGTCCGACAGGTGGATGTGGTTTGCATGCGACTTGTGTTTTCAGCGTGTACACACACGTTTGAGTATCTCTGCATGTGGACATTTGGGTGTATCTCTAAAGAGTCTTGTCGCGGGGGCCCATGTTTCCCTCCTTGACGTGTGCTGACAGTAGTGCGGTGATGTCTGGGTGGGTCTCCACTCTGCAGGTCACACTAACATCATCAATCTTCCCCCTGGTGACAGGCGGCCAGGCCCCCCAACTGTGGGCACAGTGCTGTGTTGTTTTGTAATTAGGCTCTGTTAGATGGCAGGAAACCATCTCTCCATTCCTCCTTCTCACCATCCCTCCATCCATCCACTCCCCTCTGTGCGCAGCTGGCCCTCTGCCCTCACACAGCCAATGAGAAGCTGCCCTGCTCAGCTTAGACAACTTGTAATGATGCTACGGCAATTATCCTGCCTGACAATAAATACAGAACAGTGTAGAAGAAGGATTTTATGAATAACTCTTCTTTTCTTATTGCACACAGACCGCTCTGCACTGGGCTGCTAAGCATGGCAGCGAGGACATGGCCACTCTGGTGGTTAATGCCGGTGCTGATGTCAACACCAAATCAGTGAGTGCAATTTTTATTTTTTCATATTTAAATACTAAATAATTTTAAAGGAGCACTCAGCAATTTAGTATTGCACATGGACTATTTGAATTGTATTGTGGGTACACATTTACTACAACTGAAGGACTTTAATTGTGACCAAAAAGTACATTTTAATAAAAAACAATTCCGAGAGCTTGGTGATCTCACTTTCTCACACTATTTTTATTTTTTGACAATGACTTTAAAGGGGCACTTAAGCTAATTAATGCTGCATATAAGGAAATAGTCAGAAATCAAGCAGCAGATATCTTGACTTTTAGTCCTTAATGTGAGTCAAGCACAAAAGGTTTTGGATTCTACATTTCCCATAATGCAACTCAGTAGCATCTTTCACATAGAGCTCTGATGTCCTGTTCTACGATCTTGTGGAACTCAATAAGGATTTCATTCATTTCTTTCATTCATTCATTCATTAAAAAGTGAAAAGAACAATTTCCTCTAGGAGATTAATGATATATATATGTACCTATAATAAGTATATATTCTTCATCAGTTGCTCTCTGAGACCAATTGGCTCCACAACAGCAGCAGCACCTTTGTGATTTTAACAAAGTTAAACAACGATTACTTATAAGACTGCAAAAAGTCCCATGAAAATGTACAAGCACAGCAGCAAGGGTACATCATAGTATAGGGTATGTCATAGTTACTCGGCTTCTTCCATTTCTACAAAAAACTCTCCTCTAACGCTCCCAACAGTTTAGCTGTAATCTCTGCGTTTGATTCTCTTTGACCTGCTGACACGTGCGAGCTAACCACGACGCCTTGACTTGCTCTCGGACTCGGCTCTTTTGTTGAGATGTGACGTTTAAACTGCAATAGCCTTGAGACATTAGACATTGCCTGTCTGATAAATTCCCTTATCTTACACACTCTCAGCCCCAAGACTTAATATCACATATCTGAAATATCAAATCTAACTCAAGCTATCCGTGATGACATCCCCGTGGTTGTTTTTTCACAGAGTGAGAACTGTTGTACTCTCCGTGAATGTCTAACTGTGCTGCAGTTTGGTTTGCTGTGCACAATCACTGATTTCTCCATGGTATTATTCTGTCTTGCAGCATGTGAGTATCCAGGTCTTTATCAGGAAGTGACGGGTATGTAGTGACAACAACAACATGGCTGCTGGTTTCTTTTTCTGTGCCCCTCGGTGATGTAATGTTCCTAAATGATTTGTATGGAACTCCAGCTGTGCAAATGTATTGCAGCAGCACGTGTTGTTGAGCTGCGGGAGTACTCCGCTAATAAATCATGTCATGTCATGTTAATTGTTTCCCAAAACAGTGCCAGCATGCACAACTCTGAAACTATGCAATTTTCAGCGAATTACCAAGCAATTATGTTTTTATCATTATCTTGTGTTTCCATAACCTTTCCTAATTTGTATTTTTTTTTTCATGCTGTTTTCATTGGCTGCGTTTGGGCCTGGGAAACTCTAGGGGGTAGGTACTAAACCCTTCCAGCTCTCTGCCGCAGTTATTCTCCTGAAATGAACACAAAGTAAAAATGTCAATTTTAAACTGGCGCAGCTTTCGGTGTGTCGATGGTGTGTTTGCATGCCAGGTTGCATCACCACTGACTCCAAAAAGAGGATAATTCTCAACTTAAGAATACACGTTTTTGATTTTCTTTATGCATGTTTTCCTTTTGTTTTACTCTTGTTTTTGTTCCACAGGGATATACACCTTTACACATTGCAGCGTTACATGGTCATCGGCATATTCTAGACCTTCTCATAGGGACATATGGTAACAATTGCTTTTATTTAACCTGTTTGTTGCAGGGATAGCTTGATTTAATGTAAAATACTTGATTTCAAAGTGCAATCAGTGTCAATCAGTTTAAGAGTGACAGCAGGTTCCAATCTTACATGGGTAGTTATGTTTATCTTTGGATCATGGCTTGTTTCTTAAAGCTTTAGGTGTAAGGTATCAGTGAAGTAGCTTACCTGCTGCCCCCCATGGCTAGTCTCAGTTTTCACAGATTTATTTTTTTCTGTTATCAGGGGCTAAAGAAAACTTAAGGGACTACAGCGGCCATCTTGCATGCCATTATCTGAACATCAAAGATCCAGAGGGTCCAGAGGAAGACTGCGAGCTGCGTGAGTGTCTCATACTGGTGCTGCTGAATTTCAGATTATTTCATTTAATCAAAATGTTTTTATGCATTTGTTTTAATTTACTACTTAAGTGGTTTCTTGTTGTTCCTATTATTCTGTTGGATCTGTCTCTGTTTGGCCATTCCCTGAAATTATTTTATTTTGTTTAGCACTGAAGCACTTTATATATCTCTGGTTTTACTATAGAAATAAAGTTTTCTGCCTGAAGTACATGTGACTGACATTGAAATTAGATAAAAGTTAGATAAGAAGATCATTAACACTGTACGGCAAATGGGAAGCTACAAGCCAGCAGCCAGTTAGCTTAGCTTAGCATAAAGACTGGAAGCAGGTGGCCTGGCTCTGTCCAAAGGTAACAAAATTTGTTTGTTAGCACCTTTAAAACTCACAAATTAACATGTTGTATCTCCTGGAAAAGTGTAAAAACAACAATTTGCAGTTTAATGTGCCAAACTACTGCACCCAGGCAGTCTTTATGCTAAACTAACTATTAACTAACTTATATGCGAGTGGTATAAATTCTAACTCCTGGTATGAAAGCAAATAAGTGTATTTCAGCACAATATCAAACTATCCAAATTGTTTTTTTGTTGTGTCTGAAAGTTTTATCTCGGACACTATCCTTTACTCTAGGCGTGCACTTTGGAAAAAACATCCTCGCATTTCAGTTCTGAAAACCTTAAAAAACGAATATCTCAAAACTACTCTGATAGAATCGTGATTTTCCCAAATCAGTACATTTTTGTTTCTTGTGATTCCAGCGTTTCAAGTCAGTCAGGCCAGAGAGCGGAACAGGAACAGAAAGTTGGTGTCGTTGTTTCACTCCAAGAAGAAGTGGGGCTCAGCAGAGGAGCTGGCTCCGATAGAGGAGGAGAGGACGGCGACACATCAGCTCGTCGTTCCAGCATTTAGACCCAGAAAATTCTCCCGCTGAGTAAAAACGACACACCAGGGGCGATTTCTGTTAGCTCTCCTGCACTCACACACACCCTAATCCTTAGATTCATATATATCGACACATATTATGTAAACCTACATGTATATACAAAGAAAGTGTTATATTTATTATGTACAGCACATGTTGACACTTCACGCCATTCAAACCTTTGCTTACTGACGCACCTAAACTCATGCTTTAACATAGATGATGTTGTAGATGATGCCATGCTTATACGTGTATTATTAATATAAATGCTCACCATGAAAGTATTACTTGAAGCCTTTAAATTTTAATGAATGTCGCCAATTAGAGCCTGACCGATATATATCGATACTGACCTATTGTGGAGATGTCGGTATTAGCGTATATGATATCCGATATGCGCAGACATGAAAACTGTTTTTTTCCAGCATATAATGCAGAAGACAATGCTTGCATTAATATTTTGGCACTGTGATTTACAGTAGCGCGGCAAGCAGCAGTGTAAGAGAGAAGAAGCAGCTCTCAGCAATGTCAACTAGAATTGGTTGACAATGTGTATGTTAAATTATTTAACATGTTAAAGAAAAGTTATTTGTTGAAGAAAACAGCCTCCTGAGTACCTTTGTAAAGTCATAGTCTCATAGAATAGGTCTTTTGTCGGCTCAAACATTCACTATATCGGCCGCCATATTGGCAATCAGGGAATCTTTCCCTTCTAAAATCGGTATCGGTCGGGCTCCAGTGCTAACTGTTACATATGCCTTACAATTTTAAATGAGCCGTGCCACATAGTCTTCATTTGTGTTACACTGAGTTTTACTCTGTAAAAGTGTCCAGATGATGTAATTCTTTCTCAGTGAGAAGTTAAGGATAAGGCTGGAGATATTTTTGTTACTGTCAACAAATCCAATGAAAAACTGCAAAAGAAACACAATGTGTCAATCTATTTGTTGATAACTTGCTGACTTTCCTATCCTGTCTGTGGCTCCCAGCCCCTCCCAGTAAAGCCTTCACAGCTGGTCACAAATACATACTTTCACTTTAAAAAAAAAAAAAAAAAGCTACTTAAACAGCTAGGCATTGTAGTTTTTAGCAAACATTACTCAAACAAGAGTAAATAGTGCATTTGTTGTTTGGGGATGTGGTGCTCTATTGAGTATTTCTGCCCAGTTTCACCCAGTGAAACAGTGTGGCTCATTTATGTGTGTGTTGCGGCAAAGAGAACATTTATCAGGCTTTAGACACACACACACACACACACACACACACACACACACACACACACACAAAGTTTTCTTAGAATTTGTTGACAACAAGAAGAAGACTGAAAATAACCAGACTGGTGGTCTGAAATCATCTGTAGTTAACACTAGGCTGAAACACAAGCTGTTACCTTTTACAAAGCCATTGATTTGGATTCATGTCACTGTGGCATTATAATCAATTTGCAGAGACACTACAGCTGATCAATTCACTTTTTAAGAAGCAAGACCCCTCCACAGCATTTTTAATGTTTTATTTGGGCACCCTCCCCCCAATATCTTCAAATAATATAAAAGTATTGGTTCAATTCCATTAATAACTAACAAAGCTAAGAATTAAGAATTTAAGATGGTGTTCACTAATCTTTACATTTTAAGGACTTAGTTAGGATTTAGTGGCATCTAGCAGATCGCAACTCCCTCGCTGCACCCTCCCCTTCCAAGGGCGATGGAGAAACTATGGTGGCCGTGAAATGCATGAAAGTTTCAAAATGGCCTAAATGTTACATAATATGTTGATGCAATAATAATTTTCAGTATTTTTGGATTTGATCCTCTTTTTTTATGTTTACAATTATTGTGCAACGGGAAATTGAAAATAAATACAAATCTATGGTGAGGAAAAATCTAAAGATTTCCCCAAAAAGTCAGATATAAGCAATTAGAAAAAAAATACATAACCCTTCCCCTTTTCTGACTGGCCTCGCTCCTTAATAATTTTCCTACAGTCCTCAATGGGGAAGAAAATCTTATATATTTTTAAGTTTAAATCTGAGTTTATTTAGTTTTTTCCTGGGTTGTGAATCTCTCCTTTTTGCAGCTTTGTTACTGGATTTAACTTCCTTCGAAACTCTAATGTCAAAGTGGTGATTGTGCTTTAATTCCCTGTTCCACCCCCCCGTGTATTAAAGTGCTGCGTTAACTTTTGCAAAGGGTATTTGCACTATTACATCATGAATCAGTGTCTTTCGTTTAAAGGGCTTTTTTGTTGCTTTAGGCATAATTGTCATGTGTTTGAAAAGCGGATCATGGTAACTATTTGTTTAGAATGTAAAAGCTACAGTTAGGTTTTTTTTCCAGTTAATCGTATAATCTAAACTAAAAAACTTGCCTCTGTTACATCTTTTGCACAATATTTATATAATGAAGATATTTTGGTATTAAATGGTATTTTATATCAAACTGTATACCTGCATTTTTTTTGCACCTTCATTGTTCGCTTTGAACAGAGTAGTATGTCATTGTGTTTCTACGTCACTGGTACACAGGAATAATCTACATCAAACTCCAATCTGTGTGTGTGAGCAGCCAGTCACTCAGTCCAGTCTCTCCCTATGAAGCAGAGGAGAAGAACAACTTGTGATAGTGCTTTTTTTCCCTCCTTTCTCTCAATACAATAACCCTGGTTTTTAAAGCTGCCTTTGATCTTACTTTAACTACCTGACTTTGTGGGCTACAGATGGAGTAAATATGGGTCCTGCTAACTCTCCATACGGCTTTAGACCTTAATTCCTGATTAGCTGAAAAGGGCAGCACTTGCTTTTGGGTCTTGGATATCAGACAACACAGAGGGGAACAGAGGCAAGTGTTTTTGTGCTTCATTTTTGAAGCGAGGATGTTGGGGGGATAAGAGGGAGTTTCTGTAATAGATACTTATCTTACTGCCCTCAAGCCCCTCAAACAAAGTCCCCCTCTGAAGAGATTATAACCCAGGGAGGGCACATTAACTCTAATCCGATGCTTTGAGGCCTCGCACCCCCCTACCACCCTCTGCCCCACTTATTTCAACCCTTCTGTTGTTGGGGGGCTACCTTGTATCTAGTGCATGTATGAGTAGGGCCTGTGGCTACACACGAGGGTTGTGAGTGTGTGTGTGCATGTATGTGTGTGTTTGTGTGTGAGTCAGGGGGGTGGAGTGACTGTTTCAATAGCACGCTGACTCTAATGAAAAGCATTGAGGGGTGCATACTGCTGTGTAACTGATTCCTCTCTCTGAAGAGATTAGGCGCTACATTGTTGGTTCAGTTGCTCATTTCCATGAGAGCACAGCCTCCCACCAGCGGCTGCTTGGCTTTGTTATTTTGAGTTGGAAAACACAGAGCCCAATGTCCCTGGCTTCCTTGTTACCATTGTTTCACAAATAGGCCAAAATGTAGATGTCACGTCACAGATGCCCAATAACCTCATTAGCTGCTCACTGTGAGGCTATAGAGAGAAAATGATAAATGCATGAACTTCAGTTTGGTCAACTGTATGAAGAGTGTGCGTAAAATTTTGTTAACGCTACTCGTAAAGCCTTTTGTTTCCCTGGAATAATAACAATGTTAACGAGGTAGAGAATTTTAGATAGATAGGAATAACTAGGAATGTAACGATATACTGCGAGACAGCATGTGAGGATTCAAATCAATGAAGGAAAAACTAATCAATCGAGGTTATGAAGCCGCAATGACTTCAGTTTCACTTCACAAAAGGAAATATACATTGTTTGGCACAGTTTACACTCTACACCAGAAATAAAGAAGGATTCAAATCATAATTTGTCTGTCTAACTGTATCAAATTGAGTGTCGAGTGTATTGAGTGAAATAACCCTCACAGTAACGTCTTAGGCAAAGAGAAACGGCATCTCTGTGCAACTGAGGAGGAAAACCTGTGTGCAGTGCCATGATAATGCAATTCATAGCAATCATAAACAGTTTTTAAGCAGATAAATGGTTTATGAAACACTATACTGTAGCTGTAAGCAGATATAACTCCTCCTGTGGGCACCAATAAGTGGAGGCTGGTGTATGAACAGAGATCATAGGAGCAGTTACTGTCCTTAAAGCTGCATACAACTACTTTATAGTGTGTAAACCATTTATTAATTGTTTGCATACTGCTTAGAATTGCTTAATAGGGGGACTTGAAGTGTTATCAGTAAAGAAATGAACTGTATTAAGAAGATAAATGCAAAGATTCAGACTCAGAAATAACCCATATGGCTTCACCTTGGGAAGGAAAAATGGCATCCTGCCTTTTTCATGCTCTACATACGTGCAGGGGAACTATGTAGAAACAGGGTGCAGCGAATTAACAAGCTGATCTGCAACAACGAGCACACCGGGGAGGCCGCTCTGACCGGGCTCCAGCTAACTGGGCCAGGGCTCTAGCTGAGGGATCCTGGGGGCCCAGCACCCACCTACCGGGGCCTGACACAGGGAGACACCAGCAGCAGCACCAGCTGTCACACTGGCCATCACGGCCCAACCAACGCCGCCTGTCACTCACCCAGCGGAGGGCCGTCAATCAGCCTGCACCCAGGAGGGAGCTGGGAGGCGGGCCACTGCCCGGCCCTAAACAAAGACATACTTACATTTGCAAGCGGTTTCAGCGCCACTACCATTTTGAAAGAATGATAGAGTGGTCCTGATAAGAGTAATGACAAAGGACAAAGAGTGGAAGGGGGTCTGGGGAGAGGGGGTCAGATAGTAAAGAGGTGGGAGAGCTTGATAACATTCACACTTTGCTTACATCTCTCCATTTGTGTTGGTGCCCCAGGAAAATCTCATTAGGAAGGAAAATTGCAGTTCTGGTTGAAGACCATGATATATTTTTTGCCAGTTGAGCTTTTCACTTTATAAAATCATCTTAAATTTTAGCTTTAAATGTTTCTTTGTTGGGATTTTGATTTGTGGATATATTTAAATGTTCTGTCGAAATACCCTAAACACTTTTAAAATAGACAATTTTCATCTTTTCCTTCAGCTTTTTGAATGTCTTTGCAGATTTTCACATAATATCCTTAAAATAAAATAACAATTCCCCCCTCCTCTGGCTCAATTTCGAAGAATCAACTTTCTCTCCTTTCATATCTGGTGCAGTAAAAAATAAACTAACAAGCAATAGGTGTTGAAGACTGCGGATTCCCTTTAGGCTTTTGTTGTCTTGTTCACACCTACCTATGAGCTATTCTAATTACATGTTTAGTCCCTTTGTTGGCTCGCAGGTAGGGGATTGCCTGTAATTGAGGTCACACCTAAACCTTTTGTCCTGACCTGCTCATTAGTCATCACTGTCATTCTGCATTTTTACCCAAAAACCAGGCCCTTACTTGACTTAACTTAATTGTCTGTGTCTGTGAGTTATAATGTGGAATATGCAGAGGACTTGCAGATAAAGCAGATAGCAGACATACGGCACTGTTCCAATACAGAGGAATGACTCAGGTGTTATCAGAGATAAAGATAATTTCATCCTCTTTGCTATCTTGTACTGTATCTCTTTCAGTGCTGAGGACAATCGTCTTCCATTTGGCCACTTCTCTCTCCTGTAAACGACTGACATCCTAACGGCAAACAGCACAAACTCGACCTGTCAGCGCAAGACCAACACCTGCATTGTGGTGGAGCTGCCAAAAGAGGAAGAGAATGAAAAGACGATCTACAAGAGGGACAAAGGCTGCGGCCCTGAGCTGTTTGTGTTGTGAGATGTAGACTACTGATGCCATAAGCCTCCTTCTCTTTGCACTCTGCTCGGTCCATTGTTGCTCTTGTTCAAATTTGCTTTAGGTTCTGTGGACCCCGCCCAAATAAATTCCTTCTTTCCCTCCACCTTCACCACTTCTTCAGTATCTCTCTCTCTGCACATTTGGGTCCACGATTGTACATTAGTCTACACTCAATGATATGTCATAATATGAGAAACACCTCTTCGGATAACCAGTAACAGGGCTAAAGTGGGAGAAAGAACACAGGAGAGGTCAGCTGATTGTTTTCATTATTAATTAACCTGCAAATTATTTGTTTGATAAATACATTTTTCGGTTGAAAAATGTGAAAAAATGCAACTTTGCAGAGCTCCAAATGACGTCTTCAAATGTCTTGTTTTGTCCAACAAACAGAAGCAGCAACCTGATAATGTTGCTTCTTTCTTTCTTTCTTTCTTTCTTTCTCGGAAACAATGCTAGAAACAATTACTCCATTCAAAATAGTTTCTGTCAATCAACTTATCAATTAATCGACTAATGGTTTCAGTTCTGGTCAGCAGCATTTCCTCCAGAATCAATCATCCCTCACAGAGTGCAATTGAAATACACAATAGCATTCACACCACAACAGAAATCACAACACGTTCATTTAGGAGAAACGTTTTTTTTCCAAAACACCTAAAGGAGAACAAGTCCCCTGCCACATTTTTCATTTCAACAGCTTCAGCACAATCCCCTCAGAGGCTGAAGTGGTTTTGTTTGAGGAGAGAACAGAAATCTGCAAATGAGAGGAAACAACACTGTTCATTAAGAGGGATCAGTATTGTAACAGTATCAGCAGCAAAATGTAATTAAAGACTTAAAATTAAAAGTACTTATTAGCCTGTGCAGCAGAATGACTTCGATACGATGTATTACATTATTGGATTATCGTCACTAATGCGTAAGATCAGATCAGATAAGAGAGAGTTTATTGTCATCCATCTGTATACAGTGCAGCACAGAGAGGAATCAAATAGCGGTTTTACTGGTCCTGGTGCAAACAACAAGATACAAAACCCAGGTACAAGACAGGGTGTAGACGTGTAGTGCAATACGCAGGACAACAACACAAACGTTATACAAATAGAAAAATATAAGTGAACATGTTTAAATATGTTCGGACTTTGTTGCAACAGGTTGAGGTTGAGCACATTTGAACTACTTTTTTTTTTTTAAATCTCTGATATTTTATACAGATGTTCAGCTTTAAAGTAACTAGTTACAATAGCTGTTGAGTAAATGTTGTCAAATAAAGCACATGTATCCTAACATTGTACCACTGCTCATTAACTTTTTCTTATGTTTCTCTTTTTTCACTCTTTTTTTCTGTAAACATTAAAAGTGAGATCAATGATTTCTCCAGAGAGTTCCTTTCAGTAAATGACTACTTGCAGATATTGCATTCACAGATTTATCTTTATAGTTTTTCTTCTGTCTCATTCAGTGCTCTACGGCTCACACACAGACACATTAAAGTACATTAAAGTGCATTAATGCTAACTTGCGTCTTTGTATTTCAAACAATACAACACAACAGAGGTCAACAGCACCACAACGAACAGTCCTTAAAATGACAATGACGTCAAGTCAACTCCTCCCTAAAACAGTTTACATTATAACTTCCATTAAGGTTGAATTCATCGCAGGACTTTTGTATTAGCTTCCACTGGTTTCAGCTACCTTTACCTAATAAAATGACAACTGAATGTAAATTCCTAATAAACATGAATCAGTGTTATATTTGCAAGCTCAATTACTTCTCAACTGTTTCAAATCATTATAAAAATAGAATTAAAGAGGCAACCACCCCAAATTACCTTTAGAGATTTCTAAATTTGTGAATATTGTGTGTGTGTGTGTGTGTGTGTGTGTGTGTGTGTGTGTGTGTGTGTGTGTGTGTGTTTACATATTAGGGTAATGTTAGGCTTAAGCATTACAAATGAATTCCCCCACTCACTTGTACATGCAGGTTTTAGTAACATTAAGGGTCCTTTAAATGCCTTTAAATCAAAGAAAAAGCTGAAAAGAGACATTACTGAAGTTAACCATGTCTCATGTCACTGTGTCAGTTTTAGTCATGGTGGCAGACCAGCAACTTAAGAAACCCCACTTACTGAAGCAGAGGGAGTGAGAATTATAGAGTAAATAAAAGAGGCATCCTGAGCTTACAGCATTTAAAATATAAACTTGGACATGTCGAGTCTACATTTTGGATTTGGAATAAAATGCAACTAAAAGAAGGAAAAATAATCGAAACTGAAACATAAATGAGGATAATCAATTTAAAAGGAGACGAGTGTAAATGTGATATCTTAATACTCGTCTTCAGGTTTCATCCCAGCACGTTTCGAATAGACACGTTTTAAATATGCTGTGTCTACCTATCACCCTTTAAAAGTACCACTACACCTCTTAATACTGTTAATATAATAATCAAAATTATGCAAGATAAGCGAGGTGTGTTGCTCCTTTGAACTCAAACACTGAGCTGAACTTTGGCTCGTTTGAAGGGGGACAGTGGAATAAGAAGTGTAATCTTCTCCTCTTATCTCTAACAACCCCCCCTCCACACACACACACACACACACACACACACCAACATTAGCATCTGTTATCTCACAATTATCATATACATTAGTCAACACCTGTTTCACTTAACCTCGTTTAATTAGGGCCATTGAAACGTTGCGCTTCACCCAATACAATGCCATCCGACATGTAAAAGGGCAGTTTGTTATGGTTCAGTCAATAAATTAACAAATAAAAAAGCTATAGCTCTGAGGCTTGTGAGGCTAAATGACAACTGTTATATGCTTTATGCATTTTCCTAAAGATCTGCAAGAAGTTTATTTTGGAGAATGCGAGGGAATCTTTCTTAGCGAAGCTTTTACGCGTGCGTAAAAGACATTTTGTGTTTATTAGGATAATTTAATGCGACTGAGATGATTAATTCAATTCACAAAACTACAGATCTGTAGGTGATGAAGTGTCAGAAGCGACAGTGCAGACTGGCAGGATGTTGTTAACTGAATTCAGGTCATTTTCTAAGCTCTCCGCCGATTAGTGCCAGACGCGAGAAGTGTTAGATTCGTCATAAAAAAAATACATCAAACCGGTGTGAGCTTCCATGTCGTGAAAACAAAATAAAAACATCATAAAAACGATTTAAACATAGAAATGGAATGTTTTAAAATGTGAAGTCTTCTCTTTATGAGATGTGAAGTGTTAAAAAGACAGAATGCATATTTTGTGCTGAGACTAATGATAAAAACGAAAAGACTCAATATAAGTTGTTTGGCTGATGGTTAATTCTGTGAGTCTTCATTCACCTCTCCAAAGAAAAAAGGTTGCATTTGAATTGAAACTTCAGCTCTCTCCAGAAATCAGTGCGTTGCGTTAAGTAGCACATATTTAGCCTCTCCAAGAAAACGCTAAAAGGAACAGCGGAGGGCTTCTTTGATGGGATTTATTGCCAGTGAAAGCTGTAGGTCTTTTGAACGTAGCTGTCAGTCAATACCAGAGGGACCTCCCCCATCCTCCCCCCGCACACACCCGCTGGCAGCTGACTGTGTATAAATAGATCCAGGAGGTTGGGTTGCCACTCAAACTCGAATAGCTGGGACGCAGGAAAGATGCCCGCATCGCAAACTGGATTTGGCAACTTCTTCTTTGAGAGGAACATCAGCATGCCGACTGGATATCAGATTCCGGTGCTGGGATGCCCACCGGGTTCGCAACAGCAGCAGGCTCAGCATCTGGCAGCGATGGCAGCTGGGGTTCCCATAACGTACTCAGGACTACAAGGATACAACTTTATCCCCTATCCACACCACAGGCACATCACACACATGGTGAGTTGATCATACACAAAAGTATTTCAGTCATGACATAAAAAAAAAAAAAAAAACTCAAAGGCTTTGTGGGTAATCATTACAACCTACTTTTAACAACTGATCATGATCATCAGGCTGTGTACTCACACACCGCGCTGTAATTAAGTTATGCCTATCAACTGAACTCATGTAAATATATTCAGGAGGATTTTCCTTCATTGCACTTCTTTGTATACCAGTATCACTCACTGAATTGTGCGCTCTGGGTCAAAGGGTCGCCGACTCCGTGCGTAATTTCTCGCTCTAAAGTTCCCTTTTTCTGTTTTTCCAGAACAACGGTTTCGACTTGAAGGCCGCCTCTCCCTACCATCACGCGCTCCTGGCTCGCGGGGGAGCTTTCTACCCGCCGTACCGCCCGGGAGCAGCCGAGGACCCCGGTAGGGTCGCCAAGGTGGCCACCCGAGAGAGCACCGGGGCGCTGAAGGCCTGGCTGAACGAGCACCTGAAGAACCCGTATCCGACCAAGGGTGAGAAAATCATGCTCGCCATCATCACCAAAATGAGCCTCACGCAGGTCTCCACCTGGTTCGCCAACGCGAGGCGACGCCTGAAGAAGGAGAACAGGGTCAGCTGGGCGTGTAAGGGCAAATCAGATGAGGAAGATGAGGAGCAGGAGGGGGAGAGCGACGAGGACGACGGTCCTCTGCAGAAATGCCATTTGGATGAGCGGGATGAGGCAGAACCTCAAACTGAGCGCGCAGACGCGGATGAGCAGGTCGACAGCGCGTTGGACAGCTCGGCACCTGTGGATGCGCGTTGTTTGGAGGTGCAGCCGAGCAGCAAGCACGAAGACAGGGAACTTGCACTTGTCAAGAAAGTTGAAAAGAGTGACTCTGATCACACGCCATCCGCTTTGGAGAGTAAAGAAAACATTGCCAGCCAGAAACCCAAAATCTGGTCTTTGGCAGAAACAGCCACCTCAGAGACTGTGAAGAAACCTTTGGACAGTATTTACCACCCGGCCGGGAAACTGTGGGCTGAGTGGGCTTCGAGAAACGGGCTGTTTGTTCCATCATGCTACACCACGCATGAAATTGTCTGAGCGGCTATTCAGACTCAAATGAGAGACACTGTCCACACCTTTTGCACTTTAAACATTCAAACCTCAGGGATCTGATCATCAACTCCTGAAGTTTGCAGTGAAATTTAAAAACAAAAATCTGTTTTGAGACCAAAGACTAAAAAACATGTTATTGTAAATAAATGTAGATGTATTTTTCCATCACCAACCTGTAAATTATGTTTCCTTTGTCTAATCATGAAGAAATATTTTTGCTTAAATAAAAGTTCAGCTTCTTGCGAAATCCTGACATGTTTCACTGGTGTGTATTTGACTTTGTTTAGGCAACATATTGAGTAGGAAATGGACAAATGAAGCCATATTGCAGCTTTTTTTTCAGTTATTTCAGAGTTTAGAGTTTATGTTAACAAAGGCTTGGCACAGAAGAAAGCACTTTCTTCATTATTAACAAATAATCTAATGTAACACTTGAGAAGTCATCTTATTTATGTAAATTGATGAGTACAAGAACAGTATCGGCCACCCTAGAAGTTCAGGTTTCTGGTCAGCAATTGTTGCTTTAACTTTAAACATTTTAAAATATTACACCTCAAATTTCTTAAATCCCTGTGTGAATGCAAGTGGAAGCTTCTTTTAGCCACCCCCCCTCGGGTACAGTGTAAAATTCACTTTAGATGAGCCATCAGCAGCAGAGCCCGCAGGCCGTTCAAGGTGTTAGTAGAGTTCAGGGGATTGGCTTCACTATCAATCACACAGGTTCCCATGTAAATTCAAAGGGCTGTACCTCCATTAATCCGGGGATAATGAGAAAGCCCCTGGGAGCAATCCAGCCTGAAATGCAGTTGCCTTGTCTTCTGGCCTCACCTCTCCATGCAAATCCCTACAAACAGGAACACACAGAGGGAAGATTAGCTCTTATCTGAGCCCCCTTTCCTCACAGCACACTGATGAATACAATATAATGTCACTAAACTTCAAAACAAAATGTAAAGAACTACTTAGAAAAAACCGCTGCTTTTGTTTCAGACTTTAACAATTCCCACTTAATGACACTTCTATTTCCAGTTGGAGTGTTAGAGAATATGAAGGGCACTGTAGAGACACAATGTGATGCTCCATGAACCTCTAGCGCCCCTCTGAGGAAATCTCCAGTAACTACAGCCCGACTTCTTCCATTAGAGCAATGTTTTTAATACAGTGGGGAGAGAGAGCAGGTGAAAGCGACAGGTGCAGCCAAACAGTAGCTTAGTTCTTGTCGTTTGGCCAATGTTATCAAAACGCACAGCTCATGGAAGCAAATAAGGGAACTTTAAAACCCTCAATGGCGGCCATTTGCGCCCAAAACCAGGCTCCTTTATTGAGTAATAACTTAGTTCAATCTGAACACACCTACATGACAGACATATTTTTAGATTCAGTGTGACTTACGCTTTCCGAAGACACCAATATCTCCAATGCACCACGAATACACGTCCACATATCCGCTTAGAAATCACTCCTCAGAACTACAGAACTCGCCTGAGAATCTTCGTGTTTTTAAGTTTTCTTCAGTATCAAAGTAATGCAGTGACAGCTGTCTGTACATACACGAGTGCAATGGACACAGGAGCTGCTTGTAGCTACTTCGGCACACTTTTAATGCTGCCAATTTTTACGAAATCGTAACAAATACAAGCCAAACTAACTGGACTTAAGCTGCAGCCCACACGATAACTCACAGCTGAATCCACAACGTTATACTTCCTGTTTACACCCCCTAAAGCATTATGGGAGCTGTCTCTAATTTAATTAAAGTCCTGCATCAAACGGACACACAGCAGGGAAAATAAACACTCTCAGGGTTTAAATGTCAAGTACCGTACATTTTAATGCAAATAAAAACACTTTTAAATTACATGCTGTTTCCATACACAAGCATTGCCGTAACACATCTTTACCTTTGTACAATTATGTACAAAATGCAAGAATTGACATAAAAGTTGTCATAATTCAAACAAACACACAGTGAATATGAGCCTGCCACCAAAAAAAACACTACCAACTTAAAAACTAATGCTCACTGGCCCACTAGCTTTTAATATTGTTACACTACAACTTGGTCATTTCAGCACATCATTTAAATTCACTGGAAACACTTAATGTGGAGAAATATGTACAACTGAAACATAGAGGCAACAATACAAACAGGTTACACTCCCTGGTATCAACAATGGAGACCTTAATGGCAGCTGTTTTCAGTCTGTTAATGTTTGAGTTTGCGATTCCTGTCTGGAGAGGACGTATGTTTTCCCATTCTCCTGTGTCACAAAGTTTCCGTTTTCAGTGAGACGTTGGCCCATATCCGATGACATCTCTTGGCTCGGCTCGTCCTCGTTTTCCACCGGTGTCCTCAAAGAGCTCTCTTCTTGTGAGGACAGCATCTCAGGCGACATGGATTCTTCTTCGTTATCGGTTGGTTGTGTTATTAGTTTGTGTCCTGGCAGGTGCACCTTTTCTTCCATACACGATTCCACACAGCCCTACGAGAGAGAAACGGTGTTGAGATATAGAAATATTAGAAATACAAAATATTTCATTTTTAAGCTTTGGGAATGTATGTACGTAATGGAAGTAATTTCTTATGCATTTAAGACAACAGTTTATGTTCACATGCACTAAATTGATCAGATCACTCCACTCCAAATTTTCACATAAACATAAAACCTGGTTTTCTTTTAGGGGATTAAAAAAATGTAGGTTAAGGGATTACGAATAACCCCCTAACTACTGTGCTGTAGACCCTAAATAAAATGCCATTTAAAATATAGATAAAATATAATAAGACTGGAAACAAAAGGAAAACAGCTGGCCAGGGCTCTGTCCAAAGGTAAACAAAACATAGCCTGCTGTTTTTACACTTTAGACCCAGGTTGGCTGGTTCTCCCTGTTTTCTAGCCTTTATGCTAAGCTAAGCTAATCACCAACTGACCGTATCTTCATATTTAGTGTGCAGATACATAAGTGGTATTGATCTTCTGATTTAACTCTAGGCAAGATGCAGAATGTGAGTATTTCCAGAAATGCTAAACTATTCCTTTAAATGTGCAAATCACAAAGAGACTTCAGTGGGAAATTAACATCATGTTCGAGTGTAACATTGTTTTATCCTGTCAGCTGCTGGCAGTAATCAACTGAATGTTGATAATCATTCACAGAAAATAGTCTTTTTGAGAGAATGTCAACTTTAAATGCAATCATTTGCCATGTTTAGGGAGTACACCTGTTTATTTAAGTATATATTCCGCAATATAATGTTGCTGGTGTTTTTTTTCCTTCATCCCAACACTATATGGATTCAAGCCCTAATATAGCAGTCAACAACGAAGACAAAAATCATATTTACCTTTAAATTTCCTCTCGCATCTCGTTGACCTATCACGAAAGTAAGAAGAAGAGAGAGAACATGAGTACATTAAGTGGATTACTGAAACATTACCTCATGAAACATGTTATAAGACAGAGTGTTTTGTGTACAGCGTACCATATTTTCGGCAGACAATGAGTACAGCAATGACTATTACCAATAAGGCACCAATTATTGATATAGTGATCACGAGAGCATGGTTCCGTTTGGTTTCCTCTGTAAGACAAGAAAAAAAAAAAGCCATTAGGCACAGATCGATCCTTCCACTGGTGTCTAACCCGCACTCATGATGTATTATTTCCTATAATACAAGACAATTAGATCAATTGAGTAGAATATAGGTATTTATTTAAAAGAATATAGAACTTAATACATTAATGTCCTCCACAACAGGGAAGCACGTCAATGAAAAACATACCTGTAGCACATTTGCATCTTAGCAGAAGAAGCACAAACAAGAAGGTGTGGAGAAAATAGGATTTTCATGCTTACTTTTTCATTCTAAAAAATCCAAACATAGTGGAGTGTACACGCAGATGTAGTGTTGATAAGTGTGTAAGTGAAAGTTGTTAATCACACACTCAAAACCACAGACCAACATAGACTAGCAAGATGTACCATCTCAACGCCTCCAGAGTTTCGTTATAGCAATCACTAACCACACAGCTGCAGCGGGAGAGATAAAACTTCATCCGCCTACACAAAACTTACCACAGATGGTGTCGGATATGTCTGTTCCGCTTTGTCGCTCATGCTGTCCATTCCCACATCTGCAGAGAATTTCACAGTGTTAAAGGATAATTCCTATCGTGACCAAACGATTAAGATTCAGGTGACTATTTGTCCTGAAGTGTCTAAAAAGAAGACGGCAGTTTGCTAATGTTATTGTGCATAGACACCTGGGCAACAAATGAAAGGAAAACAGAAGTCTCCAGAACATCTTCAATGCTTCTAGGCACAAGTCTTCTGTAAGTTTGGAAGCTTTTTAATCGCTTGAAGATCCAATCATCACTAAAGTGTATATGATGCAAGAGAGCCAATAAAAATGTAATGTAATGGTCAAAGCTGTCATGTTGCCATTTAAGGTATGCTGATTGATTCACACAGTCAACTCATGCATTGAGTAAACTGCAAAAAACATTCCACCTTAAAGGTTGCTGGTGGCAGCTGGTAGCCGGTGAGTGGCACAGGGAATTAAATAAGTTCTTTCTGCAGTCTAGCTGGATAATGTTCACTAGTAAAGATAAACAGGCAGCAAAACCTCATTTTATTCATCATTCAATGTGGTTTCCTCATTTCTGATTCACTGGAAACCTTATAAAACCAGCTTGTGCTGCATCCGCAATGCCTGAAGGAAATGAAAGTCTAGCGAATTTGATCATGTGGTCAGTTACACTTGACTAATGTATGTGAACTTGCCACTGTAGGAACAGTGGTTACGTATCTATCTCTGACTGTGAAGGCCATAACACAATTTACATAATTTTCATACTCATCAAACCATTTAGTGCCCTGTATGGAAGCATTTGTTATGTTTCTTCCTTTAATTATTCAGGTTTTTCCTCCAATTTGTCATTTTTATGTCCAATTAGGATTTGCTGAAAAAGTTAGCTGCTAGTTCTTTAGAGATGAGACTGAATGTAAATGTAGTCAATCCAGTGCAAGATGCTTAAGGTTAAAGTGAGCAACCAAAGTGCTTGTTGGCGCAAACAGAACCTTTTCCGTGTGGAATTCGGGGGCATCCAACATCCAACAATTTAAAAAAAAAAAAAACCCGGGTCCAGGTGTCCGGAGGAGGTAAGAAAGTTTTCAACACACTACTTTGATCCCTTTTAGGGGATCAAACAATCCAGTGTGAGGTTATGAATGCCTTTGAGGAGAGATTGTCCGAGTGTGTGCGCGCGGTTATGGTAAACCTGTACAGTTCCGACCACTCAAAGCGCTTTTACACTATGTGCCACATTCACATCGAACAAAAACTAACATTCATACACACTCACACCGATGCACAGTTCAGTATCTTGCCCAGGGATGCTTTGGCATGTGGCCCCAGGAGCTGGGGATCGAACCCACAACCTTCCGATTAAGGAATGACACTCTCTGCCTCTGAGCCACAGCCGCCCCCATACCCATTTGAAAGACAATCGTGTCTGTATGGCGGCCAGATGTGGTTAAAAGACCCATCGTATGAACTAGTCCTAATAGTGCTAATATAGGCTCACAACCTCAGCAAAGTTTTTGCAGTGCTGCTGCTCTCTCAGTTCATATGTCAATGTATCGGAAGTTCCTATACTTACTCTGTCCACTTCATACAGACTCCGCTCGATGAGTTCCCACTGGAAAATGTGCCTTTGGCGCATTTTTCACACACAGTGTCACGTGAATGATTGCCTGAAAAACAAAAGTGTGATAGCCAAAAACAGGATTTAGCACACTGCGAAAAAAAAATCTGATCACGTATTATATTCAATATAAATAAAAGTTTCACTTTGTACCTTTGGATTTAACCCCATATCCCGGTCCACAAACTGTATGCGGGACACAGGTTATGCATGCTTCAGCAGAGCAGTGAAATCCGTCTTTACACATGCAGATGGTTTTTTCTGTGCGTACGTGGTTAGGAGGCCTGAAGTTATTATCTGGAAGAAGAACAGACACGAGTTGTACCACGTCAAACATAAGTCTCTCAATAATGGGACCTGTTTTGTTTAATTTGTCTCATGTTCTTACTTGGGTCACAGTATGGCTGACGTTGACACTTCTGTTCACTTGTGTATTTATCTTGATAATCTGTCACCCCACAGTCTTGGCACACTGGTTGCTGACAAGTGCTGCTTATCGTCATGCTGGTCCCTGAAAAACATAGTGTTGCTTCATGGTGAAAATGCAGTACTGTGGAGTATTATTGTATTTAAATGTATGCGCTAAAGGGGGACCTGTGGCTTAAAGAATTAGTTTGACATTGTTGGTAATATGTTTATTCCCTTTCTTGGTGACCACTCTCAAATTCTTCTGTTAAATACAAAGCTACAGCCAGAAGACAGTTATCTTAGCATAAAGACTGGAGATAGAAGGAAAAAGCTACTCTGGCTCTTCCCAAAACTCAACCAGATGCATCCACCAGCACCTCTAAAGCTCACTAATTAGGTTATATCTGATTTGGGTAATCCATACAAAAGTCTACTGTTGGGGGACTATTTCTTGCCGGGGAGCAGTAAGCTTGTTGTCTCCTGGTTGTAGATGGTTGTAAACTTTCCAGAGTGCAAGATGACGTCTGAAAATGTCTTGATTGTTCCACCAAAAGTCCCAAATTCAAAAGATTCACTTCACATTTATTTAAATCAGTCAAAAGGAGCCAATCCTCTCATTTGATGAGGGATTGTTTTTCCTATTTTTGCCTGAAAAATGACTTAAGCAACAGTTATGAAAATACTTGACAATTACTTTTCTGACAATTGATAATCGATAAACAGACTACTTGTCTCAGGTCTACATGGATGTAGCTTCATATAACAGACAGAGATGATAGTGGTATTGATCTCCTCCTCTAGGTCTTGGAAAGAAAGTGAATAAATGAAAGTGAAACAGAATCCAATGAAGGAAAAGAGGGAAACTAAATGAAAGCAAAAGTAAATCAGTTAAGTCATCTTGAAATGTGCTGCCTTTTGTCATCTTTGTCTTCTACACACATTTCATGTTCATTTTGTATGTTCTTTTATTGTAAAGGCCCCTTAGGGACATGCACTGGAAATTAGCTGTAGTTATAAATGCTGTAATACATTGCTTTGGATAATTGTAAAACAGCTTTCTATATAAACTGTATCTGTTTATATCAAATAAACATTAAATAAAATGAATGAATTAGCTTTGTGTTATGGTAAATGGGAAACAAGTGACTCGGAGTGGGCCGCACAACACACCAGGTGGTGCTCCAAGGTCATCAAATACAGACCCTCTGGCAAACCATAATGTCGGTATTTGGCGACCTGGGAATGAGACAGCTATCTGTCTCCAGAATGACTGACCCCTCCTTTACTCACACATCTACTGGAGGAACTCATAATTTGTCGGTTAGGACCCTATTTTATACATTTTCTACATTGAGCAAATGGGACACAACCCCTCAACAAAGTCTGTGTGACTGCAGTCCAACGTCCCAGGGGTGATATTAACAAATGATCTAGTGACATTGTTAATATGTAATGTAACAAAGCCAGCAGAGGAGAAAGTGTTTACGTACCTGGACCACACATCTGACAGCACTGCTCATTCTTCTTATACTGCGTTAGCGGGTCGCACGGCTGAGCGGCAGTCTGCAAAAACAACTGTGTGACATAGAAAAAAAAATGGTTAGGCTTTGTATCCTCTCTTGTGATGTTTTTTCTTTGTCACGGCAGTTGGCTTCACTTCCTCAGACCAGACTGAGAGGAGCGTGACGGAAAGTCCCAAGCATTCAGCAAGCCTTTCAGTGTGAAACTCAATGACAGCCAGGTGCATTTCTGCTCTTTCTTTTGAGGGCTTTGCTATTAATATCATGGTTTTGCGTATTGGGTTTCAGACAAACTCATGTGTTTTCACCACAACCTTTAAGTCACCATAGAGGCTGCGGCGAAAACGAAAGTGAAAGTAACTTTTAACGCGATGTGCGCCATTGGGTGTAACCTTAATAATGTGCACAATTTCGACCAAAATACCCGAATAAACTATACTTATGAGGAAAGGATGGATGGAATAAACTAATGTAGTCTAGATTATAGCACAAGTAGAGGAAAAACATGTAATTGCGACGATGTAAAGTGAGCTACTTAGGCTACACTAACCCGATCAGCAGTCCAAATCTCTCTCTTTTTTGTTTTAAACAACGAAATACATGAATCATGTTACTCACTGTAAGAGCCCAAATCACCACCACCGGCAGAAACAGGTGCATCCTCATGAGTTGGTCTGGTAATCTCAACATGTTGCTCTCCGCTTCAACACCGAGCTGTCACCGAGGCTCCGCTGTGCTCTGCTCTGCTTTATCTGGCTATGAGGGTATTTCCTCCTCCGCAGTCGCAGTTAGGGGTAGTTTCCCATGTGACTTGACCATTTACTGTAAATTTGTACTATATCGTATTGTACCTGCCACGCTTTTGGGCCATAAAACTGTGCAGAGGTACTAGGATTCTCCTTATGTACAGTATCAATACCACAGCCGTGAAAATGTGCAGTTGGTTTTAGATAAGGAGAATATTTAAGTTAAGTAAGTCTCAGCAGGGGCGGATCTAAAGAAATAAACATGGGGTGGCAGAAATATATGATGATTGAATCGCAAAAACATTTATCAATATTTGCTTGGAAAACTACAGAAGCCCAGAACAGCCATGGATTTAAATTTTTTTTTTATGCACTGTTGCAAGTTTGTTTTCTCGTGATAACAAAATAAATTTGTTATCTTGAGAAAACAAATCTTTTTATATCAAGATAACGAGATAAGACGTTATCACGAGATAACAGTGCATAAAAAAAAGAAAAATCCATGGCCATTCTCAGTTCCGTAGAAAAGCCCCCAAATTAAGATATTTGAACTTAAAAACATTACATTATTGTGGCACATTAGTAAAGCAGTGAATAGAAATATCTTAAAGTTGGCATTAGAAATCAATACATTGTTTTATTTACAAATCTTCAAATTGTTCCAAACACATATCTTTTTTTCATTGAACTTCAGCCCATCACTTAGTCTAAAAGGTGCACATAACAGATCATCCAGCTATGTGTTATATTTCACACCCATCTAGATCCGCCCCTGACTACCAGTGGATTATTGTTACTCAGATGTCTTTTACTTTAGTAAAATAAACAATAGTCCTGTATTGTAAAAGAATCACCGTCAGCAAAGTGTACTTAAAGTATGGAAAGTAAAGGTACTATTTATGGAGAGGAATGACCCCTGGTATATTACTGTGTATTATATTATTGTATTATTATTATTGATGCATGAATATAAGCAGCTCTTTGCCGTAGCAGCTGGCTGAGGTGGAGCTAATTTTAACTTCTTTATTTTGTGTTGGAATAGTTTATAAAGCAATGCATTTCTCATTGTGTGTGTAAAATCTTAATTTGCAAAGGAACTCTCCTACAGTACTTGAGTAAATGTATTCAGTTACATTCCAGCAGTGATAACTGTTTTAAATGATACTGAGCTTTTTTTTTTATTAGGCCACTATCAGAGCAGCTTAAGTGAATTTCATGTTTTATCCACAGGGGGAAAACACGATACAGTTAATAAATGTATTACTCACAGGCTGGGTCGCTTCTTAGGAAATGTAGGAGAGACAAGAGTTTGATTGTTTTCATTGTTCTTGACTCCACCTATTCCATGGTAGAGCCTGAAACCCCACCAGATGAAGGGATTCCCCAAGAAGTTCTCACACAGGGGGGGTTTCCCACACTGTCACAGAGTATCTGCTGGTGAAGGGGGCTGCTGTGTTATAAGCCTTCAGACATGCACTTCACTGCGCATGTATTCAACACTTCACACGTCTAAAACGCGGTCAGTTGGGTTTTGTTGCTGCACGTGTATTCGTGCAGTTACGGTACAGGAACCGGGTGCAGCCAAAAAGCACAAGCAGCTATTCCTGGTTGGAAATTCCAATGGATTACTAGTCCACAGTGTCCACATTAATCAATAAGCCAGTTTTTACATATTTACTGGAATATTAACACATGACACATCTGAACTTTATATTAGACATGTCACATTTTGTTCTTTATAGGTTTAGTAAAATCCCTATTAACTCATATTCAGAATACAGCCTTATACAGATTACTTGGTTCTGCTATAGGAGTAATGGTACAGTCTGCTTCAATGGAAATCACAGACTTTACCTTCATGGTATGCCTGGATGTTTGTTTCAGAGGCTTGTCACAGAAGAGATAACTGTGTGAGATGGTTATTTTAAACTATTAATTATCAGAAATCAGAAATCAGAAATTTACTTTACTGATCCCCGGGGGATTTTTTTTTTTTTTTTTTTTTACAGTTCAAGGTGCTCACACAATGTTAAAGAATAGAAATGATACTTATATTGCAATCTAATGCAATAAATTATACATATGTAATGGAACCTGGAGACTTTTACCTCGACATTTGGTGTGTTTTTCCTCTTTTGTACTGACATTTGTGTGCCTCTGTTCACTGTTGACCAGGATTGAAGAAGGGATGATGCACATATTTTCATTTTCCATTTTGCTTTCATCTTGAATAAGAAAATCTAAAATCTTATGTATGAGACTGTCCGTGTCTGTTCCTGCTTATAATATTAAAGCTGAAGTAGGTAACTTTTATAAAAAAATAACTTTTTGTTATATTTGCTGAAACTTTCACTATATCCTGACAGTAGAACAGGATACAGACAATGTGAAAAAATGATGTTCCTCTGGCTCCTCCTAGAGCTCCTAATGGCCTTTGCAAGCGTCCACCGGAATGAAAACAACCAATCAGAGCCAAAAAATACAGTTGATTGTTTAGTCTCATTCCCAGGTCATTAAACACCAACACATGGAATGAGACTCAACAATCAAATATCTTCAAGTCACCAACTCAAAGTGTTTTTCTATCTTTCTTGGCTCTGATTGGTTGTTTTCATTCAGGCCCGTCGGATGCTTGCAAAGTCAGAAGAGCATGATTTTTTCACAAATTATTAGTCTCATGTACTTTTGTCAGAATATAGTGAACATTTCAGGATATATGACAAAAACTTATGTTTTAAAAAGTTACCTACTGCAGCTTTAACTTATGTCACTTTATTTGAGCATTTTGTTAGATATTAGGTTAAAAGGAGATATCAGTTAGTAGACTTCTGAACAGTTTATCTGAAAATAAGTTTGGATTACTCTTCATTAATAAAAGCATCAAACTATAATGTTGTTGGTGATAATCCACCTTTTATGGATAAAGTCCCTCAGTACAGCATGTCTAATTCACTTACCATTTAAATGATTTCATACTAAACCACAGCTGTAGTCCAGTTTGTAGTTGATGAGACTCATTGATCAACAGGAAGAAAAAAAAAACTAATGAACTAGAGTTACCATAAAAGGCTTATTTTCCCTAGCCAGATGCCCTAAAATATAGATATCTTAATACAAATGCACACAATAGTATGGCACTTATCCAGCAATAATTAATAAATCCATATTAAACATGCAAGGGCAAGACAGACAACAAGAAGACCGCAGAAAGAAGCCTAATATCCTAACGTTGACATAGTTCATTATTAATAAGCCACAACTTAAACTGGCCTGTGAGAGAATGGTATTGAATATTGAGTTCTCTGATATACCTTCCTCTTGCTTTATGTGAGTATTTCCTTTAGCTGGTTGGTAATTTTGGTTGTTAATTCACATAAATCTGAAAAAAGTATTCTGTACACACCAATTATTAAATCAAGAGCACAAATAACAGATTTCATTATAATTAGAATATTGAAAGTAGAGGACAGGCCCAGCAAAACAGACACATACGGAATGTAAATTATTAAAAATAAAGTTTAATTCCTTAAACAAACTACTTAAAATGGACAAGAAAGCTCAAAGAACTTGTTTTGTTTGTAGATACTGTATGTTATTACATACATTACATACATACATATATGTTGTAATGTTTTTCTTGCATTCTGAGAAGATTATCCAAACGCTGAAAAAGCATTTTTAAGTAGGTAATAGTTTTTGGAGGTAAAATACTCAGGCATTACAACCTTTGTATCTGTTAAACCACTGATTCTCAAACTGTGGCGTGTGTACCACTGGTGATGTGTGTATTCTACAGAAATGCAATAAATTAATTTCAAAACAAATAATACTACAAAAGAAATTGTAAATACTATGAGATTGAAATGTCATTTAAAATAAGTTTTGTATTTTTGTAATATTTTGTTTCAGTATCAGCCTGCTACATGTTGCCACATTCATGTATGTAGTGCACGCATACATCCATGATTAGTTAAAAGCTAAAATATGAGAAAATATATGATACAACATAGTAAGAGGAGGTAAGATGAATGGTTCAAAAGCACCACAAACATGGCTCCTAACAGGAACTATTGGAAAGAGAAGTGTGAACCACAAGTACCCCTTTTCATACAAATTAGCTATGATTCTTGGACCAGTTCCATTCAAACCTTTCAGTAAAATTATATCATATTTCATGTATAGACAATAAGATTTTGAGATATAGCTTGTATTAGTGTATTGTGTTGTATCATTAGGGGTATTGGGGAAGAGCTTCAGTTTCTTAGCGCTCGCTCCTGGACAAAGCAGCAGATGAGCAGATTGTCCTGCAAGTGCAGACATGTAAACAGAGAGGAAATGTTTGCTGTTCTGCAAAGACAACTTGTGTGTTTGCGGTGGGTGTGGCTGAACAACCACTGTCAGCCTTACCTTGAAGAAGTGTAACCTGAGCTGAAAGGGGGCGGTGGTAGAAACAAGACACAAATCACAGCAGCTTTCTCCAGTCAGCGAGGCAGATCTCTGTTTAGGTCTCGCGTGACAAAAACCACACCAACAACAAAACAGTTTTTACATTGCTCATAGAAAAAGAGGATCAATTTCATGGACTGAGCGGTTGCATGGGTTTTTTTATGAAATCAAAAACTTTGCGATGCCAAGTTTAGGACCAAAGAAGAAAGACAATCTATCCAGAATGGAAAAGCACACTGAGGACTTTCCACAGGTAAGATTTCAGTCTATATACTTAAACGAGAAAGCAAGCATCAAGCAGTAAATGCTTTAAACAGCAAGTGTCAAATTCCAATTTACCATGTCTGTCTATAAAAGTGTGAAATCAATGCAGGTGTCAGAGTTACTATACCAAAACAACAGCTTTCCTGTATTCCACTCCAGAGAAAACAGCCCCCTCACTTTCATTAACGTCAGGCCTGTGTGGTAAGAGGGGACACAGTTTTAGTTCAGTATGTGGGAAATCTCTCAAGCATACTTCCTCAATTCAAGCTGACTTCCCTGCTGTTAGTAGTTTCCCACAAAGGAACGCTAATTTACTCAGAAACTTGACAGACAATGACTGATTTAAGGAAGGCTGTATGTTCCTGTAATAGCATATGTTTGACAGATGCAGATGGTGATTGTACGTCGCAGCCCAGTGGTTCCTCTTTACAATTCCACTGAGTTGAGACTGACTAATCTTGTCTTGCTTATCAACCATCACACATATCTGAAAGAACATTTATTTTCTGTGAAGCATTGTTGAAGCTAAATGCTGCATGACGCCTAAATAGACCTGAGCATGAAAGAGCACAGATGCTTATAAGCATGCATATTGTCTTTTTATGGGTCATTATAAAGCATCTGGATGACCATATTCTACCACTACCAGGCCATTGAGTTTCCTTCTAATTACTGCTTATTTATAGTAAGTAAGGAGGTTGTTGTACATAGATTACGAACTTAATGTGCTTAGTGGTAGTACATGGTCTATTCTTATGTAACTAAACATAAATTAAAGGTGTTAATAGTGTCCAAATAACTGAACTCAATAGAACTCAATATGTTCGCCATTTTAAAATGAGGTCATTCATAGTTGTGGAATATGGTCATGCAAAACAAGACATGCTTTATAATGACTGAATAAAGAGTCAGTATGCTAATAATATGCATTGCTAATAGACCACTTGTTAACGGTGAATATGTGTATCTTCATATAAAGAGTTACCAAGGTTTTATAAAAGCATATAGCATTCATATTGCACGTATAGTTGCGATCTGTGAGTTATTTGTTAGTTTACCAAATGCAAAGACAATTTAACCTCTTTTTGTCACTTTAACATGCATATTTTGGGAAATATGAACCATAATTGTTCACCTGCAATATGTTTGGTTCACAATAGAAATTGCTGCTTAAATGTGGACGTAGAAAGATAATAAGAAATCCTAACATTTCCAGTTAATAATACGGTTACACTCCCCCCCCATGTTGTTGTGCCTGCAGTTGAGCAATGAGATGCAGCTGAACCTCATGACTCGGGTGAAGACGGGAGAGTTGACTATTGAAGATGCTCTTAAAGAGGCACGGAAAGACAGGAATCTGCCCAAACAGGAGAGCCTGGCTGAAGAGGTACGACCATTTTAAACCACGCTTTCTCAGTATTTTGCTGGCTGTGATCCCCAAATTCTCATGTTAACCTGAGTTTTAGTATCGCAGAGTTTCTATTCTTCTATTTTGAGGAAAATGGGAAACTAGTCAGAGCTGGGTGAAAAAAAAAAGCTGCAAAAGTGCACTCTTGGATGCCCCTACGATAGATGAAACATGATTAAGTGCCCTCTAGGGTGGCCCAATGTGCAAGAAAATGTGATATATTGCCCCCTAAGGTGACCTTCTAGTGGAGACAATGTGATGCAGTGCCATGTCGGCAGCACTACATGCTAGAAAAGTTGTTGTGCCCTTTTTATTTTCACCGTCCCTGCCCCCCCTCACAGTCCGCACTGCAACCTCACAGTGACAACAAGACTCCAGGAAGTTACTGCTTCCATTCTTAATGCTATCCTGACCCAAATCTCCACACAACACATAGACATGAGAGTGGTATTGGTCTTCTCATTTAACATGCAATCAGTTTAAAGACAGCATTTGCATCTTGTATTGCTTTGTGAATAGCCTACTTTAAAAAAAAAGGTTGGAGGAAATGACAGACTTCTGCTCATTGTTGTGCTAATAAGCTGTTCAGCCTGCTGGATCGGTTTTTAAATAGGCCAGTTTTTTTTTTCGAAGGAATTTTGTAGCTAATGTTCTAGGCCTTAGCAGGAAACAGTCAGGGAATAAAAGATGCTGACCTTAAAATGACGAAAAGGTGTTTTCCTATTAGGTAGTAATGTCTGACATGTGGGTTTTTTTGGCTGTTGTTGCAGGAAGAGCAGCCCTCACAGTACAACTTCAGTGTTCGCAAGCACAACCACTACAGATGGCAGAAGCGGGTTCTTCAGGTGAGTTTTGTTTTTTTTTTATGAAAAAAAGCGCCCACAGCCATGCTAGCAGCTCTGTTAAGCTGTTCTTAGACACAGCAATGCTGAACATGATGTTTAGCGAGTTCATCCGGGTGTTAGCAGGCTAACATTGCTCATTTGCCCATCTGAGGTGAACAGGAATGCCATTCTGCAAGTATTTGGTCAGAAACCAAAGTATCAGATGAATGAAGATAATTGATCACCAAAGTAATTACAATGCATCCTGAGGGGGACAGGAATGTCTGTCCCAAATTTCCACAGGAAAAGTGGTCAACAAAATCAGTGGGATTCTTGAAGTATGTAAAAAAAAAAAAAAATCATTGCAGATATTTCTATATGTGTTGTATATACAGTGTCTCTTCCAATGTCAGCTCCAGCTCCCCGCGACCCTGCGAAGGATAAGTGTTTATACTGTAGATAATGGATGTATGTACTGTAGATATGCGCTAATTCACTCATTTAAACCCTCTCATTGTGATGACCCAGATTGATTTAAAGACCAAAATGCTGTGCAGCATTGAAAAAGGTATCATCAAGCGACAACTTCCCTTCTCCATTGTCAAGAGTTGTGATGATGGAGTGGGTTCCAGGTTCTCCATTTCCTTTAAAGGACATCATGATTATGAATTGGAGGCCACTTCACTGGAGGACAAACACAAGGTGAATTTATACTTACTGTGGGTGCATTTAAACTCTAAAAATAAACCAGCACATTGAAAACCACCATACTTATTTACTCTCATTACAACTCTATTGGGTCTGTCATTACTGTTAAAACACTTTGTGTTAAGAGGAGGGAAGATGTTATTCTTGTCTTCCTTTGTGGCCAATTGTTATTGATGCTTTCACAGGGATTTTTTTTAATGCTGGTGATTCTCTCTGTTTGAACAGATGATTCAACTCCTGAATCAGATCATTTATGGGAACATATACAGTGATCCTGAAGAGAGTGATGCAGAAATGCATCAGCAGCCTCAAGCATCACAGACCCTTCAGCAAGGCGTCTTGTTACTGCACCGAGGCGGCCTGGCATCATTCAGATGGGTGAAGTACGGATGTGTCCTTATCTCTTATTGTAAAATAGCTACACAACAAATGTGCAGCATAGTTAGGGATGATAAATTATTTGTGGCTACGTGTTCAGACCCATGCTCCCAGTTACAAATACATATTTTTAATTCACTTTATAAATTGTTTTTTAAAACAGGACTGTGAATTCTAAGTAGGTTTTGCGTTTGTCTTCTGTGCACGCTGGAGAAGTGACACAATTAAAGATCCCCTCCAGACTAAGTCATAAAAAATACTCTGCTTTGAGTAATTATTTGTGTCTACGAAGGAGTATTAGGGCCAGGCATAAGTAAAAAAAAAAAATTATACAAGAAAGATTTTTTTTTTTTTAGAATAAAATCAAAATATTGAGAATAAAGTTGAAATAAAGGGAATAAATCAAAAGAAGCATTTGACCATATGGCTGTCTACACATATAAACACACATACCCTATGTGACCTCCGACAGAGGCAGGCTAGCTTTTTCCCTCTGTTTCCAGTCTTTATGCTAAGCTAACCATCTCCAGGCTTAGCTAAGATGAGAGTGGTATCTTCTCATACTGTACATATGCCTGGCATGACAGCGTTGAAGTGTATTTCCTAACTATTACATTATGCTTTCTCTTTGTCACATTGATGTTTGTTGCCGCCTTTGTTGCACCATAATCTGTTTGTACACAATAGAGCTAGACTGAAATAGTGTTTTATGTTGGCTGATGATTAACAACAATAGTGTAGTAGTGCCAGGAGTGGGGGTTGGGTACACTCTTCAATTTATAACCAATTTTTGTAGCAGTTATGGCTTTTTCTTTTACTTTAAACAGCCCTTTCATCAAATGATAAATGCCCTGAGTTATATTCAGTGACATGTAAGACTACTCTTGCATATTTAGTTCACCTAAAAAAAACAGTAGTAGTATTTGCATAGCTTTTGCTGCTTGCTGCTTAGAAAGAGTCATTATGAATTTAACAGAACACAGAAGAGGTGCAGATTTTTCAATAAATACTGGCTGACAGATGGGTGAGACAACTACGTTATTATTCCTTTTGAATGAAGTACTTATTTCTTACTTATATCATACCATCCTGGGTAAACAATTCTCTGAATGCTGCACATTAGAGGGGATTTAGAAGTGGGTATGCTAAGTGCTAAGTGAAAAATAATATACTCTGTATACCTGCGTATACCCTGTACTACACCACTGATCACAACACAAAGATGCCAAACTAGGTTTGAGGTAATTTAGAAACAGTTATTGGATTTTAAATCCCAAATATTGATCAGTATCAGCCTCAGAAATCCAGAATTGGGGGGTTAAAGTTTAGCCGAGTAAAACATGTAATATACTAAATCAATACACAATCAGTATGCTGAATACAGCTGGTGGAACTGGGACACAGCTCAGATTCTGTTACTGTGACTTATATTACACAGTACTCCATTTTGTTTCCAGATATGAGGTCCAACTCCACCCAGGCCAGCTAACACTGGTCCCATTCAGACGACGAGGCCCCACCGACGGTGAGGTGACATCGTCCGTGCCCGTGTCGGTCGTGATTCACCTGTCAGACGGAAACACCAGCGTACAGAAACCTCCCTGCTCAGACACTTTCACTCTGATCACCCACAAAAATGAGTACCAGTGAGTGAGGATTATTAAAATGTGGAAGTAATCACAACAACAAACTGTTAATGGATTCTGTCTATCACATCAGCTGTGTTTTTTTTTTCAAATGTATTTGCTGCCTTGTTATAGTGTGTAATTTCAGTCAGTCGCTTTTTTTGGTAGCAGTTATGATGCAGCCTCCATGGAGTCATAATGTCATAAATATAGGCCTAGAGTATTAATTACCGAACCTATCTCAGCCGATGAGGGAAGTTGAGTTAAGTTTTATTGATTTATTGCAGGTTCAAGGTCCCTTTACCAGATCAAACTACTCCTCCTGGGGCTGTCCAGGAGCAGCGGGATGCTTGGGTCCAGGCCATTGACAAACTGTGTAAAGACTGGAAGAGGAAGTCCAGGGCTGAACAAATGCCAGAGGAAATAAGGGGTCTACAAAATATCAGCATAAACGAAGACGCGGAGAACACCGACACAGATCTTGAATCAAATGGTGAAAATATGACATTCAATTATCCTCCAGCCGATTATGAAAATGAAGATCCCACTACTGCTGGTGGTGATCATCAATCAGCTGATGACATGGGTCAAAGTCTCTCAGCCGATCACACAACGCCTGTTCCTAAACCTCGCAGCACTGTGAAGACTGCTGTTCAGGTTTCCGGGCCTAAAGTTTTGCCTCCCCACCCATCACCGACCTCTCCCATTGGTGTTGTTGCCTTATCTTCACCCACCTCCCCTCAACCCTCGCCCCCCAACAATGCCCTCACATCCTCTCCCACAGTCCCAGAGAGTCTTACCCAGGAATCAGGCTCTTCAGTGGTGAAAGTGCTTGCACCCCCAAAAATCCCATTGCCCCCACCTTTACCCTTCAAACTGAGGACAAATTCAAGAAAACCATACACCAAGGCTTTCCACTGGGATGTAGTTGGCTCAGAGAAGGTAATACTGTCACTTGTCAGTTAAAACTTCATTCATCAAAAGACACTAAATTACCATATGTTTACAGTTAGGGATAAAGCCCAGAAAGGCTCTCATTAGAGTAAATTATTCATATTTAAATACAGTGTTATACACAGAAAGGTCACTTGCAACTTGGTTTTTACTTCATTATTCCTCATATTGCATCATTGTTGGAAATTATTCTCTGTTTTGTCTGTCAGTTGTTGCTTCCCCGGTGTTGCTTTTTGTAATGTTAACATTGATTTCCTCATAAAATGGAGTTGTCTCAGTACTGAATTAATTTGTTTCTTGGCAGATTGCAAAATCATTTTGGATACAAAAAAGCAGCAAGAGGATTGAAATCGACACATCGCGCTTATATGAGCAATTTGCTGTTAAAGATCTGGGGACGTTTGAAGCGGCTGAGCCGAGTAATACCCAGCATATTATGCTCAACCAGAAGATTGCACACAACTTCAGTGAGTAGCTCAACAATGAATATGTTTCTGAGTGCTGAGGTGATGTTGCTTATAAATATTGTCCACTGCAACAGATAATTTCCAGCATTTTGTGATGGAAATTGGATTTTGCCAGCAAGATAATAAATATAATTTCCATTTTGTAATGAAAAGGCATTCTTCTGGATTAAGTCAAATAAAGGAGCTTATTCCTTCAGTGAATTAGATGTTGTGGTGTAAAATAAGCTCTTTCCAAAACCACCAGAGGGAAGCACCACATAATAAGACTCTCTGTAGGAGCACTGTTAATGTCAGGCTTTTTAATTTTCATAAATTAGACTTTAATTGCCCAATTAAGAGGAAGATGACCTGACAACTCTTTTAGGGAGGGCCTATAAATGCTGCCATTTTGCTCTTTTAAAACGATGGTTGAGACTATAATGATGCCACGGTGGCTGTAAAGCAGATAGATGGATGTTCCTCCTACGTGTCTGCAGGGGGCAGTGTGTCACCAATCCTGCAGTGTCATAACTGCCTATGCAATCTGCAGAGCTATTGTGAGGTGGAACATATTCTATATCTCATCTAATGGCTTTTCACTTTTGATTAACTGAGTGTACATGGTTTGTATATTTCAAGACCCAAGCCAGGGGAGAACATGTTAGAAGCTTCCTCTCACAGCTCTTCCAAGAGGCACACACACGGTGAAGTGACACAGATGTGGTGGTGGTGGTGGGCTGCTAAATGGAATCAGTGTGTGTGAGAACCGGCAGCATAATTAGAGTTCACATATTCATAAAATATGGATAGGGGATCTGAGCGACAACGACAGCGATTTTCTGACTTGATACAGAATCCCCCTGCATTTGGAGTTTGTGCTCCTCTCTGACCTGGAAACTTTAGTTGTGTCAGGAGCAGGAGCTGAGTGATGACAGCCTGCAGGCAACCCGAGGCTATGCATCTTCCTGCTGCAAGCTTTAGAAAGATTTAGACATTGGAAGAACAAGGGAAACTCTGTCATACTGTCTCACCTACTTTGGTCCTATTAATTAAGATAGAAAGTGACATTTCACCAGTGGTGGAGGAAATATTCAGATCCTTTACTTAAAAGTAACAATACTGCACTATACAGTAGAAATACTCCACTACAAGTAAAAGCCCAATGAAAATGTCACTCCAGTAAAAGTAATTGTGATCAGCAAAGTGAGAGGGGGTGAAAACATTTTCCTCTGAACTGTAGTGGAGATGTATGGCTAAATGCTAATACTTAAGTAAAGTGTAGGGGTGGATCTAGAGAAATATTCATTGACGGGCATGGAGACTTTAGGGGTGGCAAAAAATACAAATCACAAACAATCACATATATCAGTATTTGCTTGGAAAACCCCCAAATGAAGATGTTTTAACTCAAAAACATTACATTATTGTGGCACACAGAAATATCTAAAGGTGGCATTAGAAATCAGTACAATCTTTTATTTGCAAATCTTCTTTTTTCACTGAACTTAAGCCTATTACTTCGCCTAAAACGTGTCCATAACAGATCATTAAATTATTTATCATTTTTTACAGCATTTACAGCATTTGACACCAAACTGGGGTGGCCAAGCATTTTTTAGAACCTCCCCTGGTGCAAGTATCTAAACATCACAGCACTGCATTTGTATTGGAGCTATTGACCTATATTATGACCAATACTCTGAACAACTGAAAAGACAATCGGTAAGCTTTTTATCAAATAAAAACAGAATCAGATCAAAGGTGATTTCTGCCTTTTTACACTTTAAAAACACAGGAACTGCTCCAGGATTCAGCTCTCACTGAAACCAACAGGACCTCTCTCCCTCTCTCTCTCTCTCTCTCTCTCTCTCTCTTGGCATCCCCCACACAGACACACTCACACATGCCTTCCCTGCCCTTGTTTGCATGTTTATCACTGCAAACCTGCTTAAATGTGTGCTGTTTATTCAGCTCATATCTCATTCTTTGCCACAATATTTATTCATCTGATCCAATTACACTGGGAGCAACAGTATGCATGCGAAATCTCACATTGTTTTTACAAACATAGTGCAAAACCTCAGCAGACTGTCGGGCTACACCTCGATCAGATAATATCACAAGTATGTGATCAATAATTAATGATTAAACTAAGAGCTGTTGATTAGGATCTGGCGTGAAGCTGGCACTCTTACTGTTTCCACTGTGACTTTAAAAACATTATGTTGTTTGCAGTTACATACTGAGGCAGATGGAGTTAGACAGCTTGAGCAGGTGGTTGTATTACTGTTGTACTGCGGTTTTGAGTGGTTTCCTCTGGTAATCAACATGATCCTTGTGGGCAAGCAAGAACATTAGTTGCATCAACGGACCATAGGACAATTCTGTAATGATCCATGTACTTATTTATAGTATTCCAAGTACAAATCCAAAAGACAACAAGATTGTAGCTCATATTGATTTTTCTGATTGCATTCTTTTGAAAAATACCCATGAGCAGATGAAAGACAGAGATTCTAAGTTTGTGTGTAAATGTGTGTGTGCTGCAATTCTATATTAGCTGTAACTGGCTCTTCTCTGCATGCCACCGCAACTTTTAAATCAGTTTAAGTTTTAATAAACTCTGATCAAATGAAATGTCTTCACACAGACCAGCTTCTGCAATTTGTCAGAGTTAGCTGTCACCTTTGATGAGATCAATGGTGGTAGAAGTATTCAGACCCATTCATTAAGTAAAAGTACCAAACACAAAACTTGTAGTGGAGTAAAAACACTCCAATACAAGTAGAAATCATGCATACAAAAGCCTTCTTAGGTAGAAGTGCAGAACTATTAGAAACAAAAGTTAAAGTACCTGAAAAATGACCCTGTGACTGATATAGTATTATATTTTACATTATTTGATTGTTTATACGGATTAATTAATGCATAAGCCGCAATTTCCTGTTGTAACTGGTCGAGGTGGGGTTTAATTAAAAAAAGTACTTGAAAAAGTACTTGAGTTAATCTTTCCACGAATGCGTGAGATCAACTGTGCGTTTGTATGATCATAGCGCATTTCTGTTTAGAATGTGTGTCCAACTAATATGGTTATTTACCTCGAGAGCCCCTGTGCATGCTGCCTATTTAATGACTGGAAATGTCGCACTCCTAATTAAAAGTACACCTGTGGCTTCCTGTACCCAGTGGGATACACTCTCCATCTCTATACTCTAATTTGCCAGGGCAATGCCCAGTTTGTCTGAGTGCCAGTCAACAAAGGGCTTGATTTGCACTTGTTTTTGTTTTTTTAGGCTAGGAGCCTAACCCTCACTCTTGAGGACTAGTAGAGCTCAACATTATTTGGATGTTTGATGTCGTGATTCCTCATTTGAAAATGTGACACGACAGCCTCTGTTGGTCCTGGTGAGGGATTTACTGTCTCAGGTCTTTAATGTCAAGGATTTAGAGACGTGATGATTACAGCTTTGTACTTCCAAAGTGCTTCTCATTTAATATGATTATTTTATTCATTTTGTCATGAGTAGATTTTCAATCAGTTGGATAATTTGGATTCAGCAATAGAACAATTTGACCCAAGTCAACCTCTATAGGCAACTAAAAAAATAGTTTGACAGCTTGGGAGATATACTGATCAGCTTTCTTGCTGAGAGTTAGATGAGAAGATCGATACCTCACTCATATTTGTCTGTTTGGTATGAAGCCGGAGACAGCATAAAGAGTGAAAAGAGGTAAACAACTAGCCTGCAAAATCTGAATAAAAGCACCTCCCTATTTAACGCATCTCATTTGTTTTAATCTGTTCACAAAAACAACAATTTGTGGTTTTCATGGGGAGTTACATGCTAGAACTATTTCTTGGCTGGGCCACTGACCGTCGTTTGCACATTTTGCTGTGCCATATTGCGGTGCAGAATACAAAGCTCCACTTGTTTTTCCACTCAAACGAAAGTTGGACTTGACACTTCCAAATCAACGCCAAAGCGCCTGACTGACTCGAACATCTCAAACGTATTTTGTGAAATTCACCATGTGTTTTACATACATGTCTAAAATTACTGACGCAGGCTCCTAATGAATGCTTCTCACAGCTCCTGAATTATGCAGAGGCATTTTCTGTAAAACAAAAAAAATCACATCAGCTTTGACTTGATAGAATGCAAATTTGTGCATTTCCCTTAGGCATTTGGGGGAAAGTAATTAAGCAAAGGACCCTTTGTCTTCAGAATACTTTTTGAGTCATTTCATCACAGGATAAGAAGACTATCTGTCAAGAGGAAAGCTTTCATGTACTATTGAGTGTGTTGACTTTTTTTTCCCTGATTCTATTGTTCTTCTAGACATTTTCCTCAAAAGTTTTCCAGTGCAACCGGGAGAGCTGAAGGACAAACTGTTCATCATTAATGAGGAAGATGGAGGCCTGTCTGATGAGCACATCACCTCTCTGAGGAGGTATGAATTTGTGCCAAAAAACACTAATTTGTATTCATTCCTCATTTCTTATAAGTGTCACAACTGAAGCTGAGAGGTGAATGACGTTTTGAGTCCATAGACGGTTGATGTGTGTTTTCATTGGCAGAGACAAAACCTTTGGACACTTGCAGCTTAGCACATCATCAACAAGAGATGTGAGTACACGGTACAGTTGAGACGTTGAGAAACAGGGGAACCCACAGCCAGTTCATGTGAGGGAGACACAGTTTGCATAGCAGTTCTTCACTGTGTTTTAATACTAAAGAGCAGATGCCAGAACCTTTTACCAGAGCAGCTTTACTAATAAAAGTTTTATCTCTGGTTATTTGCGGAGATGGAAACTATTGACATGCCCTCAGGAATATAAGACTGAAAGCGGGTAAAATGTTTCCTGATTCTTACCTGCAATTTACTCAGTGGCTTTGGATGCTGACCTCCTGGAAGGCGAGAGTGATCTAATGTACTGTGTGGAGGATTTTATTTATTCTATGAAAACATAATATATATTTTAATGCACTGTGGCGTAGGCCTGAGGAATACAATCTTGAAAGAACCACTCCCAACACGTGCTGCAATATTAATGACCGGTGCTCCTCCAGTGGCACATAGGCTGGCTCATGAAAAAGTGAATGCCTTTGGTTTACGGTCAGAACTCACGGAAATGACAGAAGGAGGAGGTCCACTTTAAGACGAGCGGGGTTCAAATTCAGTGCAAGCGAGTAAATGGCTGTTCCCATCAACATCTTGCTGCTTTAGACTTGGCTTTTAATCACTTGCCTTTCTTCAGGCCATGGGAAATCAATGTAATGGGACCGGCCGAGGGAGGGAATTACAGAACATGTGACGACATAAAGACGTAAAGGTCAAAATGGGAAAGTATTTGTGGCAGAGAAAGAAAAACATCACCAGCTGTGACGTTACCCGGTTCTATGGGTATATATGCTTTTTTCCCCTGTTGGATAAATAAGGACCAATATTTTGCATATGGACTATTGGATTTTAAATATGCAGACGAGGAACAAAACCGCATACATTAAATGTATTAATTCGCCTAGACTTTCTGTTTGCACAACTGTAACCAGCGATGCCATTATCCATGCCAGCAGCTGCAGCTGTTCACTGTCAGCGTCATTTTCTGTGATGGTCCTCACCCACCAACATAACATTACATGCAAATAAATAAATGTTACAATATAGATAAATTATTAATTAATTAATTATTATTACTATTCATTGATAGTGCTATTAATAAATCAAACAATCAATTCTGAATAAGTTAGTCAAATCAATACCCACTGAATGTGTTCAAACAGTTGAAACCCAATCCATATACAGCTGACTATACAGACACTATATATTTCCAGCATGCACTGTTTCCCCTTAACGATAAAATATTCACTATGCCACCTGCAGACATGAGCTCAGAAAGTTTCTACTTTTGTGATTGTTACCAAGCTTCTCTGCAATCCTTCTATTGACGTTTCTTTTTGCATGTGTGAATATTTTTGTGATAATTCCTAACCATGTGACTATGGTGCACTATTGTTTCCAATCTGAAGTGGATAAATATTTTTATAATGGCACTCGATCAAATGATTGTAAGGTGATATGTGTCACATATATTGTGGTGCACTCTGCAGTTCCCCTCCACCTTATTGCATTGGCTCACAGTCAGTGTCGGTTTTCGGTTGGAGCTGAGCAGGTAGTGTACGGTGAGTTTATCAAACAGCTGACAGACACAGCTAACAACTAGCTGGTGAACATAGTGGAGCATTTAGCAGCTCAAGAGCCACATATTTCCCTCAGGAGTTGGTGTAGACCAAGAACCGAGCTAGGAGAGTGAATATTGGACTTCCAGTTATCAGGGGGACACAAACACAACTTCAAATTGATGATAATGGTGCTCTGTAACTGCTGGATGTGTAAGCAACTATTTACTAACACCTAGCTGTATCAACTTTAGAGGTGTTAATATTTCAGTGCTGTTCACAGCCTGTCTTCGCTGCCTCCAAGTGGCTAAACATTCAGTTAATCCAGGCTTAAAGAGTACCTTAACACCATGGCTGCCCTCTCTGAGCTGAAGCAGACGACAGATATCTGCTCGGTTCAACCTGTAACCACACACACCAGTGATGTGACAGGGTCCTGGAGTACACCTTTACACCTCACAGCGAGGTGTAACACTGTTGTTGGTCCATCCTACACGCAGCTTCATGCCCCACCGGGAGTGTTTCAGATGTGGAGCCTTTTTCCTGCCATGTTTTGTTATTTACCCAGATTTCATTATTTACATTATTTCTTTCTTTAAGTACTTCTACGGTGGGCAAGCTATGTAGCTGTTTCGTTTTTTTGTCCGTTTTTACGACTCAGGGTTTTTTGTTGACAGGATTCTCTATGCTGTTTCTGCTGCTTCTGAAACATGCTGCGGTGTGTCTGGTGGAATCACAAGCATTGTCTTGAGTGGCTGCAATCAGCCAAGGCAGCTGCGTCGCAGCCTTGATGCGATCCCGGTGCAATCAAGCAGTTACTTGACTTAATCTTTACTGTATGTTACTTAATTAATTAATTTAATGTAATTTATTCTTATGATGTGCCAAATAGCTAATGTGTTCCAAAAGAAAAGGCTCATTGGTTAGATTTTCCTCTCACCTCTACTGACTGATCTACACCTGCTTGGAGTTTTATTCACAAATTCAGTCACAATGGAAGACTGTTAAAGTGCCTAAAAACGTGGCTCCTATCACATTAAATATTCATGGAGAAAAGAGCAACATCAGAGTTTTAAAAATGTAATAAAAATATAGGTAGTGTTATAACACTCAAAGTGTGAAGTTGGAAAAAAGAAATACAGGAACTTTTCATGTGAGATAACCAAAACTCATTGTCACCTTCAAGTATTTTAAAAACTAGTACGGCTACTGACATATTATGTTTGCTTTTATGTTTAAGGTACGTCCCCACCATGGATGATGTGGAAATGTACAAATCTCACAAGGGCCCTGTGACAGAACTGCATATTGTGGACCAGTACATGATGGAGGTACAGTTTGTATTGCCCCTTACAAGCCAGAATTATGACTACCAGAATTAAGATGGCAACTTCCTTTGCATTTGCCTTGTGACAGCGTGACCCGAGCAGAATCTAACGCAGCTCGCGCTGATGTAGCACTTTCTTTAAAAAGGGCTTGTAGAGTCTACATTCACCTGCCTCCTCATTCACACACTGTGGGTGTCATGACAAGCTCTTTGCATTCATCTGGTTATCACCTTCCAGCATGCTTGGCAGTCATCTGACCCGTGTGCGGTTGGCTAAAGGATGCAGGAGGGGTAACAGATGAACAGCAGGATCAGCCTACAGTGTTTTTCAGGAATATCTGACACCAGATATAGAGGGATATATAGGGATTTCATATGTAAGAAACAGTGTGGTATCGCCTTTGGAAACATACTTCTAGAGGCACATGCTTTCACAGCAGTCAGCCTGAATGCTACTAAATAGAAATCACTATCAGTCCTTTTTATTGCCGCCAACTAAGGTAGGTATTCAAATATTGCACTTAATAGAAACTGAAATTGCATCAGTTGAAGCTCCTAAGATGATTGCTCAGTCTTTGGAATAAAAAAATAATAATCTAATGTTCTGCAATTTTCAGCCATTCCACACATTTCCCCCCTAAAACCAATTAAATTATTAAAGAAAATGAAAGGGCTGACACATTTCTTATGAATCATCACAGTTGAACAACTTTTAGCATTGTTACCACTTGAACTGTCCTCCATGTGCCGCACAGGATAGTCGACCTCAGCTGCTGTCTGTACCGCACTGTATATACCCTTTTATTAACAATATGTGTGGTCTGCTAGTGCTTTGCATGTAGTGCTTTCTTAGTCCAGCCAGCAGTGTGGCTCTAGGGGTGGCAATGTCTGTCTGATGGTTCATCATCAGGTCAAAGTTTATACCTGCAAATCTCATTTACTTTCTCCTCAGCCTCAGCTGTAATTTGTGTTTATTGTTAATTAGCAAATGTTTGCATGCTAGCACACTATGGAAGATGGTTAACATTAGACCTTATGACATCAGTTTGTCATTGTGAGCAAGTTAGCATGCTGCTAATGTACAGCTCTGCCAATTATCAGCCTCACTGAGCTACTAGCATGGCTAAAGATACTTATGTCTTGTTTTCCTTTAGACAGGTGAAAATTGAGTTATCTGTCTAACAGTAATATCTTTCCTCTCAGTTTGTCTGCAGAGGACACAAGAGTGGCATCTGGAAACAAATTGTTTACCATTAAAGAGAAACTATCAATATTTTAGTGATGGAGCACTGACCTTTTCCTTAACATGAAATGAATCCAAATCTAGCGCTTTGCAGGCTATTATTTTTGGCACTACACTGCCTGTTATGCTTTCACTGGGAACTTAAATCCTGTGCTGTACCAAAGCAGAAATTCTACGAAAGTGTATTTTTATATCTCAAAAATATTATGGATCTGAGAAAAAAGTCTTAAAAAATGTCTGAGATTGTCATTACTTTAAACGCAGAGATTAATGTGCGAATACATTTTTAGCCAAGGAGGAATTAAATTATAACAGCGTTACCTTGGCATGGAATCAGTGTGATCTGTTAACCTCCCCATTAGAAATTTATAATGTGTCAGAAAATGTGACAAGATGAGGAGAACGATGCTTGAGAGTGTGGAGGATGACACATTCTGGGACAATTTATTTTTATAAATAGCCAAATGATTACATGGCCTTGATTTCTAACACTAATCCTAATATCTCTCCTTAACCATCCGTCAGACCAAGTGCCCTTTGCCTTTTGGGAGATAGTACCTGAGCATGAGCGAAACGGTCTGACAATGTGGAGTGATTTATTAGAGGTTAGCACTGACTCAAAGGTCGACTAGGCAGCTCAGCCAATCGTTTCAAGGTGTCAAGCCTTCAGTTTCTCTATTAAATCAGCCTGTCGACAGGCCCGCACCGCTCTACTTTTGCCTGAGGTAATCTCGCCAAAGAACTTGAGTCTGTGAAAGCAAGCTGCAGCCATCCAGCGACTGTATCTCAACTCCCTGCAGCACTGTTTTTTAAATAATTCTGAATAATCACATGGTAATAGATTGTGTGATGATGTGATAATTGCACTCAGTCCTGTATACACTCAGCCTATTACGCTCACACCTTTCCCCTTCTACAGATGTGCAACATCCCCTACCTGAGCACACAACTCGACCTGCTGCTGACTCTGAGAGAGCTCCCGATCAGCATGAACGACCTGCAGCCTGTGAGTTTACTCGATCACCTACGGAGTCAAATCAAAGGTCGAATCAGATGTTTCTAAAGTGTGTCCCATCCCAAGCTGAAAAAGGGTAAAACCACAGTCTGCACAGCACGTGGTGAAACACGAACATGCAAATGTATTCTGTAATGCAAATGCTAATGTTCAGACACATCATGGCTTTAGACATAAATGAAAAGACCATCTGGGGACAAACTGACATTAATACGCGAAAGCTTTTTTCCCCTCCAGTTTGAGCTTTATGTTTGAAGTGGTGGGTGAAGTAGTTTCTATTCTATTTGCTGGTTGGTTAAGAGACTTGAAAACAGAAAGGCATGAGAGGCACTTTAAGACACCTCTCTTCATTTGACGGAGTACAAAAGATGGATCTTAATCAAATCAAGTTCAATTTTTCTGTAGGTGGTGTAAAGCATATGAAATTTTTATCTTTATCAGTGAGAACCCACTTTGGGGTTTTCACTAGAGAGTACTGTGGAAGAATTCAGGAATATAATTTCATTCAACAAACTTCTGGACTCTCTTCAAAGAAAAGCACTTTTAAATAAAAAGGTAAAACTAAATAAATGCCACTAAGTTACAATTTAAATATACAGTATATTCTTTCTAAGCTTATTTTAGGACTTTCTTAAGCCTTACACACACAGCCAAATGTTTAAGGCTTGTGCAGTGCGAGTATGTAGACGTTTCAGGTTCATCATTAGTCAGACTAAACGTTAACACTCTTATAGAGGTTTGCTGTTTATTGGCATTGGGGACTGCAGGGTGTGAAGATATTGCAGTCAGACAAGAATACCTCCAAGCTTCTCTGTCGTTTTTTCTTTTTTTTTTTTTTTTTTTTATGTGATTCTCTCAAGCTTCTGTTCCTTTCAGCATCAGTGCTCCAGTCCTAATCTCTTGTCTGCTGACTGTCTGAGAATGAAGAGAAACAATGGATAAGAATGATGGCACTGTAATCCATTGACTGTGACAGCAATTTTTCTTTGTCTAAAACACAGAGACAAACATATCGTGTGCTGGCGAGATGACTCGACAAGAAAGATTAGCAATTTCATTAAGTTTCAATTTACTCTTGGCTTTTTCTTCCTTATATTGTTTCTCTTTCAACTGCATTCTAACTTAGATTTATTAAAAAAAAAAGGTCACTTTTCGATCAAACGTTGGTATTTACGTGCAGGTACTCTGTGACAAACTGCTTTCTAATCTACTGTCCACAGCATACCGTGTCACTGTCTCACAATACAATGTGTTCAAACATGAAGAGGTTAGGGTCCTCTCTGTTGCAGAATATTCTAAATCCTTTGATTCTCTGACACGACAGACTTCTCAAAGCCCAAACATTAAGAAGGATTTACCCATCACCTGACAGACAGGGCTTGAGGAGAGAAAATGGAGAAGTCACCACCTGAGGGATGTTTCTCACCTACAATGTGCTTGTTGGTGCTACGTTTCACTGCCGATGACAATGACAGGTTTTACTCTGCATTATCAGCCCGACTCCTTCTTTAAAATGTTTGCGGTGCTCTCTGTGAAACCGTTTTCCAAATATAAATAAAGAGAGGCAAGGACACAGAACCAAAGCCAGTGATGCAGTAGACAGGCAGAAGAGCTCTGGACAGGGAGGCATCCCCTGAAGCTCTGATGTACGGAATGATAAAACCAAATGTAGCTTTTTCAGCAGTTTTGTTATTCGTACCTCTGTTTTCAAATTAAAGTCACAGTGAAATGGAAGTCAGAGCATCTTTAGCTTTTTTAATGTGACATTTTTCGAATGAAGCAGAAAATGTAGTCGGGATGTAGTCACAACAGGGGTTTAAATCAAAACCTTCAGGTTTGATTGGAAAAGTGAGTGTGGATTGAGTGATACAAAGCTCTGGGGTACTGGGCTGTAGAACTATTGGACTCCATTTAGAAGCTCCCATAGGAAAGAGTAGGGTAGTGGCTGTGAACTGCTCTTTAACGAAAGATAACCAGACATGCATTTGCCTAACCAACTAGTTAGCTTTTTTTTTTTGTAAAACTAAAAAATATTGTTTGAAAACCCTTCTGACCAAGCATAAATCTGACCTTTGTGTTGTTTGCCGCACTGTGTGTTTGAGTGTAGAATTGGCTCACTGTTTCCCATGGTGGACAGTGGAAACCCCCCAAAAAATCATACCAAGTCAAGTACCAGTGGGTGTTTTCCACACTTTACCATCAGGGGTCAGAAATAAGTCCACAATAACACAAAGGTGAGATTTAGGTTTAATCATATGTGTTTTTCGAAATAGAATTTTTGGATTTTACAGGAGAACAGACATGATGGAGACTGTGTAGTTTGGCAAATGCTTTTAAATTCAAGATGAGTCATCCAAAATACTTTAACATTTTACAGGAAGGTGATGGGTTTTTATATAATTTTTTTTTAACATATATTTTGAAAATATATTTTTCATTACATTGTGACTTTAAAGATCCAGTGTGTAAGATTTAGTGGCATCTAGTGGTCTCGGTTCATCCTCCCCTTCCAAGCGCGAAGGAGAAACTCTCTCATTCTAAGGTAACAAAACCACAACAATTAATATATTCAGGTGATTATACTTGAATAAAAACATACCTTTGAATATTATATTACATTTTCACCAATAGATCCTAAATGTTAAACACTGGACCTTTAAAGGAACGAGCGGTATTGGACACAATGCTAACAATTTGTTTTAAAATAATTGCACTTTTCTTTTTGACAGTAAAATTGAACTTCGATACCTGAGATGGCGGTCTAAAAGCAAGTTACACGGCATGCTGAGCTGTTTTCATTATGTTTTATGAAAACTACAGTAGTTTTCCATGATAGTACAGATGGTCCTGCACAAAGCCAGTAGATTTGATGTAGCTGGATATCTGCATTCTCTTCTGTGTAATGAAGGCTTTCCCACTGGTAGGTTTTAGAGAAGTTATTCTTAAAACAGGAGCATATGGTGGGAGTGTTGTTGCTGGCTGGCATGGACCTTATTTGGAAAAGCTAACTCTTTGTCAAGGACTACGATTCCCATAGCATCAACTCCTTTTTCCTCCAACACACCATTGGCAAAACCTTAAATCCCACTTTCATTTCTTTTCAGTATGATTTCTATCCATATTCAACAGGGTCTGTTCAGAACTGGTTATTAAACAGGAAAATTGTGCGATATTCTTGAGGGATATTTGTACTTGAGACAATTGCATACCAAATAATAGGCTTGCCAGACAACCAAGCCATGATTATTCATTTTATGAGGTCAAATGAGGTGTTGTGAGATGGCTGTTTATCTTTATAATGTAAAATTCTGAAGCCTTGAGTTATTTTTGTCTTCAGCTTTGTCAGCACAGAGAGCCCCTAAACAAGCTTCAGTCTTATTCCACTTAAATTTCACAGTTGTTGTGAAGAGAAATGAATGCGAGGGCCTGTATGCGGTCGGATTACAAAACAAAATGACTTTGCTCTGTGCCCCTGTGTTTATCTTCCAGCTGATTAACCAGAAGATCAGAATGTGCACACAGCTGAACAACTCCAGGTCATTTGTTTCCGTGCTGGAGTACCTCCTCGCCATTGGCAATTACCTCAACGAGAACGCCAGAAAGGAAAAGGCCAAGGGATTCCGCCTCTCCTCCTTAACTAAAGTACGACTCCACCACTGTTGCCTGACCTTTGATTGAGTTGCAGCACTAGGCTAATAAGACTACTCATTGATATACACTGCAGGGCTTCTCTCAGCTTTCACTCACGCAGATCTTTGACACAGTCCTTTTGACAGACATGTGATTGTGTCACTTCCTGCCATCACAGGAGAAATTAAACTTTGCACAAAAGGTGGCCACTCATGGATGAAGTGAGCCTCCGTTAAGTGCAAAAATATCTGATCCCGTTTTCTGGTTTATTCAAAGGAATAGTTTGACCTTTTGGGAAATATGCTTATTGGTTTTCTTGATGAGAGGTAGATGAAAAGATTGATACCTTTTTCATATCTTTCTGGTGTTTATAAAACTGGAGCCAGGAGACGGTTAGATTAGCATAAAGTGGAAATGGGGGAGGGTTACTGTTAGCTCTGCCTCTGTCCAAAGGTAGCAAAATCCACCACCCAGCATTTCTAAGGCTCAACAATGAGTTGGTTTTTTTGGCTGTTTAAATCCACAATTGTTGGCCGGGAGCAGTGACTTCCTGGAGTCGCCATACACTACACCCAGCGAAGAAATAGTCCAGCACATAATCCTGTAAAAACCACAATGTGTTGTTTTCACACCTCAGTTTTTGTATAGATTAAACAAACAAAACATAACATGTTAATTAGTGACCTTCAGATGTGATTTTGTTTCTTTTGGACAGAGCCAGGCTAGTTTTCCCCTGTTTCCAGTCTTTGTGCTAACCTAACTGGCTGCTGGCTGTAGCTTCATATGAGAGCATTCTCAATCTTCTTATTTAACTCTCGGCAAGAGAGCAAATAAGTCTATTTCCCAAAATGTTGAACTATTCCTTTTAAGGTTTAGTAGTTATTGGATGTATAGTTTTAAGTGTTATCTGGGGTTTGCCAGAGTTTTTTCTGCCTTGCTCTGAATTTAGTTTGAACCTCGTTTGTGTGCAAGTCTCTCTACTGGGAAGGTTTAAGGGGCAGTGCTCCTGGCACAGAAGTAAAACGTCCTCTGCTCCATTTAATGAAGCTGAGGCCTCATGTTCCCTCAGAGGTGTTTCCAGGTCTAATTGAGAATAGTAAACTGTTGCTGCTTGAGACAGACTCTCCTCAAATTAATGGCCAACTGCTTCCAAGAAAAATGTATTGAGTCTTTCTTAGATCTTTTTTTGATTCTTGCTTTTCACTTGTGAGCATCAATACTTGCATGTCTTGTATATATAGTCCCCAGAGGCTGGCCGGGGCCTTAAATTGGTAAACAACATAATAACCTAGAAAAAGACCATGAGTTCTTTCACAGGATCAGAGAGGTTCCTCTTGCATTTTAATTATATGGGACCATGAAGTGCAACATGGCTTGAATTGTAGAGTCTTAATTACCATTTCATACAAATAGTGAGTCACATTTACTGGTGCCACTACCAGTAACTATAGCCACGTTTCCATCTATGTATTTTTTTATGCTTTTTGATTGAGTTTGCTTGAGAGTTAAAAAAAAATGAGTTAATGTGCTTAATGGGAGATGGTTACACTTTTTCCGAATAAGTTCTGATGTTTAAGGTTTATTTAAGGACCATTTAAAGTTTGAATGGCTCTCTTTTAATCACATCATCTTTTAATTGCGCTTTCTTCCTCTGGTTTTCCGACCGGAGTACTGGCGCCAGCTACTGCTTATCTTGATGAACCAACTCCTAATAATCACATAATCACATCTTATGGAAATAAACATTTTCTTTCGCAAATTTACTCAAAATTCGGTTAAAATTTGTAATACAATTTGTTGGAAACAAGGCTTATGAGTAATAATGAAAAATAGAACAATTAAATAAATACCACTTAACTGTGACATTTAGGTACTGATAAAGGAGTTTATATTAGTACTCACAGTAAGGTGATAGTGAAAGTTAGAATATCCAAGGTAAACCTTTGTTGAAGTTATAAATGCACAACACCATGGATGTCGAAAAAATATCAATACATGTATAAACAGATTCTAGACATTTTCATTGTATTCTTTCCCTGGCCTTCAGCGAGCAAGCTACACATACAGATATAACAATACATATCTGTCACATTTCCTTTATGTTGTAAGTCCCTGTGATCGTGTGGGGGACTGCAGGTTAGTAGGTCCTGCCCTTTTTTCACTCTGTGTTTTCTCCATCCCCAGCTCTCCCAGCTCCGTGGGAGAGACAGGAAGTTCACCTTGCTCCATGCCCTTGTGGAGCAGATCATGTTGCATGAACCGTGCTTGGCCACTTTTACCCAGGAGTTGGCAGAATTTGAAACTGTCCCTGGAGGTATTTGCTAATCAAGATTTGATCAAAGCTGAAAAAAATCTGTGGTGGTACTTTGAAAACTGAGGTCTGTTAAGTGAAACGTGTATTTTCTGTGTGGGTCACCTCTTTTTTCTCTCTCTTTTGGATAGCTTCCATCAAGGGTCTGACCGCAGAAGTAGATGGTGAGTAGATCGCATTTTACTACTGCTTCTAAAGACGGTTGTTCTCGATTCTGCTGAGATCACTGTAATACAGATCCTACTGTTTTTGTGCCAACGCAAGTTATCTGTGAGGGAGTGTGATAGTAACATCTACTAGATCTTTCTGTAATTGTAGTTTCAGTATACTTTGTTGAAACAGCATGATCTCATTGTCTAGGGAACATATGGGCTCAATCCAATATATTGTCTGTATGATGACTTACAAACAGTTGCCACAAGCACAAATACGGCGCATCACAAGATCACACAGGAGACAGCATCTGATTTAAAGCAGCTATTTGCTTCAGTGGTCAAATATGATGGATGGTAACCAAGGTGTGTGTGTGTGTGTCGCTTCAGTCCTGAAGAATGAACTGCAGAAAGTCATTCAGTACAGGAAAGTGTCCAAGAAGAGAAATGCAGGAGTTCAACAGCCAAACTTCGAGAGAGAACTGAAGGTGAAGTAGTAAATCTTGTGTTTATTATTTATTTACGCACTATTACCACACTCTTAACAGTGGTGACTGCAGCTCTGATGTCCATTGAGGATACACTTAATTCTGTTTAAAGATTATAGTAAGGAGCTCCTTTTTCTATGACTTAAGATCATGGCTCATATTCATCAGATTTTTCTTTTGTATCAAGTAATCCGGGTGTTTGTTGTTTGTTTTGTGCAAACAGGAACTGGTATTAACAAAAGCAGCATGACTTTTCATGATGCAGATTTGCCAAAATATCTACAAACAGGCCATTGGCTTAAAACCCTGAGCTGTTTTAAAGTTTGATACCCAGACATTCAGTGAGTTTCATCCTGAGTAATGTTTCATCAGTTTTCAGGAGATCTGTCGGGCAGAGGGAGGATAAAGTTGACTGATGTTGCACAGCTGTTATTTTTTCCTCATGAACTCATATTGAAGTCTGCTCCTTTGGTGACTGGACAGTAGATGGAAAACTGAGGAGCTGAAGTTAGGGACTGTCTCTAAAGTGCTTGCAAAATGAGAGCTTTTCAGATCTTTATAAAATATAAAATAAAATTCCGAGATACTCCGACTTTATTTAATCTATTATCTCTCAACTTCCTGCAGTTGGGCTAAGTGATATGTTTCCCCCCTAATGTTCAAACCTTCTTTGTGTTACACCCCTAACTGCTACCAAACAGATCTTCAGCTGTCTGTGACCAAACATTTCTATGTCTTCCTTCATAAATAAATAAAATGTACAGCATTTACCTGCATGCAGCTGCATCCAGTTCACAGATAAATTGCAGAAGGTATTCTAAACCTTTAGAAGACCACACAGTGCATATTTGGTTTCCATCCCAGTTGTGAATGTAGGCCATGCAGAGTTTAACCCCAAAGAGATAACAGTAAAGTTTGAGCAAAGATGGACTAAATGATTGAACAAACTCACCAGGAGTTCCCTGTGCTTTTCTCTCTATACCCCAGATGGCAATTGAAAAATACAAAACGGATCTCTCGGCACTGACGAAGATGTGTGAGGAGATGAAGAAACTCTACTCTGTCATACTGGTAATCCCTGAGTTATTATTTCAATATCTCTTTTGTACAGCCTCAGAGATGGATTGTCCCCCGTTCCAGTAGCGTATAGATGGCCCTCTTCAATAATTTGTCATCGTATCTCCCCGACCCACTAGGGGAGTACATATATTTCAGCAGTCCCCAAGGTTACTTCTTGTTCACTAGGTGTCCTACACAGGGCTTACACAAGGACATAATGCACCTGATATACAGTGTATATGGCCTCCACATCATTTAACAGCAAGCACCACTGATTTGCAGCTTTGAAAAATGCTAGACTCCTTTTTCTTCAGGATTGGTGAGCAATTGTAGCTGTCGCCTTTAGCCAGAGAGTGTGAGAGACAAGTTCATCTTGACCCTTAATGTGTGATGTCATATCGATGAATGGTCTACAAAAGATTAAAAATGAGAAGCTGGAAGAGCACCTCCGGTAGGTTTCTGATGTGGTTTTTTTAAAAGAAACAATATACAAGCCTGCGAGGACACATACCACAAAGTTCTTTGGTTGATTGGTTTTGTGGAAGAGTAGTTCATACTGTATTTGAAGTCATCTTTTGCATTTAGAGACTTCTCATTTTCAATTTAGTATTTAAATGTAACAATGGATTCATTCATACGTCCACTATTTATGATTTAAGTTCTGGACTCTCAGTCTGAGAGCTGTGCTTTCCTTTAAGCTTTTGCCTCTCATAAAGAAAATTCCTCTGTCACACATATCATCAGATTTAGTGGAGCCACTGGTCCTTGTGTATTCTTTTATCACATTGTCTTTAAAGGGGGACATTTTCTTTGCTCACTAACCTGGTTAGATTAGGTTTATAGAGCTCAAGACTACTTTTGACATCTTAACAGGTGCTATGTCTTTTTTTTCATAGAGTCCCCACCAAAAACAATCAATACGAAAGTAGGGCCTATTTTCTCACCTTTCCCATATCTTTATGGACAATCCATCATCATAGAGAGTCCACTTACCCGTCCTGCTGTGTTTGAGCACCAAGATATTATAGCACAAGCTGTGAGCTTTAGGCCTGGTAGGGAATTGTGTTATATTAGATCCACAATTAGATTCCTGTGCACTGTAAACTTTTTACACAACTTTCACACGAGGGGTGTGGTGTACACAGTCACTGTGCTATAAAGCAAGTGCACAGAAAAAACTCTGGATATTCTTCAGAATCTCTCTTTTTGACTGCAAGGGAAATCAACCAGGGGTGAGGTAATGTCAAATACTTGCTTTCTTGCAGAGGGTGAGATGAGAGTAGTAAATATGAAGTTACAGCCAGTAGCTGGCCAGCTTAGCTTAGCCCAGAGACTGAAAACAAGGGGAAATAGCTAGCCTGTATGACTTTCTTGAGTCTCCCCAGGAAACAAATTCCCCTGTAAATCAATAACTTGTTTTTTTCTACTCTTTGAGTTTTGTACAGAGGAAACAAACAAGATAAATGTGTTCATTTCAGAGCTATAGAAGTTCAGAGTGGCTGTTGGCTGTAGCTTTGTATTATGTGTAGAGTGGTGTCTGTTTTCTCATCTGACTCTTAGCAAGAAAGCAAAGAGGAGTAAGATGGGAGAAGATGCCCACCCACACGTAACTCAAACTGTGCCAGCAAATGCTAGTAAAGCTGATGTCTATGTGTTTCCTACATTCAATTGTATATAGCTATAGCTATACTGCTCCTAGCATGTTTGTTAGTTTACAGTTAAATCTAACAGCAAAAACACAAGATTAGTGAAGAATAAACTAGGGCTGCACAATTCATCAAAACATTATTAATATTACAATATGGCCAAGTGCAATATGCAAATTGCAAGAGCTGCAATGATTTTGATAAAGATACAATGTGTGACAAAACAGCATTATAATGAAGTACTGTAGTGCTGCAGACGTGCCCTGGTCTACAACTCTTGTTCTCCAGATAATAAAAAAACATGTTTGTTTCATACAGATTAGTTTAAGTTTAAGTTTGTTTAAAGTTCAAATTCCATCACAAAATGATAATTCACTAATCCTGAATCATATCGCAATATCAAAATAATGCAATACAATGTTTTTACCATATTGTGCAGCCCTAGAATAAACTATTATTGAGTCACCTCTTTGTTTTTCCACCTCTTTTTAAAACAGAACTACAGTATTTTTTGTTTACTTTAAATCTATCCCTAATTAAAGAAGCCTGTTTGAATTAACATTAAACAAAGATCCTTTTCCACAAACCAATCAGATAATTTTTGTTATGTAAATTATGCCATTTGTAGCTATCAAAAATCAAAATGACTCCTGGGGGTATCTTTGCCCACAGGTATTTTTTAGTATAGTTACAACTGCATTTAAAACCAATGCATTGCCTCTCAATTTGGGTTGGTTTATGAATAATCATACTGTACATATGAAAACAGCTTTTAAATAGACATTCTTCTTGGGGGGGCAGCCTCTCCAATCTAAGTGTATGTCCCAAAATGTCTAACTATTTGGTTACAGTGAATCTTATTCCTTGTTCTTAACATAGATCACTAGTATTATTGGAAACAGCCTGGTGGTGTGGTGGCTGTGGCCTTTTAAAGTTTAACAATTTGACCTTTAACTGTAGTGTCCCCTTCAGGGTAGGAGTTGTTTTTAATCACCAGGAATCATCCCTGCATATTTAAATCAAAGTAGGACCAGCGAAACTTCGATATTTTATATATTATATATATATATATATATATATATATACATATATTTCAGATTTTTTTATTACCTTTAATAATTAAGTTTGAAATGTACTTCCTTAAATGTTGCATCCCTATCAGTCCATTCCGTGTCGTCTTCAGTGCCATCGAGCATCACTCCTCCTGGTTAAGTCAAAAATCAGACCAGTGGCATTTGAAGATGGACAAAGCCCAATCCTTAGTCTCCAGCTCCACCTGCGTCCCCTCCTCCTCCTCTGAATTCACTGCATGGAGAACCCCCTTCTAATACTGTCTGTGTGAAACCTCCTGCATATACAATAAACCCCTTCAGGAGCACTGGAGAAAATGATAGAGACTGACTGTGGTGTCGTGCAAGGGAGCAGCAGGTTGGGGAAAAGGCGTCACATTTACTCACATCTTGTCACAGGGAGGAGAATTTATAATGATGCCCTTGAATAGCCAACATGCAAATTTATTAAACATAGAAGGAGCTCATGAAATTTTTGGGGGGCTGATTTTTGAAAGGCCTTTTTTTTGTAGTTGTTACTCTGGAGGCAGGGTTTTTAAAAAAAGTATCAAATAGAAGGAGACATTTTATGTAACGTGCGTTGCTGTAACATATCCTCTCTAATTTCTCAGAATTTGATAGATTTTTCAAAAAGAGTCTCTTATGTACGCCTTGTCATACCACTAAAAGCTGACAACTACGTCACATTACCAGTTTCTCTTCACATAATACATATCTTTAATACACCACGTCCGTAAGACAGGATAGAACAAAATCGATTCCAGCTCAGCGACTGCAGATAAGGTGCTTTTAATCTTCCTTCTTCAAGTAAATAGCTCAACCCTGCAGATTAAAGATGACACAATATGCTTGTGTTGAACATTTCAGTATCTAGTCTTGTAACTTCATTTGTATCTATAAAAGTTAACACCAGATATGTTTGGCTTTGCTTCATTTTAACCCTCCCTGTTTAGCATCTATATGGAAATATAATAGATCGTTTTTAAAGCAGATTTAAAATACCAGTATGTAGGAATTGTATAAACATATTTTATATTATTGCAATTGTGTTTTGCTAGAATGTCAATCACCGGCGTGGAGATGACGGAGCTCTGAATTTTGTAGCTTAGCATTTCCCACTATGCTATGATACACATGCAGCCAAAGCAACCAGCAGTCAATTTCATTATCCTTCTCATCCTCACTTGTTACAGTGGAATAACATTGATTCCGTTTGCGCAGGATGTGTTTGTAAAAAAGGCATGCAAATATTTAACATGCAAAGAAAACAATGAGGCGTGGAAAGTATGCAAATAATGCGATTTGCACATCTGATGTGAGAGTGTTATATATTATAGAGGGAACAGGTGTTAATAATCAGTTAACACCCCCCTCCTGCTATCAGGGACTTTTTGAAAAACAGGCGCCATACACCTGTGTAAACCTTTTAGAAATGTCAGAAGACATGGTAATTCAAACATTTTCACTGTCAGCAATTATATAGTGAGCTTTTGGAAGCACTTAGAGACTGTTCACAGACAATATAGGTGTTACACTGTCAGTGTAATCATTTATAGACTGGCTGAGTGATTAATTAAAGTATCTTTTAAATAATATCTAAAAACCTTTTTCATTATTTGTTAGTTTAATTTAATCATTTTGCCTTTAAACTTTTAATACTGTAAGATATGAATTATAAATTATAATGCCTGTTATTGCCTGAGATGAATTTGTTCTGTATGTGCCACTAATGCCGTACTCCACTCCAAGAACGTGCAAGAACATGCTCACCTCTACATTTAACTACAATAGAGACCACGATGGAAATAAATCCTGTGACTTTTTTGGGCATGTGCATTGGTGTCGCAGCCATGTAATTGGCCTTTAAATGAACTGTCAAATAAACAAGCAAGTTCAACCTCGGAGCTCTGCCTTCACGTCAGCCCCAGTGATAAAAATGACCACCTTGCTGTTACCAAGCTAACTGTGGCCAATTGAGTGATGTTAAATAAGTGATTTGTCAGGCTCTCTTTTTTTTTTGTTTAAATTTAATCATGCAGAGGTATATGTGGCTTTGAGGCTTATGCACCCTGAAACTGTAGTTGTTTGACTCGGCCATGGACCAAGGACATTATTTCTGCCGCCAGAAAACCTCAGTCTGTCCAAAACATACAAATCTGCTGTGGCTGTGAATATTTAATTATAAAGGAATTTCTTTCTGTGAGTTAGATGATAAGATTCATACCACTCTTTATCACATCTGTAGTCAGGTTAGCTTAGCATAAAGACCAGAAACTGGGTGAGACAGACCCCCCATCTGTCCAAGGGTAACAAAATCTTTCTACCAGCACCTTTAAAGCTCATCAACCGTGATGGAGTCATGTGCTGGCCTATTTCTTGGCAGTGACTTCCTGAAGTCTCCACTGGCTAAGCTAACCAGCTGCTGGCTCCAGCTGCATATTTACCAAACACATGTGAGAGTAGTAAATAAGCATATATCCCAAGATGTCAAACTGTCTTTAAAATGTCTGTAATGAATCTCGCTATAGTAAAATTACTCTCAGCCAAAGCAAAATGAGCTCATCCTGTGTGTCTTCTGGAGGATGTATTTATTTCAGTAAACATATAAACGGAATAAGGAAGTATAGATCCTAATGGCATTTGAAAATCTAACCTTAAACATAATAAAGTGTAAAGAAAATGATGAGAGAGTGACGGCACATAGCTGCAGCCTGAATTTAAACCTGTGCATGCAAACAGTCAATTAGAACACATTAGCCACTGTGACCCTTTGTGATGAAGTTTGACTTAAGAATTATGAACATTTTCAAGCCAGTGACCCTGAACCACCTAGGTACAAGTATTAATTCAGCAGTGCATAGCTACCTCATTGTATAAGTGCACTCAAGGAATGGGTTGCATGCTGAGGAAGTATATGAGTGAATTATATCAAAAGAATATTATTAAGATGAATATGCACGAGCCAGGCACCATTCACTAATGAAAGTGATTGCAGTTCTTAGTTGTTAAATGTGTTGTATAAGTTCTGAGGTAGCAGAAAGTCAGTCATTTATGTCAGACTACAGTTTTTCATTTCCAAACAACTAATCCTGTTTTTCTCTTGTCAAGGTTAAATTCGGAGAACCAGCGGATCAAGACTCTCAGGAGCTCTTTGGGTTGATTTGTCAGTTCATTCACGAGTTCAAGAGGGCCCGTGCTGAAATGATATGAATTATACTCTACAGAGTACATATTGCTTACCACTGAGACAGCAGTGATTATTCATTATTAGTCACAGTTTAGAAAGATGAAGATACAAAAATATTAGGATGCTTTGAAATATAAAATGTTGCATGGATTTGTTTGTACAGATGTTTTTTTTATAATGGGCACTGAATTTCATTCATAGTATAGACATACAGTATGAAGTGTATAGTGATGCTGATGCATCTGGATGACAGGATGACAATGCCAGTGAAAATCAATTTTGTGAATATAAAACTGATCTATCACATTATTTCACATCAGAGGTTGTTTTGATTTGTGTTGACTTCTTGTTTACTGACTATTTGTTTTGAGACGAATCAGTAATGCAGGATTTGAAAGCCCTCGGTTGTAAGACACACGCGGATGCTGAAGTGTGCCGCTAATACCCACAGCTCTGTGCTGGCAGAGGAACAGAATGGGCCACACTTCAGAGGCCAGCTGAGGCTGGTGTACTTTGGGTGCGTGATTATTTTGAACATGCAATCGCGCTGTGGTCGGGGACATTTTCTATCCCAGCTCTCCAGGAGGAGCTCCAAGGCCGCCTCTGATTAAGGACCACATCTGCACTGTGGCAATGACATGATGAGAAGCACAACATTCCCCATCAAAAGGTTGAAAGGTATTCTTAGCACGGTTTAGAACTGATGCATGTGTTATACAGGTTGTGTGTGTCTTGACATTTTAATCAGTTGACAACAAAAGCACTGTAGCTGTAACTGTGAACCATGGTGGTATAATGAACCCGACCTCACACTGAGCAGGAAAAGTTGCACATTTTCTTGAAAAAGAAGAAACCACTGATTTTAATTAAAACTTTGCATCTGTAGAAACTGGTGATTCATTAGCAGGAAACACGCAAAACTATTTCATTAAATGTTTTCTTCACACAGTCTTATCTTATTAGGATGTTTTACATTTCCAATTTGTCAAAATTGACGCTGGATGAATCATTAAGGTTGGTTTTTTTTTCTTGATGTAGTGTCTTTGTACCGCTTTTGAAATGAAAGAGAGATGAGTGACATGTCTTTAAGCATGTACACAAGATCAACTACAGAAGTCACTTCTTCTTTCTTACTTTGGAATTAGGTTCACTTTTTAAGAGACAAAGACATGTATAATATAATAGTTATGCCTTTATTGTCCCCTTGTTATATGCCACAATCTGAATTGCTACACTTTTCTTCCAGTTTTCAAATACTTTGTCAGTATTACCTTTGTTTGTATGGGCTCCATTGTACACTACTTTTCACTTTTAGTTTTGGAGGTCATTACTGGGTTTTTAGAGCTCTGTGTATAAAAAGGTAAGACATTTTATCTCAGTGTGAGGATATTATATTTATTATATAAAATATCTATTCTATTTGGTGTGAATTTTCAAAGCGACCAGAACGTTCTAAACCCATTTTATAATTACATTTTTTTCCCTCAACAATGCAAGAATTAACATAGAATTAAGATGTATTTGCAACATCAGTGGTGTGAATTCCTAGAACAAGAAACCAAACCAATGGGGAAAGTTAATTAACAAATAGCTGGAGCAGGTAGCTGCTGGTGTTAAGGTGTTATTACTCATTATTATTATTCCTATTGTGAGAGCAAAGTTTGGCGAATATGTTTTTGATAGAAAAACAATGTGATTGCCGAGCGACATTGGATAAATCAGTTTCAAAAGAAGGCGCAGGCACACATGGTGCCATGTGCATTTCTGCATTTCTAGTTTGGCAAGTTCGTTCCGAGTATACTGCTAAATTGGTAGCTGTGGGAATAAATTAAATTCACATTTGAAAAAGTACACGCACCTGCCTAAATCCCTAAACCTCTTTTTTCAGCTGAAAACCAATTTATGGGTATTTGATCATGTTGTTGATCGATCAAAATCTTGACATTTTATAGTATCCGAATTCTTCGTCTAGTGCTAGAAATATGCATATCAATCTCCCCCTACTGGTTGAAACCTGGAAAGTGCAGTTGAATTTCACTATTGGCTGATCTGAAGGCAGCTTTCGTATCCAAACAACAAACAATTTTAAAAAATTGTTGGGAGGGAGGGAGCTAGCAGAATTTAGGGTTTCAGTTACACTTTAAAGCTGCTCTAATCAGAATAATGCATTTAATAATTACTGTCAACCCTGTTTCCAGCAGCAGGTGGCTGTTCTCAACAAAAAAAAGCTCTGTAAAACCACCTGTACACTATCTGCTCAACACTAAACAACAATGTTAGGGTTTTTAAAAGGAGAGTAAATATTAGACTTATATTCATCAGATTGCCAGCAACTGTGATGTCTATCTCCTGTCTATTTAAATAAGCTAAACTGTCTGCTAACATGTTTGCCATATAGACTAAGTGGTGATGATATGTCAATGTTGTGTTCACAGTTGGTTGCGCTGCCCCTCTGAGGCCAAGAAATCAAGACAAATATACAAAAGTGTTTATTCAAACTCAAGAAATCTCTCAGACAAAATGTTGAAATATCCCTGTGAAGGATAGCGGCTGCCTCTGCTGGTGACTGACAGCTCGTATCTCTGATTGCCTCTGGCCCATTGCCTATTTCACTGCTTTGAAAAGTGGCACATGCGCTACTTTGGATTTATGTTTAATTAGTGTAAAAGTATATACAATGACTTCGTAAAAATGAGACTGTGGCTTTTTGAAGATTACCAAAGCAGCTCATTATGTGCGACAGGGCTGTCCGACATCATCAGTGTGTTATATGCAGAGTACATACTCTCCTTTTGACCACTAATTAAATTCCTTAGAGACTTGCTCTTTTTATCAAGACCCAGTGATGGGTCTGGATTTTTTTCCCTCTCTTTTTATTTGTCCTTTTCAATTGATAAAATGATCTGAGTCCCCTATAGACTGCATTTGTTTAAAAAAATGTCATTTCTAAAGGGGGGCAGGTAAAACATTAATGTGAAATTGCTTTAGCTGGTTTTCTAATCATTGAATTACCGAACTTCAACTCAGACTGCGACACATGAGTTCTTGAGATATTGTTATGCGTGTTCCATGGTGAAGTACTTTTCAGCCCGAGGACCCCAAGGAGCAGCTGTCACTACCACTGAGGACAACAAGGTCCTCCTAAAAAACAGAAAGAAAGACTGCTCAATATTATCTAAAATGAGAGATTTTGCACTGCATTTAGACCCTAATAATTCACATTCAGATGAATTCTTCATTGCCCTCTGCAGAGAGGAATTTGTTTCCACAGTCTGTACACAAAAATAACATTAAAAACAAGGTATATACAAACAAGAACATTACAACAACACAAGTCTATTACAGTGTGCCCAGGCTATTTAAAGCAGTTATAGCTGAGGGCGCAAACTCCTCCCAAAGCGTGTTTTTTTGCAGATTGTTTTTTGTGTCTGCGGCTTGAAGGGAGGAGGGTGAGGCATGGGTTGAGGGGGTGGCAGTAGTCCTGTGCTAAGGTCAGTGCTCTGCGAGTGGAGGCAGTGTCAATGAGGGCTGGCAGGTTGGGAGGTAGAGAACAATTATTTCAGATGAGATATGTTGGTGATTTTTTGGAGGTTTGTTTCTTTTTGATCTATTTGCCGTAATTTTTTTAATCAAAATAACAATTACATAAAAATGAAAAAACTGAGCAAGCATTCATATTCTACTAATTTTAGGAGTGAACCCAGTGAGAGAGTAAATGACAGATTTTGACAGTGATCATGGGCTTTATTCTTGCCAGTATAATTTTGTGCTGCACAGATAGCTGTATGCCACTGAATAAATCACACATTTCCAATATGGATCCCTGTAAGAAATTCTGAGCTAATGGGAGTCTGTGGGATAATTTGTTTCAGTTTGAAAATGGGAACTTTTGACACATAACACACATCATGACAGATTGGATTTGTATAGTGGTGGAATATAGTACTCAGATATTTTACTTAGGTAAAAGTAGCAGCATCACTATGTAGTCTCTCTCAGTCTTGTTTACAATTTTTACTTAAAGGAATAGCTCAACATTTTGAGAAATACGCTTATTAGCTTTCCTTCTAAGATTGTGTAAGGTTGCCAAGCGACCAGTAGAGACTCCAGGTAGTCCCTACAACCGACCAAGACAAAATCTGGCACATAACCCCCAGTAAAGTAGGGTGACAATTTTTTGAAACCTCCAAACTGGGACCCTTAAAAGTGAACCATGGACACAAGGGGGACAATTATTTCAGCACACCGAACACCTTTCAACAGCATGGACACAATGAATGCAGTATTTTTGTTGCTGTGTACAATAACAACAACCACTCATATGCTAGTGACAGCCTTGACAGCAATTGACACACACATACAATTCAGTATGTGTATGTATGAATTCAGACACATCATGAATTGTTCATGGTTTTATTGTAGGTAGTGGGAGAGAACATGATAAATGTGTATAAGCGCTGAAAACAAGTATAATATTATCATTATTTTTGGGGCTTTTATTGCCTTTATTGTAGTCACAGCTATAGATAGACAGGAAAGGGGGGCAGAGAGAGGGGGGATGACACCCCGCAAAGGGCTGCAGGTTGGATTCGAACCCTGGGCCGCTGCAGCAAGGACTCAGTCTTGGTACACAGGTCGCGAGCTCTACCCACTGAGCTATCCGGGTACCCATTATTATTTTTTCTAATTGTGGTGAAAACCCAGAACAGTCGTGACAATCTAGTGTGTTACAGATATTTGTCAGGACTAGGGACACCCGGCTTGAAACCAGGACAAACCGGGACAAACTGGAACATGTGGTGACCGCACGGTAAAGGCTGAGTCACCACCGGGATTTAAAACAACAGAATGCAGTGAAATCACTTCATTCAAATAGAATCTACACAATCAGTATGCTTGTGAGGGCTAAAGTAAATTTGCATGAATGTTTTGTGTACCCCTAATGCCGAGGTCGATCAGGCCTCTGCCGCCTCCACATTGTTGTTGATGGCTCTCCTGCTCTGTCCTGTTATGTCCGCGGTTGCTAAGGGATTGCCCACCTCCACTGGCACGCACCTGGTCCTCCACCCGTTCCTGCAGCAGTTCCCCACTAGCTCCCGTACTTCGCTCTCTGCGCCTCCTCCATCCTCTTCCTCCCAGGGCACAGTTAGCTCGGACAAGATAAGCTGTCTTGTGGCCTCTGAGACCAAGATGATGTCTGGTCTCAATTAGGACTGGATATTGTGTGCTGGAATCCTCAGTTGCCTCTCCAGGTCAACTGTCATCGCCCAGTCTGTGGTAGTAGCCTGTCTAGTGGAAAGCAAACCATCAGAGCAGTTCTTGTTCTACTTCCTTGATGCATCTTTTGATGTTGACCCACTTGCTGATTGCCTCCACAATGGACTTGAGTTGGCCTGGTTGTGTCTCCAGCGATGGCGCCCCTTGCTCAGTGCCTTGGAGCAGCTGCTCAGGTTGTGTTCGAGGGTCCCTTTCTTGGAGCACAGGGGAACATGCAGCTGTTCCTACTTTGTCCCATGTGAACGAGTTGGATGGTAGACTCCCTGAATCAAGAACTTGATCGACTTCCAGATGTCCCGCCAGGTGACATTCCGCCCTGTTCCCACTGGATCCAGGCACCCTGTTGTCACATGATCACTGATCTTTTAAATACTAGCACATTATGTTGATCCTTTGTTTCTGTTTGTGGTACATAATGACCATTTGGGAACTTTAATTCTCAACATTGCTCTCTTTACAAGCAGGTGGATTTGTGGATCATGTTTTTAATCTTCATGGTTAATGTAACCTGAAGCTCCTAGGATTATTTTTAATAAATAATAATAACAACTTTAGGTCAGGGTTTTAAGTTTTCTCTGTAAAGAGGCCTTGGGTCAGTAAACAGACATTCCTCTTTAAATAACAGTTGGAAAACATTTTTTCCATGTAAAATTTCCAAGGGAAGGGGTTTCTTGGCACATTGCAAGCCATCACCTCTCAGCCCTGAAAACTCTATCACCATGGAAACATATTGACATGCACAACATTAGGTACTAAACCATTTGTCAGAGCTGGGTGATGACACAAATCTCACAAAATGGCAGCTATTCAGGTTGTGGTTGTGATATACTGGGATTGTCTTCCATTTACAGATGGATTGATGCCCAAAACAACACAGTCTCTGACGATTGAAGTCAGATTTGCACATTTGCATACAAGGGTCTAAAAATATGCAATCCAAGTAGCAAATAAATCATTTATTTAATAGATTCTAAACTGATGTAGGCTATTAGATATACAATAGATAGATAGATAGATGCTGTGGCAACTTTGTGTTTACTGAACAGGCAGTGACTCTGTAGACATAGAAACGGCACTCATTTTACTGGTAATCAATTTTTTCATGCACCTGAAATGTGTTGACGTTAAGCTGCACTTGACAACATGCTCTCAATATGTTCTGTTTTAAAACATTTATATGTGAAACACTTTTCACCACACCGTGTACTGGCACAGGCTGATTGTGTCAGGGTTCAGATCCATTTGCTTGTTGGCTGTTTGAAATTCGACCATTTTATCACTTTCAACATTGTAACCCTAATGATTTGTTGTTGTTCAGCCACAAAGATCAAAAGGCTTCATTCATACGCATGGATTTAATGAGAAAGCAAATGAATACCCAACACCAAATGTGGTTTACAGGATAGAGGCTCATTTTAGTTTAATAGCACAAAGCACACTTTACAAAGCCAATAATTAAAACAAGGTTTCTGAAGTCTGTCTATCTATCTACTTTATTTAAACCCTATTTAGCATTTATAAATGATATGTAAACACCTTTGCATATTGCATATTTGAAATAGAAAGTGTGAAATTTTTTGTTGTGCAGTGTATCTTTAAAATTGCAACATTTTAACATATATTTATATTTTTTATCTTAAATTTGTATACTTTGGTGAGTCTCAAGTTTTATTCTGGACCCTGTACATAGGGGCCCCTCCCCACATCTTTGTATTCTGCATCCCCCCTTGTTCCCCCAGTCCGACACCCCTGTTTACACATATTGCTTTATGTGACAAATAAACCTTTGGATACTTTAAATCCTCTAATAAATAGCTCACAACACATTATAATGTAGCTGTAAGCAGATAAAAGGTCATTATTAAGTGTTTGTCCACAACTATAACTCCTATTATTTATGAATGAAGTATTTATAAATACTGTACTCTCCACAACAGCTGAGCAAATTCAATCGGATGAAGGTCATGAGGGAGGAGATGCAGCTGGGACATTCTGAGGAGAAATATAGTAAGTGGACCTTGAGTTAAGATTTGTATTTAAACTTGTTTTTTTGTAAGGCAATGTCGAGAATTAACATTCAAGCTGGATGTCTTTGTGGGTTTTGAACACATTTAGAAACTGTTATTATTATTTTTGGGGCTTTTTATACCTTTATTTGATAGGACGAGTGAAGACGGGGGGGGGGAGACAACATTCAGTAAAGGACAATTTTTACACAATTGTATGTTTAACTGACCTGCTGAGCTCTGACTAAAAATATATAACTTTGCAATCAATTTGAATTAATTAATTGGAGGGGCGCTAATTAAACATCTGCCTCTTTTAGGACTAGGACATTATTGGGAATTCATGGCAGGGGCGGATCTAGAGGGGTGGCGGCTTGGTGTCAAATGCTGTAAAATTGAACACATTCATTGAGATTAATTCTTAAAATAACGTGTAAAAAAAATTTAAATGAACACATATACTTTAATGATCTGTTATGGCCACATTTTAAATTAAGTGACTCAATGAAAAAATACTGTTTTTGGAAATGCCATTAAACCAGCACATCATTCTGTCACCCCTTAAAATCTCGATACCCAATGAATATTCTTCTAGATTCGCCCCTGATTCACAGACCTGTAAGACACACAAACATAAAAAAGCTTTTCTTGGTGTCCTTCTTTACAACTACTTTATAACACTTACAACTTGGTAGTACAATCTGTCCATCTAGCTTGCTGATTTTGGGCTCCTGTGGGTTAAAAACGGAGGGTGCCCGCTCATGTAGCACTTTGTAAGTCAGAGGAAGGACGTCAAAATTGATCTGCTGCTTTGTGGGGAGCCTGTAGTGACACAAGGACAGAGGTGATGTGCTCACATCTCTAATCTCTTGTCAATATTCTCACAGGACACTTTGGATGACTTGTTGATTTAATGCAGTGCAAGGTGACAGACAAGTGCATCATACAGCGGTGTAGGCTGAGTGATAAATGCATTACACCCAAAATCCCATTACCAATAACATTTGCCACATTAGATTTCAGGGAAATAATAGGGGAGATTAATGAATTTTAAGTCAATGTCTTTTTAAGAAAAGTTTTTGCCAGCTGCTGCAGTGAAGACAGCCCTGAATTCATGGACATGTCACCAAGACAACCATATGAAGACTAAAGGTCCCATCACTGACTCTTGTGGAAGTTAAGCCTGAAAGATTTTCAGCCCACCTGTGCAATGAGATTATGATGAGTCACTGCATCAGAGTGAAACCTACAGCCAGAGTGGACAGGGAGCTCTGGCAGTAACAAGAAAAACAGTAAAACTCTTGCTGGAGGGCATTTTTCAGTTCTTTGCTTCTACATTACAGTCCTTAAAGACTGCAATCACCAGAAATGTGTTTGGAGAGAATTATCTTATGTGTGTGTTCCCAGATCCGAGCTAAGGACAGTTAGAACTTCATATCCAGTGTATCTTTTCAGTATCATTAACACAGCCAAATAATGAATGCATATTTAAGTTGGAAGCTATTTAATAGAGAATTATGGAAATATAAGCTTTTGGCAAATTACGCAGCGACAGTTAATTATAACTTCCACCACATGTGCGTGCGTAAAGTGGATGGCTGGGCGCGCACACACGCAGCACATCACTGCGGGGAACAGCTGTTGTCAGACGCGTTATTCGGAGTGGGAGTGAGGGCTATGGACGATTTATCGACTGATTCGCCTCTCAGACTGGAGCAGTCTTCTCTAAAACATTCCATATGGTCTACTTTTACCTCATCCACGAGCTTTAAATAAAGTCTACCTGAAAATGAGACGCATAGACAACAATCGGTGATATCTTTTTCTTTTTTTCTTTTTTTTGATGTCTTACTCGGATATGGAACATTTCTGGATCCAATAAGAGAATATTACAGCGTCAGACGCGTCTGCGGCGGGGGAGACCAGTGGAGGGACTCGGAAACTTGTGTGGTGCAGGAGACGGTCTCTCTTTTTCGAATCGGCGCTGCCACAGCTGTCACAGAGAGAGAGAGCCATGGTGAACTCCCTCATACTGATGCTCAGCTGGACTGTGATCTCTGAGGTGGCGAGAGCTCAGAATGACACGGAGCCTATTGTCCTGGAGGGAAAATGCCTCGTGGTCTGCGACTCTAACCCGACCGCGGACTGGAAGGCTTCGTCCTCTCCGCTCGGCATCTCCGTGCGCGCCGCCAACTCCAAGGTGGCATTCTCTGCAGTCCGGAGCAACAACCATGAACCGTCGGAGATGAGCAACAAAACGAGAATAATCTACTTCGACCAGGTTAAGGCGATTTTTATGAACAGTACTAATGTCAAAAAGTGGTTTAATTCGCTTATTATAGCACTTTGCTGTTCATCCTCCTTTTCCTTTTTCCTATCTGTCAGAACCTGTCTTCTATTCAATTTTAGTCCTTTCTTTTCTTGTGATAAACCCTCGTCCATCAGCTCAGTTTTGACTTGTGGTGCAGAACATTGAAGTGTCATTGCAGTTAAGCAACTGCACCCCGGAGTTTAGTTTGAGGCCAGTGGCAGTTGGCGTGTGGATCCTGCACAAATGCACATATCACACGCAGGCAGGTTTTTGGAAAGTGACTGGATTATGTTGGAGAAGGGGCATCCTGCAGAGCTTGCATTCATCAGTTTGCCTCAAGCTACCCCACCGCTCGCCCCGCGCGCGCGCGCTCGTACACGCGCGCGCACCCTCACCTTCAAACAGCTGTACACCCAAACAAACCAGGCAAACAAAAAAAACAACAACAACAAACATTTGATTAGTCATACAGGTGGGCAGTGTAGCCACCAATACCACTCAGTTGATCCTCTGCCCTCTCATTTGAATTACATAACATGATCTTTTGCTGTCATCAGAACACACTGCAACTGATCGGATTGGTGTGGTGCATGTGCATGCTGTTGCTATGAAAGCCACGTTTGTCAAAGGTCCTGGCTGAGCCTGCAGTGTTGTCTTTAACAGGTGGGATTCAAGCGTTTGAGACTCTGCAGGTACTGCTGCCTCCAGCGATCATGACCCACAGAAGTTCATTTTGTGTACTAATGTAAATACTGTATGTCTAATATGACTGTAGGGTGCTTAGAACCTTTTAGTGACACTCATGAGATGGCGTTAAGTGCTATGCTGACTGACATTTTCAGGGTAGATCAGTTTTAGGGAGCAAAAGTAAAGGAATGTTTTTATTTATCAATGTTGTGTTCATTGGGTTATTTTGCATGTGTGACTTAAAGTAGCAGCATCAAGAAAGCTGATTCTTTTCAGTCTTATCAGTATAAAGTGTGGAAGAAAAATCCTGTTTTTGCCCCAAAGTGAAATTTGTCCAAAGCTGCTGCTGAGATTAAATTGTCATCAGGCATCATTTTGGTTTCTTGTGGAGTAGGAAAGTTAAATGTTGGCTTTAGGTACATTGAAAGGAAAGGTTGAATTACATTCTGTGTCACAGTCAGTTTTGTGTGCGAGCAGGAGCGAGCCTGATAGCCACAGTAGAGAATCCTGTGTGCATTGCTCATTTAATATTTATATATTTAATCTTAAAGCCATTGAAATGAAAGCCTTTGCTGAAGTGCTGGCTATATAAACACCTTTCTTACAATGTGTTTTTGTCTTCTCTCATAGGTTCTTGTGAATATAGGAAACTACTTCACATTTGAATCAGTTTTTTTGTCCCCAAGAAAAGGAATCTACAGTTTTAACTTCCACGTTATTAAAGTGTACCAGAGCCAAACCATACAGGTACAATCTTTGCTTATTTCACAGAACTGTGCAGTCGATTCAGTTGTAAACTTGTTTTATCATTGGGCTGGGAAAAAATGTCTTCCTGAGGGACTGTATATAAATTACTGTATAAATTGTACTTCAATTTAAAAAAGAGCATTATTAATATTTTATTTGGACCCTTCTCTTAGAAAGAAAACCTGCAAAACCCTCCCCCAATACCTCAAAGTAACATTATTTGTACAACTTGATTGACTATTAATAACTGAAGGAGGAAAAGCATAAGCAATTTAAGATGGTGTGCCCTAACCTTAACCTTAACATTTAACTTTAACACGTGAATGGAATCACAATTCAGTTATAAAGTGTTTGATTTGTTTATTTTACTGTTTATCTTATTGTATTTGGTGGATTTTATTTACTTGTAGTTCTGAACTGATTTAATTTCAATTTAGTGTCTTGTCATGGTATTTGCACAAATAACCCATAATGCATTTCAATGTCCAGTATTTAGCGGCATCTAGTGGTGTAATTTTCAGGTGATATACACAAATGGAAACCTTCCTATTCACATTATATTCCCTTTCTGCCAATAAATCCTCTTAAATGTTACACACTGGACCTTTAAAGGAATAAAAAAAGATTGTGCTGGTTAGATTTAAAACCCCCCAGAAAGGCTTATAAAGACATTTCATCAAAAAGAACCCCAATAACATCTAAAATCAAAATGCATCAGTAAAGGAAAATAATACACAATAGCACAAAATGAATAAAATAGAAAACAGACAGCAAAATATAGCAACCAATAATTATGTTGCCAACAATAAGACAAATACAAGATTCATACATATGATGTCATTTGCTAGAGGAAAGATGGTAACATCTAAAATAAGTAGTTTGGCTGGCAAAATTTAAGGTAACAATGTTTTAAAAAGTGCCATTACGTTTATAATACTACTACTACTACTTATAATAATAATAATAATAATAATAATATAACATATAATATAATATAGGGGGGGGGATGAAAAACTCAGTCAATTACCCTCTCATCAGCACAAAGAAATAATATACAACTACCTCCCTCTCTAATAATTTACATAGAACCCCTAACAGGAACTTGTATGTTCTTGAATAAATGCTTCATTGTAATACATAGACCCAACCTGAAACCCCTTCCTTTTTTATCTGATATACGGTAAGTTGTCATTATAATACTATTTAATCAAGGTCAAGTTTAGATGTTTCAAATAATAAACCAACTACAATAAAACATATCTTCAAAGCCAGTAATTTTCCTTTTCTGGTGCTAATTGTTATCTCTGTTGTCCAGGTGAACTTGATGTTGAATGGAAAACCAGTCATCTCTGCCTTTGCGGGTGACAAAGATGTAACTCGTGAGGCGGCCACCAATGGAGTTCTGCTCTATCTAGAAAAAGAGGACAAAGTCTACCTAAAGCTGGAGAAGGGAAACCTAGTTGGTGGATGGCAGTACTCAACATTCTCTGGCTTTCTTGTGTTCCCTCTGTAAAAAAAAAAAAAAAAAGGAGATTGTAAGCTTACTGACTACTTCATAATGTGTCGTCACTGTATAATCAAAACATTGCTGCTGCGTCGGTTGGATCCTGCCAAATGGTTGAAAATATATAGATGGAAATGGATCAGAACTGAGAGAGGAAATAAGACTTTGGAAATCGTTCACGTTCTCTGGAAGCGGAGAGTCCCCGTCCAGATGAAAGAGACTTGAAATGTTCCCTATCGCTACTGTATGTTCCTGTCACTCAAGCAGCCTCAGAGAGGAACACTAAAACATCCCAAAAGTACTTTTCAAATTTTGACTCGTTGGAATATATTTAGCATACTGATTTTTTTTTTCATGGCAACTGTTGCATTCAAGTACATCTGCCTTTTGGGTGTAAACTGTATATGCTTGTGTTACTTGTGTGACTTGTCATCACCAAAGTTTTCACATTGCTAAATATTAGTGGGTGTTCAAGGCCAAGAGCGGGTCAGATGGGAAGAATGTAGGTCACTGATTACTAACACAATGTTTATGGAAGTTGCTCGATGGAATGAATTAATTTGAATTTGATTAATGCTTATTGCAAAGTGTGTTTAATGATCAGAGGCATGGTTGGATTACTGAATAGGTCTGACTGGGCACAGAGGCCCCCTGGTCCCCTGGGCTTCACCTACAAAATGTCACTGAAAGACGGGGGGAAAACGACCACAAAGAGACTCCAAACAACTTCAAAGACACGAAAGAGATGAAATGAGACAGCAAAAGTCTACAACGAAACACAAAGGGACGCAAATTGACAACAAATAGGCATAAAACGACCAACTGATCATTGATCTGCTCTTTCAGTCTTCGGGTTTTGCCCATATGTAGGAGGGATAGGGGCCTATACATGTCTGTGCCCAGGGGCCCATTGTGTCATAATTCGCCCATGACCAGAGGTCAGAGTTGATCATATTTCTGATCATTTACACTCACAGCTGATACTGATATTTTGCTTTTGATGAATTACAGCAGTGGTCAGCTTATCTTACTTGTCAACCCTGTTTCCTAGAAATGTTTTTTCAAACTTTTTGAGGAAAGCGTAATTCTCGCCTGATTATGTTATTTTCAATGAATACAAAAGTGCTATTGTTTCGGACCGAACTGTGACTCTGAATACTGGGGTTAGCATCCCACAGTAAGTCCTGCGTATGGTTAGTTTTAGGCAACAGAAGTGGCTATAATCAATATTTTTATATTAATTATACTATAGTTCATGAACATGACAACTTGTATGTGAACGGTGTTTCTTGTACTTTTGAACATGGAAAATTATCGGCCGACTCAGCAGGTCCCTTCAAATATAGAGATTTTTTTTTTTTTTTTAGCTCATTTCAGTTCATTCTCACTCACTCTCATAGCAATGTTTGCAGCTGCAGCAGGCTGATGTTTTCTGCAAAAAAAATTAAGTCAGTGCATGATCCTTTCCCAGCTACCAAATGACAGACAGGCATTGTTAGCGAGCAGCTGGTGAACATTTAGCAGCTGAACAGCCAAATATTTCCCTCAGGAGTTGGTGGAACACAAAACAAAGCTAAAAAGAGACCCGGCAGAAACTAAATATTGGAGGTATATCATCAGACGGGTTCCAAATAAATGCTGATATTGCTTCTATCTGCTGGATATGTAAATAGGGAACTGTTTGCTAATAAAATCAGCCCTAAAAACTTAAAATGTGATAATATGTCAGTGTTTACAGCTTGTTTCTTCTGCCCCCAAGTGGCCAAAAATCAGATATTGCAAGTTTGAAGTTAGGGAAATATTATGGTTTTGGGTAAATTTAAAAAAAGTAAATTGTGTCTTAAGTTACCTTTTTTAGTATTTAACAAAGACCTCAATCTTTCCCTGACCTTAACCAAATTCTGTGAGTGCCTAATCATAACCCTAAAATGCGTTAATAATGCTTTAGTCGCTACAGTACAAGCATGTATTGTAGGGAAAACAATTAAAATAAGTTGCCAGCAAACATTTTGTGACTTGTCAGATTCGTTCATTAAAACACAGTTTCCCATTTTGTTGGTAAAAATACATAATTCAGGCGGCATTACGTTTCTTTCAAAATGTATTTGCTTAATTAGGAGTATATAAATGTAACTTTTACCTGTGTATTTATAATAGACTTGCACGAGTCAAACTGTGGTTTATGGACCTTAATAAAGTTTAATGGGCATCTGAGAACCATAATTGGTTAACATGCTGATAATAGACAGATTCCTGTCACAGTTGGCGAGCATAAACAGCTTCAACTGGGCAGCCTGGGATGACTGATGAATTAATAAACTCCTTAATTGTTGCTCTTGAGCTCAATATACGCTTACAGTATGTGACGGCTCTCCCCTTCATGTCTACAGCAGAGTTACTGTCTGCCTTACTGCAGTGTGTGCTGCTGGTGCAGTGTGCAGCTGCATTGTTAAAAAACAACCTAAAAGCTTGTGGAAGCTTTTCTGGAGAGCTTATTTAAATCATTATTTCATGCTGAAAAAATAATCTGCACACTCATCAAGTTGAACCTCTCTGAACTGGTTTGGGCGTTGACTTTCACTGATCAAATTTCTGTTGCTACGTCTTGTTTGCTGACATAGTTTTGACAGTGATTGATAAGTTGCCCTTGGCATCATTGGCATCACTTTTTGTAACCAGGAAAATATTTGATGGAAGTGATTTTTTTTTTTTTTACGTTTTGTAGTGTGAATAAAGAGGCAAGGGGAGGAATGAAAGCACTCTGCAGCTCAACAAGCCTGCTGAAGGTTTATAGCTACAGTTGTCACAACTCATACCAGCAGCTGCTCAAGGAAACAGGTCTGAAAATGTACTCGCTGGTATTAATATTGCAAACATATTCACAGACAGACATCTGTTTAAATTAAGTGTACAAAAATGGTGGCATTTATTGAATCAGCGTTCTATTTTTTATGACACTGTGTATATTAATTTAGCTAAAGTGAAACAATCTATACGTTTGGGTATGCTCACATTGACTCATAATGACAGTGGAAGTTGGATTGTGCCACTGAAACGACGACAGTTTCAGTAAGTAATTTGCTGTATTTATTATTTATGCAAATGTGAATCAGTGGGTTAAAAGATTTTAATGTGATCATTAATTAATTAATTAATATTCAGATTAATTATTGTATTGAAGAATTGATGAATACAAATCATGATTTTTAGAAAATGTATTTACAAAGGATTCTTTCAGTTTTCATTGTCATCATATCAGCTTGAGGAAGAGAAACTAGCTAAAACAAATGGATGTGACAAGAACTCTGATCAGTAAATAAAACAACTCAAGTTGAATGAATGTATTCATTAACTACTAATGTAATTAATGATCATTTAAAAACTTTATTCATAAATAATGATTTAATTGCGTAATTCAAATGCAAATTTAGTAGATAATTGTATAATTGCTCATTTAAATGTATAGATGTTAGATAGAAGTTAAATTATTTTCCTATACAGCACGCTCCAGCCTCCATACAAATGCCAGTATGTGATATATAAATGTGATATTTACACCAAGGTTGCAAAAAAATGTTAATTTCCGTGTTTCAGAAGTAGAACCAAACTCTCTGTGTTATTTATTTTACATCTAGCACTCTACAATATGTTGTATGTATATACATAATTTATTTAGTCCACAACAGATAGGGACTTCTGAAGTTTGAATTAATGTCTGATTGTAGAACACATATTTTCCTGCAGCATCAAAGAGTTGAAACGGAGCCAGTATTGTCATTCTTTCTTCACATTTGCTGCTGTGATGGCAGGTGTTTTTTTGTTTTGTTTTGTTTTGTCTTTTATTTCTTTTTCTTCTACTTTGTTTCCCCTTTGTCTTATGTTTGCATGCTGTGTCAGAATTGTAATGTGTTGAAGAAGTTGGATGGAGTTTTTTTAAATGCTGCTACATCTGTTCATAACTTCATGGTTTGACTAAGTTCATTTCACATGTTTTGCTATGTTTTCTCAGTGTATCGTGCATTATGCATTGCAGTTTACCACAAAGAGTGCAGGATCTTTCCATTCCTCCGCTTACAGTATAACTATATCGTCATAGGAAACAAATACCACTTGGTGATAGGATATCTTTTTCATTATTGAAACTGTCAAAAACAAACAGTAAACAATTTGTTAAAATTAACAGATTAAGACAATATAATTTCGTGTACTATGAGTATTTTCAATTTGGGTTAGTAACTGAGAAATAGAATATTTGGGATAGTTGAGGAATCTGTGAGTGCAGCTGAATCTACATTTTAACAAACCTGGTACAGTCTAGTTACAGAATTATTCAGGAAATATCACTGAAATTCAAGAAGTTATCTGTTGTCGGATTCTTAAGACAGGTCTTTGTTGGTTTGCATTTGCATGCACTTTTTCAGTGATTTTAACACAGTAACATTTCTTGTCTCATTATACATTGAAAAATAAGTTTTTCGAAGGTCCTACTTTCCAGTCTTTGTGCATTCACACTGAAATATTATATAATACTGTCTGTTTTTCTGTTTTCAGTTTGGGTGTCAGCTCTCTTACCCAAGAAATCAGAAATATTTTCTTTGCTTTTTCTGGCTCTTTGATTTCTGTTTCTTTCAAAATCAGCCTGTGTTGAGTAGAGGTGGGGCTAAACTATTTCAGACGTAACTGTGTGAGGACTCGAGCTCAGCCTTTGTGGAAACTGAAACAGTGCACTTATGTCCACACCAGAGATATCTGGATCATAGTACAAAGGGCCTTAAAATATGAGCCTAAAGTTGTTTATAACTTGATTTTTCCTTTGTGCAGGTTTCCTTGTTGTCTCTGGAGAGAAATGTCATGCAGTATTTCAAATGCACAGAATCGTGTAAATATGAAGTGAACATTAAATGTTTACAGTTGTATGTTGTGATTCCCAGATGATGTGGACGTTGACTTATTGAAAGTATGATAATCATTTTCAATGAATATCATTAATAGTATATTTTGGGCAATGGTAAATCACCAAAAAAGAAGAAGCTCAAAACCATTCAAAGTCAGATGGCAAGTTCAGAGCAATCCATGAAATTGTATCACCACTATAAAAACTACGCTTTTGGTCTTTAAAACTGTTCAGAAAGAATAACTACATACAACAATCTTATCTATAATTATATCATAACATGCTCCTAACTCAATAAGCCAACCGGTCATGTGGACTGGTGCAGGACCTCTGTGGTGCTACACTTCCATGAATAACAAAACGTGTCAAACATTTCATGTCATTAGTAATTGTTACATTGGTACCATTAACGACAAACAGAGGTTTCTAATGGCCTTTTATCTAACATGTTGTATTTCTTTTGAATTAAAGTGGCGGTAAATGTGTTGAAGCCTGTTCTCCGATGTTTGTGTTATATCTGAAAAAGCAATAATACCCTCTGTTAATGAATCTGATCCCAAAATCATTTGCTGGGAGATTATCTGCCACTGCAGCTTGATTTGTTCCCGGGTGTGTTCATGCTGTCAGATTGACTGTTTACGAGATAAGAAAGATCCAGCAAGAAAGTCATTTTAAGTAAACTGCATATCTCTCTACTTTACATGAATTTCATTAGACAGCAAACAGAAGGTCATCTTGAGAACTTTACACTCTGTGGTTTTATGGTCGTGTAGCTGTGGGAACAAACTCTGCAGCAGAAAAGAGGATTTTAGTAACCCAAGTTCCTATTGTTCTCAAAGCTATATGGTGGCAGGTGTGCTGTGTGGAATTTCAAACTTAATTTTGACCTTTCTACTGGCATTTCAGAGGAGAATATCGAGGTGTGATTGAATATATTGTCTCTAAACAGTGTAGCACTTTACGCAGATTGTTTCCAGCACTTGGTTTGAGATATGCAGAGCACCGTTCACTTTGATTGCATCCGGTGGGACACATAACCCCTGAACTGAATTATAACTCAGCATTAATCCAAGTAAAACAAAACATGAGGCTTCTCTAAACAGAAAAAAAACATTCATCCCAGGTGTGGTAAAAGGTGTCCACAATACACTTAAAAAAAAAAAAAAAAACACATACATGAGTGTGTGCTGTATTACACTGTGGAGGCACAGTTTTATTTTAATCGTGTGAAATGGATACATACTGTATTAATAGTGTGCAGCTCTGCTATCATAGCTGTGCAAAACACTGAAAAAGTCATGTATGTCTAAAACCTTCATGTAAGCTGCAAGAAGATTTTTATTTAAAGAAGACTAGAGTAAAAGTTATTGCAAAAGCACTTTTGGCACATGTTTGTCTTTAAATCTAAATAAATAAAAATTCACCAAATGCTAAACCTCTGTTCTTAACAGCAATTGTCAGTCACAGCTTAGCAACAGTAACTAGGCATGGCAGACATGTCAAGCTTTTGATGTACACATACCTAGCTATACTCAGTAAAAAACATTTGCAGGGTGTGGTTGTCTTTATGTTAGCCTTCCCAAAACCAAAAACACAGCTAGCTGCAAACTGTAGCTTATAACCTACAGTAGTAACTGAGCAGCCAAGCAGCATCTCATCAGCTAACTGTCCGGGATTGTCCCGGTTTCAAGCTGGGTGTCCCAAGTTCCTGACTAATACTGTTTCTGTAACACTATACACAACACTAAAATGCTCCGGTTTTCAAAAATCATATAATATAATATAATCAATAATAATTGTATTATTTCACTGGTTTTCAGCACTTAGACATTTATCATGTTCTGTCTCTCTCATTACACCTTACCCAATATAAAAACATAATCAACGCACGTCGGAATCCAATATTAATTTGCCTGTATGTGTGTCAATCCATCAATGTGTCGTTGTCAAGGCTGCTAGCCTATCTGTCATTGGCAGGCATCAGAAGCTATGACAGAACCTGTCAGCACAGTGAGCTATCGTGCCAGAGAGAAAGTCTGTCTTTTCTAAAGAGCTCCAGGAGGCTTACTCTTTTGTAAAGTACCAAGAAAAAGAAAATGCTATGTTCATGGCATCCGTGGTATTGAAAGGTGCTCTTGGTATGTGTGCTAATTGCTGAAAATAATGTTTCTATGGTATGTGCATACACGTCCACGTTTGAAAGTACTTAAAGTACACTTAATGGTCCCGGTCTCGGCTTTTGAATAGTAAAATATGTTCCTGTACATTAATATCATAACGATTGTCTGCCCTGCTCTTTATTTGTCTGCTGTATATTAGAAAGTGTAACGTTTGCTGAACATCAGATGCTTTCTCACTTACAAACAAAGCCACAAAGCCACTATTTAATAATGAAAACTAGATAGTAGCTGTGTAGGTTAACTGCCAACTGTGCACACAGGTCATCATCATCTGACAATAGGGCTTTTTTCCCTCACATTCCAGCTCCAGGATAAAAGCCATCATTTGTGTGACTTTAGTGGGCAGCGGCGCGCACACACAGACCTTTCCTCAATCACTATACTTTCTGTGTTCAGTTCAGTCTTTTTCACTTTGCTCTACAGTTCGGATTGTTGCGTTAGATTTATAAATCTTAATGATTATGTGGAGCCCAGGAGGTGTCATCGATGAAGTAGATGCTCTTTCATAGCCACACTGTAAACCTGAAGACCCGTTTTCTTCCACCTCCACTCAACCTTTATGCACTCTCCTTTACAGCTAAGAGTGCTTTTATTTGTCCAAGGTTATAACTTGTTTTAATTCTATTTTTGAGGGGAGCCACTCTATCTAAGGTGGAGCATTTCTGATTAAAGCGGTCAGCTAGGTCATTGAGGTAGGGAGTTAAAAGAATATCACTTGTACAGTACTAACCCAACTGATCCTGTTGATGAGCTGTCCGTGTAGCCTCAAGTGTAGGCACAAAAAGAGGCCTTTGCAAGGACACCTGAGGAAAACGAGGACGAGCAGAGCCATGAGACGTCAACAGATGTACTTTTCACTGATAAAGGAAACTTTGTGACACAGAAGAAGACATGAATCAAACGCAGACTAACAAACAGCTTTCACTAAGGTCTTATTATTAGTTTGCTATCACTTTTAATGTAGCTTTATTATTTTCTGTATGTTCATTTTGTGTTTTGTAAAACTGAAATTTTTACTTTGGGTAGAGGCTTCAAATAAGACCAACTGGATTTTCTGCTTCCCCCTGCACTGTGTATTATTAGTTATAACTCAGAGTTTTAATGTTAGTATTAGTTTATTATTCTACTATGGTCATTTCAACTGACAAAATCCATGGTTCCTGGCTTAAAATAAGAAGACTGCCTTTGTTTACTTCTCTGTAAAATTTAAAACCTGTTGTTTGAAAAATGACTGTGAGTTCAATCAGTATCATTGTGCCAGAATGGAAAGCTTGACAGGCGTATAAACAGTAACAAAGGGTGACAAGGCTATAGGCAAACAGTTGTATGTAGGCCCCTTTCGTAAAAAAAAAATGACCCGTTGCCTGTCCTTCATCGCCCTTCCACTTTGAACATGTTGCTGTATGGTTTTACAGCAGATGAGACACTATCCTTGAAATGTGTTTTGTGTTCATATGTTGACATAGTGGCAGTTTCTTTCTGCCAGGTCGCAACTTCAAGCACAACTGACAGTGACTCGAACAAGGACAACGCCGACAGAGTTTAAAAAAAAAAAAAAAGACTTAATTCCTCATAATCTTCTCCCTTGTATGACTCGAGGCATCAGGCAGTACTTGAATAAGTAAACAACTTTTGCAGATAAGACAGCTACACGCTTCAGGTAGCAGAGGATGAAGATGAGAGTTACATGACTCATGAGCAGGATCTGAGTCTCTCCATTCACTCTCACTCATTTATGTAGCCTACGTGAATAGAAATGGACACAATAGCAACATATTCTGTGATATGGAACAATAGCCACAATATCTGTGCAGGTTAATGCATGGCAATACAACTTCTCTGCAAAAAACAACTAACTTTTGTGAATCTTACCATCTGCAGTTTTTGTTGACAAGGTGTGAGAAAAGCATTTATTCCGTTCTACTGTTTTTCAGGTTGTCTGTGATGGATTAAATTATATTTTGGGGAAGTTCCTGTTATTGTGTCCACCCTGCAGTCAGAATTCACTCAACTCTCACTGCCTATCTCATCGCCTGTCTTAGAAGAAAGACTTGAAGCATTTTGAGCACAACAGACGCAGAATTCACCTGTTTTCAAATAAATAAGCGCAGGAGTTTTTCTCTGTGATAAAAATTCAGCTGATGGCAGCCAGCCTTCCAGCGTTCATTGTTAGAGAGGCTGCCAGGACACTTGTGAGATTTGGAGTCTTTGATTTCCTCCTTAGTGGTGTAAAGACGCGCCGCCATGCAGCTGCTGTTATGGCATCAACCTGTAGGATACCTGACTGGGGTGAAGATGCTTCATTACACATGAGACAAATATAACACAAAAGGATGGGACAATAAAGGATAATCACTGTTTTAACCTCACTACCTCTACTACAAAGTGCTCTGAAGGACATTTTTCTGATTCTCCAGTAGCAGTTGTAGTGATTATAACCCAATAAGGAGATTTTTAGATTAATAAAACAGCTTTTTTTATATTAGCAATTAGGGATGGGAATTGAGAACTGGTTCTTCTTCAGAACCGGTGCCCAGTGAATCGATTCATTGGAACCGTTAGCATGCCTGCTTAACGATTCCGCTTATCGGTTCAGCTCGTTGCAAATGCGTCATGACGTCACACACACGCTGCGTTGTTTTGGTTCAGAACGCAGCAAACATGGCGTCGAGGCAGAAGCGCTCTAAAGTTTGGTTATATTTCACGCAAAAAGACGACAATACGGTCACTTGCAACACTTCGTCAAAGGGGGGAGCTACCTCCAATATGCAGAAACATTTGGCCACACAGCATGCAATTCATTTGCAGGACTGTCACGTGTTTGATACAGTACTACTAAGCGACACAAATGAGTCAAGCAGCAGCGGAGCTAACGGGACGCCATCTGTTATTAATGCTGAATGTAACGTCAAACTCTTTAGGCAGGACAGGCCCTGTCTACTTAGTTAATGTGAGCGCCATTTCATTGTGTGAACTTTTACTATACGAATAATCGCCATTGTCATTGTCCATCAAATTTAGATGATGATGACTTTACTTTGAGAAGTAGCTCACCTACTTTTAGGTTTGTTCTGAGGTTGCTACACATAATTTGTGTATACTCTGTGCTGTGTCTTCTGATCTGATATTAAAGCGAGTTAATACAAACAAACACATTTGTACTTATTCCCTCACCCAAAGAGAATCGTTAAGGAATCGGATCGATAAGCAATATCGATAATGGAATTGGAATCGTTCAATTCTTATCAATTCCCATCACTATTCACAGTGTATCACATGACTATTATGTATGTGAATGGTGTCACTCACAGCGATGAAACCACAGATAATTATAACCCAACTTTGCAGCTCTCCTCAGCTCTACCCTGGAAAATAGCATCTTTTAACTTGTTTCCAGACCGCAGCTTTAGTAATCTGGTTCACTCTCGCTGCTCTCATCAGTGTTGTTTTCCGTTGCAACAGGAAGCTGTTTTGGGTGAAAAAGCTTTCTGTACTTTGCCAGACGGCCAACAGACAATGTTTTTGACTGGCTGGTGAACACAGTGAAGCAATTAGAAGCTGATGAGATGATAGTTCCCTTCAGAGTCGAGACCAAAAACAGAGCTAAAAGGAAAGTTTGTGTTGGACCTGTCTCAATAAACTGTTTTTTGAACAAGCTCGCCATATCATCTTAAGAGGTTATGATATATCCGTAAATGACAAAAATCCTCCAAATTATTGCAAGCTTAAGACATATTTTGAGCCACAATTCCTTGAAGACCAATTGTAAGATTTTAGACCTACAGTGTCAAAAAAACCATTGCATCATATTCTATCTTTATCGTGCTCCCTCCTTTATGGACTTATTACTGGAAATTTGAGTTTCAGTGTCTGTTTCAAGTACAACTTAGTAAATTCTGTGTCAATCCATGTCCAACTGATATCCTCATTTAATGTTAGGTGTCAAGCACACTTCACTTGCATTAGTGGTGAGTAGGTTTTAGAGTCATTTTTAAGTCTTCTCATCAGAATGTTTTCCATATGCACAAACTGCAGACAATATCATATTTCCTGCTGATGGCAATTCTCTTCTAGCACCTGTTACCTGAAAAAAAAAATGGCTTTTTTCAGTCAAAGACAGAATTTAATGGTGTTTCATTTTCCACACAACTCTAATCATCTGTGCTTAACTTGATCTTTAATGCCAGTGCATTATACATCAGCCAGATCAAGGCATTGGCCATTAAATAATAACATGTTTTGCTTCAGAAAAATCCAGAAAAAATATGCATGAAAGCATGTATCCAACTTTACTTTAAACTAAGAAGCAAACATGAGAATCAAACAGAGCTACTGTGAAATTTGTACTTTCACACCGTGCACATAGGCAGAATACGTGAGTACTGTATGCAAATAAGCTTGGAACAGAATTGCTGATTTGTTGGGCTTAAGGATTGCAAAACCACGTTTGCATGCAGTGCAATTCTTCAGAGCACCTCTGTGCCTGCAACATGCCTTATTTTGATTTCTGAATAGTAAATGAAAAGCTCATTTGGCGAGGCTCAGAGGCTGAGGTTAGGGTCAGAGGGGCTGCTCAGGGTAACTCAAAGGCGCTCTATATGATGAGATTTCAGTTGGTTCATTACTCACATTGCTACCTTTGTAATTCAGGCAGCTGTCAGTATCCGGAGGGACTGAGTGCTGGGGAGAGAAAGCTAGATATTTTTGGCAAAGTGTTTCTCAGGAAGCGAAAAGCAAGAATAGAAGAGCTAAATCACAATATGTCCATCAATTCCAGGTGGAGTTTATAAAACGGCAGATATTTGTGTCTGTAGGAGTGAAGTCTGCATGATAATAGTGGAATTTACCTGGTCAGTGAGCACAGCATATGCTGAATATTGCAGCATATATTGTTTTATCCTCTGGTGTTTTAAATGTTTCAGCTTTACCATGTTTCACAAAGGTGTACAAATACCTTCCTAACACATGAGACATGCTGCATTTGTCTCAGTTAGATCCGCAACTGCAGTAAATGCCCAGTAGAACTGGAAGAAAACCAAAACAAATAGAAAACTGCCCCCTATAACAATTATAACAAATGTTTAACATCTATTGATCAAAAATCCAATCTTTTAAATAAATACAAATCCTAGTTTGTGTATTGTGCTGGTACACGGTGAGGCATCTGAAATAGAGTGGGAGTGAAACAGCCACAGAAGGCTTTCCCCATAGAATAAATCAATATTCTTTGTTGTATTATTACATTTTACACCCGAGAAATAAGCTGATCGCACATACACTTCACTGCTATTTATATATTTCTAAACCCTTTTTATGTAACATGATTTACTATTAGTAATAGTAGATTCAGGTATCTGTAAGAGTAGCTGTGGCTCAGGAGGTAGAGCAGGTTGTCTTCTGATCACAGGGTTGGCAGTTTGATCGCTTCCTCCTTTTAACAAGTGTCCTTGGGCTGGACACTGAACCACAGGTTGGTCCTCAGCCACTGGGGATGGGGATGCCAGTGCATTCCCAATTACTAGTCTCAAGACAGGATGAATGGAGAAGGCTGCATCGGGAAGGGCATCCTGGTGCAACCAAAGATCTCCATGGTGGGTGGAGCTTACCAGCCATGGAGATTATATACTGTGACTATTAACAGTATAGAATTAGTGGACAGAGCATTGGGTCTGTGAAGTGAAGCCAACACGTGAATGTCTAAAACCTGCATTCTTTCTAATGGCCAGAAGGGGGCAGCTCCATGGGTTGCAAAAAAGGAGTCCAATAGTTTTGAGTCTTATACCAACATAACATAAGTCATGCTCAGTGAGACACCATTGTTACCCGCTACAGACGAGTTGAAACCAGCTCAGCTTGCACTATGTCACTGCTGCAAAAAACCAACATGGCAATGGCCATGTTGCCGTACCTGAAGCTTCTCCCATTGGTCACTCCATTGACCTACAGTTGGTGGCAACCCCTAAAAGAATGGGGAGCAGCTGAAGGAAGACTAAGTTATCCATTAACCCAGAGCACTATCTGTTGCCCCCCACCACCTGTTGTTGCTTTACAAAAGCTCCTGCATCCTGTTGCGTAGTTCCTCCCACTTCTTCACCACATTGACCAGCTCCAACAAAAACAAACTTACCGCCTGCGAGTTCACCTGCCTTCCCACACCCAAACTCTCAGACATGAACGACAGAGCCATCACACTAACACTAGCACTAGCACTTGCAAAAGCAAATGACACTGATCACCTCCTCAATCATCACTTCACATTACTGGATACAGGACCTTAAAATAGAGAAGAGCTGAACATGACCTGTCGGGATGTATGAATGCACTTATGGGATCACTGCATGTATATAAATTGTCTTAGTGTGTTGCTGTATTTATATCTATGTGTTCTATGTTGATCTGCTCGTGAAAACAAATCTCCTTCTGGGACAACACATTCTAAATCTAAATCTAGATATAGCAGATAATTTCACATTAAACACATATGTGGAAGATTTGTGGAAAACCAGCCCAGCCATCTTCCACTCGCCTCTTCCTCCTTGATGTCTTGATGATATTAACCACAAATGACATGCCCAGCTCTCTGGATATTGTACTTGTCCTTTGAATGCATTTGTGAGTGAGACGAGATGCATTATGTAAGGAAAAGAGCTGCACATTAATGGTAATGCGGATGGCATGATGAAGATGAATTGCCATTGTCTCGTCATCTGTCTCCTGTGAAACCCAGAAGCAAGGAAAGCGAGGGGGCGGGGAGGCTACTTACTGGCATGGCAGCTCAGGAATGACTCAAATCAAAAGTGCATTAGTGGCTTTGATGGACAATAAGCATGTAAGTTGTGAGGGGGGTGAATATATAAAGCATCTCCCGGTCCGAAAAGACAGACCAATATACAGGCAGTCTGACAATGGATATGTGAGCAAATAGCAATAGCATCAACCAATCAACCAATGACCTTTAGGACTTTGTGTGTGTTCTTAAACAGCTGATAACAACTTCCTAAACCCATATACCCACGTGAAGATTTAACTACTGATTCATGCTGTTCTCCCTCCATATACGGTGCTAGACATCACCGATGAACACCAACGCCTGCCTGCACAAATGAGACATATTCACCCCTTTAAAATAAAATCTGCATTTTGAAGAGCTTTTATTCTAAAATGTGAATTCTCTCCCTCTAAGTGTGTTTCAACGTGGTGTCACAGACCTAATTACAGTGTGTTGACTTGGGTCTGGAGGAGGGCCTCGACATGATGAGTGTAGAGTGTGCAGACACAGTCAGCAACACTTAGACCACTTATGCAACTTCAGCTGATTGCAGTGGTCAAATCGTAAGTGACTGTATAATTTCATACATATGACATGATTCATTGTGTACTTACTACACAACTACTACTACAGTAGGTTTTAGCAAGTACATACAGAGATAAAGGGTTAGTTTGTTTAATGGCCTTAAGAAGAGAAAGAGAGGGACTTTTTTTTACTTATTAGAGTTGTACATTATTTAGTTTAGTGTCATGGTGTTACAGTACACATAATTACATCTGGCCAGTATTACATTAATTACGTTTATGTTGGACGTTTATTTTGTATCCCACAATTTATCTCTAATGCCAGTGTTCATTGACAATGCAGAGAGTAGTGTGTCCATTCTGTAGGAAAGTGGAAAGATTATAGAGGTCAGGGTAGGGGATCTGTGTGTAGCAAGTGGACACAGACCTGCGTAATTTCCATTTGAGTTTTTATTAACCATAGCAATGACATTTTCCCATTCATGTAAGATAATATTAAAAGAAAATGTGGGCATTGTAAAAAAAAAAAAAAAGGGGGATTAGATTTTGTAAAATTGTCTAATATTGAAGGTCTGGTGATGCAAGCACAGGAAGAAATGGAGGAAAATGTTGTTACATAAGTTACCTAAAGTAATTCATGTTACTTCAAATACACTGACTCGAACAAAATGACACTTTCTTTTTAAACACCAGTGTGATGACGATTTACTGATGTTAACACAGTTAAATGTAATTCCAGATCATTTAAAATCATGTTTTAACCCTGACTTGTAGCTGTGGTTCATTTATTTATATGTTACTATGGAATTTGACAGACATCAAAGTCATCCATACCAAATTCACAGATTATAGGCTGAATAAACTCCTTTGCCTTGATGAAAATGGATCACTCCTGACTGAGAGCTCTTTAAGTGTACCTCAGCTGTATTAACATGTAACTGCAGCAAAATGTGTCTGACTTATTTTTGTGCTGTTACACAGGGGACAACACACACTGTAGGTGAGAGATGGGTATGCATGGTTTGTGATCTTTTAATGATTTGACTTGAAAATCATTAAAAGACAACTAAACATCTGAAACTTTCACTTTAATGTGCAAAAGATCTAAAGGAAAGTATTCTTTGGATTTGAATAACAGATTAACCATTCTCATGTGCTTTGCAATTACCCACACTTGTCTTTGAGAGCTCAAAGTGCCTCTTAATCGCTCTGAAAATCAATGGGAAAAAAAGTTAAAAAGCAGTCATACGTGGATTGCTGTAACATTTATCAAATCCAGCAATTAATCATTTTTTCCCCAAAAAGAAATTGAAGTCAAGGCAAATGACTGAAATTCTAGAGCTCAAGCTCATTTGATCTGTTTAAGAGTTTAGCACAAGAATAGCGCTTTTGTTGTCAAACCTTCTGATCTGACTCATAATGTGCATTCATATCTGCTTTGAATTGAGTAGAATAGAAACCTTTTTTGTAAAGAGCTTCAGTTGTTGACTTTGACTTATTTTTTCAGTCTTTCAATCTTAATGCCTCATTAAGGAGAATTGTTTTCAGTCTGAAAGACACCGAGAAAATGTCCCATCAACGCAGCTCTGCTTCACAGTTGAGTGGTCCAGTGTTGACGCTCTCATACAGATATTCTCGTGCCTCATTGTGTCTCTTGTCTACTTTCCGACCTCAGCATCGTGAACCAAGTTTTATATCTACAGCTAGTTACAAATATTACTGTTGAACTGAAATTTTTTTGTGTAATGGAACAGGCGTGGGGAGTAACAGACTACATGTAACTGAGTTATGTAATCAGGATACAAAAAAAGGTTAGAAAAATACTTACACATACTTACATCACATTACAGCTACATTTAGTAAAAATGGGGATTATTTAGCAGGATTATAATTTCAAAATACATTTATATACAGTGCATTTCTTTCTTTATTGACATTTCTTTTCTCTTGTCTTTATTTGCATGTTTAATTTTGAGATAATCCAAAAAGTAATGGAAAGCAAGTTACGTTACTTTAATATTGTGATACCTGGATTAATTTATCGACAACATTTTTTAACAGGTAATTAATTGTATTGAATTATATTTTTAAAGTAACCCTCCCAACCCTGGTAAGTAAACATAAAGATGTGAAAGCTAGTGCGCATATTTTTCCATTTTTAAAAAGAGGATAAACTATTTTCTAACATATTAGTGGAAAAAACACAGAGAAATGTATGGAATAAAACTGCAAAGATTCGAGTCAACTTTTAAATTAATAGTCAAAACTATTCTGATTCAAAAATTGTTTTGAGTCATTTAAGGAAAAAATGTCAAAATTCTCTGATTTCAGCTGCAAATGTGAATAATGTCTGTTTTCTTTTAGTCCTCTATGATAATCAGCTGAATATCTTTCAATTTTGTGGACAAAACAAGATATTTGAGGATGTCACCTTGGGATTTAGAATCAACATTTTTCATCTCTGGATAATTCAAAGTGTTCAAATATTTCATGCTAGTAACCTTTCAAATAGCACCAATGCTTGAGCTAGTGATATATTAGGTTTTCTCAAAAAGGAACAGCTTTTGCTCAGGGGTTTTTTTTTTATTCACTTCAGAGTCAAGCTGTACTAATTACCAGCCCGTCCTTCCCAAAAATACGGTTGTGCTGACAGCTTATTACAACCCTAGGAGCGGCGACATCTAGTGGCTGCAGTAGCTATGACAGGAGCAAAGAAGGATGAATTATTTTAATTTACATATGCAAGTTAAGTTAAAACAAGTTAAACACAGGACTTTCACCCTTGAGACCGCTGTTTCTGTCCCGTATGTAACGTAACTTAATTTACGTAAACCAACGTTTTTATTTTAACCCAAACAATGATCTTTTCCTGAACGTAACCAAGTAGTTTTGGTGCCTAAACCTAACCAAACTGCTACTGTTTCTCAACATTAACCACACATTTACTATTGTTACCATGACAACAAAGATCCAAAACCTGTTGCTGGTACTCTCCAACCCTCATATGATGTTTGGGAGTCATTGGCAAGCAACCGATTCTATCATTTAGGTATGAGGACTGTAACATCTCTTGTAACAATCTCCATCATACATAAGGAACTTTTTCAACCTGGCTCTACATGGACAATTGAGGTGTAATTTACAAGAAAAATGTAATTTAAAAGATTGGTGTAACAGATTAAATGGGTCCCTTTAAAAAAAATGCATTTTTAAATGAATAAAGCCTAATTATAATTATCAGACTTGGTTGCTGTAAATTGGTCTCCAGTGAAGTTGAATGAATTTAAGTTAATGGCTTTGATCACCTTTCTGCTGGGCACCATCAATCTTGATGGTAAAGTAAAGAAACACCTCACCTCCACAATCAGTCACTAACATCGGCTTTCCAAGGTTTTTATAGCGTCCTGTGGTTTCTCATGTTTTGTAATGAGGCTAAAAACTCGAACACAGTAACATTCAGCCCAGTTATGCAGTAACTTCTGCTGACTTAAAACTTCACTTTCACCATACCTCATTATACTACAGCCGTCCGTTCTTATTATCAGTTTGTAAAATACTGATGTTCTGTCAAACCTGCAGAATCTGTATAATGACCAGCACCCTAATGCAAACATAAGAGGCGGCCCCTTACAGACCTGCTGAATTTGACCATCTTTCACAGAGGATACTTATTTGTTGGGGGCAAGCCGGGCTGCCCCTCACCTCATGCCGAGGCTGTGGGCTGCACTCTGTGCCCGGACTTTCCATCACTTGATGTTGAAGCTATGGGGGCAGCAGTGTGCATATGTTTTATTTTTACACCAGTATTGGTTATGTGTGCATCTTATGTAATAGATAATAATAATAAAAACCGTTTGATTTAAAAGAAAATTCTTATCACATTGATTGTTGACAGGCAAAGGCGTTGGCTAAGGCACAGATAGTGACGCACCAGGTCAACTGACTCCAAAATGAATCCACCCATGGCACTGTTAGATGCCCAGAAAAACTCATCCGGCCGTTTATAGACTCTAATGTGAGAATATTTGATGCTTTGAGCTTTGTGATTCCCTTTGGAGGGCCATAATCACGATGCACAGATTCTGACAAAATAAGGGATTTAGTTGGAGGACCCGCTGTCTAAAAGTTTCAACAGTCTCTTTTACAGTTGAACAAAATGATTTGTTCACATTGAGGCCATAAGTTTTCCAAAAGGTAAATGTTAATGAGAATGTGAATAATTATCTGGACCAACTTACTTTGGCTTTTTTCAGCAAACCTTTACTGAGATTTTGAGCGGGCATGTCACTGCAATTAAATTTCTTGAATGGGAGGGTTTATTCATCACGCCTACAGCATTGACACATGAATGCCTTCTTCCATTCAAGACGGCATTTTGATCTAAAACACCCCTGGGATGACTATCTAAGGCATCGCCCGGATGACTCTCAAAATAGGTTAATATCCATTTGTAATTCATTGTAGTTTGCTGTGTCTTTCCCTCACTTGCTTAGGGTGAGAGCAACCTTGCTGTTGGCGCGCCTTGCACTGAATTAAAAGTGTGAGTAAACACATTCTGTGTTTAATTAAGAAACAAACTTAATGGGCCACCGCACCTTATCTCTCACAGTGCAAAAAACAGCACAAAAACACGTCATTCATTCTCCTCTATCTATATACCACATCAGAGCAGCAGGTTAGCTTGGTGAGTAGGGAGCTCTATCATCTTGAGGATCTGGGTACAGTTTCCATTATAAGCAATCATCCGCCCTGCTGAAGTGCCCTTCAGCAACACACTGCATCCTAAACTAGTACCTCTCTGTAGAATAGGAAAATGGAAAGAGAACCTCCCCACTGGGACCAATAACACATTGTCAGATCATTACAGTATTATTATAATCGGCAACCCAAGTGGGATTTGACTCGTTCAATGCAAAACATAATGTCAGTAACACTTGGATTGCTTCATTGTGAAGGTTAGTGGCTCGACTTTCACTGACAGAGCTGCTATATTACATTGTGACATTAGTGCTGAATGGATAACAAGGGAAGCTTTTAGGTCGGTATGCGTGGGACTATAACCTTAATTTGCATTTAACATATTCCGTGCAACTAATAGTCAGTAATCATGTTAATCGTGTTCTTGGTGAGATATCGTAAATTGCACAATAAAATAACCATATAAGCGAACAAATACAGTGTAATGTAACAATATAAACAGGATGAAAATTGACAGTAGAGAATCAAGGTCTGGCTGGCTGTTGAGAGCAGTGTGCAAGCACGCCTGGTATGACACTGAACACTGTTATTTACTATACTGTTGAGAGTTCATTTCCCCATGTCTTTCCAAAGAGATATTTATGAGGCTAGATAAAAGTGTGTGTCGGTTTCACTGTGCCACAGTGATTCTTCATGTATTTCCATTCTCGTTTCATAACTGAAACACTGATCAAGATCAATTCAAACAACTCAAATGCTGTCAGAAGCTTTGCCTCAGTTCTTTTATCCCACTGTATGAGTTTGTAATGTTGTGTCTCTTAAATTTCTATTTACGCCAACATGGATATTTAAGGCTTTTTCACAGCAATGTTTCAGTAACAGGATAAACTTTTTATTAGCCGTGTTAGTGGCATGGCTCTGTGAATGTCATTCTGTTGGTCTATCTGTTGGACGTCCCACTTCTTTTGTCCAGACTTAAATATCCCATTGATTGGCATAATTTTCTTTTTATATTCCCCAGAGGATAAATCCTATTGACTTCGGTGATCCCAATATAAAATCCCTTCATATAAAAGCTTTATTTTTTATTAGTAATGCTAGCAGCATTGCTCTATGAATTGGAAATGTAATTCTGTCGACCGGTTCGTCTATCAGTCTGTACTGTTAGATGTATTGATGTGAAGGTTGGTACAGATGTCCATGGTGCCTAGATGATGTATGCTAATGATTTTTCTCATGTAGCGCTACAAGCAGGTCAATGTTTTCACTTTTCAGAGAAAAATCTGTACTTATGTGCATTAGAAACTCTGTACACACATTCATACTCTACAGATGGGGCCTAATAACTTTGGTGATCTTCTCTAGTGAACATATGTGGTTTTAAGTGAAATGTCTCAGTAAACTATCAGATGGATTGCTATGAAATTTGGAAAAGACAATCATGTTCCCCGCAGGATAAACTGTAATAGCGTGATCCCTGAGTTTTCATCTAATGCCATCCTCAGGTCAAAGATTAATTAGTCCAATGCTTTCGTTCATGACCAAATACCTACAAAACTAATGACACTCCTGTCATCCAACAAATGTTGGCGTGTTAACACACTACACTGAGATGACATTAACCATGAAACATGGTTACAATTGCATGATAACATTGTCATTGCATGATAGCATTCTGAAGTTAGCATTTAGCTCAAAGCACTGCTGTCACCCTTACAGACTCTTAAATCTGTTTGCCCCAGCAGAGATATTTGAGGCTTTTTTGCAGGACGCTTTAGTGACATGATGTACCTTTGAGATTATATTTGAAATATCTTAGTATTATGTTGTTCTTACTAAATTGTTATAGGCTTTAATTCGTTAAAATCTAAAATTAATATTGAGGATAAGTTTTCATCTTAGCAAAACAACCTGATTAATTTCTAATCCCCTAAAACCCTAAAGAACGGCAAGATATGAAATATAATACATTTCATTACATAGTTCAACAAAGTTTTGCCAGTATACAAACTAAGACATCAGTCAGACATGCAGAAAATCACAGCAAATTGAAGATACAAGCACGGCCAGGCCATTGTGGTTTGTGTGTTTGACCCTGAGGAGGTAATGTGACTGATGACGCCCCTCAGATGGTGGTTATTTTGGTCTCATCAGCTTTTTCCATAGTCATGAATTTGATGATTGGATGAGAATAACAGCACAGGGACTCTGGAGTGTGTGTCTGTGTGTCTGTGTGTGTGTGTGTGTGTGGGGTGGGGGGGGTTACAAAAAGCTGCAAGAGAGGGAAACTTTCTGGCAACTTGGCAGGAATCACAAACAATGTCCGGCAACAATTAAGTCTCCTGAGGAGGGAGCAGGAGGATGTGCTTATTCAGAGGGTCTCGACTAAGACTCTGCTGCCAAACCCGGAGATGGTATACACCACAACATCCAAAGCAGACTGCTCAGTCTCAATGCAGCACACAGAATTAGCAAATATCCATCTGTCTATCCTCCCCTGTAGCCGGTGTCCAAGCTGCTGAGATACAGTATGTTGCCTGTGGGTAATAATCATGTGTTTTCACCTCGAAGCACAAGCAGAGGCAGCCTCGAGGTGTAGGTCGGTCAAATTTAGTGATATTGGTGTGGTGGCTCAGCTGTACAGGGGGACACAGACAGCGATGGTGCCAGTAAATGAAGGATGAAGGTTTGTCTGGAAGTGTGTGTGTGTGTGTGTGTGTGTGTGTGTGTGTGTGTGTGTGTGTGTGTGTGTGTGTGTGTGTGAGAAGATGGTGACAGTGAGTCTGTGTGTGGGTGGACGGATGGGTGGGCTTTCACCCAGTTGGAGAGGAAGACTTATTGCTGTGATTTGATGACTGTCTCCAGCATCCAGGACTGCCTCACCTGCAAACTCTAGTATTACATTTCCAAAAATCATCATATTTATTTTTCTGTATTATGTCAGCATATTGGCATGTTGTGTGAGTAAACAGCCTTGTTACTACTCAAATTTTCATTCAGCAATTGGAGTGTAGCAGGAAACAAGCTGAGTGCTTCACAGTTCAGAAATACTTTAACTATTGAGCAGAGAGGGTATCAATGAAATGTGAATGAATGTTATTCCTATGCTTATGCTATCAAGAATAATGATTAAGAACTTGGTGTGAGTGTGTCATTTAATTGTCTTACAAGTGTTTTTATTTGCTTATAGCCCTCTAAGTGGGGGTGGTAATCTCTGATGACTTGGATAGAGAACAATCTGTCTCTTCATAAGCATATTCCAGTCTCCCAAGATCCATCACTGTCTATTGTTATTATTAGTTTTGGCATAAAAAAAACTAATTTAGAAATCAGAGTCGGATAATTAAAAATCCAACTAAATCCATTCCCACAGGAGAGAGTGCATCGGATGGCTGAGACTGCTGCCAGCCCAGCCAGAGAGATGTGAGTCTGCAGGCGGGATGCATTTCATTTTCTGTGACGCTAACCTTGTAAAAGCCTGGTTGATCTCTGTCTATCATTGGGAAGGTCTCAGGACACCCTCTCTCTCTCTCTCTCTCTTTCTCTCTCTATCTTATCATTTTGATGTTGTACTGTTGAATCAAAGTGCATTTAATATGGCTTTTCTGGCACTGATCAACAGAAAAAGACACTTTAACATAAGAAAACCTAGATCTAAACACAAAAATAGAAATCAAAGTATTTAAGGACACATCCAAGGGTGAAGCTATGACGTCACAGCTTTAGTTACTTTACAAATTAGGATTTTTGCTCACAAAACATATACAGATAAGTACGTCTGAAACGATTCAGTCACTCTGGTTATTTTGCTACAGCATTTATCTATCTACTTTGCTAATTAATCAATGAGTAATTTACACAACATGTATACTTCCGTGATTCATTCAGATGATTCTTTAATGTAGGCCTTACCAGTGGCCAACATTAGCGAGCTAGATGAAAAGACACAACTCCAAGAAAACTTTGGAGTTATTGGGACTCTAACTGCCTTACACCCAACCCTGTCTCCTACAAAAAAGGTTTATATACTACTTATTTAATTTAGTTTTACCATAGTGGGCATACAAAGCACAGGAGACTGAGGTTTGCACTGATGTGCCATGTGTGGTTATATTCAGGCAACAGAAGCACCTGGTTTCAAATCTTACAGATTTCTGTATAATATCAAATATTGCTGGAACCTGATTTGTGCTCAGAAGAATGTGACATTACCTTTTTTCCAACTGAGCCGTCCAAACACAGAGAAAAACACAAATACAGAAAACAAACAAAACCGGATGACAACATCACTGATTGAGCTAATAGGTTTTCAGGGCAATAGAGTTTGGGAAAGCTTGTGGTTTTGGTTACGTGTTAATACAGAAACACATGTCTTGTCCTTCAAGTCACTCAAGTGCTATGAGTGCCGAAATATAAACACTACAAAGCATAATGATGCTTTTTTCCGATATGTTCATCATTATACAAATAGAAAAAGTAATAAACTCCTAGTAAGACAGCAAATAATAACATACCCCCCAAACTGGAAATAAAAAAATCTATCTATACTTTGATAGTGCCCCAGAAAGCACAGCAGAAAGTGCTTAAAACTACCCAACACTCCCATTGAGGCTATCCAGCATAAGCAGTGTCTGCAGAGGGCCCATATACACTTATACCTTATACTTATACCTGCACTGCCTACTGTAACTGCTACATACTGTATATATCTCAGCCTATCAATATCTACCCTTTACTGTTGACATTACTCTGCACTTAACTGCTTTTTGCACCCGTGGTTATAGATGCTGAATTGCATTTCGTTGTCTCTGTACTTGTACTCTGTGCAATGACAATAAAGTGGAATCAAATCTAATCTAACCCATTCTCCACAGAGTCTGGCTTTGTGTATTAGTATCTTGAATGAATTACACTGACCCTGCGATCTGCCTTTATGGTTTCTTTATTATAAACTCTTCAAGAGGTATTTATCCATAGAGTTGTACTGTGAAGGAACTGTACTGTAGAGCCTATTTTGTTCAAGTATGTCTGTGTTTCAGAGAAATCCATTTCGGCCCTCTGCTTGAGAAGTAAGAACCCAACCCAAAATGACCCTCAGAGACACTTGAATTGTAGCGACCACCACACATTGTTATAAATATCATGTAGGTTTGTCAACTTGTCCAAACATTAATACCCCTGAGAAAGAGCCTCATGAAAAATGTAAGTTGTTTCTCTGTCTGGGCCCATTAAATCTCCTATTAAGCTTCCAAAGGCAGTCAATACCTGGCATCTCAGCCATTTGATTCACTTTAGAAATCGCGTCTCACCTTGCACAATCTCCAGTCACACTGTGTTTTGTCTTGTTGCTCGGTGTAGACAGTGACACCCGGCTGAGGAAAACACAAAGCTTTCCAACAGACAGCTTTTAAGATTTATAAACATCCTACCGTGCTCTCGTCTAGCCCACAATTTACAAAATGTCAACATCCCAGACAATAATAGGTTTAATTTGACACTTTAATAGTCTTTTTGAAATATGCACCAGGTGCAAGAATTGTTCATACATGTAAATTGATTAAATTGAGAACAAGAGGTTCGGTTGCAGCCTCGAAGACACAGAAAGGTTGTATATGATATCTGGTGTTATAGTGCCTAATACAAACAGCAGCACAGCTAACGAATACATAATCTGTCTTGATATGACAGCTGGCATGTATGGAGTTACATAACAGATGGCAACAAGCGGTCTATAACTGGAAGACGGCCGTGTATCCTCGCAGTCGTTTCCTCGAGGAGAAATCGAAGTCCATAACTGGTCTATTTCTCTCGCTCCAAGCACAAATCTCATCACCCCAGACTGAGACATTATCCTTTCCTCACTTCAGTACTGTGACACGTGCCAGATATCCTCGCTGCAGCACAACTTAATCCATGACTCATTGAATGTGCATGATAAAGCACTGTCTTCCAACTTCCCCGTCAAATAACTTCGGTGGGTCTTTAGTTAATAAAGAGATCAATCAAAGCTGGATTTTAATGGTTTCTGCTGGCCATTTGTGATGGGGATTATTTTCTTCACTTCCTTCAATACCCCTGGAAACTCAGAGATATGATGAAATTGTGCTGTATATCATTAGAAATTAATGATTTCCAAAATATATTGGATCATGACTTATGCTTGTCAAATCTTGCTAGTTAGGGAGTGTATGAAAATTAGTAGGAGTTGGAGGTGGTGGACGGGATTTATATTTTATTTCAGCCTTTCCTTGTGAGGTTTACTGCCAAAAAAATGTCTTAATGGATTTTATAATTTTTCACTAGCAAACAGCAGGTGACACCCAAGGGCGGAGTCTGGGGGATGGGGCGTCTGGGGCTCCTGAATCTTTTACACTTTTAAAATAACTTCAACTAGGGGTAACTTCCCCTCAGTCTCTCTGACTGGACCGAGCAATGAATGAAGCAAAACCTTTGTTACTGGGGAAATATTGTCAGCTATTACAGTATTATCTGGATTCACATAGCAGCTAAACATTCATTCTGTGAACTGTAGTCCAACATAGTTGTACAAAAAAGGTCTTAAGCTTAATAATGCTGTTTACACAAAACCCTATGCTACCTTTGTTATGTATCTTAAAAATAATATCAGACCTTGTTTTATGTGGTAGGAGTAAAAATGTAATCATCCTCAACATTTGCTGTGTTATGGTTTCAGAATGATGAAGACAGTTGGGGAACAATTAGATACAAAATATGATGTAGGCTCAACTCTCATTGTTTTTCCCAAACGATGTATAGATTTGAGACATTCTGTTACCTCAACTGGCTTGAAAAATAGTGCATATAGCCGCCATAAATGTAAAAAAAAAATAATAATCTCAGACACCCCTAGGTTTGTGCCAAGCCCCGGATGTTTACAATGTCTGGCTCCTCTCCTGCTCCCACCTTTAGTTTAACAACGTCAGTTCAACGCGTCGGAATGAAAGCAACCAATCAGAAGAGCCGAGAAAGATAGTTGATTGTTGAGTCTCATTCCCAGGGACCCAAAGCATCTGTAATTGACGACCTGGGAATGACACTCAATGCGGTGGATTCTTGCAAATGCCATTAGGAGCACTAGGAGGAGCCAGAAAACCTTTTCTTAATCTGTTTCATGTACTACTGTCTGGATATAGCAAATATTTTAATATTCATTCATTAATTAATCATTAACAAAAATGGGCAGGGTCTCAGTTTAATTTAAAGTGAAATATAAGATTCAAACCCCCCTCCCATCTACAATAACTTTCATACAGTCCCTTAAATATACTCTATTTAAAAGGAGCTTTCCCGTTGTACAGTCATCTGCGATACACAAAACTCTTACTGTGATTGAGATCTGAGTCTCTTGGTTCATTATCCTGAAATATTGCCCGAATTATTTTAAGCACAGTATAGGAGGATCCCACTGTAATTATCACACTTCGCTATCTCGTATATTGGAATGCAGTTATTGTGGGTAACTCAGCATCGAGCCTGAAACATGAAAAAATTGATTGTCCCATATTTATCCTAATTGCAACAGCTGTGATAAATTTTTTCGGTTGTTGTTGTGTCCAATTACTTCCTTGACCAAATCCCCACAGTCCTCTTGCACTGGAGCTGGAGCTCAGCAAACGAGCGGCTGCCTAATATTGTCTGGAACATTTATCTACGACGAAGAGGTTCACTGTGGTGTAAACATATTTAATACCAACTCATTAGCAATATCTAATCCCACATTTATCCCAATAATTTGACTTCCAATCTTGAATGATAATGAGACACTAATTGTGCTTTCATACATGTTCCAGTGTTGGACTATACGCTATAATTTAAGGGATCCAGTTAGCACATCTCCCCAGTTTCTCATATTTTACCTGTTAGTCTCTCACTGTGGTCTAATATTCTGCTCTTATAGAAAAACATATTTATCATTCTTGAACCATGCAGCGAATAATTGACCAATTATTCAGTAAAAGGAAGTGCAGATTCTGCATAATGTCAGGATCCTAAAATGCAGCGAATTGATGGCGCAGGATAAGCTATCTTCTGTAAGTGCGTGACATGCCTTTGTTACTTGTGATTTAATATCTAAAGTAATTGCCCAGGTGTTGTTTTCTGTAGTTAAGTTCAGCGGCACGGCCAAAAAAGTTACTTCCTGTGGTGCAACAAAGAAGATGAAAAGTGATTATGCAAGGCAGTGGTGAATAGCGTATGATGATGTATGATCCAAACAAATCTACCTCTGGCTCTTTGACAGCAACACATAGGCGACTGGTATCCTGATGCAATTAATCTCCATAATCTTCACCAATTCAATAAGAGTGCTAATACAGAAAAAAGAGGCTTGTACACACACAGGTGCTGTTTGTAATGTTGATTACTTGCTTTCTTGTTATTTTGAAAGTGTCATCAAAGTTTGCCTTGAGATATATTCACTCTTTTCCAACAGTGAGCCAGATGGCTTCGATCTTGATCCGAGTCAGATTAATAAGACACCACAAGAAATACCTTATGGTGGGAAAGCACGCAGGAATGCTCAAGATAATCCCTAACCACAGACAAGCACACAAACACACATACAAACCATCCCACCCTAAAAGTAGTGGACAAAGAGATGTTTTTCAATTGCATTTCTTGAGCTCCTTTTTTGAAGAGGGTCTTGCCTATTTCATTGATCTCATATGTTATCTCAAATTGGGAAGACCTCTAATCCAATAATGACAGATGGACCAAAGTCCCTTCAAGTTTTGTTATGTATACCTTGCCTGTAGAAAAGAAAAGAATGACACAAACAAAACAAAACAAAAAGTCTTTTTTGTTAAGTTGGACAACAAACATGAGAAGTTTTTCTCTAAAGTTAGACTCATTAAGTCTGTCATTATGCTAATAAATCCAATTATCTTTCAGCTGTTGCATGCATGCACCAATGCAAAATGGAATTTCACACTATAGTTCTCTCAGCCTGAAAGTTTTTGTGTTTTATTGTTTGAATGGAAATATATTTAAAATAGATTTGTTTGACAATGTTCAACAGGAAAAGACCCTTCTCAAAGATCTGAATATATTACACAGAATGCATGTTAATCAGCATTTACAAGTTTTCATCCCCTTTAATAAGACACACCTGAATCATCACTGATGCAGTCTTTTGGTTTTAGTCACATGATTAAATAAATGGAGATCACCTCTGTGTAGTCAAGGGGTTTCAAATGATTTATAAATGTGTCACCTGTATCTGGAAAGTGAAAGATTTTAAAGCCAAACCTACACAGGAATGGCTTAAAAACAACACTGTTTATGTTCTGGAACAACCGACTCGGATCTCAATCCAGTCGAGATTTTGTGGCTGGGTTTGCAAAATGTTGTTCACTCACTATACCAATGTAACCTGTCAGAGCTTGAGCGGTTTTGTAGAGAATAATAGGTAAAAATTGCAGTGCCCAGATGTGCTGTATTTGCTGCCAACGGTGCAGAAAGTCGCCTAAAACTGACTCGGAAGGTTTGAATATATAGCCACCACATGCATTTTGTATTTTAAATTTGTATCACTTTGTAGAGATTTGCTTACACTTTGACAGTAAGGATCTTATTTTCTTGATCAGAGTAAAAAAAAAAAAAAAAAGCCACATTAAAGCTATGATTCAATGTTGTGAGAGAGTAAAACATGACTACTTTTACTACTTACACACAACAATTCTGAGACCCCCAAAAAGGCAACAGACTCATCTGTGGAGTGTGTGTATGAGAGGAATTACAATCAAGCTGCCATTACCTTGAGGCCAGTTGTACTGGTAATTGTGAGAGGATGACAACAGGTTGGCCAGCATTAAGGCTCATCTTCCTCTGGCTAGTTCAGCACCTGCCTGCTGGCCACCGGCCTAATTTTTTTCTGACAGCCTCAGCAGGAATGATTGATGCCCGAAGGCCTCTGACGGTGTGTGTGTCTCAGTGCCAGGCTGCTCTATCCATACAGTGCTCCCTCTTGAAACTCATTTAGGCCACACCTGTCACTGCACACATTGGTTGCTTGAAGTCCCTTATAGGCTTACCGTGGACACACTCTTCAGAGATAAGCAGGTACTGTGTGGTGCTGATAATATTTTGGAAATCGTAATCACCTTCTGGGGATTTTGGAGGCATTGTAGGTTAAAGAAATGTTTGAACCTACATTGTTTAGGTGATGCTGCACAATGCTTGTGGCTGATAACAGGTTTATTAAGAAAATATCCTGCTGGCATCATCATCAGGCAGTGTTATTGACAGGAAGCTCCTTGTTTACACTGTTTCAGAAATAGTGGCCGACTATCTTTTACTTTCAGACTATTTCTCGTGGCTCTTTCACCTCTACTGTGTCCAGTTCCTCTTTACACATGTCATAAGACCACCGATATGGTAACACGTAAGCTTCTCCTCTATTGTTTGGTGGCGATAATCTCGGTATTTGACCTGAATGCATTGCAGTATACTGAACTCTTTATCCTCTTTTTATGCCACACACATACACACACACACGGCTCCTTTAGCTCCAAAGAATTTTAAACCTCCCAATGTCCTGATACTATTGCATTTTTCATTGGTATTTTAAGCAAAGAGTTGTGAGGTCTTAGAAGTCAGCTGGCATTAATTCCTCTGAGGCAGAGGGATTCAACTTCTCCCTGGAAAGAGGCTTAAAAGAAAGTTCTCCTGCTTCCAAATGACTAAATTTCTCCTTTCTCACATATATTTTCATATTCCTTAGTGGACAGGAGAACAATAGATAATTGAATGTAAGTATATTTTGTTCTGTTTAACATCCAATAATTAATTTAGCACAATTGTCTTATTGAGATTTATTGTTCTTCCAATATGCAAATGATAAATTAATTTGATTAACCAGAGAAGCTGACCAGTTGTCTCATTGTTTTTCATGGTTGTGGGCAATAGACTGTCAGGGGTGCAGGTGTATACATAATACATCAAGGCAAGAAGAAATACAAGGAAACCGAGATCATTAATGCTGCTTTGTGGAAAAAACATGAAATTTAATGCTTTTTTTTTCAGACTACCATGATAGCGCGCTGGAGACATGAGCGACTAAATATCACACAACAAGAAAGATTTCTGCATTAAATGGGACAGGAAGCATAAATTAACTGAAATACTCTTAATGTGCTGTACAGTTGAGGTTGTATCAGGTGCTGAAGTCTAAAGTCCATTTTGCATTAAATGAACTTCTCCATTCGCATCACATTTATTCTGGCCAGTCTGGAGAACCAGAGGTTAGCGTGTGTGTTACTGTTGGACCCAGTTTGGACAAAACCAAATTTTTCATACAGGGAGATGGCTGCTGCCTGCGGCGAGCTGACGTCCACGACGAGATGGGCGTGTCCTCGCTCTTTGCAGAAATCAAGGGCCTTCCTCATCAGCTGTGAACCCAGGTTTTTGCGGCGAAATGGAAACGCCACAACCATGTGGGACATCTCGCCATAACACCCATCTCCGGCATCTTGGGAAAACCCTGAGGCCCCTCCCATCACACCTCCGTTACAGTCGTCAAACCTCTCGCCTTCCTCCCCTCCACTTTTCCCCATCACTGCCACCATCCCCACCACCTTGGAGTGGCCGTTGACATCTGCCTCTGCCACCCAGAAACCGTTATCTGGGTTTTCCAGGTAGTTGGCTTGAATGTTGGCCATGTCTGCGCTCAGCCTCCTCGTCATGTAGCCTTCGTAGATCTCGTGGCAGCAGTAATAAATGAGGCCAGCCCATACGCTGCCAAAGAGTAAAGCTTGGAAGTAGGAGCTGCCTCCCAGCACATAACCAGCCATTGAAATGCTCAGAGCAACGCCAACATGGTCTGGATGGCTCATCGCTTTGAAGAAAGCCGGGTATACATGTTCAAATATCCCATCTCGAAGGAGAGACATGACCACATGTTCATCAGAGGGTCTATATTCTCTGATGGAGAACTGAACTGTATGTTGGAGAGGGAGAGAAAGAACAAGAGGGAGAGAGGGAGAGAATGAGAGCTCAGTGAGACTAATCTGCCTGTTGTTGCAATAAGAAATTCCTGCTGGATTTCACAATGGGCTCAATACGCTCACGTAACTTGTTGAAAAAAAGAAAAGAAAAGAATGAATAAACCTCTTACAGAATCTTACCCTTTTCATTTGTAATTTAACTGTATTGCACAAGAATATAAAATCTGGCATTTGTGTATGACAACCTGGGGTGAAAATCACACATAAAATGATTATAGCATTGTTTCGCTTTAAGACATCAAGAGTGAGAGTCATTCTGAGATGCAATACAATTCGGTCTTAAAAATGCCAATGATATATATCAAAGCACGGTGAGATTCCTGAGGCAACAAACAAAAGGTCTTTAGTTTCATTGAAATGTGTTATGTGTCATCTCAGCATGTTAATAGTGCCATTCATTTACACCCTTAGCTGTCTTATTAGTGCTGTTGTTCGCAATCACCTCCACTACTTGAAAAAGGTATAATAGATTAACATAATCAGAACATCAACTTACAGTTAGTTTTCTGGGCCATGCCGACTCTTTCCCCTCGTCTTTCGCTCACTCTGAAGGACTTAGCACTGCTGCGTTCCCTGAACTTAAGCTACAGATTGTGATAATCAGCCATTTACAAAAGGGATTGAAATTAGTCTGAGCATGCTCACCTATTCACAGTCCACACACACACACACACACACACACACACACACACACACACACACACACACACACACACACACACACACACTGAAAACAACTTGTAGACCTTAAATGACTTTGAAGCAAAACTGCTGCTGATTGTATAAAATATTGATTATATGAGAAATTTTGCAGTTAGATTGAGATGACGGTGATTTGAGGAAGCATGCTTTAAGTTTAATTGAAATTTATCACAGTGTTGCTTTGATTATGAAACGTAGAGTATTTTTTTTTTAAACTTAATTAGCTTAGTCAACAGAGTAAAGAAGTCTTATCATTGGATTTCTCAAGGAGGATGAGCACAGATCCTAAATATATTAAGTCAGAATAATGAGCAGAATGTGAATTCAGCGCTCGTTCGAGCACTTCTTAGATATTTTCCAAGAATAAAATGTTCTTATTAACCTCGTTTTGGGTGCTTCAGTTTTTGTGGTGTTCTCTCCGGAAACTGCTGTGGATCTCCACACCGCTTCTTCCACGGAATATAAGGTGAAAGTAAAATTAATATTGTCTAGCCCCTTGACATGAAAGTGTCCTATGGCGTCAGTGACAGTGTCTTGTGCAATAACCCAGTAGCCCTCTGACATGATTAAATTTCCTCGGCAGGAGAAGGGCCTCTACACCTGTTTAAATCAATAGCGCTGCCTCATGAATCTGTGAGTGCTAGAAGGTCAAGCAACTCTGGAACTTTCTCAAACCACTTCACAACCACCATGTGAATTCTGAATTGTGCACCCCTGCGAGTGAAACCCATTTCAAAACTGCTGGTTGACTCTATGATTTCTTCTGTTTGGGCTTTATTTTTGAAAAAAAAATCATAGGCCCCTTTCAGACGTTCACCATAGTTACAGAAATGTAAAGATTGTGATGGCAATTTAACATGCTGGTCTCTGATTTCTGAATGAATCACTTTTACTTTAAGATTAAAATAATTTTGATTATGAGGTCGGACCAAGTCCATAACAGGACACGTCAAGTCTGAGTTGAATGCGGGCAGATTAACATAAAAGCTTTTGCAGCACAAGGTTAAATGCTCAGATATAAAATACACGCCTTTATGGCCTGATTAAAATCACTGTAATACATTTCTCACATAAGTCATCACCTTTGCTCACAGAAAATAATAAAGCAGTTGAATACAAACTATGAAACACTGTGAAAGAGCTGATTTATGGCTTTTGTTCAATATTTTGCTTCTAACAATAACAATTATTAATCATTACAACAAACCATGGATGATCATTTTGTCATATAACTTTGGAAATAAAGAACGCATTCCAAAAACCTGAACTAAAAGTCTTGACTGTTAACTTGTAAATTAACAAGCACAAACTCAAGCACTAATGGAGTCATATTTGATCATGAATGTCTCATTTTATGAATTGATTTGATACATAATACATCACAGGCAATATTAATTTCACTTGATAAAATTAGCCAAGAGTTTTTCAGAATTGATTGCACATTGTCTTGAAACAAAAAGTCACAAGGAAACAAAACACTGTAGGTGAACTACACGCTCCACTTCTAAAGGGAATATAAGTGCCCAATGAACTGAATTTTCATTCATGGACATGTACTTGTACAAGGACTGGAGGAGAATGAGCCTGTTCGGTATGCTTGTCATAGAGCTACGACATTAAGGGATTAAACCATTACATTATTGAGTTTTTCCCCTCAAATCCAGTGGCCAGGCATCATTTTAACACACCACATACAGCTTTCCAACCCACTGCCTCATCAGAAACTCTGAATTGAATCTGGCTTTCCTTGTGGCTTCCTTTGCCCCAAAAGTGCATATATATACAGAACCAAAACACTCCCTAGAAATTTTCATTTAGTTCCAGCCATCTTTTATTATTACTACAGTAATGCATTTGCTCTTGTATAGAATATATGTTTGGAAATGCTTCGGCCTTTATGATGTGGTAAGGTCTGAAAGTGCCCCTGTCAAAGTAAAACATGGATATTGAGTTGTAACTGTGACACCTATACGTGGAGGCTTTTTCAGTCTTATGCTTACCAGTAATGGCAGCTTCTTCCCATGTAGGACATACAGTATTCTCTGGCAAACACAAAAGAAACACAGTTCTGATAAGGTAAATGCTACAATAATGAATCTTGATGGTTTTACGCTTTGGATCTCTGTTCGGAGTCAATGAGAGAGCACTACATTTACTTTTACTTATGTCTCACTCTGACTGTAGAGAAACCAACAGATTAGAGTAATTGTTTCTCCAGATGAATGTTCAAAACTATTGAAAACTATTGAATTGAGGTACAAAACATCTTCATCTTTTGTGATCCATGGGAGGAGGAAAGGCCATTGGTTTAATTATTGAGTTGATCTCAACCTTGTCTCCTCTAAATTACATTTATATACAACTAATCTGCAACATCAAATATGTTCTTGAAAGAACGTAATGCTGCCTGTAATTAGGAACATGTTTTTCAAAATGTTGCTAATTAATGTGGCACAAAATCACCAGATCACACAAGAATCCATCTAGCAAGGCTTCACGCTATGCACTTGTGTACGAACCACAGTGGTTTAGACCAATCAGCATCCTTTCAGGAACAACAGGCGTGATTTAACACTACATTTTGTAACAGCCGGAATTATGAATATTATTTCAGATGCTGTGCTGCTTAGATACAAGAGACACCTCATCAGACAACGCCTAACCTGTCTTGAGTTAGTTGAGCGGTATAACTGCTGGGATTGGATCTTTCTGTTCATGTATGATAAAATAATAGCCGTCCAACCGGGCTTGATAGGGTTGTGTCAGTAATAAACGACAGGTGTTGTGGAAACCCCAGTAGCGTGGCTGTGAGTTTCTGAGTGACGTCTTTTTCCACCCTCTTCAACCTAGCTCAACCAAGAAACACAAACCCAAACTTTTACAGTGTGTGTGACGACGTGTGTGAGAAGTGACTGTTTGCTCAGAAACATCAATAGCTGCCCAGATGGTTCTGTGTAACAAACAAGTCAGGTTAAAATACATATCTAGTAGAAAAATGTTGAAATTGAACGCATTAGCAAAATCTATCTTTTTATACAACAGCCACTCCTTAAAATAAATAAAAATGGATATTTTGATTAATATACATTTTAAATGTATCTATTCATTCATGGGCAGCAACCTTTAAGTTTCTGCACAGAAAATGTGAACAGAGCACTGGTTCGGAAAGTTTACACCTTATTTCTATGTTGCCTGAATGCAAATTCTCACAGTTTGTGTTTCTTTCTTTTAATCATGGTTTGCAAAGTAATTGTACTGAGAACATTAAGCTTTGGTTATCTTGAAACCAGAGTTTTAGATTACGAGAGATAAGAAATTATAATGAAAGTCTGAAATCACAACAAACCCAAGAGCAGTGGAAGGTTGTCTTCTTTCATATCTTATTTTATGATAATCTTACTTTATCACAATCCAAGTCATGTCTCCTTCTTTGTAACTGCTCAGACACTTCACCCACTGTAAGCAGACAAAAGTGATAGTCTCACCTCAGAGTGAGATACTCAGGTAATTTTCATATCAGAAATAACAGGATTTCAGAGACATAAAACTCCCTTAAGATGCTGCTGTCTATAGTGTTTTGAATTATACTGAATAATAACAGAAATTTGTCTAGACACATATTGTATGAGAGAGAGATGATGGGGTCAGCTGTAAACAATGCGCGAGTGAGGGATGATCAGTACTGGACATTACCAAGCTTCCTTCTAAAGCTCACAGACGTTCCATGGCTTTACATGCAACATAGAGGATTTTATACCAGAACCAAACAATTTAAATAAAAGTTTGAAATAACCAGAATGGCCCCATGAGGCCCCGACAGTTGGATGGATAAACAAGCAGTATTTGTTATTCGTAGCCATCCATGAGGCAAAAAATGTAAAGTTTGGTCTGAGGATGGTGCCAGAGAAAAGGCCTTGTTACTTAAATCAAAAGTATTTATCCTCTGGTGGATGTGAAAGTCTTTATAGATTCCCATGGCATCTCTATTGTTTTTATTTTTATTTATTTATTTATTGTCCTGAGGGTTCTACAAGAAAGGTTACCATGCCAAATCATGTTTTTATCTGAGGGGTTGCAGTCATATTACTATCACAATATGTTGCCAAGAATGAAGACAGGATCACAATAAAGATGAGACAGATATCCCAGTGTACCAGGTTTACCAAAATGACCGTTCGTACCTTCAGGGAGCATGATTTTATGATTACTATCAACCTTTAGATATCAAAACTATTACATGTTAGACACTGACAGTCTCTCCTTAAGTTGGCCGTACAGAATTGAAAAGATGCATCCTCTAGGGAACGTGACTGTATTCAGTAAATGTCAATCGTAGGAATGGGATCATTAGATTTAGAGATATCTTGCTGTAAAGTAAGTAAAAAGTTAGTAAGTGAAAGAAATATGACCTGTTAATAGGGCATCACTAAATCCATTATAGGATCATAAGGAGGAGCATGAATGTCTCTACCAAATATCAGAGTAAATCATAATTCTTTTTTGGTGAATGTGTCTCAGATGGTAAAGCATGTTGTCCATTATTAACATTGTTAGCAGTTTGATCCCCAGTTCCTTATGTTAAGTTTCCTGAAACCCAAATTGTTTCCAGTGAGTTGGCTTTTATAGCAGCTACAGCTGACACTGCGGGCATGTAAATGTACCACTTTTAGGTGAAGTGCCACATAAATGCGAATATTTCACTCTTAAAAGATGTTGGAGTGATAGACCCACAGACTGGACTGACCAACATTGGCATTCCTAGAGACATACTACACTGTAAAACCAGATAAGTTAATTTAACTAAAAACAATTGCTGAAACTGATTACATCTAACTTTTTAAGTAACAACAAACTCAATTTGTTAGGTTAAAAAACTTCTCGATTAAGCCACTTTTACTAGTAATTTTAAGTGACACTAACTTAGTTTTGTAAGTTATAGAAACAGTCCTGATTAATAACTTTTTACTATGTATTTTGTTTTCACTGTACAAATAAAAATGACAAAATTGAGTAATTCTTACTTAAAATGACTAAAGCTACTTCATCAAGAATGCTTTTTTTCACATACAAAATTGAGTTAGTTTAACTCAAAACATTTTTATGTAGTTTCAACATTTCAACATTTCCATTTTGATTTAAATGAACTTATCTTGTTTTACAGTGTAGCTGAGTGATTTCAGCAAACAAAGGCAGAAAAACTGAACATTTAGTAGATCTACATCGACACATAGAAACGTTTTCTGATCGCCACTATTTACAGGATGATATTGTTTGTTAATGCTTCCAAAACTGTTACAAGTCGCTGTTGGATAAACACATCAGTTTTAAGATCTGACAACTTTATGGTTAAGGTTTGGTTAGGTTTTGGCACAAAAAGAACATAGGGGATGATGGTTACAGCATTAACCACTTGCTTGAGGCTAGATTACGACCAAGGTTATAGTTAAAAGAAAGCAATGTCGGTAGGAATCATGAAGGACACAGCAATCTCCCATGTTAAAGTCCAGTGTTTTGCTGACCCATCATTTATGCCAACCTTCTCCTTCTGTGGACTTTGTGGTGCTTTCAAGGGTCATAATTCCTTCGGCTGCTAGAGGGCTTTGGTACTTGTACGTAGTAAACAGAAGCCGTTCTTTTGGAATTTGCTGAAACGACTGATGTTCTTATTTTTCTTGCGAGGACAGTCTCTACATCTTAAGGGCAACACAGATCAGTGGAGTGTGACCTTCTTCATAAACACCTTCACCTATTGATTTATATGTAAACCAGCACACTGGAAGCTTCCCAATGAGTGTCAATTCTCCTGAAAGGCAGAAATGTTATTTTTCCACCCTGTTAGGCGAGTTCCTACCACTGTAGCTCTCTTATGTGGCGAGTCTGATGTCCATTGATTGAAATGATGTGATGCTGCTGATTTGTGTGGAATTTGACAGAATCAAAAACAATTCTGGTATATTTTTATAGTTTCTAGTTCTTGCTGTATTTTTGATACATACAGATATCAATTTGTTAAATCATGAAATAAAAAAATTCCAAAGTCTTATTTTCTACTTGGTCTGAAAGATTTACAAAACAAGCCAAATACTGATTTATTGGTCTGATCTAGGAGGTTTCAGTGGGAGCCAGCAGCAAAATAAACCTATCATTGAAATTATTTATCATTATTATTTATTTATAATCACTATACAGAGCAAGAGCAACACAGAAAAGATATATATTTAGGATATACATAAGACAAACTACTGATATTGGATTTCTGCTCCTTTGTAAAATGATTAACTCAATCTAAATAAACTCCACAAAGCCAACAAATAAGAATAAAAAAAATTCCATAAAGGTGGTCTGTTTGCTCTTCTCCTGAATACAGATTGAAAGACAACAAAAGGCTTTTCAGCAGAACTATACTGTGGCTCAGGCTCATCCCAGGCTCTCTGGGGACGGCTGGGTCAGAGAAGGAAGCTGCAGCAGCAGCAGCCTGAAACTAAACTCCATCTATCACACTTAAAAAGCTGCCCACCTCCACCTAGCCACCAATATGCCAGGAGATGTTGGGGGATTATAGAGGGATTTTGCAGCAAGATAAAGCTGTGAATAACCATTGGCTTGTTTTTCATTAGGAGACACTGGTATTGTTTAAGGTTAATTACTGACTTGGGGACATGGCTCAAAAGAATTTAAGTCCCTATGTGGCCATGGGCTATATTAAACCACTAATTTGTCTCGGACAAGGTGCATTTTGAAGTGCAGCATCTGAAGAAATCCTTGACAAGACAAAAGGTGTCGTACTCAGAACAAAATATATGACAATAAGTAGGAAAGTAAAGGAAGACACAGTATTTCATTCACTCAATCTCAGTTACTGTGAACACAGAAATGTGCACTACTACACTATTACAATACAATAGAAACCTTATTTGAATACCCTTGAAATGAATGACTGGTGAGGTAAAAGCAGATTCCTTTTAACTCCAAATTTAATCATTTCTTCTTGTCTTTTTTTGTTACTGTTTCTGAGAAATCAACAAAGATACACTTCTGCATGCAAGAATTAACAATGTAGATGAGTTATCACAGAAGTTATAATTGGGCAACAAGACCACAGCTGTGATTACCATGCACATTTTGTGTGTGTGTGTATTACAGCTAATTTTAACATATTTTGACTGTAGTGCTTTGCTTTGTGCAAATTAGCTGCATTCCAACTTCCACCTGAATACAACCAGTTAACCTTTATGACTTTAGTTTTACTCTCTTGACTGAGTTTCTCCACAGACATCCTGTTTGTGAAGGTTTTTGACTATTCAGCCATTTTAATGTCATTATTATTCATGTGTTCTTCCTTCCCATAAAGTTAAATATTGTCATTTTCATTTCTCCTCCATTTCTGATGTTAATGCACGACAATCTGATGGAATACCCTGTTTAATGTAGGTCTTAATTTTACACAGTCGTGCCGGCAGAGAAGTAGAGTCTGTTATTGGCACTTTCAGCTATTTATTTTTCCATGACCTGGTAGTGCTCGGAGTTCATTTAAAAGTAAACAGCCTCCTGTATGACTGAGAGGATTTTTAATGGACTCAAACTGTAGCCCAAAATTGGATTAGATGTAGAGAGGATTAAAGCGTAAAATGTTTCTATGCATCAAATCATTTTCTCTGATATAACATATTACAAATGCAGATCCCATAATGCACTATGCATAAAAGTGCGACTCTTTTGTCTTTTGACAAAGTGAAAGCACTGTTTGAGAATACAAATTAAACCCTGGGATAGGGAGAATGAATATATTATTAATTATTTTAAAAAGTAAACAAAACTAAATAAGACATCATCACCTTGGCATCGTACTACTCATCACCCCTGTACAGTAAAAACGCTCCAAGTGACCTTTGCTCAAGCCAATTTCAACACTGTACCTTTACCTTTATGGGGAATTATAAATAGCGACTCAGATGGTGAGATGGTTTGGATCATTGGGGTCATGTGGTCGTAGTTACTTTCATATTGAGAAATTCAATAAGGGCTACACAACTACATTTGACGGTATTCTACACCAACACTAGCAAACTCACCAGCTCCAAATCGTAGCTTTCATAATAGCATTTGGTGAGTGGAAGTACACAAGGGCAAGTGCTGTTAGTGTGCAGTAATCATTGGCTATATTTGGCCAGTGGTGGAAAAAAGATCCTTTACAATGTGAAAAGATACTCCATAAGGAGTGAACGTCCCCTAAGTGCAGTGTAGTGTACTCAATAAAATGTAACAAAATAACAAAAATAAAAGTAATCTCTATGCAGAATGCCCCCTTTCACAGTGTTATTATATTTATAGTTTATTTCTGTACTCTTTACTTTTAATGATGTATCTCTTGAGAAAGAAAATAATGTAAATGCTGGTTGGTTAAATCTAAAAGAAGGGAACATATTTTTTAAGATAATCATATGTTTTGTATGCCAAATCTTGACCTGCAAAAGAACTAGAGGATAAATGTAATGAAGAAAAACTACAATATTTCCCTCTAAAATTGAGTGGTATTATGTAGCATACATGGAAATACTCCAATATCAACCAAGTGAGAACAATATGAACAAAAATAAATATTAGCATTAGATTTCAACACAGGGCCCCTCTATAAAACAGACTCACATGATTGAAAGAATAATTTGACACTTTATTCACTTCAAATACGCTCTAGTTAGACGAGAAGGTCGACACAACTCTGCAGTCTGTGCAGTTACTGTGAGGGAACAGCCAAGAGTTGTCTTAGCATAAATATTGAAACCAGGGTGAAATGGCTACCCTGGCTCTTACCAAAAATCAAAATGATACCAACCAGCACTTCTAAAGATCCATACCTCACCAAAAGTCAAGTGGCAAGCAGTGAACCTGGGGTTTTCGGTGGCCCCTGGGAGCCTGGATGGTAATGCAGCCTTGTTATGAGTGAGTCTTCTCAAGCATTTCACACATTTTAAAGGACAAAATTAAAAGTTCACTCACTCATAAAAGGCTGCATATCTTTGGAAAAATGTCAATATCTTCAATTGGGGTAGTTTTCTCTACATTGTTGGCAATGTATGGCAGCACGCCTTCAAACTCAACCAGAAATTGCAGCGGGGAAAAAACAAATCTAGGTTGTCTTTCTTCAAAGACTGCGCAAACATTACACTTAAAAATACTCAGACAGAAACAGGCATAGTAAAAGCCAATGATATAAACAGCTACTCCGCACCTCAGCAGTGAGAACTGATTAGAAAAAATATTGTTTTGATACACAGATATTTTATCAGCTACACGTTAATGTGTCTTTTAGCATAGTGTCACACCTGTCTTGTGATAGAACATGATTATACAGCTCAAATGTGTTTTGACATCCACGTGCAGTGTGTAAAAACACTTATTTTACACAAAACAGCTTCATAGTGATGAAAGACTGATGTTTGAACATTCATCACATTTTCACACATTTCCTCCAAACCCTGATTGTACATTAAAAAAAAAAGGAATTTCCATTTCCAGGAAAAATCTTTTCATTTTTCTCCAAACATGTAAACACTTATTAATTAAATATTAATGATTTAAATCGCACAACAATTCTTTTCATGCAACGTCCAATCTGCACCACAGAGGGTTAGCCTGACAGTTCAAAGAGATGCAAAGATAGATCACACAGTGTGGTTTACAAATGCATGATTGAGAGATAAAGATATATGTCACGATTAAGGATGTTGAAAAGGAGGAGGAGGTTTCTCATCCCTTTGTAGACAGGACACACCCTAACCCATATGCACAATGAGGTCGGTCTGTTACAGTATTTCACAGTTGGTGACAGATATTTCTCAAGACTGAGTTCACTTTTTCAAAAGTCTTCACAGTCAGAACAGCAGATGTCAATGTGGACTAAACTGTTGATCGCTTTTCATTGCTTTTTTGACACAAAATGCATTCATTGACCATATTTCAAAATTAATGAACTGTTTTCTCACTCAACCATCACCTTAAACTCAATTTCAAATCACATAAAAAAATTTAAAAATCACACATTTTAAACTTAATTTAGCTGTTAGGAACTTCCTTTCTGTAAAAGTCAGAGTGGACAACATGCAAGTACGACGTACAACAGTTCCAAATGTCCATTAATAAATAGCAAATAGAGTCAAGCACCCAAGCTAGTTTGGGCGTTAATGAATTTGACATGGCCCGTTGGTCTCGAACATTACATGCTCACTGTAACACAACATTACTGGAAATTAAATTGCAATTTGCAACAAAAAAAAAAGATAGATAGTGATAATGCTTTTCAAATTCACGCCATTTATATTCTGTAAAAGGGCAAATCTTTGGACTTTGGAGTTTTTCTCAGTAAACAAGGACTCAGCCAGACACAGAGGGACTCAATAGAGGATCCTGAACCCCACAGAGGAAGTCTTTTCCTCATGGAGAAAGTTTCTGACCACCGACCTCGATCAGATGTCCCTCTTGGACGCAGTTGAGTGCTGGATGTCTGGATGTATCTGCATAAGATTGCCAGGGATGGATCAGACATGTAAAAAGATTCTTTCCCATGTGTTATGCCAGAGAGGACATAAGGTGTAACATGGATGAGAACTTGTGGCCAAATGCAGAAGACAGGCTTGCTGTGAGGTCCAAAGGCTGAGTACTGCAGCAGCCCGGGTTTGATTCCACCCCGGCCCTTCGCTGCATGTCATCCCTTATCTCTCTCTTTCTCTCTCTCTCTCACTCTCTCTCTCTCTCTCCACTTTTCTGTCCATCTTCAGCTGCTTCTATCGAATAAAAGGTAATAAAAAGCCCCCAAAAATACTCAAGACAGGCTGTCTGTATATCTACCGTAGCTGTCCCATATTGTCTGTATATATGCAAATTAGTTTTGTATCACATTAGTGGAATTACCTACCCTGCCTCTGAATTCCTTTTAGATTTCCAAGGGGCGTTATAAACTAGTGCCTCTGGTCGCAATTAGCTAGAGCTTTAACCAGTCAGAACAATGAAGTAGGTGACGTAGCGTATAGTTAAATTAAATCCAACAAATCCTGTCGGAAGTATCACAAACACATTTTTCTTATCAACAAAAGCTTTAAGTGAAGTTGTTGGTTTTCCTTTTAGAAAAGATACCGTTGAGTTTGTTTCATTCTGACGTGATAGCGGATTCAACAGAAACAGTTCCACATCAGCGGCAGCCATCTTCGTGCCATCATACCTTCGCAGCCAATAAAGTTGCACTCCTCTGTACAGTCAGTGTAACCCTGCCCCATATTAGATAAACAGTTGGTCAGGTGGAAATCTGTCTGGATGGGAGGGTGGCCAGAGCAAATAAAGCATGAGCTCACAGATTTGTCTGTTTGCCAGCCAATAGAGCCCCATTGTGAACATTCACATGGCATTGAGCTCTCTTCATTCTAAAATGCAAATCCAATTTATTAAGAATACAAATAACCTAAAAATCCAATCAAATTTAATCAAAATTGTCCCACCGGGAGTTGAAATGTGGCCACTTCCAGTTTAATTGGCCATTTTGGTTTTTGAAAATTCCCAAAATGGATTCAGCGTCCTCAATAACCTCCAAAACCACACCAATATTGTCCAAATCGGCCAATCAGTTCCTAAAATATTGTCCGTATATGTGGTTATGCTAATTGATGCTAATTGTGCTAATTGCCCAACATTATGCAAGTTAGCATCTGGCAGTTTCTAGATACTGTAGTCCCATACTTCACATTTCTAAAATAAAACTTTGGGGTACTCAACATTTCCAGCTTCATGTTTCTGGCAAGTAGATTACCGATTTTTTAAAAACTTTTTATAGAATTTTCTTCAAAGACAGCAGTGGTTAATGGGGTTGTTTTTAGGTCATAGTGTATCTGAAGTGTTTTGGTGAATATTGGATATGTTGTGCTGAACTTCATATTGGTAAAAATAACTATATGAAGGGGGAACTTAGAATAGTAGAATATCTTCAGGTCTGTAGATTCATCACAAGGTTTAAACAGCTGAGTTGCAACAAATGAAAATATATTAATATGACACAAGTTCAACTAATTACACCGATTTCCCAATCAGTTGAAATAAGGAGATTTTCTCAGTGTTGCATATATCAACTCATACTTGTCTTTTTTTTTTTTCTTGCCAATTCAATTCAGTTCAGTTTAGTTCAAATTCCTGTATGAATGTTTAAAGACAAAACACACACCACTGATACACAATGGATTAAAACTTCATATCATCTATTTTTAAAGTGCACAAGCAGTCATCAGAGTTGTGATGTCTCTTTACTGTAACGTGCAACTTTTGGTATGATTAACCAGTGCATCAATTATGCTGTTCTCTATCCAGTCTACACATTTATACATAAGGTTCCTTATCGCTGTCTTACCTGTGGGCGCATTTATTTTGATAAATGACTTGCATTATAAATCTTGTCATACACAATAACATCCTCATAGCGTCACTGTAAACAACCGTAGGTCTCTGCACGCTGTTCCCTTTAAGATGAGCAGTACGGAGCTACGGTAAGTTCAGTTGAGCACATGTGAATTTGACTGTAAGTGTGTTGTTAATTATATGATTTTTGACATTGTTGAGCATTTCTCCATCATCCATGAATCAACCGTAAATGATGAGCAATTTATTTGACCCCACTGCTTACTTTGAGAGCATTTCAAGCTAAATATTTTAGGGATGCGTGATATGGATTGTATTTCAGCCGATATGATAACCGATAATTACCTGCTAAAAATACTAGACCTATGTTATATATTTTGTTGAGTTGTGTACTTACAGTATCCCAAATGTTTCCAACAATATTCAAACGGAGAAATCTGTAACTATACTCAAGGTTAGGATGCATTTCCTACCTGCCTCTAGTTGCTATAATTTCCGGGGAAACACGGGATACGTCAGAGAGTGAGGAAGGAAGTATGTAACGTGAATAAAGCTTGAATAGATTACCTCGTCCACAAATAATTTCACGTCAGATAGATTTTCATCAGCAATGGTGGTTATTTAACAATGAAGGCAACAACTCCTATTATCTTGTGGTACTGCACGGCGTCATTAAGCTACGCCTTTTTTTGATTGTGGCAGATATCACATACTGTAGGTTTAAATCAAGTTGGCTGGAAACATTAAAAAGTCAATTGGAGACTAAGTTTATTAGTCTAGCTAATTAAATGAACTATCTGCTACTTGTTCTGTGTCTAATAAAAGATACTTGGATAATGAAAAGCTTGGAGATCAGTAGCGGTGCACAACAAAGAGTCAATAATCATCCCTTTATACATCTGTGTATTAAATCTGGATCAAAAAAGTAAAAACCTCAAAATGTGATGTGATCAGTTACACATTCCTTAGTTGTTATGAAGCTTCAAGCTGCACAACAGTTGTAGCTTTAGATACTTCATTAATGTCACTATCCTGCCCTCAGTAGCAACACCACCATTCATAATTCTGACCTTTTTCCAACATTCTTTCAAAGTTTTTACTTTGCTATGTTTTTCTGGCAGGCAAATCAGCCCTCACAGTACTCGCATTTCATTTAATGAAGTTGAGATCATATTTAAATCTTGCTCTGGCTCATTTTAAGCCCACAAAAGAGCTTTTGCTCAACTTTTTCAGCCTCAACCCACAGCATAAAGGCCTCTCGTGTTGTCCATGCCAGCCAGAATTAATATTACATACCTTGTTTTTACTTTTTCAAATGGGCTTACCTGCCAAATAGTTCACAGTAGTGTCATAATCATAGCCCATATTGCCTGTGGTATGCATTTTTATATCTCTACAGAGGGTAGCCTCTCCAAGAAAGATTACTATTCAAAAGTAGCTCAGTTAGCTTCTAGGCATGCCTAGAGTATAGATAGTATGTGATCGTTATCCTCTAATAGATCTTCAACCGGAAGTACGTGCATCAGATTTACAGCCACACTGATACACAGCCAGTTCCAGCCACAAACAGTGGCACTGTCTGAATTACTGTGCAAAATGTCTTCATGACATAAACACATTTTCTTTCTTTTTTGGTTACGTTGCTCAAGATTACACTCTTTGTGGATTTTGCATGCACTCTGCCATCAGATTATAATAACAAAAAAGCAAAAAAAACAAGAAAAAGAAAGGAATTCAGTATTCAACCAATCCCCCTTCCTAGTCCTGTCCGAGATAAACACTTCATGTTGCACTGATAGTATTAGTTTGACAGATGGCAAATAACGTCTTCAACACGTAGTCAACAAAGTCATGTTTAACATAAAATCCAGACTGCCACGGCCATTCTGGAGAAACAACCATAGATGTTCTCCTGATTTCTGGTATTTTTTTCTGTTTTTCTGTTGATTTTCGAGCTATAATTTAATAAGACAACCCACTATGTATATGCACAGGGCACAAAATCAGCACCCTTTACCTGCAAAATGCTGGTTAAATATGCAAGTGGCAGGTAGATTTGCTTTACTCACCAGCCAAAAAAACAATGGCAATCTATTGAGTGGCTGTTAATTCATATGTCTGGGTGGTGAGGCAGGATTTGTAAATCATACACTGTCATTCACAATTATACACTATACAACTCTAATGTATCTTTTTAGTAGGATGCTTTTCTAAGTATTGTGTGAAAGCCTGCCAGATAGAGTCGTAATCAATTCATGAAAGGCACTAAACACACACACATTTTCTAAATCAGCTTCTAAATATGAGCAAAGGGGTCCAACATGAACATATACGATTTTCTGCTATGGTTTTAGGTTTTTCATGAGTTATTTCTATCTTCGCACCAGTTCCAAGAGGGCGGGGCTCAGTGGTAAAAAGGTGATGTAATGTACCGCCTGCAATGCAACAATCAGTATTAAGCAATGGTGGGAGAAGTACTCTCATCTTTAAGTTAACTTAAAAATAGCTATACCAACATTTTCCAGAATTAAAAGTACAAAAGTATTGCTGCATTGATGTGTTCATCACTTTAATATTGCAGATGGCAAATGGGGTGCCAATTTTAATTTATTTATATATTTTATATATATTACATTATGTACTGCTGGGTTGTGGATTTCCCCCCTCAATAAGTCTTATTGATATAATAATATGATTTATATTCTGTATTATTAGTATCGTTTTTAACAAAAACACAACAATTCTTATTTTCAGATAATTATACACTAATAAAAACATACCTATGACTATTATATTCCATTTCTGCCAATAGATCCTTCGATTACACACAGGAACTTTTCTCATTTTTTTTAATCTTCAGTCTTCAATCTTCAGATTTGAAACCAATTATTTAAGGGCTTTAACACATTGATCCTCATTTTGATAGGATTCCATAAAGATACTAATAATAACATAGCAATCAACTTCCTGTTGGTAATCTCAGGGCTAAAACCCCGACCAACAATCTTACACCATTAATAAGTGGACCTTTTTATTGTTCCAAAATATTGAAACTCTTCCAAATATCTGACAAAAGTCAACTCCTAGAATCTATTTAAGTAAAGAGTCCATTTAGTGTGCATGATTTTGCTTTGCTAACGATGTTGAATACACAAGATGTCACAATCCTCAAACTTCATAAATGCAGGACGTGTGTGTGCGTGTGTGTGTGTGTGTGTGTGTGTGTGTGTGTGTGTGTGTGTACGGTTAAATTACACAATCTGGATTGCTTTTGTTTTCAGCCATTGAGATCTATCCAATTAAACCACTTACAATCAGGCTAGTCTTAATTGTGCTGCAATATTATGTATTCCTTTGCATCCCCTTTTGATGGTATATTCTCCTCTGAGCTTGTCGAGTGGCCTAATTGAAAGCGTTCAATAGACGATTTATTGGCAGAATGACATTTGCTTACTGGCACGCATCAAAGTTACATTTGCCAGTTGGAACCGACTGATGTGTTGAAACCAAAACTGAAGTGAAAACATAGCGCAGCACCTACTGAGGTGTTAATAGAAGAGATGCTGTAGCAGGATCAAGGTGAACAACACCCACAGACATCACTGTGTCAGCTTTTATAATGGAATCTACAATACACATGAATGAGGATTTATAATAGAATCCACTAATACAGATGAATGCAATGCTAGGATTTGATAAACCTTTTACTGCTCATCCACAATGCAGACGCTGACTTTGTTTGTGCTTCATTTTGGACCTCTCTTGACCAATTAAGAGTTAATAGGATGAAAAACAGACAAGTCGTAACTCATCCTTGTTTTCCCCTTTCAATTTTCCCCCAATTAATTAAGCTATGTGTATATGTATGAACATAAAGAGCGATTACAGAAATCACAGAAAAATGTCACCCTGAAGTACGACTATATGAAACTATCTTTTGAGCTGGTATTTGCTGTTGTTGGACCATAAATTGAAGCTAATTGGGTGACAGTACAGCTGAGTCGGTGCAACACTAATATGACTGAAGGATCATTGGTTTAAATCTCTACTTGGGGAAAATCCTGCCGGAGTGAATGTGAAGCATTCATCCTTCTTCAGTAAATGCCATTAGAGTAACACTGCCATACACAGAACAGTGGATTGGTCTGCTGAAGCTGCCCAGTGGTCATCAGCTCAGCGTATAGTGGGACTGGACCACCAAGGCTGTGGTGCCCTGTGGTATGTGGGATAAAAAATAACACGTCCTACTGGTGGAATTGAAATATGACTCGAACACCTTATTAGCAACACTAAGAGTCAACAAGCAGCTCTGTGAAGCTGTACTTGCTAGTGTCAGCAGGCTGATTTCTATCAGGTAGCATATAATGTTTCCCACTCTCTACACCTCAGTTTAGCATGCTGACTTCTGTTAATTAGCACTAAAAACAAAGAACAGCTGATGGCAAAAAATCATCTTGAGGGGGAAATGAATGTCTGTACTAAATTTGTTGGCAACCCATCCAATATTTGTTGAGACATTTCATTAAAAACTAAAAATGCCAACCTCATGGTGGCGTTAGAGGAAAGGTCAGGAGATCACGAATGTCACTGGGTGTAATCCTCTGGGGAACATGAAAGATTACATGACAATCAGTCTAACAGTTGTAAAGACATTTGATTTCATTGTTGGGTGTAACACATTACAAAGTAAAGCATTACTGTAATCATATTACATTTGTCTGTAATATGATTACTGTTCCTAAATCAGTAATCATATTAGTTACTAATCAACCAATTATGTTGTTACTTGAGTTAAGTTTAACTGTCTGCTGCATATTGGCTGTATAGAGAAAAAAAACGTTTTCATGCTTGAGGGACTTTGTAGGGACTTTTGATGAGGAGGAGATCCTGAACCGTTTCCTTCCAATATCCATTAAATTCAACACAGCAATGCGGTAAAGCGATGCTGTAGCGCGCCCGTGGAGAGGCCCTTTAGCCTGGGCAGTCTCGCGCGGACTCTGAGGAGGAACAGGTTGTCTGACGGTTTGAGAAAGTCCTCCTCATGACGTTTAACCACAGCTTTAGTGATAAACACATCAAATAAGCTGGACTACAGCCATAGTTTAGTGAGTGAGTGACTTGACTGAGTTTGGCCCATTAAATGCAGTTCATATTACGTGATCTCAGCTGATGTTGTGGAGTAACGCAGCAGTAATGTAACGAGTAGTGTAATTAATTACTTTCTACCGGGAGTAAGGGATTACGTTTAAAAAAGCAAAACAAGTGGAGTGTAATACAGTACTTTATTTGCATAATGAATCCAACACTGATCACTAGTGTGGATAAAATGGTTAAAATAAACTTGAAATGAAATGTAAATGTTACATAAAAGCAATGTAAGATCACTAATCAGAGGCACATACAGTATTTGGTAATATTTCAGTTCTCCATCACCTCTTAAGAGCAATACAAACTGTCTCCCAACAGCTTGGATGTGTCAGTTTCTTCAAGGTCTTTGCAATGTAATGGACATAAATTTAGGCTTTGGTAATGATATTCATTGAAATATTTGGAGGCCTTCCACTATCTTTCATATGGTAAGTTATTTGGTCTATTGTTCCATGGTGGATATGGAAATGCATTTCTAAAGTAATATTCTGTGCATATTAGGGGCCACTGATTAAAGCAGATAACTGATGGAAACTTACAAGCTCAGACTTCCACATATTTTAGACATTCTCCACGAAGACTTGATGTTACATGAGTGAAAGTTTTAATTTCCAATTCAGCAAATTCATAAATGAAAGATAAACAAATCTTTAAATAAACCACTAGATGTTGGCTCTGGGACACCAATTTGTTTTCAAAGCACTTAGAAGCCCTGATTGCTGCACTGATGCCACACACACACACACACACACACACACACACACACACACACACACGGAGGGATCAGTCCACACAAAGACTTGTCTTCATCACTGAGATGATTCATACCCTGCCGCAGTGGAATTGTGCCTTTATTGTCTTGGCTGATCAACTTGACAGACAGTAATGAAATGAATGACAGACGATATCTCAGCATAGTGCTCAGCCTCCACACATGAATCCAGGGTCCCTGTCCACAGGAAGGAAGGGAATGGAATTCATTATAAACAAATTAATTAGTCTTGAAAGGCCTGTGGTCCGTCCGCGTGGGCTTTAGCTTCCTATATGTTCACACAGTTGCATCGCTACGTTGCGCCTCTAGCAGCCTCTGACACACGGACTCTTCAATGCACTCAATCTTGCTCTGTGCTTTTTAGGCTTCTCCTCTTTACCCCCATGATACAGCTTACTTGACATTCTCTCATAATGTGTTGCACTACAGCTGTCAAGGCTAAAGATCCTCATATCCTGTTCCATCACTCAGACACTCAGTTGGGTTTTCAAGTCTATTTGACAGGGGCAACCTGGTGGCCCTGCGGTCCCAGACTGGATTGTTCTAATAAATGTCAGAAAATACCAAAAAATAACGAAGGGATGCACAGATTTATCGGCCGAACATTGGTATCAGCCAATATTCGGCTTATTGACAAAAAGATGGCATTCATGGATATCAGTGGCTGAGGTTTATCTGCTGCGTTGTATCAATTTGTGCTGGCTAAATGATTTATTGGTTATTTCCAACTAGGATACTGGTGAATAATAATCACCTCTGGCACAAATTGTACGCAAATACCGATGATGGATGGATGAGAAGACCTACAGACTGAGCTGCAAGAAGGCAGAGGAGGATAACTCCAACCGGTCGATGGGCAGGCGGCCAAAACCAGGGAAGTTTTTCCTTGCCACTGTTGCCAAGTGCTTGCTCGTGGTGGGAACTGTTATAATTTGGTGCTACACAAACAAAACTGAATTTAATACAAAACAGAGAAAAGCTTCAACTGATTGTCAGAATAGTTGTTGATTCATTTCCTGCTGATCGATGAGTTGTCAAATCATTTCATCTATATTCAGGACCACATCATTTCTAATCAGACAGTCTTTGTTGCATGTCACCTTCCTCCCTTACCTCATGTCAGCCTTTACACTGAGCTGTTCAATGAAGGCAGAAAATAACAAGAACATAATTCTAGTTTCCTTAAAGCAAAGTGTGGCAAAACGGACAAAAGAACAATATGCTGTCTGCAAGGTTTTTTTTATTTTGCTAAAATACAAATCTTAATGGCCTCGGTGTGAACTGCATGGCCTTTGACAGGCAGCATGTTGCAATGTGCTTTCAGTGGAGTAGTAAGATTGCTGCTCACTTGTAATGAATAAAAGCTGGCTGAGACAGAACAGCTGTAAGTGATGAAGAATGACTGTAGCTACTATGGATTTTTCAAACCGTCTGGCCTGACTCTCCTGACATTTAAGCTAACATACAGAGACAGTGAGCAAACACAATTTTTCACTGTAGCACCAGTGCAGAAAATGATGAAGTGTGCACAAAGTCTTTGTGGAAGATGCCGGCTACAGGCAGATCTTGCACTGCTAGATTGTGCTGTATTGAGAAAGGGGGGGGAATCAAAAGATGATCCTAGCATATCACACTTTGAACCTATAGAGCCCAAAATATGAAATCTGAGTTAAAGATGACACTTATCAACAAAACATCCTCTAAGTATTCCTTTGGATATTTCTGTTATTTCCTCTACATCTCATTTATATTTCTTCTTCCAGACCCATGATGCCTAAAACATGTTTGTCATGTTAACACAATATTTACAATGTGCTGCTATATCCAATAAACTGAAAGAGGTTGTCATGATACCAGTTCATTTCTCTGTGAAATTACTGGGGAGACAGAGACACCTTCTGGTCTGTTTCTGCTATTACTGCAGACAGCCTGAGCTTAAAAGAACCAAGGATATCACATATATGTACTTTATTTTGACACATCTTCAGATCGTGTTCCTGTCATATTTTAGTCTAATTAATAAACCTTTTCTACCGCTGTAATTGACGGAAAACACTAATCAATGAATCATCCAATTCTGGCACACTGCATCCCAACATATGCGACAATTTAGTGAGACTGGCTGCTTCACTGGAACTCATACCAATTCAAAATCTATCAGAGACTTCTTAATGTTCACTACAACTGCACAGTTGATAGATATCAACATCTGTGTCATTAGAGAGGAAGCAGGGGAGTGAGAGGACAGATAGAAATGAACAGACAGAGGAAGAGAGGAAGAGAGAGAGAGAGAGAGAGAGAGAGAGAGAGAGAGAGAGAGAGAGAGAGAGAGAGAGAGAGAGAGAGAGGGGGCAGAGAGTAAACAAGGCCATCTGGGAAATAAGTCCAGTCATTTCCATGTGTGTTCCTCTGAGCTGGGGGTTTAACAAGCTGTGCATAAAGACAAGCCTGTGTGGGTGGAGTTCCTCTTAATCATAGCTATGAATGTTCAGCAGGAAACCTATCGGGAGGAGAAACTTGTTAATTGAGATCTTGATCCTCCAGAGGTGTCTGCTATAACTTCAAGCTCTCCATCTCCTTTTTTTTTCAGATATTTTATTAGCTCATGCGGGCCACACTTGAGGGCACAATTTAATGAGGTTTGTGCATTGTTGATATTTGTGGGAGCCAAAAACCATCCAGCGGATAGAGAGAGTTATCTGGGAAAATGAAGCAAAGATATTCAGACGACAAAATGGACTAGGATTTCACCTAAATTCATTCTTTTGAGTCGTAAAATATTTAACTTATTTTGATTCATGGATTCATTTGCTGAATTTCTGCAACAGTCATTTTTGTAATAAATTATACATATTTTATCCATCTGGTGTATAATTTTTACAGACACATTCAATAGTCCTCACAGATGTGGATGTGATTTGCATCTTGCAATATTTAGACTGTCATTTCTGTATCACATATAAGGGATCTATGTGAATATATATATATATGTATATCTATATGAATTAGGTGCCATCATATTGCAAGTCTTCCTCTATTACACACTTTGTGTTTATGCAGCCCCATACCAACAAACTGTGATGCACTGTGTGTTCTGACACCTTTCTATCAGAACCAGCATTAACTGTTTCAGCAGTTTGAGCTGCAGTAGCTCGTCTGTTCGTCCCCACGTGTATCAGTTAGCCTTGGCCTCCCATGTTCCTGTCTCCGGGTCACTGCTTTTCCTTCCATGGACCACTTTTGATAGGTACTGACCTCTGCAGACCGGGAACCCCCCCACAAGAGCTGCAGTTTTGGAGATGCTCTGACCCAGTCGTCTAGCCATCACAATGTGACCCCTGTCAAAGTCGCTCACATGCTCAGGCTGCCCATTTTTCCTGCTTCTAACACATCAACTTGAGGACAAAATGTTCACTTGCTGCCTAATATATCACACCCACTGACAGGAGCCATGATAACCAGATATTATATTATTATTCACTCCACCTGTCAGTGCTCATAATGTTATGGCTGACCGGTATAATTCATGGGCCTGACTACTTGAATTCTGTATATTGTTTCCTTCTCTTTCTGGTGTCTTTCCTAGCAGCTGTACTGCATTAAACTGTAATTCACTGGTCTAATAGCTTATTTTTAATGAATATGTGTATTATTGGTTATGACTTATTCCTATTTTTGCCTCAAGGCACTAAACTCCCTGTTTTTTCTTTGACTGAATCTAATTTTAGTAGCGTTATATTTTATTTTTGGAATAGGACTCCATAAGCCCATTTGTTTTCTGATCAATGTGTTGCTGTATGCATTTTGAGTTCACCAATATTCATATACTGTATGTATTTATGCTTTAAGAATCACAAGCCCTGATCATTTTCTATCTAAAGTAAGGAAAGGAAGTTGTTTTCCTCCCTTTGTTTCACAACTTTACCATTAAAGATTACTTTAATCTGGCAACTCCCCTAATCATCAGTATATCTAATCCATGTGAGGACTTGTTTAAGTAGATGAATGATCAGTCACAATAAGAACTGTGTGGGGAGACCTCCAGGAAGTGCACTGCTGATTTATTTAGTCAAATAAAAGTCTTTCTTTTGGGGCTAAGAAACACTTGCAGGTAAACTTTGCATTTGCTATAGCCAATTAAAGCAAATACATGTGGACAGCAATGAATTTCAGAATGCTAATACACAGCAAAGTAAAACCCGGTGGAACTACACTGACTGTCAACCCTCTAGAAAGACCACCACAACCACCCACATATGATCAAAAGACAGACATTAAAAAGTCTTCTGTCTCTGAGGTTTAGACAGTTCTGTGGACTTACTGGCTAGGCTTCAACGTCTGGCCACAGATTAAGAAGACATACCTCTAGCCTCTAAAAATCTTGGATGCACGTTAGCTCAGTGTGTCACTTTTGATTGACGATTCATTGGCTTATAATAGTTTACCTTTTCATTTCATTGCAGTTTGTAAAAGACAACAAATGTGTAGATCAGTAACAGGTGGTACTAATTTAATGGACTTAATTTGACGTGGAAACTTGAACACTTTTAAGGACTTCACTTTTCATTCATTAATGCAGAGACAGCACAGTACACTAATGTGTCAAAGAGACATTTTGTTAATTTTGTCTTACCTTTAGGGTAGTCAAACACAGAATTCACAAAAATGAAAAACTTTCTAGTAAAATACTTCACAGCTGCTTTGTTCCTCTTTTTTCACTTCAGTTTGATCAACGGAGTAAAATACACACGAGCATTAAATAAGGGACCAATTAAAAAATCATTAGAAATGATGTGCATTTATTTTATCTCCATATCTTTACCTTTGTCGTCCTTGTGAACTTGTTTTCCAAACCTAAACTGAAGACGCATACATCATGTGTGTAAACAAAACCCAGAAGCTACAAATCTAAGCTGTTCATGCCGAGTCCTACTTGATGTTTTGTTTGGCAAATGCTCTGTGGAACTGATGCGAGAGCTGCATGAGAAAGTCCACGTTGGGGCAGCTGTCAATGTCCATTTCACTGCTCAGCTTTCATCTGCCTCCAGGTTAATGTTGTTACCAAACTTGGCATAGAGCTGGACCTTTAGATCCCCCAACACTTGCTGTATCGCTGACACACGTTCCTCAAGGGCTTTGACCTCCTGCTCCAGTGCTTCCTGATTACAAAACACGAAACTCCAATTACATGCCAACCACTACAATTTCCCCCACAATCAACAATGTGTTTAAGACATTTCCATAAATCGGTTTTGATAAATTGCTCCTAGAAGTTGAGTCAGTAAAAACACATTCTGAAGGCAGGAAGAGAAAATATGATGAGAAAAAAAAACCCCCATACAATTAGTATGTATATAAAAGTGCTCTAAATTGTAATCAGCAGATATTAGGAGCTGAATAAAGGGAGCTGTTCTCATATTTGTGATTCTGTGTGTGTAGCAGACTGCTCCACATCAATCAGTGCCGGCCTGCGCCTCTCGTGTGATGAAACCGAAGCTAACACAAGGACAAACAGAAAGATCCTGAAAGTAACAGAGGGGAGGTCACGCTCTAATCTAAAGTCCCTCTGGGTCAATGACTGCTATCTCTCTGGTTTTCGCAGCCATGAGGCCCTTACACTGCCCAGCGCTTCTCCCAAAAGGTGCACCAAGGGAGATCTCAAGCGCACCTTAGTGGCAACTGCCATCTGGCTGAACAACGCCTTGAGACACAGCCGGCCTGGGAGGGGGGGGAAGGGGGACTTTAGAGCAGTAGGCTGATTTTGTTACTTTGTTACACCCCCCCCTTTCTTGCCTTTATGTTACGCTAAGCCAGCCATAGCTTGGTAATGACCTTCCCGTCTAACACTCAGCAAGAAAGTGAAGAAGCATCTTCCCATTATGTTTAAACTATGTCTTAAAGTCGAGGTGAAGTGCTATTTCCTGCCACACATATGCATTTCCTGTCAAATCAGGCAGCTAGGAAGGGGGGGCTTGTGTTACGTCCCCCAGTCAAGCAGCTGTAGCGGACCCATTAGCTGACTCTGACTCTTTATTCTTTGTGCATTTGTGATTTACATTTCAGCAGTCACTATAAATTAATGGGCACTAACCACATTTGTGAACGCATGCACTCAGTGAGAGTTTGGGTACGTTTTGAGTTCTGTGCACACGTTAACTATTTTATTTCCAACTACACATCCAAATTTCTTTTGGATCACTCTGACTTTCTCTCTACGAAAGCCCATGTATGAAAAATGTGGGTAGACGGGTGCGTGAATCATGTGAAAACCTTTCAGGACTTTGCAACGAAATCAAGTTATTTTCAATGCAATTCAGTCCTTCAGCTTAAAAACAAAGCGTGACAGGGAAAAATCTCATACGATAGTCAGACATATATCTCAGTTTCACTGATTAATGAGGGCCAGAAACTGTGTTTTCTATCAGGTTATACTGTTACACCAGGCACAGGAATTTGTGCAAAAATAAAGTCAATATAACTTAATAGAAAGATAATTCGGCTCCCGGCAGAACAACGAACACTGAAGGAATCGTAACTGGGAGAAGCTGACTGCAGTGATGGTAAAGACAACAATTCCCATGAGCCCACACTATTTCACAACTTTGTTTGTTATTGTTTGGAGGTGAGAGTCCCCAAAGCAATACAAATGACATATTGTACTTTTGAATGAGAAGGAGCTGATCATTTAATAATACGAGTGAACTAATAATAGTGTTTACTGTCATTTTTACAGCCATTTTGGTCTGATGATTACAGAGTAGGAAAAAAAAAGGGATGAAGAAACTTACCTTTGCAGCCTCCAGCATCTCTTGTGTTTCTTCCTGGGTGTGACTGATGAAGACGTCGCCAATTTGATAAGGGATCAATAGAGCGTCGTCATCGAACATCATGAGGTCATCGCTGGCATCCTGTAAGTTCTGCAGCGATTTCTGTCCGGAGACATCAGCGGACCATTATAGAGTCTCTATCAGGGCTGTTAACAGTTTAGTGAGAATAATTGAACAGCTGCACTGCCCTTCAGAGCACACTCAACTGTGACTCATCAGGATCAGTAAATGCTGAATCAACATAATGGTCGTCTTCAAAGCGTGTGTCTGAATTGTACCCTGTTAATGTAAGAGGGCCGTAGACTGGGTAGGTGTTACTAAACTAATCCAACCAAATATTAAGAGTTGATACTTGAGTGGATTGTAGGGGGGGTCCACAGGAAAAAGAGGAATACAATACTGAACTTTTTTTTTTGGGGAAGTTGGAACAACAAAAGGAAGAAATGGGGCAGGCGGGTTTTTATTGATTGTTTGAGCATTGACTTTAATCTGCATCTATTGTGTGTGTGTGTGTGTGTGTGTGTGTGTGTGTGTGTGTGGGGGGGGGGGGGGGACACACACACACACACACACACACACACACACACTTTTCCCATATGATTATGAACAAAACACCTCAAAATGTGCACACAACTTACTTTCTTTGACTCGATCTCATTTTTCAGCTCCGTCATCCGACTCGTGTTCCTGGCGAATTTATTGATCTTCTGTTGGTCTTCAAATGTGACATTGACGTCTTCAACAGCCTGCAGACAGACAGAGAGACAGACAGAGAGACAGACAGACAGACAGACAGACAGAGAGAGAGACAGAGAGACAGAGAGACAGAGTCAACACATCTGGGTTCACCAGCAGTTACACCGCACATAGCAGCAAACACTGTTGTCTCACTAACAGCAGCTGTAGCGGACAGTGTCCTGCCACCGTTATCGATTACCACCGCCTCTGTTCGATCAGTTATCAGCCTCATTAGGCCGGTACAGTCTCGGGTGTCTCTGTCACAGGAGACATATAACGCTACATTGTGAGCTAACTGCTATCAGCTACACGAGGGTGTGACCCAGACTTTAAATATCACGGAGCTGCAGTAATGATAGCCTGGTTGTTTTTCCCCCCCTCCGCACGCAGCTCGGTTGTTTTTTTATGAAGATATCCTGATTGAACAGCAATGTAGAGCCTCGAAATCAAAACAGAGTTTCTTTTAATTTCCACTTACTACAGGTCCCTTCATGGTGGCTGCCATCTTGGCTTCCTCGACTGCACAAAGGCGGAGTTACTCAACAGAAGGATATAGCTCTACCGCCACCTAGCGGGGGTGGAAACCCTGGCGTGTGGCAGTCAAAAAAGGGCAGTAAAATGTTTCATTTGCCTTTTTTTTTTTTTGTAGATTTAGTAGCATATTCCCGTTGTACCTTCGACCACACAGTTTTTTAAAGCAAGGTAATGTAAAATGGCATCAAACGTGTCTCTGAGCGTACAGCTAAACACTCACATTTGATCTATTTCGCCATGATTTTATTAATTTATCTGAAGAAAATGTGCACACTTGGTTCCACTATGTCAAACTGCTTACTCATTATATCAAACCGGAACTGCTGCTCTGTAAATATTTCACCAGCAAACAGTAACTGCACCCAAGTTCAAATATTTACATACATCTGCAAAGCTAGAGCACTAATAATCCAATTCAAACTACAGCTGCAGAAGATGTCAGTGAATCAAAGAAAGTGTGCCGCATCAGAGATAGATAAGTACTGCTACACAGCCTTTGCAAATGGCCAGTATATTGACAAATAATCTTTAAATTTTTCCTGATGCACAGTTTCTTCCAGCTAGTCTTAAAGCCAGTTTTTGTAAGGGCCGTGCCATTAATAAAACTAGTGGGCCGCCATGCGTTGGTACACCATAAAGAGTTTGCTTGAGGTCTCTCAGCTGCAAGCCTTGCATGAAGTCAGAAGTGCACAATCCAGACAGGGGAATCCGACTCCCACCTCAATGTGCAGGCTATAGGCTACAATTGGGACATTGTGCTCATGCATTCCAAGCCTTGTCATAATAAATTCAATAAATACTGCACATTTTAAGTTTTTAAACACGGTTTTACTTTGCAGTTGTTTGTGGTAAAACACTGTCAGACACTTTGACTGATTTGCATAAAGAGGCTTGAATTCTTAGAGGTTGTAAAGAATAAAATGAATGAGTTTTAAGGAGCTTTTATCAAAATGATCGTGGCACATTTACTCTCAAAAGCACCAAACAAAACATAAAGATGAGAATAATAAAAGAAGGAAGAAATCAGTTGATGAACTAAAGTCAGTTTGTCTTTGATCCCTGAACGTCTCTTAGATTGACCAATGTGTATTGACGCATTGACGGGCCCTCAGAGACACGTAAACATGACTATGTGGAAGTCTTTAAAGAGAGATGATTTCATTACAGAGCTCTTTGTATGTCTTGATTAACTGTGATAGTGAAGCAGATACTTGCTCTTTACAACTTTATAAATAATATCAAAGCAATACAGTTAATATTTTAAGGCACATGTCATTTTTCTAAAATTGTCTTATTACAAACAAACCTGAAATCTAAATCTTTAAAAAAATCCTAATCAGAATGACCTAAATGATAACATGCTATGTTTTTTTCTTCTTTATTCTCTTTTTTTCTTTCCCAGAACCAAAATAAGCATGTTAATACAACAGGGTTGCAAGTGCAAACATATTTATATTTGTTTTGATAGTGTGGAAGTGCACTTGGCCAATATCCTTAATACACATCCTGTTTCTTGATACATCCATGTCTCATCCCAGCTACATTCGTCAACATTGTTGCCCTGCACTACCTTATCATAGTGTCAGCAAGTTTAACCTCTTTCTGATGTTGTCGGGCTATTTTCAGAGATTTCACAGAGAGATTACTATGAGCTAATCATGTGCCTTTACTAATAAGCACCAACACTCTGTTGGGCGGATGGCGGGCTTTTCACTGGAGGAAATCCAATTGATTACTTAAAAACAGTCACACCCATTTTAAAGCACACATAAAATACCCTGTTAACAATAGCCTATATGCACAGTCGGGCAGGAGCAGCAAATACACCTCTCTGACACAGTGACAGACACTTTCCAAATTTTTTTTTCTTAAGGAGATTATCACTTGGTTGACTTGGAGAAGTGTAACAAGGTAAGATATTTGAATGATACTGCAGTTCCTTCAAGTTTGTGATCATTTTAAATAAGTTAGTCATTATTTGGAGAGTGTCTGTGCTTGTTTATGTAACTTAACCAAACTGTATTTCTGTTGTTTTTTTTAAATATTTGATTGTGCCTGTAGATTTCAACTGGGAAAAATGGGAAACGAGAATTCCAAAAGCAAAGAGCTAACCCAGGTAAAATCAAATTATACAAATTTAAGAAACCTGTAACGCTATACCTGTCGTGTGCATAACTTTGCTGCCTCTGAATCAATGGTAAGATGCACATGGAAAAGTAGACATTTGTTGTTTCTTGCTTCTTTTCAAAATGCTGGATTGTTCTGTTTACAGTGTGTCTGTTGACGTGTAACTATCTGTAATTTCTTGGAAACTGTGGAGCCAAAGTAGACTAATATTCCCTTATTATCTTTTATAGAATGGGAAAATTCCTGAGAAGCATGAAAATGGATCAGTGAATGGCATCACTGAAAGCATCACATCTAATGGGCTGGAGATTGGTAGTGAGTGCAATTTTTTCACTTCTTCTTATTAAGATAAATAACAGGGAAAAATGACTTAATTGTAAAATAACATGGTGGTAATATGTGATGTAGAATTGCCAACGCAAATTAATAGAGACACAGTGTCACCATGAAATTCTTTTCTCCAAATCTAGAGAATCTGAGGATGATTTGACCTATTTTTACTCTTCTTTACTTTGTTTTATTGTTTCCTGCTGTATGGGAAAATATTGTACATCAGTCGCTGCCAGACAAAATCAGCTGATCTTTGTTAATCTATGTTGGATCAGTCCTTTGGACTCTTCCAAAGCTCTGTAAACACTGTGACTCCCAGCTGGACTATGTCTTGAGTCTTCCAGTGTAAACTATAGGCGTAGTCTCGGACATTGAAAAGGAGCAACTATTTGACCTGTCATGGTGTGGTTTGTCTCCTTTCATGCAGTGAAAATAATGGTGGAAGATTCCCACTGACGCTTCAGTTTGTCTTAGCGCTAGTGTTGACGCTGGTGATACAGATAATATTACTTTCTCGGATTGACTTGCCCATGTTTACTTCATGGAGCATTGCACAAGTAGAAAGACCTAAACATTCAAATCAGCATTGATATCCAGTAGTAGTGACATCTGTGAACTTCTTTGGAAAGGCATATTGATCGGTCTCACATAAGTTATTAGATAAGATCAATTATTGCAACACAGACTTCACATTACAGAAATCAGATCTTATTTAAAGTTACAACCAGATGCATTTTTACAATATAAAGAATATATACCTATATAATTTGACCTATAGATGAAAACTAGCAATTCAAAACAACAGCAATTTTATCTGTTTGTGTAATAAGAGCTGTCAGTCAGTTTGGTGATTGCAGATTCAAATTTTATGGTGCATGGGGCACTTTGTTTACATTTTAATAATGGATTCTTCTTTTTTTTTGCAGTTAATGGTGAGACGGTAGTCCAGAAAAATGGCGGGCCCCTCAATTTAAACCTTGCCACAGAATCGACTGAGCGTGAATATGTGATAGTTGAATCCGACAGTAAACATGTGGATGCTCCAGTTATTACTGAAATCCTTGAAGCCGACGTCCAGAAGGAAGAGGTCAAGAAAAGTAAAGGAGAAAAAGCTCCTCTGTTTGGCAAAATGTTCAAAAAGAAAGCAGAACCCCCAGCCGATGTTGAGAGCGTTAAAGAAAATGAGACCTCAAATGAAGATCAAACGGATGTAAGTGTCCCTGCCACTGATGCACAGCCGGTGAGTAAGCTTTTCATGTTCATTTATAAAAGATAAGTCTGGTAATATACTAAAATTTTTATTATTGTCAACAAATCCCATGAAAAGACAAAAACAAAACAATGAATTGATCCTACCAACAGGTGTTGCATGTGAGACCAACGTCTGATATTACTTGAAATATTACAAATAAATAAATATTATAAATAAAAGGTATTCAAAATAGAAGGTGAGCCACACTGTTGCACAATTTCCTTCAATATAATGAATATGGGCAATGTTTGCTAAAAACTACCACGCTCTTATCAAACCTTTTTTTTTTTATTTATCTATATATTATTGAGAAGAGGAATAATGAACTGAGGCTTTTGGTTCTTTTTATGGGATTTGTTGACAGTAACGCAGGTATAATGCCAGTCTTATCCTTTAATGTGTTGCTCTAATTCTAAAACAATCTGCCTGAAATCACTTAGATTTAGATGAGATTTCCTTATCAGTACATAAACCATTCCAAAAACATATAGCAAAAAGAGAAAGATATAATTCCTGTAATCATGAAACAATTACATCGCTGAGAGACCAAATTAAAACCCAAACATCTGTACAATGTAATGCACTGCAGCACACCAGCCCTGTAATAAATACTACCTTACTTTAGAATCTTAAGTTGTTGTTTAGGTTCCTTTCCTTTACATATATGGACTAGAAAAAACTAGAAACACCTTGTAATATAATGCAGTTAATACAACAACAAAAGTAGCTACTTCAAGAATTACCACAGTAATCAATCGTAGGACTGTTGTGCTAAATGGCATTAAAATGTAGAGGGGTTTTTATTTTTCTCAGTCACGGTGTGATAAAGCACATGGTTGTCATATGTGTCCCAGCAACAAAAAACAGCTGTATTTTATCTAAACATAAATGTTGATTTTCATAATAAAGGAGTCTGGCTCAAGTGGAGACAAAGCTGCTACCGTGATCATCGCTGAGCAACAAAAAGCTGAAATATCAACGCAGACGGAAAGAAAAACTGAAACAGATATTTCAACGCAAACCGGCTATGATGATGACGTTACAACCACTAATACTCAGTGCCCAGTGGAAGAGGTATTCGTGATGGAGGCAGCAGCAACTGAAGAAGATTTACTGAATGAATCTGCTGTTGTCATTGCTGAAGAGGTTGTGGAAGAGACTGCCAATGAAGAACCTTTAGACAACCAGACATCTGGGATCATCAGCGAAGAGGTGTTCATCATGGAGACCAGTGTGTATGAGAATTTAGTGTTCAGAGCGGAGCGGGTGGAAGTTATTGACAATTTTGAAATCAGCTACATCAAAAACTGCGTTCCCGGGGGAGAAAACGTTAAAGAAACGGAGCCAGAGATTGCTGCAGAACCAGAATGTGACCCAAACAAATCCATCATAGACGGTGGAGTAGTTGCAGAGAAAACTGTGCCATTGGAGGTCCATTTCAGCCTTCCCAAAGTAGTGGCGGATTGTATTGAGGTGGTTTTCACTACTGTTCCTGAATCTACCGACTTTGTTGCTGTAAACACGCCGGACCCAAGTGTAGATAAAGTAATTACTGAAGACCATAGTGAAGGAGCCAGAGACATGTCACCTGATGTAGTGCTGATTGAAACTGCTAAACCTGAGTCTAATGCTGTCACTCCCGAGGCCAGGGAAACACATGGCATTCCTTTCCTAGACAAAAAACCTGTGACTGTGGTGATGGAAACAATCTCAGTTCATGTTCATGAGGAGCCAAATCCAACACCTGCATACCAAGACATGCCTGTAGAAGAACCTTTCTGTCCCTCCTGTGACAGAAGTTACAGTCAAGGTGGAATCTGCCCATGAAGAGGTCACCGCTGATGATGCTGTTGCCGTCCAGGATGTAGCAGGAATAAGTGAAGAAATGATCATTGTGGAGGCTCCTTCCAGTGAGCTTATCACCATTGAGGAACTAATTGAAGATACTTTAAATTTCCCTGATGATGAAGTCAAGCCTGAAGACGTTATTACTACAGATGAGAAAGCTGAGGTTAGTGAAGATGTGAGAGCTGATGTTGGACCAGAAACCGTTAAAGAAGCAGAACCAAGTCCCGTCATTGTCAAGGACGATGCTGAGGTAATACCAGAGGCAGCAATTAAGGCCCTCTCTCAAGAATTGGAACTTAGTGTCATCACTCCTCAAGAGCCTGCAGTGGATAACGGCATCCTACTGGGAGAAGAGGTCATCTCTGCAACAACTTTTGTACCCCTTTCTGGAGATCGAGAAGCAAGTCTTACTATAGCAGAGGAGCCAATTAAGACACTGGCAGAGGAGATGAATGAAGAAGTCATAGAGGCTTTATTAAACGAATTTGATGTACCACCAATGGACACAACAAGGGAGCGGGTGGAAGTCACTAACATTTTTGAAATCAGCCACATCAAAAACTGCGTTCCCGAGGGAGAAAACGTTAAAGAAACGGAGCCAGAGATTGCCGCAAAACCAGAATGTGACCCAAACAAATCCATCATAGACGGTGAAATAGTCGCAGAGGAAATTGTGCCATTGGAGTTCTCTTTCAGCCTTCCGAAAGTGGTGGCAGATTGTATTGAGGTGGTTTTCGCAGCTGTTTCTGAATCCACCGACTTTGCTGATGTAAACACGTCAGCCCAAAGTGTAGATGAAGTAATTACTGAAGACCATGATGACGGAGCACGAGACATGTCAGCTGATGTAGTGCTGATTGAAATCGCTGAACCTGAGGCACTGGCTGAGGAGATGAATAAAGAAGCCATAAAGACTTTATTAAAGGAATTTGATGTACCACCAATGGGTGCTACAGAAGAGTCTGAGTCTTGCGTTTTTGTCCAAGAGGAACTTGTCGAGGAGAATGTCGTCCCATCTGAAGAGCTGTTGGAAGATTCTAATAAAGGAACAGCTGTGGTCGCTGTGAAAGAACCAACTGATTTCAATCCTGTCATTTCTGAGGAGCCTGTGGAGGAGAGTGCAAGCCTTCTTGAGCCACTGGTGCTGGTGGTAATCCTTGAGACACGTGAGGATGAAGATACAGAAGACACACATGAAACACATAATTATAGAGACGTTTTAGTTGCCATTGAGGAGAACTCTGAAGATTGTCAAATTGACACTTCATATGAGGCTGTGGCAGAGTGTGTTCAAGTTGTTCTCGAGACCATTGTAGAAGAAAACATCACGGTAGATGTTGCGACTGGATGTGACCTTGTGACTTCAGAGTTGGTAGCTCCAGAGATCATCGCAGAGGGAGAGCAGGAAGAGCACGAATCAAATGTGAACTCAACAGATTCAACGCAAAGTGCAGAAATTATTGAAGACATGGAAGCTTTACTTGTTAGGCTGCAGTCAGCTTGTACATCAGTTGTTCTAGAATCAGCATATAGGCTTGGGGGGTTAAATATCTCTTCGCTGGGATACAGTATTAATGTCACCATTCACGTGACTCCAAAGACAGAACAGCAGTAAAATGTGGAATGAACATTGTTTTTGTTTCTAAAATATATTGGTCTACCTCTTTAGGATATCATGTGTTTAATGGTATGCGTTAGTAGTTGCAATTGGATTGAAACATTATGTGTGTTTTATAATAATGCAAAGTGCCTCTGTTTGTATATATCATCACCACAAAGCTCACATTGTAAAGTATTGAAACATTTTCCAATAAAATGACAAATGAAAACACTACAAAATGTCTTCATGATTTTGCACATATTTCTGCTCAGTGTTTAGTAGAGAATAAAAAAAGAATATGACATTTTAATCCGGCCACACTGAAGAAAAAACGAAATGAACAGATTCACTAAAATGATCCAAAAACCATACTCATACTCACCATCAAGACACAGCAAGGTATTTGAGTTTCCTGACATTTCTCAGGGCATAACTCTCACACATTGTTGAATATCAATGAGTGAGGGGTGGGACACACACATTAATAAAAGGGTGATTGTTGACAATGCCCCGAGTAGGCAGAGGCATGGTTGGAATTGTGCTCCCATCTCAATGCTGCGATTAAGACACTCACTGCTTGCATATCAGCTCCGCTGCTCTAACATAATTCTCAAAGGCCAATTCTTTGTGATGGTGTATAGGAGACAGCTAACCTAAAGCAAGAATCTGAATCATTAACGGAGCCAAAAAGTGTGACTCTAGACCCGGGTCCAGAGGAAGAAAAAGCTCCTGAAACTGACAACGGAAACAGTCAGCCTGTGGAAAACCAAGAAGACAGTAACCCAGAAGAGAATCCAGTTATGAACTTCTTCAAAACACTAGTAAGTGACATAATTTGAGAAATTAAGCGTGGTTTACATTCACTTAATGTTTCTAATTGCTTCTCTTGTAAAATTAGACTGCTTGGGAAAAATTATTGAAGAGTTGCTGTAATTAAAAGTGCAAAAACAAATGCACCCTTGTTATCTCCAGCTATTACTGAAGGCAAACAGCTGCTCCAACAACAAAAAATTAAGCTAATATGTCTCTTTTAATTTTTACTTAAAGAAGCCAAGACATAACTTGCCTGATAAAGTGGAAATTGGTCATAATAAATTCAACGATAGATTCGAGATGTTTAAATTTAATTGGTGTGTGTGTGATTCCTAATTTTCTTTGTTGAGGTATGTAAAAAGGACGTTTTATGGCAGTAACAGTATCCGTAACTAAAATCTGCCATTATGACAGAACCTGATGGAAAAGCTACAACAAGCAGCTATTGTATTTCCTCTTCATCGTGCTGTCTTTTGGATTCATGCCGTTTTAAAGAGTTACCATTGCCCTAGCCCCATGCTAATCAAGTCTTTGAACATGCGGGAATGTGGTGGCCTATTGTTCAACCCATAGTGTGAGCTCACAAGGGAGGCCTGTGCAGTTGGAAGTTGAGATTTGTGAAGATAGAGCGAGGGCAGGCCTACGCCATCTCCGGAGCACAATGGCTGTCACAATGACAGCGCATGTACTGTATGTGCTCTGTCAGGGACCTCAGTGTGCACTCTGTGCCTCAGTTAGCTTATCATAAAGGCCTATGTCTGCATTCATGAAGGGCTTCTGTTTTATCGAAATAATTATTTTTCTGTTCCTGTTACATCAGCTATGTATAGGCTGATTCTGAACGCTTTGGCACTGCAGCGTCATTGTCAGCTATATGAAATAACATAATGCATGCATATTTAACATCTGAGGGATAGGCTCTTTGTTTTTGCTCTTAATTTCTGTGTGGCAGGAATAACCATTATTGAAGACAGGTCATTGTTCTTCCCTTGTTGCACACAGGTGACTCCCACTAAAGCAACCAAAAAGGAAACAGCTACTCCCGATGCCACAAAAGATCAGGTGAACAGATGCTGATGAAGTATTACATCACACATAAAATGTGTTAAAATGAGAAATGACAGCAGTTTGTAATAGTTTTCTTGTTTGATTCATTTTCAATTAATAACATATACTGTATATATATATATATATATATATATATATATATATATATATATATAACTGTATCAGAGAACACAATAATGTTAGGGGTTGATTATCTAACTACTTGACTAAATTGACCACGGGCAAAGAGAGGGTTTTCAGGGCTAGCTGGCATCCGTTGACTATATATTTTTGCTCAAATTGAGGATAAGCCTGATTTCAAAAAAGTATATATTATTTTGAGGACCTGTATACAAGCTTTTTGCAGATATTTGTTTGCTTCGGTTTAACTTTATCTCTCTAACTGCTTCCTTTTTCTGTTGCCAAACAGTCCCCGAAGGAGACCCAACCAGCAGCAACTATTACTGTGAGCACACTGCCCATAAAGTGTTTTCATTTGTATAACAGATCTTGCAGTTCACTAGAAAAGATATATTTACTGGACACAGTTGGGTTCAATTAGCTTCCATAAATGCCCCATTATTTTCTAATGTTGGATTTTACATACTAATTACATTTTTAATAGTTTATATTAGACGGAAACTCAATTTGCTTTGCATTTATCTTCACACATCACCTAAAACTGTGTCTGAAAATGTATTTGCTGTTGAAGGTGACTGTGTGGACAGTTTCCTATGGTTTTTCATTGTAAACTATTATTTTAACACACGCTCTCTCAAATAGGTTGCACAAGTATCTGAGCTGCCTGCAGCACCCAAAGGAATGTCTATCCCACCACCACCTCCTCCAGAACCACCAAAAATGGAAATCAAAGGAGAGCCAGCTGCCAAACCTGTAAAACCCACACCAAAAGAAGAACCAAAAGCTGCTGCAAAGGAACCCGGGCCCTCAAAAGGAACATCAGCCAAAGATACTCTGAGGAAATTCTTCCATTCAAAGGTAAATAAACAGCAAACTGTACGGACCGTAAGATGAGATCATTATTTTAAGGGATGGTAGACCTTCAGTGAGTTGATGTTCCACAGTGTGTCAGATTGTAACATAGTGTGAAACATACTGTATGTGAATTTGAGGTACTGCTAGGTGTCATGGCATCCAAAGGCAAAGGTGCTTCAGCAAGTGGAGCCAATGCACCGGCCAAGACTGCAGCAGTGGTACAGTAGATTATCATATTCTCAAACTGACCATGGCTCATCCTGTTACTAACTGAACAAGAGCTGATTTGTCTGGAGGTGGCAGAAACTGAACAATTTGCTGTTTCCAAAGTGGACCTTGCAGCAATTATGTAAAGACGTATTTGCCCGGTATTGAAGTTCATTAAGGAGAATCAGGTTTCTGTAGTTCTCTTTAAAAAATGTGACGTCTCAGTTAGAGCAATACTAGTGTGACTTTGGTTCCCTTAATGACTCATATGAGCACCACTGTTTCTACCACAGTCCATATTTCCATGATGCATTATATTCCCAACATTAAAACAGCATTAGTGATTCATTTAATCAAAAAGAAATTGCTCAACATTTTAGGAAAAACACTTTATTGCTTACTTGTCTAGAAGAGAAGAGAACAATACCACTCCTTTGTCTGTGCGCTTGTATGAAGCCAGAGCCAGGAGACACTCAGCTTAGCTTAGCATAAAGACTAGAAACTAGGTCAAACAGCAAGCCTGGCTCTGGCCAAAATACATAAATATGCATGCAGTACCAGCACCCCTACAGCTCACTGCAGGTTTAATCTGTTCAGTTAATGCTAGCTGTTTCCCCCTGCTTCAAGTCTTTATGCTAAGCTAAGCTAATCACCTCTTGGCTTGAGCTTTACACTACACACTCACAGACATAAGAGTGGTATTGATCTTTTCATCTAACTCTTGACAAGAAATTGCATAAATGTTTCCCAAAATGTGAAACTATTAATTTTAACCTGTTCACATTAGTCCGCATTCATTGCCATACTAACATATTAAGCATTTTATCATTAAAGCCTTCCCTCTCTTTATAAGGACATTTCCTTTCTGTCTTGCTGGCTTAAACTAACAATAATAATTCCTTCACTGTCCTGCAGACAATCAAGGAGGCACCTCAGCCAGCGGTAGAAGTACAACCAGTTGTACAAGTGCAGGTAAACAAGAGAGTAATGCTCAATCTTCTCAGTTGCATTCAGGGAATGTTATATTAATGTATTCTACTCTGAGCTCTCAGGACTTCAGCAAATCTCTCACTAGCACAGTGGATCATACTTTGAATCATCTTTTAAGAATATTCATAACAGATACAGTGCTATACACAGCAAATTACAGCAATTTCATGCGCACATCTTCATTTGCATCTCTTCAGAATAAAAAAGTAGTTTTTCTCTGCAGGAGACACCAGTGCCCGTAGAAGTCCAGGTAAATCAAAGGAGAGCTTTCAGTCTTGGGGTCTTTCTTAGGGAGTGGAATAATCTTCTGTTTCTCTGATTATATCACATCTCCATGTTCTAAATTGCATAGGTTAATTTATTTATTTTACATTCTGATTCATTTGCATCCACTCAGAGTGAAAATAATGTTGAACCTCATGAGACGCCAGAGGAGGTGGCACAGGCAGTTGTAGAAGAGCAGGTAAATCCGCAGGAAGTGCTCAGGAATATTAATTCTTAATTCTCTTCACTCTACAGGTGCCTCTGACATGATGTTATACCAGATGTACCAATTACCATGTTGAACCAAATATAATCTTTCATTCATTTCAGTTAACACACATGAAATTTGGCATTTGCTGTTTAAAAAAAAAAAACTGCTGTTTTTTTCATGTTTTCATTGATTAATTCACATTGTGACACAGATGAGTCAGCCCGTGATTGAATGCATTTCATACAGCATTTGAACTGATTGGAAAACAAATAATTGTTCCTTCCCCGCAGATGGTGGAAGAGGTACCACAGCCAGTGGTAGAAGCTGAGGTAAATTAAAGGAGTTCGACATGTTGAGAAATACTCTTTATTGCAGAGAGTCATGTAGATCAGATCAATACCACTCTAATATCTGTCCGTTAAGTATGAAGTAAGCTTAGTTCAGCTTAGCATAAAGACTATACTATATACGTCTTTAAGAATCAGGGGGAAACAGCTATAGCAGAAATAGCTTGGCTGTGTCCAAGGGTAACAAAATCCACCTACTAGCACCTCTAAAGCTCACTAATTAACATGTTAATTAAAATAAAACAAGGTACATCCCATAAAACCACTACTTTTTGTTTTTGCTTTCCACTTTATATAGGTATGGATTAAACAAACATGATATAAAATGTTGAACACAAAGGTTACATGACTTTCAGACGGAGCCACGGTAGCTGTTTCCCTCTGTTTCCATTCTTTCTGCTAAGCTAAGCTAACCATTTCACCATATTTCATGGGTATGAAATTGGTATCAGTTGTTTCATCTCTTGGCAAGAAAAAAAATATTTCATTATTTTAGATTTAATATTTAGCATATTTCTCAAAGTGCTGAACTATTCCTCTATAGGAGGACACTCTTCACTGGAGAAACATTCCCTGTCTCACTCTCTTTTAGAGACAAGAACATTCTTTACTTTTGTGCATGACGGTGTGGGCTTCTTTATTCTTACAGGGACAGGTTCTTATTAGATTCCTCTGCCTCTTTTTCTGCTCTGATCCTGGATTGTTCTTCCCCCTTTGACCTCTTTCACTTCACAGGTGGCAGTTCCTCCCTTCACTCTGTCAGCTTCAATGATGGTCAGGCTTTTAATTCTTAAATAGCTCATGTGATGTATTTTCTTCTTTTTTGATAAAAGAAGGTGGATCCCTCAAAAACCAGCACCTTGGAGGCTGCTCCAAAGCCAGAACCACCACCGCCTGTTCAGGAAGAGAAGAAAACAGCCTCAAAATCCCCCTTCCTGTCTTTCTTCAAGCCTAAAGTAAGTATTCATTTGAGCCTCAATGAGTCTTTAAAATATCAGAAAATTGTATGTATGTATTGTGATGGAATCCCTAAATAGAAAGTAACAGATTAATGTGAATTTGAGGAACTGTTAGACCACATGACAACAAAAGTCCAAGCAGCCTCCACAAGTGGAGTTCGGCTCCTCAGGAGAACAACTGGAGTGGTAAATACAGTAAATGTCCCTCTCGAAAACAGACACATTATTAACCAGAGTAATTCCATCAGTTACATCTGGTATTAAAACCTGCGCTAAAACAAGTTTTTTGGCAGATGTATTTTTCGCCATTTATTATATTTGAAGATCTTAACAACACAGATCAGCGCTTTTATGATCATCTCTCATAATGTTGCAGTCACAAGACACACTGGATCCTAACAGCTGGTACATCTCACTTCAAATTTTACATCTGATGTCATCTCAAAGTCCATCTGCGCCTAATGAGTAGAGCACATATGATATTGTTGTGTAATGATACAGATGCTGCATCCACAGCTTCTCTGGGACTGGAATAATTAAGTTTTTCATTATGCACCACAACAATTTCAGGCTGCTGATCCCAAGAAGGCTGCCCCTGCCCCAGCTGCAGCAGCAGAGGCAGCTCAGACAGTTAAAGCCAAGGAGGAACCTAAAGCAGCAGCCAAGTCATCAGAGGCGGTTGTAGATAGCAAACCAGCTACAGTGGCCTCCCAAGCTGGTGATGATGCAGCCAATGTGCCCAAGAAACTGGAGAAGAGGAACTCCATCCAGCTGTTCTTTAAAATTCTGGTAAGGAGTGCATCACTTTTGCCACTGTTTATTCAGGGTTAGTTTGAGTGGCTCTGCATAGTACAATATATTGCACCTATATGTCCACCAGATGGCAGCAGAAACTCATTAAGTAACTAAAGGCGTGTGCACTATTTCTCTGTGGGTGCAGTGCACGTCATGTTAAACATCCTGTGAATTGTTGAGCATGGTTTGGCTTTAATAACTTACAGTTAATAAATTTGACTTGAACCAAAACACATATATGGGGTGTTGCAAGCAATGCAGTTTCATGAAACAATACAAAGAGGAAAATGGTAGGTAAATGGAGGTACTTTTGGAAAAAATAAAAACACCAAGTTAGAAATTGTACCCCAACATCAAGCATTCTTGGAGCTTAAAGGAAACTTGAATCAAATGCAAATAAATATCTAATGGTTTAGATATGAGTTCAGATTTGGCATGGATGACATAGCTATTTAAAGAAAAGATAAGTACAGTAGATATTGTAATAATAATAATATTAATAATAATAAAACAAAATAATAATAAACAAACATTTATGTTTTTCTCCCTTTAAATTTTAGGGTCAGAAACGTAACTCTACAGATGCCGGGGTCCAGACAGAGCCAGTTGCTGTTGCTCCAGCAGCTGAGAAGGCCAAATGAAACCAAAACCTACAGTTTTCTGTTTCCTTGTACAGACTCCCTCTCTCTTTCTTGCTCTTACTCAATCTTTATATCTCTCTCTCTCTCTCTTTCATCTCCCCTTCCAACCTCTAAGGAATTACTTTAACGACGTTTTTTGTTTTTGTTACTGTTTAGAAGTTACAATATGAAAGGAAAAGTGACTGAGAGGATAAAAGCAAGTGAACAGTTGTGAAAAAAAGAACAGTGGGCAGGTAGTGGAACTGGTGGTGATTTGAAATGGTCAGAAGTGAGGTTGTTGAGATATATATATTTTTTTGGTCATATAAATATCTTGACAAGTATAGCAATGTGAGTGTGAAACATTTTCTACAGACATTTAATGTGACTTCTCTCTGTTCTTCCAACCTGACATACTGGGCTTATGCAATAGACAGTATCATGCTTTGCTTTTAGCAATTAATCTGTCAAAAACAAATAAATAGGCTCTATTTTTACAGTTCATACCAGAAGAATCATGCAGGTGTGGCAATGCAGAGGTTAATAAGAAATGATATTGAAAAAAAGTATCAGTTTATATGACACTAAAAATCCTAATAGAGCTGGTAATAGGAGCATGTTCATATAACAAACAGCACTTACAGATTTTTTAACTTTATGTAAGCTATATGTAGAATAACATATATCCTAACAGTTATGTACTGGGCCATATGGGAAAATCACAATCTTTACTCTTCTGTGGGGACCTGATTGTAAGTGTTCATGTTAACAAATGCATCTGAGGTGGCAAATTGGTGTTGCTGTGCAAATGTGTCCTCGTGGTACGTTTTGCAGTAGTCATAAATCACAGTGGATTAGTTTTTAATTTGATTGCAGCACTTTGTGTCGTGTAATTTAATGAAAGTCTTATGGTGTTAGTCATTTGTGTTTGGCATATGTGCAATTAATAACACGCTTTTGTTTGCCTATATGTATGTATGCATGTATATGTAACTTCAGCTATCTTGAAGACAATAAATATGTTCACCGTTTCTTCATTCTTCATCAATGTAAACAACAATGGTGTTAGGAAACATTACAACAACTGGGTGTTGCAGCAACTGCACAAATATGTGACTGAGCGAGTTTGACAAAAAGTAAATATGATTAATTAGATTAGACTCAACTGCCATTGCAGAGTACATAAAGCAGTGAAGTCCAGAGTAGTGTACATATAAACAGTAAGGGGTAGATATGAATAAGCTAAGCTATATGTAATATGAACCAATAGATACAAAAGAACAAGTAATGGAAAAAGTAAGTCATATACAGAATAAACAGCTAGGGGTATGATATGTATATATCAGTGAGGCAGAGACATTGTCATAGTTCACACATCCATTACATTCTTCCACCAATGACAACAAAACCCTTTATATGTAAATAATGTTAAAACACCAAACTAGTGAGGTGATTCATGTAAGTAGGTGTGACATGTGAGTCACTCTTTGCTATGTTGGGTGTAGAGGCAAATACTGTATGTCTCACTCATCCATGTGTTCACTTAAACCCCTGACAGAGAAGTGACAGACAGAAAACTGACCGCGGCACAGCGCAGGCCATCATTTGTAACTGTGACAGAGAGATGACTGCTTGACATCACTATTGAATACTAATTCAGACATTTTTTTACACTCCATGTGACACCTTAGAGATAAAAGATGTAAAACAAGATCTAAGGAATTGTATATTTCAGGTAGAGGAAGCCCTCAAATCTTCTTTTACCTTTTATGATGTAATTTCTATGATGGATAGCAGAGTGTGAAGTCTCTGGAAGGATGTGTTTTAGATAGTAATGTCTGAGACCCACCATTCACCCACCATTAAGTGATGAGTCGCGGCCCCTCAAGGCATAACTCACACTGCTCCTTTGTTATCAATGAGACACACTCCTCTTGCATTACTCTCTATAATAGGTGTGATCATTTAAAATTGTGCATCAAAGTAATTGCCCTGGCACTGAAGGAGAAAAAGTGAAGTATTTCTTGCACTGTATAAGACATCCGGTCCATTGTCTGTCTTTTCGCTGACGATTGTTTCAAATTAAGATGCAGTGTTATGTTTTTGCCAACAAAATCGCTGGTGGTGGAAGAGCTCATGTTCATTACCAAACATAAAATCATGTGAAACACTTGACGTTGTCTTAAAATGAAAAACTTTATGGTTCCCACACTGAACCTCACCACCAGTTCCTGTCTTCACTTTTTTATGCTGGTATTAAGACATTTCCTCAGTCTTTTATGCATATGGGTGTACTAGCAAAATAAATGCTGTGGGCGAAGAGAACAGCTGCATGTCCTTACACGCAGTATGCCAAAAGCGTTAAAGCTTGTAAAGGGAAGGCTTTTTTGTAGAATAATGAAAGCAATAAAATTTAGTGAGGGCTGGTCAACCCCTTCTGCTCAATCACAGACCAAACTGAACTGGGTGGCTTATTAAAATAGAAGTGATTATAGACTATGAATTTAACAGCGCAAAAAGACTGAACACACTGCACAAGATCTGCTTGCCCACCATGTTGCTGCAGTTCATCCCAGGACAATGCATGTGACTGTGTGAATGCACTGAGCTCAGAGGGGGTGGAACAAGGGAGGCCTGACAGGAGGCCTGCTGTCAGCACTAATGTGCATCACGGCACTGCTCGCTAGTAACAGGTCTGTTCTGTGGGGAAACATCAGGGTGAAACAGTTCCAGGGACCACTGAGAAAATGTAGTAATCACCAATTCTGATCTGATAACAAATCATTAGTAGTGATGCAGCCTCTACAGCACAGTCTCACTTTAACCAAGGGTGAATCAGCAGGTCTTGCAGACACGTGTGTGTTAGGGAGGCACTCTGATGCAGATGCTTTTTAGGGTTATAAGTGAGTCTTCTCAGGGGAATGTTACATCCTGCTGGAGGGACAAAAGGTGTCTGTAGTTTGATGCTACAATTCCTGATGTCATTCCAAATACTGGAATGTTACCGTTGGGTGATATTCAAACTTTTGCTTGATATTCAAATCAGTGATGTGATCATGTTTTAACCTCAACTGAAAGATAATGTCAGCTGTTTGTTTAGAAAAACCATTGATTTTAAAAGACTGAAAATTACAAGATGTTTAAGACTTTTTGTACATCTTTTGGTTCTTGAAAAGTCTGTTGCAAGTAAAAAACACAGCAAACAGCACTGTTGAGATAAATGCAATCAAAGAGGGGTGCCCACAACAAAATACAATGCAGTATGCTGCGACAGAAACAGTGTGACAATGGTAAATATTAGTCAAAATGGATTTCTAAGGTTAAAAACCAGGGTTATTTGTGGCTCGGTCATGAATCCTGAATACATAACATTTTAGATGAACCTCTGACTCATACGTGTCTTTAGGATTGGCAGGATGAGGTCTATGATAATCCTGATTTTGTAGTGAAAACAATATATTTTTAACCCTGTATACAGAGCAAATCTGTCTAAACCGAGGTGTGGTGCTCCTAATCTGCCAATAAGATATTTACATGTTTTGAGACTTTTATGTCTGACAGAAGATTAAGGTCAGGAGAGTCATTATACCGATATTAGCTTGTCCTGGTTTTGATGATAAGAGAAACAGATGAGATAATTCAAGCACTATTCAACTTAAAAGTTCAAAAAATTCAATGGAAATATCATGAAAGAGTAAAATAATAATGGCTTCTGACATTATATTCTTTGATTCTTTTGTTGTCCGTACAGACACGTAAAAGTCAAGAAAGGTTCTACAGACTAGCAGCAGAACAAAGGCACTCCCACCATTCTCCATTTCTCCGCAGGAAGAAAGCAAAAGCATTTCAAACATGTGCAGATCTCAGAAAAGGAATGCTTTTGCTGACTGATAAAATGTATCTGACGATGATCAACAACACAACAGCTGGTTGCATTGAATAAACATTACCGGCTTGGGGTGAGAAAGGAGATTATATATTATCAGTGTCTTTCAGAAGCGACACCAGGATTATGAAAGAAGCCAGGCTGTGAATCTGGAGGAGAACAATGCAGTCAGCTGCTCCTGACACGTCAAGACAAAAAGAAGCCACCACAGCCTTTCCCCATTCGCTGATCCAGTTCCTATCATGGTGTCTGTCTAACTGAATACATAATTATTCATTCAGGCACTCAAAGATGCTACTTTATCTTTAATTAGAATTTACTGAATGCTTACATGTATTCTTCTTTTGGAAAGAAACAAAGTGAGACAATGAGTTTGCAGGATTTTGGAAGAGAAATTACATTAGCATAAAGTCAAATAGGACAAAGTTAATTAAATCAGTTAAAAGTAAACAATGTTTGCCCACTTGCTGCTGTCATTACCACTACAGAGAATGCATGCTAATTAAATAACTTCAATATAATATATGAGAAAAATAAATATTTGTCTGGTTAAACACAAACCACCTCCAGGTACTGCACTTTTTGCTATTTATCTGACAGCCGGAGAAACTTGACAGATGAAGACTTAACAAAGAAAACATATGATTCATTTATAAAGTATGATACTGTGCTATAGATTGAACTACCCAACAGTATATAGAGGAGTTCAAATGTGCTCCACCCCCACCAGCTGTAACCAAATGTGGTGTTAAAGCATCAGTAATAATATTCCAATAATATGCTATATGTAATAATATAGGGTCCACTTCATGTACTTCTCACTATTAATACTTTTACATGTAACAGAGTAAATACAGATACAGAGCAGTATTTCTACTTTTACTTCAGTAAATGATGTGAGTACTTCTGCCACCGCTGCACACACACACACAGTGCTTTCTTATGATAGGCACCAACATCTCTTGGCAATTTCATCATCCAGAGGCATCATACTGCTTCTCCAGATTGATAGCCTTTCACAGAGCCTTTGTGGCCACAGAACAATAGGAAATGAGCGGGAGGCCTCAATGTGTCACATGTGGTGCCTTTGATTAACATACTAGACTTGTTTGTGTAACAGGATCTCGGGGTGAGGCAAGAATACCAAAAACTGAATCAGAGTATGGCAGGGGGTTCAAAAATGTTTTAATTTAGGGCAGCACATACAAGTGATTGAGTCTTTGCTAATGCAAAACACACACACACACACACACACACACAGAGGATGTTTTCATATGCACTGTAGGTACTGTGGCCCACACAGTTTGATAAGATTAAATAAGCCACTACAAGTTGTTTTTAGCATTATGTACAATATTAGTTCCTGTGTATAATATGTAATTGGCAAATTATCTCTTTATTGGCATCTGGCACTATAATCACATTCATCTGCTTGCCAAACCTGCAGAACTGCTTGTGCTTTCATTATATAAAGGACGTGGCATTGGTCTGACCTGTTTGGGGTAAACAAGGATTTCTAAATAAACTTTTAACATATGAACAAAAAAAAAAAAACCAGTCTAATAACCTTTATGAGGGGGAGAATAAGGCAGCGACACAGTGAGAGATGGTTTTGGCTAATGGTGTTTTCCAGTCTTTGTCAACTGTTCCTTTAGCTGGGAGTGGCTACTGATAAAGTTTTTCTTTTTTTTTTCCACTTTCAGACATTGCTGCCATTACAGAAGGGTGTGTTTGAATAAAGTGTACACTGAAATCCACTGAGTATCTCTATTGATTGAATGATGTATGGCTTTAAGCTACCATCAATGCCTGGTGTCTCTTTTAAAGGGTGGAGGAGGGGCTGCTATTTAACTCCACATTGGCCAGTGGGTTGCTACTGTAGGTGATGGTCTTTTATCTCACACACAAAACAGCTTTATTCACATAAGGTATTTCATATATGTACAACTATGTCTCTATCATAATTTAATATTATCATTATTATAATATAGTAGCCTTCTAAGTTTTTATAGGTTATAGAAACCCCCTCCTCCTCCTCCTCCTCCTCCCTTTAAGATCAAACACACATATGCATGTGACAGTACATGACTTTATCAAATGTGTGTTTAAACAGGCGACAGCAGATCGGATGGGATATAAAGACTGGCCACGCTTTATGACGCTAAATAGGAAGAAGCTGAATTTTTTTTTTGTGTCATGACTCAACCAACCTGCTTCTGCAAAAAAAAAAAAAAAAAAAAAAAAAAAAAAAAAAAGCCCTCACGTTAACTGTGAAAAGTTTGAGACACCCATCCCCCATCTCCACATGGTAGCTGATGCATAACGCGAGAGCGTGGAGCAAGGGCTGTACTAGGTAGGTTAAATAGGTTCAGTGCTGCACTTACATATCAAACGGTGTCGTTATGAAACCCCGCGGCTCTTAATCAGCACACAAACGGTGACAGCTTTACATACATTACAGTAGCTTTATTATTTTAGGTTTTTTTTTTTTTATATAGACGTGTTTCCAAACTAGGCGAGTCAAACTATTAGACTTCACTGTATGGCACCGTGGAGTTGTAACCTGGGTGATTTACAATACAAATCAAACCCACATGACAGTGATTAAGACTGCCATATACCTGTTCAAGCAAAGTGGTAAGTAGTTGCATTAACAGTATTTTACACAGATTAACGAGTGCACGGTTTTTATTTATTTATTTTTTATTAATTAATTAATTTATAATCGTGTGTTAGTTAAAAATTATCCTTCTATGTCTCCTTCTTCTGATATCCGTGACCACGTGACTGCCCTCTGGGTTTTTTTTTTTTTTTTTTAGGTTGTCGTGCACGCGCCCCATCCTCCCCTTTTTTTTCTTCTTCTTCTTTTTTCTTTTTTTTTTTGTTTTTTTTTTAAAGAGTCGTTGGGAGCGCGCGTGCGCCTCAGAGCTCAACAGCTGCACAGTGACGACTCTCCAAGTTTAGGAACAAATATGATTCACATCCAAACAATTGAATAGGTGAGCTGCTCCCCGACCGGCGACGTTTTTTTGTTGTAGGGGAGAGAGAGAGAGAGAGAGAGAGAGAGGAGGAGGGGGGGCGAGAAAAAAGCAAAATGAAGACGCGACTCGCACAAAGCAGCCTCCGTACACACCGAATTTCTCTCAGCTCGTAGTATCTGTGTCATTATTAATCCGGAAACTCTTGAGTTGGTAGGTATTGTTTGGGTGAGTTTCTACAGTTGGGAGGTCGAGGCAACAGAAGGTGTGTTGTTGTTGTTGTTGTTGTTGTTGCTAACGTTTGAGTTGTCGTTGGAAAAATGCTTTTAAACGTGACTTTGGGGAAGAAAAAAAAAAAGCGTTAAAAAGTTTTTTTTGTTTGTTTTTTTTTTTAATGGGGGGGTTAAGTTTCGAAAAACAGACCCCCCCCAAAAAAATAAATCAATAAGCGACAACGTTAGTACTCAGTATGTGGTTCGTGTTTTCCACCCATCTGTTGGCAGGAAAGTTACGTTCTCCCTCCTCGGAACGTGTTTTGTTTAAGTTTAAGTTAAATATTCAGCTTCCTGTGATTAGAGGCGTCGGTCCAATCAAGAGTGATCAATAACGTTAACGTGATTGATTGATTTTGTATTTTAAACCCTGAATTCCTCGTGCTCTGCTTTTTTTTTTTTAATTTATTATTATGCATTTATAGAAATGTTATAGCCTCTCTTATTAAATAGACTTTCTTTTGGTGTGGGTGGGAGTTGGTTTTAGTCGTTGTTAACTGTCTTGACTTGACTTTGGAGCATCTCTGAGAGTAAAGTTTACTGTGCGGTTTTTTAACCCTTGAATAACAAGGTGGCTAACGTTAACGTTGCCTCACACACAGAGCATGTGGGTGCTTTAAAGAGACAAAAAAAAAGAAATCACACTGGGTCATTATGGACAGTTTCCTGGGCTCACCTGGACACACAGGCTGAGTAATTACAGCGAGCTAAAGCGTAAATAATAATGTTAAAAATACAAAGCTGTTATTATTTAAGAGAGTAGGGAGTGATGAAAATGACTGGCAATTTACAGTTGGGATTTCCCCCCCATATCAGTTTCATTGCCTGGTTGTAACACTAAACTTTTTATGATTCATGTATTAGGACAACCTGAAAAAATAAAAGATTAAATAGATACCGAGATGCTTCTTCGGGCTGCCGTATGTTTTCGCTTGCATTTGCATTCAGAGACTTTAAAAGCCTTTTAAACTTGCAGATCCAGTCACTCCACTCTTGTACTAATCAAACTAAGAGTGTGATTTGAATTTCATAAACTTTTTCTCTCTATATATACATACACACACGTACGTATATATATATATATATATATATGTATGTATGTATATATATATACACCGTTCATTATATGTGCTGAAAGAGCTACTACAAAACCAAAAGGAGGTAGTCCCAGTGGTCACAAAACAAATGGAAAATAAAACTGGATCATACCATTTTCATGTGCAACGTGTGAGTCAACAACGCAGGAGGAGTGTAGGCTTTAAAAAACCAGAAGTTTGGATGTCTTAAGCATCTGGCTGTTTTCATTGTTTTTTTTTTTCTTGTCATTCGAACTATGTCCATATAGCACTTCACTTTGGGTGTGATCAAGAACCAGATAGGGAAATGAGAAGTGAAAGGTTGTTAGTGTTTAGATGAAGGTTGAATATGACTTTAATGGTATGACTCATTTTGGTTTATTTAGCTGCTGTATACTATACTGTGGCTAATATTTAACTGTCATTATGAACTCTCATTTTGAAACAGTAGTGTGCAAATTAATCTTTGCTAGCTTTTTTTTTTTTAACATAAAACGTGTAAATGTGAGCTGGAATAACAGTATGAACTCATACATTAATATGAATCACATTAGGATAGTATTAAATTCAGTAGTTCTCACAAACTAAGGTTTATTTACACACTACGGTACACGTTTTACTTTATCGGTGGCCAGAGGAAATGAGTTGTCTGTGCAGTTGATTGCTAAAAAGATACATTTCCTGTTTCAGTATGAGGGAAGGCAATTCTCACTGTGGTGTATTTTAAACTGATTCTATCTTTCGTTAAATAGCAGTTACCTGATCCTGTTTTAATTATAAAATGGTGCCTGATGTCACTTTTTCCCATTGTTCACAGGTTCCCAATAATCTGGACAGCGTGTACAGCAGAGGAAAATGCCGACTCACTCGGTGCTGCCCTGTGTAGAGAGCCCGGATGGACTTGCCCAAGATATTCTTATTAGTAACAATGCAAGCATCCCGGGGTCTGGCTCTAGCATGACACCACACACCACCTACTCAGAAAAGGCTGTGTTGCAATCTGGAGGAAGTGTACCATTATCTTGTATGTTCTGTGACCAGACTTTTACTGATCAGGATGAGCTAGGACCCCATGTGTTAACACAGCACCCCACCACTTTCTATGAACCAGCTGTGCTCAGAGTAGAAGCAGAATTCAGGATTCCAGGGGAGAGACCCCGGCCCAAACCAAGCAGCCTCGCTGTAGAAAAAGAGGAGGTTTACAGCTGTATTGTGTGTGGTCAGGTTTCACAAGATGCCAGTGAGCTGGAGACCCACATGAGGAAGCACAAGGACTACTTCACTTACTGCTGCAATGTCTGTGGACGACGGTTTAGAGAGTCGTGGTTCCTCAAGAACCACATGAAGATGCATGTAAAACCAGGAGCGAAGAGCAAGGCCCAGCAAGACCTGGAGACGCTGGTCACCGTCAATGGCGTCGTCCAAGACCCTGCTCCAGAGCCTGTAGCCACCATTTACAAAATGTGCATGGTTTGTGGGTTTTTCTTCCCTGACCATGACAGTTTAGTTGAACATAGTAAAGTACATAATCGAGAAGTGGAGCCTGGCAGAGAGAAAGATGAGGAGAACCTGGATGGCACTACTGAATCCCTTGCTAAACAGGAAACATTTCTTCACAGTCTAAGACTTCTGCCTCGCTCTACAGGAAATAGTTTGCAACATGAGAGATCATCGAAGTGGATTCCCCAGCTAGATCCCTTCAACACATATCAGGCCTGGCAACTTGCTACAAAGGGCAAGATAGCAGTTGGTCCTAATACAACTAAAGATATTGGCCAGGAAGCCAGCACAGACAATGAGGAATGCGGCTCTGATAAGGAGGAGTTGAGTAATATTTGGTCTGAGGGAGACAAAGCTACAAAAGAAGTGCTAGGAAGAGAGCTCCGGTCTCAGCCGCAGACTGTAGTAGAAAACCCAGAACCACAGCGGAGGTCTCTGATGCAAAAAGATAAAGACAAAGAAAGGCCAACCACCTGTGACGAATGTCCGAGAACCTTCAGGACCTACCACCAGTTGGTTCTCCACTCCAGGGTCCACAAGCGGGAGAGAGGTGGTGAAGGAAGTCCAACTTCTGTTGATGAGAAGTTGTCAAGAGCAGGTTCACTTGAGCATGCAGAGGAAGGCTCTGAGGAGGGCTTTGAGGAAGCAGCTTTGTCAGAAAACCTGGGTCCAGGTAAATTTAGGAGCTCCTTACACACTCATGCTTCACTCACACTGTCTTGATGGTGATTTAGGAATTGTTTTATACAAAGAACTCTGTTAACAAGTGCTCCCTCTGCTGATGGGAGGGATAATTACAAATGTTGCTTTCTATGTATTTATTAATGCATTTGTGTCTTCTTTTCAAAGGTGAAGATGGTTTTGATCGATCAAAAGTCAGATCAAAAGAATGCAGTTACTGTGGCAAGTCCTTCCGATCAAGCTATTACCTCACAGTTCATCTGAGGACCCACACAGGTATATTCAACAGGCCTTGATGAATATATTAAATATGAAACTGCATCCATTAACTCAGTTGTATACAGCGGCTATAATTCTGTAGCTTATATTTTAAACTATGCTTATGCTTAACTGTTTATTTCAGGTGAAAAACCATTCAAGTGTGCTTACTGCGACTATGCTGCAGCCCAGAAGACTTCACTGAAATATCACCTGGATCGGCGTCACAAGGACAAACCTTACGTGGACATTCCCAGCAGACCGGTGCCTTTAGTGTCCTCTCCTAATGAGGGAAAACATGGAAATGACAATGATAATCCTGCTCCAAATAGATCCAAACTGTGGGTTCCTGGAGCTAGATCGAATACCAATGGAACACCAGAGGACAGATTTGATAGCATAGGTAGCAAGCTCGGCAAACCACTCGTCCAGATGAATGCGGAGTATGAGAAATTAATTGCCAAGTCTGCTTACTCTCCGATTGATGATGTGGTCGTAAAGTGCCCCGTACCTGTTAACCTTAAGATTGAAAGGGAGGAGATAAAAGACGAGAACTCTGAGGCCCCATTAAATCTGTCCTTAAAAGTGTCTGTCTCCATCCCTGCCAGTGCTGAACCCAGAAATGCATTAATACCAATTGCCTGTTCATTTTGTGCCTATAAAACCATGTACCCAGAGGTTCTGATAATGCACAAAAAGCTGACCCATAAAGACAAGTCAGACAGTACCAAAAAGAATGGATTCAGAGGTAGTTCAAAACAAAAACGTTTCACAGGTTGCCCCCCTGCGCTTGACGGGAAAGACGTCGTCCCACTTCCGATGATTGACCAGCGCCACCCTCGTCGAACCAAGTCCCCGCCTCCCCAGCCAGCAAAACCACAAGAAAAGACACCTGTTAACCCACCTCCTGGTCCTAAGCGGTCCCCTATCCACGCACCCGTACACGATGCTGTCCAGGAGACCCAGCGTCCGAGACATAACATTGATACACATGCCAGTCAGGAATCCTCCAGGTACACAGAGCTTTTGAGGAAATCCAACACGGCAAACAAGTATGTCTTGGACCGACCAGGCCCCCCCGACAGAATGGGAATTGGTGAGAGGAGTTACCCAGTGAGAAGCGGTGTCATTTGGCACTCAGATGCTGCCAGGCTGTGCCTGTCGAGCCGATTTGGGAGCCTCCCCCAGATGGATTTTGGTGAACCTTCCAACAAGAGATTAAAGTATGCCGTACCTGCAGGCAGGGAAGCCGACAACGGTGAGAAGCTGGGCTTTAAAGGACCAGCCGGGGATGGATCAAACAGGCTGCTTGTCTCTGGGAGAAGTATGAAAACCACATCACAAGGGTCGGGCCCAACCACAGTTTCTGATAACATGGCTCCTTTGAAGACTACATCTACAGCTATGGGAGGAGGTTTGGACACTGAGTGGGGCATGATGAACCTTCTGCGCTCCTACACTCCCAATGATCTGGCATCTCTCTATCACAGCACACCACCCAACCCCAGTCACGGAGGACTGGCAAACCCAAGAGCAGGTACGTATTAGGATAGCTGGATCAGGAGCGGTACGATTTAAAAAAAAAATAAAAAAAACAATAAAAAAAATTAAAACTAGGCTACTTTATATCTTCATATTCAGTCTGTAGAGTTAACATTTAAGGTTTTTTCTCAGGGGGCAGAACTGTGCTGTACCAACACTTACCCACTCTGCCCAACCTGCAGAGGAGAGACCCCTCAGGCCTTTTCCCTAATCAACGCTATGGGACCACTGACAAAAGTACCTAAAGTGGCACCAAGGTAAAAGGCTGAAAAATATTGTACATAAAATTAGAGCTTCCTTTTTTTTTTTTTTTTTTTTTAAAGCTTGACCAGAATTTTTGAAAAGTTTAACCTGCTACAGTATACAAAGGAATCGAGTCATATTTGCAAGCATAAAGTGTTTTCTTCCCCTTTTCTCTAGATCTGAACTGTGCTGCTACCTTATTTTGGAGAACTTTGGAGAGAAAATTAGTTTAATGTATGGATTTAAGAGAGATGGTTTGTGCTCAAAAAGTGTCTAGGCTCCCCTAATTTAATATTTTTTCAATAGTGGAAAATTGTGTTGCATAGACATTTCAGAAGCCTTTAGTATACATTTATTTTCTTTTTTTGAATGGAAGAGTACAGACCACCTCTGCACTGTGATATTTTTTTCCCCCACTCAAAACTGTTGCTTAATCCATATTCGATCTACACTAATGTTATCTGTAAGTGTCTGTGGCACACAACGGTAAAATGTGTATATGGGATAACAAGTATAATTGTAAGCTTTCAGTACATAATTGTATGAAAGTAAAACCTTAAAAATTATAATTTGTGTGAAAAATTGCCGCCCTGGTCACTTAACTGTCGATGCCCAGGTGGTAATTAAGCACTATTCTATTATTATTTTCCTTTTCCAAGGCACTGAAGGGTGTGGGGGTTTCTGTGGAATAACTTGATGGCTATTGGCCAGTTGCGTACAAACGGCCACAGTAACGAGTCCTGTGTATGCTGAAGTGGTCTACCTCATTTTGTGCTCCAGACAATGTTATTTTTGTAAAGCTGCTGTAGCTATCACGTCAGCTGAGTCTCTATACCCACCCCCTCGTCTGTCAACTAGGGACAGATGTTTTGAGTTGGAGTATAACTAGATGGACATGTGTTTGTCGGGCACCACATAAAACACAAACTCATCTGGTGACAGCAACTACTGCTGAGGCCATATCGACCTATGGCACATGGTTAACTGTAACACAATATGGGTTGTGGATTTCTTTGTTACACTTGGTATTTACAAGCCCGGGTTTAAACACAGGACAGATTTCATGGTTATTATTTGTCCTTTTGAAATGGCAAACGGCTATCTTCTGGTTTAGTGGTGCCTCAGATCCATAAGCTGTAGAATCACCAAATTCCATCGTTCAGCTTGTGTATGAAATGGTCCTGCTGTATTATTTGGACTTTGTGTTTAGTCACTTTTCAGGAGTTTGTTTCTAATATGCAGAGTCTTGAAAGTGTTCTGGTGTTTCAAGTGGCAGCAGTCAGTCCCCACAGGTCATTAATTGGCCATGTAGATGTGGTATGACTGTGTAGTTTTGAAAAAAAAAAAAACACAAAAGCAGCTATGTTGATTAATGGCTCGATTAATTACACACTGTGAACGAGAAGTCTCAGGTTAACTCATATTTACACGCTGTTAAGGCTATTGTGTAATTTAGTATTTTGGCCACTTTGAAAGGCTTGGGTTAAGTTATTTCTTTTTCTGTTGTTTGGTATTCACATTACATGTGTACTTATGTAAAAATGAAAATATTGTTTGAGATTTGTATGACACATTTCAATAATAAAGTGAGAGGCGAAAAGCTCTAAAGCGTTATTTGTTACTTCACTGGTGGGCACCTGTCCACTGAGTTTGAGGGCCTCATATTGGTAGTTTGGTAAGACAAACCAGCTATAAGTCACACATACCTGCAGCTGAAACACTTTTTAAAGAGCAATTTTATGAGTTGTATTATACTGCCTGCAAATCCAACACATCTAACACACACATTGAGACTCCATTGTAAAAGTGTTTGCCTCTTTAGGCTGTTGAGAGGATCCCCATTAGCTTCTGTTGCTGCTGTTCATCACCTTGGGGTCCATGAGCAAACACAAGTATACAAGGGGCAAGATCTACATTAAGTTATTAAAAAAACACACAAGTAAAAGAATTAACGTTGAGCTTAAAACAAGACTGAAGCATGTGTAACCCAAAGAGGGAATGATATTTGGATTAGAAATGTATTTGATGTAGGTTTGTTAAAAGTTTGAAGACCACAGACCAGTATTCACGGTGGGTAAGAACCAGTGTTCATAACATCTGGAGGGACACAAGGAGATCACTTCTGCTGATGCTTGCCCCTCTCCCCCATTTTTCAAACAATATGTGCATGTATTATGTGCTGAGGGTGACGGAGATGTGTTCACAGTGAGACCCATTAGCCTGGTTGTCTTTAACATCCTCCAAGGGAGACACCCTGCAATGACCGCTTTAATTGCGGATTGCAGTCTGCAAGTCTGGCTCTGGATCCAAAAAGCATGTCTGGATTTGGATAAATTTACTACTAGACTATCCAGTCATCTAATTTTCCCAGATCCTTATCTAAAACTCCAGTTAAATCATCAGTGGACTGTAATATGCATGCAGCTGCAGTAACCTGTGATCACCACTTCAGAGTAAGTATATTTACTCCCTAACAAGAAAAGAATTAGGCTACATGTATGGACCTCATACTCCATTACAACAATGTTTAACCATGTTCAGCAATGTCCAACAATGTTCTTTGGCATGAAAATGTATCATTGGTAAATGAATAAAAAATGTATGGATTCACATGAGACTGAATAATATACACTCTGTTTCCCTATTCTGCATCAATGACTCAGATTGGCCACTAGATGGCAGTATTGACAAAGTCTAGATTATACCCTTGTCAGATTCTGGTTTCAAAGCCTTGCATGTTCAGTCTCAACAGTAGATCTACTGTATGTGGTGCAGTTAGTTGGAATAAATCTGTATATTGTGGCCAGGCTGAGAACAGAAATACAGGAATGTCTATTAGCCTTGATACTGAGTAGACATTAATACATGTTTGTCTTCATTTTAAAAACTACACTTCTCCACACAGGACAAAATATGCTCGCACAGCTCTCTTTAGTTTGAAACTTATGGTAATAAATATGCCACAAGTGCGGCCACACCCTGATTGGTCATGTCGCGCAGGTATCGCCTATCAGCTGTCAAAGTCAATACACCTGGTATGACATCACTGATAGTGGCATGGTTGAAAGTTTCAAACAGCAGTGCAGCTTTCTTTTTTCTTTCTTTGTGATTCTGTGAGCATTTACTCCTTGAAAAGCTTCCTGAGAGAAGTGTGGTAATAGCTTCTACATCTGCAGGACATGAGCACACAATTGTTGAATTTCCCCATATCTATAAACGGAGAAGACTGACATAACCTATCATGGCCTTGCATTCTGTAAACAACAAATTGCAAGGGACAATCTTCAGCACATTGAACACTTTAAACTTTGATTCCCCCCCCCCACCACCACCACCACCACCCTCCTCCCTTTTTGAGTAGACCACATCTGTTTGCTGTCTGTTCCCCTGGGCCAGCACTGTGTAATCTATTGCATTAGCTCACATTAGTGCATATCGCCCATGGGCCTTGGTAATCACAAACGCAAAATGAGCATTTCACTTAGCATCACCCTCATATTCCCCCACACTATGGCAAACTTAGTGCAAACGCATGGCAGAGAACGCAAGTCGACAACAACCAATGACATGCATCCCGTTACTCTCAATCCCCGTGTCCAGAATGCTGCAGGGGCTTTTTGCGTGTCAAAACTCCCTTTGATAGGCAAATATACACTTTGAATTTTCCCTCTGTTTACTTTCTGTTCTGTATGTTTTTCTCTGTAATTTGGAGGCTTCAAGAAACATTCAGATTTATGCATTTCTGCCAGAAATTTGTCCTGACCTTTACCTGCGTCTTTACTCCTTGCAGATGAATGGCACTGCAGGCCTTCCTTTCATTAAGCTGCATCATTGCTGGGCTTAAAGAAGCCTGAAATTATTTTTGATTCAAAACAGAGTTACAGAAAACAGATGTTATTGATAATTAGAGGTTTATTTATTCGACCAGATCTTACTTTTTTTTATTCCCCAATACCATGCTTCATTGCCAATTATGCACAGAGATCTAGACAAGGAAAACCCAAGAAATTACCCATGTTACATGCAAATTCACTTGGGATTTTTCTTTGTCATGACACACCTGAGGTCTTCACAGCTCCTTAGTGAGTTTCTTTCATCACATTAGGTTTTGTGTGATAAGGATTCATGCAGCAGCCGTTTTAGTGCACAATTCAATACACAAATGGCATTTTATGCTTGCATTGCCATCCGTTCATCTGTTCAGAGTGTTTGGTTTCACAAGAGGTTATGTTTAGTAGTTGTGGATCTGTGACTGAGGTTGTGTTTAGCCATTCCAACCTCTTTCTCTCCAGTAGTATGACTATCAGATCTCCTACCTCCCTCCTTCCTTGTAAAGTAAACTTCATGTTTTTGCTCCTTCCCCTTAAGTGCTCTCTCCTCTTATTTTCAGTCCTTTCATCACTCATAATTGTTGCCTCCAGATTGTCAACTTGCATGAATTAGCAATTGGGCCAACAAAGCGGATACGGTCAATTGTTGAATATCCTGTCAGAATTTGAGGCGGAAAGTCTGCTCTGGCTGTGATTGCTCATCATCGTCACCCCATTCCTCTGAGGAAGAGGAGGAATGTAATGGTTCCCACAAAAACAGCCCCTGGCCTAAGGAAAGGGATTTGGGTGTCTGGAGACAACAGGGGCCATATGGAGCGGGCTGAGATAGCAAGGCACATGTACAGAATAATGGATGATGTGTCATGTTTCATGTTGCAGAGAAGCCATCAAGAGACTTGGTTTGGGGAAATCAAAAGGCTCACATACAGCAAAAGCGACTGTTGGACCATTTAGCATTTTTTGTTTATTTTTATTTTGGGAGCACGCTGAACATTGATATAGCCTTGAAAAATGTGTTGCTCTATTTTCAGTGCTTTTGGTTTGCTGAGGTTATTTGTAAGTAAACAACATGATGATTCTGGTTGGCTTTTATTGACTAACATATGGTATCATAGCAGACAACTTTAACAGCATGACAACTTGTTTCTGAAAGGATGGATTTCAAGTATAAAGGAATAAAAATCTGAGAAGAGAAACTAAAAGACGCGTAAAATAGACACAAAGATAAATTGTTTTGTTGTTTAGTTCAAGATATGGCCAACTGTTTGTCAGTGGGTCAACCAATTTGGTTTAGTCACAAATATCTCAACAACTATTGGATGGATTGCCAGGGGATTGTGCATAAACATTCGTTGTCCCCAGAAGATGAATCCTGATAACTCTGGTAATCTCCTGACTTGTCATCTGGCGCCATCATCAGGTCAAAATTTAATGTGACCAAAACTTGGTTTATGACCAAACGACACATCAGCCTTAGCCAGGGGCGGATCTAGAGGGGGGCATTGGGTGGTTTTTGTTACCCCTGAAGGAATGCCTGGATACCTCAGCTGCTACCCCAGTTTCGTTGTCAAAAAATGGAAATTAATTTACTGATCTGTTTTTGCCACATTTTAGACTAAGTGATAATGAAATTCAATGAAAAATGTATGTATTTGGAAAAATGTAATTTAAATAATGTAACACAATAATATTTTTGAGTTAAACATATCTTTATTTTTGGCGGTTTTCCAAACAAATATTGATATATGTGATTGTTTGCCATTAAATCAACATATATTTCTGCATATATAGGTCTCCATGCCACCCTCTTGCCACATAATACTTACTACTATACCTATACCTATACTACCTATACTCTAGATCTGCTCCTGGTACCAGCTGTACTGTGTGTTTAGCACTAAGTACCAACTGTTAGCATGTTAACATGCTAAAATACGATGGTGAACATTTCTGCTAAACATCAGCATGTTAGCATTCTGATGTTAGCGTTTAGCTCGAAGCACCACTGGGCCTTAGTGCAGCCTCACAGAGCCTCTAGCATGGCTGTAGCCTCTTAGTCTTGTTTCATTTTCAATATGTCAAAAACAATAAAAGATCATACAGTAACGCAATATAAATATATTGTAAATCCAAAAACATCAATATCAGGCATTTAGGACAAAATGGATGGTACAAAAGGTGGAATCCCTGCTGTTGTGGAGATAAACTCCTCTGTCCAGAGCTTTTCTGCAAGGGGGCCACTGTGTACTTAGTCCCTCCCCCCTCCTATCTGTTCTACCTGCATGTGGAATAAGCCGAGCTCCTCACCTCTGTTTTTCTCCCAGTGTCAGAACTACACTTAAGTGCTGTTTCCGATACCCATGAGTAAGCCCCATAAAAGCTGCCCCATCGCCGCAGCGTTATTGTTTCTTGCGGATGATTGATTGATGGATGAGGGCTGACACTTCAATGAAGCCATTTTCACTGGCATCTCTATCCGATGATGTGCAGCGTATATTTTCCATCCACGCCTCATTGCTCGCCTGTGTCATTCCTGGAACTTCATTTACACCATGTTCCCTGAAGGACCTTTTTTAGCCCCATCTCCCTTTTTCTCTCCCTGGCTCCTCTTTTTATCTCCTCTTTTTTCCATGCCATAAAATAATGCTATTTCTTGTCGACTCTGGAGGGGCCTGGAATCATTTGCTGGGAATGATAAAACCAAAGGCATGGAGGGGTTATTTACAGGAAGTGTAACACTGACAGGGTCCCACTGTTCTGCTTTTTTCACTGTCATATGCCAAGTCCATGCTGAGACGGGGCATTGCTATGATATACATTTCAAACGCACTCGACCTACACCGCATGCACACACAATCATTTACTGTTATCTCCACGAGCAGAATAGGAACTTCCAGCATTGCAGATTCTACCAAGATGTTGTCCAAACCTAACCCGAAAAACATGTTAAAGTGTATTAGTTCAGTGACAGTGTGATTGAGGTGCCTTTTCTGAGACAATTGCCTGTTTTTGCTCATATGGGGAGCAGATGGTAAGCAGGCATCAGTGCGGCAGGCTTTCTGGGATGACAGCCATGAGATTCCCCCTCAGGTGCCATTGGAGCCCCTTTAGAAGGGGAGAGTGATTGGTAGGACATGGCACCTCCTAAGCAACTGTTTTTTCCTGAGTTTCCCCTTCTTACAGTTCTCATCAACAAGCTACAGTGCAGTAAATATACAAACCATGTCACCTAATAATCTACTCGCTTTTTCTGCAGTTTAGATCATATATGGAATACAGTACATTTATTACTAATGATTAGATGACTTTCAAGACATTGAAACCTGAGACATTATCCAGTAGATCATCTATAAGAAAGAGCTGTTTTGTGCCAAATTACATAACCTCTTTCTGTATAATGTGTTTAGCAGAATCAGAAGCAAGTAGGTTTTCACATAAAGGGATTTGCCTTGGCAAGATGGTGCATTACAATAAACACAGAGAAATAAAAGATAATAAATAGAGACAATAAATGAGTGAAGAGCCGTACAGTTTGTAGGAATGTGCAAAATATTGTTGAGTGAATGTGCAAGTTAGCAGTGTGACATATAACGACATTGCAGTGTACAAGATAAAAACCAGGGGAAGTGCATTAATGTAACGCATATATTCAGGGTGGGTGGTGGGTTTAAGAGTCAGTGTCAATGGGGGTCCCGGGACTTGCTGAGGCCAGCTGCAGATGGGAAAAACTGTTCTTGTTGCGGCAACACTCCTTTAACCCATTTATTTAGCTTTAATAAGCAGTACATGAACAATTACTAAATGGCTAATAACACAAAATAACACATTATAATGTAGTTGTAAGCAGGTCTGTTCATTTTATTAATATATTTATTGTAATTATTTACAATCACGTATCCTCAGTAGCTTTATATACATTTATAAACCGTTTTAAACCTGCTGTGTATGTTTACAAACTGTTAAAATGCCTTATAACACACTATAAGATACCTTATAATCATTGTTCATACATTTATGAATGCTTAAATCCCACAGCAGGACAAAGAATTTTAAATGCTGACCTAAGTGTTATTTGTTAAGCATGTGTGTAATTGCTTAACAAATGTTTAATAAATACTGTAAAATTGTTGTAAGCCATTATAAGGATATCTTTAATTTGAATATTAATATTTATGAACAATTTAAACCCTAATCAAACACGTGTATCCATCAATCCTTCTTTATTTAGAGAAGCAAAATCATTTGCTGATTTGTTCTCCTGCTGTTGGACATTGATTATTTATACAACAAAATCAGTGTGTAATTTCTGCTGATGATAACCGAGTACTGTATGTGGCTTGTTCCAAAGAGGCAGGTTGACGGAGTGAAAAACCTCAGAGAACTTGGACTAAAGCGACCTGTTCTCAAGATGATTTAACCAAGTTACCCAGATAATTCATAAACTGTAAATTATCACTAATAAATACAAACTAATGTTGTCTTAACAAAGTTGTCAACTATTTATTCTCTAAAGTGTTTGAATTCCAATATGTTAACTGTAGATTATTTGTGTGCAATTGAACTAGTGTCAATAATATATGCTTAGAACAGACCTTTATGAATTATAATGGAAACATTTACATTTTATCATGTGAGATAGATATATTCACCACTTAATACTCATCAGTGCTGTGTGAACATGCTTGTTAAGCATGTATTATGCTGAAAAGGGAGCTTAAAGTAACCCATATTTTTTTATATTGTGTTGTAATAGATGTATTAACTGTTTATTAACACGTGCAAATAACTCAAATGCAAAAGTTAGAAACTGATTATGGATGTGATTCAAGAGATTCAAGAGAGATGTTATTTGTGAGTCAAACTCCCAGACAGTGCACAATGCATATACAATTAGTTTTAAATTATATACAGTTTATTAGATAAAAAAATTAAATAAAATAGTAAGCATCGTTAAAAGTGCCAGGTGAAGTGAATGGTGAAAATAAAGTGGTAACAGTATTTAAATGGCAGAAGTATAGGTATGATATGATATATACATAGGTGAATATAGGTATAATGTCTGTAAAGAATTTATTGTTCATTAAGGTTTTGAGCCTGTGGGAAGAAAGTCGTCCTCAGTCTCAGTTTATATATGGTTACAACTGTGTTATCAATTGTTCATTAACTGTTTATCATTCAGTTATGAAAGCCTCACACAGTAGTAGTAGCCGCAAAGAAATAAACATAAAAAAAACCCACTTTGAAATGTCCTCTTTTCTGTTTACAACTATGCTACAGTGTGCTGGAAACCACTAATTGTGTATATTCAGCCAATACATTCTAAATGGGGAAAGTTAATTTACTCTCCAGTCCATAGATTTGATTACAGAGACAAACAGTCTAGGTCCAGGTTTAAGCAGAACTGCCTGTAGGCTATATTAAGCGATGTTAATGTGATATTTTGAGCCACCACTTTTGTGTGAAACGCACGTGAAGCATCTGCCTCTCAGCACCTTAAGATCGAAACGTACCCTGTTAGTGTTCTAAAAGACGGGAAATGAGAGGACATAATGCACAGTTGAACACATGATGCATTTACTGTAGCTCTGTGTTCGTGTGTGTGTGTGTGTGTGTGTGTTGGCTCGGTGTACTTGACCTTGGCTGCTATAGGACATTTTGGTTCATCAGGAAAGATGATTGTTTCCTTTAAAAGATATTAGGAGGACTGTGTCTAAAGGAAACTGACATGGCTCCCTGCATCCCTGATGGTTTCCACTCCGTTTCTTTTATAGTCACTCAAAAGGTATGGGAATAGTGTCCCACCACAGTATTTATACATTAAGCAAGGTCTTCCTCTCCAGAAACAACGAGAGGAGCAGTGATTGGCCCCAGAGTATAATTTCTCCTGTGTCCACATTGGCGTGTCATCCTTTATCAATAATCACCTTGGAGGGAGTGCTGCTCTTGTTCAAAGGAAATTGACCTCTGTGGTGATGAGGGTACGTGGACGGTGGTCATCCGTTACCACAACCCATACTCGACCCTGTATAATATCCCCAGATGGGGCGTCTGGGAGGAGCCCCCTTGTAGCTCATGCTGGGATCAGAGTGAAGACCACATACACTAGGCCCCCTCCTGGCCCTGTCACCACTCCAGTAAACCCATCTCAGGTCTGTCACTTCCACCACATGAAGGAAGACAAACAGTGTCCATTTGAAAAAAAATGAAAAATGAATAAAGTAAGAAGTGGGGCTGCTCAGGCCTGTATTTCCCTTTTAAATGCCTCCCTTAAAGCCATTATCTGATTGCAGCGCATTTACATTTGATCACTTTGTTATTCTACATGGTGGCGTAATGCAAAAGAAAAAAAAAACCCACATGTGAATGAATGAGCAGCTAGATCTTGGAAAGGAGGAGCAAGGAAGTTACAAATCCATTCCACAAAGCAATAGTCCTCCTCTTCTAATGCAATGTGACACTGAATACTACACACAGAGAAACAAGTAACCTCAAATTGGGTTATTCTTCCTACCTGCCAGTAATCCAGTTGATAAGCACTATACATGTAGATTTCTGGGGAGCAGAGAAATCAGATTACCCTGAGCTGAACTGGGATTTTCAGTCTAAATTGGCTGTTGTTCCTTGGGTCTCTCATTCTATCAGGATGAATGAGGGAAATAAATGATTTGACTTTGCACCAGATAAATTGTCTGCATGGGGGCACACATAAAGAAAACACTGCTGGGGTTATTGAGCATACAGAGATGCACCACATATATACATTTAATGCAAAATATATAAGTTTGAAATAGTTGGATGCTTCATGTAAAGTTGTCTCTATGATATTTAAGGAGATAAACTAATCTAGAGGCAGCAACTCTGCTGTCCCTTCACTTATGTATCATCCAAGCACAGGTGAGCTTTCTCCTCTTGTAACTATTTGGTTTTGCAAAAGGCAATCAGCTGAACATCAACAGGAATTTTTTATTTTATGGAAGACCTAAGAGGTGTTTCATAAAGGCAACTTAGAAAAGCAAGGATTTTGTGAGAAAGCCTGTCTTGAATTAACCTAACAAACCGAACAAGGATTAATCTGTTTCATAAAGCCGATCCAGAACCCAGAGCTGATGAGATCAGACTGATTCAAGTCTGGTTTAACAAAATTTAGAGTCACGCTAGCGGCACTGTGAGGCTGTAGCGTTGACACAGAGGGGGTTTGAGCTAAATGCTAACTTTAGCACTGCAACATGTTCAAACTGACAATGCTAACATGCTAATGTTGATATTTTATTATGTTCACCATCTTAGTTTAGCCTGTGAGCATGCTAACGTTCGCCAAATACCACTAAACTCAAAATATATCTGGGGATGATGGTAATGTCTTTAGGTTTGCAGGTATTTGGTATTAAAGCAAAGTACTGAACAACCTGTACAACATTTCATGGCAGCCCATCCAATAGAGCCATGCTGCTAGTGTGACTCAAAATTGGTAATTCGTCCATCTCACAAATTACAGACCCGAGGCCCAAGGCATAAAGCACAGATCTCACTAATTAACAATAAAAAAAACAGACATAAAGACAAAACTGCAATGTTCTTGCCCACAGAGCAGCATGTATTAAACATATAACATGAAGATTCAAATAATGAAAGGAAAACAAAAAGCAATTAACAAAGCAAGCAAGAGCTTCTGGCTGTATGTTGTAGACCAGCGTTGAGCTCAGACTGACAGAAGTAGAGATGAGTTCTACTCCACTTAACTGCTGTGAGGTCAGTTTGTCATTGTGGGTTCAAGTCCAGTCTGAGTAATGTGTATCATTTTGTATCATGAAAGGTTATATATATACAAATTCACTTGCCAATAGATGTCCCAGTAGAGCACCAGCATCTTGGACCAAAACAACAGGGACTACGGCCAACCAGACTCCATTGACAAAACCAGTAATTTTATCTAGCAGATAATCATAAAACACACTTCAGACTGGACTGAAACGAAATACATCTTCCCACAGTCTTACCAACAATCACCAACACAGGTTTGGTTGAAATAAACCCTTAATGCTGAGAGAAAATAGCAGGTAAATGGGCTGCTACGGTTGCTATGTAACGTTAGCCAATCCTTGGGGACAAATGCACCTGTCAAAGTATGTCCACTAAAAGTGCTGGTTGTTGCCACTGACAGCTTCAGATTGTTAAATTATGAAAAGTATCCCTACAGAAATAGATCCTTTGTTTAGACATAAATAGAAGTAATAACGCTATTGCTTGCAAAAGCGCTAATTTTACCTCTCATACCGTTGTAACTTCTTTCAGATTGGACCAAAACAAACTTCATCAAACCCATCTTTGTTAGTCTTTCCACTGTTCCAACAATTAGCAACTCTGGTTTGGTCAAAATAAATCCTTAATTCACCAACGACGATGTGAAAAACAGCGTTTCTTCGCGAGTTTCACGGCCATCGTAGTTTCTCTTTTCACACTTGGAAGGAAAGCAGTATTTAGTTGGCTGCAATCAGTTCACCGCTAGATGCCACTAAATCCTACACCCTGGTTGAAAATCAATGTACAAGATATATCAGATGCAACATGACATTAAAGTGGCTATAATGAACATTTTAATATTACGAAACAGACACAGACAAAGTTAGTGACTAGCTGATGAATAAAGTGTAGATTTTAGTAACTAAAGAGACAAATTATTCTTTAAGGAGTTTATAGAGACCAAAGGCACTCCAATAAAAATGCTAATTTTGCTGAATTGATAACTGTTTGTCACATCAACTTGAAAAGTCATGGCAGTGTCACAGCCTGTTTCTGCTGCCCCCAGGTGGCAAAAAAAAAAAGGATTCATTGCAACTTTCAAGAATTAAAGAGGAAGCCAGCCAGATCATTTAATTCATAGCAAGAACAAAATTCTCTTTGAAAAAGTTCTTCTCCAATTAAATTTTTGCTACTGGCTTTGCACAAATGAAGTAACAGCCTCCATATGGCAGAAAATCCTGTCTCATAGATAATAGATGATAGATGTTTCTGTAAAGAGAGAGCAAATGTTAAAAATGTTTGATACTATGAGGCGACAGCCATGGGCCAGGTTGTTTATTAGCTTTAGTTTTACTATAGTGCATTTAAAAGCACATATGTTGCAGATACGTTAGACTGAAAGAGACATTAGGTAAGATTTTAAGTACACCCTGAGTGCAGCCCGTTTCAAAATGTGATAAATTTGACCTATAGTGCAAATTAGCTCATGTTCATAATGCAACAGTTGAGTAACATGAGAAAACAGAGTTGGAGTCAGCTAAGGTAGGACTGAAAACTACTAGAAACAGATGACTAGATAACTAGATGTGGGCTAGTCTGTAGCAACTGTCCATGGTTGGACTCATTTAACATTCTTTATGACATTCCCTTGAAACTGAGCCTGAATTACTGAGGTGAGCCTGGTTTAAGTCCACAACTGCAAACAATATGTATTTACACATGCAATGCATTTTTTGGTGAAAGAAGCACATCAAAATGCATGATTCAAACGAATAGAAAACCTTCACCTATTAGGTTTTTGTTAGTAATGCTGCATGTAATGCTCTGAGAATACTGTTTAGCCACAAAACATTAGAATTCAAGCATTTATGCGGCTCCTGGCTCCGTGCATGTGTGACTTGCATCTAACATCTCAGCATGATTCATGGCCTAAACAGCATTTTCTTGCATCGCAAATAGCCAGAGCCTCAGCCTCTCCTCTCCTGCTTTTGTATTTTCTAACATGACACATGAATCCCCGGTGGCCCTGGAAATCAGACAACCCAGGTGCAACACTAATATCCTCCCAGTATCCAAACATTTCCTTTAAAAGTAACTGGCACATTGGGGCCCATAAATTAGAGCTGAACGCTGCTCAAGATGTCTGGCTTCCAATAAGACCGTACCCAGAGCAATAAACTTTGACATTGCAGCTTGAAAAATGCCTGCCCTTTTTCATTGTCAAGTGTTACAAATTGATGAAATGAGTTCATCGATGTTCCCTGGTCATTATCTCTCCAGTGGCACTTTGTTTTACAGACAGTGGGAAAAGGGACAGTGCAGATTAGAGGCCCAGGCACAGTTTATCAAACAAAATCTAATATCATCCATAAGAGAGGAATCTGGAAATCAATACTTCATTACTAAATTGTTAGTGGGGATGAAGAGTAATTGTGTGAGTTCAGAGATGTGTCTCGGCGGCCGGGGCATAGGAAGTTCAATGTCACCCGGGAAGTGATAAGTAAAGGCACTGATGGGAAGAAACATTTCTGTAATGGGGGGTGCTGGAGGAGGGCAGTGGCCTGAGCACAGAACAGACAATAGACACTGGTTTGCCATTGATTGGCTCAGCTATAAAGATGGAATGGTTTAAAGAGCCGGAGAGAGAAAGAGGGGGAGACAGAACGAGAGAAGAAAAAAGAGCACCACCTTCTGAATTTACCCTTGTCTTGTCACCAGTTTTTGTGCATTGCGTAAAGTCTTCTTCTGTGGTCACTCCGATCAATCGTCCGGTACATTTGCATCCTGACAGAGATAAGTGCAATGATAAAACAGTTCCTCTGCAAAAATGGAAGACCGCTTGATGACATGGCCATTACCGTTGGCTGAAGGTTTGTCTTTGAAATGGCTTTGTGTTAATGAACGTTAATAAATAACTTTGATGATTAATCTTAGTCGTCGTCATGCGTTCTGTAATGTTTACAGTACTATACATCCGGCTATCTGTAAGGTGTGTGATCTTAGCAGAGCCCTCTAGCTCCTCTTTTGTTCACGCTGTGTGAGGTCACCTCAGTGCAATGAGCACATCACCTCCGTGCAGCTTGGCACAGCCTCATCCCTCTAAAAGCTTGTGTCTGGAGTCCCTCTGACCTGTTCCCCTGCCTCACCATGTTCAACCATGCAAATCAGAGTGCCTTCAATTTGAACATTCATAAGCCGAATCTGCAGCTTGTGTTTGGAGCCAGTGGGAGCTCAGAGGGGGCGCAGTGCAGCCTGATGTAGAATTGGCGACTTTTATATTTTGGTGAAAGGACAAAAAGGGAGGCATAGGTAGAGAAACTGTGCCAAGTGTGGATTTATATAAATGTTATGTTTTACTTAACATCCAGTATGTAACATTTAAGAGGATCTGTTGGCAGAAATGGAATATAATATATATAGGTATGTTTTTATTAGTGAATAATCACTTGAAAATAAGAATCAATGTGTTTTCATTACCTTAGAATGAGCTGTTTTTATCTACAGAGGGAGTGGGTCCTCTTTCACAGAGTCAGCTGTTGAACTATTATGTTTCTACAGCAGCCCAGACCAGACAAACCAAACACTGGGTCTGGGTCTGCCACTGAATCCTACACACTGGTTCTTTAATTCTTTCAGAACCACTTTGGCAAAATGTTTTCCTAAGTTTTTTGATAAAGTGGGACATTAAGCAAAACCAATTAGGGCTGGAATGAATGATTATTATTACCTTAGAGTAAACTGTTCATATAACCAGAGAAGCCACGGGTCGCCTTCTGTAGAGGCTGCCATGTTGAACCGCCAGCTTTCTACACTAGCCCAGGGTGGAGAAACCAAAAACCTGGCTCTCGATAGGGTCAAATGGGAGAGCGAAGCGAATGAGTTGCTATCTGCAATTACACCACTAGATGCCACTAAATCCTACACACTGGTGTTTTAATTAATCTGTTGCTTTTTTTCCATTAAATGTCACAAAACAGTTATAACCATCACAACCAGAGGTGACATATTTAAATAGATTTTTTTTTAAATCAGAAAAACTGTCCAAAATTAAAATATCACTCATTTAAACTGAGAAAAGCAGTAAATATTTGCTGGAACCAACTGGTGTCTGTCCTGATAAACAATTGCAACTATTCAGTTTATACTTCACGGATTACGGCTGAGCCTCTGAAAACAACCATGTAATGTCTTTAGTGGCTCTAAAGTCTGACAAATTAACCCTGATGATGTCATCAGGGTTATTTGGAGTCACGTCTGAGACCTCAAATATTTGACAGAAAACCTGTGGTACAGTCTGGGGATGCAGACTTTGACAGATGAGGGAATTTTAGGCAGATACATTCTAATGAAAAGAAGCAATTGAGTTGCATTATGGGAACTGATCCAGCATTTTTTAAGCTTGAGTCACTCTAGAGAATAGAAGTCAGAATATCTTGGCCTCTGCTGCATCAATCTAGATTTTTCTATGAGTCTCACACAAGTCACCCAACTTTATGGAAGTGCAACACTAAATCACATCAGTACCCCATTAATTTGTTTTCTGTCCATCGGCTAATAATTTAACTAATCAAATTGTTTCAGCACAGCAATCAATACATTAATTAATTTAACTGAATACCGCATACACAATTAATTTTGTACAATATATTATCTCTCATTTATTTCACCATTCGAGTTCATTTAATTCATGAAATTTAGATGTGGATGAAGGGGAGGAGAAAGGTTGAGAAGGATTCTTTAAACGTGCATTAAAGGTCCAATGTGTAACATTTAGGAGGATCTATTGGCAGAAATGGAATATAATATTCATAGTTATGTTTTCATTAGTGTATAATCACTTGAAAATAAGAATTGTTTTGTTACCTTAGAATGAGACGTTGTTATCTACAGAGACAAACCAAACACTGGCTGTAAATACGGCTGTATTCAGTTAGTTGCAATCTGCAATCTCACCGCTAGATGCCACTAAATCCTACACACTGGACCTTTGCCACTTTGGGGCTGTAGAAACAAGCTGTAAACACAATACTGTCATCAAATTCTCTGTTTTTGGTCTCTACCAACTCCTGATGGGAATATCTGGCTCTCTAGCTCCTAAATGCTCCACTATGTTCACCAGCTAGTTGCTAACTTTGTCTGTCTGCTGTTTGATGCTAAAAAGGTAGCGTTTTTTTTCCACTGAAATAGCTGCCTCTTGTGTCTAAAAATTATGCTGATGAAATTGGGGCTGAAAAACGGAAACCAAAGCCTCTGGAAACCACTTCTTTCACACACTTGGCCATTTGATCTACTGTTAATATAAAAATATTGATTATAGCAGCTTTAAATCTTCTGACCAACATAACATGGATTACAAGGGAACATGAAAGAGTAGAACTCAATATTTGGAAGATAGTCTCTCTTACACCTTTCATCTGAGGTATGTGTAAATATCAAGCACTGCAAATTCTACAGATGGAGTGTTTTTCTAATTAACAAAAACACCACCTCGCTTACACATCAAAAACTAGCGACGGGAGTGATATAACAAGCTGCTTGAATCCAGATACTCTCATTTCATAACATGTTTGAATGTTCAGCAAGTATACTGCTCCATTTAAAAAGAGCCTTTCCCTGTTGTTGACAGAGATAAACATTTTTTTATCGCAGTGCTTTGACGTTGGTGAAGTGAAGCTGACAGTCCGGTAACAGGGGCCGTTTGCTAATGATTTTTGAGCAGCCCCCAACTGAGTCCTAAATGTCTGCAATATCCATAAACAACTCTATACTGTCCAATTAGGCAGACAGAGATGTACTGGGCTGTCAGACAGATTTGCATGGCTAAGCACCTGAGATCCAGAGGATGATGAGGGGGATGGTTCACCGGCCAGGGAGAGAATGTGCACAATGGATGACTTTCATTACAGCATTACCGCTTTACATACACACTCATCCAATTACTGCCTGGATTAATTGATCATCGTACCTTTCTTTTCCCAGCACCAGAGCTGGAGCTGGTGTGTTTTTCTCCCTTCTGTACCAACTACACGACCCGCTGCTTTCATTTCTTCTGCTCTATAGCTCCTGTCCCAGGTTTACAGCCAGAGCTCTTCATAAAAAGTCTGAGGGGACATTTTGAGAAGGGAGGGGGGTTTTGTTAGCGAAAACCGTCGTTGGCCACCACTGTGAGGACGGCCATTTGCGGGATCACATACATTGGGAATAATTAGAATTTATGTGTGCTCGTCAATCCCGCCTCATCCTCTTCTCTGCTGTAGACCCATCAGTGGTCAGAAGGGTTCACCGGAGCATGACTCATCCCTGAGTGCGTTTGATCAGAATGAATTATGCCCTTTAGATTCATTATGGCACTTTATTTCTCCTCTCTGTCCTCCTCCCTTGTCCGTTCAGCACCGGGAATGAAATGTACAAGACAGGGTACATATTTTATTGTATGCATGCTGTCATGCACGCACAGTTAGGGATAAGAGGTAGGCAGTGGTGGTTTAGCCTAGCTACCCAATATAATACACTTCACTGAACACTTTTTTAAGAGACAGTGCAAAGTGTTTCAGAGAAAACACTCACAAAATATAGATATTCCAGGGGATTTGTGATTCCAGCGAGCAGGCCTGACACCTCATGGCATGGGGAAGATTTGTCGGAGCCATCTTGCAGATAATTTGAAAAAAGCACAACTGGAAGACTTCAAATATGGCATTGTGAAACCACTTTAATATGACAAAAATCTAATTGAACTCACGCTGTTTAGTGTACAGGACTATGACAAGTGCTAATGGGATCATTTAAGATCATTTAAAATACAAACGAGTCTTCGCTTTCTGTTCATTAATTACTGCTAATTATACGAACAGCTAGCCTTGTCGGGGCAGTGCATTTGGCTGTCTCTGAGTTGTGAACATCAGGTCTGAACGAGAGGATGTCCCATTTCCCTCCTGGATGACTGGCTGATAATGCGTAGCGGTGAATAAACATCACTGTGGTAGAAACACAGCTTAAGTAATCTATCTTAAACTGATGATGCTCTCATGTTTTATTCTTTTATTTTGTTTTTTCTTACATAATACGTTTTATTTTCATGTGACAGTTTACACCTTGTGTTTTTGTAAAGCTTTTTGTAACCTTGTTTGCAATGAATGATAAAACACTGAATTTTTGAATATGTTAATAAACTTAGTGTTTCAAGCAGCATACAATCATTTATTTTGAGTGTGTAAAATAACTTATTTCAGGTATCTGCAACTCACAACTGTCCATTTTCTAAATACAGTTCATACAGTGAGATTTCATGAGAATAAGTCCACAACATCATTTAGAGTGAGCAGATTGCATCAACTAATTTCTGCATTTTTAATTGTTTTTTTCTCCCTCTTCCATGGCCTCATTCCCCTCCAGGGAAAGAGCCCAGTCTAATAGAAAGGTTAGTAATCTCTGATGCAAGCAAGCTGCTAGATTTCAAATCATGTCAAGTCTTCCTGTGTTAGCGTTTTCAGCCTGGTTAATAATGTAGTTACCTATCCTCGTTCATTTATGCATGCTAACATTACCTATCCAGATTCGAAAAAAAAGTGATATCTGAAATAATTACCACTTCCAAGTGGTCAATCTTTTTTTGTTGTTTTCAGCCTCTGTTCAGAGCTTCATCAGTAATCAAGGGTTAATTTCACACCTCAGTGGATTGCCTGCCTTAATCTCTATTCAGTGTAATTAAATCTGTCCAATAAAGTGAGCTCTTTTCCTCTTTGTTCTCTCCCATCTCCTACTCTTTTTTTTATTGTTTTACACCCATCACATCTCATCGTCTGAACTACAGGCCATCCAGCCTCGCTTGACAGGCAGAATCTATCCCTAAAATTAAAACATTCCTGACCGAGATTGTAAGAGGGAACGAGAAGGAGGGAGGGATGGAGGGAGAGGGAGAGGGGGAGTTTGCTGAGCTTGAGCTTGGTGGGAGAGGAAAAGGAAAGGGAAGGGAAGCTGACACATTCAGTGTCTATTTTACTTTCTTTTTTTCTCATTTCAGCAGAACGGAATGTGAAGATTTGACCCTGTCAATCAGGCCTCTTGACAAGTTTAATCACGGTGTGCCCTCTGCAAAATCATGGCTAAATAGGAATGCAAATAATAGAGCGCTGGGGCCTCTTATAAATGGTAATCAAGAGGACTAATCAACTGACAGGTCCACAGATCTGGCGTGCTCAAGGAGTCACTCAAACTTTCTTTCTATTTTTCCTTTTAAGGAACATTAATATTAGGGAAAAAATTAGAACATTAACATGTCTCCCGGTCCTGTTGTTGTTTTTCAATGGCATGGATATATGTATGACTTTATTTATGACTGATTTTATGTTCCTCGCTATTTATTTATTATTTTTCCTCTGTGGTATATGAGACAAAAGGTTATATTTAAGCCTTGTAAAGGGTATTTTTCTTTTCAAGTTAGACCAGCCAGCGATTTCTGAACAATGTAAATGAGTCTTGCCAATCCACTCCTCTGTGATCTGCCACAAAAGTCAAGGGCTCCATGAAGACTTTGAAATGTTGATTCGGTTGAGTATAGTGACTTCCCTTTGCACCTTTAAAAATACAGCTGATCTAAGTTTTATGTGCGCTTGAAAGTTGTGAAGGTTGCCTCTCCCCAATTGTCAAAGATGTCAAAGCTAAATATGAAATTCCGTCTTGCCATGACTGCATCAAAAGTCAGGGCATTTTTCTTTTCAAGTCCATAAGATCAGAAAGACGGTTAAAAATCCCATATTTTGCCAGAAGTCTATTGGACTGAATCCATCACATCAAAAATCCTCCAAACAAATCAAGTAATCACTTAAAATCTCTTTTATTTGCACAACACAAGTTGAATTGGGATCCAAATCCAGACATAGTCTTTGTGAAATACTGCAGTTGCTTTATGTTTCTATATCTATAATTTCATTTATTTAGAAAACCTTACATTCACATGGGGTAAATTGGATTTGCCTCGCCATAATTATACATGATTTTAGATGGTTTGGTTTGTCACTGGGAATAAAAGGGGTTATATGGCACGTCAGCTGGATCTAACATTTTAAAGACTTACACTTCTCCGCTCGCTAATGATGGTTTACAGGCCAATTCTCTGGGGGCAGTCTGAGTGCTTCCAAGATATCACGTCTTCACAGGCAATCCACATAACTTAGTCTGGCAATGCCAAAGGGAGGTTTAAAGACAAGCCAAAAGCGTGAGTAAGAGATGTGTCAGAAAACGGCACCTTATATAAATCTGCAAACAAAAACATTACAAAATCAAATCCTCTTTCACCTTCTCCCTCCTGCCTGGGCTCATTTCTCTTAATTGCACAATTTAAACACTGATGGGAATTTTTGAGGCTTCACCGTAAATCTAATGATTTCTTCTTGCGCTATAAAATGCATCCACTGAGGCACATCCATAAGTCACATCGGCATGTCATATAACATGAATAAAAATAAAAAAATCTCATCACTGATATTCACCCTGTGTTAGATTATAGTTCAGTAACATTCAGCTGCCTACCTTACCTGCAGAGGAAGATCAACATCCAAACAATGGAGCAGCCAAGACCAGACATCATTAGGCTTCTTAACACCTCACAAGACACAGACAGACTGACATCCAGCCAATTTGGCCATGAGCTGAGATAGCTACTAGTAGTCTGCAACCTCACTATGGACTAATGATGGTCTAAGCCTGTCTTGGCCTCTCACAGGTCTGTTTGATCAGGTACAGTAGAAATCCAGTGTGACATGAAGTTCACTATTCATTCAGCAGTATTTACCTGCTTGAATCCCATCGTGAGTCTGACAGATGATCAACATAAGTGTTATTTAACTGAGGTATATACGATTGTCAGCCTGTCACTTGTCACTCTATGCACTAAAATTAAGAGAGGGAGAGATGGTCTGAAAGAGGAACAGATAAGTCTATAAACAAAGATGCACGCTCATCTTCAATATGCTGATTTTCCACAGAAGAAGACACAAATAACAATACAAGTGTGCTGTCATTAGGCATAACTATTTTGTCTATTTTGATTAAAAACAAATAGCGATCATTTGGCACCGAGCAGACCATCTACTCAGGACTGCAGACAGCTGGATGGATGGTATGAAGGCAAATATAAGCAGGAATGATGCACAGTATTTATAGCATCCAGATAACACTAGGTTGGAAATTGACAGGCCCACCTAATGATGCTCCTCAAAGTGGCATGGATGCAGACGAGTGGACCTCTTCAAATGGGAGGCCAATCCCTGCTGACACAGGGGATAATAGCCCAGCATTGAGCCCATTGTCTGGGCACCCCACACCATGGCATTTGGAACTGAGCTGCCCCTGTTCCTGTGGACAAATGATCTGCACTCTGCCAGGGAATGTCAGCCATCACGTCTCTCAGTCAGTCTGTTCACATGAGGGATGATGGCAGAGGCCACTTTCTCTTAACCCTATTGGTTTATGAATAATTAGCCCAGTAGCAACAAATTGGATCACTATTTTTAATGGTATCATACCATCATATCCACATCTATCTATCTATCTATCTATCTATCTATCTATCTATCTATCTATCTATCTATCTATCTATCTATCTATCTATCTATCTATCTATCTATCTATCTATCTATCTATCTATCTATCTATCTGGGGTGTAACACAACACTGCAATATGTATTTTATAAAACTGTGAATGTGTGTTCTGATTTATACTGAATGTTGTTAGAAACCATCCAGACTGCTTCATTTACTGTGTTCATATATATTTGTATAAGTTTAGCTGCTCACAAAAATCCATTGACCTACATGAATCAAATAATAAAATATTATTTGCATTTAAACAAAAACAAGGAAAAGAAAAAAGAAGTTTAAACTGAGGCAGTCGTGGTTGAGTTGAATTGGGCCATATGGCATGCTTTCTCTTTTAAAACAGGGGGGAGCCCCTGTAGCCGAGGGGTCAAAACAACAACCATAAAATGTCCTGTTTTCTCTACTATCTGTAATAAAGGCACGGGAACCAAAACATTTTTGGAGGCTGTGTATAGAATATATTTTGAAGAAAACCTAATGCCCCTGTATCACATTTTAATCATCACATTTAACTGGAACCACTATCTTAAGTGTTTATGTTGCCTCAACCTAACAAAGCACTGGACTTCAAGATCCTGCATTTTGAGCACATGCCATCCAACTCAACCAGCTGAAATAAAGCACCTCCTTTATTCGAAAAAAATGTTGTGCGTGAACATAATCCAGACAGCAATTACATTTCCATTCTGACAATAGAAAATCTGAAAAAGCTGTTTTGCATGCACTTTTGAGACGCTCTCTAACTTCATCTTCATTTTTACTGTCAAGTCACCAAAGTGGCAGGCTTCAGTCCAGGATCACGAGGTAAAGGTAACAGCTGTGCACCATCAGTCAAGCTTTATCCTGCCTCTGCCTAACAGATGAAAAGTTATTAGAGATTAACCTTGTCAAATATAATAGTTTAATGTATTTATACATCTGTGTAGCTTATAACCTATTTGTTTGTATTTTGCAAATCAGCAAAGTCATGCTGCATCGGCTAGGAGTGCTTCCTGTTCATGCTGTATAGACATTAACTACCTGGATTACTTGGATTGAAGAAAAAGTCTGAATCTGATGAGTTTGAGAAGAAATTGTGTGATCTATCTATCTATCTATCTATCTATCTATCTATCTATCTATCTATCTATCTGTCTGTCTGTCTGTCTGTCTGTCTATCTATCTATCTATCTATCTATCTATCTATCTATCTATCTATCTATCTATCTATCTATCTATCTCACCCTGAATCTGTGTTATAATTGCGAGTAAACAAAAGAAACTCTCTACAGTCATTATAAACCCACCCACAGCTGCCACTGGGACCTCCATTAAGCCCAGTGTTCCTGAGATGCTCTGGTCTTATCTGATTCATCAACAAGACGTTGGCTGGCATGATTTATCTATGCCACTTACTTGTTTTCATTTTGCCCGGGGGCTGCTGCCAGCATCAGGGGCTTCTTTTTACAATGTGACAGCTCCATCTCAAGAGAAAAGACTCCCCATGCAAAAACAGTGCATCAAAACAAATAAGGCCCGAGCCACTTAAGAGAAGTGGCTGCGTTCAGGACCCATTTTCACTACATGTCAACCAAATGATGCAACGGCACGCACAAATCTGCATTACTTCTGTGCTTATGCCTTTTGTCTGGAAATTCCATGTGTGAGCCTAAAAATAGGGGTTGAATACAAATGTGTTCTATTATGCATTTGTGTTGCTTTTTATTTAGAGTACAAACTTGACCCCAAAATTATGCATAATGATTTTTTTATTGATTATCTGTATTTTTGTTCTCTGCAGGATTCCATCAGCTTTGTGAAAATTCTCCACCTCCTAGTTTACATCTCCCTTTCCCCTTCTCGGCTCCCCAAATCTACAGGCAACGGGACGCTCTTGTACATTAAATAAGAACTGTCACCCTGGGCAACTTGCAGCAATGAAGCATTTATTCTGCCACACATTTCCTGGCACTTAGAATTATTTCCTTCATGCCTGATAACCAAATTACAATATGGCAGGTCTCCCCGGAGCCACAGGATTGTTAGTGCCAGCTCACAACATACTTTCAACTGATGTGGCATTTCATGTACAGCTGCCAATCAAAGCCAGCAGAAGGCAGAGATGTAAATGAGGGCGGGCCCGACGGTGTTCAATTACCGCTCTGAGCTCTGCATAATCCCCCTTCCCACTGACTGACTGACTGACAGCTCCACATTCCTCCTCATCCCCAGCTTTCTCCCCTAATTTCACTACCTAGGTTTTGCCTCATACTGGGACATGGAATCAGACATTGGAGGGAATATCTGTCATTTCCATTTCCATTTAGAATAGTGCAACAAAAAAAAAAGAAAAAGAAAAGTATTATCTGACATCTGAAGGACTGTAAAGGCAGGTTGTGTGTATTGAGAAAATAAATCATTGCTTACAACATATTCTCTACAATTTGTGACCCAAAGCTCAAAGCTAAACAAAGTCTTCTATAGGCTATGTCAGTGTCTTTTCCTCTGTTGAATATAATTTTCTCTTTCCCATTACAAAAGAATGGGAATTTCAACAGCTGAGTGGGCCGAGAGATACTCTTAGCTGCCTACTCAGCATCAACCTTTGGTAAATACTCAGATTAAGAAGATCCATGAATAGTGCTGGTATCTTTTGCTCTTTCTGTCATAAAGACGCCTTTAGATTCCTCTTAATCCCTGTGTTAAAGGTGCGCCAGCCGAATGGCTTAAGCAATGTTCTGCTTGTGACTGAGAAATGATGCCATTAGACCTGCAGGATTCAAAATGCTATGTTTTGTACAGAGTGTTTTAATACCACAATGTATCATCGGACGTAATTCTATATAGCTCGCCTGGCTTCATTTAATTTTAAAATATCAAATTGTTTTTCTCCACAGTCACCTGATTTTGTCTGCCATCGTCTTCGTCATTTTCCTCTCTCGTCTGTCTAAAACTGGCACTTTTGTTGCATTCCACGAGGTTGATAAATCAATCCATCAAAAAATTCTTTGCGGTGAAACTCAATCAAGAAAGGTCATGTCGGCGGGAAAAGAACAGATTAAATTAGCATTGAATTAGACATGGAAAGTGAGCTCTGTCAAAACCATCACTGTGCTCAGCACAATTAGAATATGTTAATTATGCATTTCATTAAGGGGCCTCAGCGCTCTTTGAATGTGAGATGAAATGTCACTGGTGTAGGCAGCCGAAAAATGGAAGATTGCCAGGCACAACTTTCTTTGTGCAATGTGTGACACCTTCATTAACATCAGGGATTGCTAGTCTGATTAGACTTTTTGTATTAGTTTAAGCCTTTAGGCTTTCAAATGCTATGCCTTTTTTCTCCGTTTTGATGTGGCAGCTAAGACCCTTCTCCATTTCCAAGCAGATATTGTCTGTGGTTCAATTCTTTGTTTAAATTCTCCAACATAATGCCATGACATTGGACGTAACATCTCATTGTCTTTGTGTAGATGACGGCATTTACTGTGTCTTTGTTTCACATAATCTTGGGTCACTTTCAGCAATGCGAGACTTGAAGAGGCAAATTCCCACACAGTGTGCTCACATTCAGGATGTTCAGGGGGGCTCTTTGTGTTTGTGCACATGTTGACTTTAACTGTGGATAGTTATTGTATTCAGTTTTAGCTGTGGAACATTAGCACTGATCCACCTAGATAGATAGATAGATAGATAGATAGATAGATAGATAGATAGATAGATAGATAGATAGATAGATAGATAGATAGATAGATAGATAGATAGATAGATAGATAGATAGATAGATAGATAGATAGATAGATATGGTGAGTACTTACTGTTCCATATGTGTATGGCTCTTCATCATAGTAGAGAAACTGGAGGACAGACTTATTTCTCTGCACCAGTGATTAACTTCTGAGTGAACTCGGGAATATCCCCCACACGGTGTAATGGTTGACAGGTCATCATATTGTATTCTGTGGCAATCACACAGAGAACAGATGATAGGTAAGTGAAAGTTGGACCGCAGCAGCAGCTTACATTACAGATAAGCCAACTTTTAAAACTTCATTAAAACAAAATGAAAGCACTTCCCGGCACACTTAAATTAAATCGAAATGCTTTGGGAAGAGATGATGAAAGCTAGAAGTGGGAGCTGTCTGACAATTTCAGCGCTCACATACTTTCATGACATAAGATGATTCTTGTGTGCTGAAAGTGAATCGTAGGAATGATTGTCTCTGGAAGACCCCATCTCACAGATGTAATATAGATGTCTTGAATGAGTGACTACCTGCTGGTATGTCTTTGTGCCCATAACTTAGAATATACAGTACCTGAAGAATACAGCTCCCACCTCAGTAGCTACACCACAAGATTGTCTTCTTATGCCAACCACAAGAGGGTTAAGAGGTGAGACTGAAGCTGGGGATCAATTTCTTTATGTCTTTATGGTTTGGAACAGCCATAAATGTAAAATCAATCACTGCTTGCATTATATTTTAATAACAACATTTCTTTCTTTTTATCAAAGGCCTTTAACACATACAGCATCTTCTGCAGAGCCCTTTATCTTTGCCTGAAAGGATGTATTACAGTGCGTGACAGTTCATATTTTCTGTGGCTACTTTTCACTTTATCCACCTCGCACGGTCAGCATTAAGTTCCACATGAGAGATGGTTCAGAAACATCCACAAGGATGAGGGTCCTGTAAACGATGAAGTCGGATCATTCACTGTCTCAGCTACGTTTGAGGTTTTGTTTATGGGGATGCTGTGGTTGCACTGAAGCCTCTGACATGTGCAGGACTGACGGCTCAGGTGGGAGGAATTCTGTATCTTCACAACTTTGCCACAGGTGTGTCATTTGCCTTTCTTGTTTCTCTGTCAAGCGTTTGTCACATTAAAACCTCAGCAGCTTTGACAGTTGCACTCCTAAGAGAAGTGGAGTAATTAAAATGTATCAATCACTTGTTTTAGCACTATTTTTCCCTCCATTTGATCTGATATGGACAGCAATAACAAAACGAACAATGAAGGCGTCATGTTAGAAAATAATCTACTTACAGGTCCAGCACTGCAGGGAAGCACTCGATCAAAAGTGAAAAATGGAAGTCTGTGTCCAAGGCCTAAATGTATTCCATGGCCGGAGAATGAACTTGCTGCCCATGTGACACATGATTTACACAGGAAAAGGCCTGTGACTCTCTACAATGATAGATCTACGCCTAAGTCTGCCTGGGCTCACTCTATGACATATAATCCTTCTCTTTTAAGTTGCAAGATAGAGATAGATAACAAAATGCTGTATTGATTTCCCTGTCTGCACAGTGGCTGGGTTTTTAAGACTGCACATGTCTGAATGTTGACCACAGTGACAACTGCCTCTGCAGCTCATACTATCACTGTTGCTTACATTTGCATCATTAGATCTCTGATATTCAATACATGTTCTGCATAAAAATAACAACACTGTAAGATATCTGATGCCTTTTTTTTTACAGAACTATTTAACCGTAGACATTTGCAATGTTTTCTGTATGTTACAGCAAGAGTATGCAAGATGTATATCTAATTTCAGTGTCATTTTGTTTTCGACTGATCACGGAGCTGCCACTACTGTAGCTGCTATTCACGCTTGGAGAGGTAGCTTTTTCATAAATTTAGAAGCTGTTATGACTTTGTGGCATTAGTTCACACATTTGGCTGGAGAGGAGGCATATTTCAAATATACAGACGATTGAGAATATTCTGAAAATGGGTCATTTGTTATGATGAAGTTAAGAGATAAAGTAAGGCTTGTGGGTTACGACATGTAACATTTCCGCATGCCATCAACAAGCTTGAAAGTGTCCTTAATGGCAATGAAAAGATCCAATCACACCTTGCAAAATATACACTGCAGCCATAAACGTGTGTCAGAAATGTGTCCCATTGATATTTTGGGCATTTACTAGTTAATTAATGATTAATTGCAGCTCAATTCATCAAAAGATAGACTAAACAAATGACTGTTAAAATTGCACTGCATGCCTAATCAACAATATTTCATACCATAATATCAACATTACAAATATTATATAACAAAGTTATTTAATGTTTATGTACAATATCATTAAGTAACCTAAATGTCATGATTTTTGTGTAAAATTTTAATTTTAAAAAATTGCTGTAATAAATAAAGTGATGGAAAAATAAATTTTTCATCGGAAATACATGGGGTAGAAGTAAAAAGCAGCATTTAGTGGAAATGCTAAGTAAGTCAAAATTGTACTTAAGTAAAGTACTTGACTTACATAACATTAATTACATTACACCACTGTTACTAGATAATTTTAAAAGTTCTTGCAGTGCAAATAATCTCTAGGTATTCCTAAATGCAAATGTTTTACTCCTTTATTTACTTAGGTACTGTACCCTGCATATGTACAGGATATTTAACATTTAGTTTTTCATTCTGCAATTAAGTGTGAACCTATTGTGACATCATCCATTGGTTTGTGGAGTACTGTTAAAACCTTGAGTTTGGCATTATGGCCAAATCATTGGCTGCACGGTTTCGATTCTTCCATAACGTGAAACAATGTCAGCTCGATATACTTTTTATATATACAACTCTATATGGCTTTATTTCTGCAGCCCATGGTGCTGCCCCCTGCTGGCCATTAGAAAAAAATCAGGTTTAAGACACTTCTACGTTGGCTTCACGCCACAGACCCAAAAGCTCAGTCCACCAGTGATATCCTGTCAATGGCTGTAATCTAAAGCGTTACAAATACAAGAAAAATTATTGTTTTGCAAATGTTTTTTGTGAATACGTTCAACATTTTGTCAGGCCTCAGACGTGTTTTGGTGAGAAATACATAATTTTTGTTTGTTTACAAGAAAATTCCACAGGGCATCTTTAATTTCATGGTCATGATATCCACAAAAACATTATATGGACAGTTTTTGGCTTTGAATTGCCAATAAAGTGATTTAAAAAATGACAGCAAATCCCAGTGGAGCAGAGCAGCATCAACTATACACTGACTTCTCTCGCTGTGCTCTGCCATTTTTGCCTCCAATTTTTTTAACTTCTCAGACTGGTGGGAACTCACTGTATCTTGAGGATAATTTATATTTAAGTAACAAGAATTTCATTTTCTGAGAGTACCTGGACCTCGTGGTAATTCTGCCTTATATCGTCAAAACATTATGTGTCCGATTGATGGGAGATTTACTGCCAGAACCCTGTGTTTTCTCAGTCTGAAACTGTGTCCTCGTCTGGAGCTGGAAAAGTGAGTTGCAGCAGGATGTCATGTCACATTAACACAACCTGATTACCATTCCACGTTTAATTGGAGTTATATCACAAAAAACAAAACATGTCTAACCATATTCAAGCTCTTATGGGTCATTAGACAGCATTCAGTTGTTTTGGGTGGGTGGTGAGGGGTGGGTTTTTTTGTTGTTTTATTTTGCTAGAGGCCCATGGACCCAGGCTGTGTTTACAGACTGAGAGAAATAGCTTAAATCTGCTGGCGTCAATGCTGATTCATGTCAAATTGAGTGACAGGTGACCCGAGAGCCGGCAGCCAGACAGTGAGACGGATTACAAGTGAGCAAAACGCCAACAACCTCTGGCCTGCTGTGGGGCAACAGATGACAGCAGAGGAGGGCAAGAGGTGGAGAGCTCTGTACTCAACCCCCCCATCCCTCCATCCATCCATCAACCCATCCCCCTCCTGACCACCATCCACTCAGGCTGACTGATAGACAAGGGAAAATGAGAACATTCAGTTGTTAAAATAATACAGCTCTGTCAGGTATTATGTAACAGGTTCAGTGTTAGTTTTTAAGTGCTGGTACCATAACATTGCATGTGTTTAGGATTAGGATCCAAATGAACGCGATGAGTGATATTTGTTATGGTACATGTGCAAAGCAGCAGATTGTGAAAATGCTTGTCAATCAAAAAGGTCATTGTTATGTGGTAGTAGCAGCTGTAATTACATTCTAGCCCAATACATGTGAGGAATAAGTGTTTCTGGCTTTAGGGTCGACACGGCTGCAAGTGAGGAAGTGATCTAATAATAGGTAGGTGTGAACAGTAGAGAGCAAAGGAAAATGCTTCAGCTGGTCTACAAATTTATAGTGGCAAAAAAGAAAGCATTCTTGTGCCCTTGTTGACTGCTGGCTACAACAGAGCCAACAAACCCTGAATTCTCCTGACAGTATCGGAGGGGTCCAAATCCAATCCTATCCAATTCTGGTTGTTAGTTTACAGCGAGGACGACCTTGCACAGTGCTGACAGTCAAATTCTTTCCAGGCTCTTTCCGTGGGTTTTATATATCTTATATCTCACTGTGCTATGATGTTAACAAAGAGTATTAAAATGTTTGCAGCTGGTTGTTCATGAAACAAAACGATTCAAAACTTCCATATTCTATAATGTCTAAGAAAATCCACCCCTCTGAAAATGTATTGGTTATACAAAGTAATAGTTATCATGTTGTCCCCAAAATGTCCCCATCTGGACCAATCAGCAATAAATATGTCATTTTATTTTGAAACGTAATTTCCCCTCGGACCAATCAGTGTATTTCTAAATGCCAGACAGCAGTGGTGAGATGCATCATTTTCCAAGTTTTGTCAAAGTGAGATCAGTCACATCTGATGTTTTTTACTTGACACATAAATGAGCAAACAGATGTTGCAACGGTCCTCTTTGGGCTCATCTGTGTAATTCTGAAAATCTGAAGGCACAGCTGTGAGTTTCATCATTCTTCCAAGTTTCATCAGAATCCAACAAGTAAGTAAATGCTGTGGTGTCCCTCTAATGGGCCAATCACTTTAATGTTAACATGGCACTGCATTTTTTGCTTGAAAGACTGTTCCTTTTTTCTCTTTTGGGACTCTTCCGTCAATCTTCAACGTTAGCAGTATTTATTAAAGCTGCTAAACAAGTATTTTTATATTAACAGTCGATGAAATTACACCACATAATGTTAAAGCAATCACTCCATGTGAGAGTTGTCACCCAACTCTCAAATGCTCCTCAGCTCTATGGAGCATTTCAGCGACTGTAAGCTCACTGTTTTACTGCTCACAAATGTTTTGGTTCAATAGACCTTTTTTCCAGAGAGCCAACATGCACAATAGTAGCCTCCTGGCTCTGTTTAAGCTGATTGAAACGGAACCTCAAAATTTGTGTTTACCCTACTATTTCATGTCAAAATGGCTGTACGCTATCTACCTTGCATGTTTGGTTGGTGGAGACCTAAACAGAGCTAAAAGGGGAGTGAATATTGGATTTTCATTCATCAAGTGGGCAGGAACACGACTCCAAATGAATACTAATGTTGATTGTGAATGTTCGCCAACTTCTTTATAAGATAATAATATGTTGTTGTGTTTAAAGCATGTTTCTTCTGAACCCAAAAAGCCAAAGAATAAATTAGTTTTTAAAAACATTTTTTCAAGCATTTTATTAAATATCCCGGAGTCACTGCATCCTAAACTCAACCCCAAACGCCATTTTTCGAACAGAACATCCCTCGCTAGCATAGCAACCCTTGCTATTATTCAACATGCTAATGTTGGTGGTGGAACAAGTATGTTGTCTTTGCTAACAAATGAGAAAACTGTTACTGTTACAGTTACTGTTTGAGCTGTAGGGAAGTGTTAGTAACAGCAAATGTCTCCAATTATGCTCTACTTGCTGCCATCGGCAGCTATGCTAAAGCTCCTGACCTGGAATGTACCAATCATTATCACATGCACTTGATACCCGACTTATAGTGTGAAAATGAGACGAATTTTCACTGTGGCCAATGTCAAGCTGGAAATTACACCAACAATACATCTAGTGGGTGCCTGGCCCTACAGAAAGCTGTAGTCAATTGCTATCTTGTTTCTCTTTGGCACCGGCTGTTGAGTTCAGTTTATCTTTGAAGAACATTTAAAGCCCCCATGTCACACACACTGGCACTCTCTGGTATCAGAGCCTCACGAAAAATGGGTTTCTGTTGGCTAGAATTTGACAAAAAATGAGTTTGCTCCCAGCAATAAGTCTTTATGATTCTTACTAGGGATATAGTTCTTGAGAGGTGTGTGTCTTTGTTGTCCACACATCTTTCAGTGCAGGATGTATGGCAAGGAAGCTCAGTTACGCATTTCTGGACCACTTACATCTACACTTAATTGTAGTTTCTAGCCTTAACTATATAATTACTCGTATGCTGTGATCTGAATTATCTTAAAGGAGTGGTCTCCACTGATTTAGCATTGCAGTCCTATAACATTGCTAAACAGTAAAAAAAACAAAAAACAATAAAAAGCTACAAGATACAGCAGAACCAGAGAATATGTTGTTTATTGTTTCACATGTTCCTCCTTTTCAAAAACTGCTGCCTACATTACCCACAATGCAACTCAATCACTGACAGTTTGGTCAGAGATTTAGATGTGTTCTGCAAGTAGCGGATAGTAGCCTTGAGCAGCTAGCTTCAATGGGAGATGAGGGGCGGGCTACAGTGGTCTGGTAAACCCCACACCAACATGTAGTCGTCAGCTCCACCTGACGCTGACTCAAGTGACATCGCTTGAGGCAATTTATCAGATTTCACGGAGTTCCCTCTGGAGCCAAAAACAGCTTTTTACGGACCTGTACACAGACTTTGATGTGTAAAATTGGCGTTTACGCTTTAATGGGAACTGCATTCACAAATGTATATTTACAGTAAATTATTAAAAAGATCTGGTCACGCTGGAGTGGATGAAGGAATTGTCACATTTTTGCCTATTGAACAGGAAAAAAAAGGATTTTATTTCTGAAAAATTTTAGTTTTTAAAATTACTTTTATTCAGACCTTGACTTGGAAACAGAAAACTGCTTTAAATGTATATAAATGTATTTGTGTTAAGTTTTTAGCTATCCTATGTGGGTTTTTTCCTCCATTCTGTCCTTGGTTACAGTGTTTTTCTTAAATTCCAGTGATAACTCCCACAAAACTCCCTCCTAAAAATTCATATACACAATATTAAAGATATCAAACATGAATGTGGAAGTCCAACAACTGAATAATCCAGTGAGTCAAATGGACATCCGCTTTTCATCCCTCACGAGATCCAATATGTTCGAGCATGTTTCCAGATATAATCTCTATTTACAGCTCATCCATGGATTACTCAAAGCACAATCTTGTTACATGAGTTGCACATGTTCCTACCACCACATTAAAGCCTCCTAATAAGCGTAGGTGTCACCCCTATCTCTGGTGTCTGGCCATTTGCGTTTGCTTTGTCCAGAGATGCTTGGGAGGCACAAGCAGCCAGTCGGCAAGAATTAGAGCAGCATCCATGATTGTGCTGACGTCTGCAAGGGGCTAGGCTGGAGATTAAGCCCAATAAAAATGTGTGATTTGTTGCTTTCATATTTGGAAGATGTCAGCTTCAATTTGAGCTAGCACGGTGCCTTGAGGCGGGCTGGGTGACAAATATGAAGGATGCACTGATGAACTGCTGGCAATCAAGTGTTAACGTTAGTTCTCTCATCCACTATATGATGGCAATGAAAACCTCCACACATTGTTACACAGAGGTTTGGCCACAGCTAATGGTATCTGTTTTTTTTTAATATATCATAAATCAGCTTAAAAAACAGAAGGATTTATTTATTCATCTTTTGTTCGCTTGTTATGACTCAATTATTCATGTATGTTCCTGCTAAATGCTTCTCCCAAACATGCAGCACTGTAACAAATGTATAAGAAAAAGAAAGGGGGTGGGGATATTTTGGTTTTCAATGGTCACTGTCAGCTGCAGTAAATGTCTTTTCAGGAGATACTTTGTAAAGTATATAAAAATCCCATATTACACTGAATACAGCTCAATTTTACCCTATACAAGTGAGATGTTTTGACCCAGTGTTAGTGTTGTTTTTTTAAATATTGCTTTCATATTACCGTTGGATCATTTTCCCAAACTCACAAATGTATTATTAATCAATGAATCAATAACAAATAGTTATACGTAGGTTTAAAAAGTGCTAGAGCAGATTTAACACGTTTGCAAACAAATCATATTTTAGTTTGTAAAAATTACAAAACATCAATAATTTATAATAAATAACGTTAACACTGGGTCAGAACAAGCCCTTGTCTTGGGTGGTGTTCTACCAATGGGTAGTTAACCCATCATTGCACTGGTGCTATGCTGATTCTTCCTTTTTCACAGCAGCAGCTTTCAGGACATGAAATTGTAGGGTAAACACAGGTGTTACCAATGACGCTAATTAAGAGTCAGGGTGCTGCTATTGTGCCTTCACTGACTCTGCTAAACTGAATGAAACAGAACCCTAATTAGTATCATAAGTAACACTTGTGTTTACCCTAATACTTCATGCCAAAATGGCTGCCGTGAAATAGGTCTATTTTGACCCAGAGATTTTTAGTGTGAAATCAAAGCCTGGCTCACTCGTAAAACCTTGAAAGTTCTGAAATTAATCAATAATCCTTTTCAAAGCAAGGCATTAGTGAATATCTGTCATTATTAAGCAGTCATTACAAGTGAATATCTAAAAGACAGGAAAAAAAAGGGGGCGAAATAATTAAAAAGCCAAACGTGGAAAGAGTTAGGATTATCTGAACGTTATCGGGAGCGAGCATCGACTGACTGTTTAAGATTCTGGAAGTTTGAAAATACCTCATGCATTATAACTGAAGCACTACCCCGAGTTCCCTGAGTTTAATCCTTTTTGCAAGTGCTTCATCAACCTTCAGCTTTTTTGACAAGACAGAAGTTTCAGCATGTATGATTAATAAGATACAAATGTGCAACTGATATTTGATAAATGACTTTGGTTTCATATTCATGATGTACAATGAATATGCAGCACCAGGGGCTTAGGCCTACTTGATTGATCAAATGTATTCCATTCATCACTTATTTTTGCTTAATTAGCATATTTGAAGCAACACCATTAACAGTGGAGGACTATGGGCTATTTGGAAGATATGATGTATGTTGGAGAGCAGACATACATGCATTCCTCTTTGTCTGTTAGCGCTCATGTTCTCAGGAGACAGAATTCATCATAAAGCATATTTTACAGCTTATTATTTACAAAAAAAAAGAAGAGGTATGGCATTTATTTACATTGTTTTTCGCAGTTTCATGTTCCAAGTATTTGCTCCTCCACACTCTAAATATAATATCATGTCACTATATCTGCAATAATACAATGCAGGTAATAGGACAAATGTTCTGATATCTCTGTGAAAAGGAATGGAGAGATGTAATGCTCTTTCTGGGATATTTCTCAGAGGGATGTAATAACCTGAGGACTTTAGGGAGAATAAATGGGAGAAAAGGGAGTTAGGATGTGGGTCATTATAGCTATAAGTTCTAAAGCCCTTCATTAAACACATGAGCTAGTCATTACCCTGCTGCTGTGTGATGAACATTTTGAACCCTACTTCCCCCCTCCTCTGGTTTACAGGCCAGATGATGCAGAGAATCCATGCTTGTCTGGCACAGGGCGAAGCAAAGTCAGGCACAGTGTAAATGTTTTGTGTGTATCCAAGCAGGCAAATTCTGATGCACATTTGCCCTATTACAGCACATCAGCATCAGCGAGATGCACGCTAGTGCAAGCAAGGAGCGTACACTTATCATTATTTGATAGCATGTTTAATGACAGATTGACAAAGGATTTGTAGATGCGAGCTGGCGTCAATTTTGCTAAGGTCGGGTTTCACTGCGTCTGCAATGCAAGTGTACTTATGTGCATAATTAGATTTTTCAACTAAGCTATTAGAACTGTTTTAGAAAGTAACTCCAAGCTGGGAAAAAAGTGAGCACTTTTGATGTTGTAAGTTAGATGGTGAGACATTCCCAGAGCTTTAAGAAATTCTGACTTTGGTAATAATGATAATGAAAATAATAAATATGTGGGCAGTAGATTTCGACTGGCCTCACCACATTTTGAGTGATTTCTTTGAGAGTAAAGGTCTGAGACATGACTGTATCCATATACAATTTGTCTTATCATTTTTACTGAGAGGAACCGTACTGAAGGGGCATTTACAGCCAAGCTTCATCACTGTCATCTGCCCAGTGCTCTGGCTAATGTAAAGTTCTGCAACAAAAAAAATGTGTTTACTTTCTTTGTATAAACTGTGTGTGTCCATGTTTGAGCATGTTACTCTGCTTAATATCTATCATAATCAATCAGTTTAAAACCAAGATTGTATGCCTGTGTGTGTGTGTGTGTGTGTGTGTGTGTGTGTGTGTGTGTGTGTGTGTGTGTGGGGTGTGTGTGTAACTCCAGAACGCTGACTGGGTTTTGTAATTAGCCATGGCATGCCAGATATACGGTGTGATTAACTGTGTTAATATGCAAACATGCTAAATGAATTAATATAAAACATCAAAAGAATTATGGGTTTATTTCACTTAATTACCTGTGATGTGCTACCTGAAGTATATCCGTATTTAATAACTCAGGTATTCCTATTAGAGAGCATTATGTTTATTTGGGAAATGGGAGCAGCTGATATGTATTTTGATTTCCACCCATCACAGTTCATGCACCTTCAAGTGATTGCATGATAAGAACCATATTAACCTTGCAAAGTTTGCTTTAAATTTAGATTGCAGCCATATAGCATTTTGTGTACTAACAATAAATCCCACACTGACTTTGACTTATTAGAGCAAATTATGGTCAAAGACAACTAATTTCCTTCCTTGATTGCACTGATGATAGCATTTTTCTTTGGTTAGCTGTGAGTGAATCTAGGTTGTGCTGAATCCTCAAAATGTACTTGTAGCCTATATATGCACTGAATAATGGTTTGTATCTATATATAGGGGATTGTTGTGGAGAACATTGAGTCAAAATAAAATAAATTTTCAATAAAAATGAAAGATTCTGTGTTGCATTATGTCTCCTTTTGTTAGTAAAAAAGCAGAGTCTCATTTTAGATTTCAATTAATAAACACAACCGGTAATATTCTTTTTTTTTTATTACTGCAAAAGCATTCTGCTGCATCTTAAGAACAATGCTTGCTTCAATTTAGAATAAGTTGCTCCTCTAAAACATAATGGCCCTACAGACAAATCAGAGATCCATCGGCGGAGAAAGGCACTAAATAATTTATAGCTTTAATCTGCTCACTGAGGTGTGTGGTCTTTGACAGTAATTATAAATGCAGGGAGAAATTATAGCTGAATACTTTAACTGCATTAGGAGTCATCTGATGAACAACGTGATTGCCTGCTCATTTCCAACAATAGGGGGCAAGTTGGTGTCACAGCATTCAAATCACCACAGTGCCCATGTGCTTTTTCCCATTTAACATCAAATGTCAGTTGGCCGTTATAAAATAGAGATTTGATGGGTGGAGGTAATTGAGGACTTGATTGCTTGAAAAGAGATGAATTGCATAAAATGTTTATGAATTTAGAAGGCAATTATTTTTAATAGCCTTGAAATAATAGAGCTGGAGGAAATATGTTTAATTGTTATGATACCATCTTGCAGCAACAGCAGCAGCGTTCACAGGAAAGCAATAAAGTCTGACAAGAAGATCTATCTTTGAGTTGTATCTAAAAACCACAAGGTAAAAAAAGAGAATGCAGCTTTCTGTACAGTAGCAAGATGCTGTCCTTTGTCACACTGAGGTTCCTCATAGATTTAAAAACTAGCAATAGAAGAGAAAGATATTAGGAATTTAAATATGGGATTCACTTTATGGGTCCATAATTTTTTTATATTTTCGTGATCATTTTCTCAGAAGTTTGCTGGAAAGAACTATGTTATTTGGTATTAATTATAGAGAAAAATTTTAGATTTGAAAGGCTCAGTTTAAACCAAAGTAAATAATAATTTGTTATTTATGTATTATTGGCGCTCCATATATGTTGAATTGTGTGTTTGCCTGCAGACAAATATGACCTTGCTCTTATCAGAAAATATGAACATGAAAATTACATATTGAGTAGAATTAGTTTTATTATATGTATATTTATTGTGCACCATTTCATCAAAATCTCAATCATTTTAAAAAACAAACTCAAGCTGTTAACTTTGTATGCAAACAATTAGAGAGAAAAAAGAGATTTACAAGCTGTTATCAAATGTTAACTCTTTATTTGAATAAGTAAAAAAAGGTGCAGGTATCACAGGTGTCATCTGTCTTGCTGTTATCCTTGTTGCATGAAACGCACTGTTTTTTTTCTTCTAAAATATATTTACATGTGAAATATCCTAAGTATTTTTGAGTCATGTACAGAATCCGAGTCTAAACTGGTGATTAAACATTTATTAAAGTGCTTTTTTTCTCTTCTATCATTGCAACACAAAACATCTTTACATAGCAATACACTGTACAGGTCTGCATGTGTGTTATCATGTCTCGGGCTACCTGTTTTAACAGCTGCACGGTTATGCAGGTGTACTGTATCACAGAAGTCGTAAAGTACAATTAGTTCATTATTTTGTCTTTGAAATACAATTGAAACTTGACATATCATACAAATAAATAGTAGTCATAGCCAGGGCTATTGCATGCAAACATCAGCAATTATGTTTCTTCAAGCAGTAATACATTTCATTACTGGTGATGCATTTGAGCAGGGTGCAAAAGTATCTCTTAGTGTTTCCTTATACAATTTCTAACCAGTGTGTCTTTGCTGTACTCCATGAAATGTATTAAATGTCATAATGACGCACACTACACAACGCTAATTGAAAAATGGTTGAAATATCTGACCCGTGTATTAAAATAAAAAAGGAAAAGAAGTGAGAATAATATGAAAAAAACTACTCCTTGTCCATTTCCACATATTGTGAATGGTTGTCAGGGGATTTGCTGTGAGTTTTACTCAAATGGAGTTTGACTGCGTGATTACTCGCAAATGTCCGACAGCAAAGCTTACATCTGAACTTTGCGTCAATGTCCTCCTCCGTGACTAGAGCCTCTGTGGCTCTGACACTGAGGGCCTTCGACAGTTCTGGCTCCTCTACCTTCGTGTGGTGCTCTACCGGCATTTTGCACATGTCTTTAATTTGGAACCCGAGATGGGATTCCAGGTGGGAAATGAATGCGGGCGGTGACCTAAACTGTGAAGCGCAGTCATTGCAGTAAAACACCGGGTGGCCCGTGTCCATGTTCTTCAGAAATTTGGTCCCTCCAGTTTTCCGCAGTTGGTATTTTACATTTGCTAACCAATGGCTTATGGTGGTCATGGACAATCCAGTGAACTTGGAGATGTGCATCCGTTCCTGAGGGCCGAGATCTGAGAGTAAGTATTTCCCCTCAGAGGTCTGGAAGAGGCTGGAGGCAAACTGAGCTTGCAGGATGAGAAGATGGCGAGGATTCCAGTTTGACTGTCTACCTTTACGCTTGTGGACGGAGTACACCTCGGCAGACACGTCCTCAAAGCGCCTGACATCTGATTCCAGTTTCATAGTTGGGATCCTTGATGGTACGGAGGGTTTTGGCGTTGTGGCTTTTGGAAGAACTTTAACCATATCTGCAATGTCAGACAGAGCATATTTCTGTGTCATCGGGGTGGAAGGATGTAATAGCGAGGAACTTTGCTTGCTGTGTTTAGATTTTGTCAGGTCTATTGGTTGGTCATCACTAACAAAGAGAAAGGTGTTATCAGGTCTATTTCTTATAGCATTTCCAAGCATTAAAGCCGGTTTCTCACTGCTTCGGTTAATGTCAGCAAAAATAGACTTGGTGTGAGCAGATAGTTTATCTGCTCTTGAGTTATTGGGCTTATTTGCTTTGCCCAGATGATTGTTCAGAACTGACTGCAGTGCACTAAGAGGGTTTATGCCAAGTATAGCGGGAGTGTCACTGAGAGGCTCTGAAGTAGTGCTGCGTCCATTGCTGGCAGAGGGGCTCGGTGTCTTGCCTCTGTCAGAGAAATCTGGGCTCAACTTCCCTTTGATCGCTTCACTCCCTTCATTCACACAGTCTGCATCAAGCTTTGAAGAGGAAGAGGAATCATCCTGACAATCGCTGTCATCATTCTCCACCAGATCAAACTTAATATTCTGACTTTCTTTACCATCGCTAATGCCAACCTTTTCTTTTTTGATGTCCACATTTTGATGCTGTCCCTGGGGAGCCTCAACTCCCACAGCACCGTGGTATAACTTCCCCTTTGGGGCAATTGGTCTCAGCTTGTGGTTAAATGTCTGCTTCAGCTGAGTAGGGGGAGATGCAGAGAGAGGGGCGCTTTTGATGATGCCGGAGAGCTGATAGGCAGCATGAATGCTTGGATAGGCACTCCAGCTTGGTGTCCCTGTTTGAGCTTTATTGATGGCAGAGGCCACTGTGTTGGCTAAAGATTTAAGAATGTCCCCTCCTCCTCCTGAGTCCTGTTCAAGATCCTCCTCACGGAGATAAGGGTACTTAAAAGCCCCATTGCCTGCCTTTTGATCCTCACTCTCTTGCTTGTCATCTTTAGCTTCAGTTTCTTCCATTTTGTCTGATGTACCTTCCCCCTGGCTATCCTTCTCAATGCTCCCAGGAGAAGGATTTTTTGGAGACAACTTTTCTCCCTCAGTGTCACTGGCAACAGGCTCAGCTAAAACCTGGATCTTCTCTATGGCCAGGGGGTCAAGCGCTAACTGTTTACCCTTTTTAGAGGCTGAGTTTGTGACTTTGATGAAGTGTCCAGTAACCATCATATGTGTGGTGAGTTGCTGAAGGGTGTCATGGGAGCTTCCGCACTCCATGCACTTAAGAATTTGAGACTTGCATGTCTCAAACTGCCAAGTGTAACTCGCTCCGTTCTGATAACCATAGCGATTATTGTTAGCATTTGAAATGGTGGCAGCCCGCTGTGCCTCAGTGTAGCCAGACACACCAGTCGTAGAGTCAGGGGAGCAAGGTCTCACTGTTTCAAAGGCCCGTTTCCTTGACGGTGGCAACAATTTGGGTGTGATGACTGGGATCGGCTCTTTTAAAGGCACTTTTTGGTAATGTTTAGTTTTAATCATATGGACGCTCAAATCCTGGAGTGAGTCAAAAGAGTGGCCACAGAACATACACTTCAAAACTTTTTGTGCATCCTCCTTTCCCTCCATATCGTGCAAATTTCGTTTTCTAGATTTAGAGGACGAACCAGAGGAATTACTCTGTTTGCCGTGGTTGTTGTCCTGGTAGTGTCCACTCTTGTTCATGTGGACCGTCAGCTCCACAAGAGTGTCATAAGCTGCGCTACAATCCTTACAGCGAAATCGGCTGGCTCCTGTGAACACTGAGCCACAGGGTTTGGTGGTTTGCCTGTACAGGTGGACAGAGCTAAAGAGGTTAGGTTTGGATGCAGGCTTTGGGGAAAGTGTCTGCTGCAAGGTCTTAGACAGCGCATCCTGGTGCCAGTCAAACTCACTCTTGGTGCTTCCGTTGGTGCTGTCACAGTTGGCTTTGCTGGTGTTTTTTCCCATTTTCAAGTCCATTCCTATCCCTGTCCAGTAAGAGTCAGACAGAAAGTTTGCATAGGCTGCCCTCATTTTCTCCAAGCTGCCGCCTGTCTCCTCTTTATGTTTGGAGCTGCGACTTTCGTCATCTCTCTGGCTCTCAGGTGGCGAGGAGGTTTTGAAGTCTGAGAGTCTGTCACTGCTGTCGCTAAGGCGTGACTCCAACTCTGCCTCTTGATTGGAAAGGACACTAATGGGAGAGTTCTGGTTGCTATAAGTGTTAGTGCTCTTGTTATCTAGTTCTCTGTCCTCAGACACTTTTGGGCTGGTCTTCTCTGAGCATTCCTCTTCAGTTTGAGTGTCGTTCTCTCCATCTTCCTCAGTGATGGAATCCTGAAGAACAGTGTCGTCATCGGGCATGTACACTAGAAAAAGAAGAGACATCAAAATTAATGACATTAAAACACACTGTGTAACAGCAGGTTTATGAATGTGTCCTTTAATTTTTAAGGTACAATATTTAGACGACCCACATACGGCATTAAGTATACATTTTAAACCCTAACTCTAACACTAAGTCACAGAAGCCATTTAAGACAACATAATGGTGGCTGTTTTGTGCCTTGGGAGGTTGGAGAGTGTAGCTGGACATAATGTCTTTACTAACAGACTGCTTCTGGTGTAACAGCACCATGTGATTCACGACAGGCCATTGACTTAGTGCTGTGTCCAAGGTTTTTCTGGCCTCAAGTTGAGATGTTTACAACAATCATTGGCCACTGAGTGACAAAAGGAAATTGATTCTTCTGGAGCCCGTTAAGTGTTATTGTAAATGACCTATTCCATAGTGATTATGGATGCCTCAAAACTGCAATGAAAGTGTAAGCCTTCTGTTCTTGAATACCTCCTGAAGCCACATGTGAGGAACGGCTTAACACTGACTCAGACATTTTAATGTCCTGCATTGCTCTAACAATCAATTAAAAGGCTTGACTGCAAAATATGAGAAAGAATTACTTGGGAAGACATTCAGCAAAATAAAAGTATGTTGCAAATGTGAATACTGATGCTTATGAAGATGTTGATCATGCTGGTGGAAAAACTGATTCAATTATCAGTGTTAAAACTAGACAATTTCAAAAAATTACTGGCAATCTGTCAAGTCATTATATTTTCCCTGACAGTCTCATAAACAGCAATTACTTCTTTCATTATTCACCTGTTCATTCTCCCAACTCATAGAGCACAAACATTATTGCTTCAATTAACAGATAATTAAACAACAGTATTTCTAATTGACATATTTCCCATCATCCAATTAGTGGAAACTCTGACTCAGCATGGCGGGTTCTCATGTGGCTGCAGGGTCTGCTCGACATAATATGAGCACAGCTACAGAAGATTAAAGTGTCCTTTCTGACAATAACTATTTCAGATTATTTAAAATCTAACCATCCGACAACCCACGCGACAATATCACAACCAATGTTTGCATATCTTTTGAAGACATCCTGCAATAAATGCAGTTTGTCAGTGTTGTCACATATCTGAGATATTTTCCGCCTCATACTCATGCTGGAAAATGTGCATTTTGGGAGAGACGTGGCAGATGTGCTCTGAGTTAAATATGAATAGGACATAACAGCCCTGTCCAGGCACTTATGCATTTCACATGGTTAATATTCTTTTCTGAATAGAGGGCACTCCATGTGGGGATGGATGAAGCTGAGCACTCAGGAGTCCCACACTGGGCAGCCCATAGAATGTCTTCCCTTCTTTGCCTTCTGAAAATAAGACTTTTTTTTATCAATATTTCACAAGTGCCTCAAGAGAAACCCTGGAGGTGAATTGCCTGCCAGCTAATGGATAGAGATGGAGATGGGATTCGGACTTTCAAAACAAACATGGAGAATGGGGCCTCGTGGACAAGAGCCTGCACACACACTCACACCCAAGAGCCCCAATGTGCTGTGACCTTGATCCACCGCAAGAGAGATGTTTTGATTGGCCAACGGAGAACTGTGATGGCCTCCAAAACACCCTTGATGCTAAGGGAGAGAGTTGTCAAGAGCACAGAGGTATGTTTTATTTATAGTCTTATATATAGTATTCACAGTGAAGGAGAACACCAATGGCTATGACAAGCTCCCAGTTGATGTCCTCTCTCTTCAAAGCCGTCACTAAAACTGAAAGACTGGAAAGAACGTACACCAAAGTGGAGAGATGAGCATTTTTCCAGTTCAGTGATGGTTTAATAGAAGTGGTTCATTCCTAGTATAAACCATCATGTAAAAGCTATTTCCTGCATATTTTATGTAGCTTAAAATTCACCAATACATGCAGTTCAGTTCCACCTACACTGTTTGTAAGATAAACGTGCATTTTACAAAGAAAGGCTAAGTACTGTTTTCCTGGAAATAACCACTTACATGTAGTTATATCAGTTTTAATGTGCATGTTTGTGTCTTATCGTCGTATTTGAGGATGAAATTGACAGAGATTAACAGCTGCCCTTCCTGCTGTTCTATGCCTTTCTATCAGATGCCCTAAGTAGCAGACATCCAGAGGCACCAATTAACCTTCTGGCAGGGATCACTCCAAGATACCCACATGTCTAACTCTGCTTCTTATACCATTTGTAACTGTGCTTTGCCAGCTCTTGGTCTACCACAGTACTGCTGCCATGCCAAGCTGCATTACTCTTTAATACAAGATCATATTCAAGGACAAAGCCACAGCAACAGACAAAAGGTCATTACACTGTATAATGACAAACAAGTTTGTCAAGAATATAGAACTGCCGAGATGCTTCATAAAACATCATTGTTCAAAGTATAAGAATTGGTGTGTCATTGTGTAAACTAAAAGTGAAGAGCAGCAGGCACATTCTCAAGCACTTTTTTTTCACAATTTAGAAAGAAATAGGAAATGCCTTCTTTGAAAATGTTGTCTCGGAGGCCAAGCAAGGCAACTCCCAGTCTAACTAGTCTTACAAAACAAGAGGCTGGCATGCCTTGTCTGAGATTTAGCATGTCATAAACTGCTGTAAAGCCTCCAATCTGTGTCACTACAAATTTATATCTTCAGACAGAGATATGCAAAGGTCAAAAAACCTGAGGTGTCCATCATAAATCAGGCAGTTGAAGTGTTTATAACCTTTATCCGTTAGAACAGACTCTTGGCATAGCAAGGCCTGGATTTACAGAAGCAGCAGCCTGTTTCTGAGCCAAAAGGCTTTTTTCCCTACATCTAGAGAAACCAGCTAACTGCATAGGAAATAGTAGATTACATTTACTGCTACATTCATGGCAGCCTGCTGTCCAACTGGATTGCTGCTAAAGGCTTACATGACAATATTTTTTACAACTCAACTTTAAGCATTAGTATCTTCATAGCACACAATCCCTTCTCCCCTGTGTAAGTGAGTCTATTCAAAATGTGTCAATCATTTTAGAAATGTGTGTGCCATCCGTAAAAGGGCATTCTGTTTCCAATGTTAGCATGCCAGTAGAAACTTTTGTAAATTTGAGAACATCAACATTTATCCCCTGGAAGGTCAACATTTCCTTCATTAATCTGACAAGCCTCAGAGAGTTAGCAGCCTGAGGAGCTTAGCTAATGGACAGCTGCAATACCCAGCGCAGGACTTTGTGAGTATCCGAGGTAACACTATCTTCAGAGAAGATTGGGTAATTCATAGGTGCCAGTGACAGGTCTGCACGTCTGTGCCACTTTCCCCAGCGCTCTCTGGTTGTCTCAAGCTACAGTTTTTGCTGCTCGCAAATCAATATCTCTTTTTACTTCTCATTGATTGCCTAGTGGTGGGACCAACCTAAGCAGGACTGTTATGACATTTCTAGATTTCCCCCTGTCCTTGGAACAATCAATTACACGCGCATGGCAATCAAAACCTCTTTGCAAAATGAACCTGCTCCATGACATTTTCATCTCCCGGATTTATGCCATGTAGTGAAAAAAAAGGAGGAAAAAAAAGAGAGGCCTGCTGGATAGGCAGAGAACACGCTAACAACGCAGGTCAGGATCACTGAACAATCTCCAGGCTGTCTCAGTAACTATCATCTGCTTCTCCTTCCTGTTTTCACTCACATGTAAGCAATGTGCCCAATTAATTGTGTGTGTACATTTAAAAACACTTAGTCACCGCGCTCATCTGTTGTTATAAATAGGTGTGAAATGTCAGTCAAAAAGTACTCGGTGTACAAAACATAATTCCGAAGTTGTGAAGCTCTTTTGTGCCTGGAAACAGGGTGTTGTGTTTATGAAAAAAAAAACAATCACCATTATGTGATTTCTTCAGTGAGCTATCATTAGAATGAGACACACATGTCACAAGGTTTAATATTTGACAGTGATATCTGACTAACTCAGTGAGCAGTGCACGTCAAGATCAAATAGATACATTGTCAGACATCCTGATGATAGTCTTGATGACACATCTGAAGTTAAGTCTGAACTGAATCACATGAGAAATGGCGAAGAGCTAATTCTGAGCCCCGGAGCCATCTGTAAAGATCTGTAAACACCTCTCTCTTCATTGTTCCCTGTCAGGAAACAGTCTCCCCGAGCCCAAGGACACCGCAGAGTAAAGAGAGAACAATCACATACAGGCTGCTCCCTTTGACAAAATTTATCTGGAGGTTAATTGACATCACAGAATAAAATAGTATTTGACTTGCTTTTAAATAGGAATGTGTCATTATTTCCCATCTGACCCATTATTTTATTTCACCCATTTTAAATGACTCCAATAACGCCCTTAACTGACTTTAAAACTGTGCAGACACACCGCACTGAGTCTGTATCATGTTGTATTTAGTATTAAATGGTTATTAATATAATTGTGGTACACACTCTGGTAAAAAGTAAAAAGGACAATTCATAGATTAGACAATGAAAAGCAGGTTAAAAAGCAGCCATGAACCTCCACAAAGTGGTTTTGTTGGATCTTTCTGAGGCTTTGACTACAAAACCATGAGACGGAAACACTCATGTTAATTTTTGTATGCATGAAGGAGATGTTACTTAAAGCGCATTACTTACTTCACTAAACACAAGCTATTCATGCAGATAAATGCCTTGCTTTCATACACCCTCAACTTTAATATTTAATAGTCTAATATAATCAAATAAAAACTTGCAGCTCAAAAAAGACATGGACAACTTGAGGACAGATTGTGAACACAGCAAACGGCACAATGTGTTCAGATGGACCCAGAGCCAGATTAATATGATAGGATCGCAAATATGACACCATATCCTGCCATCTGGCTGTTCATTTGGGCAAAAATGATCACAATAATTATGGCAATTAATCAAAAATGTTTTCACAACCAACATTCTGTTAACTAAAAACACAGAGAACTTTGGAATGCACAACCAACACACTAAAAATCACAAAAAAATATCCGAAGGCAGTCGGTCTGAGCTGCACAGCCTTTCAGCGTGTTTAGTTTGAGTTACTGGGGTATTTTTTATGTAACGATACAAATGTGGGAATATCTAAAAGTCAGGGCTTGCATTTTGCACGGATGCTAATCATTACATTTACTGAGCCACATCAGATTGCCCTGCCTGAAGCTCCAGGAGCCCCTTCCCCTCCGTGATGTCACTGAGCGATGCTGCTCCTTTTGATGCCTACTAGAAGCTTCTGCTCCGAGACGCATCAGTCGGCCCGCTGCCTAATTGGAAGTGAGCGGTGGGAGAGCATTGCAATCTGCACTCCAGCACCTAAGTCATCACTTTGAACGTGCCAGAGCCGCCGCATCACATGCAGTTGCCTGGTGTTGCATCTCACCAAAGGGTCCCCTATCAGCACCGGCAGAAAAAATTATACACACAACATTCCCATCCTGTCTCATAGACCTTTACCAGAGCAGCAGGACCAAGACAGGTGGTATTTGGGTACAATATATTATTATATACATGGACAGAACATTTTTTCAAAGGGTTGGTTCACCCAAAACTACTACTTTTGGTTTTATTTATCAAGATTTTTCAAATCTCCAGCTGTGCGTTTAGTCAAATACTGTTCTATATACTACTAAATACTGTACTTAAGTAAGACTTTACGTTACTTTACTTGAGTATTTCCATTTTATGGTACTTTACAGTACACTTTAACTGAACTACTTTTTAGTATTATACATTTTTACTGCATTTATTTGACGTTAGCACTTATTTTCCCATTCAGATTAATACAAAACAATGATGCATATGATTAAAGTACAACATATATGTTAATGGAGCAATAATATAATAACATAACACTGACAGGGGCCATTCTGCATAGTGAGTACATTTTTTTTTACATTTTTGATACTTTCAGTACATTTTGTTGCTCATACATCTTTTCTTTCAGTAAAAGAATTTAAATCATGACTTTTACCGACAACGGAGCACTTTTTAGGGTAGTATTGCCACAGTTTTAAGTAAAGGGTTTGAATACATCTTTTACCACTGCAAATCTGGAACCACCAAAACAAATTCCACTCCACTGAGGAAGCAGCAGATATGTCAAAACCAGGGCAAATAAACTCAAAACTATCTGCATGGCTGGGTGCCACTAGAGATAAGTGAGAAAATCATTTTTTTTGTAATTTGTGTGAACAAACCCTTTAAACTACTGGCCACTGAATAAGCTGTATTGCGCTGTTTTGTTTAAGCAGTTGAAAATGTACTGTACACAGCATGGCCGTCTCCTATTTGTCCTCTTCTGCTAACAAGGAAAGGTAAATATAAACAATTCGGCGAGCATATAGGATAACGTTACAACTGAAGAGGCTTAAAAGCCTCAGTGTATATTTGTCAGATTATAGATGATCTCTTCTGCCCTGACTGATACAAAGTTCCAGTTGGCGGAGCAGAAGCAGGGCAGCTTCAGCTCCACTGTATTTTCCACTAGCAGGAGGGGAGCAGCCTCGCGCCGCTCTGTCACTTGGTTTCTGAAGAGCCCGTGACACGGCTCTCCAGGAGCGACATGATGAGGTCTGATGGTTCCTTTCTGCAGAATAGCAGTTTACCCCTCATTCACCCTTATCAGAGAGTGAACCCATCATCTTACAGTGTGCCACTCAAACCGCTTCGCATATTGGAGCTGACCAGTCGAGCAAACAGGGCGGTACTAATAAAAGACCATCTTGCTTTGGTTCAAATTTCCCTGATTGAATGTCAGTCAGGAATGTTTGCGTGGCAGCAGGGAGGAAAGTGGGCCATCATTTAAAGGACCACTGCCTTGCACACATAAGGCCTTTGTTCTAGTTTTATGAGATACTGAGTGAAAGGTATGATGGCCCACACTCACCTAACGTGCTGTTTGTTTTTCATGCCCACTAGCCAAACCAAATAAAGAGCTTTTCAATTCCAAATCAATCACTGTCTGACGATGAACACTTGCTTCATCGTATGATTCCGTTTTATTTTGCATTTGCATTTATTTGAATCCAGGAATTAATTATCTTTAATATTAAATTGGTTGTTTATTTCCTCGGGATCTCATGTGTTATTTCATGATATAATATTAGTAAGTATCACAGAAAGTAGCCAGCGGCAACTCTCCTTCACTCTTTGCTCCACAGACTGCGTCCCATTTAGTTTTCCCCTGAGATCACTAGACGTATATACAGTCCCTGCATCATAAACTTTGCATGAACCCTAAACACTGGCCCTCCCAAACAACAACAGCCCTCCATCAAGGTCAGGGCTTGATGAATCTGATAGTGCAGCTGGAAGAGACTGTGTGTATTCTATTAAAACAATCTGCATTTCACTAACTCTTGCCGCCGCTCTGTCCCTGTATGGATCTTTCATTAGATTCTGGATGGGCTCCAGCCAAAGCTTTCCTTGTACAAGCAGTTTTATGCAGTTTTCAGCAAAGGGAGGCATTTTTTTACATTCCAAGTTCATTAATAGTAGATTGCCACTTTTTCCCTTCATTAAATACAATGAGGCTACAGAGTGAATTTGCAGCTGAAGCGTGGTACTGTCAGTTTCTAGTGGGACCAAAGGCTGCTTCATGGCAAGCATAAAGGGAGAGAAGCAAGCCCGCCAAACCTGGAGCTCTGTGGGACAAGACGAGCAACAGTAAGAGAGGCAGAAACGCTTCAAAACAGCCCCGCTCCCTCCTATTCAGATTCATTTTAATGGCAAATTTGTTGTCAAGTGTCCTCCACAAAATGATTAGGGCCCGCTGTTTTCTGAAAAGTGCAAACTTCTGGATTTGCCTGGTGCGCATTGTCACTTTGACAGCCCATTCTGAGAACAATGGCTGCCCAAATAGTGAAATGTGTTGGCACCAAATAGTTGAAAGTTTCCCCTCAAAACAGGCTTTCTGCTGTTTGTGGGTATTCTGCTGTGTTGATATCTAGATGTTGATTAGAATGAAAAAAGAAGCCAGTGAATTGGGCTCCCCAGAGCAGGCACATCAACCATTGTAAGAGATTGACAGTCACTCCATTGAGCCAATTATTTCTGTTCATAAGACCTGTTTCTATAAAAACTGGTTAAAGACTACAGTCATTGTTAGAGCGTCTGAATTAAACTGCTGGTAGAATTTACAGAACACCAACAGCATTTAATGGCAGCACTGCCCACTTAGTGTTGCTTTTACTACATGGAATAATTACAGACATAATATTGTTTCCATTAACTGTTAAAGTTGAAAACGGTAATTCTCAGAATGAATAATAAAAGAAACAATGTGGACATAGTCTAACCTAGGTACATGGGCTTCTATTGTTTGTTCATTTTTTGGCAAATTATCCTCAAATCACCTACAATAAAAGGGAACACAATAAAACCAGAAGCAGCACCCTGTACCTGTGGGATATATGTTAATTAATACCACACTGCAAACATATCAAAGCTGTTCAAATATTTCCACTGGAAAAGTCAGTGCAACAAAAATATTTTCTCTGTGCTATATCCTCATTTAGCCTACGAGTCAGCGGCGTGACATTTGTAAGGTGTTCAGCTGTAATGGAGGAGGAGTAGGTGCCGACTGAAGACGAGTGCAGAGCCTTTTTATTCATTGCATGGGAGAAAGTGGTTAATTTATTGAAAAGAAGGTAGGCGGACGAAGCAGCGGAACGGAACTGATACCCTGCGTGGCTGTAGGTTGTGCACCGAGGGGGAGGAGAGAGGGGTGGAAGAGGAGGGGGAGAAAAAAAGGAGGTTGAGGGAGGCGGAGACCAGAGCGACAGAGGAACGGTTAATGGAAATGAGTGACAGGCTTTCAGAATGATTTACAACGGGTGGCGCTGCGGCAGAGCCAGCGCTTGATGGATGATCCTGAAAGACGGAGACGAACCATAAATCATGTCTTTGAATCATTGACAGAGATAAAGGAGGGGGAGAAAAAGCAATGGCATTGACGTTCATTCTTCCAATAATGTACATTGACGAGTTACACTACGGAGCCTTAATTAAAAAGTGAACACGGGTCTTCTCCCTCTCTCAACTCCCCCACTCCTCCTCCTCCTCCTCCCCCCGTCCGCCGGCTACGCTCCTCTATCCCTCTCTTCTCTATTGCGATATCAATGGTAATTAAAGATGCAGTATCCCCGGCCCCTGTCCCATAGCCACTTCCTCCAGCTTCCCACAGCAGCCAGATTAGATAAGTGCTCTGCTAAAAGATAATGTCACCCCTCAACAATATCAATGTGGGTCTGGCCCATTTGTTTCTACATCTGTAAACACACACACATAAACTGAGAGGAGCTGGAGACAGGGAGAAAGAGAGACCAGCTTTATTTCTTTAAAGCAAAAACAAATAGGAGTCGTAACACAGACAGTCTTCGGATACAGACGTTGCCATGTTGGTTTTAACCTATAAAACAGCATTAAAAATTTAGCATGAGACGGATATTGGATTTTTTTTCTCGCTTGAAAAAATAAAACAACATGCCATTGAATCATTCTTCCCACCTAAAAATTGTGTTGTTCTGTCTTGAGTGCAGATGGCACTTTGATAAACAGGAGGAGCCCTGTAGGAGCAGAGAGGCTGAATGAGTGGCATTCCACATCAGCTGAGCTCCCTTAAAGTGCACACAATAGAGCAATGAGGTGAAAGTAATCCTAAACATCTGTCTTATGTGTCCTACACGCACAGGCTGTTTGTTCAAGTTCTAGGAAAGACATTAGCAAGAGGGGAGAGAGACGGGGAGAGAGGAGGATATATCAATTCATGCACTAGTTCTCCAAAGGGATTAAGCAGGGCCTCTGTTGTCTGTCCTCTCACTGCTCTGGCAAACAAAATGGAGAAGACTGCCCTACTAATGCAAATACCCTCTTTCATGACATACTGTTTCAAGCATGTGTGTAAATTAATACTACAGTATATCACCACGATTGTTTTTAATTATTCAAACTTTATATTTTTTTATAACCCGGTTTATGAGGCTTCTGGAGAAATCACAGCACAATGTAAAACAGCTAGTAAAAAGGCGTTCGAGAGTAGCACACACTGTTTCTCGAGGCCTCGTGGCAGCCTGCTCTGCCCATGTGAGAAAGGGCAAGTGATGAAAATATAGCAAGGCCGGTGCACTGTCCTGTTTGACGGCTATGCAGGGAGACCGGGGGCAGTCGGTCAGCCCACTGCGTATGGGGATATTCACCGACACAAACTGAAAGACACACAAAGCTGTCGCTCTCGCTCTCTCCATCCCTCTCCCGCTGTGAGAAGACATTTTGGCAAGCTAAAATGGAAATGAATACACAATGGTCATCTAGCATTGAAAAGCTGTGGCAATAATATTGGTCAGGCTGCCCTGCCCAGTGTGTGTGTGTGTGTGTGTGTGTGTGTGTGTGTGTGTGTGTTTATGAATGATTCATGCAGCAGTGCAACACAAAAGCTCACACACAGGCTTTGCACGATTTGAGAATCGTTTTCATTTGAAGGCTTGAAGTTGTTAATATCATGTTTGATCGCATCCTTGCATCAAAACACAGTTTGATGGACAAGGGAAATAATTACTTGTCATTCATGTGTCTGAGGCTTCTCTTCTCTCGTCTTCTGTTGCTGTTAAACACGTTCCTCTGTTAAACACTTTCTCCTCACCAAACTCCAAAACGCTCTGACTCAACTTTCAAGTCGCACTTTAAAACAAAAATGAAACAATTTCATTTGATTCAAAGAGGAAAAAATAAATCTGGAACAGTGACTGTTCTGCTGAATGAATCAAAGGGTTTGAGTGTAATGAACTTCTTGGAGTCTCTGTCATTAGTGGACAATAGCTCTCGTTGATCTTAAATGGTCTTAAAAGATGATCCATACAGTAATGAAGCCAGCTCTGCTGCTGGCCTGATGCCCAAAACAGGACATAATCAAAGTCACACTGGATACGCTGGAGCTACTGTTACCAAACAACATCCCTCCACTTGGCCATTGAATCCTCTTTTTCTTAAATTAAAAACAAGAGAAATCTGTTTGTTGTTACGTTGTAAATTCCAAACGCTAAATATTCAAATTCATAGCATGTGTTTCGGGGCCGTCAGCTGGGACCACAGAGCAGCATGACGGCTTACAACCAACTGGGTCTTTTGGAAACCCAGCATGTAGTGTCCAAAGCCCACCCTCCTCCTGACTCTTCTGCCTGGACCACCCTGCTCGCTGTGTTACACTACATGACAGGACGATGCTGCTCAGTCCTTGGACCCATCGCATTGTTTTTCTTGGACCATGGTGAAAGCAAATAGCAGCTAAAGGGCCCCGGCGCTCGCAGTAAAAACCAAAAACCCATGCAGTCATTCATCAAAGCCCAGACAACTCGCTACTCCCCCACCAACTACCAACCCCCCCAAGGCACGGCCATCTCCCCCCACTCTGGGTTTTAACTAGGACTCCAAATAATTCCAGAAATGACAAATGATACTTATATCTCTGGCCTGTGCCGAATCAATAAGCATGCAGAACAACTATCCATCTTGAGAGGTATCGACAGACGCGGCTCGACATCGGCGGAGAAGCACTTGGTGGCTTTATTCAGGATTGGGGTGGGAGGGAAGGAGGAAAGCAGGAGAAACAGTGCACTCACTTTTAAATTACAATAAACCACCCAACACTGTTAACAATCAAAAACCTATTATAGGAACTGCAGTATCCGGAGATATTCTCTAAAAAAAAAAAAAAAACAAGGAAAAGGAAGACACTTCCTCACAATGAAACGGCCGGGCCGGGCTGACCATTTGTGAAAATATGTGCGACCTCGTGAACTGGGACGGGGGTTATTTTGACAGTAGCACCTGCACATGTTTACATGGCAGTTGTGTGCTGGGTATGAGCTGATGGGTGGCGATATGGCCCCTCTCTGGTCCCCCGGCTGGATCGGAGCAGCTGACAGATAGCACTTCAGAGCAGCTTTAGCTGCAGCTCCCCTTGAGGGGCTGTGATTGATGACTCGCACTGCCACCTAGATCCATTTTCTCCTCCAATCTGACTCCTCACAGGTAGAGTGGAGTCCTGCCCCCCTCCCTCCACCAACCCCCCCGCCTCTGTCTCTCTCATCTCCCTTCAAATTCAAGTGGGCTCATTTTCGCAAAGGAGTTTACCAACAGAGCGACTTCAAAACATCCACTTTGAACAAATTAAAAACAGAATCGTAGAGAGAAAATAATTTGAACTAAATGCCTTGCAAAGCCATTTTGATCCTGAACATTAGAGATCAGAAAAGTTAAAAGAAAAAAACAACAACTATGAAATGTTTGCAGGCATAATGTCATTAGCAGGGAAAATGTTAAGACCCAGGACCCCTGCAGGTCTGAAGGCATTTAAGAACAGTTAGCTTAGCCATCTGGTAGACAATTACACAGGAACAAACACACCGCCTCAGCAAATAAAGCTTGGCTCATCAATCACGTGAATGGCCAGAAGTTGGCCTGTTATTCCCTCTGATTTAATAACCCGATGAACTGCAGTGTTACCCACCACAAGTCTTCAAGTGGATCAACATCCCAACAGTTACCACCAGCATTATGTGGCAGAGAAGCTCAACGTGAGAATATATTTAATCAGTTCTAGTTTTTTATCTCAGGGCTTAACTAAAGACTGGAAAAAAAAAACTAGACGTTGATTGCGTCTTTAAAATTGTACTGTAATTTGGACCAGCCTGCCAATATAAATGAATGTGAAAAAGAAGTGCAAGGTTAAAAGTAAAAACATTTAAAACATGCGCTGTTTCCAGTTTCAAGTAGTTTACTTAATTAACATTTGCCCCGCGCTTTTAATTGCAATCATACTTCCCCATGGGACCTGAATGTGGATTGTCTGGTAATTGCAGATGTTGATATGAGATGGTGACACAATGTCAAGTCTATTTCTGAAAATTACAGAACAAAACGGAGGATGAGCAGGAACGCACAGCCACTGAATGAACTACTAAAATCACTAAAGAGGGGATTTTATAAGACATTATAGTGGGGAAATACTGACCCAGACTAACACTATCACAGGTAGTGAATGAAACAGATCCCAAAGCATAAAATGGCTAAGATACAGCCTGAATTTCACCTGGATGGAGGTCAGTCTTTGTCAGTTTCACCAGGGTGTTTTCTGAGCCAAGAACATATTCATCTGTGTTTCTGGGTTGTGGCCTGCGTGGCCTATGTGGAAGAAAAGAAGTAGGCCACCGCTGCGGTCTCCGATTCTCCTCTGTACACGCGTCACCTGCCAGCTCATGTGGCCCAGCTGAGATGTGAACAGGTCTGGCAAGAACCAAATGTTTTCATTTACCTCAGGGGCATCTACACTCTTCTTTAGCAGGCGGTGGCAGGCTAACATGTCAAGATACTGGCCCGGGACTCTGGGCCTCTGGGAGAGGTCACGCACTCGGAGCTTAGGTTCAGAAAACATCAAGATATAACCCTCTGCAAGAAGGAAGGCAGCCCAGATCTCCACATTGCATACTGCCGTAGCCTCATGGCTAAGTACTGCTAAATAACATCAACATCAGATGTGTTATTAATGCAGCCTTGCACATAAAGACATACCAAAGGTAGCTCTGGTTCATTCTGTTTCATAGCAGATTACAACACCTTGAAACCTGAAAATGTGCTTTATTACACCTTTACACTCAGATTTGATATGTGTTCACATTGTTTGATGGATCCACATTCTACTGGGCAGCAGGGGGTGGCGGTGCTTCTTAGGCTAACCTCAACACGTCTATTTCTAGCTGAGGACTTGCTGACAGCACATTTAACTTTGTGATCTGCACATGAGAGACAGCTAACAGTTGCTGACAGCTGAAACACACCGAGCCCCATTTCCCTATACGATACCTTATTGACACTTTGCATTTGATGAGGACTTCAACTAACTTTCAGATGAAAACAACAAAAAGTCCGGATGGTGGGTACAAAAATATCATAAAGAAAAGGTTGATTTCCAGCCAGCTCATGGAAACCAGTAGTTCCTTTGGGGAGGCTTTTGGGGGGGATGGGGGCAGCGGCTGTCTATAGAAGCCTGATTTATGATCTACTCAGTTTTGCATGTGTGTTCACAGGTTTCTGGGAGTTACACTCAATTAGAGCAGCAGGGGTTAGGAGTATGTTTTTGTGAGGATAAGTTAAAGCTTGACACGTTTATTTCTGCCAATGCAGCTGAGGAGCTGGTGACAGCCTATCAAAAGTCGTTTTCTTTGATCACCCAACTCAAAGTGTGGGAAATAGTAACCGTCCCTGACAAGTGAAAAGAAAAATCCAAAGGAACACAAAATGTTTATAAAGCACAATCTTAAATACCAGTCAACATAACCGAGAGCAGAAAATAACTGTATAGTGAAGATGAAAATGTCATCACTTAGCAGGACAACAAGAGGCTGACAAATGCAGTGCTAATCAAATTTGTAAATTCAAATTAGCTTAAATATAATTCTTGCAAAGCATGACCAGGCAGCATGCAGCAAACCAAAGACTGAGGAGCGACTTAATGGATTCAGCAGGACAAAATCCCCAATTACAAGTTAAATGCCATGTCTCTTCACAATTTATATAAAACTAGTAAATCTTATTTTTGAGACATTTAATGATTGAGCCAGCCAGTGAAACGTGGAACAAAGTACCAGCGCAAGGAGTTACTCATATCCCTGTTGAAAAACTCCTCCGTTTAATGATTCACCACTAAGGAGAGTCCACACACTTCCAGAAGAATTCAAATCCCTTTTCCCACAGCCTCTTTCAGTCCGTATGATAAATGACACCCGTCATTCCGCCGTTGCCAAACAGCACAGAGGGGAATTGTACTGATATATGATTCACAAGAACAGGAAATAAACTCTGCCTTTCTCTGTAGCTCTCCCTCTTGCCAAGTAGGACGGACCTGGACAGTGTCAAGGCTCTCATGGTGGAGGCAGTGGGAAGGCTGACGGCGCTGAAACCCAAAAAGGGAATAGACAGTGGGTTTCCAAAATGAACTCTCCCCTCTCTCGAAACGCTGGAGCTCCTGATGACTGATGAAAGGCACAAGAGCCACCGCATTAAAATAACAGCGGCATCTATGGGAACGAGCTTAGGAGGATCAAAAAAATTAAAACAGAGGGCACGCCAAAGTCTGCAATTATCAAACAGGGGGAAAAAAATATAGAATGAGCAACCTCCTTCTGCCCCCAATTACAATGCTGCAAGTGAGGCTAATTACTGCGCCTTGATTGTTTTAGATTTCTGAGCGAGTGAGAATGACAAAGACTTGGAGAGACGGGGTGCAAGTTCAGATAAGGTTAGTTCAAACACATTTAACATATATAAATTAATGCATAAAATATTGTTTTAATTTCAAAACATTTGCATAAAAACATTCACTTAATGTAATACTTTCTATTGTCTGTATAGCGACTGAAGCAGTTGCACTAAGTTGGTGTTCTTGTGTCAGAGAGACAGAAGGAGAGGCACATCCTGCTGCTGGGCGGCTGCTCGCCTTCAGGCTAGTCCCTTCAGGCCAACGCTCAGCGGTAGGCCTCCCACTTGGGCTCAGAGCGCAGGGATGTGCCCAGGGCCAGGACCAGCAGCACTCAATCACCCAGACAGCGACATCCTTTCGCCATCACCATCAGAGAGGCCCCTTTGGGGTGCTGTGAAGGGGGGTTGGGGGAGATATTTATGAGCACAGCGTTCACACACACGCCCATGCGGCTGCGATTCCGCTGATATACTGTCGGCTGGACTGTGGGATGGAGCCTTATAGTTCATCTCCTCCTCATTTTTAGCCCCTAACCAGACCCCTGTAAGTGCTCCTCTGAGCTTTACAGGTTGGGTCTGATGCAGGAAGCAGACAGCGAGCACTGCACCGCATGTAAATCTAGCACTCCAAATGTGAACGTAGAACTAGAGTTATAAGATAGTTATTGGATCTCATTATCAATGATTGCTTTGTTTGAAAATGTGAACCAAATGACCAAAATAAGCTGCAGCAGGAAGGGGAAAAAAACAATGCACAAGCTGCAGTATATTTTGGACTATTTATTGCAAAAGACACTTTGAGTCAAGCCCTACATGATGAGCAGCATATGTTTACCTATGAGGTGTATTTTAATGCCTCTTTACCTTTGATTTCAGAGCAGAATAATTACAGAGGAAGCCATGTAAAACCCCGTGGCAGATTAGGGAAGTGAGTTGGAAATGGGTTCAAATTGTCGTTCTGAAGTAAAGAGGCTACTTTGCACCACAAGGGGTTTCTTTCCTCAGGCAGGCCAGGGGATTAAAAGAAGCCATAAAAGGTCTCTGTAATGGCATCAGTAATGTCTTGCTGCCATTAAAAACGGTGGGAAAAACATCTGCTTTGCATTTTTCACTCCCCTGCTACTCATTTGTCTTTCAAACTATCTTAGAGAGTGCCTTGGTTTCAATGTGCTCATATTTTTTCAGAATACGGTTATTATACAGACCAGATCTGATGAACGTAAGCCTACAATCAGGTCTGTATTTGCAAATGCCAAAACAAGTGCGAACTTGCAGTGGTCAAATATAGCGAAACAGTACAGTTTGTATTCTTGTGGAGACTATTGTTTTGAGTTAAAATTCAACGCAATTTGACTTCACCCTCAAACTATAAATCTGCATCCAAACCTGCAGCCACATTCTTTAGCAGAGCTATGTTTACTTTTTTATCTCGCGTTTTCCAAAAAGACAGATTTTAAAACCATCTGTATTCACACCCAAATCGCATAATAGGAACCAGCTTAGAGTAAACACCCTGATTGCTTTATGGCTAGCCCCTAACCATTAGAGGTGCACTGTATCCTCCTTCCCTGGGCTTCTGGGAAGCTGAGGCCCTGCAGTAATCTTTTCTCTGCTAACCCTTTAATAAACTATAGCCTGCTTCATTAGCTTCCCCTCACAGAGTGATTGATCGGTGCCAGTCACAGAAACCCCCATCCTCGCTCTGCCTACCTCAACCGCAACCAACTAAATAAGGCACTTTTTTGTCAGCCAGCTACCACCCATCACACTATTAAAGGAGAGTATTCAGTGTGAGCCAAAGAGGGAGTGGCATCAGCCGTGGATGGCAATGCAACAGTGTTCCTTTTGTTCAAAGGCTGGGTCAAAATCAATTTATAGGATGCACTATACTGGGCTCAGTATATTAGATTCTTACGGGTTCAGATTCTGTCTCGACACATGAAAGGAGAAAGAAAAAAAAAGATTCAGTGAGATTTCAACAATGAGCTGTTCATATTACACTGACGAAAATACATTAAGAATGCAGTCTGACTGAGAAAAATTAGGTGAGATTAAAGGTGCAGTTTATAGACAGGATGAGTCATTATTTTGCCTATTGCTTAACAAGTCTCCCATTATTATTAAATTACCTTCACTGTGATACTATTTCACTCATTGCAAGTAGTAATTGTTAGGATAAATATAGATGGATAATCACAGAAAATCAGGCAGAATGAACTGAAAAAAGTTTTGGCAAATTTTGATAATGTCCTTAAATTACATGTAAGACCAAAGATTATGTTATTTGAGAAGGAAAACAGCCAAGTGAGACATCTTCATAGCAACATAAGAAACTGCACTTGAATACTAATTTAGAGAAAATGACCAATCTGATGGAAAAAAAAACACCATAAATGCTTATCCAGACACCCAGAGCACAATATCCATTTGCAAGAAGACAAACAATGAGACAAACACTGAGTTAAACTTAATGCAAAATCCAACCAGGGGGAAGAAGAAACATGTAAGATTATGATAAGAGTGGATAATACGGCATCTCTGTAATAATGACATATCATTTGCCTGTCCCCCATTAGGAGCTTGACTCTTTTCTCTTTAGTAATACCTACAATATATGTGTTGTGTGATCCTTCACTGCTCTACAGCGGAGGAATAGAGAGATACAGAGGGGAGAGGTGCTAGATGCTGCTCAGCTGCAGTGATAAAGTCAGTAATATCACTATCTCGCCCTCCTCTCCCAAGAATTGCTATAAACCTATTTCGAAAATTGCACCCATATATTCAGCGAAGACAGTTAGCTCATCCCGGTGACAGTGCAAACTTTTAGTCTGAATTATGTCAGTGTCATTCAGAGGGGTTTATCAAAGAGGGTCAATAACTCACAGACCCAAATCTGAGATAGGCCGGCGACCAGCACCTCTCTCCCTCTCTACTACAGGCAGCTGGTGTGCTGCCATGGAACAGTCTGCTGCTATTGCTCAGGACACAAGATGGTGCCCAGTCACAATACTACATGGCAACCCTGGAAGCTGTACAACTCCAGCACAAGAAGACGCAGGGACACAATGTGAAATACTGCATAAGTCAGGAAAAATACCAACCTAATACTCGAAAACTTTTATGGTCTACGGCTGCAACAAATGATCCTTTTCATTAATCTGCTGAATGGTTTTGTCATTAAATATCAGAAAAAAGAGAAAAATGCCCATCACAATTTCCCAAGTTAACATATTTAAATGTGTTGCTTTATTTGAGCAGCAGTCCAATACCAAACAATATTAATTTAATTATTACATATGACAAACAATAGCATCAAATAGTCACATTTAAAAACTGAAACGTGACATTTTAACATTTTTGCCTGAAACAATTAATTCTTTATTAAAACAGTTGCCGATTAATTTGTGTTGATTAATTGCTTCAACTCTAAACATACACATACAGCAGTCTTTGGTGTTAAATGCATACTATACTGCATGCTGGGGGGGAAAAAACTCCAGGATCTTTATTTTTCTTTATAAATAGTCTGTGTAGCATGTGTCTTTTTGTTTTTACATGAAATGAAGATGTCTGTCTTTCTTAACAACCACTAAGATTCAGTGCTGACAAACACTGAGGATGCAGACAAACATTTTTCAGTTTCTAAAAGCGATCTTATGTTTTTAGCACATTTACTAGACCTTAGGCTTTATCACTACTGTACTAAAACAAAAAATACTTGACGCCATTTTGCACCATCTTAGACTCCAAAACACATTTCACCCTGACACTTATCTGCAATTAGCCATGTTAGATGTTTGTCATGTGCAAACACTTAGCAGAATTTGACATTCATTTGATTCTAATGGGCTTTTCAGTGGGGGTTTTGCCTGTAGGACGTTGCAGTGCAAATGCATGACGGTTCAGAAAAATACATTTGTCATTTGGGACAGACTAAATTGGTATCATTTATTGTTAAAACAGACACTTTATATTTTCCTCAGTAGGTCAGACTGGATTTCAGTGTTCCTTCAAATCTGGAGCTTTTTCAGTGGGACCTTTTGCCCCTGCTTCTTCTATAGTCTGAGGGGTGATATCACCTGCAGATGTTTACAATTAGCTGAACTGTTTCCCGTAGCGGCGCTTAAGTTTTACTCACCCTCTTTAAAATCTGTATTTTCCAGATGGCCTAACATTGAAGCTCCTTTATATACTGCGTGAGCCCAATGCAGCTCAACCTGCACATAATAAGAATTTTATTAATTTTAAAACAGAGTCATGGAAAAAGTTACTGGACTTAAAATGGTCTATATGGTTTAGCTAAGGGATGGCAGGCTTTACTTTGTAAAAAAAAATCTGACTAAAGCTGAGCCTCTACAGTTACATGAACTGTATTAATTTTCAGATTGTGGAATGTGTTGAGGAAATTGCGTTATATAAGTACACAGGTGACACCGTGTCCACCAAAATATAACCTGCCCTCACGGTAAGAGACGCACTGGCTGCTTAACACGAACTACTTTGCTGCACCGGTCAGCAGGAAAAGTGTGTTTGGGTCAAAGTGATACATGCCCACACACTCTCCGTGTAGAGTTAAAGCTGCACTATAAAAGAAACTGAAGTCTATCAGACACCCACAGCCACAAGCTATTTTGCATCCTGCAGGCCTCAGATGACAGACAGTTTCATGAGTATCCTCATGCTTACTGTACAGAAGGATAATTCTGTTATCATATGTGGCCCAGATTTGGAGCCCAACAATACAGACTTAGTTCTGAGCTCTATAAATCCACTGGTGAAAACTATCAAGTGCCATTTTTGAGAGTGAGCTGTCACACTGACTACAAGAAACAAAACAGCGGAGCAAGTATCTGATATGAAGTTGTCCAGATCACCACTTTAGAGCGATTTCAATCTTCAGTTTTGGAATGAAAAGCAGACTGAAAATCCTCCAGACAGATTAATAACTTTAGGTTTAGGTTTACTATTTTGCAATCAGCTACATTTTCATGCTTTGTTACTGTAATCTTTTATTACCAACAAAAGATCTCATTTATTTCAAGCAAATCATAATTTTGTAATAACTGCTTGTGTGCTTCAATTCTGAATATGCAGAAACAGTTACATGAACAATGTGTTCTAGGTATAGGACTGTCAGTATGAACCTCCATGAATGATGTGTCATGAATAATGATCAGTGTGGGATGCTTGCAAACCTTATACATGCTCTGCTGTATACGCCTGTAGGGCAGGAGTGCATTCCAGTGAGTGGAGCGACACCGCTCTTTATCCAGCCAGAGGTGGAGATGATCCTCTCTCACAGTGGGGCCTTCCCTTTGTGTACATGTGTGTTTAGGGTTGTCTCGGCAACTGAAAGCCCGTTCCTTCATTGGGCCGGGCCGCCCCGCCCTGAGTGCTGTTGTGCATAGCGGAGGGCAGGATCCTGCTAGCGGAGCTAATAGTCTACCTGAGGTTTAGTTAAGTAGGCGCATGTGTGTGTTGAGTATATATGGCATCATCAAAGCATGCCAATAATTACAGACTTGGGTTATTACTGTATGTGACTGTTATTTTCATTAACATTCATTTCCCGTCTCCGGTAAGAGTAAATACCCACCCACCAGTTTAATCACAGGTTTATTTCAAACCAATGCAGTTATCTCCATGATATCATCAAGCCCTCATAACTTGATGGTGGATGAGATATTTATTTTATGAGAAGCAGACCGTGTGAAGTAAATATAAGATAATAGTGAATCTTGAGTAATTCAACAATGAGCCAGTTTTAAGACGAAATGACTAATATACTGTACTGCGCAATGATCCACACAAAGATTCTGACACTAACGTACTGTATTATTACAATAATAAGCCTGGGCCTCTCTCTTTCTTTTGGACACGGCATGATACTAATAAAATGGAACTGGTCATGTCCAAATGGGAACGTGTTTGCAGGTCTTTGCAGATTTACGTTGCATTGAAATGCAGGCAACCTTGGCAGGAAATAAGAGATGGGAAAAAAGCCAGCCTTTCATCATTTTCCCCAAATCAGTGGAGGAAATGAATATGGATGCCCTCAGGCGTGAGGGGAAGGAAATTCAGGGGCTGATGAGGTCCCTAAAGGATGCGTCTGGACAGTACCGGAACTTTTCAGCTGGGTCGCTGCCAGGGTGTGAGAGCTGCCATGGAGCATGTAGGAAACATATGCAAACATGCACACAAACACACAAACAATTGCAAGGGCACAAAGACACACATGCATGTGCACACAGAGACTGATTAACTAAAGGGCTTACAACTCCTCTCTTTTTCATTGTAACTTATAGAAATGAGGGGAAAAGGTGAATAGAATGTAGGAGGGCAGGCACTCAAAATATAAAATATACTGATATGAAAGTCATCTCGGTGTGTTTAAAAGGGACAAAGCAAATGTTCCAAAACCATCAGGATAAATTCTGAACTAAAAGAGGAATGTGTCCATGTGGCACCTGGCTTTAATTCTCATGTTTCAACAGGACAATTAAAAGCACCCTTATGAACCCTCACAGACATACCCGTCCAGAAACTTAATCAACCCCTACTAAGCCATCCTCAGTAACAAGCCTCAGAACGAAGGAATAAATTGTTATCACACTCTGCAAGTAGTCGTATGGCACCAACGGGTGCCACTTGCTTCACTGTGCCATGTGAGGATGTGGCAGACGAGGCATAAGAGAAACTGGTTGGATACAATGAGCTAGCAGCTGAGGAGAGTGAGGCCGGAGAGTCAGAGTGCCCCCCTGCAAGTTGGGCGCAACGGATCCACCACATCAACAACTAATTCACTGAGGGAGTGAGGAATTCCTGGTTAGGGATTATAGCAGGCTTCAAAGGAAGCTATTCAAGGCTGCAAAAAGAGCTGTGGCTCTGAATGGAGAGCAACAAACCACATACCAAAAGGCGGAAGTGCATACGGTGACAAATGAAGTGGATTGTGATAACTGATGTAACTGTTTTACATTGTTGAGGTTGCTGTTTGCTGATTTAATGAGGTTTTGGCCTACAAGGTCAGCTGTCCCATTATCCTGTTGTTAGAGACCAACAGTGAGATTAGAAATAATTTGGTGCAATGTTCGGGGTTTGGGCCAGAGCATGCCATTGTGACAATGACCCGTCACTACAACCTCCGTGCACCCAACTGTCCTCCACTGAATCAAGGGCAGAATCAAAGCTGTTGGCAGGCTTCTCATTTTAGATTTCATAAGAAGTAACAACATTCAGGAGTTCTATTAATCTACCTAACGTGCATTCAAATCGGTGTCTTTACACTGTGCAAAAGATAGTTTATTGGAAAGACACATGTAACTCTGTTGCTTCTTGATCATTTAATTATTATTTTTTTGTTCACCAAGACCAACAGAGTGACAAGTCTGTCAGCAAAAAAGCAATGTAGCGTTAGCTCAATGTGCACGTCTTTTTCCAGTGTTTACATACTGAGTGATAGATAAACAATATTCACAAACTTTCAGTCAAATCTTTACACCCTTAAAATCTTCATGATCTTAATCAGGGTATCCGGACTTTAAGAGCAGTAGGCTGTCCTGTCAGCAGCTTAAAGGACCAGTTTGTAGGATTTAGTAGCGTCTAACATTGTAGCTGCAGATTGCACGTGAACGGGTCTATGTAGAGCCAGTGTTTGGTTTATACGTTCTGGGCTAGTGTGGAAACATGTTGATTCAACATGGCGGACTCCATGGAAGGCGACCCGCTGCACCTGTAGACATTAACGGCTCATTCTTAGGTAACAAAAACAACTATTCTTATTTTCAGGTGATTATACATGATTATATACATACATAGTTCTGAATATTACATTTCATTTCTGCCAATTGATTCTCCTAACTCAATATTTTTGACATATGATGATTAGAACAAATGAAAAAACTATAGCAAAGCTGCAGTAAAGTCGCTTGGTTTTGTAGATGACTTTAATGCAACATGCTAATTAAAATAATTTGTTAGTGGCACAGCACAAGTAAAACTGAGGGGTTATTAATCACCCTATTTTTCATCCAAATGATTTTATAATTTCCTAAATATTATCATTTGTATAGTGAAATTAAAACAAAACAAGTTGTATATGTCCAGTATAACTTGTTTAGTATCAGTTCTAGGCCCATTTGAGTTTCAAGGCTCAAACACTGAGAACACATGTTGCATGCTTGTAGGTGTAAATAAGCCAGTAAGTGTGAAAAACATGCATGCTACTCTGATCGGGAAAAAAAAAGGAGATAAGATCTGAGATGTTTCTGTGATTCGTATATATATATCAGATATGACTCGACCACTGTTAATCCTCCAATCTCACCTTTTCCCTCTTCCCTCAAGCCAGGATTCTACAAACACACCAGACTCTCTATAATAGTGATGATGGAGCAGATTATAGCTACTTGTGTTATTTCCAGATCCATCACTGACCAGCCGCTGCACCACTGTCCTGCACAGGTCACTCTGTGTTAAAGTCAGGGCCTTTGGCGAAAGCAATGATCTGTGTGTGACCTCCGTTACATTTTAGGGATGACTGGGCCCCAGGCGACAGTTACCAGGGATACACTACAGCTCAGAGAGGACATGTCAGTCACTAACAGAGTGGGTGAGACAGAGAGCTGGAGGGACAGGTAGATATTCAGACAGAATAAGAGCTAGATATAACAAGAACTAGTTTTGACAGAAGGACAAATGGCCACACTGAGAGAGGCAGCGAATGCAAATATTCAGTGGGTTCTTATATGTCAATTTCACGGGCGAGTTTAAAATTTCCGTCAGTTGACAGCTGAGTAGCCTTAGGTGCGTCAGGTCTGAAAAAAAAAAGTTTGGAGATCTGGAAATAATCTCACAAATGTTTCAAGCTTTTTTCGACTTTCTATGAGCGCCGTGAGTACAATGAGACAGGCATGAAGACAGACAGCGAGAAGCGACTACCCTGGACAAAATGTCTTTAGGGTTCCCAATAGACTCTGTTTCACCAGACTGAATAGCTTTGCTGACTGCCACAACACTGACCTCCTACTGACACAGAGAAAATGACCACTTTCTACAACTTTAAAATGGCCTGGGGGGGAGCACGAGATACCAGTACTGAAAATACAACAGACAATTGCTGACTCAATGTTTGTCAGGATATGGGAAGGAGGAAAATGTGTCCTTGACAACTTAAACGGTTTTGGATTGAACACGACTTATTTTGACAGTTAGTTCTATATCAATGACTTTTTCGCAGCCAGACACAGAAGCATGCGTGCACACACACTTCAAGACAAAAACACATTCTTCAAAGGAATACTCGACGTATTGAAAACAAGCTTTGAAAAAATGAAAAGAATAACCTTGTCACATCTGATGTGCACTTGTGAGGATGACCAGGTCCAACCAGGTTTCCTGTGACGTGTACACCTGTATTGTTATTATTATCAGCCTAATGAAAAACAGCAGTAACACAACACCATTATTTTCTACGCTCCCTGAGGTGCAATGCAGGCCTATTAGATCCTTCAGCTGATCCATCTACACACATACGCACACTTGGCCTCACACACTAAAGGCCATAAAATATGACTGTAACATATTGTACTATTATAGTTTGCTTTTAGAGGCCTCCCTGTCACTCAGTTAATCTTAAGAATGCTGTTCTGGTTTACAAGTAACAGCTGAAAATCAAGCAGAGAAACACGGTCTCGTCTTGATAGGCAGGATGACTTATGGCTGGCCTGGCTAGCAACCTCTTGAATGTCTGGGCTGAGATATATGATGAACAGGCAAACGTGGGAGGACATGGAGTCCCAGAAATTCTTGTAAAGGGGGGAGGGTGATGAATCTGCATCTGCTGTTAACAGTACAGCAAATTTGGACATACTGTAGATATCATCAGTGAGGTCATGGGTATCATTATGTGTTTTGGTAGACATGCGTAACCTTGAAAACATGGGAAAAAAATCCACTTCCCTGTTGGGTTTTATTGAAGCTGAATCCCATATGCCTACAGTGTGTCTAGAAGGTTGGTGCCAGCTGGACGTACTATACTGACTTCTGCCGTTGCTCAATCAGTTGTGGGCTTAGCATCATGAAATCTGGGTGACTATGACATCAGCCCGCACCCACGTGAAGCGTTTGTGTGACGTGTCAGTGCAGTTCCTACTGGCAGTCTTTGGCATCATGTTTGCTCTCAGTCAGACACAGTTGGACCATAATTAGACATGCTGTTTCCTGTACAAAGACCTCCCTGTGTAATATTAATCATGTGAGGATAAAGTTGTAAATCCTTCCTCTGCGGAAATTCCCCATCTTTCATGTATTCTCAAAATGGAGAGAAGAGGGCCCTTTCTGTTACGGCAGCTTAATCAGATGTCAGCAAAGCGAGAAGCTACACGGGCCTTGAAATCTGCGAGTGATAAGGATTTTAATGCAGAGTTTGCTCTGAGGCTGTCTAAGACAACAAAAACAAAACAAAACCAAAAAGAAAAAAAAACTAAATCAGATCATTATGATAACTTGAGTATGTGCCACATGCCCTGATGACCTGATCTCCACTCTGTGAACCATGTTTTTATGATAATGTAGAAAAATATTGTGAGTAGATTTCGTGGGGTATTTAGTGAAATTAGTTCATCTTCATGGAATATCATGGCATATAAAATGCTGCAGAATAATATTTTTGGTTTCCCAGCATTCATTTTCTTCTCTAAATTATACCATTCGTCATGCACTCGTTACAAAGACAGTCAATTTTGAACCAATTCCAATTGCCCCTAATTTTTAACTGAAATAATACAAGATGCACATTTTTCATCTGCCTGACATCCATTGACTTTATTATTGTCTGGAAATGCCAGACTGTGGCTGAATAAACACAAAGAAAAGTCAACATAATTCACATTTTTAGATGAAGTATATTCCTAGGTGTTACACTCACCAAGTTATCAAAATCAAAGTCAAATAAACTACAAACTGTTTTTAATACTTTTTCATTTAGAGTTTGAAAAGTTGTTTATTTCAGGCGCACGCAATTGCAACGGATTAACTTAAGGGCGGTTTGCAGGTAGACCAATAAGACTGATCATTTTAAGTAGCTCATAAGTGCATACAGACCAAGCCATAGGCTACAACACTGACATGTTGTGTGCTTCTCCTTAATCAAGTTGTAAGTACAACCGAATTATTCTACATTCATCAAGGACACCTAAGCTGTCACTGCTGTTTAATGAGTATCAATTAAGCTGTTTCAACAGACTAGCTCAGCACATACTGTAGACACAAACAGGCAGGCACAGCCCTAAGGAGCAGGCTCGAAACACAACGCGCTGCAGAGTCTCTTAGGTAGTTCAGGTACAGGATTAGGGTTAAAACAAAGCACATGTTCGGCATTTTTATTCAGATGACAATCAAAGGAGTTTTTTAAGTATGTCTTTATAACACATACATATATAAACCTGCTTCTCACACTTTTGTATGTTTGGAAATTAGCCTGCTCTTTGTTTTGTTTTTTACATTTCTTTAAATTAATTTATTGCCTTTTTTCTTTCTGCATGTTTGAACCTACACAAGTCTTGTTCAAGGGCGAGTTCATGAAAAGACAAGAACAATACTGTAGCCAGTAGGCGTATGGTTGTGCTGCAATATATCTGACCAATTAGCAAAAGAGTTAATGTGTAGTTGTTACATATATTGAGAAAATGTACGGCCAATTTTATTTTTTTATAAAATGTATCATTTAAATTTTCTTTGTGTCCATGCTGTCCATAACAAAAGTAGATAAATTATGTGTAAACACATTACTCTGCAATCAGATGTATCTTAATCACAAGCACATCAATTAAAAAAATAATAATCTTAGTAAATAAATAAAAATATATATTAGTTATAAATTAACTGTACTCATGTCTACATTTTGGCTTCAGCAAAAACATCAAAATTGCAGCTCGAGGTGTCAGGGGCCAAATGTTAATGTGTTTAATAGGGTGCATGATCCACTGGACCCCCTGCCATGAGGAAAAACAAACTCTTTATTCTTGTCACTTTACATTCAGTTTGACATTAAAACTTGTTTGCTGCTCACAAAAATTATCAAATGAGCCATTCAGTATTTGAAAGCTTCGCTAATTAGAAAGCTGGAGTTTCTATCCTCCAAATCAGTGTTTCTATTGAGAGAAGAGTTTGTTAGATAACAACACTGAAAGCATTAACAATACATGGAACAATTAGCCAGCTAACAGCGCTGGTTGCTTTCCAATTCAATTGTACCAATTCAAATTGTTACTTAACTATTATATGTTTTTCATTTGTTAATTAAGCTTTCTTGGAGCAATATGTAGGATTACAATTAAACAAAATGTTTTTAAATGTAGTTTAACCATCTGATAGTCTATTTACGCTAAAGGTTAATTACTTTTTGTTAAATATCTTAGGTCTTGATACATAAAAAACAGCTTTTAAAGTATTGTGTTAGCAGTATATGTTGTTTGCTCTTTTGTTGGTTTAGTTAAGTTGATGTTTTCCACCATGTTAAATGTGATTTACTCCTTATTACCCCTGAATGTTGTCTCTTTGGCCGTGCCACTCAAACACACACCAGTTTAAATCAGCGAGTTAAAGCAGCGACTCTTAAACACCTTCAGCTGGGATTATTTCTGCTGGTTTATTTTCAGACTATATAACATATATTTTAAATATAAACAAAGATGAGAAACATAAGAATCATTTTGCACTGCAATATGGTGGAATTTAAAAATGCATTAATTTGCTTTGACGGGCTGATTAACTGATTCATTTGGACTGAAGGTTTGCCAAAGCCATTTAAAACAAACCGACAATAGCTCATTACAAATCAGTACATTCTTGATTGGCTGTAATAACAGGTTTTCTTTTTGTGTGACTGAATCGTACAAAGTGTGAAAGCCTCTGTTTGACCCGCGTGGAGAGACAGAAGATCACAGGCCGGCGAGGTCAACCGAGCCGGTGAAACATTGACTTGATTCATCAAATTAGGTCCTATGTAATTGCGCTGCATGACGACTCATAAAACATGGAGGCTGTAAAGCTGTCAGGAAGCCATCAGCCTCGTGCTAAATGAAGTTACAAAAGGTGCAAGGTTCACGACTTCATACAGTGCTCGAGTAAAGTGTCCAGGAGCACTTCCTCTGGTCATAACCTCACAGTGTGTGGTCACCGTGGCGATCAGGAAACTGATCCTGGTTGCACGTCTACATTTTAGGGTTTTACATACATTACTTCATTGATAAAATGACTCTTGCTTTGTTTAAGTAATGCTTATATTAAATTGAAACATGTTTACTAACTCCATTTTGCCTAATTAGTTTTCGACACACCAATAATCATTTTTCTCTAGATTTGAATATACTTAGGCTGATAGCTGAGATTCTTTATTATTAGTATATAAACACTCCAGCTACTAACAATATATGTCTTATATCAGTGATCACATTTGTATCTGCTGTTGTCTAAACAACACCATGACGGAGACTTAATAAACAAATTTCCTAATTTCCAAATCTCCCAAACACCTGAATGCAAATTTAGCGGACTGACCTCTCAGAGACTTGCGGAGCGTGCAGTGTGAAAGCAGTTTACCTTTGTAATTGTTACAGATCACACCATTAGCACAATATTGTCATAGCTCCTGCTCCTGCAGTCAGTAGCAGCTGAGGGTTAATTTGCATAATAAATCTTAATTGAAGCTCATTAAGTATTTGATAAGAAGCAAATCAGGTACACCGCGGATAACTTAAGATTAATGTTTTCTCTGTTTTTTTGTCGCTCACATACTGAAGGGAAATGTCACATTAATTCTTGGCAATTTGCATCATTGTGCGGTATATGGTATGACTTTTAACATGTGAACTATTGGAAAATATTGAAATCATGATCTTTCTCTTCATAGTTTGAACAAATTGTGCTTTGAATTATCATCCAAGGAGCTCTTGAATAAAAACAAGGTCTACACCTCTGAATTCAGAGTACAGTGATTTTTAAAACTGCAAAGGACTTCTTTTTTTTTACATTATATATATATATATGTGTGTGTAAATGATATTGCAGCTTCATTCAAAGCCTCATTCAAAAGCATCTCAGGTTAGTTTAACCTGATCTGGCTGTGATGGCTTTTAAAAGACCTCCTAACCACATGGCCAACATGCGTGCCCTCTGACTGACTAAACTGAACATGTAGGTCAATAACTACAAGATGGATGTCCTCACATAAAACTTCTTGACTCTGTATGGAGAAAAAAACAGAGACGACGTGCTCTTGACAAAACTGCAGATGATATAAATTACTATGGTCTATCATTACAATAATACAAAGCACATGAGGTGCAGTGCATTTGACCATAAACCATATAAAACGTTGTTACCATACCTCCTCCGTGTAATCAATACCAGGCCCACGGTGCTACTGTATTAACTGTAAGCTTGCCTTGCATTCTTATCCTCTAAATCCACATAAATGAACAACCCAAGCTATAAAGTCTCCTCCCCATATTTTCTTCTGTAAATCATTATATCTGTTGGGACCTGGACAAAATACCATAACATAATTTCTTTTGTACTTGGGATGTCTAGCAGAAATAATGAGTTTTAGCCTGCTCGCAATAAACTCTCCCAATATTCTAGTTATTGTCAGACTTAATGAGTAAAAAAAAATCATAACAAGAAATAGTCTCTTTTCTGCAGTGATGATCACATGGAAACATTATCCACATGAATCACCCCAACGGCATATCAAATTGTGTCATTTGCCTGGAAACTAGTGCAGGTCTCAGAGGGAAGGCAAGGTGAATGAGCAGTTGCTGTAGAGAGGTGCAACACTGCACAGGCACTTGCTTTGAGACCAATCATAACAGGCTGTTTTTTCCACACAGGAGAGCGCAGAGCGGAGGAGAGAGATCACTGTGCTGGAGGGCACAGGAGTCTTGGTTCTTATCACCTAGACAGTGCACCACCCTGTCTGCCTCTCACGCAAACAAAAGCCTTCGCAAACTATTAGCTATCTACACCTGTCACCTAACTGGCATGCAGGAGAAAATGCAATGAGATCACACTAAAACCACCTGACTTTATATTACTCTTTTTTTTTTCTTTCTTACTGTAGTAGGAATATACAGCATGAAAACTAGCTGATGAGGAGAAAGTTATTAAAGGGTATCTCTATGGGGAGCGCCTGCAAGTTAGAAAATCGCAAGCATTGCAACAAAGTGTAAGTGTATGGTTTGGTGTGCTCATAAGCCAACGGATATTTCACGGCTGGATTTGATCAAAAACAAAACATTTGCCTCGTTGACACCAATCCAGAGAGATACGGTGCCGAGAAAAATACAGATTTAATGCCCACTAATGATAATATCACTTCATTCGAGGCAGAGTTTTGCACGTAGGTCTGGATAAAAAAAAGCTGACAAAGTGACCCAACACTCTTACATACTACGGATCTGGTATTAAGTGGAGCTTTTCACGTTTCATTGTATGGATTCTGAGTTGGTGAATATGCACAACTTCCTTTTTCAGCCTTGAAAAGTACACGAACAAGAGCTTCTCAGCAGCGCATGTTTCTACAATATTAGAATTCAAGTATCAAAATGGCCCATTGAAACTATTTGTGCAGCTACAATCACATGATTACCAAGGCCAAGAAAGAGCTTTGCCTCATTGTTTTCATGTATTTTGGAGTAGCAGTAAGATTATGTGCTGCACTCTCTCACAACTGTATATTGCAATAACTGGAAGAGGAAAAAAAGGTGAAGCAGTCCATCTGTAATCTGTCTTTATAATATTGTTCCATTGGTCATTTTCATAATTCAACTGTTAACTTAATTACTTAGATACTAAACAAGAAACGCTACAGCCAATGGGAACTCTGGTTTCCTGCAGTTAATCAAATTGTGGAGTATACGGAGAAGCTTAGAATGGTGAAAATATGAGCTGTCACACTCATGTGATTGCAAAAATGATTAAAATCATCATCATCATCCTTATAGTTACAGTTATAGAGACCAAATGTATCCTCAAAAACATCCATGAAATCACACATAGACTTTGAAATTCTAGAAAAAACCATTTGAATCAAAGTCCAGTGAGAGTATCATTCTCTTTTTGATCTAAATCCATAACAATGGTTAAAACAAATTTAAGCAAATCACAGGAAGAAAAGACGTGCTGTTATAATGGCTGCAGACAAAAGAGTAGTGTGGTAATACAGGAAGAAAAAAAAAAAACCAAGAGGGTGGTAATCTGGCATTAAAAAATAAAATAAGACACCCTTGTATTTGCTGCCATTTTCCTCACAGCTTTTGTCATTCAAAATGGACTTCCTTTTTCTACCTAAACTGGATAAACAACATCTGCCTTGATCGTAGGATGTTTTCTGAACAAACCACTTAGGAGGAATTTCTGCTAGCCAATTCCCACAAGCTGCTGTCAGTCACTAGCTGGCACTGCAACACTTAATGCCTTTGTCTGTTCTCCAATTTATCTTGTTAACAGCAAATTGGGCTAACGGTTTGAGGCACAGAGCTATTGTAAAAAACAGTAAGAGGAATACTCCCACGGCCGAAAAATAACATATGGCTCCCTTCACTCAAAAATGCATCCCATGCACTTATAGGGCTTTAGGTTTACACCATATATAAACCTGATACACAAATTTCATCCTGGAATCTGTAGCCTGATAGCCCTCTGTCTTAGTGATGCTTTCTCAGTGATAAAGCAAAGGTTTAGTGCATCCTATCCTGGAGCGGTGAGTAATTGGGATTTTAAATTACCATACAAACCATGTATGCAAAGGAAGTAAATCAGATACAACTGGCCTTTACTAGTGCGTCTGTGGTCTCACGTTTACAAATATGCCTATTAATAATACAATTCCCAGAGGAGATTACAAGCACCCTGGATGCCGAATGTCCTCTGAATTGATGCTTGAGCTGGGAATGGTATTTTTTTTACAAATACTATTTCCACCGAGAGGGATACTGCATCTTTAAGAGCCCTACAAAAAATGAAACCTATTCCTTTGCATCTTCCATGCTCTTATTTCAATACTCCTCTCTCCTTGTTCCCCCTCCACACATCATTAAACATATTATTATAACATGACTGTCAGCCTGCGTCTCTCTTCGCTCCATTCTTGCTCTGCCAGGTAATCAATTTGTCGTCACTCTCTGTAACCCCAGTAAAGTCATCAAGTGAAATGAGTTACAGCTGCAAAGAGCCTTCAAGAATACAGGAGGAAAAAAAAAAAAATGAACACGAGAAAAATGACAACACAGCCCAGGAATATTCCACCGCTTGATAGCACATCCCAGGTCTTGAAGATGAAATATTAATGCACAATTTGTTTATCTGCAGGCCCACATCTCTCCAGTGCCGAGCTGTTAATTTTCTATCGGCACAGACAACGGATCAGTCAGTCATGAACTCTTCACAGCCATTACCGGGAGACATTTTGATTAAGTATTCCTAATGTAGTGGATAGGAAAGAATGAAAACACTCTGCCTGCCAACTTTTGATTGACCATTAAGCCACTGATGAATGTGCCTGTCAAAGAGGAGACAATTACCTCAACAATGAAGAAACTCTTCTGGAAGGCTTATTTCTCTATAGGGCTGACACATTTACCAGAGTACAGGCGAGGCAGCTGAGAGCGTGTAAAGGGATCACTTAGGCATCTTCTCAAAAGTTCTCTGAATAAAAACTGGGGGCATTGTTTTTAAGAAAAGGGGGCTTTTGGAGGCTGAAATGTGGGAAAAATATTTAGTGTGTGACTGTATGCCAACGAGTGCCTCTGTGTGTGTGTGTGTGTGTGTGTGTGTGTGTGTGTGTGTGTGTGTGTGTGTGTGTGTGAGCGTATGTGTATGTGTGCATACATGTGTATGTGTAAACTGAGAGTGTGCCGGGCAGATAAGGGTCTCAGTATCTTAAGCGGGTATAAAGAGACGCTATTATTGGCAGAGAACAATCGCCATCTGGTTGCTACATCCGCAACCATAATAAAGACTGATAACTTCTCAACACGCCACAACCAAGTAATTGCATCCTCATATGCTGAAATACCATTGATCAATCTAGTTTTAATCCGCCAACTCCATCACAATGAGGCAGTTTTTGGGAACATAATAATTCAAATGAACTAAGAGAGTGGCTGAGACTGCAGAGAATTAAGGTCAAGGGTAGCGCTGATTTTGTGACCTTGTGAATTTGGAAATTTCTTAAGAAGAAGTTGTGTACTTCTGGGGGAACGAACATAAAAAGATGTGGTTTGTGGGAGGCGTTGGTGTCCGTCTGAGGAGGAGAAACGCTGAGATTCAGTGTCCCAAACAAGCAAAATCTTACAGGATTTACATTATAGAAAGCCATAATAAACACAGACGTTCACACACACAAGACAAGTTTACAACTGAAACGTTGGCCTAAAGCGTATGAGGGCCTTCCTGAAGATGAGATTATTGATTCACCAGACTGCTAATGTGACATACAAACACCAGACTGCACATAAGCATATGGCGGATTTTTAAGTGAAATCTGTGTGTTTTGTAGGTGTGTGTGTGTGTGTGTGTGTGTCCTCCTCTCCCTGCCAGCAGCATGGATGGAGTGCATATATATGTGTGTGTGTGTGTGTGTGTGTGTGTGTGTGTGTGTGTGTGTGTGTGTGTGTGAGAGTGAGTGAGTGAGTGTGTGTGAGTGAGTGTAACCCATTCTCCATTTGTCCATAAGATTATGAAGAGTTCAAACAGAGTTCATCTGCTACGGATGCAGCGGCTCCACATCCTTCAGCCCCTCTCTACACTTCATGCGGGTCAAATCAAACACAGCCAGGGAGGTTTTTTAAAAAAACTTGTGGTTAAAAAAAACAAAAAAACTAACTAAACTTTCTGATCGATGAATGAATAAATGCTCTGTGACACATTATCGGATTATTGAGGAGAAACTACACAGCTTCTTTTAAATCCCAAAATGAAGTGTTTCCTTGTGTGTTTGCGTTATTAGTCTTATTAATTTACCCTCCACTGCAGAAGCAGCTTGTGATGCTGCAACTTCCCCCCCTCCTATTGTTTTAACATTTGACTTTAACAGCAGTGAGGTGCCCAAACTGGGGTCCGAGGCCCCTGCTGGAGCCCCTGAGAGGGATCCCAGATGAAATGAGAATTAGTTGAATATCAGTATTATTAAATTCCCCGTAAGCACACATAGGCAACTGTATCCACATATTCTTCACCACAGTACACATACAGTTATATAACTCTGTAGCCTGCTAAATCCACCAACTACAAAAACCTGCTGAGATGAGGCTCTCGGGACCATATCTCTGTATATGCGGGGGTCTGATGCCTATCTATTCGGGGGTCCCACATGATAAAAGTTTGTGTTATAGGCAAGCTATCCGCAGAATCATAACAAAAAAACAACCAACAACCCACAAATATCACACTCACATTAAAAACAGGTTCTTTAAAAAAAAAAAAAAGAATCGCTTACCCGCAGCCCGTTTGGGCGCCTGCTGTTTCCTCCGTGGCATTTTTTGGAGTCGCAGTTCACTACTGTGCCCAGGTGAAATCTGAATGCGGTCTACGATAGTCCATGCATAGAGAGAGAGAGAGAGAGAGAGAGAGAGAGAGAGAGAGAGAGAGAGAGTGTGTGTGTGTGTGTGTGTGCGCGAGTCTTTATTTTGGCTCTCGGAGTAGTTCAGTCTCTCTCACTATGAAACAAAAAAAAAAAAAAATTCCAGTTATGGATCGTTTTCAGGAGGGGAAACAGATGTTAAATCGGGCTTGTTCTTTCACCTTCTTCTTCTTTTTCTTCTTCCTCCTCCTACGGGGGGCGAATCGTCTCCGTTCACCATCCGTTTTTGTCCATCAGTGCCACATATGTTGATCGACGTGTGTCAGTCAGTCCCGCAGGCAGTTTTTCGGCGGATAATATGTGGAGGGAATGCGCGTAAAAAGCGTTTGGTAATGGTACAGTATATTACGCACGGTGCAGGCGAGGGGGAGAGGCGATGCCAGCAGACATCGATCCATAGAACAAACTGAACATTAAAAACTCCTCCCTCCTCGCCTGGACTTGATGATGGCAGCGAGACATTTGTTACACTAGATAACCATGAGTTTATTAAAGGAACAGAGGCCAGGGAAAAGGAGTGGAGCAGGCTGTGTGCTGCCGGGCTGCTGCTTTCTATCACTCTGTGCTCGGTGTCTTTTCATGCAGGGTTTTTTTTTTTTCTTTCTTCTCTTTTTTTTTTCTCCTGGTTTTTAGATCCCTTCCTGCAGCTTCCGCTTTTGCTGGCTGAATGAAAGGCATAAAGTTTGTGAGATTTCCAGCAGATATGAATGGACGGCTGCGGTCACGAACGCCAGTTAGTGCTAACAGAATAACTCGCTAGATGTAAGGAAAAACCTGCTTATCTGAACATGTTTGCTTTAAAAAAACAGATTATATCCGTCCATCGATCCGCTGTTGAGCCGTTTCCAGCAGTGTCTCATTGCAAGATAAACAAAACAAGGTACAATAATAATGTTCCACACTGAATGGACTCTGTGGGAGGCCCTGATAAAGCCCTCATGCTTGATAAAGTTACTTTAAAATTTCAATTACTTAAAACTGAACACTGCCAGGGGGGTGTAATGTAATCTGATTACACTTGTGTAATTTATAAATCATGCTTTATTTAAAACAGGCTAGTTGACTGAAATATAAACAGTGGGGACTTGAAGGCATCAAAACAACTGGGCCAACTGACATTTCAGGATGTTGTATGTACATTCATTCATGTCCATCAGATATAAATATCATATTTATCCTTTATCCTTTCTCAGTCAGTGGTTTCAGGTATACATTTATCTGATCTGATCACTTCCTCATTCATTATTGTTACAAATGAACACTAACTATTTAATCTATTGCTGCACATAATGATTATTTTCATTGATTAACTGTAAAGTCAATAAACAGGCCCAACATGATGTCGTCCCTCACTCCTAAAACCTAAAAACATTCACTTTACCATTGAATAAAACAAAGAAATCCAGCTAATCCTCAAAACAATGAAGCTGTAACTAGGGGTTATTGGCTTTTACAACAAAAACAAATTACATTTAATTTATTGTTGCAATATTTGCAGATTATCGATCATGCCAAATCTTATTTAATCTCATTCTCTAAAAGTAACAAGGTAAATAAGTATTTTAATTTGGTTCTAGCGGGTATTTCCATTTTTTGAGCAATAAATATACTTTTCACTTCATGTGGACAGAATAGGACTTTGCAAACCACACATAACAACTGAAATCCAAATGTGGTAAAAAACTTTTATAAGGTTGACATTTTAATAACTTTTTTGTATATTTTTCCCACTTCAGTAAAGAGCAACGCTGGATTTTTACTTTAAATTGAATATTTTTTACAATACTCAATATTTCAAATGAGTATTTTTTACACTACAACCGTGAACTTTGGTTATCATCCAGCGTGAGCACAATACTAAAGCCTCTCTTTCTCTTTAAAAGCTACTCATGACCTAATCAAATATGAAGTTGAGGTGATGGATGACTTCATTTCAGAGAGACAACACCCCTTAGAGATCCAGGCTCGCCCCGGATTACAAATGGCTTCCTGATAATATTCCATCACCCTATTTTGTGTCTGTCACTCATTTTGCCAATGATACCAGAGACCTCCCGTGAACTCCACCTGAACCTGAGCGATCAATCACGGCTCAGATCAAGCCTGAGCCATACCTGTCTGACAGCTCTTAACACCCTGTGTGTACACAAAGCATGCGTGTGCGGTGACAGGCGTTACACCAGCGCCCACCGCCACCTCACCTTATCTCTCTTGAAATGGCCTCGCTCCACTGCCGCTCACACCTACTGTATCCTTACGTCATCTGCATCGCCTCACTGACTCCCCCACCACAACAAAACTGCTTCTGAAAAACTTTCTCATCAGCGCTTGTGCTTCAAACTTTTTTACAAACCATTCATGCATCAGTGTCGGTGGCCGATTCACGTGCAGATGGTGGAATTTGTCATCCCTTAAGTCTTGATGAGCTTTTCCTTCCTCACATGGTTGCAATTCTCATACCTGGCTGCCTGAGGATTTTCCGGGATACAACTTCAACAGATTTCACTTAAGTTGGATCCACGGCTGTAACACAAAGTGACAAACATATGTCTTGTTAGTGCTATTTTAGAGCCACCTGTGGCTCTCCTTGCAGTAAAGACGCAGCTCACATGCAGAGAAAGTAGACAGCAAAACTTAATTAATGGCTGTGAACTTTGTCCTGTGTTTGATGACAGGCTTATAAACCTGAAGTAGAACTGAAATCATATATTTTATTTTAAAAAAAGGAAAGAAAATCTTTAGAGTTACACAAGCAGATGTTTCCCAAAACCTGAAATCAGACAAATTCTTCTGTCTCAGTTATCATCAAGAACTGGAGCTGCTTATCTGACAAAGAACCGGAAGTTCTCAGTTTTTACATTCTTTGAATGTTTGTATGAGCCTTTACACCCATGTGAGCTCGATTTCCAGTCAGCTCAACAGAAAATGTGCCCACATTCTTTGGAAGTCACCCATGGCACTTCAGCCTTGTATTTATTGTCAACAAAGAAGCTCCAGAAAGTATCTTTTAACAGCAGCCAGAGTTTTGACCTCTTATCGTCTTAGCTTTGAGAGAGTTCGATTCATCTTCACAGACGAATCTGGACCGTTCGCAGGTGGAGAATTTGCTGTTTTTGGAGTGGAGATTTAGGCTAACCTTGAATCTAACATACATTCAGTGTTTTACCCAGAGATGAAAGTACAGGACAGACAAAACGGACAGTTTGGAGTTCACAATCTGAACAGGAGTTCAGGTTGTGTAATGTCACTGTCTGGAACAAAAATGTACATACTGTGTAAATCATGCCTGCTGACATAAGCCTACAGGCTTAGTTACATTTACAATGATTTATTGTATTTTTGTCTTGTAAGTTCAAGGAATATTTTGAAGGCTTAAGGCAAACCACTAGAGAACACTGCAGTATAAACAACATTTTAAAACCAGTATCGAGATGTATTTACATTATTCACTGACATGGCAGAGCTACTAGTAAAAGACCAATTTATGTACGACACCTCGTATGCTCACATAGACTGAATGAAAGATACAAACTCAACGAGTTTACGAATCAGACAGTTTGAGTGATGATATTTTGTGAACTTTGCAACAGGATTTCTTTTGCATTGATTATGGTCCAATAACCCATGTAAGTATATGTACAATCTGACTTCTTACAATACATTTCGACACTGTTGTTAACTGTCCTGTATAACTGACCTGACCAGCAATAAGATACAGATCATTGTATTTTTAAAATGCCTATTTCTCATTTTCCCTGCAATATAATAACGCCTTAAAGACCTATATTATAATCTATATTCAATATTAGTTTATTTATGAAAGGATTCACTCATAGTGATGAACCCACAGAGAATTATAATCCGACTCTGCAGTTACCCTTCAGCATTATGGGGCGTTTTAGCTTCTTTTAGCTCATTGTTTTGGTTTTATGCACCGCAACTTTAATGTTTTGGTTGAGTCTCACCACTCTCACAGTGTAGTTTCGGTTGCAGGAGATGGTGGAGACCGAAAGACGAAAAGGAGAGAGAATATTTGTCGGATGGCCAGAAACGTGATATAAAATAAATGCTAATTTTGAATAGTTTCAGCTGGATGTGTAAATAAGCAACTGTTTTCTCACATGTTAATCAATAAATCTTTATATGGCAATAATAAGTAAATGTTGTGTTTACAGCTTGTTGCGCTGTCCCAAAGTGGCCAAACAAATCGATTAATGTTAAAAAATAATATGTTCATCAAGTTTCTCAGGTACACAATGTGCACTCAGAAGAAAGTTCCTTCAGATTTCTGTATTACAGATTTGTTTCCTTATGAAACTAAGGGCCTTCAGACAAAATTAACTTGGACTCTTACTCTGGTTTCAGCCAGTGCAATGAGAAGGAGGACAATACTGCAATTAAGCTGTTTTATTTCTTTTTTCTCATCTCTGACATTTATGTCTGTCTTCTCCCTCTCTCTAACATTTCAAACGTATAATTGGTTGGATGTGAGCTCACACAGTTCAAGTATTTAAAACTGTACTCTAGAAAATCCTTTTCAATGTATCTCTGCAGGAATTCAACAATTTTGAAACGACAGCATGGTCTGGTTGTTCATTATAACCCTGTGGTTTGGTAAACATTAACTCTCAAACAAGATTTATGGGGACGTTTTCCCCAGGTCAGAACTCTAATTCAGGAAACAATGTCCAAATAATGACTATGCTTTGCCAGGCAAACATTATCCAGGGGAAAATGCGAAATCTTTCCGAATTAATTTACGATTCTTCTGACAAGGCAATAGACTCCAACAAACATCTGACAAACATCGATGTCCAGGAGCAGAGTGAGTTCAAACTGAACACAAACAAGCACAGTCATACTGACTTCACAGCCCTGCTCACACGAGATTTACAAGAACATTTAAAAACATCAAAAGCTTTTTGAGGATCCACACTGATCACTTATGCATTTGAGCAAAATCTGGACTCAACCTGAGACTGTTTCCAATATCATAACACTGGCCTCATTCATATTATGCGGTTGAACTATTTAGTTACACAGTCTTTCGACAATAGGGAGTCTAATTATAATGCTCTAGTCATGATAAAAGGAGGGTGGTCTAGGAAATCCAAACCTGTCTTTAATCCAAATATGAAATTTCATGTACAATGGACAGCCTGTGATTGAAGTCTGGTTTTACAATTTTCAAAGCGGAACAACAACATATGCATACAGTCAAAAGCATCTGCTTGATTTTAACATGTAATTCATGTAACGCTCGTGATAACTTAAAAACAAAGAGCTATTACTAATTCAGAGGATGTCTAAAAAATAAAAGTTTCTAGTTGCGTGATTGACAAGCGGTTAAAAATAAAATTTCTCACAGCACGACTATAGTGCAGCAATATAATTATGCAAGACTAATATGAACGTGTTTCAAGGTTGGGGAACAACAAATCACATGAAACATGGTTATAATCTGTGATCATACAAACATTATTAAACACATCTTGGAATCACGTCTCGGCTGTACAGTATATTTCTAATGACAGCACTGAAACGTTTCCAGAAACAGACTAAATAACATTAAATGTACGTGTTTCAAGACATGTTTGCCGTGTAACAATTCCTTCAACAACACAAAGAAGCAAAGGGTATTTGTGGTTATACACACAATAGTATGTGGTCCCATCCTGTGTAAGAAGAACACAGTTTAGTTGAAAGTAGGTGAGGTTGAACAAGCTGATGTGAGTGTTGTTGTTGTTGTTGTTGAAAGCACAGTTAAAGGAGCTTTGTGGGACTCAGCGTGTTTGTCCTCAGGGCTGAATGTAACAGATGACAGAGATCATTGGAGCTTTTTTTTTTTACTTCAGTCAGAACTTACTCTTTTTCACAATTTTATAGTGTACTATAGAGACACAGACACTATTGTGATATTATTGCACTGTTTGTACCTAGTGCTGGTACTTGACAAGTGGGTGCTTGTCGTTCTCTTCTTGACAGGTGTTAATGCCTCACACTTCCTCTAATATTCCATTATTTTGGTGACTTCTTCTGATTTGGTAGTGCCGTGGCCTTTTTGTGCATCACAAAATGTACACGCTCAAAAATAAAGGCTATAGTTGGGATGTAAAGTATGTATACAAAGGCCCCTACATACTGTGTGTTAACAGAGCTTGCGGGTTGATTGCATGTCACACTGTGCGAGCTGGCGTTAATAAAATCACGGTCACAGTCATTTTGAGGCACGTCAGACTGTACGATGAATACCTGGTGAATCGTAGTGCTATGATGTAAAAAGAAAAGCAAGCAGAGACATGGTGCTGGCACTGTTTGCTTGTTTTTTACACTTAATCCAACAATATCATGTCGGCCCCTTGTTTTCTGCATCATTTCATGCTGGATATTGGTGCTGGTTCGTACGTGGAGGATTCATAGCGGTCTCTTTTCTGTGGTTTGCCAAAGCTCTAAATCGGCTGCTAGTGGCTGCGTCTCTCTCACTGTCGATTGACAATCAAAGATTTCCCCATGTTTCTCTCACGATTTCAAACTTTTGTCTGAGACAGCCCAAAGCTGCTCAGCGTATGTAGGAATGTTTCTATCCTATACAGGGGACGCCTTCTTCATCTTCTTTTAGCTGCTCCCATTAGGGGTTGCCACAGCGGATCATCTGTTACCATCTCTTCCTGTCCCCTGCATCTTCCTCTGTCACACCAACCACCTGCATGTCTTCCCTCATTGCATCCATAAACTTCTTTGGCCTTCCTCTTTTCCTCTTGCCTTGCCTGGCAGCTTTGTCTTTTGTCATTTTATTTTCTTAATATTTATTCTTGGAAATGCACATTTACCCATTGAAGTACTATAATTTTCTGTTTTGTCCAAACCTTTTGTGTGCTAGCGAACATCACCTCCAGTGATAGGGTTAAAGTTGTCATATTATCTCAGGTGGAATGGCACTATGACCCAGATGTAACCTGAACTCGTATCTGTAGGAAAATGGGTCTGAAGCTGGCGCTGTCAGTCATTCTGCAGAGTAAGTACAGTATGTGGGCCACGAAGGGAGGGGAGTATTGTTCACCGTTTTTTTTAACCCAATAACACCCATGCAAACAATCCTTCTAACATTGCTGCTTGACCTATTTCTACTCATGTAATATATCGTTAAAGCAGCCTTGTGAAATGGCTTAATTATTCATGCTTGATTTCAAAATGAAGAGCTTTGAGAACATGGCTCCACAGGAGGATTGACACACGCAACGGTGCTCTTACAAGCACACACACTGAGGCACACTGGGGCCTGGCTTTCTCAAAAAAAAAAAAAAAAAAAAAACTAACACACCCATGACTGACTTCATCCACTGTGTTGTGCACCGAGCATTAAAGCAAGAGTGAAGATAAATGCCCTGTCAGCGCCTTTAATGATTTATTTCAAACATTTCACTCGATCCAATAAGGTTACAATCTATGGCAGGTAATTGTTTATACAGAAATAGATGGCATTTTGTTTGTTTTATTGAGCATTGAGCAGAGTGAACACACTAACCTCAGAAATGGATGCACTGTCAGAAATATCAATTTGCTGTTTTAGACTGCATTCTGCAATTGCAATTCTCATCACACATATTAACATACAGTGCAGTCTTCAGCGTTTTGACTTTTTCATAGCAGGCTGAACGCGGCCTCTGAAGTTTGTTTAATCTCCTTTTGAAGGATGTGAGGCCTGTCTGTCCATATGGACTGGCGTGCACGTGGGTGTCCGATGTGCCGCACACTATTTTTGCCTCCTTGCGTGCGTGTGCTGCAGTTAAGTAAGGCATCAGAGCAGCCTGTCACTTGTCCCTTGGTATTGCTTTAGTCTGCGTCGACAGTGTGTCCACCCTGGGTTTGTCAGTGTCTATTCAGACCTGACCTGTCTTGTTCAGCACATGGCAGAGGACGCTGATGGACATTTCCAGTTCTCCTTCTCAGTGTCCATCACTCGGTGCAGGATGCTTCCCTGACGCATCTTAGTTTGAGCTCCTGAAATTTGTTGACAGTTGCAGAGGGTGGTCTGCAGTTCTGCCACCCTCAATTATGGGAGATGTGATCTGATTCTGACTTGAGGGATGTAGGTTGCCTGCTGTGCATAAATGCTCAATTGTGGTCGATCGATATCTTGCTAATAGGTTTTGAAAATTGAAAACAATGCAAATAGAAAAGACGCGTAAACCCTGCTGAGGGATTTTGAAATACAAACCCAAAGGGCTAAGTGAAGGTGGGGTAAGTGACAACATTTATTTATTTATTTCCAGTCCTGGTGGATTAGATTCATTCATCCTCTTTCATGTTTGTTGCTTTGCTGCCAGTCAATCTTGTGTTTGTTCTCTTAATTTCCTGCGAGTCGCTGATGAAAAAGAAGGAGTATTTAATTAGCACTCCCTCTGTTCTGTTGAAACAGTTAGTGTATTTTTATAGGACCAGGAACGGAGCTCAAGTCTGTTTCTAATGGAGATGGAGGCAATCAGATAACCAACATTGCCACCCGTGCTCTCTTTTACTCTTCTTGAAGAGGACAACTTCAGCTTTTAATAAACATGTAATAAGAAGGAAAACAGCTGGTAGCTGCATCACAGATGGTGCCGTTCTTGGCATCTCCAAGGAAGGGACCACACATACAGATGGCTCATTATTCCAGCATTTGGTTATGCATATTGCACAAAATTTTATTCCAATGCTTAACAACCAGTATAAGCAATACAGGTGTTACTATTTTTCACGAGGCTCCCCCTGCAAAGTAAGCAGTCGGGATCTTGTTTTGGTGGTATCTTTTGATGCGGATCACTCACACAAGCCTCAGAATCTACTTCTCCCTATCAATATTTCAGTGCTGTCTCTGTTTGTGAGGAGCACCACGTTAATCTACACTCAGGTGTGATTCATGACTAAACAGCTGTCAGTCTCTGCCCTGACTGCAGCTCTGTTTTTCAAAGTGCACCTTTGTGTCATTAAGGTAACAGCCCGAAAATACCTCAGCGTGTCGCTGATTAAGACGGAGGAGAGATATTGATCACAAAGCAACGGCAAAACAAGTCAGCACAGCCAGCCGAGAGCAAGGCCAAACAAATCAGTGCACAACCTTGACCTCCATGGACTCCCTCAGACCCAACGCTTTCATCTCAACTTACAAACTCCTACTGTAGGCTGGTTATCTGCATATTTCTGAACTTCAGTGTCCTCTGTGTATTATTTATATTCGTTCAAATAGAAAATGTCACTAGCAAAAAATAATTTGAATGAAAACAAGGCAAAGGATTCAGTCCCACGAGAGAAATGTGTTCTTCGTTGAGTCTTTTTTTAGGTTGACTGTTTTAAATTACAGATGCTCTCTAATTGGCTACGGTCAAATAAAGCCCGCCTAATGAGGCATTGCATTCATTTGCTTATTTCCTTTCAAGTCGCTTCCCTTTGTATCTCAGAGCAAAAGTCTGCTCTTGTGCTTACTGTCGTTCCAGGCAGGGTATTCTTAGTCAGAAGACTATTATGCCTCCAATGAACATGTAAATATATATTTGTTTCAGCAACAGAATAGCTGCAACTGTGAAGTTACTCATTAGCGGTAAACAGTAGCAATAATAAACCCTGCACTTTAAACTCGTATCCTACCTTTCTGCATCACTTTGATGACCACTAGCAGGGTTTAAAGTGAAGACAGGAAAAGCTCATCCTACATCTTACTCACCGCATCTCCATTATATGATGAACTTAGCGCGGACTTCTCCTTTAATGTGATGATTAAGTGTGCTAATCACAAGTGAGAGCGAGACGTAGACACTTTTATCCGTTCGCCCGTGTGTGTGTGTGTGTCCTGAAACATCCGAGGGATTTTCTTTCAGACCTCCTCACACTTGACACTCCATGTATGCTGGAGCTGTCCTGTCCAATTTATAACAGGAGTCAATGTGACCTTTATCCTGGCAATGACTATAATGTACTTTAGCACATGTCATTCTCAGGTCAGGATCATCCCCTGTGTCATATGTTTTGTCTTGCATGTTTTACAGTCACCAGGGATGTACTGCTGTGCCTCTGTGCTGCAGCCAATTCAACTTTAAAGGGAACTTAGACAGGTGATAGCGTCAAAAAACATGTACTGTATTATTACCATAGAGACAGTTTTTCAGAAGCCTATTTAATACAGCATGCTATTATGGACCAATTATTTTTGCATTATTATATTTTCAAAGATATTTATAGCTTGCATAATGTAATTAGACATAATAATTACACAGAAATAACAATTTTGAACCCCAGTTTAATAATAATAGCTTTGCTTTCTACTCTATTCAAGTCTGTAACAAATAGAGGAAACAAAGGAAGCCAAAGGATTTAAAGTCCTTAAAAGCATAGGTAGGCTGCACAAAATAACTGTCACATGTTTTTGGCTCTAATTTCCCCCCTCATACTCATCTTATTGCTCATCAGCTAAGTTGTCAGGTCTGCTACATCCCTTTGATGGCATCACTGACAATTAGCAAGACGATGCCACACAAAACCATCTGGACAGGCACATCTCTCGTTGCTGAGGGAGACAGTTTCTAGTGTGACAAAAATAAATCTCAAGGTCAGTCACTGTCACTTTTTAAAAGTATCAGATTCCTTCAGAGGTAGATTTATGGGATTGGATTTATTTTGAGAAGGTTTACTGGCTAATGACGAGGTGTCTCAGAGACTGTTAAGTGGAGATGAGGAATTAAATCAGTGAAGTATACAACCCTGTCCCTGCTTAATGTTTTCTGTTCTTTTAATCATTACCATATTTCTTTGTCAGGGTACAGAAACGTAGCAGAATTTATTTATGATATGTGTAAATATATGTTAAATGTTATTTATTTAGATAGATAGATAGATAGATAGATAGATAGATAGATAGATAGATAGATAGATAGATAGATAGATAGATAGATAGATAGATAGATAGATAGATAGATAGATAAGTAGGTGTTGGATGCTTTACTACCATTCAAAATATGATAGACCTGGCATGTCATCGTTCTAGTACACTCAGAAAAAACGATCAATTATCAAGAGGGGCGGGAAATTGATTTCCCCCTTCCCCATACGCAGCAAATGTTCCACATAAATATATGATGCTTTGACAAACCTCTTTGTATTAAACTTGAAGGGCCCTGGCAATGAAAGTCAGACTAAATATAACTCTGTTAAGGCCTCGTCACACCTGCATTGAAAACAAGCAAAATCAGCTCATTTCACTGGAATCACCACAACCAGTGGATGTAGAGCTGCACTGTTTGTGGGTGAACTCTGACGCGTACATTTGTAGCATCGAACAATAACAGGCTGTCCTGACAGTGTTTACCTCGGAGGGAACAGAGAGCCACAAAATCCAAGGAAGCTAGCTTAGCTTGTTAGCTGTGGTGCTCCATCCTTCCACAACACGCTGGATTTCACTGTGCACCTAAAAGCAGACATATGACTTTGGATGCCTGTTTTTTGTTTGGCTGTGGGTTATATTTTTTTTCCACCACAAAAAAAATAAAAAAATAAATCAAGGGATTGTATGGAGGCTGTAGGCTTTAACATTGTCTATAATGATTCTATATTCATTTTTAACTGCTTTATTTTTGCCGCCACATTTTGATCAAGGTTGCAGGGGCAAATGGATCGTTAAAAAAGAAACTAGAGCATACTGTCATTGTTTTGAAGTGCATGTTCGATGCAAGCCCTGCTCTTGCTACAGTAACTCATCTGCAGCTCTTCCATTGTGTGGTCCCATGATGCTTCTCTGCTTGTGTGTCCATACATCATGTTTGTGCACGCTGTACTAAAGCAGATCCCCTACAGAATAGGCTCCGGAGTGTCATCCACACAGAGTTATCCCTCACCACTGGCTGACCGTGGCATTATTCCGATGGGGACTGTTTGACTAATAAGCATTTTCGCTTCACAAGTGCTGGCTCTAGTCAATGCTGCTGCTCTGGATATACATGCTGTATAGAGGACACCTTGAATTGGAAAAAGAAAGGTGGCCAACACTATTAAAAGCACCCACTGGTCCGGAAAACACACTGTGATTTCATTACAAAAATCATATAATGGTCGTAAACACAATAACAAAGTTGCACTTTCGCTTGGGAGAATTTGCAGCGTATGTAGAACAGAAACAGCCCTCTCTCCGGATGATTTTTTTTTTTTTTTTTTTGACAAGTCATACTTGAATGCGCAAGATGTATCCCTTTGTGTGATTTCAATCTTATAAAAACTGTTATAGAGGTAAACAAACACTTTACTGTGCAAAAGTGGAAGCAGTCTAATAAAGATGTAAAATAAATACAGTGTACTACTTGATTTTAAATGCACTATGTCAAAAAGAAAAGGCCCAACGCTTTGTCCACACATCCATGGGTCAGCTATGAGTAGTGATCCAGCTATACTTTGCTGTGATTCCTCTCTCTTTAAGTGGGCTGTAAAGCATTTACATGTGGAAAATGTTGCTTTACAATGTAGCTGCAGATGTTACATAAATGTAGTGGAACTAAAATAGTACATCTGCGCTGGGATATCCTCAAGTTAAGTACGTGTATTTTAAAACAAGAGTGGTTGTGCGTTTCTGAGGTTATAAATTGTTAAAGCAACCATGTAGTGTGCAATACATATTAACACTTCTCCTGTATAGTGTTTCTGACTGATCAATAAAAAAAACCAACATAATAAAATTGATGTGCAGTCTGCTTCTGTTGACCCTTTATGGTTTGAGCTGAAGGTGAGAAAGAAAGCAGCAAAAATACCTCATTGACCCTCTCTGTGCTGGTAGACACTGCATATTTCGACAACCACCCGCTAAAACTATTTTAGCTCTGTGATGCTACCTGAGTGTTTTCCTCCCACACACAGTTAAAAAATGCACATAGCAAAATGACCTCTTTCTTCCTGCTCAGTTTGTGGGACTGAGCATTCGCAGAGCTACTTGCAAATTTGTTTTCTGTCTATATTAATATTTATGTCTGTGCTGTAAATAATATTTGTTGCAGCCACCAAAACAAATTCACAGCACTCGGCAAATTCAATTCTGATGAGCAAATCTAACTGTGGATTCTGAGTTTTGTGCTGCTGCATGCTGTATGTGTTGCTGTACTGTGAGTTGGGCTCAGGTCCGAGCCTGCTGCTGCTCAGTTAAGTGTTGCGATCACCTCAGCAGACCACCCTGACTATCTCCTCCTCTGTAGTTAGACTTCCCTGCAGAAAGCCTCACAGCACGGGGATTCAGTCCATGGAGGTTTCCACCATCAGATGGTGTATAGCGTCTGGCAGTCTCTCACGGTAGGGCTTTGGTAGAAGTTCAGCACACATGAGACACCATCATTTGAAAAACATCTGTCACTCTGACAAATAATAAGTGCGCAGGGCCTCCAGGGAAAAGGGAAGTGCAAGCTCCATATTTTATTTCTTTCTGTATAACACTGCGACTCTCTGCTGTTTTTGTGTGTGGTGAACTGTACTTTATGTCTAATGCAATGCATGCTCACACTGACAATTGACATTTTAAGGGCATTACCCTTGACAAGGGGACCTGGACAAATGAAAGGAAAAGGCAGAATGATTTATCAGAGGGGCTGACGAAATATTTTGATTTACATTTTTTCTGTGCTGTTTGAAATGAATCTCCAAGACGTACGCCACACCCCTGCTCCGGGCTGTGTGAGCTGTCTGCAGAACAGCCTGATGACCTGAGATCAGGTAGGGCTATATCTCCCCAGGGCGCTTGCAAAGCCAAGACAACACTGCACTGCTCTCCTTTTCTAATTCTGCCAGTTCCTCCTGGCTTAATTGAGAATTTGAACAAACAAATTAATCATTGCAGCCCATAAAAATGACAGGATTCATGCAGTAGCATTCTTCATTCTCTCTAATTTGTTGTGTGTTGTCGTCCCCCCGCCCCTCTTCCCGTGCCTTTTCTCAAACCCCCACAGCATTTTTTGTGCTGAATCTGCTGGTTTACCCCCTTATGAAAATTACAAATACTTGTCAAGGTTAACGAGTTAATATTCTCATTCAATATTTATTTTATGGGCGAAAGAAAGCGTCTCCCTTCAGCGCGTCCTCTTCCAGAGCGAGGATGGGTTTGTTAATCAAAATGACAAGGACAGTGTCCTTTTGATAATCCCCTGAATCATCGAGAATAAAAAATGAACTTTATTAATCAGCGGCCCCTGATTAATTGTTATGAAGTGTTGCTCATCCATTTCCCCTGCATTTCCGTAATTTTCACAGAAGCCTAACAATCTCCCCAATGATTTGAAGCCTTTTGAGCTGGCGTTGCATTCAGCAGCATAGCAATAAATAGCTGGGCAGCACACTCTTCTTCCTGGATGAGCTTCTGCACAGCAGACTTTCACAAAAACACAATGCTTATTTTCCCTCTCTGCTTACAGCATGACTTTTTTTTTTTACATAACTTTTTTTTTCTGCCTCTGAGTTTGCATTTTTAAAATGGCATTGTCCAAAAACATCAATACTGACACTAACATCAGTTTAGTAGCAGCCATCAGTCTGCCTTTATGTTTGTATCCTGCATCAATACTGCAGTTTCTGCCCACTTAATCTTTGAATGTGAGGCACAAATGTATTATCCATTCCTCTCCAGGTGGAAACAACAGTACAGTTCAGCAAGTTAACAGTGAAAGCAGGACTTCACATAAAATCAAATATGCATGTGGAGTTTGTAAATTAAGTCATGTTACACATTATCCACAAATTACCATCTCAGACAGAGGAGACCTCCAAAGTGAAACAGGAGCCCCAAATCTTATTTTTTCTCAAAGAAGTATGACAATTAATACTTCATACATCCATGATGTTTATGATTAATATATAACTTTGAATGTCGTTTTCACAGTGGATGGTGCGAGGTTGGGAATCTGATGTAATTTACATGAGCTTGCAAGACGTGTGGTACTCATTTGCTCTGAAGTGATGTCCATGAAACAGAATATACAAACGATAGGAAAGTTTCATATCAGAAGGGTGTCTCTCTTTCTTTCTTTCTCCTCAAGGCGTATTATTACAGAGGGGGGCCTGATGAAGAGAGAATATTTCATGCTATGCCCATTAATCAGCAGCCATCCATTTTACTTTATTTACCTAGAAGTTATTATTTTTATATTCAGCCCCATATTTAAAAGTCCAGTGTAAGGAAATTATACATTTAACGAGTGCTCGCTGTGAATTTCAGCCTCTTCAACAGATTTAAGGGGGCTGGGTGGCTCACATGCAATTAATTGTGGAGGTGTTTTATCCATCAGAATGAATAATTTAAAGGGAATGTTAATAGGTATCCCAGACTTGGCCAAAGGAACGGAGACAAAGTGTTGTTGAAAGACGTTTCATTACTTTCCCTCTGATGCTGCTCTTCATTTGTTCTCCTTTGTCTTTTCTGGGTCAGTCTAGTCACAATTAAAAGTGGCAAAAAGGCAATAATATTAAAATAAGGGATGTATGTATGTACATTAGGTAAAAAAAGAAAATGGAAGATGTTGATTTAAGATTAACGCTACACAGCCATTATATTTGATTCATTTCAAAACTGGATAATGGCTCAGCGTCAAAATTATAATCACTGCAGCACAAAGCCAGAAGTTAAACTTTCCCCATAAATAAAAGCAAGTCTGGTTCACAGCACATGGGAACTAAAGTAAATCTGAGCAAAAACTTCCCCCTGCAGAGTTACCTTTGAAAAATATGCTTTATGTAACATAAATTGTTATGGGGAGGGGCGGCAAAGCCACAATCCGTCATATTTTTTTTGTTCACATAAATGTTAAGTATGGTCACATAAATAACTGAGGAGTTTGAGTTATAGATAAAAAATTGGCTCATCATAATTAAAATAATAGGCTTGTTTTCCGTCTATTTCACCCCCCCCCAAAAAAAAAAAAAAAAAAAACTGATGTAAACAAACCTTTAACAATGTCAAAAAAACACTAATAAGTGAACAATAACACATAATTTAAAGGACATTAATTGTGATTTATACATTACAGATTGGGCCTCTAAGTGACAAAAAGTACATTATATGCATTCTTGAGCTGAAAAGTTTTACGAATACTAACAAATTTATCACACTCACATGAATCATGACATGAATAAGATTATCTTGGCCTGAATTACCATATACTCTTTTAACACATAAAACCACATTTCCTCTTGAAGGAAGCATTAAATTGATTATGTCTGAGACTTGATCCCAGAACAGCTTTGAATGATTCCTCCTGTGTGTGTGAGAGCGACTCTTCTGGTGGGAAACAATGTGAACTTCACTGACTCCCACATGCACAGAGAGATGACATCAGAAAGAAGTCGTCTCTGTCAGATGCAATAAAGGGACGTCCACATGTGCACATTCCTCACACTTTGTGTACACCCAACCCTCAACATAAATTAGCTATGGTGACTACCCTCTTTTCAACGGCCATCCAATACAAGGACATTTGGAGAGAAAAAAGATGCACCTAGGGTGTGTTGTGAGCCAGGTTTCCCAAAATTTAAACAGTAAATTCAAATGAGATATTACAAAATTAATTTTCTGACACTATCTTTTTCCCCTCGGTAACATGTGTCTGTTAATTTTTCACAAAAGGATTCACAAATACATGAGTCCTTTTGTACAGTTTCCTCAGATGGAGATCTATGGCATTGTGAACAAAAGACACTCCTTCAATGACAAGTGCCAAGTACATCAGCCAGTCCTTCTTTTCAAGTAATTCCAACCCTGGCTATTCAGGGTTTGCCCTGTGGCGAGACCGAGCACTTCGTTCTCCAGAAATAGCCATAGCTCATCTTTCACAAGGACTCAGGTCGTCTTATCACGGGGAGAGAGGTTCATTTGAATTTCTGTCTCTTCAATATGCCTGGCAATCATGATGCCCGGTTAATATTGAAGTTTGGGGAGCGCTTGGTGTTGCTCTCCCCCCAGGCTCTGTGGCAGGCACAAAGAACTTGTAACTTGCCATCAAATATCTTATCACATGACTTTATCTGCCAGCAATGGCAGACAGTCGCACCTCAGCAGCTCTCCACCTTAGAGAAATCTTGATCTTCCAAATGTGTTTACTCATGTCTACCCTGTCCCTGATAGCATTCAATATGGTTTGTCTTGCCAAACAAATATATTTTGAATGCTAAGGGCACCGACTGCTAAAAGTTAAATAATTGTATGCACCTGGCTAAAGACAAAGACTTGGTTTTCTTTGCTGGCTTTGTATTTATTTGTTGTCCACTGCACCTCATGAAATCTGAATCCCTTTGTTCCCTGTTCACAGCAGAATAGCAAAATTGGCTTACCACATCTAATTAACACCCAAACACACCTTGACAACTTTTGCATGACACTCACTCAGCTAAAATCCTTTTAGAATAACAAAAAAAATCCAGACTTCAACTGAAAAGAGAGGCGTTTTTCTTGATAAATTTAAGATAAAAGACGTGGCAGTCATTTTCTCCCATGACATATTTGTTCTTTAACAACAAATCAATGGCTGTGAAAGCTTGGCACCTGAATACAGAACAATGGGGAGATGAAGCGAAGATTGTCTTCATTAGGCACATTAATATTCATAGAAAGTAGAAAATCTGACACCACGGAGGACTTGGTAACCTTTTCTCATATTAGATTTTTTTTTTCAACTTCTTAACACAATTAAAGTCCAGCAATGACTTAATTAATGCGGCTTTCTGTCAGGCGCTTTAAAGAACTGTCAATTTGGCCTGGGTCTGCCTGTCAGCAGGGAAGAAAGACAGTCATCCCACTCTTACAGGAGACAGTCGGAATCACAGTGCCGGATAAAGTCACATTCTCAGACACCTTGCCAAATTGATTCTTTTAAGGGTTTTCTTGCAGATTACCATTTCTTCCCTCCTGTCTCTTATTCTGCACGAGTGTCAAATCTGAGAGAAAATCTAAATTCAGTTTTAGGTTCTGGCTATTACCATCCTCTCCTATTGTGCTCGTTGTTGCTGATACCCTGTTAAATTATGATTTGAATGAAACATTTCTTGTGCGAGACAGTGTCCTCAGAGCTCTGAATCAATTACCGAGATACTGGGAACAATATGGTGTGGTTGGAGCGCGCTGCCCTTGCGGTTGCAAAAGTTATTGAATCAACAACATTAACTGAATTATTTGTTTACATGAAGTTACTGCGCATTTTTATTCTCATTATGCATTTTCTCAACATGCCCTTGTGACAAATGATATCAGTGATACATCATAATGATTGTATGGCGAGTTTCTTGGTAAATCAGCCCTGTGTGGAGAGGCTGTGAGGAGCGAGGCGGGTGCATTTCCTTTAGAACCAGAACTGTCTTCAAGTGGAAGCCACAGGCTGTCCAAACAAGATGACAGTGCAAATGGCTGCTGCTAATGACTGATTCTCCCTTTGCCTGGGTTTTGATCAAAAATAGATCCTTCTCCTCTCTCCCTCTGAAAAACTTGCGACCAAAATTGAGGTAATGGGCCTTACTTTAGGGGCTGACACAGCTGCGGGATTTGTTATCACTTTGACTGAGATCAGTCACACTTTATAATAAGTGAACTGAAATCTTCAAGAAATACTGAAAGCAAAAAAAGAAATTGCCAGTAGATGTACAATATTGTTGCTGTTTTGTGAATCTCATTTTCATAAACTCCTCCTCTTCCTTACTCAATGTAATTTTGAATGGTGTGAATATAATACTGAGAGAGAAATGCAGTCAGAATCAGATTTTAACATCCATTTTCTCATCTATTCACTAGGTGTGACCGGGGGGGGATTCATACACTGCCATTCTCTGTATTAATGAACCAATACCTGTGATCATTCTGCAGGAGGTGTAACTGGCTTGGCAGGTGTGCTGCCACTGGGAAACAGATTAAAATAGTCAGGGTTCCTTTCAAGGCTTGTACAGAAAACAATGGAGGCTTCACAAGGTAATCATGCCATTATATGAGACGGAGGGACTAATTGGAATTATACTAGAACAGGCAGGGAGCTCATTAAAACCTTGAGCACTACCTCATGATAAACAGTCACTTTAAGGGCTGGCACTAATATGATGAGGCAAAGTCTTTATTTCTCACTTTCCAATGAACACATCTGATGTTTAAGCTCCTTATACTCTCTCAGCAGGTATCGTGTGGAATGTAAGACTCCTTAATTGCCACTGGAAATTAGTAAGATGGTTATATAGAGGGCTTTTGTCGTCATGCAGAAACACTGACTGAGATGATACCGCCTCTCAAGGTCTGCATCATTTAGAATTCTTGTAATATAATCATACTGTGCTTTTCATACTTCATATTAACAGCGCATATTTTGTCATCTGCTTTTCAACATGCATTTCATTATTACAAATTGAACTGTGTGCTAATGTATTAATTGTTCAACTTTGCTCATTACAAACCTATAAAACCTCACCAATACAATACCATAATAACACAGCAAGCTTGTTATGGACTCTGACAACCCGTGATTAAAATCAGACTCATTTTGCTTGATGAGAAATTGGCTTTACCCAAAATAACTTTATATCCCCCTGCTTTCCAACCACAGTTCATTAGCTCCATCTTGCTCAGGCAGGATTCTTTGTGCCATTTTGACTGTATTCAAATCTCTCTAATGCCATCTCATGTTTAAAGACTGGCCATAAATCCCATATCAGTTCTTAATGACCACTGCCGGCCAGCCGGTAATATGTCATTGTTCGCAGGCGATCACCCAGCGGGGAATAGACCATGCCAGTCTTTGTAATTGCACACCCAGAAAGATTTATATTGCCATTATGCACACCCATAAGAAATAATTCAAACATATCATTGAAAAAAACAGCCTGCACATTGCTGATCCCCAAATCTCCACTGAGCATCTAGCTAGTATAATATTCTACTGCCTCTGCTAACATGGCTTTAATGTCTCCTAGTAAAGATGTCTTGAACACTCATATTCCGTATGTCTATTTAGTAGCTCAGGGTCTCCTTCTGCAGGGTACTTTGGAAGAGTATGCTGTGTAGGAAAATGCAAAGTGTCATAGAGTTCTACAGTGGCTGAGTGGCTGCAATATTCCTCATACATCAATCAGCTGGTGCACTATGCATCCTAAACAAACTCCTCCATGTACACTCCTGCTTTTTTTTTTTTTTTTTTTTACTTAAACGCCTGCAATCCTTGGATAGCTCTGAGATGTGGTGATTGAAGACGCAGTTAGCTGAACTCCCCAAGTGTGCCGCCGGAGCTTTGTTGTGCAGCCTGTCCTGGTTCCTCCTGAGAGGGGAGGCAGGTGTAGGCTGACGCAGGTTTGATCACCTTGGTGAATGTGGACCTAAGTGGCTTCTACGCGTCCGCAGGGAGGACAACAGCAACCAACTGCAGAAGGACGAGTGTTTGACTTGGGCTAATGAATTGCCTGGTTGAACAGAATTACATCATGCTTGTTTTCTTTAAAAGGATTTGACAGGTACTCAAATATGCTGGTTGACGTTATAATTTAAACTAAGACACTGCATGAGGGAACAGATAGAAAACGTATTTGTAGATTGACGAACATGTTACGTTGCCCAGGATATGCAGGATGTTTATTCATGAATAGCTCTCATAAAGTGATATGTTTTACTTGTTATACTTGAAATTTTAAGAAAATTGACAGATAGCAAGACCACAACGATGGTGGCCTCTGCTTGTTCTCTTTGTCCCTGGTTAGAGGGCCGGAGAAGTAGAGGGGAAGTTGCAATGCCCTGCTGAAGTCAGCCATCAAAAGCAGGCCAGTCATGCGGACTCCTGTTTCAGAGTCTACTGAGACCGCTCCCAGGGACTCTTTGTTCCTTTTCAACCAGACTGCTGCTGTCTCCGCGCTCAGGGGGCTCACTCACCAGTGACAGCCACAGTCAGATCATACCCCCACAATCAAATACAGTTTTATTAGATCTGTCTTGCAGAGCGGCACTCCACTGCAAAAACATGTTTTGTTCTCTTTAACCTATTCCACTGGGGACACAAACCAACAGTGACACTGTCATTTGTGAGCAATGCAGTATGACTCCCTTGTGGTACAAATGTCAGATTATACCGTGCAGTACTAGTTATCCTCCCTAAATATAGCCTCTCTGGTATCATAGCCTGTCGCAAGAAATTCATGGCTTCACACACATGGCCTTTAGTGGAACCCCAGACACTGTCACAAACCTTAAGAAGTCGCCAGGATGAGACTAATTGTAAATTCATATCTGTCTGCAAACTCTCCTTGTAATTCTGAGAAGAGAGGCACCTGCCCCCAGCTTGATCCTGGCTCGTAATGTGTGATGTGCACTTTTCAGTCCCCACAGATATCAAATTGATTTGCACATGGAATTGCCATCTCTTATTAAGCTGGCATTTAAGTAGCGTATTTGAATTAAATAGGCACGTGTATTTGGAGGTATGACCAGCCGTGAGACGGTTTAGATACAGGTCACTCGCACTGTTTTACTACTCTTAGACGTTTAATTAACCAGGCTTAAAGCCCCTGAATTTTTTTTTTTCAATCTGCTTCTTACTGTGAGTGATGGGATCCTGCAAGAACACACTATTTTCTGCCCATGGTGCAACAGCTTTTGGTTATTTCACATTAGAGATTTCTGTGCTCTTCTCATTGGTTTAAAGTTGGCGTGGATCAGTACCAATCAGGACCACTGTTCTAACAATCACCAACACTGGGTCTAAATCATTGACAGTATATATAATTGGACAGAGCTTCCGGGTCCAATGAACGTCTAGTGAAGCCAACACGGAGTTGTCTTAAAACCTGCATTATATGTTATTGGCTGCAATAAAAAACGATAAAATGCACTCAAATGGAGAAATTACCTGATTTCTCACTTGATTTATTAACTCAGTAAACAGTTTCCTAACGACTTTATGGTCTCAATCACCAGTTTCAAATCTTCTTCTAAACATTATACAGTTTATTTAGTAAATTATGGTCCAATGTAGAGATAAGTAGATAATATAACCGCATATGCTTTTGGGCATGGCTACCTTGAGGGACAAATGCGCACCTCAAAATACTTCACTATGAGTGCTTGTTTTTTCCACTAACAGGCCATACAGAGGACTTTCTGTTAAAGAGTAAGATTATCAAAATATCATAACTGGACAGAAAAAAAATAAAACTCTAATAGAAACAAACAGCTGTTTCAGTCACCCTCCTTGAAGCCAACAGTTTCCCACGGAAGAACACACATGCACTAATGTACGTGCGGCCGGGACAAAGAAAGCAGCTCAGACAAGAAGAAAAAGAAGATTAACTTTATTAATCCGCAAAAAATTGTTGAAACAACACACACGGAGGGGGTGTTCTGCTCAGGACGCCATTACTCCACTATATCTTTCCATAGCAAATAGGTGTTTGTAGCTATTTTAATGTTCTAAATCTCATATATACAACCTTTAAGTCGGATAACAAAGAGACAGTGTAGAGGAAGATTTAGATAGTTGACGAACAACATTAATCCTAGAACTTACTCATTCCTACTGTATTAGTTCATTTGTCCACTCGTCTATGGACCGTGGAACGCATCTGAACAAGGGCCATTATTTCAACGTACAAGTCTGATTAGAGTTTATAGGTAAATATAAAATCACATCACAGCAGTCAGTGGGAGTGGGTGACAGTGGCCAACATAATTGTTCTTGTTTTAAGTACAAATTTTGAAAAAAATTAATATTAAATAAATAAATGGATACATTGATATTAATTAAAAATGATATCAGTTACCCAGGCCACACACCCCGTGGCTCCCTGCTTTTTATTTCGTTTTAGGCTCGTTTTCATTGTCGAAAAAAGGTTGTCAACAAATATTTTTCATTATAGTTTTTGTTGATAAAATTGACACTGACCTTACGTTGTTTTTTTGTAACTTTAATTGATGCTTATTTAGTCATGAATATTCATTTTAATATAGAGAGATAGCAGCCAAGTTTTCAGCGACTTTAAATACCAGAATCATTAAAGAGATTAAAACATTACAGCGCTATCTTCCATGAAAAAATTAAAGGACCTGTTCATGATCTGAAGGAGAGGTTAATCAAAAGCACACATCACTGTAACACGGCCATCATTTCTTCTTGGAGAGCTTGTTTTTCCTCCTTTCTCTCACACAAGGATTAGTATAATTCATGGGCTTTTCATGCTGTTATCATGGGAGAGAATTACACACAACAGCAGGTGAGGTCACAACAACAAGGTGAACAAAAACACCATGAAGCAGCAGCTGTTACATTCACACGTCATTCATCTGACCAGGATCGCTCTTATACCGCGGACTGAGCATGACGTGTGTCCAGCATGTCAAGTCTTGGCCCAATATGACAGACAGCATGTCATGCACAGGTAGGAACGCTCACTTAGAGAGGATGCAACACATTTGTGATGTATCTGACTGAATTTTTCATTTGCTCTTGCAAAGTTTTATCTCAAACTTTGAGCTTTAGACAAATAGAAATCTTCATTTTGAGACTGTTAAAACAAAAGAAATTACTCAAGGGTTTATCACTTTTGTCTTTGTATTTTTCCCACAAAACTGATAACTGTAGTGAAAATTTTTAAAGGATAATATTGCTGTATTATTACTAACAAGAAATCATTCTTCAATCAACTTGCATATAGTATTTTTTTTTTTTTCTTTTCAGACATCCGGCCCTATAAATAATCAAGGCTTTCTCCGATCCCATAGAGTAATTATCTGTGTTCTCTGACAGACACAGGCAGCAGCAAACTGACAAGCCTCCATGAGGGAGATGTTGTGTAAATTTTATGAGTGACAAAGAAGATTAGCAGTGTGACTTTCTACATGCAACTTTGACCTCCTTGGAGCTGTGCATGCAGGAAGGTGAACGGGAGGCAGGAGAGGAGCCACCCAAGGACCCAATTCTGTGTGTTCCATTTTGTGCCAAATCCCAAGTCAAGAGAAGAGAGGAGAGATGTGCAGAGAAGTGTTAATAGAGTTGAGGAAAAGTAAAATAAATCTGAGAAAAAGATATTGCATAAAGATTGTGATTAGGATTTGGATCCGATGTCAGCGAACTTGCGAAAATGGCCCTGTATCGGTATGTCTTGTTTCAGGCATCTCAGGCGATGTGTATCATTTCCCAAAGTGTGTTTACACCAGTCTGTTGTCATATTTTGGCAGATGGTTGGGGGTATTGTGTTGAATTTAGGGGAAAGCAATAGTTTTCCACATATAGTGATTCTGGAGAGGCACTCATCAGTTAAATAGCAACCTGCCTCAACGATTTCTGTCTCCGAAACTCCCCCGTTATCATACTCCTATTGTGTGCCACTACAGACGGACCAACCCTAAGCATTCTTTGCTCTGATTTTCCATTGATGGTCTTTCATATAGTGAGTCTGCTCAGAGAGGCTTTGTTCCCACATAATTACAGAGCTTGTGATTTCAGCACGTACGTATGTCTTGCCTCCAGCTCTGTGATTGTCAAGGAGATTTGATGGAGGCATCAACCACACGTGAGTGAAGGCGAACATGGTCGTGCCATCACACCCTTCTGTTTACCCTGAGTATCAGAGGGCTGATGTCACCTCGAGTGAGAACAGAAGAGGTGGGCCCCGGTGGATTCCTCTACGTCGCTCTCCGTCTGTCTGTCTGTCTCTCCGGACATGTTGTAGGAAGCGATGATAACAGGGCGGTGCATGGAGTTCAGCGGACATGCAGCATTGCAAATCTCCCTGGCCATCTTGCACTGTTCAAACAGGTTCCACGCAGGCTTGTGTCTTGTCTTGTCAAGTGGCTGACATTCTGATTTAATCAACATCCACGCCTGCCAGATGAATTAGATCACTATCAAAAATGCACAGGGAGCGCCATGTCCCTCACTTGTCAGAACCAAACTCATCTGCTCATTTATTTATTACATTCTCCATGAGAGGAGCATTGTAGCACTGTGTGGGCTTAAGGTTGTCTGTCCTTGGTGCTTTGTTAAACTTGGATGAGCCCCAGGGACTTCTATAATTCTATCTCCATCTCACATCATATTGAAAACACATAATGGTGGTCTGGAGAAGAAAAACAAACAAGGCATTCCTTCCGCCTCCCTCTTGAACATCGACTACAATCTGTTCTCTGTGGATAAGGAATCCACTACTTTGCTTTAATTTCCCCCCTATCTACTTGTTAATAAATCTAAGATCCAAGCAGTCTACATGGATGTGAGACATTCTTTGTTTTTATTTGACGAATGACTCGGAAATGTTTAGACATGTATGTTGATTTTGCTTTCCGTGGAATGCCGCACCTATTACTCCTCGTTTTTTAGTTTGCTGTGATGATTAAAATAAATGGGGGGAGGTTGAGTGCATACTGGCAAAGCAACTGAGAGCCACATTATAATCTAGAAACAGATGAAATGGACTGATGTTGTGTTCACTTGATGGTTTCAACGCCAAACTGCTCATTCCCTGAATGGAGATCATTTCTGTCCTTTGTGAGAAAACGCTTCTCTTATGTATCACTGAACTCAGGCTTTTTCATTAAATTCACTATTTTGTTCAATATTTGAAAAGAGCCGGTGCTGGACCCTGAATGGATGGAAGTGATGCTTATTGGACAATTGTAAATCAAAGTGATAGCTAAGTCTAAGAAATGACAAAAGTCCATTTCATTTCGAGTTTAACAGAATTACCGAGCTTGATGTTGCCTGTGTATTACTGCAAGAAGCAGAAGACTATGTGGGGACGGTTCAGTGTGCTCCTAATGTGAGTGTATGTTGCATGAATTATCAGTGGGAGGACGGCTGTGGTTTAGCTGAGCTGAAGAGATTCAGATTGAGATGTCCACTCACGGCTCACTGGTTTGATATTTCCATCATCGACAGCAAAGGAGACTCTGACAGTTGGGCTGCACAAAGCCAGCTGTTTTCATGGTTTGAAGCGTCCTGAACGTGCACCCAAGTTGAAGGATTGGTAGGAGATTATTAACCAAAGTGACACCCAGAACACAGGCATCCACAGTTAGAAAATCACTGGGTCTCTCTCTTTCTCCCCGACTGACGCTCCCTCTCTCTCTCTCTCGCTCTCTAATTTTGGAGCTGCAGCAAAGTGCTCCTGCATGTTTGTGTCAAAAGTTCCAAATTGAAAAGTGTGATATGGTAGGAGGAACATTAAAAATAGATAAACACACATCTGTGGACTAATCTGGGGGGGAAAAAAAACAATGAACAAGGTGACATGATAATCACGGCCCGTGCATATTAGATCTGTGATTGGTCCGATACATTGATGTCATGAAATATGTGTATGATTTCTGAAACACAGACCCAATCCGTTAATAGACAGTACTGTACATCAGATAAACTTAAGAAATTAAAGAAATTAATATGGATAGTGTTTTTATTTCTATTTTTGTTTATAAGCATCATTCACTACAACTCTAATGCATTGTTGAGCATTGTGTTAATTCACTGTCTAGACTTAACATTGGACAATGTACGATATTATTCCGTATTGCGGTATTATCGCAATATCACGATTAACCCTGATAAGTTTATTGAGGTGAATTTTAATTATCGGGATATTCGTGAATCAGGATAATTGTGAATATCCTCACATGGCTTGACTTAAAAAAGCCTTCTCACTTGTTTACATACAGTCCTATATTTCCTGATTTATTGTGAATTGCAACAAGCCCTCATCTTCCCAAAACCTTTAACCTGATATTAGAAAATACTCTGGATTCCAAACTTAAAAAAAAAATAAATGGTTTCTTAACCAAATTCAAGGTAAAGTGATTCCAGTGTGCTGTAGTGACATTTTAAGAGCATTAAGTATTTCGGTCATTATTGTGATAATATGGGATAATTGCAATTATTTCCATTAATTATTTTGGCCATGAAAATTGTAATCCCATGCCTACTTACAGTTTTTTCCAGTTGCTAACACACTAAAATGACATGCATAGCACAATTATTTAAACTGACACACAGAGAGCAAAACCTCTTCTCAAGTCTCAAAAACTCTAAACACATTTTCTGTTTTACACATATTTTGCAATTCAAAATGGCACTTTTTAAATGCACTGAACACGGTTCTCTGCATAGGACATAACAATCTGACATAAAGTCACATGTTTGCCATTTCAAAACACTGCCATTGAAAATGACACTACATGAGCTAACTGGCCAATATATGTGCCACCTGGCCAAACACCTCAATGGTTAATTGTTACCACTTCAATCAGGAAGTAAGCACTATAAAAAGACCACAGGTGAGCACCTTTTATATATATATATATTTTTTTTTTTTTTTTTTTTTTTTTTTTTTTCTGCAATTTTCTTTTTCAGTTTACTGTTTTTTGTGAGCATATTTTTGTTCACTGCAATGTAAATATATCTGCTGTGCATATGTTGCACTGACTTGTTTGGTGAAAAATAAAAATATAAATGTTTCAACAGCATGTTTGCGTATCTGCAAATATTTCTGTGCATGTGAACAATCTGGAGAATTTTCTCAATTTTAACTATTTAAGTATTATGGCAAAGCATACTAAAGATGAGAGTGCTTTTCATTATGCCCAGCAGTGTGTAGTTGGTTAGACAAAAATCTGGTAATATGAATAAAGTGTGTGCCATTTGGTGCATAAGTTTGATTTTGATAATGCTATATGTAGTTTTGGTTGCAGTGCCTCATTTTGCAGGATATATGAGGTATTTTGCAGTTTGGGTGTGTGGTTTTGTAAATTGTGTTAAGTATTTTGATAAAACCAGCCTAGTTTGCAAAATTGTGTTTTAGCAATTGGAAAAAACTGTAATACTTCACAAGGGAAACAACAGCACTATTGAGGCTACAATCTATCACAAACCCACACTTCTAAAAGCTCATTCACAATATTACAGTACTGTTACACAGTTGTTGAAATAAAAGAGCAAAGTGGTTACCCCCACTGCATATATCTGTTCCCCCTATCATAAGGCCCTACTCACAAACAGGGATTCCCAGTTAGTTAAGAAAACAAGAGCAACCCCTACTTCCTCATGGATCCCTTTCTCTGGCAGGCAGGGCCGAAAACATTATGCTCAAACACTGGAGTGTGCTCAAAAGTGATCCATCAGCTCAGTGCCTCCCTTGATCAAAAGTTCTCGCAATATGAGACCCAGGCTGGATCATTCAGTGACACTAGAAAATCACCACAACATGCTGTCTCCTGGCTGTCTTATCAACATACAGGCCTTTTCTGCTGCACATCCACATGCTGGTAAAAAATACACCATAAACTCCTTCATAAACTGCAGCAGCACACATGTTGTCTACATGCTGAAATGTCCCTGTGGTCTGGTTTATGTTGGACAAACTGGAAGAGCTTTAAAGACACGCATATTTGAACACAAAACCGCAATACGAGCACAAAACATGGATTACGTTATTGCTTGACATTATGCACAGACTAACCGCAGCTCTGCAGCGTCATTAAAGTTCTGGGGAATAGAAAAGATTTCAGCCTCTCCTGGAGGTGGTGACATTATCAACTCACTGCTCCACAGAGAGGCATATTGGATTCACACTATTAACACAGTTGGCCGAAATGAAGAACTGAATGAGTCATGTTTCTTTATTACACTTGATGAATGCAGTATTTGTATTTTTTGTTGCTAATGTGATTATAGTGCATGTGATTATGGGTTGTGGCACTTATATTGGCTATTGCAACTCCCACCCGTGGATTCACAGATTTGAACTCCTCTTCAACCAATTATCCAGTGACAATTGCACACCTGTTCTGGGTTGACCGTGTGTTCACCTCATGTCTTTGTCCATTTTGACTGTGATGAAGACACACCAGTGTTGAAAAATTTGTCAGTTTGAAGAATTAAAGGCTGCGAATAAATCCAGTCGACCTTTTTTTCCCTTGGACTGAGAAGCACCTGATTTAGCTGCATACTGCTGGAAGATGAGCGGACCACCCTGTTTCAACCAGAGTATAGTTGTTTTATTATGTATATATTGTATATCACATATGGGGACATGTGTATTGATTTAATTATGTATAAAACTGCCTTTTCTGTCTTCTTTATGCAAAGGACTATTGTTCAACTGACCATTCAGACCTTTGTTACACAGGCTGGAAAGTGAAATAGTTTTAGTCTAGATGTCACTTTGACCCTTTTGTTTATAAGTTAACACAAAGTTAATAATTCTTCCACTTTATTCTTTGAAGAGCTCCAAGTATACTGGCTTGAGTTAGTGTTGAGACTGCAGTCTGAAAATTTCAGATGCTAAGTTAATACTTCACTCATTTTTATCTCTTACTCATCCTTGAGGAATCCTGGATGAACAAATTTATACTTACAATTTCCACAAGACCTAGCCACAAGGAAGACCAGATACCTGTTTCAACAAGAATACAACTGCTATTCTGGTCATCTCCTTTCTGTAGCACTGCAGCTGTCTCTAAGGGGGGGGGGGGTACAATAAAGGAAAACAACGTCTTTTTATAGCATAACTCTATGGATGGACCCCTTTCCTCATATGTGAAAAGATGTGCATCCACTGAAGTAATCAAAAATTCCCCACATCATGGTTTAGGGCTGGAAATGAACATACAGATAAATACCTGAAACTTGGATTGTGCTGACAGAGTAGTTTGTAGGAAGTTCCTACAGACATTTTGATATTGCTTTGCTGTTGTTAAAATGGTTCTCCAGTAAACTTTGTTATGGCTAACACTGGATTCCACTTTGAAGCTCCTCTTGATAATACTGATAGGAAATATTTTGGGCAATTTGGGTTTTGTTTCCATCCAGAAAAAGCTAGTATATAAAAAGCAGTTTTTTGTAAAGGGACTTCTGCACGTTTGCAGCTCCATGTAATAACGTTGCAACATTACATATATGATCATCTTAACAATAAATTAACTGGTCTCTTGTAAAGCTTTCTTAAAAATGCTGTGGATACAGTGAAACAATGCTCCCTTATTTGCTTTACTTACACAAGTAAAAACAAGCACAAGAAAACACTTCTTAATTCAGTGCCTTCTGTACATGATTGTATGTTTTCTATGAATCTATGAGTCTTATTATGTGTCAATCGAATAACATCCTGTGTAGAATAGGTGCTGCTTCATTGTTCTCCCATCCGGGTCAAGCTTGGGTCATTCCTGAATATGATCTGAAAAATGGAACAATGTTCTGCGATGCCTCATACATGCATTGGAGGGAGAGAAAAAAAGGCATTTGGCTTCACAAGATCAGCATTCCTCTCAGGCCTGTGTACGGGAGTGAAAATACAATATCGTTTTGGAAGACGCTCACATTCATCTTTGAATGAGCCTCTCTACCTAACCCCTCACTTTGAGCCACCTCACAGAAAAGAAAGGAAAAATCCTGAGGTTTAGGAAGAAATGAAACCCCCAGCTCTGCTCACTCATCTAAGAAACATTAAATGTACGGTTTGTTTACCCGCATGTGCACTTATGAATCCCAGGGGTGCCGCAACCTGTGTATAACTCACCCTTAGGGCCTTGGAGTATTTTTCACTATGAAATGAAATTTTATAGCATGCGAGATTAGCCGACACTAATGCAAGGTCAAAAATAATAGAATCAATAGGCAGGCTTGGTGATGTTAACATTTACAGAAAATAATGGGCTGAAAAGCGCTGTTGAAAACAGAATGAAATGAGTCTCTGCAGAATTCTTATTGATGGCTTTTCATTATTTCTAATAATTTGACTTTCTTTTGTGTGCTGTTGCCGGGGGTATGGCCCTTGCTGTGGTGCTACGGTTTATCTGTCTATGTGTAGGTGTTTGTGTGTGTGTGCACTTGCATTCGTGTGAGTGTAAGCATGTGGGCGTGTGTTTGTGCTTTTATGTGTACACGCACTTGTTTTATGGTCAATAAACAGCTATTTTCTGCCAAAGTCTTTCAGCTGCTGATCAGATCTCTGGTTGTAATGCTGTGATGGCAGTTTGGAAGATGAATCATGGTAGATCGGCCAACTTTGTAGATTTGGGCCTGGTCTCACATTCAGAAATGTTTCAAAAATTCAGGATGTTTATTGCCTCTGACAACACTCACTCCTTCAGAGAATGGGCCAACATCAAATGAAGTGTCCAAGATAAACCCCAATGAGTGTTCTCTGTGACCCCATGTTTTATAGCTTATTGGAGTATCTATTCAGTATCTGCAGCTAATTCAAGTGTGATTACAGGGGGGTCAGATCCTCTCTAATATAGCCCCACTCACTGCTATTGTCTTTCTCTCAGACTAATGAAAATAATGGTTATGAATGTTTTTGGTGCACTTTGATTGTCACATCAACTCTTTTTATTGCTGTCATTATGGTTTAACATCGCACTGTTAATTCTGTTAATTAAAAAGCTGATTGCGTTTGCCAGTCTGTGATCTCCATTTGGTGAGTCCATATGGTAGAGATTGCTTGTTGTAAATTTCAATGAAGCCTTATCACAGCGTTGCTATGTATAATCAAGCTGTACAAGTGCTTGAATTGCCTAGAAACCCCCATCATCCTCCCTTGCAAGTCTTGTCCACAACTTCACTCAAACTACCATTTTCTTTAAACGACTTTTGTTTGAAATCATTGCAGAGATTACAGGGTCATTGTTTGTTAGCAAAGCAAGCACATTTAAATGCACACAGTACAGTACATAATATCTGATTTAGATAAAAACCTTACGATATCCATTTAGAGGTGACATTTCCAGTCTTAGATGACCACAGTAATTAAAATGCAGCAGGAATTTACTGACAATGCACACTGGCAAAACCTACATGAAGGGAGCTACATTTAAAAGCAATGTGGTGTATTTCACGCACCAAGAAGCAGTTAAGAAGTAGCAGCTAAGCTTTTACTACACAGACACACACTGCAACTTCAAATACATGCATTTACCATATACATGTATCCTGTACACCTAACAATTGTTCAGAGCTCACAGGCAATGACCTACTTCAGCTGGATTTTATTTGTTGTTTTCCTTTGTGGGAAAGTCCCCCAGTCCACTCCTCTGTCTGAACACAGACTAGGTGAATGCCTAAAGGACAGATTAGATTTGTTTTCAGGTATCAAGATATAAATGTTAAGTTTAATGTGAAAGCACATGAACCACAATAAACCGGGTGAGCCAGAATAACAGTGTAAAGTTCTATTGCGAATCTGCCTAGTATTTAAAATAAAAATTGTCAAACTGACATTAAGCACACGTGTATGTCTGGTTTGTTTTTTTACCAGACCAGATATAGTATTGGGACGTGCTGTCAGCAGGATCAAAGCCTTGTTTCCTGTATCTGTCCTTAAAGCAGGTTCATACACACAGACATGAGAGCTTGGCTGTACTGGGCACTGCGAGAACTGAGACTGGAATTAAAATACCGGGAACTAAGCTGTCATCCCATGTGTTTGGAGGCTTGCCAAAAGCAAAATTCTAAACTTAAAAAGTTGTCACTACCACATTCCCTGCAACCATACAACACCCAAACTAAGCTCTGGGCCCACTTAACCGCTGTCCGTGTTGCCAACCCCCCCTGCCCCACCACCACCACCAAACCTGACTACATGTATCTCTATTCTAAACAGAGGAGTTCTCATGGTCCGAGGAGCTGCATAAAACACACCATTCTGGGTGAGCAGCATAACTCTTGTCATTGCAGGTCTTTGAATTCTTGACAAAGCTTTTGCTAAATAAAGTTCTCATGCGTGTGGAATGTCAGTGTTTACAGAAGAGACAGGGAGAGGGTGCACTCACGGACACGTCTGCCCCCATCAAGCCTGCTCTGGAGTGGACGTCTATCAGTTCAGAAGTCAGCGACTTGCACGAGTCATCCATTCCTCATTTTCATTCCCTCTGACAGGCCCAGGCTCTGTCTCTTCTCCGCAGTATTTACAGCGGTGGAATCTGTTTATGTCACACAGATGTAAATGTTTATACTTGATGAATGCTGGCTGAGTTTTTACAGTCCGAAAAAGATGTGTACAGTTGTGAATGTGCGGAGATAGTTTAGCTTAATTTACTGTCATCATTAGGAATGTGAGATCTGTCTCAGACACTAGCTATTGGTTTTAAAGCATGGTGCCAGGTTTACATGTTTAATAGTGGTCTGTTTGTAGTGCCAAACCCAGCAGCGTCCTTGTTAGGCTCTCGTTTGCAAATGCCAGCTGAAGTGGAATAAATTAAGTGGTTTATAGTTTTTTTATTTTTTATTTCACACATGAATAACTTTTTTAAAGCTTGTTTTACTGCAACCACATATTCAAAAAACTCCCATTTGTGGAATTAAAGTACAACAAATTGAACTGGTAGGCAGAATGTACAGTATGTTAATGGTTTAAGTTATCCATAAGGGAGATGATGACCATAATGGTGAGCTGGACAGAATGTTACTAATACTAGTTGATATTTTGGTGGCAAAGGAAGAGGGGCAATAACACCTTTAGGCAGAGCAATGCAGTCTTAATTTGTTAAAGCCATTGTCCTGAGCTCTTTTCAGGAGGCGAGCTATTTATCATTTAGGCGGCCGTTATTTTTAATGAGTCTGTTATCATTCATTTTAGGGCATCCCACCTTTCCTTGACACGGATAGTATTTCTTTTTATATAGGACATAGGATTTATGTCTCCCTCTCCCCTCAGCCTCTCTCTCCCTTGGCTGGGAGCTGTCAGCTGGATGGCAGTTTGGGAAGGTGCGGTGGTACACTGTACTCCACCACCCAGCACACTGGGGCCAAGGGGCTCAAGAGCTCAAACTATAACCTACCTTTGTGAAATCACTTACACAACAAAAAATGTGTCCATAATATGCCCCTATTCTTCTCTGTCTGTTCTTTAGAGAAGGCGTCCCCTGGTTCTCCGGCCAGAGGACGTGAAACCCTTTTCAGTTTTGGAACCAACTTTCACAAATTGGCTATAGGTTCAAATATTATCATCAGAATACAAGGATGTGTTTGGTCATTTAAATCTCTTAAAGCAGGAAATCAGCAACTCTAGACTGTGAGGAGACCCCAGCGATAGCCTCGACTCTAAATAGTTAACTGATATCTTCTGTATCTGTAATAGCTGCTGCAATGGTATCACTTGCGCCACCTGAAGGCAAAGAGCTTTACAGCAACATTTCTTTACTGCTGATATTTTTTTTCCATGCACAATCTTTAAGTTATTTGAATAAAAATAAAAATACATAAATAAAAATAGGGTAAACAAAAATGTAGCATTGTGTCACACTAATACCTAATGAATATTTAACATGATTCAATATATAGAAATACTATTCATCTGTAAACCACCAAATAAAAGCTTTTTGAGATTTTGTAAATTAATGAAGGAATTAGACACCAAAACACACATTTTATAACTGAAAAGATATCAAGCTGGCAACCATTTTATTTTTCATTGAAACAGCCGAGAAGTAAACAGTAGAAATACTGCGTTAACAAGAGCAGCAACAATAATTAGATTAGTCAATGAGTTGTCAACTATTAAAATAATTCATTTTGATAATGAACAATAGTTTTGAATCATTTTTTTTTTAAGAAGAAGGCCTTAATCATCTAATTTCAGACTCTCAAATGTGAATATTTTCCGGTTTCTTCAGTCCTCTGTGACAGTAAACTGAATATCTTTGGGTTGTGGATGAAACAAAACATTTGAGGACATCACCTTGGGCTTTTGGAAAACAGACATTTTTCACAATTTTCTTACATTTTATGGACTAAACAGCAAATGGATTAATCGAGAAAACGATAGACAGATTAATCGATAATAAAAATAATCGTTAGTTGCAGCCATAGCATTAACATCACAAAGTCATCTTATATCAGCTTACATGTATTTGATTGGCCAACGCAATGCCCTGCTGAATTATGTTGAATTTTTTCCGGGCAGAAACATTTTTGACAGATTGTGTTGGCACTCCCGCTGCGTCGCTGTTTTTTCCTTGCAGGAATAATGTTGGTTTGAACATGACTTACATGTTAATTGTCTGGAGAAATAGTCAATTTTCTGGAGCTAACTATACCACTAATTAACTCATTATTTTAATAACACTCGAGTTTATAGTTCAAATATTAAGCAGAGTCACCTTGTCCAACTTTGAGAGGAGTGGAGCTCCACAGTACATCATGTGACATCTTTCGCTCACATTCTTCACATGAGCCTGGCTATGGGAATGTTCAGTAGGAATTATTATTAATTGCCTAAGACAGCATCTATTAATTTGTGTTATGAGAACATATATAGAAACATATTACTACTGAAATCATTTTGCAGTGACTCTCACTGTACCTTCTGTGACTGCTTGAGTCAGAAGTGGAAATGTGTCCCTGCAGTCTGCCCGCAGTGTATACATGTCTTGGTCATGGTAGCATTAGACATGTGTTTGTTCTTGTACTTTACTAAATGTTGGACTATGACGCCTGTTCCCTGAAGTGTTGATCTAGGCCATATGCAGAGCTGGCAACAAACTGTATCTGTACGAACCGTTGGCATCTTGCTCACTCTCTCGAATGCATACACACATACGCACACACACAGGACATTGGCTCAAAATTTCTTGCTATAACAGAAATGACCCGACAGGTTTTTGCGCAGCAAGATGTTTTCTGCTCTAATACACTTTTGGGTGGTGGTATCAGGATGTTCACTCAGTGCCAACACTGCCTCAGTTCCTCACAACATCATATGCCACTACTTTATCTTTCTATGAAGGCCTCAACTGAATTCATGTTTGCAATTCTACATATGAAAACAAGTCTTAATCTACCAGATGATGCTTACAGTGAAGGCCTGAGATGTGAAGTGGGATAAAGTAACAGACTGTTTCACTAGATAGGCAAAGCGCCCTTCATTGAAAGTTATTGCCAGGCAGCCGGGGGTAATACATCACAGCTTTTGTGAGGACAATGCTACGAAGCCGAATCCAAGTACAGATGCATCATAGTTGCACAGTGAGCATTTTGTTACAAATAATGTTGTCATCAATTTTCATCTTTTGTTTAAACATATTAGTCTTTTGGACAAGATAGGTCATATTTCAGCAGGTTGATAAATTTTCTCCCCTCTCCTCTTCACAGAATGTGCACTTAATTAATTACACAACCTTTAATTGGACAGATTATTCCTAATGGTGGTACAGTGCTAAATGTACAAACTCTGAGAGGGCTCACAAGTAATTATTTTAATGCCACTTTCTCGGCTAGCTGCAATCAGTATATTTCAAATAATTAGTATTTTTCATAGGGTAAGGTACGGATACTCTAAAATAGACAAATTACATTTACATTTGTGTGTTGGACTTCTTGCAGCTGATACCTCATCAACTGCATCATTTCCATGTGCTGAGGATGTACAGTGTTAAGGGGCGTATGATCACCCCTTGATATTTTACGATATCTGGCGGTATTACCTCCTGTTTAATTACCTCAGTAATGTGCATTGATGTACATGATGGATTTTTACGGAAGCCCACTTCTTAACTATCGGATGCGGCGACATGAATGATTATCACTGCCGCAGTGGTTTTAAGAGATAAATTAATAATTGTGATAGAGGAAGCGGAATACAATTAGCAAATGCATCTGCGGTCAACTAAAGAAGACAAACATGAACACAAACATGCTTACGTGCTGTTGTATTGCTTTAACTGCTCGTATCAACAAATCAGTTCATGCCATTCATGCAGTAGCTTTAAAGAAACAAACTTTTAAACTTGTTGACTTGAGAAATTCAGGCAAAAAGCACCTCCCCATATTTATTTAACTAAAGAGCACATTATGTTAAAGTACACAAACAATCTTAATTTACCTCTGCGAGCATTCCTGCTCTGCAACGCTGCGGAGGTGGAACAATTTAGAGAGGAAAGAGGGGAATGATGGTGCTGTTAAAACTTCACAGCTTGACTCTGAGATAAGGAGAGGGTGGTTGAACTAATGGCTGAGGCCTGGTTTGAGGGTGCCTAGGCCTCAAAGTCATATAATTCAAAGCATGTATGTCAGCCTTGCGCTCATTACCATGACTGATCATACTGTCTACCAGTATCCTGCCCGCCTGGCACCCAGGACCTGCAGGTGGTACTTTATCTAACGTCCATGTCGATTTTTCACAGAAAATTTTCCTCTGCTAAGCAGTCTGAAATCACAGCTTGGCAAGGAACAAAGAGTAAAAACAATGTACTCAAATGAACAGTTGAACAACTGCATACAGCTTCTGTTAGTCCGGGGTAAAGACAAACAACAAAAACAATGCAGTTGTACTAGGGTATATCAATTTGTTCTTTTATTGCTAGAAGAAAAGACTATTCCTTTTCACTGGTAGTGGACAATATAATACCATGAAGAGTATTTCATGCATTTTTTATGTATTATTGCGGCGAGTGGCCAAATACCACACCATCATTCCATTTTGACAAACCTTGATTTCATATATCTAAGTGCTCCAACGCTCAAAAATCATGCGTCACCGACCATCATTCTTCACTCTCCGGCATCGATGGATCTTTTTTTTTTTTGTTTTCCCCTCATTCTCCCCCCTCTGTCTCTTGTCCTTCTCTTTTATTGCTTTGTACAGCAAAGCACCATTACTGATCCCTTCCAAAGCACAAACTAAAAATCTATCCCGTTGTCATTTGCTGCACCGTGCCATCTATCATCGGGGGTGCTTGGCAGCGTCTCCATACGAGAGAGGAGGTGCTGGAACAGGAGGCAGAGTCAAGGACTTTCACGCGCAACAAAAAACTTGTCACAATTATTTATGGCTCTTGCTGGGACACATAATAGGACACATCAAACTGCTGTTTTTTTGTGTGATGAGCGCCCTCACATCGCTGGCTCCCTTGTCGAAGTGGGTCACAGGCATCTCTTGCCTTACACATACAATTTCCAAGACAATGGCGGAGCACTTGGGGAAGTGACAGTGACAAATACTGGAGCCCCCACGGAAAGCTGGGCAGGCTGTTACATGAGTGATTGCGCCAATAATCATGCGGAGTCGTCACGTGTCTGTGGAGCAGGAGGGAGATGGGCAGCAGGGGTGGCAGGGGGTGGGAAGAGACAGAGAGGGAGGAGAGAGAGAGAGAAAGATAGAGAGAGGGAGTATATGAGTGTGTGTGAATAAGACAGGGAGGAGCTGGGGGAGCAGCAGGCCTGTGTAGAGAAGTGGCTAACAGGTCCTGGCAAATCATTTTTTATTTCCTTATCATCCATCTCCCACTTCCTCCCCTCAGATGAGTTGCTGCTAAATGACTGTCACTTTGGACGGTGCTGTGATATGTTCTGCTGTAGCGCCCGTAATTGGGAAGGGGTCACCAGTGCCTGTTTCTCTATGTGACCTTTCTTAAACTCGGCCGCCCAGGGAATTGGGCAGAGCCTCAGATTAAATTACTTCTCCAGCGCCTCGGCCCTTCACCTTAAGTGCTGGCACTTGGCTCCAGTTCATGGGAAAGAAGCGCCTTGTTCTCGCTTCAGCGCTTCAGGCACCAAGCACAGACTTGCCCAGTTTGCCAGTCTGAGCTAACAGGACCAAGAGCATCGGCCTGTGCTGTAGATGAGTGGATAAAATACTTTATGTCTTTACATTGCATCTACAGATTTCCAGACAAGCAGTCACCACATTCAAATTGGATCACATTTAAGTACTTCCTGCTGGGATGTCCGCAGCAAAACTGCAATAAACTTTGGATTTTTTGGTGCCAGACGATATTGGATGTAGAATAATGTGCGGGCTAATTTCTTTGTTTCTTCTATTAGTTTCTGCTGTCGGTAAACAACAACAAAGAGTTAAATGTGTAATCATCATCTTGCTGTCAACAATACACCCCCACCCCCTCCCTCCGTCACCACTTAAAAAATGGCACATTGACCTGACACAGCAATGTGAGGAGAGAGGCAGCTATTCACTGCTCTGTTAGATATGATATAATGAGACGCCACCGCTCTGAAAGACTGACAGAAGAAAAAACACCACCCAATTGTTCTCCAAACATTGTGGGGACGTCTAAATAAAAATGTCACATTTTGGCTCGCTATCATGCAAATTAATGGCATATCTGGCTGTAAAATAGACATTATGTGAAATCAAATCATCTCCGAAGACATAAAAATGCTCTGATCAAGTGTTCGTCCTCCCCTTTGAGAGCCTTCAACAGCTCGACTACCTCCTCAATTACTTTGGGTGTCAACAGACAGCTATCTGCAATGAGGGCATGTTTTCCCACATAATGACAACTGATAGCTGGTGTCAGACAGGTTATGCTTTTCAATTTGTGTCTGGCAATAATAACAATTACAGCTCATGCAAGTCCTCATTACATTACAGTATGAATTCATTTTGCTGCGCATATTTCCCAAAACACTCGTCTCCACGCCCGTCATCTAAGACAGGCAGCAGGTAGGACAGCAGAGAACGGAAAACAAAATGGTAAACTTTGTTGCAGTTGACCTTCGAGAAGAATGTGTAAAGCCAAGCCACCCTCTGACTCGCTCGTGAAGTCGTTCTGGATTTCTGGCCTAGCAGCAGCATCTTTAGGGGCTGCTCTGCTCTGGCCACCAATCCAGAAAAATTCATGGATTTGGAATACATAGTAGAATCAAGGCTTGCGGCTATTCAGTGACACATTCTCCAGTTAGTAGAGAAGATCTTATTGCTGTTTAACTAATTATGACAGAAGTCTTTATTTCAGCATCTCTGCAGCATGCCAGCAATGGCAGTTTTATGCATGTGGAGATGAAGAGCAAAATGTTCAAGCTCTTGGCAGTGCAATTTAAAACAGGTGGTGTGGCACGGATTTATGGATTTAGGATGGGAGCACTTTGATTCTACACATACAGACAAATATGTGTAAAGTTCTTCGTGTAACATTCCACACTGTGTGTTTTAGAATAAAAGGTCTCCTGTGGGATTGTATCAGGGAAAGTGTTCCAGTCCTTTTTTCCCCCCACAAAGTCTTCAGTTCATTCAAACAGAAGGCAACCTCACTTTAGCCACATCACAGGTTGCAAATAAAAGGCGTGAAGTCAGCTTGTCAACACAACTCCAACTTACAGGCTAAAAGAGAAAGCCAGATCAGCAGTTTTGGTTTAGTCACAAGGCAAAACAGCTGAAACAAATATGAGAGAAAGCCAAAAATGTAATTTAAAATAATACAATGAAACAGAGACAAGAGCAAGTCTCCACATTAAAGAGACGAAATGAATAATTCAAATGATTTCTCTATTAACTCTATTCAGTTTTGACTTTTTGGTTTAAATAAAAAAGAGAACCTGGAGGTGTTTGGTTTCTGATTTCAAATACAAAAGAAATGCACCTTAGCATTTCTACTCTGAAACATTAGTGATCATGAGATAACTTTGTAGTGCTGTTAAATCATGGAGGAGACTTCGGTAATTTTGTGTTGGAAACCAGTGAGGTTAATGTTAAAGGTAAATTCTGAGATTTAAAATGTCACAAAGTACTTACAACAGCTCCTTCAGCTACTCGTAAAAATGAAAATAAAAATGTAATAAAAATGTTCTATCTGAGGTGTAAAAATATGCATACATGTATAAATCTTACTAGATGCACTGCATTCACACAATATAATTGTTGCATAAGCACTACTTAACCACGAGGGTTCAGTGTTAATCTTTCTTTTTTTACCGACCAAACCTACTTGCACGAAGTAAAATTTGACCTGCCTCTATACAAATTGCTGTTATTCATTAGTGGTTAACAGATACGACAAAGGCTCTTTTAGCTGCAATGCAAGCGAGGCGCTGTCGGCCCTTTGTTATGACACTCCAGCGATGTTTTTTCAGAAACTTGACGTGCATTTTTAAAAACATTAACGCACACATCCTCTGACACCAACCTAGTAAACTCCCCGTTTTCAGGATAACTGAAGTGGTCGCTTGCGCGTCACTTTGTGAACTTTGGTTTGGTGTTGAGTGCCTGATCGGTACTGCACATGTGCAACTCTAAATAGAGATGAGAAGAAAGCCAGCTCTGGTTTCATTCTTTTTTTACCACTTGCCACCAACTTTTTGAAAGTTTTTCTAACACAAAGTAAAGCTGAGAATGAAGGGAATGCTACATGTTATGTAGTTTTGTAGGAACTTTGGGAACTTTGTGACCTGCTATGGGCACTAAAGGAAATGTTAAGGGGTCACAAAAGCATGAAATTATGTGCTTTTTATCTTTCAGTTTGAATGGTTACATTTAATTTTGTCTTTGTCCTAAACTGTAACACCAGTCTCACTCCTGCGTAATAAATAACACACCTCTATGACTAGAGGATTCTACTGTATATAGACTCCTGACAATATATATGAAAATATAATCTTCTAAACTGGCAGACCAACTTTAAAAGTGGGTCATTACACAGTACATCCATAATACAGTAAAAGATGGTCGAGTTGAGGGTCATTGCTTCTGTCACTGAGCTGCAGCTTCTCACTTTCTCTGCCTGGCATCCAGCCCTGTAAGTCGCTGCCCTCAGTCTGGAGACTGGCTTGGCATATACAACAAAGACAGACATGTCTGGGCTCCAGTTAGTGCTCCACGGTACAAGGCCCACCCACTCTGAAACGCTTGTTTTCATTCTATGGCATGATAGCGTATTGTACTTCTGACAGGAATTTCCCCCCAAAAGAGATGAATCAACCTGTTCAACAAGTTTCTGTATTTCTATCTGTACATCTAACCTTTCCTCCACTTGACTATATAAAAACTTCCATATCAAAACCATTCCAAGAGTTATTACATTTTACAAGGGATGTCCCAATCGAATTGTTTTGGCTCCCAATCCGAGTCCTTTAATATTGGGTATCTGCCAATGCTTATATTTAAATATTACAGCTGTAGCCTAAATGACGTTTGTCATTTTAACCGACGAGAGTGACAGTCAGTGTCGGCTAAAAGTTAGAAGCTGCTGCTTGAATGATTTGTATTCGAGCAACACGAGCATCGCTGCAGCACTAGCAGGCCGAGGTGAACAAAACTCAGTAAAATTCGGTAAAGAAAGGATGAGAAATGATGCCGGACAACATCCTTCGCATCAGCTCGGGACATCTCTATATTTTATACTTTACATATCAGCAAACGCTAGCTGCTCTGTGAGGCGGTTGTAAGGCGCAGCGTCGCTTTGAGCTAAGCATTTTTACCTGATGATGGCTATAGAGGAAGGTATAAAAGGTATAAGATTTATAAAAATTACTTTTAAAAAATCTAAAATTTCACTGCCATCCCTGCTAACATGACTAAAGCACTCACTGACCAGAGTTAAGGCTACCCAGTAAAAACCTGCCTTTATGTACCTTCTTGTGGTTCTCTACTCATCCCTGAAAGAGATATGTGACTATTTGTTGACCTCGCTGCTTCAACATGAACTGGTCGATGCTGGGGCCATGAACCTTGGGTGCTGCTACTCACTATGCCACCCCACTATCCACACGCTGTACTGTCCACAAGGCTGTTATTTGGTTCTGGTCCATCAGTTTTTATGATCAGTGTCAGACTAGAAGCAGGGTTTAGAAAAAAGAGATAGAGGTTCTATAACCAAGTGCTCTAATACACCTTTATTAATGGCAAGCCTTAATGATTTTTTTCTCAGCTATGTATGGTGTGACTGGAGACCAGTGCCAGTGCAACAGGTCATCTAAAAAGCACAGATTCTTCAATATGCTCAACAACAAACTGTTCTAATAATAAATGTTTTTGGGAGGTTAATCTAAAATGACTAGGGCTTTTCTGAAGCCAGTAGTAAACGCTTTAACTGGTCAGCGTTGAGGGGTGTTTGGGGGATTTAACATATTCCTCCAACGTCTTTCCTAATTCTGGTTGACATCCTCTAGCGGAGGGATTGCATTGCACTGGCATCCGTCTGTGTCTGCTCCTTTTAAACACCATCCATGTGTGGCCAGAGCCACACTTGACAATGACGCAGAGTGATGCCCCCTCAAAAGCAGAGAGAGAGGGGATCTGTGATGAATCACGTCCCATGGAGGAAAAATGTGTTAAATAGTACTTGGACACTGCAGCATGATAATTTTCTATCACAGCAGCCTATAAGTATCTGACAAGCCCTATGCTGACTCGGCAGTCTGTTACAAAATGGCAGGCGTGCCCTTTATCTCGGTACATGTTTCACGGCAATTGGACAATCAGCCACTGCAGTGAAAATCCATAGTATTGATCGGCCTGTATCTTCTCTATAATTCTCCAGCAGGAAATCCCTGATGACAAATTATATCTGCACCAGTTTTTGATTGGTGCTTTGATGTAAGCGATCTCCAAGGGCAGACTGAGGAACTGGTTGAGGCTTTATTAACTGAGTCTAACCCGTCTCTTCCGCGTCTCACACCTGCCCAAAGCCAGAGATTCTGTCAGACAGTCGGTCTGCAGGCGGCCAGTCAAAACTGCTTCAGCGATTCTGAATTTACAGGCAGGCCACCCAACATCATCATAGAGAGAAATGCAGGCGGGCTGTTCAGAGGGATAGCTGGCTGTGAAGGTGACTGTCTGCCTCTTGTGTCTAGACTCGAACACACACACACACTTGCCAGTACAAGCGTGACTCAATAAATCTCGAATCAGATATCGCACAACTTTTTCCTGTTTATTTCTAGATCAGGGCAAAGTCATTGCTGTATTTCATTACAATTTACAACATGTATACTGCTTTTTTACAAGTCTATCCTGAGCTAGTCGCTGCTTTTTATTGTGACTTTGTAAATTGTGCCGCAGTGTTAAGTTTCAATTTACAGTCAACGTAAGCGGCCATTTCAGTCAACCTGGTCCTATGCTGTTTCCCCCTGCATCTGCCATAACGGCGCAGCTATAGTGGAGCTAGCCATCTTCCCCAATCTGCTGTTTATGAATGTAAAGCATAGAGGTGGAAAAGACAGATTAAACGTGATAGTGTTCTCTATTGATTCTAAACAAACACACAGGCTCTTTCTCACTCTCCGCTTTCAGCACTTGATGTGTATAACGAGCCTTATCATTATGCACTATGTACTACTGCCTTTTTTCCTCAGTTGATAACCCTGACCACAATGTACTGCTCAACACACTGGAGTGCACACATCAAGAGGCCTCTTCTAATCCTGCCGGGGTACTTAGCAGGCATCAAAATTGGCGCAGAACTTTTCCGAAATCCACTGTCATAAATCCGATGATTTTTGAAAGGAGAAGGGGAGAGAGAAAGCCCTTTATTGGAGAGTCGGGTGTGTGTGCGAGGGGGGTGGATAATGTTGGACATAATCCAGTCTCTGACAGAGGAGGAGGGGGAGCCAGCATCGTTTACAGAGAGGCATATGCTCCCTCCCTTCACACAGACATGAACTACAGCAAAGCAACCTTTTACCAGCCAGTCAGAGAAGGATAATCTTTCCCCTCGCAGCACAATGCAGGAGATTACATGGAGAACATGTCAGTCTGCACTGGATTTGCTAGACACTAGATCTCTTGTCCCTATCGATTTGCAGGCTGCTCATTCATGTTTTCACACGGGTCTCACAGGCAAAGAGGCCAAAAGCATATGGTTGGGGAAGCAGCCATTCTTTTCTTTCTGCTCTCTCACCCTCTTTGTGTGATTAGGTGGTTCAGTTCTTGTGTGCGCGCGTGCGTGCTTCAGTTTGCACCAGCATTTGCACATACATGATCACAACGGTGTCAATGTAACACCTGCTCCCGGGAAATGGGTTTTGTAATCACAGGACAAGTTAACCTCGACACCACAGACTGCAGATGTTGTAATCCCTGGTGCTATTCTGTCGCTGTTGATTTGCTTCGGCGCAAGCACAATCATCGCCCTCATTTTAGGGGTTATAGTTTTCCCTAAAGCTTTGCATTATTAATCAATTATTTCATTGCACGCCCTAACACAAATAACAGAAGCTGCTATAGTTTACACACTGCTGGACCCAGGTGGTTAGGACTTTCTCTATCATAAACAGGGTTGTTTCTTGTGTGTGTTTTTTCGTAATGCATCACAGCAATTTAACTGGTGGAAACAAAGCTCCATTGTTGTTAAGCAAAGCAGCTCAAGGAAGCATAGCTGCTTGGTTTATTGAACACATATGTGCCTCAACACCTACACCATTTTGACAAGTGAGCAAACCATCCTTTGACACGGTTGCCAGTAAACTGCTTCTTCCATAATGAAGCTATTAAAGCAAAGTAGAAAAAAGGAAAAAAAACAGCAAACTCCTCTTTACACACTAACAAAAGAAGTGTGTAAAAAGAAGTAAAAGTATTTACCATTTACATTTACAATGAAGGCTTCACTTGAAAGTTTTCTGTTATACCGTCGGCATCTAGCGGTGTATTTGCAAGTTGGCAACTCCCTCGCCTCACCCTCTCCTTCCAAGCGCAAGGCAGAATCTATGGCCACCCCGAAACGTGCGCAAAACTGTAATGGCCCTATCTAGAGCCAGTATTTGGTTTGTCCATTCTGGGTTACTATGAAAACATCTACAGTGTCTGTAGATAAAAACAGCCTGAAAACAACAATATGTTGTAGCAATAAACTGTGTTGAAACTTTAGTCCGGAGAGAAGTTTTTTGACACAAAGTAAAGTGGCAAAGAAAGTCTTCGGCGAGCCTCTTGGTCCTGAATGACAAAAGCCCTCCATATTTTATGCAACTTTGAAGAGGGCAGATTAAGGCCCACAGCAGCAGACTTTGACAGAGGAGTCCAGTGGACTCACAATGCCCATTTTAAGGAGCAGAAAACAAGAAGTCCTCACTCATGCGTTTCTTAGTGATCAATATGCTAACTCGTGGAATGCTAAAATCGAGGCGGATGCTTGACAAAGATGGATAGATTTGCACCGTCCGTGAAATGTCACTGATTCAGTGGAGGATGTCACCTCAGGATCGCTCGGCTGTGTGATAAGCCTGACACATCAGCTTGGGGTGGAAAGTGGCGTGGCGCCACTCTCTCGCTCTCTCTTCCTGTCAGAGCAGACGGATGACAACGACCACCACTGCTGCAGGTCCGGTGGGACCCAGGTAAAAATGAACACAATTAAAAAATGGATGAGTTGCAATCTGTGGAGAAAAGTCAATGTGTGAGGTTTCGGGTGGTTAGCGACTGAGTGGTCACAGAAAAATAAAATCATTAATTTCAAGTGAGGGTTGTCAATCTAGATTTGATAAAAACACTCTGAGCAGAGGCAAAAAGTTTTCTTATTATTTTAGATTGCTTTGTTATCTAAGCACTTGTGTTTATTTGCAAAAAAAAGTTATGACATTTCAGCTTGTTAAATTGCTGTAACGTAACCACCTTGACACCGTAGGATAGATCCACATCCACCGTGATATATTCCGACTGACATACATCACTTTCATTTGCAGCACATCAGACACTCCTTGCTAGAGATTTCACAGATAATGGGAACAAAGCTCTGTCATTTTCCATAGATAATGTAATTGCCATAGGGAATGAAGCCATAAAGATGGCAATAAAGGTTTTAATTTTACTGCCTTCTTCCAGAATTTGACCCTTTGTGATGCCCATATTTCCTTATGCCTAGAGGCAGGCACTCTGAGACTCCTCTCTCTATTTGTTCAAGATCAAAGGTCTGTCCAACAACAAGGAGCACTGACAGGCTGCTTTGGCATATGTTGGGCCCATCTATTGGACCATGGGGAAGGTGAGAGAGTGAGAGCTTTCTAGCTTACTATTTTCCTCATCACACTGTCAGAGAGGCTCGTCTCCAGAGACTTTTGGCCAGTTTGTGTGGTCAAAACAAGAGAGTCACACAAGGGGGAAAACAGCAATCACCAGACTGGTACTTTAGACTGACCCATAGCTTGACCTACTGTCAAATTCTCCACCTTTTTCCATTCTGATGCTCCCTTTTGGCTGATTTTGACTGATTGGTTTTGTTTTGTTTAGCCTTTTGTTGTTCCTCAGCCCCACCGTCTTCCTCCTTTTCACTTCTAGGCAGCAGGGATCATATCTCATATTGTATCCCAAAGACTTTGATTGTAATCCTGTTGCTTTCTGAAGGAAAAACACCACAAGCTGACAGAAGACAAAGCACCATCCACCCACAGGATCCCGGGTAACTAATAGCCCAGGTCAAAATCTGTCCTTTTATTTATAATCCTCAACAGCATGAAATATGAAGGGGTAGATTGAGATGCATAACTTCACCCCCTTTTTTTGAAGCAGGAAGCCCTCAGACACCAAAAATGATGAAATGCTTTGGCTGAGAGGTAAACTATTAATAGACTCCTCCACCTGAAACTGTCACTGTGATCCCTGCTCTACAGCCCCACATCCACACCAGGAGCACCTTTCAGGGACCTGTGAAGGGCTGCTGAGAAGGACTATCACATATGCTGAGGTGCACACAGCACCTACTGTACAGAAGGCACGCTTATCCAGAGACCAATATGTTTCATAATTGATAGAAGTATGCACGTGTCAGTAACTTGATGACGCGAAAGCAAAGTGCGGGCATGCAGATATTTCATATTGAGCTGATTCTGGGTGTATAACTGCAAATCTGTTACAAAAGCCTAAAGTGTTGTAGAGTCAAATAGAGGATGATAGTAAAACAGGCACGCCTGCATTTTTCATGGCCAACTAATTAGCCATTTCCCCTAAGAAGCACAATAAGAGCTCTTGTGTGTGTCACTGCCGTCTGCTGTGCATAATGAATAAAACGCTCATTTTAAATATTTTGGGGACAACTTTCGGGATGTAAATCAGCCAGCAGTAAAGTTATGTCAGAGGAAAAGTCACTGCCGGTAGCAACCACATTCCACAAATGATCATTTATTACCCAACACTATTTTTAAGGGGGAAAATGGCAGCCTCCCTTTGTCAAATCTAACAAGGGAATAGCTTTCAGGTGCTTATACCACTATAACTCATCTCTGTGACCTTTTGAGCAGGAATTAGGGCACTTTCATCCTTGCTCAGGTGCTTGTTGGAGTCCATTAGCATTTTTAAAAAGTGCTACAGAATATAAAGAAAAACAGAGAATCCTTCATTAATAGACCTAGTGAACTTTAGCATGTTGGGCAAATTATGAAAAATGACCCGATAACAGATGATTATAGCATTGCTACAGACTTTACTTTAAAGCAGTGTCTAATGACTAACAAGTTGGATTGTATTTTATAACATTGTCCTTATTTTTGCACATTTTTTCATATTGAGCTAAAATCCATGACGACTTCAAGCACACGTAGCGATCACGAGTTCATATTTCTTTGTTTCAAATGTTCAGTTCCTCCTTTATCATTATTCTCAGATTCAACATGCTCCTCCTTCAGGGAAATTACATAGCCAACCACCTAATCCCAGTCGTGGTGAGTGCTATTCCACGCTAGCAGACCAAATTAAACATCTGACTGAGATTGCTGAGAGAGACAGGACACACAGTCTCGTAACCCATTCTCTATTTTTGAAGCTTCTAAATAATTCATAGATAAAACAAAACAGAACAAATACCTTGAGACGTGTGCTACCCAGTAAGTTAATCCCACAAAATGAAATAGAACTTTATCTTGCAGCTCAAATTGAAGCAATACCGTGATATTAAAGTGTGAAAGAGAACACAAACACTGCAACAAATTACAAAATGCCAGGGGGACCAACAACAGTATTACAAAGGACGACCAAATACCATTTCATTTTAGAGTGTGGGACATGCAGTTTAATACTATCGTTATTGTCAATAAATTGTAACATGCAAGCTAGTTGGAGTCATCACCGCCAGTGTCATATATATATATATCACATCATGAGGTGGCTGTATTATCAACTTGGGTAATTCACAATTGTGCACGGTCAGAAATATCACGCAAGACCAGCAAAATTACTATAATAATAAGGAGAAAAAATCAACAGCTCCCAAGTTTTGTGCGACTCGACCATGAAAGCCTCTCCAGAATCCTAATGTGCCAGATTGTGTTGAGATGTCATACCTTCTGCTGTCTGCTGCTCGTTTTGTATTACCAGTTTCCCTGTGATCAAAAGCATTAATCTAAAAAAAGGGGATATCTGAGTGCAAATATCATCTTTATATGGCCATTACTTATTAATCTTTATGTTCATTCCGGGGCCACTAAGTCATGTCACCTAGATGTCCTCTGAAAGCAAATGGCCCGACACAGTATATTGAATTACATGTTCCCCCTATTTACTGGAAAAGCAGGTCTTGGAGATAACAAGAAAGGTGATATTTACTGTAGCCTGCAGCAGTGTGATGTGCCCTGCCAAATCACAACTCAGGTGGGCTAAGGAGCTCCTCCGTGTTAGGAAGAGGACGAGACTGTGTCAGAGATGCATGGTGAAGAGGCTTTTACAAGCATGAACACTCACATATGTACTGAAAGGAGCAATTTTACGTTATCATACCATAAGATCAGCGGCTAGTGGTGAGCTTTAAGTGGCCTTTGCAGAGGTCAGTTTGACATGTACCATGTGTTATTTTTTTTTTTTTGGGGGTTCTATTAATCAAGTTTCTGTACAGGCAGTTTTTTTGTATTTCAGTTTAGTTGTGGTGACAAATGCTGTTTATGTTATTTTAATTCTGTCAGACAAACCACTGCGGCTGCTGTTAAGAGGTTACTTTTCCCAGCAAAGAATCTGCTGAAACAGCAAATGCAGCAAACAAAGCAGTCTCAAAACATTTGGTGAATCTCAAATGCAGATACGGTCCTGTGAATGCAAATAACAATAATAATGAAGAATATATTTCCCCATAATAAAGGGTTATGTGACGACAGCTTGACCGTTTTCCCTTTAGGAAGTGAGGAAAGTTTGGCCCTGAAGAAAAAGCCGAACCCAATCACTTATTTAAAATTAAACGTACAGTAGGTTATTTCTGCCGCTTGGGGTCTCTCACATCAAAACGACAAAAGACGTAGTACGATAACATTGTGAAGGATTGTAGGATCAATCAAGAATTTGGACTTAACTAAATATATAACACAGGTTTGTGTTTTTAGACATTTTATTGTGAAATTGTTACATATTATACTTTTAATAGTAAGTAAGTTGTGTTGAGGCTGCTTACTGGCTTTAGAAAAAGAAGCAACAGAAGAGGCATGACTCGAGATTAGAGCCAACAGGATTAGGTGATTAATCAATTAGTCGAGTCACGGGAAATTAAACAGCAACTATTTTGATCATAGATTAATTGTTTGGACTTCTTTTAAGCAACAATGTCAATAATTCTCTGGTTCCACCTACTCAACTGTGAGGCCTTTATTCAGTAAATCTAATATTTTTGTTGGTTTTGGTTGAACAAAACAAGAACCCTGAAGATGTCACCTTGGGCATCAGGACATTCCGATGGACATTTTTCCCTATTTTCTGACATTCTTTACACCAAACACTTTATCATTAATGGGAAAAAAAATACAGTGCAGATTAAAGAATAATGAAATAATCATTACTTGCAGCCTTACACAAGATGTTTGGGAATCTTTGCTAGACCTCAGCGGGGGAAAGATTTCAGCTTTGGTTTAGGGTTTGGCAATTTCAACTCTTTGGTTGTGGTTGCTGTCAGAAATTAGAAGAAATGTACCGCTCTGATTTTATGCATGAAGCACATCATTTACATTAAGACAGCTTGTTCATAAAAAATCATCATCAATGCTTTCAAGAGCCTGTTTTACTGTAGTTTAAATGACTATTCATCAATATGCAAAGTCGCAAATTAAAGTTTATCTTTTTAGTTGGCTATATTTTCCTGGTTAATATACATTATTTTGACACAATGACCTCTGTTGCATCAATTAATTACCTCATGGTAATATGTGACTGTGGAACATTTAGAGGCAGAGATAGTGTAGCATATGAACGAGAACACTTTATGGTTAATAAAGTGTTTTGATCGTCATATATAGGACTTGGGAAACAGGTGCAGATGAAACAACTGGAACACATGGTGGAAGCCAGAAGCTCGGCACACCTGTTCCCTTCCTGCTAAACAGCCTCACAGTGGATCGTCTCTGGAGCACAAAATAACTTCCATCTCACACACACAGCACACATTTCTCCAATTCTAATAGCACAGAGATGGAGAACAGACATTTGTCCCTTTTAGGGCCAATAGCAATAGTGATAAATGAAAGCAGGACTCTTTCTCTATGCTGCTGGAAGATCTTAATGCATTTTCCTCTGGTCTGTGTAGACAGAGCACTCCACAGGGAGGGAGGGGAGGATAAGTAACTATAGGAGGTGGTAATGGTGTTGGTATCGGCTGGTGTTGTTTGCCCTCGCTGTATTGAAGCGATGGTCCCTGAGGAGCCTGGCACAGGGAGCTGGGTTTGTCAACCTTGTCTGAGGGACTTAATATGAAAACAACACTAATGAGAACCATTTCCATTGCTCTGTTTATTTTCAGAGATGCATTGAGCGGGGCATACACACGGCTCAGTGATCGCACGTTGCATTGCATTCATTATGGGGCCCTGGATGGGCTACTGATACATTACACACAAACACACTTATAATTGCATTTTTTTTTATTGTTCAGTGCTACTTTTAATGCTGCACTGAAGCAAAATGGGCTCCATCTGACCAAACACAATCATAAGGTTATGCATTTGGTTGGCATCTTTTATCCTTTCAGAAATTCTGACTAAAAGCTAAAAATTAGACACATTTAATAAGGATACCACGACTGGAGCAAAAACACTACATCTATCTACATACTGCAGATTCTATAGTATCTGAAGAAGTATTCTCTTCATCAATAAATGACAAGCTTCAGCAGACAAGTATCATTTCCTCAAGCAAAATGAATCCTCCCGCGTCCATCTATTCACTCACAGACATGCCATTTTGAAAATCTCTCTAAAGTGACATTACTCTAGAGATTGAAACCACTATTTCATTGAGCAGAAAATTGCTATTGAATTTGGAGCTGAATAATTGGGAGCCATGTTCCAATGCAACCCGCAGAAAAGGTAGAGTTATGTTTTACTGTCACACTCAAACCAATGACATTCTGAAGCTGAGCGGCACAAATGGTATGGGTATTGTTGGACGGGACATTGCTCTCCTTTGTACATGAGCCATATCAAGCAAGGAGTTGGTAGGCAATTTGGAAAGGATGCAATTCACTTTGATTTGATAGAAGGCCATGAATGGAATAAAAAAAATATATCAGCATTTTAAAGAAAAGATACAAGCATTCAGCTGTGTAGTTACATTTGCTGTTTTTCTCAACGTGTGGAATACATATCAATTTCCAAAATATTGGCTGTGCTAAGATTTGAAATGGGGCTAATTTTTCTTCAACTATATTTGTACAGTTTTACAGGAAAATGACGGGAAATTTTCTTTTCACAATCTGTAAATGTAGAATTTACGCATGTAAATCAAAAATGAGACTACATTCATCCTGATGTGTAACAAGCATCTTTACACAATTCTCATTTACAAAAACAGCCACCATTTAAGAAAAGAATAACTGCTTGAGAAGCTGTTTATCTGTTTGCTGTATTTCTTCTGTTGGTGGCACTGCCTCTCTCTCTCTCTCTCTCTCTCTCTCTCTCTCTCTCTCTCTCTCTCTCTCTCCCTCACTCTCCCCCCTCTCCCTCCCAGCCCCTCCCTTCATCCAGTGATCGTTTTGTGAACCCGTTAGCCTGTCATTGGTTTAGAGACTCCAAATGACCCTGTGTTTCTGCAGAAGACTCATTCATCCCCTCCCTCTCCCTCCCCAGGCCACTGGCAATACTGATGACCACCAGAAAGACGCACACACACACACACATATTTCTTACATTAGCACATGTACGTAGACACTCACACACACACACACACACACACACACACTGCTGGCTGCTGTGGTTTGCTGGTGTAATGTGCTTTGTTGTGTGAAGGTATCAATCAGAGGGGAGCAGATTATTAGAGTGTCTGAAAGAGATCAAACAATGTTGCCGTCTGCACCCACACATGGCTGATTTACAGGCAGGCTGATAAAGTACTGCAGCTCTCTGTCAGGGGCTACATGACGGCTCGCCGCGCTCTTAGGATAAATTATTGCAGAGGCCCGCGGTAATGTCTCTCCACCTAGCAACCAGCCGCCCCAGCCGCTGCCAGGGGAGCCCTGCCTCGTCTGCCATAATGGTACTGTGTCCGGGGTCAGCAGTTACTGTATCGTAGCAGGGTGGGAGGGATATACACACACACATATATATATATACACACCCGCCTGAATGCATGTGCGTGCACGCCTGCGCACCTCTCGTTTGTCTCTACACCTGCCATCGGAAGCAATGCCAAAAGACACTCAGGGATGACTACAGGAGGACTGAGTGGACACAGGGGAGGTGCTGATGTCTCGCTACAATTTTGCAGTGGAGCAACATTTTGAAAAACTGATGCCAAGGTTCCAAACAAGACAGTGCTGAGGGGTGGGGGCACCATTATCAAAAAATAAGGCTTGGCAAAAACATTACAGAAAGCCATTTGTAACACTAAGCCTGATCTCACTTATGTGATTGGCCGAAAGGCAAGTCTACAGACACATCCTTTCATACTAAGCTGCCTCTGTCCTTATGTCCGTATGCAGGCCTGCACAAAAACAACCACCTCCTGTTGATAAGAGCCTATTAAGGACATTTTTATATACTAGCATTTTTATGAAAAAATAAAGTATCTACTTGATCCACTTTTCAAAACACATTTTGAGCTGTGCTTTAGCAGACAGTGACAATGATAGATATATAGATAGATGGGCGGAAATCAAAATGAATAAGTCACCACCCAGAAGTGGATTTCACTTACAGATGACGCATAACTATTTTATATCCCACTGAGCTCCTGGCCTTTTATTTACTCAAGATGGCTTTTTTTCTGTACACTGAGCAAGGTCAGAGAAAGCAGAAATCACCCAAGAAATTGGCAGGGAAGACACAGGACTGCAAAGAGAGTAGAAAAACTATACTGAGATGCTAAAAGATAGATGCTGTCGATTGAGTGTAATGAATATTTTACTGAGGCTTTCTCCATTAGAGCTTTTCAACAGTAGCCTTCTATATAAAAAAATGGGAATGTAAGAAATAAAAAACAAAAATAACTAAAACATACATATTTCTAGATCTAAGGTGTTCCACAGTCAGGAGTTCAGAAACTGGCTTTGGAAAGTGTCTGCCATTTTAGTAGTGACTGGGTGATCGCCTCCCTGCCCCCTCCCCTGTGTTATCTCGCTCAAAGCAGTGCCATCCCTCCATTGTAATAATGCCGCTTCCCAGCAGCCCTTGGAATGACCTTTCTTTAATTAACTGCATCTTGATGAGCAGATCTACATAGAATGTGAAGGTTAATTAATGAAGTATCACTGCTTAGTCTTAAAACCATCACCTAGCGGATGACAGCCAGCCCACCACTCTCAATTTTACCCCCCGATCTCATTAGCAATGGTAGGCCAATGGACAGCTCTGCTGTGGCCAGAGGATCTCAAGTAAATTGTATCAAAGACAGGGCGTTTGATATCCTTCATATGGCTACATAAGACCTTATTCTGACTCTATACTTTGAATAATATATGAGAAATGCTCACAAATACGCACACATAGTCTTGCATCACATAATGTGTTCATGTTTTTTCTCTGAGGTATGAATGTAGTCAGCAACCCCATAAATAATTCAAATGAAGGTAAAATAATATTTCAATTAAGAACCATGTAATCTGTTTCCTGCAAACAAATACATGATGGATGGTGATGGATAATTCTTGTATTATTGCACAGTTTCATCTTGATAAGCTTTCGGTTTCCATGTGATTTCATTTCAGGGCGCATTTCAGCGTTGCTTATCATTGCAATTTGGAAAGAAGATCCACATTAGCAAATGTTGCCCAACTACTAAAAGTGTCTTCGTATGGCAGTTTAAGCTGGTAAAAGATGGGATGATGATGATCCAGGGTCTACGGTTACAGCACATTTCCCAAAACTGGCTGTGCTCACACAGCATTTGTCTATCTATAATCTATCACAGTAGAGGATAAGGTGAGCTATCACCTCAGTATGCACAGCACTTAGAGCACAAACACTAGGTGGACATGTGACACTATCCATCACCATGGATGCTAGTTTTTGTTGCTGTTGATTGCAAGGTTTCCCTCCTGGGTATCGCAGTCCAGGCGAGCCACCTGGGCTCATTTACCTTCCAACCTGGCCTGGACATTGGAAAATTAAACTGAAAGTACCTAAGATTACTATCCTGGGCCGGGCTTTCTGGCTCCTTTCATGTTGAATGAAAGCCTCAGTCAAAAGGGGATGATTTTAGAATTCATTCTGATTTTGCACCCGATTGAATATTGTGCAGTTCTGTCATTATCCTGCTATAAATCTGCCAGGTTGTATGAATTCCATTCAGTTTCACTGACACCTGACAACTTCTCTGAATGTGTGCTACAGACGTGCATGTAGATCTCCATCAGTAATCACTATTGTCTCTGTATCAGTATTTCTCAACCCTGAGAAATAATGACTGAGATTCCCCTGGTAACCTTGCTTTAGTCCTAAAGTCAAAGCATTAATGCATGGCTTGACTTCGGGTAGCAGTGGAGGCACAAAACAACTTCCACAAGACAGCGGAGTTTGACAAGCGTGTGTTTATCCTTTTTATCCAATATCTGCAGAATAAAGAATAAAATATGACAGATATACCATGGCCATCTGGAGCTACCAGCCTCTATTTGTGCCTGTTAGCACTACAAAGTTATTGATTTTTATCATTTACCACTACAACCTTTTGACAGCAGACACAACCACGTATGTAAAAGCTGACATGGCTGACTTCATGACAAGCTAACAAAGAGTGATACCCCCCTGCTGTCTCTCATTGCTGTCTTCGTATTTATAGAATAAAACCGAATTGAATTTCCTCCTCTAGCGCTATATCTATACCTTATTTGTATCCGGAATGACAACAATTTCCGAGCCTCGTTTATGGATCAAGTCATGAAGAAAGACGGAGTGAAATTCCATTTTGTTTCTCATAAATTGTTAAGATTTTGCCAGGGTAAACTCGACCCCTAATTGGTGTAGCTTTTTGCTACCACTGATACATTGTCACACCGTCACTGATGACTGTCAGGTAAACTTTCTATATAGAAGTATTTCTCCGTTGAAGCGTCTATCCGATTTCCCTTTCAGCACCTCGAATGACACCCCACTAAAAGCTGGCACAATACGCTTCCCGCACACAACGCTGTCACCAAAGACAACTTGGGAGAAGCGAGTGTTTTGAGAGTTTGAAACAAAATAGCTGGTGCAGCATTTCCCCATTTCCGTCTGAAATCCTTGACACCAGAGGATTTACAGTGAAGTGAAGTGAGGTGGGTGCTGTATGGAACGAGCTGTGGGGGCTGAGTTAGCTGGCGCGGGCGGAGGGTGAGGGGGGGGTCCACACTACACTCATGCTGACAGGGATCCTCCCTGTAGCGCGTGCTTTTTTTTCCATTAGTTCCTTACTCACTCTCTTGCCCTCCAGACCCGCAGAGTGAGGAAGATTTAAGTGGCCAGTCAAGTGAAATCCCCAAGGTTTGGCAGGTGTGAGGTCTGGCTTCATTATCTACAGACACCTCTGTCCAATTATGAGCCTTTCTCCCTCTGTGACGATGATGATGCCGTGTGTGTGTCCGTGTGTGTGTCTGTAGGTGTGTGTGTGTGTGTGTGTGTGCAGGGCATGAATAGGCCGGCCTCATTGTTATCTGTCTAACTATCAAGATTCCATCCTCCATCATGACATCATTGACAATTCCACACACACAAAAAAAAAAAAAACTGTACGTGCACACACATTCACACACATATTTTTGCGCACATCTTTTGTTTGGATTTAGCTCTGCAGATCTGTCTCAACCCAAAATATTCAGTGCATGGCTTCATTTCCTGCTCTGTTCTACTTTGGAGTAGAAAGCAACACCTGAAACCTACTTGCAATACTGTTAACGGTCACCTCCCAGCAACCATAATTAGGACTCAAGATAAAGAAAAGCAAAGAGCCACAATAAATTACACACACACACACACACACATCCTGTGATCAAATGTCTCACTGGTTTTGATACATCTTCATGGCTTCTCCATTTTGCTGACCCACTGGTTCCAAAATGTCAGCTACTACAAACTGGAGCACTCCTTGGAAGCTGCTTCAAACAAGCACAGGGTCTCTGTTTCCAGCCTGATTTTGGACACCCCCTGCTGACTGCACAGCAAAATACAAGGCACCTACAGTCCCTTCCTTCCAAAGCAGACACCTAACGACTAGCAGAATACTAAAAATAGTTCAGTTTTCATAGAAATACACATTTAATTAGGAGACCAGAACATTAATGTTTTCTCCTCTAGGCAACATTCACATTTTATATACCTGCTAGTATGGGCCACATTTACATACAAACATCTGCATCAGCAAAAACTGCATTCTTAAAAACATCAAAAAATGTTATTATACACAATCAAAGGGTTACAATGTTGTCTTCATCTACATCCCAGCTTGTTTCTTAGGGTTGAATAGTCTCCTTCCAAGGCTATGGCCTGCTATTGTCTATGAAGCCACATGTACCCTCTAGTCTCTGGTTAGCCTGCACTCATCTGCAGCCCTATCATCTGCATCAGTTGGCAGATACAAAGAGCATAGCGCTGTTTTGCGTGTGAGCATGTGCGCCTTTTGTGTGTAGCACTGCTGCACTTGCTTGTGTGTGCAAGCCTTGCCTGTGTGTGCGCTTGTGTACACTGTCTTTTTATATGATAAAGTGGGAGTGTTGGAGGCATCTGATGATTCCCAGACTTTGGCTCTGTTCTATCTGATGCTGAGATGGCAGCTGTTGACCAAAGGAATTCATACATGTGTGTATAATTTGTCTTATGGCTCAAAACAAACACGGGACTCGGGACATCTTTTACCCATTCAATTTGACATGACACAAACAGAAGACCGCTATGTGTGTTTGGTTTCTGAGTTTCTTGATTATAATCTCAGGGCTGTCTAGAAATAGAATAGACCATAAATCTAGAGTATTTTTCTCAGAACGTTATGTACAACAAACTATCAACATACTTGAACCAATATGGGCTGAAGCATGTTGCGGCAAAGCTTTGAACTCACCATTTTATTTGCCTCCTCTTAATGATAATAATCTTAGCACTGGCAGCGGCGAATGAGCCTCCCCTGAATCGCAAAAGAAGAAAAAAATGACATGAATTAATAATGAGCAAAATTACTCAAACTCTGCACACCACGACCTGCCGCAGCACGGTGAGTAGCGGGCCCTAAGGTGACAAAGCTAGATAAATATTTTATTTCTAAATATGATTTTGGGGTCCTGAGCCTGCTGTCTGACAATCCTGCACAGGTTATTGCAGCACATGGCAAAACCATTAAGCTAAAAGGAGACTTGGAATCCGTCTGCAGCTCTTGTCTGGACAGAAGCAAGACTCAGAGATCAGGTTTATGTGTAGCAGCCAGCTTTTGGGGGCTTGTGTCTTGCCAGTGAAGTGAGTAGATGGTGTTCTTTGGGTGCCCTCAGGTGGAAGCCTGGTATAATTGCTGTTGACAACCTACAAGTCATTGTGCAATTAAAGCATCTGCCGCTCCTGTGTGGCAGCGGGCTGTGATGCCTTGTGACAGCTCGTAGCCATTAAGCAACTGTAAGCAGCTGGCGTGCCTCTGTGGGGGAAAATAATGTGACAGAGGCACTCCCCCCTATTGTTGCCCTTGTCTCATTGGGGAAAAGAGGGACATTACATCACTCACTGAATTCTCGGGCGCCTCGATGAATGAGAAAGGGGCACATCTACAAATTAGAATTAGCACAGCTGGATGTCCAAATGATACTTTGTTTCTGAGTACAACAAATGAATGAGAGCTTATTGTTTTCAAAAAGTATATAAGGGGAAAACTAGCATGCAGTGTACTTTGGTGTTACCATAAATCAGAGTTTAAAAGTCAATTCGTCAATGAGTCAATTGACAGAAAATTACCTGGCAACAGTTTTGATCATTTGAGTCATTTGACAGAAATGTCAAATATTTTTTGCTTCCAGCTGTTCAGATGTGAAGATTTGCGTCTTTTTTTTGTTTTCTGTGATAGTAAATTGAATATGTTTGGGCCGTGGCCTGATGGGGAATTTGAAAACACCAACTTGCATTCTGGGAAAGGGTGACACTATTTTCTGTGATTTTAGAGGCCGAAAGGTTAATCCATTAATTGAGGAAATAATCTGCAGCTCAATCGATAACAGAAATAATCGACAGTTGCAAGTCCTGCTGGGAATATCTGTAGCGAGACACACCTCACTTCTGGTGCAGCGCTTTCCTAATAATGAAGTGACTAAAAGCTGCTCAATCATAAGACTTCCTTACTGACGAGGGGAGGAAGAATTCTGGGCTGCGAGTGTGAAACGTGAATAACCAGATTTACAGTTCTTTGGATTGTAAAAATGAAGTCTTGATCAAAGTATGCCGGCCTGTCCTCCACTGCTGGGAGGATGACATAAGTCTTTCTTTAATTAACCCATCTCTGAGTCATTTGTCTGTCACATGTGAATGTGGTCTTTGATGTAACGGTACTGAGTTTGTGGGGGGATTTATGTACATAAGAGTTTGCATGGTCGTCGGTCAGATCTAATTATTATCTCTTTTTCATGTCTTTTTTTCTTTTGGACCCCGAGAGTCATCAATTTTCAATACGCCTTAAGAAAACAGTACTTTCCTACTAATATGACATAAACTATTACCATACATTTATCTGAATCTATGGGGACAATCCTGACAGGATCAAACTCAAAGACAGCGGTAATCAAGTAGTCAGATTCATGTGGGCAGGCCATGAAAGGCCGAGCATTCTGTGTGTGTGAGTGTGTGTGAGAGTGTGTGTGTGTGTGTGTGTGTGCACCTCCTGTCTGTCTCAAGGATTTGCTGTTTCAGCAGGGAAGGAATCAGTCCTGTGCCTTTGCCATGCAGGAAAGTCAGCGTAAGGAAATTCCTGAGCTTCACAGTGGCAATCAGGCAGTTAAGGACCTGCCACTGAAAATGGAGCTGTGTGTCAGTCACTTTCATGGCTTATTCACACTAGCACAACTGCTCTGGCATAAAAAGAGGCATTCTCATTCACTCACCCCAACAGCCCAGTAAATTGCCCTTACTTGAAAGATGGTAGAGTGTGTATGCTTAAGTGCCCTACAACAATTTCTTCATCTCCAAAGCTTGCTTCTCACAGGAGAAATGCTCTTTAAAGTCATCTCAGGTAGCACATGAAGTGTTAAGGTTTTATTCTGAAATGTGCAGAGCCAACGTTACTGTGTAAACAGCGGCTGATGGTGAACTTTAAGGCAAAACGTCGGTTCGAGTCAGATATTATTTATTCGGTCCAAACTGACTAATAGGTTTAGTATACACGGTAGGCCATTGAGGGCCTTTTTATTGGACTTCCAATACGACAGGTGGCAGTAACGTTGCAGTTATGCCAGGCTTTTGTAGAAGCGAGGAAAACAAGGTAATAGTTTAGCTGGAAAAGATAATAAAATGAATAAAATGTCTGTCACTCAGAGCCAAATGTTGGTGTTTACATGTTAAAGTTTTTCATGAGTAGGACTTCGGTTATTTTTCAATTAACTGCATAAGATTTTCAGAATAAAAGTGTTTGAGTCTCACTCACAACAACGGCGACGCTGCGTTCAGGTGCTCGTAAATATCTAATGTCACTGACCTCAGTGTCATTTACCAAAGAGTTGGACCCTGTTCGTGTTAGAGATTTGTTTTTCCCTCGGTTAAGAAGTCTAAAAGCAGCTTATAATGCACTGGCAGGATATAGAGAACACTTTACAATTAGTGTTTTAATTAGTTGTCTTTCCAGATTCTAAATATATACTAAATAAATAAATACATAAAAATAACAAACAAACAAAAAAACCTCCAACAACAGTTGTTGTAAAAACGAATAAAACAACAGTGTAGCAACACTGAAACGCCACTTTTTATCGCGTTAATCCACATGCACAAGAGTTGTGATGCACAATTTCCCCACAGCTCTGAAGGCAACGTGTGACGTCAACCGGGCAGAACGCATGCTTATCCTGCTGCCGTAAAGCTCCCGCAGCGTGTCGTAAACACCCCGATCTGTATCAGTGCTGTCAGATAAGTAAACTGTTGATGCCTCCGATACCCCGCACACCCCGCACCTTCACAGCCGTGAGAATGATGTAAGAATAAAATAATGTGATTGGTTGCGCTGGCTTGCGGCTTAACAACACGATGGACGTCGTGTGTGCGTCGGGGAGCCAGAGGATGAGTTGATCTCCAGCAAAACAAGCTCGAAAATGGCAACATACAACGCCGAAGGTAAATGAGGAACAGTTGTTAACACACTGCCTCCGCAGGCCGTATGTCTCTTAACATCTCAGTGTTGCATCTTGTTGTCTTCCTGTTGGAAATAATGGGCTCCTGGTGTGTGTTTTCTGCCCCCTGAAGTCGCTGCAGGGCATTCTGTTGTGCTGGAGGTGAGCCCAGACATCCATATCTGCGGCTTCTGCAAGCAGCAGTACAATAATTTCGAGGTTTTTTTCGCCCATAAGCAAAATGAATGCTCCCTGCACACCTCTGACACATCAGCCCCCTCTGCAGCAGCCACTCTCACAGGTAACACACCATATTGCTGTTTTTTTTTTTTTTTTTTTTGTTGGCAGTAACTTGCATGCACACTTGATTTCACAGTCCTGTTATCCTCCTGCACAGAAACCTACCAGACCTGCATTAAGAGAGGTGTCAAAAAGATCCTGACCAAAGCACAGAAAACACCTTCCAAAAAATTAAAACCTGCCCTGACTTCAAAGAGACACAGCTGCTGTTTCTCAGGTGGGTGCCTCTCGTCCGTTTATGGCTGTAACACGTTCCTCCTCTTTCTTTTTCGGCTGCCAAGCCCGGGAGAGATGTTATTAGCTTTTATTTATTTAGACCACCTTTTTTAGATGAACTTTTCCACAAGTACACAGGCTGCACGCACACCTTGTGAAAGCACAGTTTCTGTCCATCTGCAGGTTGCACTTTTAAGACACAGTATGGCCAAAAAGACATGGAGCGGCATCTCAAAACCCACACCGGTACGTCAGCGCCTTACACATGTGTATTCTCTGTCGCTTAAGCACATTCAGAGTTAGATATTGACGACACAAGCTGGTTTTCCCCCCCATCCGCCATCCAGGTGAAAAGCCATTCGAATGCGAGCTGTGCCACAAGCGCTTCAGTCGACGGGACAAGCTCAACATGCACAGCCGCTCACACACTGGCGAGAAGCCGCACAAGTGTAAACATTGTCCCTATGCAGCAGCAGACAGCAGCAGTCTGAAGAAGCACCTGCGTATCCACTACGACGAACGACCTTTTAAATGTCAGATCTGTCCGTACGCCAGCCGCAACTCCAGCCAGCTCACCGTGCACCTCCGCTCACACACTGGTAGGTAGTAGAAAATCCAGAATTGAAGTTGTTTTTTTTAAGACTGAACTGAAATCATTTAGTGTTTCTGTCTTGTTTTTCATTTTCCAAGGGGATGCACCTTTCCAGTGCCAACAGTGTGATGCAAAGTTCAAAATCAACTCAGACCTGAAGAGGCACATCCGGATTCACTCCGGCGAAAAGCCTTACAAGTGTGACTTCTGTGAATACCGCTGCGCCATGAAAGGCAACCTGAAGTCTCACATTCAGATCAAACACGGCACTGAGAACTCCTTCCACTGCGTGCACTGTGACTTCCAGTGTGCCAACAAGACTGCTCTGCGGCAACACACGCGAGAACACCAGCCCGTTCAGCCCATCCAGTGTTCCAAGTGCACTTACTCCTGCTCCAGCAAGGGGGCGCTCAAAGTCCACGAGAGGATCCACTCGGAGGAGCGCCCCTTCAAATGTGACTTCTGCAACTTCGCCTCCAAGCAACGCAGCAACCTTGTCATCCACAAAAAGAAGTGCCACTCGGATAAGCCTGAAAAGGGCAGCGGCGGGAAAGGTGGCAGAGGTGCGGGGAAAAGCGGAGGAGGTGACTCTCCAAAGTCCGTCGGCTCCAGATATCGGGCCAAACTAGATGCAGCTCGAGCTTTCTGCTGTGACTCGTGCGACGCTTGCTTTGTGAGGGAAGACTCCCTGCGCAGCCACAAGAAGCAACACAGAGACACTCAGAACGTGTTGCAGCTCCAGCTCTCCACCCCAGCGGATGCAGTCAACCTGGTTCCTGTAACAATGTCACAAAGCAACACCCAGCTTGAAGTTCCCATCACGTCTGACTCCATGGCTCCCTACAGCAGTGCACAGCTCAAAATCATCGTATCTCACCCTCTGGGCCAGGAGAACACCTTAATTCCAGCTGGTGTGGATAGTCAGAATAAGACCAACATGGTCCTGCTGAGCCCAGAAAGCCAGGACATGGTAGTCAACTCCATGATCCAACAGGTCAACCTGCTGGCGCCTATGCAACCCCTCGTGTCGTCCCAGACTGCAGAGGCCACCCTTGAACCCCAGACGGTCCTGTTGACACAGCTCAGCCCCGACGACACCGGCAACCCGCTCCACCAGGCCCTGCTGCAGACCGCAATAACCGCTCAGGACTCCAGCAGCTGCTCGCAGACTTTCATCACGACCTGCTCCGAACTAGAGGGCCTCAACGCCTTGATCCAGGAGGGTGGCACGGAGGTTACAGTGGTAACAGAAGGTAACACCACCATGGTGACCGCGGCAACTCCTCCCGACATGGTGTGTGGTCCATCGGAGGACATGTCCAAGCAGGCAGGGACATTGACGGTGGAGGAGTGTGCCTTACCCTGTGAGGAGAGTGCTTTACTGGTGCCAAACATCAGCCTGGGCAGCCAGAACATGGTCATCCACGGAGTTCCACTTATAGTGTCCGCTCAGCCACAGCAGAGTGCAATAGAGCAGCTCTCTCCTCACACACTCTACGCAGATTCACACACGCTGGAAGGCATCCCGCAATGAGTGTGGGGTGGGGGTCCGGTGTGGATTGTCTGAAGACTGTGACTGCATCATAAGCTATTCGTTTTGCCAGTAAGAACTCTTAGGCCTAAAGGTTACACACGTGTAGGCCATTAGCAGTAACGGCTTTTCTTTCAAGCAATTTAATCATTAACCACTGAAGTAACAATGCTGTTGACTTTGGGGGACATAATTGTTTTAGTTTTTCGATTTTTTTAGAATAATTAATTGTTGTCGTAGCACAATAGCCCAATCCAGAATGTTTTCATGTTTTGAATGTGAAAGTTAATCATTTGGACTTAATTTAATATACTTTATTTTGTCATTATTTTAAAAATAAAATAAACCTTATATTAAATAAATTATTTTGTAATTAATGATTTAATTAAAATAAGGTTTATTTGCAGCCAACATCTTGACAAGGTCTGAAACAAGTGGACACAGTTTGAAATTGAATGTGTCTTTGTGCCATGGAGCGCTCCGGCTAGTCCAGTAGGTGGCAGCAGAGTGGTACGATTAAAGGGTGAACTGGTTACTCTGACACTGTGGAGTATTGCAATGTTGTAGTATTGATTCTACATATTCTGTATATGTGCAGCTCTTTTTTTGGGAGGGGGGGGGGGATAACTTCAAGTCCTCGTTCTGAATCCAGGAAGTAGATGTCATTTGTAAGAAAACATTAGTCTGCATATCAAGGTCTTAGTTTCTAAAAGCCAAGTTGCTCTGCTGATAGATTTTTCAATAAAGTGCCTGTTTTGCTTGTGGCTATCTATTATTGTGGCCATTTTTACACTCAGACTTCAGCACTTAGTATTTGCAGAGAGTGAAGGCTGTACCTTAATAGGAGTCTCCTATGAACAGTTGACCATTGATTTCTTCCTCGTCCCTCAGCACTAATGGCTCCACTGATGCAGACATTTTCTAGCTCAGCATGGCCACGAACCCAGATGAAGTTGTTTGATGAATGGCTCTTTGGCAGCGCTGAAGTTTCACCTCAGAGTTGGTTTGTGTTTCAAATGGGGGGGGGGGGCGCTGTCTGGCTGTCTTCTGCCCGGAACAGGAAATGGTACTCACAACAAATAGCAAAGGAATATAAAGACCATACCGCCTACATTTTAAATTTATACATTTTCCTTATCTGAAACTATGAGAAGACTAAATACTGTATTTAAGTAGAATTTGGAGATACTTTTCCAGAGTGTTACATTTATCTGGCAGTCATGGCTACCACTTAGCAGATTAAAGGCACAATTAGAGAAATAGGCTTATTTGCTCTCTTGTAACAAGTTCATTGAGAAAAACTGATTCCAGTCTAAAAATCTGTCTGTTAAATATGAAGCTAAAGCCAGGAGCGTGGTTTGCTAGAAGAGTAAAACTGCAACATGTCAATTTTTAAACTTCATTTTTTAAACATTAGACTTTTATTTTGTTAATTCAGCACCGTGCCGAGCTGGCTGTTTCCTCCTGTTTCCAGTCTTTCAGCTAAGCTAAGCTAACAGTCTGCTGGCTGAAGCTTTTCAGATGTGAGATAAGTATAGATACATAAATAGAGCACTATCAATCTTCTCATCTAACTCTGCAAGAAAGTGAATAAGCATATTTTCCAAAAACTATATTTAAACTTTTTTCCCCAACTTCTACATTAAGATGCTGCTTACATGTTGATGTACCAGTAATAAGTGACAGAGGAAACAATTCTGCTGCACAATTTAACTTTTTGTACTTTTTCTACATTTTGCTAATAATACTTTGCACTGCAGTCGGGATGGAGGAGGTAATTCTTCCACCACTGAACTGAATGAAGAATGTCTGCTTTATATTAAGCAACTAAAAATCTTGGATAAATGAGTATCTCCTCTTTACAACTCTGCTCACAATTAATAATCAATCCTGCACAACTTCAGGACCATAAAGCGAGTGGGTAGTGTAAAAATGTAATCCGTTCATAAGGAGCACCTTGTTCAGAGGCTTCAGCGGGTCTGGACTGGGATAAGTTGTGCTCTCGCATTGTCACTACCTGCACTCGAGCTCACATTGATATTATAATCACACCAATGATCTGTGGTGTCACTGGTGACCCTTTTGAACATTGTGTGTGATTCCAGCACCAAAGTCTGTCGCCTGATCTTCAGGTGGAAAAGCCTCCAGAAATTCCATTATGTATGAAGATGAGCGTTATGTGGGAAAAGCAAGAAGTGCTCTCCGGTGTATCTCTTTGATCTATTATCTTACAGACTTCCAGGCCCTAATCCTGAGCACCCTTGAGGAGGCGAGCGCCCCCCCAGCTCCCCTGTTCCACATGTGACATCATGGCCGGGTTAAGTGCTTTTTCTATGGGCTACAACATCTTTAGAGCTTTGCTTTGGGGAAGAGTTTGAACTGTTGCAGGGAGTGAAATGTTATCATACATATCTTAATTTATTTTGTGTATGCTTGGTGGCTTTTTGGTTGGATAATGAATGAATGGTGCGATACTTATTTTAACTATTTTAAAGAAAAATCCCATCCAATCTATCAAAAATTCTTAAAGTTATGCTTTGGCTACAAGTTCCCCTTTCAGAAAGGTAGCAGAAGTTTTAAACAGACCTCTTGATACTGTATGGCACTTCTCAGTTCCTTCCTTCCTGTGTTTGAGATGTCAGCCTTTGAATGGGGTCATAAACGTCTCCCCAAAAAGCAATTTCCACTCACAGCTGCTTAAAGAAATCGTAAGTTGTGATGCATTCCTCCTGGACATAAATAGATCCAGAGAGGACCAGGTGATAGGAGGAAAACAAGCAGAACTAGATCAACACATACGCATTAGCAAAAGAGGACATGTACTTTTAAACAGTGTGAAAATGTCAAAGGGCTGTAAAATAAACTTTAATGAATTTAGTATGATGGTTAATTTCTTTCATCAGAGGCGGTTATAAATCGTTCAGACGGCCACTGAGTGCAAACTGTTCTTCACACCTCATTCCTCCGGGTACAATCTGTCACTCGGTTCAACAATACATTTCTGACCTTTGCTTTGTTTGTGTGCAATTTGCTATCCCATCAGCAAATGGCATTGAATGTCCTAATGAAATTAACTGATTGGTAAAGTATTGATCTGGATTTGTTTTCCGATGCAGGCGTCTTTTTCGCTGTGACACTATTGACATCTTAAGTGAGTTTTGATTTCTCAGTACACTGGAGGCTTTTATCTTGTCTCTGTTCAGTTCTTTGTGTGTGTGTGTGTGTGTGTGTGTGTGTGTGTGTGTGTGTGTGTGTGTGTGTGGTGTGTGTGTGTGTGTGTGTGTGTGTGTGTGTGTGTGTGTGTGTGTGTGTGATAGAAATGCAAGATGATAGAGCTAATTGATCAGCCTTTTACAGCCAAGTAACAAAGAGACACCTTAATTTTGCCTTTCTGAATGCAATGTGATTATTTGCTGAAACATTATTAAGCCATTGTAGGGTCTAAGAGTGGAATCAATAGGATAACTTTGGTTTTTTTTGCCTCTGTGGGTGGCTGTATGTTTCATATATATTTTAATAAAATGCATAATTTAAAGTGATTTTCTGCTCTGAAAGGTGACAACTCTTTTCTGAACCTTTTTTTTTTTTGTTGTGGGTGATTCATTTGTCATTCGAGTGTTTAGGGTGTTGTTTTTGTCTGTTTTTGTCCATCCTTGGTTGTCAGGAAGCATTAACCTGACAGGCTCTTTTGTTGTTGTTTCTTTATGATTGAAAGCACCAGTTTAAACCCAGTCCTCAGGGGGCAGAAAAATAAGTATAATTTTGAGCCAATAGGCATGGCTGAAGAGAGAGTGCCAAAGCCAATAAAAGTCCTTTAATGGACAAAGGAATGCTACAGTATCTCCTGCTCTCCAACACAGAGCCAGTGCCTTTTATAACAATGTCCTTTATAACGATGTGGGTTTCACCATTTAGCAATGAGCGCTGAGTGTGATCTCGTGAATGCAAATAACCAGCTATCAGCTTTTGTGATTCAGTAACAAAGACATTTAGCCATTGTTTCCCTGTCCTGTTTCTGTGCCACTAACCCTAAACAAATGAATGTTTGCATGGTTTTGACCGTGCACATGGTGCCATGTATTGAAGCAGGAACAATCACTCAATTGTTTTCTTTTATTCCATATTTTGTGGGATGCAAGTTGCTCTGGGAACACTGGCTAAGTGTTAGTCTTGTGCCACCAGGTTTAGCTCTGCACAGTTACAGGATTTGTTTTTTATGCTCAGTTTTGTGACAGCCTCGGATCATTCTCACATGTCAGCATGTTGCTTTGTGTTTTGCCTGTCCGCATTCTCATAGTTTGCAGTGCAGGACAGTCAGTTTTTGTGTGGTTGGACATTTGTTTGTCATTGCCAGCGTCCCATTATAGAGTGATTAGATTGTTCTAAGCATTCAATAATTGGAGAAAAGTTTATTATAACAATACAGACAAATGAGTTTCTGTAGGATTGTGTGGCTATTTAGATTTTATTTTATTCGCAGGGGAATAAAGGTGTAAGCACCTGGTGGGATTCACAATTCAAACATTTAACTTTTAAATTAATACTTGTGTGTCATCTCAGTCAGTGGCCGTTGTTTAAATATTGCCCTAATTAAACTTGTTGCATAGCAAAACAATAAACCTATTTACAATTTTAGAAATTCCTGTGGTTTCAACAGATGGCTATGAGCAAGCAAAATATTTTCTTTGTTCACACACGCCTTATCCTAAGAAAACAAACATGATGGAAATCTGATCTTTACCGATACAAGCCATTGTGTGTCCGTGTGTGTCAGTGTGTGTGTGTCCGTGTGTGTCAGTGTGTGTGTGTCTGTGTGTGCGCACATAAGTCTGTGTTTACCTTCCCTGCTTTCAAAGCACTTAATGCACATAGATACTGCTGCGGCCAAATTCATTCTTATGCAATCTAAAAAAATAAAAACTCTGCGGTGGATACGGAGCAATTAGGAACACAGTGTGAGTTATATGGATTATTATTATTATTATACTCAAAATATTAACACTGCAAAACAAATGTTCTTCACAGGAAAGTTGATATAAAGACTTTTTGTCTAAATCCCTATTCACAAACTCAAAAAAATTATCATACAGGCAGTCAGGAAATACTTAATTTTCATAACTGCTGTGGTTTGGTTTATCAGGGTGGACTGAGGTGCTTTCAGTGTATCTTGCCTGTAGATCTTTTTCATCACCAGTGATGATTCAGTCAGTCAGTGATGGACCCAGGAAATGTTGGTGTTTTCATTTTGATATGGTGTTTCTCAGGAATGGAGAGGTGGAGAGTGGGGATGGTAATGGGGGCAGGCAGAGAAGATAAGATTAAAGATGTGCTTTTTTCAAGTATTTCAAGCATAAAAATGCTGCAAAAAATATCAGAAAGCAAAAGGAATAAAAAAAGAAATTGTGCTTCCGTCCCTATTGCTGCTCATTCTTTTTTGTCCTTAAATGAAGTTCTCTTACTGCCACCATAATGTCCACTCAACCCTATGATCTAAGTCATAGCCTGTCCATATTTGCTGTTTGTTTGACCCCATAAGGGCACGGACCCTGGCTGATCCTTCATCTGAGGACAAAGCTTATGTTTGCAGTGACATCATAAATGCCTGTGCAGAGAAAACAATGGCTGATGAATTCAGCGGGAGTCGGGCACAGTGGACAGCAGAGGCACAGGGACGTAGCCCGAAACTTCCAGTGTCATGGAAAGTTTTCAGACATGACCCACGCCTTGGCCAAACACACAGAGTGCTCCCAAAATGTAGTCAGAAGGGATCAAATTGCTGCAGTTGTTTTAGAGACAGTGGCAGGGAGGGACTGAGCTTTGCTGGGATCATCATGTTAAAACACTAAATGTTTATATGAAGCTTTGTGACAGTTGGAGACAGTCAGAGATGGGTCTCTGCTCCTTAGGGAAGAAAGACGCTTTGTTTTTATAGGCTGCCTGGAATGTGTTGAGGACATCTGCTTTATTAGCATATGTGATTCCACCCCCAGCTATGAATCTGCTGGTGGTCTGATAATGTCTTACTGGTACTGATATCTGTAAATACAGACAGTGTGAAAGGCTGCTCTGCAATGTATTCTTTTTTTTTTAACACCATATAATGAATGGGTTGTCCTTTAGAGTCATATTTAAAAATGTCCATTTTAACCTGTGAGTAAAACAGAGGAAGTGGGCTTTGTGTGAGCGCTGTTTTTGAATGCGAGAAGTTTTTGTTTTTTCAGTTGCACCACTCAGAGATTAGCACTATATGAATGTGTGTTTTAGTCTGGCTCTCCTGGAGCTTATTGGTGTGAAAATTCCTCAGAGTCATTCTCAGGTCATTACAGATGCATCCCACCCATGCACCCATACTGGCTCATGGATTACCATTTTCTTTGTTAGGCTAATTACATTATTGTGGCTTTTTAAAAATCAAGTAGGGGGTAGGCCTGGATGGGGCTCTATGAATGTACAATCACCTATGGATGAGATTTGTTTTATTCAAATGGAAATGAATGCCTAAAGTTTCTAGGTTGCATGTGATTTATTTTAAGATTCTTCCTAAAAATGTATTTAAATTTTTTAATTTTTTATTAGAAATTATGAAATTTATCATTTTAAACTCTTCCCTAATATCACAGTGGTTTGTGGCCGACACCCAGCACACAGCCTCTGCGTATTTCCTCTTATCATGCCAGATAATTAATTAGTTTATGAATGATGCACCATTTCTCAAAAAGCTGAGTGATAAAGATCTCATGGCAAAGTCCCCTCAGACAGATATCATCTATTAAATAGACCAGTCCTGTGTAACCTAACACCTTTTAGGGAATGCACTCAATCAAGCCTATTGTTTCTGCTCACATACAGTTCCTTCTGTGAGATAAGTATGGCCTGGCCACAGAGATAACAACAATGCCTTAAAAGCATGGATGAGACGGTCACTGTCAACACCTCAGTTTGTAAGATTACTGCTCAGATTAATGCGCTAGTTCAACTCAGTCAGGTCAGCTGTGGCCATCAAACCAGAAGAAAATGACCATTAAAACTAATAAATGTATATGGAAAGTTATGTCACTGCAGTGACTCTCTGGTAAACCATTGTCTCTAATATCACACCATCACTGACTAATATTCAGACTATTAGTCAGAGTGTAATGAGGTGAGCCAGTGCCTGCGGTGTGATTCACATAGCAATTTGATGAGAGCAGCTTCTGAATAGGCAGCATAAATATTATGGCACAGAGGATGTGAGTCAGGACAGAGAGAATCCAGTTCATTGGGCCATTATTTGAGTTGAAAGGAAGGAGAGGAAGTTTGTTTGATGATTTGTCACCAGCAGATCTTTTGGTTTTAGGAAGGGGGTGGGCTCTGCACAGCTCAGGAATGTGGAAAAAAAATCTGGGTGTTGGGAGGGTTTCATAAATAAGACTTGTCAAACAAGTCACCAGATTCTGTGTGAGTGGTGCTGTTTATTATAATGTTGTATTTCATATTTGTGTTACTTCATATATTGCATTATCATAAAAAACAACACAGTGCCTGATAGAACCTGTTGCTCGAGACCTAAATATGCTTTATGAATATCTTGAACAACGGTTTTGTCTGCTATCAGAAATCTCAGCGCAACAGGTAAATCAGAAACTGACCCTATTCTCTTGGGGTTTTTTTTTTTTTTGGTCATCTGCTCTGGTTGGCTCATTATTTCATGCCTTTTCAAGTCTTTCGACTGCATCTAAATTCCTGCTCAAAAGCTCATTGGAGGCAGTTGTCCTACTCAGACCCTCATCACCGGAGGTGGGAGGCTGATATATCCATCTGCGCCTGCGAAGGGGCGCTAATCCTTGACAACTGTGCCCCTCTGGCACCATATCCGTTGCACTGCTGGTTGTGTGATACAATAGGCTCCCCTCCTTTGTCCTTGAAATTGTTTTAATTAGCCCCACTGCGGGGGTTGGGGTTGCAAACATAAGACTGACTCAATAGGGTTGACAAAATCACAGGAGCATGATACTACAGGCTTGGATATGACAGACACATGTTGGTGGCTAAATGGTTACAAGTGACAGATCTAGAATCAGCTTTGGCTCTTGAATCACAATGAATGACTGGAGCTCAGCTTTTATGCAGAATAAAGACAGTTATCAAAAAGGTTATGAATAACTTTCCCTAAATTTGAATCCATATGGTTATTAAGTTCAGAACTACAAAATATGTGTTATGATCCTGAACTTTAATTAATTGATTCACGCCGTAGAAGATGTGAATACTTTACACAGACACTGATTATTTCCTGACTGCCAAACCTGCTGCAAAACACACAAATAGACAATGACCCCTAAAAGTAATTTTCCTGAAATGTCACTTGCAAAACTCTAAAACCTGTTATGCCTGCTGGTTCATGATTCACTAACCAAATGCAGTGTAGTTGTGTGGGTGGGTGGGTGGGTGGCTGTGTGTGAACATGCATGTGTATGGCCTGATAAGCCACATGCGGTCACTTGTCCCACCATCAAATTTGCAGCATGGACAAGTTGGACCTCCCAGCAGCCAGCCAGCCCTGCCAACAAGAGGTGACAAGAAGCCAAGTCGTTACGTGATCCAAGAGGATCATGTGGCCCTTAAAATGCCACTATAATCCAATGTTCGTGTCTGTTGCGCGGGTCACTTTCTATTGGAAAGTTAATTCAAAGAACTCTGTGGAATGCCAGACATAGCATTAGCACCAGTTCTTGATACGGGGGATGTACAGCTGTAATTTAAAGCAATTGTCAGACAGGAAAACAGAAACTCTCTATGGGTGAAAAAGGGAGGCAAAAAAACTTAGTTTGGCCTTTTATGTAAATGCTCTCACCCCCTTCCAAATTCAGCTCTCCCTAGTCAAACACACCCATCCCCCTCATGTTCCCCTCCTCGCCCTGCCCCATGGGAGGAGGGGTGGCAGAGAGAGAGAGAGAAGAGAGAGAGAGAGATCCCAAACCATCTGAATCCCTTTTAACTAAGTGGCCAGAGAAGGGTAAGGGCAATTATTCCACCATGATGCATTCCTCTTCAAAAGAGGATACCATCACTGTTCAACACGTGGAATGCAAGCTGTGTTATGGGCACTGAAGGCATGTCACATCCTCCCACTGCTCACGAAAAACTAGAGATGTGCATCAGAACCAGCAAAACAGGTGCTCACAAAGGCATCGAGTTCTGCATGCACAGTGGGAAGCTAAATATATATGTGTGTGTGTGTGTGTGTGTGTGTGTGTGTGTGTGTGTGTGTGTGTGTGTGTGTGTGTGTGTGTGTGTGTGTGTGTGTGTGTGTGTGTGTGTGTGTGTGTGTGTGTTGGTGTTGGGAGGCATGTTAAAGGCTAATTTATTAAATAGCCAAGTGGATGTGTGTAAGACATCAAAATCAAATGTAATTTTATAATCTTCAAATGAACATGTGCAGGCAGTCAAAAAATCCTCACCAAACCCTGAATGAATGAATACATTCATAACAAGTGTATTCATTTATAATCTGATCATATTTTAACAGATGGCATATTCAGAAGGTGTAGATGTGGATAAACAGTCGGAGTCTAATGAAGTTAATATAAGACACTATGTACTATTTAATGGGAGCCGAACAAAATTGTGTTCTTGAGGTCTGATTATCTCCCGCTTACGTTGTGGGTCAGTTTCCTGCCACTATAAACACAGGCTTAATGATGAAAAATACAGCTGTGGGACGTTTGAATGGAGAAGCCTACAATTAACAAAGATTAATAACGGTGTGCTGCGATGGAGCCCCTCCTCGTACTGGCTCCCTCAGGCTGTGAGGGGAAAAAAAAAAAGTGTTTGTTTATTTTCACCCTCCATAGTCATGCTGATTATAAGAAACTGGAGACGTTGCATTCTTGTCTGCGTGGAATTTGAAGTGGTTTTTTTCCCCCTGTCACCTTTCATCATCAGTTCATTGAAAATGGAACAAAAGAAGGCATTCTGGTTTTTATGAGACGTTGATGAAGATGTGCACTTTGCATGTTCTTTTCCAATCTGCATTTATTAAATTCTGATCACTTTTAATTAGGCTGATCTTTCATTTGCTCTAATTTCTAATTCAAAATCCTGTTCTTACACTGACACTGCATGACTAGCTTCAAGAGGAAATAATACACCTTCCCACACTTTATTAGAACCAAAGAGCTGTGATTTTAGCACTGTGTGGCCTCACTTCCCATACCCCACCTGTAGCTTGTGCAGTATTGATTGCTCCAGACAGCCTTGAGAGGTCCACTTCTTCAGTGGTGTTTAATGGAGCTCATCGTTCCCTACCAATTCTCTCACCATTTCCCCTGAAACTGGACACTCGGGCCCATGTATCATCCAACAGCACCTTTCTTAGGAAGCGACTGGAGCATGGAGCGAGAGCTTTAACACTTTAAAGAGTAAGACAATGAGCTCAAGACAAATTTCCAGCGGAGCAGCTGTGTGGTGGAAAACACTTGCCTTTGTCCAGTCCTTCTCAGAGTCACATAGGGGCTGTCATATGCCGAGCATTTGTTTGACTGTTTCAGATGGGTTTTTGAAAGCCTGTGGGGTGGAACCAAACACATTCTTATGTGTGTGAAAATCACAGGGTATACAGACAGATGTAGCATTGCTCAACTCCTGCTCACCCAAATCATCTGTGATAGAACTCATCAGCCGGGTTGTGGTACTTGAAACCAAATCAAATTTCAGATTCTCATAGTACAACAAACAAGTACCATGTTTTCCACCATCAATCAAATATTTATGTTGATAAAGCAATAATTTGTCATTTTGGGAAATACGAGATGAGAAAATCAATACCACCTTCATGTCTGCATGGTAAATATGAAACTACTGCCAGTAGCTGCTTAGCTTAGCTTAGCTTAGCATAAAGACTGGGGACAGGACTAAACAGCTAGCATGGCTCTGTCCAAAGGTAATAAAAAGCAGCATACATACATACACCTAAAGCTCACTGATTATCATTTTATATCTTGTACCTTTGGCCAGACCCAGGCCCCTGTTTTGGTGCTAAGCTAAGCTGTTGGCTGTATCTTCATATTTACAGCACAGACATGGAAGTGTTATCAATCTTCTCATCTTACTCTCAGCAAGAAAATCAAATAATCATATTTCCCTATTCACCGTTTTAACGTACGAAAGAGAAGATACCAAACTTCACAGTGTCTGTATCGTGTTAGCAGGCAGATTCTACATGCTGACACACAGACAGCAGCCAGCTAAATGTGTCTGTGTGATAAGTCCAACCCGAGCCTTTCATCCTCTCGACGTTTGGACAGAGACACAGACAGGTCAGGGTTAATGACAGGCTGTCAGTGCACCTTTAATGTACTATGTGTTGAGTAAAGGCCGTCCAGATATGGATAATGGGTTTTGTATTCAAAAGAAAAAAGTCAAATCTTATACATGAAAGGGGTTTGATAATCAAATATCATCTATCAATAACTAGCCTATACGCTGTAGATATATTCTCGCTGGCTGATTGTAAGATAAGGATGGCTTTGTAAACATATTAATCAATTTAACCTCCCAGCATGCACCACCAAGCTGAGTTCATATTCCATATCTGTGCAACCCTCCTCTCTCTTCTCCCCTGCCCTCCCCACAAAGACCTGCGTATGAACATTTCCTTCTGAGAAGTCTGACTGTAATGGAATACTTGTTAAAAAGAGAAGAATGTGCTTTAATTTGTCAAGGGGATCTGAGCTGACAACTTTAGTAAAGTCCACTATAACAACCTTCCAGGGCCCCTGACCTAGGGAGGGAGTGACCCCTGACCTTATTTGGGCCTCTTTTATGAGGACTTTTTTGGCTCCGGCCAGATGGCTAAACTATCAAAGGGTTTTTTTATGAGAAAAATCTGCAGGCAAGAGCGGAGTAGTATATTTATCTCATTGTGTGGAAGACGAAGCCTCTGTAACTTCCGACTAGGTGGGTAGGCGAAGACTTGGATACCCAGCGGGGTGTGTGTGTGTGAGTGCCACCACTAAACATCTGAAGAGTTGTCATTTAGCCAAAGAAATCATCTCTTTTTCATAAATAATATCAGCTTTGTCCTAACTTTTCAAGCAGGGAAGCTTTTTAATCAAGCCAATCTACCTACCGTCGTTCAGTCTCTGCCTCTTCACATTCAGACACCATTCATGCTCACAATGTAGATGTTACAGTTTGATATAATTGCAAGATTTTTTGTACAAAGGTTTGTATTCCCTAGCAATCCTAAAAAAATATATATCTTTGTCTCTATTATCAGCAGCTTACTATTGACTCAGTCCTCCATCTCCGCTAACAGCAGCAGCAAACAAGAAAAGGAAATATTGATTTTATGTCTTTGCAACTCAAAAGCAGCTGCTTGTCAATAGTAGCAATCAGACAGTAGAATGAAATGAACAGCCTGTTGTTGAATAAGGCTGCTGCTCTCTTCTATTTTCAAACAAAACCCGGCCCTTTTTACAGGTAATGCAAAACCAGTGTATGAAAAGATTTTATAAATGTTGCCCTGAAACCGATGTGACAGTTGCCTGAGATCACAGATGAGCGCGAATCAGTGGAATTTGTGTGTTTGAGAAAAGGGAAGAGTTGTGTGTCCCAGGGTCACTATAACTTGCTCCGCTCACATCACTCATGTGGCGTCTTTATGAGCGATGGGCTGTTTTGTTGGATTAGGTTTCTGGGGAAGCATTCATGGCCGGCCTAAGCAGAGCAATACAGGAATATATTCAAGATCCCAGTAAATGTCCGATATGACGTTTGATATGTTAATAATCCGGTGCACATGTTTGTCCGTGTATTTGCATGAATCTGACTTTGTGATTGATAAAAGCGCTGCTGTATCTCCATGAAACCCCCACTCAGCAGGAAGTGAGTGCCTTCTTATACACACATGAATAGTCACACAGCTGTTGTAAGCATTACCTGTTTGTTGTTCTCTTCAGAAACCAAATCAGCTGCTCCCTCTGAGCCTACTCATCATACTCCTTTCGACCTCTGTAAGGACAGGAGCAAGATAATTTACAGACATGTATTCCACATGAGTGGAAAAGGAGATACACAGGAGTTTTAAAGTCACTGTGGGACCAGATTCATCATGTAAATGTATGTAAAAGATTCAAAGGAATTCTCTCCTTGTTTACATTAAGTACCTGAAATCCAAATTGTGTATGTTTTGGTATTTATACGCTTCCAAACGTATTCCCTGAGACACTGATCAATCATTTATGACCATTTGTAGCTTTCAAACTAGTATCTAACTCTTCATAACTGGGGTAACCTAAGCTGTCACCGGCCTGGTTGTTTTAATGTGGCCATTCCTTCTCCTGATTGCACTCAAAGGTCGAGCGAGATCTGAAGTCACTGGAAGCAGTTAAAATAATAGGAGCTGACCATGTGTTTGAGGTTATAAGAGAGGGGAGGGACACCCCCGTTACACAGAGCCAACACAGCCGCAGTGGAAACTGCTGCAGTTTACTTTAACATTACCAGAACCTGGAGAATATTTGATGATAACACATCAGTTATGAGGCTTTTCATCGGTTCTAGCTGTTCAGATCTCAACGCTGTGGGGCGCATGACTGATTTTGTAAATTGTTTTTATTGTAATTTCTACTTTAGTGTTAGTTTCCATCATTAACAGGCAGCATGCAACACATACAGCTCCAGTTTTAATTAGCTATCTGAGACGCTGATGATTGTTTCTGTTAGTAGCCCACAAAGTTATTTTACATTCGGATGCAGTATTTTACTAAAACAGCAAAGTAAACTAAAGCAATCCGGGTTAATAAAACAAACAAAATCTAAACTGAAATCTATACAAACATAAACATTACACAAAATAACTGTTTTTATGATCATAACTCAATCAGCAATTCATGTTGTGGTGTGTACATTTGCTAAGGTCTGCACAAACTGCCTGTTTACTTTCCCCTGCAGGCAAACAGTGTAGCACATGTGCACACGCATGCACACAAGCGCCTGCTATCAAAAACACTCACTGACACACATGTACATACACCCCACATAGCTGTCTCCACCCATTTTCATTCACAAAGAGAAGCGTGGTGCAGGAGGTGGAGCTATAACCAAATTTTGTATGAGTCACTGAAAGAGCACACCATGCATCTGGTATGTGCTGCTGAAAGTCACTTATCAGCCTAAAGTGATACTTTTATTGTGAAAATCCACTAAAGACCCCTCAAACAAAATGTTTATCATAAAGATCCTTATCAGTGTGGTTTATGAGTTCTCTGCTCCATGCCATTTTGACTTCACAGTTGGATTTGTGTGTCTTGCAAATGAGCTAGAACCAGAATTATGAGGGGGATCCTTCACCTTCAGATTTTTTTTTTTTCTCTGTTTCACTGTTAAATCTCCTAAAGGTTAGAACACAAAGACCCCTCAGCGCTGGCCAGCCCACCCTGCAGATGGCCGGAGGATCAGAGGCTGTCAGCACGCTTAAACGAGCCAAGAGTCGAGGCTTCAGCCCTGCGGGGGAGGACAGAGCATGAATGGGGTATTTCCACCAACCTCTATAGCCCCCCACTGGGCATTTGTAAAATGATTTGTGGCAAATTTGTTTAATCAATATGGATGTGGGGGTTTGGATACCCTCCTCGGACAGAAGTCTTTCTTTCCCCCCTTTTTTTCTCCCCTGCCTTGTAAATGCATCACTGGTCACTATGTATTAGGAAAACTCAGACTTCAGGTTTTTGTTTATATCTGTGTGAGAGCACAAAACTGAGTGGATGAATACCTGAGAGGAAGTCAGTGATCAGGGGAGTGCTTTACAAACAGCACAGGGATTCCAGTAACAAGTAATACAAGTTTGGACACCTAATAACAAAGACTTCTTGACAACTTCTATTGTCTGTCCATCCGTAAAGAGGAATCCCTCCTCTGTTGCTTCTCCTGAGTGATTTTTTGGGGAGTAGTTTTTTTTCTTTAAAAGGATCTAAAGATAGATTATGAAGCCCTTCGAAGCCATTTTGTTATTTGGGGCTATATGTACAAATAAAATGAACTTGACTATTCATTCTGACTTCTCTTCAGTGGTAAAAAAAAGCAAGTACATTTACTGAAGTACCGTACTTAAGTGGACTGCAATTTTGAGATACTTTGCTTGAGTATTTCCATTTTCTGCAACTTTAAAAGTATACTCTACTACATTTCAGAGAGAAATATTCTACTTTTCACTTTGTTACATTTATTTAAGAGCTATAGTTACTCATTACTTTTCAAATTAAGACTTCACATACAAAACATACGATCAGTTTATAAAATATGATCCATTGTTAAAGATTAAACTGCCAAAAGTATATGAAGCAGTCCAAATTAGCTCCACCTTGACCAACAACAACATTAAAGTACCACTTACATATTAATACATTCATAATAATGATCCAGTGATATAATAGTGTAACACTGACAAAAGCCATTTTGCATCATGCGTACTTTCACTTTGAATATTTTAAGTACATTTTGTTGCTAATACTTCCACCGCTGGTTCTCTTTTTTAGCTATAATCACATGTATAATATCATGTCCCTTTCTGTGATATCATCAACATATTTTGAGCTTTTCATTGACATTGTCTGTGAAGTCAAGCTGGTAGGAAATAATGTAAAAATGACACACTTCTGATTTTAGTGCAAGTGCACTCATTTTCACTAAAATCTTAAATCCTTCCTCAAATCATGTAGGAGAGCAACAGCGGTCTCTCTTTTATTCGGTGTGCTCGGTGGCTTTGCAGAGAGGCAGGTGGCTTCAATCCAATTCTACCGTGGCTGCTGTCCACGAGGAATCAAAGGACAAAAGCACTATAGGGTTTTCTCCTTTTTGTCTAGCTTGTGATTTACAGTTGTGCCTCCCATAAAGTAAACCACCCTCTCTCTTACACACTCTCTCGCACAAACTTTTGCTCATTTTTTCCCTATCAGAGCGGAGAGTGAGGTTGCTGTGGTCTTCACATACACTGAATTATTTCAGTGACTTTTCTTACAGAGCGTCAAAACAGTCAGCAACATCCTGTAATTATCTAAGACATTAGAGTAACTATTTGCTGTCATTTACTCTTTGAAATATCTCAGTTATGTTTTAATTGTCTTGATGTTTGTATGTCCTGCTGTATCTGCCTCTGTTTATTCACCTGTTGTGGTTATGTCCTGCCATGTTTCGCCAATAAAAGCAAAAAAAAAAAAAGAGGGCACAAGAAAGCCCTAGAAGCATACATATTCTACCTCTGCATACCTTCCTGGTTGCTATGCACTGTTATTATTTACAGCGTATCCAGCTGGATGTTTCTGGCTCTTCCTCTGGAATTGTTTGCCATTATAAACCCTGCAAAGCACATAAGAACTTTTGTCACACACTTTTTTTCTAACCCCGTTGAGTTGAGTTGAGAGTCTCTTTTTTTCTTTCTTCTTACTTCCTATCAAAACAGTGCTACCAGAGCTTACTGCATCACAGTTCCTGCACAGATGTAGGCAGAATTCTTAATTTCATTCTCATTCTCTCAGCCTGTCAGTTTTGAAAGGGGGAAGCAGGACAGAAAATAATCGGCAGAACATCCCATAAGTCTGAATGTGAGGGCAGCAGATGTGGGTGTGGAGGGGGTTGCCACTGGGCCTCCCCAAGGCCCATCTGACTATTGTTCAGCATAGAAGCCATTTCTGTGGTTGCTATAACAACCATAATACACTCTTGTCCATGTCCTTGCGCTCATGGTAGAATGAGCTCTGATTCTTTGAACTTTATTGACAAGAAAAAGCAATAACTAACTCGAATATGTCTTCTTATTTATTTGTTTTATTTTAAAAAAATCTAAATGTCTAATGTCTTAATTAATGTCAGACATTAAGGGACCAACAGATATGTTTTCATGAGCAGAAAGTAACAAGAACACTTTGATATTTAGCTCATCTTACAGGAAATGTGAACAGAATTTAAATGCCAGAGAGTTAATATTGTTGAATACAGTAGGCAGAGGCTGTGGGGATTAGTTCCTTTTAGCAGGTCACAGAAGGCAGTCAATACCTCTGAGGTCCACGGCTGTCTTTGTCAATGGCCGCTGTAAACCTACATTGAAGAGCCTGAAAACCCACCAGGTGTCTTATGGTCTTTGAGCCACAGAAGAACGACCACATTCACTGTCAAGTGCTTTATGCAGCGTGTTTCTTTTGTATTCTGGGACGTTTTTACACTTCAACACCCGAGGGCACCTTTAAAAGCTTTTTGCTTATGCTAAAATAAACCTTTAAAAAGTCAATTTAAATGATTAGAATTATTATTGTATTTGTAACTCATCTGTAATATCTGTTGCCAAGAGATACAAGTTTATTCAGTGTCTGAAAATGTATTTAGAAACATAGCAATGCGCATTATTATTCATTTTCTGCTCTTCATTCACAGAAGAATTGTTTTTTGTAAATAAATGTGGACTCAATATGATCGATCCATATTTCAGCAACACTTTTTCTGCTTCATTGCACCTACAGAAGCTGTGTGTGCATGTGCATATGTTGATGGGTGTGTCACCATGAGATCATGTTAACATGGGCGTTACAATCATCAATGTTTCATCAGCACCATACTTTACTCCAGTCACTCTGCCATCTGGCCGCACTTTCCACAAAACTTAATCCATCAATGCGAATGAGCCTGACATAGCCTCCTGCATGGTAACATTTGGTTTAACAAAATCAATTTATCCATTTACAAAGTTGATATATTTGACTCTTACTGAAGTTGTTTGATATCATTTACAAGAAAGCCCATCCATTTAAAGTTTTGAGGTCATATTTTCTGAAGGCCATACATTCCCATGATTTTCTTCCCTCTGCTTTTAGGTGAAACGTTTTGATGCATTTTTGACTCCACCTGATTGCTTTAAATTGATCTTTTGCTTTTCAACTGATATTAACACTTGGAAATAACCCAAATGGGAGGGGCGATATGTTATTGTATAACTAGTGCATTCTCATAAGCTAATTAGAAGTGAGAGAGGACTGATATCCTGCAGGCCCTCTGCTCAGCACTTCCCACCCTGTAAATGTTTATGACCCTGGCCCAGATTGCATCTCAGAATTGAAGGATTGGCCCCCTGTTGACTCACAGCTTGATGGTGACTGCCAAGCTCTCCCTATCTCTTTGTTTATTGTGTCTCAAATTCTTCAAGTTTGACCTCTTCATCCCCAAATCTACAATTCCTCTTCATAAATGTATAGAAGATGTGTAAATTAATAGCAGGTCAATATGAGAGTTGTGGCGTTTTCTCGCATAAAAAAATATCCCTGAATGTGCTAAATCTGTTGTTGTGCTTTACTTTCTCTCTAATGTGTGACTTCAGCTCTCCAGGCTCGTTATTGCACAGACTCATCATACGCTTCTTCACTGTGTGGCTGATTAGAAGAGAGAGTGAGAAGTGGACACAGTGGGGTTCTCTTCATACAGTGAGTCCTTGTCCCCCCCACCCCCCACCCCCACCCCACACCCCCACCCCAACACTCTATTGTTTATTGATGGAGGCGGTTGTCATAGTCATGCAATAACAAAAGCCTGACTATTGGTGTGTTTACCTCTGCACAGGAACCACTGGGCAATTCTCCATTAAATTACAGCCATGTGTGGGCCACTGATCTCTCCCCTCACCCGCCAGCCCCTGCACCAGAGGCACACACACTCCCACGGATCACACACTCAGAGTAGAGCAGGATATTAGACTGTTACCTTAACTATAAACCAGGACCTTTTTAAAAAAAAAACCCACACACACTGACTTTCTTTTTGTCGTGTCACCACCTGTCAGAAAATGTGGCAAATAAACAGTGGTTACAATAACGTGGACAAGAATTATGACAGAAGGGGAGATTTAAGAGCAGGGGTTTGTTTGTGGAATGCTGTGACACATAATTTCCTCCAGCCCCAACTCCCAACCTCCCAGTCAATGGTGTGAGACAAATAAGCAGTCATCTTGTTATCTGTAAAGGCACAGATCTACTTTAAAGACACAGTCGTTTATACTTCCTGTTTCACCCAGGTGTTACAACCATTTCCGGTTGAACTCTTAACATGCATGTTATACATGGTTGTGTTAAATTTGATTTTCTAATTAGTTGGATTTTGTTGTATTCACATTTTATATTAAAGATTTAACTCCGGACATATTTTAAGAAATAACATAAATTCTCCAATATGGTTTTTCTACTAAATAAAGTTAAATTACCTCGTTAGAAAATTCCTGAAATTACATTTATATATATATATATATATAATATATATCATATAATATATATGATAATATGGAAGTTTAGAGTTTCCATATCACTTGTGTATGTTGCATCTTGGCTTCCAAACTAGTTGTGATGTCCCAAAATACTGTTATTATGATCACATCTTAAACTCAGATTTAAGGTGCACAGAAGAGCACAGAAACATCCCCCCCTGGGCAGAAAACAGATGTGAAAACAGCCTTTTAGTACATATATCACTCTGCACTGTGAAGCTCAAACATCCAAATGAATAACAACAAGCTAACACATTTTTGAGTGGAAGGAGATACAAACTTTTATTCATTAGAGAACATATACATATATATATATATATATATATATATATTATATATATATGTATAGGACTATATATATATATATATATATATGTATAGGACCTGCCTATATATACATACTATGTATTCAGTTGACTAGTGGCATGGCATGCTGTATAACTCATATGGGTAATGCTTTTCAAAAGAGCAACATTCAATGGGGAAAAAAACAATATTGGTGCAACAGACAAACATCCAATACCTTTCACCTCAATGCCCTCAGCCTCTATTCTAGGCTGATGTTACCAAACAAAAGAACTAAATACATGTGTTCATGAAAAGGAGGACATTTGAAAGGGTGTTTGCTGATCAATAATGAAAACAGTCTGACACTATAGTAATTGCAGTGAGCCTCTATACTTGTATTTGCTAGATAATGCCATGTTTAGATGATCGTACAATTGCTGAGAACAAAGGGTGGCGGGGAAAATTTCTGCATAGTCTTAACAGTGCTGTCATAGAAAAAAGGGTCATTGATTGCCTACAAGCAGAGCTTATGTTGTGATATGACTAATATGAATGGAAAAAAACACCCAGGTAGTCTAAGCAACAAAAGGTCACCTGGACTGTTTTCATTTGTGTTTGACTATCCTCAGTATTACTTACCCTTTCCATGGGAATCAAGTCTTGCATGAAAAAGAAAAAACTTTTCCTTTTGTCCTTTGTGTGAGTTTAATGACGTTATTTATGACTACAAGGGAGGAAATGTTTTAAGGGGCACCTGAAGAAAACCAACAGAGGATAAAATAATAAAACAGGATATAGGAAATACACTCAGAAGAAATCCTGATGTCAATGAGCAAGAAGCTGGTCAACCATTAAAAGACTATTTGTGGTGTCCCACTGTGGAAGAGAGCACAGCTGAAAAGGTGAGAAATGAACCGCCTGGCTGTGTTTTCAGGTCTTTATGTAGGAAAATGCTGTTTTGTCAGCGTGTTTCTTCAGTAGGCAGTTAATTATTTGCAATCTAACACTTGTCGAGCGTGTGATTCAATGCAAGGAGCTCGGGATTGGCTGACAGACTGAAATGTCATGTTGAATGTTGAAAGGTTTTGACGAGTTATAAAGTGTTTCCTGGTACATTTTGTGCCCATAGTTGATTTAATAACTATGTGAATCCAAGTATTTAAGAATAACTTGTGTCTGATATTATTTCTCCCCAATAAAATAGTTTAAAGTTCAGGCCCAAAAGCTTCTCACTGATAAGTCTCGAGTATGCAAATGTGTTATATTTCAGAACTGCTGAACACCAGGTGCCTCCTTCTTCAGTTTTCAGTATGTGTGCTGTGAGATTTCAGGTGTTCACATCACGCTTCTGTAAGTTGCATTTTGGACTGATGATTGGCTTTCAAGATAATTGTGACGTCACAAAACCATACTTATATGTTCATGTCTTAAACTCAGATTTAGGGCAGAAAACAGTTTTTAGTGTCAAACCGGAAGTACGGAATTTAGTGCAGTGAAGGTCAAACATCCAAGTAAAGTAACAATAAGCAAAATGCATTTCGTGGAGGAGTTAGTTTAGCTCATTCTGCAAACTTGAAGAATAAATCAAGTTCTCATACAAACACATTGATGAGTAAAGCAGGCTCTTTTCATAAAAATTGGGCTTGTTTTGACAACAGTGCTGATTGTCACACTGATGTGAAATAGCTCATCCTTCCCAAGTTGGTTTGTGGCTTTCATCTTTTACTGAGTCCTAAAAAACACATGTTCAATTCACAATCCCTCAGCAAGTGCTGGGCTGTTATTGTTTGTCCACTGCAAGGTCGTCGTAAAGCTCGGCAAATGACACATCTGAGGAGCGTCAATGTGTCTCTTCCCTCATGCGTAAACTCCAGAGAGGATCAGAAAAGGGTCAGGATATAGAAAATACTGAATAGTATCCGTCCCGAGGCTGTTTTCAAGCCACCCCCGTTGGCTGTTTTGTGTGGTCTTTCATTGGTGACCAATGTAGGTTCACTATTGTCAGATACATGACCTGGTCAAGGACACAGTGCATGTTATGCTCTCTGTGCAGCTCAGAAAACAGCTATATCACTTTAACAAAAGGCAGGTAAAAAGGCAATGGTCCTCCTGTTTATGTGGTTTATTGCTTTTTACAGAACAAATACGAAGCAGCAAAATAGATTTCTATTCTTTCACATAATCACTGTTTCCATTGATTGAGTGTCAGCGTAAAAACTGATTTTCACATGATTTTTTTTAATATATATATATATCGCTGCCATGTTTTATTTATGTATAAGTTTTATTATTCAGTTTTCCAAAAGGGGCATGTTATGTAGCTGATATGCCTCTGGTTCTGGTTCCCACAACTGCAGTTTTACGACTGCACACTGTTTGAGTTGTTTAGATTGAATGTAGAAGAAACAGCGTATTCAAGCATAGTTTCTTATTGGGGCAATAAACCGTCTAGACAGCACTCCCCTCTTTTTCACCTTCAGCCAGTCCCCTTAAAGAGCATTTGTTTATCTGGATATATTGGCTTGTCTTTGTCTTACACTCATCAGCTGTGGCATTATATAACACATGCAGAGATATTTAAGATTGAAATAGTGGTAAAAAAAAAGACCAATATTGTGTATTATGAAGCGTTATAGTTTATTTCAGTTTAGATGTTCGTCTGTAGCTCATTAAAATTATATGTACAATAACAATTTTCATCATCAGCTAATGTATGACTTACTTTTTCACGTGTGTATCTATTCTGTAGTCTCAAAATAATAGCAAATGTTCATCACAAGTTAGCATAGACAAAACTTAATTATTAATTTAGTCCATCAACAAATCCAAAAATAGTCTTATAGTGTGTTCATTGCTTTTAATGTCTTTATTTTCATGTTTTTGCATCTGAATTGCCTTCAGCTTTGTGTAAAAATTAACCTATTCTTTTATTCAGTCTTCTAAAGTCTGTTTCCAAAGTTTAAATATCTGTATGAATTGTGTTCTATGAATAAATTCACCTTGCCAAATAGACTGTTTCTGCATTATTGTGAGAGGAAAGCTTTGTGTGTGTATATCCTGTGTCTATGGACAGTTTATTGCCCTCACACCCTTCACACTCTTTTGTGTGATGTCTCTTTCACTCTGTTTATTATCTGAGAGCCAGTAGTAGTTTTATATACTATTATTCTTGTTATACCCTAGTGCCTCATGAAGATTATTTTCCTTCTTCTACATCTCATGTAAAATAAATTTGTATCCAAACTTTGGATTTTCCCACACTTCAGTGATCTCAAGCGAGCCCTCAGTGTCTGCACAGCAACATTTGTACACAGCTTGGTATGTCCTTGGTATGTCACATTCCAAAAATAAATTACTGTCTGCATAAAGTAATCTGAGAACGAGAAAGTCACAAATAAGGTAGGTTGTCTGTCCTGTACACGCATACTTCATATCGTCACGCTCTGAAAATAAACAAAATACTGTGATATAAATAGAAATATTACATATTGTAATTGTACTTTTCTATTTTTATCTGTTTGAATCTTGACTTTTACAGTTCTTTTCTCTTGCTTTGTTTATTATGAGTGCTATTCATCAAAATACCAAGGCAAATTCCTTGTGTGTGAAAACCTACTTGGCAATTTTACAGTTTGTGATTCTGAACCATTCAGTTCTATTACTCCTTTCTAAACCATGTTTTTTTATTTATTATGGAATTCACCATAAACTTGTAGGAGGTGATTCACCCATAAAACTTTTCCCCTTTTGTACATTTTCTTCAGTAAACTTCCTGGAATGTTTTTGCTACACCAACTATGCCCACAAGGTGAATGTTAATGGGAAGCAGAACTAACAGCGTTATTCCAGCATCGTCTTTATTCCATATCACAGCACTGGACTTTAAACTGGCTAAACTGGAAACGCTTTTGTTCCAGATTAAACCAGTATTAAAGCAGCATCAAAACGCTTGATAACTGGGGTGACATTTGTCATTTTGTCTAACATAACAGTATATTTTGGAGCATTGAGGCTTTGAACACTGACACAGGTCACAGGACAAACTATGTGACAATTGTAGCCTCATTAATAAGTAATGCATCACTGCAAATAGATGATCTTTCACAACAGTTAGCAGTATCATCTAGAGGAATGAACATTACTCAAGCCTAAGGTGTAGTTGCATCAAAGTTATTGCAACAGTCTCAGCCAAAGACCACCAGTGTTTTGGATAATTACTGTTTGCATTAGCCTGAACATTGACAGTATTAAAGGATACATTTTGGAGCAGAGGCTTAAGTAACTGGGCTCAGTTGTAAATGTTACAAGTGGGGAGACTTTCAACAACTTTCAGTACATGAACAACCACCACGAACATATAAAGCTTGTATGTTTTGTTTTCCTTTAAATATACCCTATGTTGGATTCATTTCATGTTTTGTACTATTTTCTGTGATGGTTGAAGTATCGTTTGTAAGCCTTCATCATAAATACTTATGTCAGCCTCCAAAAAGACGTGCAAACAGAGTTAATGTGTGTGTGTACCCTCCATTACTGTACATTCCTGAGAACCAAACAGCTCTAAATTTGGAGTTTAGATGAACATTTATACCCTCACTGCTAATAAACACCGATCCCATGATATTTCTGGGAGAATATCCCAACAAATCTCAAGGAATATTTTGAGAACACTATACAGAGAATTGATTAGATCCCCATATGGACTTTTCCATATAGGCTGCCACATATGCACCACATTTGCATACAGGAACATACAGTGAGGCTGTAGGAGGATAAAGATAATAAAAATATGATGTTTCCTGGAAAGAGTTGGGCACCATGTGAAGACAAGGAGTCCCTGCAGAAAATGACTAAACATACACACAAACACATCCGTACGCCCCGTGTGTGAATGTGATCTAATAGGAAATCAAACAAATGCCACAAAGTACGCAAAGGTCACTATTCAAACGCGAATTATGATGTTTTTTTTTAGTTCAAAGCGCCACAGAGTAGCAGTTTTTAATCCAATGCCGTTTGACTGATCTGATCTTTGGCTCGCCTCGGTGACTTTATACATAGGTTTATTTTCATGAACAAGGAAAAAGTGCAATGAGTTGGGTGTTATTAACCCTGCCTCCATCCTGCAGTCCATCCACTAGCAGGGCTCCTCCCGCCCCCTCCTGCCGCTCCGCTCCGCTCATCAATAGGGAGCACATTTGAATAATGTGTGAGCACTTGGACTGGAGCCAATCAGCTGTCAGAGGGCCGTGATAAATCGCAATGCATTATTGATAATAATAATTACGTTGACATGCGCATTTCTACTTGAGGGGCTAATTTTCCAAGCCGAAGAATTTGTTGAAGAAGAAGGAGAGGAAAATTGTTTGCAACTCTTTGCTCCTGATGGTTGCACCATGTCGAGGCGTAAGCAAAGCAAACCGCAGCACATCAACTCCGACGAGCCCGGGTCGTTGGGAAACGGTAAGTTTACTCACACAGAGAGAGTTGGCGATATACCCCCCCCAAAAAAAAAAAAAAAAGAGAAAGAAGTTCACATTTTAGCTCCGCCATGCCATGTCGGGAACTATCGACATTTTATCTGAAAGTTTGAGGGGGTGATGCCGTTTACATTGTTCCTCTCACACTTTGACCTGTTGCTGTCCGTTGTGAATTGGGCAGCAGACAAACTTAAGCCGCAGTTTGTTTTGTTTTTTTTACTGAAGCGACGCATTCACAAATGATTTTAAACACAATACAGGTGTTCCGAGGCTCACTTTTTCCAAATGCAACACTGCGAGCTTGTATTTCTTCTCTCATGAGATAAAGGCGCATCCTTTTTTATTGTAACTTGACTAATCTGTGTACTGTTTATTTCGTGGGAAAAGCTGGAGACTTTAAATCCCGTTGAACTTTTTTTTTGGATCCATTGAAGCGTGTTGTACCTGTTGAATGTTTGATACATGGTGAGGTTGGAAGTTGGGTAGCAAGGAATGAGCAGGATGCCTTTTTATGTCTATCTATCTATTTGTATTTATTTCCCTCATATATTAACTCACTGGTCTCATTTATCATGGCGCATCACGTTGAATTGGTGGCAGATATTAGCGCGTACTTCCAGCGCTTTGGCTGAATTTTAGATGGGTATTGTTACAGTTGCCATTGTTTATTGTGTAGCAAATGAATTAACTCTCTACTTGGAATTTCACTGCATCTAATGTAACAACGTGTGTGTGGATATATTCGGTTTCTAATTTTCTTTTGGTGTGATGTGTTTGCAAGTGTGTGCCAAAGTTGAGGTTTGTTCAAAACAAAGGTGCCCAAAAAAACTGTATGAAATGTGACTCAGGAGTAAGCTGACCTAAAGGCAATAAATCCCCCAGTTTAATGCATGACTGTTTCCTTTCGTACATATGTGGAGAGGTGGGGGATGGAGCAGTGGCCTTTTCTGTGGAGCCTGGGTGGGGGTGCGTTTTGGTGTTGCCATATGCATGCTCAAGCGACCTCACCTTTTTATAATTGGGGGAAACTTTTGTTAACGCGGTGTTTGCAGAGCGGCTGCGTGCTCTGAGTTGTACCTGAGCGTTAGAACATTGATGTTTGATATAAGATTATATGTCACACACGCACACGGCCCATGAATTGAATGTTTAGTCTGACCTCGTGTCATGTACCCCAGTAAAGGTGATCACATACAGGTCATGCGCCGTCAAGTGGTGAACTAGAGCGTTGCCTCCTTTTTATATTTTTACTACACAATCGACAAGTTGTGATTTTATTGGAAGAATAAGAAAGACCAGAGATAGATATTCCCGTGTGTACTATCCACATCGAGTTAATTGCATTAAGATAAGAGCGCCGGTGCAGTATAGTGCGCAGATGTGGGTGGCTGAGCCTTGCTCACGGTTTCCTCGTAGATCAGAAAGTAATGCAGTTTGCAACTTTTGTGTGTGTGTGTGACACCGCTTCAATGCCTCCTGGTGAGCAATTAACAAGTCCCACAGTTTCCTCGGGCAAATGCAAACAGGTGGTCTACTCCCTTTCTCTGATGCATTAGCATTTAACAATACACCCAGTTGTGAAATGGCCTCTTGGTTAGCAGACAAATTAAAATGCACACAGGAGCACTTATCAGGCTTTCACAGGCTGTGGAAATGGTTTAAGGTAATCAACATTTAGATTACCCACTGTATTTGGTTATATTTTAGCCCAGTTTTGGATTGTAAACTTAGTTTTATAGTGATTTTATTGTGCATTGTAGAAGCTATAACCAGAGTTTACTGGATTTTAGTTTGGTACTGGTTGCAAATTTTTCCCCACATGTGGTGCTGGAAACGGATCTGATTTTTAGCAAGTCGTTGGTGGCCTGTTTCAGAAACACAGCAATTCAATGCCCATGGGTCTTTGTCTCTCTGGACATTGTTCTGGATCATGTCAAAGGTAGATGATTGCCCTCTGCTGGCCCTGTGGACAATAGCCAAATTAAAGTCCTTACCAGCCCTTGTGTGGAGAACTACAAGAGGTGGACAAAATAAGGTTAAAATCAACACATTGTCACAATGAAGGCAAAAAAATGAACATAAGCCCCACAAAGTTTAAATGTATTGCATTTGTTTTTTTTTGGTATTTCAAGATATATCATGCTGGTGGTGTTCATAATCTGTTGCCACAATTTGAATTATCTTGACACAAATAATATGGTTTTAAAACTTCCTTACTTTTAAGTAACTCATTATCAGATATTGTCATAACTGTATAAAAAGCATTAACTTAGATCCTGTATTCTCGGTTTGTTTTTTTAGGAATTCTTCGAGATGAGCAGGCTGAGGAGGTTGGAAATGAAGTGAAGAGGTTCAGAATGGATGAGACCAAGGTCTGCAACAAATGCTGTGCCGAATTCTTCGATGAAGCCGAATTCCACGAGCATGAGAAAAATTGCACTAAAAGTCAGCAAGTGGTCATCATGAAAGATGGAGATGGCAATGAAGTGCCGGAGGAATATTCACAAGGCTCTCCCGAAGGCATTACAAGTGACCATGACGATAGCCAGTCCAGCAGTCATTCCCTATCAAATGTCAATACAGACCACCTGGAAAGAACAGAGGAGGAGTCCAGCATGAATGCAGAGGACCTGGGAGAACAGGATCAGACAGAAATGGCTGCCAGCCCTGAGATGAATTTCCATCCCCTATCCAAACTGCATGATTCAAATGTCACTCTTGAAACCATGGCAGACACTAAAGTGGCTGTCTCCCAACATTCGTCAAAAAATAAATCTCTGACCTCGTCACAGGAAGCCCTGCAGTCCATCCCGATGATCTTGGAACAGTTGGTTTGCCTCCAGCAACAGCAGCTACAGCAAATCCAACTCACAGAACAGATTCGAATCCAAGTAGCCATGATGACTCCACAGGGTCTCCAGTCGTCAGTAGGGGCGGTAATGGACCCTCTGAAAGCCCTTGGTGCACATCTCTCTCAACAGCTGTCTGCTGCAGCAGCACTGATAGGAAAAAGGACCGGCAGTCAGAGCCTTTCTATGGAGACGATGAAGCAAGGGAAACTACCTCTCCCCACTGGCATCCCTACCTCTCTACCTGGGGGACTGGGTTCGATGACTTCTAAAACAGACATTTTGAAGGGCATTCCAGATCTGGCCAGCCGTTTACCAGCACTACTGCCACAGTCACCAGGTGTCATGGGTTTCCCTAGCACCCTCAATAGTATCCAAGCAGGTATCGAGGCCTCGAAAAAAGTGAAGACGAAGATGCTGAGCCTCCCACCAGAATCAAAGAACGGTGACTCGTTATACAAGCACAAGTGTAAGTACTGCGGAAAGACCTTTGGCAATGACAGTGCTCTCCAGATTCACTTGCGTTCTCACACTGGCGAGAGGCCCTTCAAATGTAACATTTGCGGAAACCGTTTCACAACCAAAGGAAACCTCAAAGTGCATTTCCAGAGGCATAAAGACAAGTATCCCAACATCGGCATGAACCCACATCCTGTGCCAGAGCACCTTGACAATATTCCCACTACCAGTGGCATTCCCTTTGGCATGTCTGTGCCCATGGATGAGTCAAATCTCACTGAAATTAAGCCCATGCTAAGCCATCCTGCTGCTGGGTTTCACCCATCATCCATGCCAGTGTTGAAGACAACATTTGACAGTTTTGCAGAGAACCCCTTTTCCCAGCGACCCTCCCCATCAACAAGTGATGGTTCCCCATCTGTTTCCTCTGTGTTTGGCCAAGAAACTGGTCTGGATGCTAATCAGAAGGATACTAAAGAACTTTTTGGAGCACTGCATCATATGAATGGTAGTGCCCTCCCAGAAGAACAAAGCTCTGGAACTGCAAAACTTCAGCAGATGGTGGATGGCCTGGAAAAGAGGACCAGTGACCCCAACGAGTGCGTAATCTGCCATAGGGTGCTCAGTTGCCAGAGCTCACTCAAAATGCATTACCGTACACACACCGGCGAGAGACCCTACAAGTGCAAAATCTGTGGCCGCGCATTCTCCACCAAGGGTAACCTCAAGGCCCATTATGGAGTGCACAGGGCTAACACACCTCTTAAAATGCAGCACTCATGCCCCATCTGCCAGAAGAAGTTCACCAATGCTGTGGTTCTGCAGCAGCACATTCGTATGCACATGGGTGGCCAGATCCCCAACACCCCTATGCCGGAAAACCAGTTTGAAGAAGCAGAAACAATGGAGTCCTCTCTACCAGAGGAGACCCCTCTTGATACCAGTGGTTTTGAAGCAAGTATGGAGGATCTCAAGCCAGAGCTGAACTCCCACAAGCCAAATGACACCTCAGAGCCCCTCCTAGATTCCCTCCCATCTGCCTCTGAGGAGCAACCGCTGCAGCATGTTGCCCCCGCCGTGCTTTCCAGCCTAGATGTTTTGAAGAATCTCACCTCTGCTCTTGCACTGAAACGACAGAGTAGCACCGCCTCGGAAAGCGAGGGAACATCCAAAGAATCCCCATCAGCTCCCAGAGAGCAGGAATATCAGAATGGCCGTAGTCCTGCCATTTCTGACTCCGCCATGTCATTTCACTCCTCTTCCCCAGTTAACAACATGAGTAGTTGCAAGTCACCGGAGTCTGCTTTGGATGAATATCCCCATAGTGTGCAAAAACCAGAGTCTGATGGCGGTGCTCAAGGTGGCACAGAGTCAAGTGGAGCCCTTGACCTCACAGCTTCCAGCAGCTTTACCCCCAAAGCGATTAAAGAAGAACCTGGACTTCCATTCACAAACGGAGACTATGGTGAGTTTATTAGTGAAGAAAAGTATTTTAGAGGCTGTCATGTTGAATGCTTTGATCTAATTTTTCAACTCTTGTGCCAATAGTTCCTAGTAACATGCCTTTCATGAGGATACCATCGAGTCTGGCCAGTCTGGAGATGAAGCTTCCTATGGAGAATCCTTTGGGCCCTCATGGTTTGTTCAGCTCCCATATGCCTCAGGGAACAGCCATGCCCTCTTCCATCTCGGCTGCGCCGCGACGATCAACCAAACAGCATGTGTGTCATGCCTGTGGCAAGAACTTCTCATCTGCCAGCGCCTTGCAGATCCATGAGCGCACTCATACAGGGGAGAAACCTTTCGCCTGCAACATCTGTGGCAGGGCTTTCACCACCAAGGGAAATCTAAAGGTAAATCACATTTGTCTAAGAAAAGTGCTGAATAGACCATTTCCAGTCTATTTTAAGTGTATTTAGGAATAATGTGTTGGGATTGTAATTAACTGTTTTGTCTTTTAGGTACACATCGGCACTCATATGTGGAACAACACGTCGCGGCGTGGCCAGCGCCTCTCTCTGGATAATCCCATGGCACTGATGGCAATGAGCTCTGAGGCGAAGATGTTGCCAGAAATTATGCAGGCCCCCAAAGAACTCGGTGCTCCACAAATGAACTTTGACCCGTCTCTGTGGAACCAGTATGCTGCTGCCTTCAGTGGTGGCCTGACCATGAAGACCAATGAAATATCAGTCATCCAGGGCGGTGGCATCCCACTCCCTGGGAGCCCTGCCGGCGGGCCCCTGATTGGATCCACTGGAGGCCTCATGAAGATGGATGGATCGCACTCGGGCTTGCCTGCCACCTTGGCCGAAATGGAGAAGAACGGCTCCGACAGTGTGCCAAAATCGCAGTTCCCACATTTTATGGAGGAGGGTAAAATTGCAGTTAATTAGGCTTTCTAGCCATCAGTCAATTTATTACCTGAACTCGGTTTTCTTGAATGTCCCCTCTCTTTGAATGAGGTACAATCAATATTCAGAGAAAACTTTGTAGAATTCTGCTTAGTTTGTTTGAATTTTTCCAGTAACTTCACTGCAGCTCTCTTCCTCCTGATCTGAATGATTCTCAAGTGTTATTTTTAGTTTAACTTGATATAACTACTGTAGTTGTATTTTATTTTATATAAATATATATGCGGGTATTTTTTTCCTGTGCGTTTTTTTTCGTTTTGCTGTCTATCCAGAAGTTTGAATGTATAACTTACTTGAAACTGCTTTAATTCAGACTGTCTCCTTGATATTTTTGAAGGATTTTGACTTTAATAGGAAAGGTTTCAGGGCATGACTTTTTAAGGACACCATGTCTGTGTTCAGAAATAATGGTGTAGTTAACAATATGTATCTATAATGACTACTTTCCCTCCTATTGTGTGCCATAGGTTTTATGACATTGTAAATTTTTGTAGTGGTAAATGTCATTAGCATGTCTCATTTTTGAAGGGGCTTTTGATCAGATTGGCAGATTATTCCAGCGTCTTGTCTATCACATCAAGGTGCAACAGTTCAGTCACCAGTTTCAGATAACGTAGATTCAGCTTTCATCTTTGTTGCATTGGTGCTAAGATACAGTAGTTAATGACTCAAACCTTTTTGCCAAGTGCCTAACCCGAATTGTACATGTTGCTGTTGTCTTTCACTGCACCAAAAGCCTGTTTATGAAGGCTCTGTTAGACTGATAAATTCATGTGTTGTACCGTGTAGCATTACACGTATATTTCATATTTTCATCAGTTTCTGAAAGTCAAGGTCTCACCCCTGCCCCCCCAACATATTCCACTTGTAAATCTGCAGAGTCAAGTTTAGTTGGCTGAGGTCTGAAGGCTTTTAAATGCTTTATGTTCTCATGCCTGCACTTTATTTCAGGTTGTAGTTACATTTACATTTTATAGTTACATTTCACTGCTTTTTATTGTGATGGCTGAACGGGGAAAGGGCAAATCAACAACTTTGTTAACTTTTCCATCCTGTCAGATTATGTTTGAAACAACCATTTAGAGTAATTTTCGGACTGAACTTTTTTTTTTTTTTTTCCTAGGTTATCTTACCAACCTGTAGCATCATTAATTTATTTATACTTCACAAAGTGCTTGAGTTTAGGGGGTAAATTCTACCTCGTTTAGATTTTAGTTGTCCTCCACCCCCCCCTACTCTCAACGCAATGATCTGTACATTTTCCGATACATTCTTGAGTTAAGGTTTTTCATTCTCAACCTGCTGAGTTGAACAGTAATGAATGTATCACTGGACACTTTACACAACTCAGAATGGTCAGAGTACTTTGTAGGCCCCTGCTGTACATTCCTTATCGATATGCATTTGCCAAGTTGTGCCTTTCTTTAGCAAACCATGTCAAAACTGCTTTCAAGTTGTCTCTACAATTCAAGTAATGTTGAGCCAATTTGGCTTGTTTACAATGTAAATGTTTTTTGGTTGTTTTTCCAATGTTTCCTTCACCTAAATGTTTTCTGATTTTGAAAAATAAAATCAGGGTGACTTTTTCAACACTTTTTCCTGTCATTACTTTATTGCAGAAGACTTATTTGAGCTGATACCCAGAGACAAGAAGTCTCTAGCTTTATACAGTAGGCTGAAAATGTAGGTAGGAGTGTTGTACTAACTGGTAAAATGTACCCTACCCCTAGGCTAACTTGAAAGATGGCACACAAATGAATTTGAATATATACAATCCCTAATTTACATCAATTCACCTTCAGATGACACAAGTGAAATGTTTTTGCTATTTTGATGATCCACCAGAAGTCATTAATCCGATGCCATTTTGCATCCTCAATGGAAAAACTATTTGCATCCACAACTGAAGTGCTCTCCAATCGTGTGTGTCCATGAACCATTTCAGGTTAGTGTCCTTGACCCTTCTGACATGATGCAATACTCTGCATAATGGTTATTATATACTAAATCACAACAAAGACTGCTGTGCCTCTTCACTTACAGACTGATGTCAAAGTTGTAGTAGTGACATGGTGGTGGTGTACATTAACTCATCTCTCCTCTTTCTGTCTCCTTATAAAAAGGTTTTACACCTATTTTTAGAAGCTTATGTAATCTGTTAAGCTGTTGTGAATTTTGGTCCCCACAATGATTTCTATCCAAAAGAGCTATGATGTCTGATTAAAATCTCAACTAGTATTTTACTGTACTTAGGCCGGTTTCTGCTACACTCAAACACCTGTAAACTGCTTTGTGTTGGTCTGCAGTATATTAAACAGTTTCTAATATTTTGTCCACCTCACCTAACATATATAATGAACTACAAATATTAAAAACTGCTTAAAACATGAGACAATCCAAGACAACAGCATGAACTGTAGCCTTGTATGGATGCATGTTACTGTTTCTCTGGTCACATTAGCAGTGGCAGAAGTAGTATTCAGATCCTTGACAGTGAGTAAAAGTACAAATACCATAATGTAGAAATACTTTGATACGAGTAAAAGTCCTCTATTTTATCACCTCCTTGAGTAAAAGTATACATATACAGTTGCAGTAGTAGATACATTTACTACACTGAACTCTTCAATATTTTATAAACCCAGCACACCAATGGTCCACCCCCACCGGTATTTGACTTATTCTGCCTGATTATATCCTTTCTGAGGATTGTGTGAGACTGCAAACACTGGGCTTGACTGAAATCATCCTTCACTTTATTATGGGACAAAGCATATCTTTGCACAGGGGCAGGTTTAATCAGATGCAATAGCTGAAAACACCTTTTATCTATGATAATGCATCATATTACATACATTGATCACATGTCTTGTAGTGTAAAAGAAAAGTGATTAGTAACTATTGCTGTTAAATAAAGTGGACGTAAGTAGTATTAGGAGTAGAACTGTAGAACATTACCTTCAAATGATATTTAACCCTGCACGCTGTATATACTGTAGGCTATATATAGACATGTTTATAGGCATCACTTACATCATGCACTGTATATAAAGTAACATACTATTTTAACCATTCAATATTTAATTTGACAATTTACAAAACACTTGACTTTACAAAGCTGCTGGTTATTGTTGCTTTTATGTAAGCTACACCTATTTGTTCCCCTATAGCCCACTTATATATTTTATGTTTACACTGTATATAAATTGTTCTGTGTGTAAGTACATTGAGACCAACAAACAATAAAAGCTGATTCTGATGACTCCCCAAGCAATATACAAATATTTACTAGTTATTTAGTCCTGTAACAAACTCAGGAAAAGTCTAGAATCCAAATAGATAGATAGATAGATAGATAGATAGATAGATAGATAGTTTATTCATCCTGAGGGAAATTCAAGCATCCAGTAGCAGCATACAAACATACATTAGACATAAAATTAACCAATAGCACAGTAGCCATACATTAAACTGGATAAATTAAACTTTTGCAGAGGAATTAAATATGTGCAGAGAGAGAAAATAAACTAGAAAAAAATGAAACGTGCAGGCAGGAAAAAATAAATAATATATTGTATCATAAACTGGATCAGAGGCTCATTGCTAAGGTCAGGCTGCCCGGTGCGGTGCTCAGCGAGAGCTAACCTGCTGACTGTTGAACCGTCCTTGTCTGAGTGACAGCCGGGAAGCCTCCGCCCAGAACCCGCTACAGCGAGGCGGACGGACTCCCCACCGCTTCCACCGGCTACCAGGAGCTGCAGGAATGACCGACAATATCCCCTTACAACCCGTGAGACGACAGAAGCGACACGACAGTAAACACAGAAATGGGTAAGGGCGTTGTTATACAGCACCGGAGAACATTAACACGGAGCCATTTGTGTTTTTTAACGTGAGCTTGATGTCAAGACGAGCGGCCGTTCAATTGTTTACAGGAGCGCGTCGACATTGTCTCAGTAAACTAAGCTAAGCGGTAGCGGGTTTATACGGGGAATAGCAGATATATATATATATGTTATTAAAAATGATGTAGCCGTTAATTTTAAGCTTTTTTATTTTTAATAAGCTAGCAAGAGCTAGGAGACATCCTTGTTCCGGGGTGCAGTTGGAGCAAGTGCATTTGACGCCCATGTCAATATTTGCTCGGTTGACTGAAGCTCAGTCTGTCAAAGAGCAGAAATGTTAGGCCCCTCGCCTAAAGGGGAGCTGTAGAAGCCCCTAAATTCACATGCTTGCTGGCAAAAATGACGCTTTTGTAGGTTTTGTTTTGCACATCACATAAAGGGACAGGCCTCATAAGAAGGAGGATGAGGATGATGAAGAAAGCACGTACTGGGCAGACACCAGTGCTGAAAGGCAGCCAATAGTCTCATCAGGCTAACATGGTGATGTCACCTCCTGTAATAAACACACTGTTTAAAGGCTCAAAACCTGGAAATGAGCTGTTATAGTGCAGAAATATTGTCGCTACTTGCTCAATGTGATGTATTTTTTTTGCAGTTAGGAGCATCATTTACAGTCAAAGTTGATCCATCATTGTCCAATTCACCTGTCCCACCCTCTGGCATGCTGTCTAATGCAAAAAGCCCTGCAATATATCCTGCCTTAGTGAACGTTATAATGTTTCAGTTTTTATATAAATGAGGCTACATGACAGACAAACCTACAAACCTCTCTGTATAATGCAATATAGTGCAGTAGCACTACAAACTGCATCATTATGTTGAATCAACACTTCTCTTAAACAGTCTGAGCAAACACTGAGCATCATAACCTTCATGAGGGGAGGATTTATTGCAGGACTGTTGTATTAGACTGCATTAGTTTTAGCCTAGGTGTAACCCAGGAGTGACCCGTATATATAGATTAGTAAACACACTTTGTCCTGTTTTAGCTGTAAAGCATTAAGATCTACAGTAACGCTGAATAAGTTAATTAATTGATTGAAAATTAATTGGCAACAATTATGAATTAAATGCCATTTTTTTGATAAATGATGACACAAGATGTCTGGGTTTCTTGGCTTCTCAAACTGTATGTTGGACAAAACAAGGCATGAATATGTCAGCTTGGGATCTGGGAAATTTTCAGTGGCCACCTTTTCACTATTTGTTAATATTTTATAGAAATAAAACAAGGGTTAGCGCATGATCCCTCAATATGTTGAGCTGATATTTTGTATTCTGAACAATAAATGTTGAAACTATTTGGGAGGATCCTGAAACAAAAGAAGCAAAGCTATTGTTAATTTTATTATTCACACCTGTGCTTTACCTGTTTTGACATATCAAAATGTCTTCTGTGAAAGAAAATGGTTAATCCACAGTAGGTGATGCACTGTAGCCGTCTCTGTGAGAGGCTTCTGGGGTCTAAATAGAGGAACACAAACATTATTTTAAAGAATTTATAGAAACCAGGGTTTGCGTAACAATGACGGAGCTCTTTTTTTAATCCTCGCAACATACACAACTATTCTATCTTTAAATACAATATATATCTAACATACTGTGGGCCTTCCTCATATAAGCTCACACAGAACGCTACTAAAAAGGAACAGCAGTAGAAAAGCTGTCAGGCCTCTCAGACGGCTTTTGAAGGGTGAATATTGTTTTGTTTGTTGAGTCATCTTCTAGAAAACTATGGCTTCCTCAACACCCTTTCTCTGAATTGTTTGCAGCTAATAGAGGCTTCATATTTGCTGCGCCCTTTATACAGTTTTTAGTCTGTATTTTTAAAACTTTCAAAGTTCAATTATTAATCATGAGTTCACTGGGCTCTCCGTTGATTGATATGGCGTGTTTTGTGAGCGAAGGGAGTGGCCACCCTTTTCCACATGAAGTTAATGTTTATTTTGCCATGGCACAATCTCCTCAGACTCCACGGTCATGCATGTTAAGCTCAGCCATGTCTGTTCTGTGGGTTTTATAGCTGCGTTAAGCAACACATTAACTAAGAGATGTGACAAGAAATTAATTAAAAATGGAGCTGTTATCTCGACAGTGTCACACAATACAACACAGGGTTGTGAGACAAACTACAGAATCTTCTTTTTAAAGTGATCCTACATTGGTCACCTACATCTTAAATATATTAGAAAATGGTTCGTGTAACTATCTGAATGTGAAATTCCTGAACCTTTCCCCACCTCTTCCTCTCAGGTGCTGCCCGTGGTCGAGATGCTGTGGCATGGGCGACTTCCGTCCCCGCACCGTGTGGCTCGGCCACCCAGAAAAGAGGGAGCAGAGGTACCCCAGGAATGTCATTAACAACCAGAAGTACAACTTCTTCACCTTCCTGCCTGCGGTAAGTGTCAGTCAAAGGTCACCCCTCCACCCTCCCTTTAACCCCCTGAACCACCACCCACCTCTCTCAGCCTGGCCCTGATTCACTGTCACTTGTCAGACACATTTTACCATTAAGACAATCATAATATTTGGGATCTGGTCACCTTGGCTGTTTCCTCTCACTGTTGGTTGCTAATAATGTGGGTGGTCAACACATTGAACCTCATTGTAGTGTGTGTCTCATTTTAAATCACTGTGGATTAGAGGGTCACATTAGGGCTGCAAGTATTTTTTGTATTTTGACAGTTATCATAACCCAAAGATAATCACTTTACAATAAAATAAAACCGAGAAAAACAGAAATCTCTCACATTTTAGGGGCTTCCACCAGCTAATGTTTAACATTTTGGGTTGAAACTATTCAGCAATTAACAAAATAGTTACTGAAAATCAATAAATTGAATATCTCAGCTGTAGATCAGATTCATGCCTGAAGTGTATATATATTATTTGTGTTTTTAATATAATAATATCTAATACAAGAATAGTCTTGTTTGCCATTATCTCATAACTACATATTAGCATACTTGTGGATGCTTAGACAAATAGAGGCTGGTGACATTTTTATATATATATATATGAATTATGCCAGAGGGCATTTTCTGACTGATGCAAAGTTTGCAATTTCATAGGAATGTGCCGGCCTGATATGCTGGTTAGGCTTGTTTTGTAAATGAAATATTGATTACTTTCTTCGGTTCACTTGCCGGATGTATAAGAAACTCACCAGTCATTCATAAATGGTGGAATGTCTTAGGTTAAAGTGAAGAGCTTTAAATCGGGGGAAAAAGAAGAGTGATGGATAGTTTCAGACACATTTGGACAAACTGCTACATGGACGCGTAGCACCAGATCTTCACGATTAGATTCACCTTCTTAAAAGAAAAAGGTGGTGACAGATGTGACAGCAGTTACTAGGCTGTGTGTTTTTGACCGGCCTGATTTACATATGCATTTGTTTTCCCGACATTCAGTTGTCTTAAGATCTTATGCCTTTTTTTGTATATGAAGTCAGACATTGAAAGTAGCTCAGATTTGTTTGGAAAGCAGAAGACGAGCATAGCCGTTTTGCATTGCAAATTGTGATTCTTTTTATTTTTGTTTGTTCGTGTCAAGAAGTTGGTCTCACTAGAACATATGGTAGTCTTGATGTTTCTGTGCATAGTGTCATGTTCTCTACTCTCCACTTGGAAATGGTGTACAGTGACAATGTGAAGACACAAGTTTTCCCTTGGTAGTAATCTTGCACACTGGTGGTAATGAAATTGTTGCGTGAGTGTTAATTTTAAGAATATGTTTTACAACATGCATATTGTTCCATATGTCTTAGGTTAGTGGAAGGATTACTAGGTTAAAACTGGGCTTTATGCAGTTGAATGTAATGTTGGTAGGGCTGGGTGATATGTCAATATATAACATCAGGTTGTATAAATTTGTATACAGTCAGTCAATATTAATTTTCAAGTTTTATGAGGCTAATGTGGAGGAGCTAACCAGTGGTGACAATATTGCATTTTATGTTTTTTTGCATCAGTTTTGAGGAAGTTGCTTAATATTAAGTTTTCAATTCACTGGATTTTATCCAATAATAGTTTTGTGTTTAATTTTTCAGAAAATCTGCCATGTTTTGCCACAAATCAGAAATCAGAATCACTATTGCTAAGTAGGTTTTTATATAAACAATATTGCAATTTCCTTAAAGGCCAGGCTCTTCAAATTGCTTGTTTTGTGCAACCAACAGGCCAAAAATCTTCACTTTACTGTCACAGAAGTCTAAAAAAAAAACAACAACCAGTGAATTTAGAATTTATGCTTAAAACCATCAATGGTTTTCTCAAAATAGTTGCCGTTTATTATTCCATTGTTCGGCTTATCAATTAATTGACTCATTGGTTCAGCTCTAATTGTGATTATATGTGTTTAATGATATAGAATTACATGTGATAGAGAATTTCAACCATATTGCCCACTCCTACCTTTTAGATTACTATGTTTGCTAGGATACTGGATCTGATCTGTAGATAAAAACGTCTCATTCTAAGGTAATGATTATACACTAATGAAAACATACCTATGAACATTACATTCCATTTCTGCCAATATATAACCTCCTAAATGTTACACATTGGACCTTTTAAAGTCATTTTTCATTTTCTAAATGTACGTTCATAGATGCTTAGGTGACCTTTTCATCTACAGGTCACCAAAATAGTGTTGTAATAAGGCACAATGATGTCAAATATATTTTCTATCAAAATCAGTCATCAGTCATGGTCTGAAAAAAGATGAAGTCTACCAGTAAATGTCAAATACAGTCACATGCACAATAATTTGCCACACAGCAAATATTTCAATCTGCTTCTTTCTTGTTTTATGTTCACAGGTGCTGTTCAATCAGTTCAAGTACTTCTTCAACTTGTACTTTTTGCTTTTGGCCTGCTCTCAATTTGTCAATGAGCTACGCTTAGGTGCGCTCTACACCTACTGGGTCCCTTTGGTATGTGGCATTTAACAAAGCTTTGTTCCCCATAATTGTCTTTTATCATGGATTGTTATACTTAATTTGTATTCAGTGTATCTCAGGTTTTTTTTGTTGTTGTTGATGGAAATGTTCAGAAATAACATGTAAAGTTGTTCTCTACTGTGGAAAAAATTGTTAAGATAATTTTAACATTTCACTCTTCAGGGTCTTGTTTTGATTATCACCATCATGAGAGAGGCCATTGAAGAAATAAGATGCTACCTTCGAGACAAAGAAGTCAACTCTCAGATTTACAGCAAGCTTTCAACAAGAGGTAAGGATTAGAAGCCTGGACAACACTGGTTATGTTTTGTCTGTATTGATATCTAAACCATGTTGCTTATTTCTCAGCATCAGCGTCTATTAACTGTAGGAGGTTGGTCCTATTAAAACTTATTGGGGCTAGGGGAAATGGTGGGTAATTCAAAGCAGAGATGTAAAAGTGTACATAAGAGGCCTTGGTATAAAGTGCTACCAGCAATAAAAAGCAGGAGACCTCTTGTGGTTTCCATCACTTTGCCCCTTTGATGTGGCAGCTTGTTTTACCCATAAACACAATGACTGGTTGCCTCCATGATAGCAGCCCCCATGCATATCTTGTGGTTTATAGAAACTTCATGATGTCAGAACTCGGTGTGTTGTTTTCTAGTATAGGATGAAGAAACTGGTTGAAATTGTGATGTTTAGTTTTGTCTATAAAATGTCAAAATATAGTGGAAAATTCCCAGTTTAATTTCCCACTGCTCAAGGAGATGTATTCCAGTTGCCCAACAGTCCAAAAAAGCAAAGATATTCCATCATGTATGACAAAGAAAAGCAACACATCTTCACATGTGAAGAGCTGGAATCAGTTAAAACCAGTGAATGTTTTGTGCTTTTCCTCTGTGTAAAGTAATCTGTAAAATGTTTTAACTTTAGTGGAACAGAGCACTGATGTGAAGTCCCTTGAACCCCAATGCATAGCAATATTAATGTGCTTTAATGTCTTGCATATGCAAAGCCCAGAGGTCGCGACAGAGGTCAAGGGTCAGTGATCTCTTCCAAACAATTTTGCCTGTTCATTCCAAACGAAATGAGAGAAAAGGCTCAACTCCCCCAGCATTCTTTCAAATCTGCAAGGAAAATTGCCTTCACAAATGTGCACTGGGGTGACTAGTGAGGCAACAGTTCAGTCATATTTAGTCACTTTATGTGTATTCCATAAATCCCAAATCTATGTTAAATTATTAAAAATGGAACTGTCCATATTTATTGAAAACTTTAGCTACATAATTGGCGGATTGGAATTTCATATGTTTTGCGTATGCAACCGTTATTGTAAAAACCTCATTCACTTTAAAGTTTGTTTTGTGTTTCAGGCACAGTGAAGGTTAAAAGCAGCGGTATTCAAGTTGGAGATCTTATAATCGTGGAAAAGGTTTGTTAAAGATTGTTTCATCCACACCTGTGAATAGTTTTGCTTTTCAGGACTGTCAAGTTACCATTTATATGACAGCGAATAATGAGGGGGTTGTTAATCTTCGTTGCTCCACTGGTGACTGAGGTGAAAGGAGTTAGTAAAGATTTTGTAATCTTGTGATCAATGCTGAGCCTCAGCCTGTCAAACTCAATACATACACAACAGACGTGAACCGAAAATGCCTTTGATTAGATCTTAAGCACAAATTCAATTATGTTCTATCTTTTTAAAACAATTTTTTGATCCTAAAATCGCATTTATAGTTGTTTCAAATATTCAAGTAAGTTTGAGTTTTCAGGGCAATCTGTTTTGTTGCTCCTCATGTGGACAGAGTGGATTCTCTGAGGTCTTTGTACATGAAATATGAGAAGTCAGTCCTGTCTTCAGTTTCCAACTCATTTCAACGCAGCTGAAGGAAAGGTCACACATGTTGTCCTACGCATTTCACTAATATGACTGAGTGATTTAGAGTTATTTGGGTTACAATTCTGAAATGTGAACTCAGCAGCTGAGGTGAAACCAGTAGCTAACAAAAAGAAAGCTGTGGATTTTATTTTATTAACCTGCATTTTAAGAGTCAGAGTACATCTTTATTAGACTATCGAGCACTTAGCAATAATCCATGCACAGCTCAGTTTTTGGGAAGCTGTCCAGATGAATTGAATGGAGAATGTGTTTAGTGTAGTGGAGGGACCAGGTCAGGCAGAGTGTAAAACCTGCTCAGGGTCCCGTTCAGGCCACGACAGGATGATTTGCTGGAGGGCTTATTATTTTGACTGACTGACTGTTGGTAATGTGGCACATGAAAAGCTAAAAGTCTTACTTTTCTGCAGTTAAAGAGAGGAGGGAGGAGGAGAAGTGCAGGATCAGGAAGTGATGTTGAAGTCATGTTTTTCTTTCTGCCTTTCTTTGTAGAACCAGCGTGTTCCTGCTGACATGATCTTTTTAAGGACCTCTGAAAGAAATGGTAAACATCTGCTGGTCATTCAACCAGATCTCCACAACAGGCTGGCTGCCTGGCTGGCTGGCTTGGGAAATGACTTGTTTAAAAAGGCGCTGAGGTGCAGGGATTAGCCCTGAGCCAGGACAGGAAGTCATACAATGTCTAAATTGTAATTGGGTCCACTACTAAACTATCACTCAAAATGTGGGGTGGTGGAGAGTGCCTGCTCCGTGTAATGGGGAGATGCACTGTAGACAAAACGTCTTTATCTTCGTCTATGACTCATTTTGTCTTTCAAATGAGTAAGTAATCCAACGGAAAATCGAGGGAGACACAAAAATCAAATGCAAAGACAGAACAGGAGACATGAGCAGATGATACCTCATCTGAATAACCAAATATGGATAAGGGCAAGATTTGTCAGTGGTAAAACAAACACATTTACAAAATACACACAGTTCAGTCCATTCAAAATATCATCCTCTCAGGCACAGCACACCATTAATGTCATCACAGGGAGAGGTTTTATTTTCAGCTTCTAGAAACCCAAATGTGGCTCTGTAAGAGAAGCTAGGTGCCTGTTGTTGTTGCGTCTTCCTGTTGGGGGAAGAAGAAAAACAACAGCTTTGTTTTACTGGAAATAGTGCTTGGTTATCTCTCTTCCATGTGGAGGCCATTAGGTCAATTATGAAGTGCCTAGGCCAGGATTGGGAGTTTTGGGCAGGATGACGCACGCAGGCCAGTGGGGGGATGGGCTTTGGTGGATGCCTCCACTTCAGTCCCAACAGTAATATGGAGCAGCTTTGTCCCGTTCACAGAAGTTGCCGCTATTGATTTGTGACTTCATTCTAAATTGTTTTTATTGGCCCTTTTCATGTATTTATTCAAACTGGGAACTTTAAAACAGATGTGTATTAGAACAGATATAATCATAAACCTGCAACAGTTGACAGTAGTGTATTGAAATATAAATGTACTGATCGATGCCATCGTCCAGGATAGAGATTGTGATGTCCACCCTTGAACTAAAAGCCTATCTATTGTTGCCCCCTAGAGGTGAATGTGTTTCCATCTGGCATCAGTGGCAGCTCTTGTCCTCTTTTTATCAGGCTCCTGTTTCCTGCGGACTGACCAGCTGGATGGAGAGACAGACTGGAAACTACGCCTCCCAGTGGCCTGCACGCAGAGGCTGCCGACTGCCGCTGTGAGTCATTCAATAAAGATAGAGAGGTAGTAAGGATGAGAATAAGGAAGAAAATTGCACAGCGTTTAAGCCATTGCTGTATGGGTAATTGCACATGCCGACCATGGTCTCAGAGAAGCAAGTCTTTCATTTGGGCAGAGTAGTGATTTAACTAGAGTGCAGGGTGGCCTGGTCATCAGAGAGTGTCATGACCTAAAGGTCAAAGGTTCACCTCAGGCCTGAGTTGTTCAGTGTTTAACCAGTTTGGGTTTTTTAAAGGCATTTGTTCATGCTGACATTATTAGACTTCAAATTGTCAGTAAGTCAATACATTTTGTTAATTCAACCTAAATTTGGCTGTGATCAACAATATTGAAATTTTATTGAGGGGTCAGCAGTGTGGGCTTTAAGATGAAGAATTAATATTTAATCGGACTGTTGGTCGGCCAAAACATGACGCATTGAAGATGTTAATTTTGGCTCTGGGAAACTGATCTTTCACTATTTTCCATTATTTTATAGACCAAACGATTAATTGATTAATCAAGGTCATAATAAGCAGATTCATTTATTATAAGAATAATTGTTAGTTGCAGCCCTGGGTCTAACTCAACCCTGAACCTCTCCCACCTGTGCTTCTGTCATCTCCTGCTCTCTGAGCCTCTGGTGACAGGATGTTTTGCTGATGCCTCCGGGTCCACAAGAAAGTGATAATAAAATAACCACAATATTTGTCTAACAAGTCCGGGGCTATTTATGTTTGGGACTTGTCATAGCAGTTTGTCTACAAACTATAACCTCAAGCTAAACGCCAGTAATGTGAAAGGTAAACACTGCTGCTGCATGAACTGTAAATGATAATATAAACTAATGTGGTGTCCAAATAAGTGATGTATTATCTAAGATAGTTACATAATGTCTGTTTAATAGTAAGTTAGACAAAGCTTTGGTTGTTCTTGTGTTCTTCTCAGTCAATCATTATTCACTTTTTCCTGTGTTATTGATCTAAACCTAATCTATGTTTGTGATGTCTCACAGGACCTTCTACAAATCAGATCATATGTATACGCTGAAGAACCAAATATTGATATCCATAATTTTATTGGAACTTTCACCAGGGTGAGTGCTTACATTACTATTCTGTTGAACCCTACACCTTTCACACATGCACCCCTCTATGTTAATCTGATGGAAATTTAACATGTCTGAGTAAGTGTTTAAATCACTTTTACAGAAAAGTCATGACGGCAATCTTGCTAGCCTGGACCCAGTAACACTTCCACATCACTTTCAGCACGGCAGAAGTTTAGATTGAATTTCTTTTCAATTTTCACCTCTTATGCTCATAGAAAATATAACAAATTATCCTCTTGCAGTGCAACCAGGGTAAAAGAGGATAAAAAAAAAACCTTGTACGACCACAGTAATAATTTGACAAACAGTCTCTCCCTAAATTTTCAATTTTAATTTAAACTTCATGGATGAATATGAATATCAAGCAAAACGCTTTACATGCAGTCTGTGAGCTACTAGGAATAAAATGAGTCCCAACTTAACATCCTGTTATTCAATGCTTGTGCACTGTCAGATATTATAAAACAGGCAGTAGGCAGTAGACTTCTTGCTGTAATGGCGTTAAATGAGGAAACTGATATGAAATGCATTAGTGGATAACTGTTAGAAGCAGGGGTGAGCGTCCTTCACACATTTGGTGAAAGCACAGTGGCTCATTGCATAAATGTCCTTCCTGAAGCCGTTAGAAACATTAACATAATATAAACCTATGTCTGAGTGACGAAAAGCCATCACTGTAACGGATGGATGAAGCCAGTAATCTTAGGTATTCCATGAAAAGAGCTTTTGTGTAATTCTGTTTACAAAACCTTTATTTAACAAGATAACAATTATTTTACCGGTTTCTTTCTTCCATCATCATTCTGTATATTTGTTCTCTCAACTGTTACAGGAAGATGGAGACCCTCCAGTTAATGAAAGTCTCAGCATTGAGAACACCCTGTGGGCCAGCACCGTTGTTGCCTCCGGTAAATATGTGACTGATGGAGCAGCTCAATACTCAGGAAGTAACCAGGACCAGTCTCGACTCTTAGCGCTAAAGTTCCTTCACAACTGTTGATCTGATGATTTGTCAAACCAAACACACACACACACACACACACACACACACACACACACACACACACACACACACACACACACACACACACAGTCAAACATTTTGCTCATTCATAAATAGCTCGGGGGCAGCTAACCATACTGGTAAAGAAAGTGTGCTTCTTCCAGGAGAGAACAGACGGTCATGTGTTATCCATTAAGCAATTTGAAATATGCATCCTATATTCCAAATGACATTCTTCATTCGACATTCGTCTATTCATGTCAAGCTTATAAGTCTGGGAAACTTCTTCTTGACATACAGAGTTTTATGTTGTTTCTTTATTATATTGACCAGAGGCAGTTTTTTTTAAGGTCTTTTTCTCTCTCCCTCACTCCAGGCACAGTGGTGGGGGTTGTGATTTACACAGGCAGGGAGCTGCGCAGTGTCATGAACACCTCCAACCCAAGGCACAAGGTACAGTAGTGTGAACCAGAGCCTGAAGACCAACATTTGACTGCTTACTTTGCATGAAGATGTATTTAATTGGAGGATTTTGATTGTAATGTTTATTATTATTATTATTATTATTATTATTAATGGTGCAATTTGTTTAACTTTTTATTGATCTATTGATTTACTACATATAGATCTACATGTTGTACGTACACAGACCATTTCTCCTCATAATATTTGCCTCTGTGTCTCATGGTAGGTGGGTTTGTTTGACTTGGAAGTGAACTGTTTGACTAAGATCCTGTTTGGGGCCCTGGTAGTGGTGTCACTGGTCATGGTGGCCCTCCAGCACTTCGCTGGCCGTTGGTATCTCCAGATCTTTCGCTTCCTGCTGCTCTTCTCTCACATTGTGCCCATTAGGTATGACTTAAGATTCTCTACTTCAAATTCATCTGCACTGTTGCATTGTATTTACATGTAAGGCATTGAAAAACACTTATTTACTGTTTCTATTTTATGCAGTCTGCGTGTCAATCTGGATATGGGAAAGATGGTTTTCAGCTGGATGATTAAGAAAGACTCCAAGATCCCTGGGACGATGGTGAGGGCTAGCACCATACCTGAACAGCTTGGACGCATCTCCTACCTGCTGACTGACAAAACAGGTTAGACTGCAAGAAATGGCTGTGAAAAGCAGCATACTTTATATTAAAATTACCTTGGTTGTGTGGCCAAAAGAATCACTGAGGCCACCGTGTGGAGTACTAAAATGAAAGGTTATAGTGCTGGGGATTTGCCAAGGAAGTATCCAGTAGGACAGAGTTAAGTCGTTTCCTTCCCTAGGGGGTTTTGCTCTGTGGTGGGGTCTCTCCTGCTGGAGACCTGCTACTTATTGGACCCTTAAATCATAAAAAAAAGCCCAAAGTCTCTCATCCATACACACCTTTAGAGCATAACACCTCCACCAGTGCACTTCCTCAGGCGCGAGGTGTTACACGTCAGATTTATAGCCCTCATGCCCAATAAAATGATCAGCCATTACCCCATCCAGACCGTGATAAGGCCGGTGGGGTCTGCAGGTCAGGCTAATGTACGTGCGAGGCCCCTGAGGTCTTTTTGATATATGGGCGGAAAATGCTTTTAAAGTGAGTGTGAGGATATAGAGGTTGTGTATGGTGTTGAAGGGAAGGCTTCCGGCTCTCTTACCATTTTTATTTTTTTTCTTTTTTCAATCACCATATGTGACATGCATGTGACTGTTTTAAGTAACTGATTAATGTTTGTAACTTCCCATCTGTGAAAGGTGTAGAAATACTTTTACTTTTATTGATTTTAGGGGAGTTAGTTTCCAAAATTGTATTCATTTAGCAACCAAAATCTAAAACACCATTTCATATTTTCTGTCAATATTTATTCAAAAGGGTCACATGTAGCATGTGAAGCTGAAAATAATCTTGAAATGAACTGCTTTGGTTGTTCATATTTTGGAGGAGTTTCACTATTTGAATACCTGTAATGTAATCTTTACCAGGGACTCTTACTCAAAATGAAATGGTGTTCAGGCGGCTCCATCTTGGAACTGTGGCATATGGGATGGACTCAATGGATGAAGTACAGAGCCATGTGTTCAGCGCCTACACACAGGTAAGAATACATGCATGCATCTATGACTGAATGAGAACAAATTCACTCAGAGCATTTCGTAACCAAACAGAAAACATTGAGTTCAAAAATCTAGGGAGAGGGTAAAACAAACAGACACGAGCATTGTTTTAAGAAACATATCAGTTTGTGATTATTGTTTGGTTGAATGCTTCCTGACCTCAGATGACACTCTTTGTCCCCCTTGACACCAGAGGTTAGTGAAGCAGGAAACAGGATTAGCCCACAAGCGAAGCCCTGACCGGACTTCTTTAATGACGCTACCATTAACCCCTGGAACGCAAGGCCTTCTAAAAATAGCAAGGCCACAATGCAAAAGCAAATTGTTCATATTTACTTTCCACATCTGGTTATGTTTACAGGCCACTATCACAGCAATGATTAAAACCGGGGGTTAGTGGAGCAGCTAGTTTCTCATGACTAAAACATCTCCAGTTAGTAATCTCATTTTCAGATTAGGTTTTTGAATGTATGTCTTTGTGTATTGTTGTATATAGGAGTTCAAGTGTTCACCTTGTTTATTTTTTAATTAAACACCACAGATTTTTTTTTTGGCAGTACAGATTATTAGTTTTATTGGCTACAATAGAAAAACCTTGACCACAATAAAAGCCCCCCCTTAGAAAAGGGTGTTACAACTCTTTTCAGATGACTGTGTGCCCTTCTTTTAATCACAGTACCTTCTGCAATTTTTCTCAGCCCACACATGACCTTCCAGCCTCCAGGGCTCCGGCAGCCACTAAGGTCCGCAAGACAATCAGCAGTAGAGTTCATGAGGCTGTGAAGGCCATCGCCCTGGTGCACAACGTGACACCAGTATACGAGTCCAACGGCGTGACAGACCAGGCGGAGGCTGAGCAGCATTATGAAGACACATGCAGAGTCTACCAGGCTTCCAGCCCAGATGAGGTATGATGGCTTTGTGTTTTAGTGACATTTATGTTATTATTTTTTTTATCAACAGATGGGTTGAATGCTTCTTAGGGTGTGTGCTGATGAGAAAATGTAATACCAGTTATCTGGGCTCAAACAAAATAGCATTAATATTTAATTCCTATCCTTATCGATTTTGGATTTTTAAATGAGGGTTTCGAGAGTAATTCAAGATACTTCCAAGGTAATTGCACTGGAAAAACCATACCAACCACAAATTATCACAAATTATCTTTATTATGTTATTCATAGTATTTTTATATGTATATGTCTAATAATAATAATAATAATAACACAAGAAAGGCAGTAAATATTAAAATATTTAAATACATTTAAAAGAAACAAAAAACTGTTACAAACCTAGAAATAAAGTCAAATGAAGGCACAGTGGGCATCTGTGTGGAAACATACATGCAGACTTGCACATTTTCCACATTTATTAAGCAGTATATCCATCAGATCACATATATGTAAACATACACACACTAATTAAACTTGACCTGTTGGGAAATGTACTCTTTATCTCCATACAACATTCTTTTCTCATGGACAAACCCGGAAGGCCTGACAGGAGAACAGACTTCTCAAGATGGAGATTTTGTCAGTGAAGGCCATTATCTTGAGTATCTTCACTGCTTTCTTACATGAAGGGAAACATTCACAAGCCAAATGCCGTTCCACATTTATGTCCTTCATCAGTATAAATTCTTTGAACATCAGGAAGAGAGCTGCAGAATTCGACGTCGATCCATTTCCTGCAGTATAAATACGGATTTCCTTAATGTGCTCCCCAGCCCATTGCACTTATCCCCTTTTGAATTTCCTCTTTGATAGCATACGTTGATGGAGCCCAGTGCATCTGTGGTGATGTGGTTTATATTGTGGGAAGGAAATTGAGCCGTTTTATTCTTTTAGGTCACACTGGATACAAATTTAAACTGTTTTATTTGAGTTGCTGAGCCCTGAAAGGTGCATTGTATGAATTTGATACAATCTAGAGCAAGATTCAGTTTGCTTTCCTACAGCTTTCAGGAAGTCTTAATATAGATTTGGTTTTGGCTGTGAGTACTATGGACACAATGTTAGTGACTGTTGAATGCATGGTTTTTAACCAGTGCAGTCAAAACCAACATTTTACTACATACATGTCACTTTTTTAAAGAGGACATGCAAGTGAAAATAGGATCAGAATCATCATATGCAAGTAATAAGAATCAAAACAGTGACTTGTATTATGTGTGATTCACCAAGGAGAGTTGATATCATGAATCACTTCGCTTTTCAGCTCATAAAAAACTTGTCAGCCATGTGTTGGTTCTGAGTCAAGCCAACTGGATACAGCATTATTCAGTTCAGTTAGAAATCTGCAGCCAACCCAGATGCTGCTATTACAAGGGGTTACTGTTGTGGCCGACACCAGATCCAAGAATGCCCCCACAGTGACTATTTCTAGACCGTGACTAAGCGTCAATCTTCATATTTCCCAACCTGGATGACAAACATTACGGTAGACAGAGCTTTTCTGACGTTAAAGTCCTCCTGGCCAGGCATTGTCAGACTACGTGGTCATGTATTTCCAAAATAAGGAATTTTGGGCCAACAAAATCTGGGAAATTGGGGTTGGAGTGTGCTGATCTCTGATATTTTCTCTCATCTGCATCCATTTGGCCAGCTCTGCTATTAGACCTGTCAGAAGGTGGATGATAAATTGGGTTTGTGATCTGGCTTCTGGTCTGGAAGTTGTTGGGAAATGTCGTCTCCCTTCTTTTTCTCTGCACAGAGACCTACAAACACACACACACACACATTAACATTATATTAATGGATGTCATTTGTTGTGTCCTTCAGAAAGGATCGAACCAAAACAATATTTTCTGTTCAGAAATGAACATTTCCCTAGTTTATCAATCAATAGTCTTGAGTGCTGAAAATGCTTGAGTTATTGATTAAAGCTGAATGGTCACTGTGCTATCTGACATCCTGCTCACTCCAAAGTGCCCTTCACTGTTTTCTTTGTAATTCAAGTAATGGAACATCATATTGACATAATGGCTTCACCAAGAGAATAATAAAAACCCTAAACATGGTCACTTCTCTCTCTTGCTGTGTGTACCTAAATGATGATTATATTTTATTATTTGGCTAAAATGTAAAATGTTAGCTATTATATTCACCTATATCCACTTATATATATTTCAATCACCACCCACTAAAGCCTTTTCTATGTGGCGTTGCTAGGTGTCGCTGGTGCAGTGGACTGAGAGTGTTGGTCTGACACTGGTGGGAAGAGACCAGTCTTCCATGCAGCTGCGGACCCCTACTGGCCAAATACTGAACTTCACCATCCTGCAGATATTCCCCTTCACCTATGAGAGCAAGAGGATGGGCATCATAGTGCGAGTGAGTGCCAAGATAATTTTGTTGCTTGTGATTAATGTTCTTATTTGGCATTATTAAATTGCAGCAGCTGTTGTGCTTTTTGCTTTCTAATGTGCCTCAAAGAAACTGAATTGATTTCCTAGTTGCTTAAATAATACTTACAATTATAATGTAGGTCAGTGCTTGTTGCTAGGTGGGTGATTGGGACTTGACACTGGCTATGACTAGACAAACAAAAGAAAACATTCAAATTAAAGTACATTATCTGAGAAAAAACTCACCTTATAATAACCTCTGACTAAGTCCGATGACTAACCTTCTTTTTATTGGCTCAGGAAGCTCAGGAAGCCTGGGATTTTTAAACTTGACTTCCTCGTGATAATATTTTCAAAGCTTTTTGAAAACCCCTGTGAATACCAAAATAAGCTATGCATTACTAGGCAACACAAAATCATAAAATGGTGCACGTGCATCTTGGCTCATGAGGTATGGAGTGGAAATCCCTTCTGAGTGAAACATACTTGGGTCATTAAAGTAAGATGTGTGAGGTTTTTATGCTCAATTTATGTGTCACACTGAATAAACTAGGGATAATTGTTTTTTAGGACGAATCTACAGGAGAGATCACTTTCTACATGAAGGGTGCTGATGTGGTGATGGCAGGCATCGTCCAGTATAATGACTGGCTGGAAGAGGAGGTACATTTCCTTCTGTTTCTCTAACATGCGATGAAGATGTAGCAACAGTGATTTTATTCCTGTTAGAAATGAATCACAGACTTGTAAATGTGCTGAATCCAGATGTTGTGTTTGCTAGTGCGGAAACATGGCGAGGGAAGGCCTCCGGGTCCTTGTGGTCTCCAAGAAGTCCCTGACAGAGGAGCAGTATCAAGATTTTGAGGTAAATACTGTCTCATGAGATTAACCTACAGTGATCTGAGGCTTAGCCAAGGGTCCGGGTCTCATATTCATCATAGAACAAGACAATACTTACACATTTCGTTTGTCTGACTTATGTTGAATATCCCATTATTGCTGGTAAACTGCAGAATTATCCACAGTGTGTTAGATATCTCAAATTACACTCACACTGCCAAACACACAAATGCAGAATGATATGTATCACAGCGATGTTCAGTATCTCTGACTGTCAAAGTGGGTTGTTGGGTAATGAAAGGGTCCAGTCCATGCACCCCACCCTCCCACTCACACACCCAGGCCCCACTCATTGTTTGAGCAGGGCAGGGCTGTCTCCCCTGCAGCCTTCAGCCCCAGGCCCGTTACTGAAGTGTATAATTGTGTGAGCAGAGCTGGTGGGCAGCAGTGAGTCACCAACTGAGTCACACACAGAGTTTGTGTTCCTGTATGAGTCACACTGAGATTGTTTTTGCTTTATCTCACTCACAAATTGCCCTGGAGCTGGAGCGCTGAAGATGGGCGTTAACCAATTGATCATGTCTGTCTGTATTTTACAGCTTTCTGAAACATAGTAGCTTTAAGGGCTGCTTGCAAGAAAATACCTGGTAGTTTGTATATAAACTGAAACTTTGATATCTCATATGGGCGTTTCTGTGAGTGTTGAATGGTGTGTATTCATGCTGGACACAGTTTAATCTCTGTGTAGGTGGCAAAAATTCTGCTCATGTATGCACACTGTGTGACGCATCCCTGTTGCATTTTTTTGTACTTTTCTCTCTGTGTTTGTGTCGTGCCTTACATAGCTTGTGGTCATATTGTTATTTTCTCCCCCTATTCCTGGCTGTTTCCCTGCTTTGGTATTGCAATGCTAAATCTTATTTATACTAATCTAATCACCTCTCATTCAAAATCCTCCCATCACTCTCCCTTCTCCCCAGGCACGCTACGTCCAGGCCAAGCTCAGCGTCCATGACCGCTCTCTGAAGGTGGCCACAGTGATTGAGAGTCTGGAGATGGAGATGGAGCTGCTGTGTCTGACTGGGGTGGAGGACCAGCTCCAGACTGATGTCAGGCCCACCCTGGAGATCCTCCGCAATGCAGGCATCAAGGTCTGAGCAGCAAACAGCCTCATAGCTTACAGTAGCAACAAACTAAGAAAAGAAAACATGATGAGTACATATGTTTTTCATATCTATTTGCATGAACAAGCCTCATCTAAGTGCCTCCTTTAAGTATAAAAACCAAGACTATAGTGAATTAGAATTAATTTTATGGGAAGTGGTTGTTGGTTGGCACACATCAGATGGTTGATAATAAAATATTTGACCATATTCTTATGGAAATAGGTATTTGGTTTTGTATAAGGGAACCAGAAAGCTGAATTGGTTACTGTGGTAAAAGTCACCCTTTTTAATTTAAAGGGTCAGTTCACCCAAAATACTAAAAAATGAATTTTCTCAATTAGCTCCAGTTGTATCTAGCTGCGCAGATGTCTGTCTCTAACAAAAAAGTGCCACTGTAACTGTTAAAAAAAATTAAATAAATAAGGACTTTTTCTTCCATAGAAAGTAGTTCAATTGAAAACTTTTGTCAGGGTGTTCTGTGGATTATCCAGACTAAGACAAGAGACATGCGACTGCTGAATTATTATTATTATTTTTTTTTATGCTGAGTTTTAGAAATTAAATTGCGTTCATCTCCACTGAATCTAAGTGAAATCAAAAATAATAAATAAAACCCAAAACCACTACAGTTAGGAATTATTTTCTTTTAATTTGGGTGAATCAACCATTTAAATCCTCTGCTTTAAGCTTCAATAAGCAACCTGTGAAACGACTCCATTAAGAATCTGGATACCAATCTATGTGATTTGTCTTCTGTTTGAACCACAAGTACTACAATAAAGTAAACCTTTTTGATCGTAAGATAAGTTCACAAACTTTGGCTCCCAGACAGTGCAGTTACAGGTTGCTTGATGAAGACAGTGATTAGAGTCTTTGATCCCTGGAATTTAGCTTTTAGCTGATTTAACAGAGAGATAATTGAAAACGTTTCATGTATTTACAAGTTAGAGGTGGAATTTCTCTTCAAACATCAGTGCGTCTTATGAATCCAAATATGATCTTCTCTCCATGTTATTTCTCTGGTTTCTTTGTAGGTTTGGATGCTGACAGGAGACAAGCTTGAAACGGCCACATGCACCGCTAAGAACGCCCATTTGATCACCCGCAACCAGGACATCCATATCTTCAGACCCGTAAGTACAGAACAACGACCCCTTTTCCTGTTATATTCATATGAAGTGTGTAATAGTTGATTTTAGTACCACAGGGTTCATTTCAGTTCAATGCAGCACTGACAGCTTCCTGACTCCACCGACCCGCGGGCATCCATCCTCTGTGTGACCGAGGCCCATTAGCTAGTGGTCGTACAGCCCCACACAACTACGCATGCAGCCCAAGCCAGCATCCACAGCTGAATAAATCACCTCCCACCAGCAAAGGCATCCAAGCCACTGTCAAAGAGAACAAACAGGCCTTCGCTCAAACAGAGAGCAGAAACCAGCTGAACCACTCCCAGAGGGAACATGCAGAGGGCTCACTTCCTAATTTGTTTTGCAGGTTTTGGGCCTCTCTCGCCACTTTGATATTTTGCGTCTGCCTTCCCCTCTGGAGCCGTGCCAGAGCAGAAGGAGCGCCTGCCATGTAGGAAGGTTACAACTTGCGTACAACTGCGGTTACTGGAAGAGAATAACAATGGTTGGCACGGCTTGAAAACCTCTGTCCCAATGGACGGGGGAGTGCTGACTGGGCCTGCAACACATACATCTGGATTAGTTTCCTGGTGGCCACCAATGGCCTGATCTGGATTGACGTATGAATAGTCAGCGGTTGAAGGATATTCATTCCAGAGCATAGCTCTTGTTGACAGATTAACACCAAGCCCTGTCAGTACTGCATTTTTGGAGAATTTTTAAGTCTATATTTGAACCTGACACAATTGTTAGAACCTTCAGTTGATTTTATAATACAGAATATATTTTTATTTCCCACTTTCAAATTGAGATTTTGGTACAATTTTACTTTAATCCTCCTCCATAAGCATTTGTAAACACTACATTAAAATTTAATAAACTAATTATAACACACTATAATCCTGCTGTACACAGGAAAAGACATGTTTAAGTGTTCATTCAAGTATTTCAACAATTATAACTTTCCCTTATGAAGACATATTTTTTATTATTACAACTGGGTAATAATAAACTACATTGTAGTTCAGTATCTGTTTATACACCAGCCTCCGCTTATAGGTGCCAATTGGAAGAGCTAATGTATGCTAACTCATACATTAGCAAGATTTTAATAGAATTGGTCGACATAAATATTTATCATTAGTATATTTAGTAGTCTTATCACTTGGGGGTGCATTGCTCACTTAGTAGAGCGATAATTCAATTCAGTCGTCTTATTGACTTTCAGTGCACTCGTGTCCTAATTATGTGATTATATTATAATATAGTATTACAAAATTAAAGACAGTAACAGAATGTGTGTGGTTAAAAGTTTTTGTTTAACAAATTCTTTCTGATGTAATGCACAGAAATTGATAGTTCATTATATTGAACATCAATTAGATGGTTTTGGATTCCCCATATATTGATAATAAAAATGCACTGATTCGATTAGTCGACAGCCAGACGTTATTACATCATACATTCATTTTATTTTCTGTTCTGCTTTGTTGAGCTAAACATTTAACTGAGGTTGATGCTTTATAACAACGCTGGAACAATTTAAATATGCAACTTGCTTTAACAGCAAGGAGCATCTATTGGCAGAAATAGAATACAAAATGTATAACTATGTTTTCATTTGTGTACAATCACCTGAAAATAAGAATTGTTTTGTTTTTGTTACCTTAGAATGAGCTTTTTATATCTATAGACGCCATGGTTTCGCCTTCCATGGTTTTGTGTTTATACACGAGTTTTGCGTCCACTGTAGTTTCTCCTTCGTGCTTGGAAAGGAAGGGTTAAGCGAGTTGCATTCTTGCAGCTACACCGCTAGTTGCCACTAAATGCTACACACTGGTTCTGGATAGTAATACTCAGTTTATGATTGTCATATCATCCGCCCTTATCAGTTTGTCAGTTAGTTATTTGAATGTTTGGCAGGTATTTGGTTGCTCTAACGTTTGCTGAGCTACCGGTCTGATAACCATCAGGATGCCAAGGCTGACAGATTGTCATCCTTGATAATTTTTTCTTGTGTTTTGTGTGTTTGAATATGCGTGCATGTATGAATGTGGTTGCCATTGCCATAGGTGACAACACGAGGGGAAGCCCACCTGGAGCTCAACGCTTTCAGAAGAAAACACGACTGTGCGCTGGTGATATCTGGGGACTCACTTGAGGTAAACTTTTGGTGCATCTGTGTGTATCTAACCCTCCTCCCACTGACTCCTCTTCTTATGAAACTCTGACATATTTTCTGTGTGATGCATGATAATATCGTTGCCACTGAAGCATCTCTGGAAGTGGTATCTGTGGTTAGAGTCACTTTCTAAACTGCAGTAGGAGTTAATAGAGATGTTGAAGATCCACAGTTGAGATCAGTTATATGCGGTGGGCTAAGTTGCTCACCCATACTATTCTGGTGGGTTTCTTGCAGGTTTGTCTGAAATACTATGAGTATGAGTTCATGGAGCTTGCATGTCAGTGTCCCGCTGTGGTTTGCTGCCGATGTACCCCCACTCAGAAGGCTCAGATAGTCCGGCTGCTGCAAGAGCGCACAGGCAAACTCACCTGTGCTGTGGGTGAGTAGAAAATAGAAACTGTCCAACAGCTACTTCATGGGGGGATACAAACCATATTTATTCTTCACGTCCTCCTCAGAACATATTCATCTGTTTCAGCCACAAACCTCTGTCACTCAGTTGCACTCTCACCAGCTCTCGCATGAAAACATGTCACAAATAAGCAGGGCTGATTTAAATGTGCTTTATTCCCCATATTCTATGCATCACTTGATGATGATGACCTCTCGGGCTGGGGAATATTTCACATTGTTATTGCCTGTTTATAGAAGCATATTATGACGATATGATCAAACCTGTAGTTGATATCAGTAAAAGCCAATTCAATCAGTGGAACACAGCCTGCAGAATTGTACATTAATCAAATATAAACATTTAATATGTGATTGGAGTGAATTTCAACCATATTACTCAGCCCCTTTATCTCACCCTTTATCTTGCAAATTCCACAGAGACATGTCATTTTCCTTTCTTTGGCTGTAGCTCTGATCTCTTTATCAGGCCAAAATAAGTCTAGTGAAATACACACACAGATACGACTCTGTGTATTGGTGAGTCACTGATGTGAATCCTGACACCTCCATGGCTTTTGTTTTCTCTTAGGGGATGGAGGAAACGATGTCAGCATGATCCAGGAAGCCGACTGTGGCGTGGGAGTGGAGGGAAAAGTAAGACTCTCTCCATCTCATCGCCTCACATTGACGTGCCACTCTCACAGATTTTTCGCTCTGTTTCCTGTCAAGATCTCTCACGTTCACAGACATGTGAAGAGACGTGCACACAGATGATTCCTCTTTATGTCGCTCTATTGTCTGAGTAGAGGAAACAAAGATCATCTCATCAGCCTGCCTCTCCGTAAACTCCCTGTCAAAGTGGCTAGTTTGCGGAGACATGGACCTCATACATGTGACAGCAATGATGGAGAAAATTTGCTTATTCCCTTCCTTGCTAAAGATCAATACCACTCTTATATCAGTCTGCTAAAGATGAAGCTAGAGCCAGCAGCCAGGCAGTTAGCTTAGCATAAAGACTGGAAACGGAGGGAAACAGTGTGATGTAGAAACGTGAAGCCATCAGTGCACATACACTGAGAATGGACTTCACAGTGAAGTAGGAGACAACTTGTGTCCAGCAGGAAAACCTAAGCACATATTTATAAATACTGGATTATAATGGGGTAGAAGGAGTAGAAGCCTTTTTAGGAATTTTGATAAGGAAATCATTCTTTTGTGCAGAAAAAACGTTATTATTAACGCACATTATTTAGTATTTGTATATGTCTTAATACATGTGTGGAAGGGATCTTTCATATGGCATATTCAAAGATTTATTGTCATGTTTGCAAGAATGTGTTTGTCCTCTTTCAGTCTGACTGTTGTGTTTCTAAATATCCAAACTTTATATGTGTCACCGTACCATCAATTCATATTAAGCCCCAAAACCCTGCTTTTCAGGTCAGCAAACACCCCTTGTAGCTTGTCCTCACTGCCGTCTATGCTGTGTGTTTGACAGGAAGGAAAGCAGGCCTCTTTGGCTGCCGACTTCTCGGTGACTCAGTTCAAACATTTAGGCCGTCTCCTCATGGTCCACGGTCGCAACAGCTACAAAAGGGCGGCAGCCCTCAGTCAGTTTGTCATCCACAGGAGCCTGTGCATCAGCGCCATGCAGGTAGAGTACAACTTCAACATGGTGCCATTTATGTTTGTGTTCGTCAGTCAAGTTAAAATTATATTATACCTTTATATATTATACCAGTATTTTACCAGTATTAATGTGCAAAACACACACGTGCTAATTTTGGCCTGAAAACATACACATACCACACAACATGAGACTATATCAAATTAGGTAATGCATCACATACAAAGTTTTATCTGAGCATCACAACGACTTATATGTTTATCCATGATCTCATTATTGCATGTTAACAGTAGTTAGGAACAGTAACTAAAATCTGAGTCTGCAAACATTTCAAACTGAATAAGCTGTATTACTGTAAATATAGATAATAAAGTCCTATATGTTTACCTTTTCTGCTCTGTATCAACAACGATTTTTTATTTTTTTTTCAATCAAGGACCACTTATTACACCACTGGACACTCAGAGCATTGTAACATTTTGATACTAATCAGAAGCAAAGAAATCACAATTTCAGTTGATTTCCTTTTTTTTAAATTACAACTACTGCCATACTTTTGACATGCAAGTAATTAAGGTGCTTACTTGGGTAGTAATGTTAAAATAAGGTGTTTTAATAATGAACACTGAAACTGCTAATATGAAGTGGTTGTATGTAAGCATGTGATTTGTGATGATGTGTTGTATATGAGGACAGCATTTTGTGTTTTAAAGCACAATTCAAGCAAGTCAGATTGGCTCTTTGCTTTAAGAGTTTTGCACATTAAAAAATATTGAGCCAAAGCATTCATCAAATACTGTTAAATGTCTGAAAAATAATACTTATATATATCTTAAAGTTGGGGGCAGGGAGATATGGGTTTGTGTTTATCCACAACACCTAAAATCTGAATGTGAGGAGGAGCTGATTGGGGCGAGGCAGGGAGAAGTTTCAGGGGTGGTCACGGAAGGGTGGGGTGCACGATGACTCAGCCCGTGGTGCCCTTCTGAGCCAGCCCCCCCCACACACCCGACACCGTCCCCAGTCCAATTCCCATGTCCCAGTCCAACCTCAGCCCCCGCCGTGGAGGGACAGCCCATTACTCACTGCATCATGGATTTTGGGGTTTTAGGGAGGCCCTCCTCCACATGTCTCACATTAACACCAACCACAGCCGCTGCTGTGACCTGTCTGGTTGCCTGATGGTAGGCTGACTAGTTGACAGCTCAATATTGGCATCATCCATATGTTAGAGATACATGCTAGAGTTGGTCAGTGAAGTTTTTCTCCTGCAGTAGCTCTGCGGTAGAGTGAGGATTATTGCGAGTTTTATGTGTGGGATTTAGCTAATTAATTAGTCAGAGTGTGGTTACCTTTTGAGTTGAGCGTTACCATGCCAGATGAATGTTCTCGCTTTAGTTTTGTTGTACTTCTGCAAAATAAAACTTGGCTCCTAGACATTATTTCTGTCTGTAGCATTTGGAAAGTGATGCCTCTGATTTGTTCCATTATCATCTGTAATGCCATTTGGAAGGATAAAAAATGACTCACTGACTTTCTCGGTTCTTCTTTTTCTGTTTCTCTAGGCTGTCTTCTCCTCTGTTTTCTACTTTGCTTCAGTCCCACTCTACCAAGGATTTCTGACTATTGGGTGAGATACAAACTGAATGGCGATGACTTTATCGAGAGAGCATTTGGCTGCCTTGTTTCCCTGGCATTTCCTCTGTGTTAAAGCACTGTTGAAATGCGAGAAGGGGAAAATATGAAAGTATTGACTGCTGGACTGATGCATTTCACTGCTCAATCTAACAATGAAATGTGTGAAACGTCTTGTCCATGTGCCATTTTGTTGGGAGCATATTCCCCAACGCTGAGATCACATGAATTTGTCTGTTTCAGCTATTCCACTATCTACACCATGTTCCCTGTCTTCTCCCTGGTGTTGGACAAAGATGTGAAGTCAGAAGTTGCCATGTTATACCCAGAATTGTACAAAGATCTCTTGAAGGTATTGGATGAACGTTCACACACTGTTACAGTGTTACAGCCAAATATGGTTCAGATATACAAAAACGTGTACGAAAAGACTATAATTCTGTTCCTGTTTTCTTTCCACAGGGTCGACCGCTATCTTTCAAGACATTCCTAATATGGGTCTTAATAAGTATCTATCAAGGTAAGGATGACTTTGTGAGTCAATAACTGCTACCGTAGGAGAGATGTACTCATAATAACCTAAATAAAAAAACAACCTTACACGCAAACACGTGTTGGAAGGTCAACATACAATGCACGCACACTGTATCATAGAGTCACCACATTACATACATAGAGCCAGCAGTCATTATTTTGCATTCAAACGGTATTTTGGGCCACATTTTGTCAAGTCACTTGCAGATGAACAAGGCTCACAAAGATGTTGATCAAATGTCCAATTTAGGCAAACAGACAAATCAAAGCCCAACAAACTAAGATTAAAAAAAAGGTATCTTTTAACAGCCCACACACTTTTTTTTGTTTTTATTTCTGGAGGATTTTATTTGTGCAGACTTTGTGAAAAAGCCTGGCGTAACTTTCCGACATGGACCATTTGCAGTGAAAAGGTGTTTATAAGGGCATCATAAGCTACGCCCTGAAACCTTTTATTTACTTCTGTCAAAACATGAACGATCCATTTTATGATCTTAAGCTACTGTATGTTTCCAAACCACAGCTCTCTATGTTGGTATCACTTTACTCACTGTTTCTTATGCTGAACTTTCTCTTTGTACGTTCAATGTGATGAAATAATTCAAAAGGTACAAGATTGTTTCAATGACAGGCTGGAGATTTTTAAAAGAATTGTCTCTGTCGAGAGTTGCGAGTATCCAATCAAGGAAAAACTTAACCTGGGTGGGGATTGTGTTCATTTTTAAAAGAAGTTGAAGGTTTTAGAGAGGTTAAACATATAATTGAATACATCCATAGATAATTATATTAATTAATATTAATTGAAACAAAGGTAAAAAAATATATATATCAGCCTTACTTTCTGCTTAACCTCCAAGCAGTTGGTTAAGAATAGAGAAAACCAAGCCTTTTTAAAAATGTTCCTTTACCTCCAATTGTTTGATCATTGAATCCTTATTTGTTTTACTGCTCCGTGTGTATCTTTCACTGCGTTTTTTTAGCTCCTCGCTTGATCTTGGCACACAATTAAGGATTTATCTATTCCCTATTTCCTCCCACGCAATCAGATGGGCATGTCCAGGGTTTGTTTCAGAGTGTGTGTGTTTAACATCAGTGACAGGACTTTGTGACGAGCTAGTTTACTTAAAAAAAAACACTGAGCACCATCCTTTTCAGTTAGTTTCAGTTAATCCTATTACTGTTCTGCATACTGCTGTAGCATCACTATATAACCTGAGAGCCTGGTGCTCACTGGCGTGTTTAGCTGCTAGGGTTTTCAGGTGAGCTAGCTAGCAACAGAGTGATCTCATTTTATGTAGACTGTATTTACCACTAATGTTGGAAACACACTCCTGACCAATCTCTTATCTGGGCATGCATGCACAAGCATATCCTGTAGTCAAACCATTATATAAGCATAAGGAAAATTGGAATTGTGGCGAGGACAATGGGGAGCTGTGCAGGCAGGAGAAAAGTATAAAGCATGATATTTCTTACTGCCTTTCGTCGTTTAAGACCTCCATAGCTCGATCCTGCAGCATAGTATTTCATTCCCTCTTCGATCATTCATTTTTCTGCAGACTAAAGATTGACTGTACTGCAGGATAAATGTTGGTGTTAGTTCTCGGGAAGTGCTCACTCTCGGTTTGTGGCCTCCTTTCACTCCACAGGGAGCATCATCATGTACGGGGCACTGCTGCTCTTCGAGTCAGAGTTCGTCCATATCGTTGCCATTTCCTTCACCTCTCTCATCCTGACTGAGCTGCTGATGGTGGCCCTGACCATTCAAACGTGGCACTGGCTCATGATAGTCGGCGAGCTCCTGAGCTTAGCCTGCTACGTCGCCTCACTCGTCTTCCTGCACGAGTTTATAGGTGAGTAAACACAAACACACGTATACATAAACTCATACTTCACCCTGCACAGAAGGTGACTCTGAGCCTGCGGCGGTGTATATCACTGAGACAAGAAAACAAACGCAGTCTGAGTTCATTTCACTGCAGCCTGATGGATATTATTGTGCTTTTGGCGACCTTGAAATCGTACGTCAGCATTCAGCAGTAAGGGGGGATCTGCTTGTTCATATTATGCCTCTGGTGTACAATAAGCTGTGGCGTGCTGGATATTAGGAAAGCTAAAGGTGAGTGCATTGACAAATGTTCCTGGTGTGGACGAGGCTCAGGCATACCGTAGTATCAAAGAGGAAATGCCAACAGTCCTGTTAGCTTCCTGTGGACCACCAAGGTTCATGTGTTTATCACAGTAAAACATAGTGTTTGATAGAAAGCACTGGTTGTGTGAGATGAGATTCAAAGCCATTACAAACATAACATTTATAGCAGAAGAAGGGTATATTGTTGGTGTTTATATTACTCTATTACAGCCTGCATGTTGTCAGGCTATTGGCTTATTTTTTTCGCTTGCTCAAGTAAATAAATGTCCAAGTTTAGTTAGTGCCATATTAAGACTTGTGACATATACAATACGCTAACCAAGAGCTTTCCAAGCCTTTATTTTCAGCTTTATGTGGGGTGTGGAGTTGCATTTTCAGCCTTCAATCTCCACCACTAGGGATCATGACTGGCATGTGGTGAAGTGTACCCTTTTTGGACACTTTTCCTCCCTCTTGAAGTCCGACTGGAATAGATTTTAAAGGCTATTCTTCTGTTGCATGTGCAGCTTACACACTTAATTTGACTTTTTCCAGGGACATTTGTTTGAAACGGTTAATTTTTCTGTCTCTTGCTTTTAAGTAGTGTTATGGTTCCAACTCAGAAAGATTGTCCCAAGAACTCCAGAGAGAAATTATATTTGAGTTTTAATCACTTTTAACATGGACAGTCTATACTAAAGGTTTTCAGTCTGTGTCAGTCTCAGGTGTATGATGCTGTTCTAAAAATAACAGGACAGTCAGCCGGTAGTGGAAGGCAGTTGGAGTTGCAGGGGCAGCTTGACCTGGTTATTTAACAAGAAATTAGTCTAGCTGTCAAAAAGATTACAAAACTTTTTTTTTTTTCCATTCAGAACTGTTAAATGATGCTTCTAAATCTCTGTCTGTATCCTACAATCACATTCTGATCTTTGTCTCTTCGTCCATGCCAGACGTATACTTCATCACTACAGTATCATTCCTGTGGAAGGTGACTGCCATCACGCTGGTGAGCTGTCTGCCTCTTTACATCCTCAAGTACCTCCGTAGACGCTTCTCCCCACCAAGCTACTCCAAGCTGACCTCTTAAAGACTGAGAGGAACCTCCAGCCTCGTCAAACGGAAAGGCGTCCGTGTCTTCATCCAGCAGAGCCCGTGCTTAGACCAGAGAATCAAACATTGGATTCATCCCCTTTTAATTTGTTCTGAAGAGTTCCACCTGGAAATGAGTGACAGACAATTCTGTCAGGGACAGGTTGTTTACTGGGAGGAAGAGTTTGGGTTTAAAAGCAGTGTTTCTTGCTACATGTGTTTGATGCAAAGACTAACTGATGATTTCTGCGGTGAATTTGAGGTCGAGTTTATTTAACCGACTTATTTATTGTCAGCTGTCGTCTCAGAATTATGAACAAAAAAAATATCCTGAACAGAAATGTGTATATATATATAATGTAATGGCTCTTTAGCCTGTATGTAATAAATTAAGGCACAAAATCAGTTCAGTAAATTTTGCAGGTCTAGGTTTTTTTTATGTCAAAACTCACATCAAGGAAAGTAACTGGAAAAGTTGGATGTCTCACTCAGTTCTGTAGATGTGTCATTTGGGCTGGAAACTAATTTTCTCTAATTTCCAGTTCTTAAATAGTAAAGCCGGTTTTATTGTTAGACACTGAAATTGACGTAGCATTCTCACTCAGGACTTGATTCACACTCTCCTTAAACATCGAATTCTAAATGGAGTTTGAGAATTATACGGTTAAAAAAAAAAAAAAAAAAAAGTTTACTGGCTAGACTTTGCATAAAACACACGTCTGCAAGTTTGTGTATTTGTTTATGCGTCACCGCGATGCTACAGCCCCGACACGGCGGAGGTGGTGTGGTTGTTTATTTTAGCATGACCCGTGGTGTCTGATGTTAAATCTGTCTTTGTCTCTTTGTACGGACCCTGAGTTGTTAGTGTTTGTGGAGCGCGGTGAAAACAGCCACAGAGGAGTGTTGGTTATTTGCAGCCGAAAACCTTCCGCTGGGGCTCCCAACTGGCTGTGTGTCCGCAGGGGAATGTCGCAGCCTCTCATGTGGCTGCTCAGCAGGCCAGCACCGGCCACGCTTCAGCATTGCATGATGACTCACTGTAACAGTGACCTAAAGCCATAACTGAAAATACCCTGGTGAACGGCGTCCAGCTGCCCCCTTTCATGTCGTCTAATCCAGGGCCCCATCACTTACTACTAACCTCCACAGTTCAGCAGTGAAAGAAAAAAAAGGGATCAAATCACCTCTCCTCAGTCAGATACAGTGTGAATATTGTCAATAAGTATTACTACTGCACATTGAAAGAAAAAAACTGATATGACACTACGCTCCTTATATTTCATTTCATTAGTGGTGTGAAGGTGGAGATACTGTAAATAATTAGCAACTACCAGAATAACATGGCCGCACTGTCACTTATTTCAAATGAATTCAAACAGTCATTTCAGTTGAGTTGGAAAAAGAACGGTCACTTTTCTCATGTGACTTGATGAATGTTGATGTGTCAAACAGAGCATCCAGGGTGCCATAAACTAATCATTTCAACATGTTCAACTAAACTTTTAATCCCCGCTGGATTCAGCAAGCTGTTTGCACAGAGTTTTGTTTTGTACAACTGATTGTTATATTTTTATGTTGTAATAGAATTGCAAAAGCAGAAATTATGCTAAAGTGATTTGCTTGTAAATAACCTTTTTTTTTTTTTTTATTTATTAACATGTTTTATTTAATGGTGTTGATTGCACTTAAATGAGCAGAACAAAAAGGGAGAATTGTGTTGATGTCAATGTTGTGCTGATAGTTAATAAATCTCATGTTTTCTTTTCTTGTGCCATTGTTTCTTTCACGTGACAATTTAAAAAAAGGCTTCATGTCCAGACAGTCTGGGGTTATTTTATGTTTTTATTATTATAAATCTCAGGAAAAGATCAGATGTGTGGGGCAACCGGACCCCCCCCCCCGAGCACCAAGGCTGAGTCCTTGCCTCAGCATCCATGGGTTCAACTGATAAATGGCCCTTTGCTGTGTGTCATCTGCTTTCTCTCTCTCCTCCCCTTTCCTGTCACTCTTTAACTGTCACTGTTGATTAAAAGCAAAAAAAAGTATATAAAAAAAGATTCTGGGTCTGAATCCTTTCCAATTTTCTTACCATGTCTGTAGCGCTCAGCCCCAAGTCCATTAATTAAAGAATAAAATTGGGGGGCGGGGAAAATAATAAGTATGTACTTCTGTTTTTATGAAAAACATAGTGGCACTGGTGTGTAACAAACGTTACTCATACAGAATACATTTGTTCTATTGCACTATTTTCAGCTGTGGATTAATATACATTTGATGCTCTAGTGAATATTTGTGGCAGCAGGATGTTGTATGTGAGTCATCATAAACTACAGTGTGTGTGTGTGTGTGTGTTCATGTTAAAGACAGAACATGTTGCCCTGAGCAACAGTGTGGCTCTTTGAGTGTTTTTAATAGTTTTTGAACAACAGTGGAGTTTTATGACACACAGGAGAGATATGTCAGACCGTAGATACAGAGACACAACACTTTAGTCTTTTATGGGTACTAAAACAGAATATCTCAGACTTATTCTTTAAGAAGGCTAAAATAACTTCAGAAAAACCATAAAAAAAAACCCCTTGTGATAAGTGTTTTGCTATAGCTTAAAGAACTTCTATGTAATTTTGAGGTCTTGAAAAATTGTGAAACATCCGCACAGTATAACAGTGGAGCTTAATGTGGCTTAATGACAATTTCCTGAATTATAAAAGTTGATCCAGCTGAGCTCAGTGTGGTCTATTGTGGGTTAGTGGCCTCAGACTAATAAGTCAGAGTGAAATTAAAAAGCGAGGGTGCCCCGCAATGTGGCCGTAGACATGCTGCAATAAGAACAGTAAGTAAATAAGAAAACCGATTTTTTTTTGTGAATGAAACAAAATGTAATACTTTTTCCAGGGCATCCCTCATACATGGAAACCATCATATAGATTGTATGCAAAAACAATTATGGTTATTATGGTGGTGTTCCACATCAGTCCAGTTTCTGATGAGGTGCAAGTTACATAGGCCATACAGGCAGCTGGAGGAGGGTGTCTGGCACTCTCTCACCAGAGGAGGGAGTCCCTGAAGCCTGGAGAGGCTACTGTGTTTTCACTCTCCTTCACTCATGGTCACATCCTACACGTCTCAGGTAATCCACAATCTCAGGCTTTGACATTCAACATTAAAACATTACCGAGAATCAAAAACAAAAGTAGTGTAAGACTTCATTAGAAATGTAAATCACTAAAACACGTCTTATTTTTTCTTTGAAATCAATGTTCACGCTTAGTTTGAGTTTAAGATTTTAGAAGGAACTCTGTTAATTATCCATGTAGGTTACAAGTTATAAAAGTGTTGGAGCTTACATGGCGTCTCAGCCCAAAGATGGTTTTAGTTGGACTAGATTCTCAGTCATAAAATCTTTTCCTTTTTTTAACATGCAGTCAAGCACCTCAGTACTGCATGTTCAAATTAAAACTACAGTGTATGTCCAACTTTTTTTTCTTGTTCCACTGCCCAAATGCGTAAGTTATACCATTAAAAGAAACCATTTAACTTAATCAGTCCCATGAAAAGTGAAATTCCACTCCAGAATCAACAGAGCTGCCTGCTAACCTTAACATTCGTGGTCTTTCCTCCTCTCTTAAAGCCAGCTCTGGAGCCAGAGCTGGTCCGCTGCCCAATACACAATCCAATCACAGTCAAAGTAAATTTTTAAATTTACTTTGCATTTTATAAGGTTTGGATTTTCAGGCTTTAAAGCAAGGTAGCTTACAGCTGTTGCGTAACATATCCAGGCTAATTATCACGAGGTCAGTGCATTTTATCTTTGGCACTTCTAGAATTTGTTTCCAGCTTGGAAACATCTTACACGCTGCTCCCAATGGAAAAGTGCAAGAGAGAAAGGGAGAGAGAGACAGAGAGAGAGAGTCTGCCGTGAATGTGCTACAGAATATACCACAAACTGTCACAGGGTCCTGACTGGAGCGGTTAATACAAATGATAGTATGGAACCATGTGGATTCCATACTCAACCTCCAGGCCAAGGCGACCACATCAACGAGGTCACTGGGCCTTCGCCAGCCTCCCAGGGAGAACACTGAACCTCTGCAGCACAGCTTGGGCCCGAGGTCAGCTGTGCTTCTGCGTCACGTCTGATTGGCTAATAGGCCTAATGAACCAACTCAACAATAACTCTCATTTGCATAACGCTCCTTGGATTATGTGCCACATTAAACTTGTCTGCTTAGATTCAGTGGGTTGTTTGGAAATAACAGAAACCCCTTGATGGATGATTTGGAACGACACCAAATAATGAACAAGCTAGTGCAGATGAATTGTTTACTACACACTGTTATTGCCCTGTGTAAACATTGGATTTTGGCAATGACAGGCCTCTCACAGAAATATTGCAAAGCATGAACACACACCCTCCTCTGGCACTATTTATAGCTCTGTGGGCCTGGAATGCTTTGATTTGTCTTAGCACCCACGACTGTTAAAGAAGGGCTGCAGATGTGTTTCCCTGCCTCTCCCTGTGATCTCTAATGACACTGTTAATGCCTCCCAAAACAAATGGACGAAACCGCCCAAATCACTTTAAGACCGACTGGATTAGATACATTTTTAACTGGTGCAACGCGTGATTAATTGTGATTGTTGAGCCTAAACAGTCAGTTGTTGTTGTGAATGAAGCTCCAGTGGGAAGAGGGAGTTTTTCTTTCTGCGGAAATGCTGAATACGTGCGTTCCATGCTGTTTTACCTACCAAACATTGACTTTTTTTTCAAGTATATTGTGCTGATAATACATACAGAGAGACATTAAAGATATGAACTACTGTAGGATGGAATTGGAAACCTGGACAAGACAGAAAATAGTGTCGGGGTGATACTGTTTCATGGGATTTCATAATGCTGTGCTCAGAAGGGAAAAAACCATGAACTAGTCTGCCACTTTTCCACTGGACTTAAGACATTTGAATTCTCTCTACAAACATTTGGGTATTGATCAGAATCCTGTTACATAATGAGGCGGTTTCATCCAGCGTGGATGTATGTAGTTTCCATGTTGATGGAACATATTAGTTCATTCGTACAATTCGGAAAAAGAAGGAAAATGTTTTCCAGGGATCTCAAGTTGTGGCAGGAAGGAAATAAGATTCCTTATTGCACAATGACATGCCAGCACTGCCCACACTGAAATCCTGTTAGTAGTGGTCTCAGCAGCTACAGCGCTGCATGTCTAACATCTATGATAATTATGAAACAGAACCTAATTTAATTACGCTGCTTCATCATTAAAAACAATCCACAAATTCCTGGATTGAGTGCTACGCTCCTTTAAAACAGCCTATTTTTAATCTACCCACTGTTTGAGCTTCACTGTGTAGGATGATGAATGTGCAGAGTTTGACTTTTCCCATTCATCTGCTGGGAAAGAGAGGGAAAGTTTCTCTGTACTTTTAAAGATGTTTGCGTATGATGAGCATTTTGTGACATCACAAAGTTTGGAATCATTACGAAGCTGATCATTGTCGTATTTCCAATTTACACAAGCGGAATGTGGAAACTTTTATCCTCCAGTGCATGTACACTGAGAAAGGACTTAAAATATCTGCATATGTATTATTGGCTCTCTGAGGAGGGGATTGAACAAAAACAAAAAAGAAAAACTGTTTCTTTAAAGGAAAAGTTTAAGATTTCAGGAAATTAAGTTACCCGGCAGCTGGCTAGTGTGTTTAGTGTCCAGACATTATAGTGGAGTGGTATCAATCTTCTTATTTAACTCTCTGGAAGAAAGCTAATAAGCGTATTTCCCATATTGTCAAACTATTCCCTTAAAGCAGATTATTTTTGTCTGCCTTGGAAAAAGATATTTTCTATAGAGAAAAGCCTTCTGTGCCGTTTGTTGCTCTTCTTTAATGAAGACATGCTCTCCAGTTCTGATATAACTACTACGCTAACCTCTTTAGCAGCCAGAATAAATTTTTTTCGAGCAACACATCGACACACACATAGTGTTAAACCACACCCGTAGATCATGCCATACCAAAGGACGTTGAAAGCACATAGCTTTAAGCCTGGCAGATCTTAATTTTGCTTGTTTTCTCGAGGTAACAAAATCATTAACTTGTGATCTCATCGCAAGCACGGCCGTTCTCGGCTTCCATACAAATATTATCACAAATGAAAGTTATAATAAAGTTTAATCAGTGTTAAATGCAATGGAGAAAAGTGCAACACACTTGACATATACGAGAACAGATCAAACGTACGAAATGGAGGCAAAAGTCCATGCCTCCCTTTGCCCCCTGAATTTCCTTGGAAAGATTTCCATGAGACACGATACAATGTACTATTTCCATATCAAAGTTCCACTGCTTGGATTTAAAAGCTCAATCACACATGTTACACTTGGAAAACTCGAACAGGGCAATGCTCTAACCCAGACAACACTACCTCAATGAGCTGTTTTTACAGTGATGGAAAATACTGCATGAACTTGGAAAAAGTGGGCTCTCTGAGAAAAAAACAACAAAAAAAGACGGAAGTGCAAACTCGGCCGTCTGGACACAGGCGGTTTTCCTTTCTTAAACGTGTGCCGTTTTCATTAACTCATTCATAATTTGGAGTTGCATAAGTGTTCCGTAACAGTGGAGGAATTTACATCTGGTAGACAAGGCTGCTGGATGGTTACCCCCAAAACGAAGGCTCTGGTCACTGTGGTTTACAGACTCATCGCAGTCACCTTGCTCACCCCCCTCTCAGACTAATCCATGTCTCAATCCAAAACAGATCCTTTGATTACCCCCGCCTCCTCCCCTCTCTCTCAAGTACACACATTTTCCTATGAAAGGCTGTGGGTCTGACATGACTGATGTAAGCACGGGATCAGTCACTGAGGCTATGCAAAAGGTTTAGCACATGAAATCCAGTGAAGATGTTCCACTCTATAGGCTGAGACAGAATAAACGTTTCTTTTTTGGTTTGTATCAAACAGCTGAATGATGTGAACTCTGCCAAATGTACTGTGTCAGGGTTGCAGGAAGTCAGTCAGAGCTGGAAGGTGCTGGGAGAAACTTCATAATGTCGTAAATGCTGGGGGCTTTTTGTGCTCATTTCAATGTCCAGAACTTATATATAAAAGTTATTAACAACAATTTCAGAACGTTTTACAGAAAGAAAACTTGGAACACCGACATACTGTGTGTCATAGCAGCCTCAGCAACTACACACAGCATATGTTGTATGTTATGTAAAATGAATACTCTGCCAAATCTTTTAGAGCAAGCTTTAGTTGCCAGATCTATTGTGAAATCGAGAGCTATAACCTAATCATACATGGCCTGGAAGTGTCACTGTACTTATAGCTACATTATATACTAGCTGACTGTACTGAACTCTCACCAGTGGTCTGTCTGTCTGTCAGGCTCATCAGTGCCGATCAGTGGGACACTTGACAACTGCTGCTGTGAATCCACATAGCAAGGGATAGAATAATGGATTACTACATGTGATACTAAACAGAAAAAACAAGGTAAAGACTCCTTCGTGCCACAAATACTTACAAAATATCACATATATTCCAGTAAGAAAATGGAAAACAGGGGCACCCTGCCCATGTACAAAGTCTGAATCCTAACTGCAGCAGGCATTGGTTCATATCTGACCTGTGGCCCTTTGCTGTGTGTCATCCTCTCTCTCTCTCTCTCTCTCTCTCTCTCTCTCTCTCTCTCTCTCTCTCTCACCACCTTTTACTGTCTATCTTCAGCTGTCCTGTCTAATAAAGCACCCAAAAATATATAAAATATATAAAAAGAAAATGTTCTGTCACATTAACTATTAACAAAAATATACATTATTGATTTAAATAAATAATGTAAAATATCAGATGGAAGCAATTATTCATACATTGATAGATTGAAGATATAAGGTGTTAATCAATGAGCTTTAGTGGTGCTGGTAGTCCTTTGGACAGTGGTAGGCTATAGATCATTTCATCTGACTCAAGAAAGCAAGTTAGTGTATTTGTAGCAAGATAGTTTGTCTCAAAATTGGATCAAAATCTCCTTTAAACAGAAGCAGACCACTTTATCCACATAGTGGACATTTGGAAAGTTGATCCCCAGTTGGGATACGTTCAAAAGGGAAATGAGTTTGCTAAATCCAATCATACATTTCTGGATTTTCTTTATTTTTTCATCTATACATTGAAACCTAAAGCGCTACACTACGAGCACAGCACCGCACTAAAAGCACCAGAGCAGGCGTGGACTCGTGGTACTGGAACAGTAATGTATAGTTTAACTTGGCACATGTGGATGGTTTATTGTACAGCTTCCCCTCCTGGGCAATATGTGAACTTGTTAATGTTAAAACAGCTTCCCTTAAAACACACTTTCAACTACCTGTTTCTTGACTTAAGCAAATGTATTCAGGAGGAATTTGAGCCTACCTGTTTGCTCTCCACTACCTGAAAACACCTCCATTTATTACTTATGATCATAAAACAGTGGCAGTTTACCTAAGGCAGTGACCTATAAACTTTTGTTTGCCTACCCGGATGAAGCACATACAGATCAGCTGCTGCTTGTCGAGGTTCAAACGTCTCATTTAAGCTCTCAGACCGGCTGATTTAAACTGTTAGAACTTTAAACTCATCTGTTTAGAAACTAGAAGGGAACCCCAACAGACGAGAGCTACAGTATTTGTTCTCAACAGAACATAAACTGAGACATGACTCAGACATGTATATACTGTGTTTGCCAACACTGGAGTAAGGGCAGTGTGGGATTTAAAGTAGCAGTTCACCGTGAAATGCTGTTCCTCCTGTTATACAAGAGATACTCGTGATTTATTCAAAGAAGTTCAAGTCTGGGACTCCACAGTTAAAGGCTTTGTATGTTTCAGTGACCTGTGGTACCCTCCACAACACAAGCAACTAATGAAGGTTTGTGTGGAAATGAAAAAGTGAGTCTAAAGTATAGTTGTAGCCCTATAGGATGATTCCAAAATATCAAGTCTTTTTTTCCCCCCTTGGATGCTAACTTATGTAACTTTTATTGCAATGGAGAATTTGTCCTCGTGACTTGCGGGGTCAGTCTATGTAGTGGTCTTGTTCAAGCTTTTTTTTTTTTTTTTCCCCCAGTGAAGTATTGGAAGATGCTGCAGATTTCCATTAGGAAATGGAAACGGATAGTAGCTTCTTCCCTCAATGGGAACAATGGAATTCTCTATATTCCATGTTCAAAAACGTCAACTAACCACGGCCACTTCTTAAATTACCTCTAAACAAACAGACATGTCAGAGCTGCCTGGTCTACGATCATTCACAAACTGGAAGACAGACTGAAGTGCTAGACAGAACAGTCTAGAAAACGGTGTAAAATAAATTTCATGTAGTGTATCCTGTAATCAAAGCTCAGAACCATCTCTCTCTCTCTCTCTCTCTCTCTCTCTCTCTCTCTCTCTCCCTACAGCGTCCTACAGTAATTTCTTCATCCCTACAATGAAGTTCTTGTGTGCTACTGTCTGAGAGAAGCCGCAGAAATGCCTTGGCGCTGGAGCCGGAGACGTCATGGATTCCTGAGTGTGGGGCTTTGCAGGAAAGCCCTGAGTCTCCGACATGGACCCGCTCCAGGTTTCCATGGCAAAGGCGCACAAACAGGAGGAAACACTGAGGGAATCCCGTTATTTTACAGCATTGGACCATTATAAACACCCAGAGCGGGGAAGGAAGCCGCTCTTGATACTCAAGTAATCCTTATAGAGCTCTAGGAAGGGAGACTTCATACCAGAACCAGTGCTGTAGCTGGTGCGGCTGCATGTTTTTTTGACAAGAAAGGGAGTTTGCGCGCAGCTGCTGTGTCGCCGCTTGAAGTTTCTGAGCTTGTACAGAAAGTTTTTCCTCCCTGTTTCGTCGCTTTTCAGCAGTTTTTTAACCGAAGAGAGCTTCTTCTGCTATGGTTGTTAGCGGAAAGTAATTTTTTCATTTTTTCTTTATTTTTCGCTTTTTTTTTCCCCTCTCAGATGTTTAGACAGACTTGGAGGCTGGCACAGTACCACACCATGAGGTCGATGGATCAAGGTACTGCTGAAGTGTTGTGATTATCTGGTAATCAAATCATTTGATTTTTAATTGATAGAGTAGTGTTAGCCCTGGAGTGTTTAGGCCTGTAGTGATGTGAGCTGTGATGTTGTGTTGTCCGTTGTCTGTCTAACATTTAGGAGATAAGTTGGGATGTTGATGTTTGGGGAAGAGACGCGGTTGCGCTTTCACTGATCGACGCACAGCGCGTGTCTTGGCATCACAAGGGAAACCCGTTGATATTAGGGGGGGCAGGGAGACAATTAAATACAGCAGCATGTAGTAAATAGTAGAATACTACAGACTTTATTTCATCAGCGCGTAATGGGAGAAACAGTTTGGATTAAAAGAAATGTAATATGTTATGACATGCTATCAAACTTTAGAGTTACATCATGACATCAGTGCGTAATATGAGAACAAAGAGAGCAAACTTTATATTTCCGAATCACTTGATTACTGCACAAATAGTGTGATTACAAACTCTCTGGTTGAGTATAACAGCTCTGATACGTTTCATGTCAGATTGGTGTCCTGTCTGATATGTCCAAATGAACCCAATATCGATATTGTAGTAAAGTTTGGATAGCACACCGCCTAAAAGACCTGACAAATGGAAAGTGTGCTATGATGTCGGTCTGTTTGTTTTGCTGACTCTGCATACATGCTACTGGCCCACCCGGTGTAAGGCTACATCTGGAAGGAACGCCCCACTATCTTGCGCCGCGTCGCGCGTAAATCCAGGGATTCCCTCAGGACTCCCAACCTGTGCACATTTTAGGGAACTGTGAAAAAAGATTTGACATTTCACGAAACACGAAGTGGTGCATTTTGATGTGTGTGTATCTGTCCACTCTGTTCTCCATTCGCCCATCTACCTGTATGTGACAGCTTACAACCCTGTTTTAATGGGGAGTTGTAAAGACAGGCGATGAGCCCAGTCAGCACCCTGCTGTGTCACTGCAACATGTCAAACACCCGGGGGCAGCAGCAGTCTGCACAGTCTGTCAAACGACTCCCAGCAATGTGTCTGAATGGGGGCAGTCAATTCATCTCTCCCAAACTGCACTTTTGCTTCTTTTGCTTTTTTTTTTTTTTTATCTTCGACGCATCAGCGATCAGAGGAGGCGTGATCAGGCAGAGATCAACTCTTAAAATTCAGTGTGAAAACAGACCCGCCTCCGTCTGAAAATAACTGCGGCGAGCAGAAACAGGAAACTTGTGCGCTTCACCTTTCGCAGTTCACCGATGCATCATTTGACACTCGAACAGGTTCCTCAAATCCACATCAGCGCCGCAGCACCTCAGCCGCGTCCCCGTCGCCTGGCCTGAACTCCGAGGAGTCGTTAGAAATAAAAACCAAAAACATTTAGACAGATGACCTCTTTTTACGACGAGAAAGATTTGGAGGAAGAGCTCAGCCGAGTCAACTGCCCTGATGAGGATTTGGAGTTTGAGTACTTGTTTGAATATGAACCGCCTTGCAGCGACTTTGCGGGGGGAAATCAAGGTTTGTCCGATGCTTTTTTTGGCACCTGAGCTGACTCCTCTCCCTCTCTTGGTTGTTTGTGGGTTTCTTCATTAATATCTGGCCTGCAAGCTTTTTTCATGTGAATGAAAAAGAAAACCAGGAAGTCAATTTGACAGGCTTCTTGACGAGGGTCCGACGTGGAGTAGCCATGTGGGAGAAAATGTCAACATGCAAAAGTTTTTCAGCTGAAATCTGTTTTATGAAAAAAAAAGTTAAAAATAAACATAAATTGAAAAATAAAACTAACCTTTCTCTGCAGGTGCAGTTACCAGTGTCAGTCAGAAAGGTGTACATTAACTTTTGTAATAAATTGCAGTTATTATTGGAAATATTGGAAAAAATGTAACAACACTTTTTTTTTTTCAAATGTGTGTTTTGTGATGATTTAAAAATGTTCCTCCCCTCTGCAGATGACCCCAACCTTGCATCTCCCAAAGTCCTCAGTCCTGAGTCTGAGCAGGCTTTCCCTCTGGAGGAGGCTTCCCCATACGGCATCAAGTCCTGCAGTTCTGAGGTTCTCTCAGGATATGAGAACCAGGAAGCCAGACACTACCTGGACAATACCCGGCCTGCAGGACTGGCCCTGAGCCCGCGGATCGAAATCACCCCCTCCCGTGAGCACTACAACCATGGTCGGGACTCCCTGCAGAACCACCACCTGAACATTAGTCCCAGACCCACCCTCACAGTGCCTGGCCATGAAAACCTCGCCTACCGTGAGCCCCAGTGCTTGAGTCCCGCCAGCAGCAACTCCTCCACCAGTTGGCACTCGGAGAGTTACTCCCCCTGGGCGTCTCCTTGTGTGTCCCCCAGCAGTGGCCAGAACCCCGGAGACCTGTGCCCCAGATTACAGAACATCCACACTGGCTCCCCGCGCACCTCCCCAGGCACCTCTCCTGGCACCAGCCTAGCTGAGGACGGTTGCCTGGGACCCCGGTCGCCCTCCCCCAGACCCGGCTCCCGCTCCACCTCCCCACAGGGAAAACGCACCTACGACATGTACAGGAATCCAGGCCTAGTCCCAGGGCACCGTTCCCGCAGTCCGTCCCCTCACAGTGGCCATGAAGATCACAACATAGGGGCCCACTATACACACAGCAACCTTGCTGATGGTATGAATGGTTTTGGCACGGGTCAGCCAGGCCTGGTGCCCACTAAAATAGTCAAGACGTCCAACCAAGTTTACACTCTGTACCCAGAGAACCACATAGAAGGGAACTACTTGGTGTCCTGCGACCAGGACTTAAAAAACAAACCTGCTGCAGAGCCTTTCTTTGTTATCCCCCCAATCTGGCCCAAGCCGCTGGTTTCCAGCATCTGCAGGTAAATTAGCAGGAAGGCCAGGACTTACTGCTTATGGCTAACACACATACCACACAAGATACATTTATATCTTACATGTTCATAACTAATGATTTCTGCCCCTTTCTGTATCCTTCATGTTCTGCAGCATCCCTGTGGCTTCTCTTCCCCCGTTGGAGTGGCCGATCCCCCGTCGCACAGACCAGTATGAACTTCACATTGAGGTGCAGCCCAAGCCGCACCACAGAGCTCACTATGAGACGGAGGGAAGCAGGGGTGCAGTCAAAGCCCCGACAGGAGGACACCCCGTTGTGCAGGTATGGCCCAAATCAGGATTAAATGAACAAAGTAGTCGATCTTGTTTATATCGGTGCCAAAATATGAATTTAAAACGGCAAATCAAAGGGTCGAGTGACCATAGGAAGGCATGTTCTCAGGTTTGTCCATTAAATTAGCAGTCCAGTGTGGGAGCCTCAGGCAGCCCTGATGGCAGGGCTTGCGTGTAATGGTATTTCCTACTCATTATGCACTCAGTGCTGGTGTTATTGCCCAGGGCCAGCTGTATGAAAATGACTCTATGTGAGTTACTCTGGCCACCCTCATAACACCATTCCTTTTTCTCACTTTCTGAAACAAATCATAAAGTCTTGCCCACACTGTAACCACCTGGTAGCCTCATGACAACCCTCAGAATTGAACCCAGGTCATTGAGCAACACAGGCTCTTTTTTTTCTGCCTTTCAGCTTAATATAGTCTGCTGTTGTCCGCCCTGTCCCCCAAGGGTTTTAACCACACAAACAGATCTGTGTTCATGCTGTCCCTGACTTCCTCTTACACACGGGTTTGTTGACTGTGTGGGTCTGGTATTAGGAAGCTGACTTAAAGTGTTGAAACGCTCAGCCTCTCGAGATGTGTAAAAAAAAGAAAAAGAAAAAAAAGGAATAGTGCCTGTGGTTAAGATAATAGTAGATCAGGAAAAAAAAAGTTGCTATTATTCCTCTTATAGTCACAACACAGAATTCAAACACAGCATGTTGAAATTAGCTGTGACACACTTACAGCTGTGTTGTCCAAGAATAGGTACTACTTCCCCTTCTTTGTGTTACCATGGCAACATTTCACAGCTGTTTTTGTTGGTGATAGTAGGGGCTTGTTGAAAATAAAGCTTCCCTTCCCTTTTCCATTTTCTGCCCATCCCCAAAGGCCTCACCCTGAGGTCAGTCCTGCCTGGTTTGCCAGGCCAATCAGATGGTCAGGCCTGGCTAGCCACGGCTGCACTCCTTCACCTCGTCTTTCCTCTTCTCCTCCTCCTTCGCTCTCTCTGTTTTTCCTTCTGTCTCTCTCTCCCTCTCTGTGACTCTCTCTCTCTTTTCCTACACTGCTCTCTGTCATGACTCACTGCTCCTGCCACTGCCATGACAACCGTCCGACTGCTCACATGGCCTGTTGAGTGTTTGCAGTCAGCTTCCTCTGTTTCACTCTGTGTGTCAGCTACCTGGATATGGAGCCAGCGTGCTCATTCACGTTGCCATAGTTGCTGCTCACATTCAGCAGCTGCTGTGAAGTCTGTCAGTTACATCCACGGAGATAATCATTTCTAAAATGTGATTGATGTACATGCTGTGTGTACTTTTTCTGACTATATACCAGTCTCAATAGGAATACAATACAATCTGCAGCTCTTTAAGCATTAGATAGAAATGAAATACATAATAATAAATGTATTTCTTTCTGCAGTTAGAATAGTCACTCAAATAAAGTGCAAAGTTACCTGTAGAGTTTGTTCCATCAGTCTAATGATGGTTGTATTCTGTGATTAAGGTTATGCACTACACTGTTTGCACAAAAACAGCATTTAGATGCAAGTTGATGCTTTGTGGTTTTTGCAGGTTTCCTCAGGAGGCACTCTCAGGTTAAAATAAACTCTCTCTCTCTCTCTCTCTCTCTCTCCTTCTGTCTCTCTGCCTATCTCCAGTTCACTGGGTCACCTTTATGATACTTTTCATTTCTGCAGAACGACATAAGATTAGTCGGGCTGGATGTTTATGACAGTTTCAGTTCCCTCAGCAAAATACAAGACCCCTGCTGAATCCCTCAATCAGTTATGACAGAACTAGTACAGGGCTGTGTGATGTGAGCTCTCTGCTGGTTTCTGTTCAAGGCTGCAGAAAGAAGACTCATGCTTTTACACGTGGGTCTGACGTTGATTAGCAACCTCTCGGGGCAAACAACATCTGGAAAGGCAGAGTTTAGAACAAGCAGCTATTGGGCATTGGAGAGCTGTTTCATCACCTTACAAAATGGTCTGTTTTTATGATTTTTTTCTGTCTGCAGTTACATGGCTACAGGGGCAAGGACCCGCTTGGTCTGCAGATCTTCATCGGTACGGCCGATGAGCGCATCCTGAAGCCCCACGCCTTTTATCAAGTCCACCGCATCACTGGCAAGACGGTTACGACCACCAGCTATGAGAAGATTATCCACGGCACCAAAGTCCTTGAGATCCCCCTGGAGCCAAAGAACAACATGAAAGCAATGTGAGAATATGATAAAGCACGTTTGATTTCTGAATGATTTAACATCTGCCCATAACATCTTCCCCTTCCATCAATTTTCTATTGTCACTTTAGCTTCCATATTTATCCCTTCTCACAGAATCGACTGTGCTGGGATCCTGAAGCTCCGGAACGCCGACATCGAGCTGAGGAAGGGCGAGACGGATGTCGGTCGGAAAAACACCCGCGTTCGGCTTGTGTTTCGTGTGCACATACCTCAGCCTGGAGGACAGCACGTCTCTCTCCAAGTGGCCTCGCATCCGATCGAGTGCTGTAAGCCCCTGCACATTTAACACAGATATGGTTCTTGTGCTATTTCACCTCATCTTGAGTCCTGATACAGTGCAGGGTTTATTAATTCTCCGTGTGTGCTTCCTGCTGATGTTTTCATCAGATAACAAACAACTTTACACAAAATAAACATCATGAAAAAAGGAAACCACATTCAAATGAGTCTGGGGCCTGAGCTGATAGTCCAGACTCCTGCTCACAAAGATGCCTTTATGCATCCAGGGCTTCCATCCAGTAGGTGGGCACTGCATGTTTCAGTGTCTGTGTACCTGTTTGTATGTGCACAGTAGTAAAGTCTGTGTTTGGGTACATCAGTGCATGTGTACACAGTGTTATTAAAGCACCTGTTGTAATCAAAACTCAAACAAGAAGTCCCTTTATCTAGCTTTGACCGACACCCTGGACAAGACATAGCATTCATCATATCAGTGTGACACAGTCTGAGTGCAATATGCTCCTGTCATTGTAAAAACTCATGACGCAGAATATAGTATCATTTTATAACAGCCGTTTCCCATCTGTTTTCCGATCACAGAAAGGGCAGAACAATAGGTAGTACCCGTCTATTGGAAGATGAACTTCAGAACAATCGCTGCGCAGCACAAAACAGATCAAGCGTAAAGTTGCTTACAGTGAAGCCTGCGATACATCTGTCAGGCCCGCTGATAAGCAGACTGTGTCAGTGATGGTGTGTTTGAGGAGGCAGGGTCCCTGCTGGTGTTATCCACTTTGTTTTATCCTCTAGCGGGGTAGTAGGGCGAACACTCCCGCTCAAAGGTCATGGGGGCGGTTTGTTGATGCCTCAGTGAGTGGGGAGTTTCAGCTGAACTAATGGGTGATTAAAAAGCTACAGGATGAGAAAGTCTAGTGTATCTACAAAGCTTACAGCTACAGTCCCAGTCATCAGTGACCCTAACCCCTTAAAATACACTATTCTCCTTTCCTTTTATTGTATATATTCTGTATCAGCTTGTTCAAACTCTAGTATACTCGTATTCCATTAAATGGCGATATATTTTTCACAAAACTTGGACAGGACATGGACAGTTTGGGATCTCCACTAGAATTGAAGTCCTGTCAGATTGAACAATGTGAGTTTTTAATGACTCTTTGACAAACATTTTAAGCGTCACATGCAGTAGGTGGTGTTTATTGCAGGGCTGTTTTAGCAAATTGCATCAGACTTTTAACTGTTCCTCTTATTTTGTCCCTTCCTTTACAGTACTTTGCTGTATTTAGGCCGAGGCAGTCTCCCTTGTTACCTCTCCTAAGTTGGGCTTTTACAGATTCATATTGCTGTTTGGTAAAATTGAAAGCCAGGGTTGTTATTGTTGAATGACTCAGCCTGACTCCTTTATTGTAAACCGCCGTTGCTTCTTGTTAATAAGTTATCGTGCAATTGTGGGAAATCAATCAATACAAAGTGACTTACTGTACATGTTTTCTGACTTTAGTTTCGGGTGGCAACTATTAATCACTATTGATTATTCTGCAGATTTCTTCTGTGATTCATACGCTAATCGTTCAGTTTATGAAATCTTAAAAAAATTACATTCGCTACTGCCTGAAGGTGACATCTTCAAATGTCTTGTTTTTTCCGACCAACAGTCCAAAGCCGTAAGTGAGAAAAGCAGTAAATGCTAACATTGGACAAACTGAATTTAGCATTTTTATATTATATTATATTAAATAACCGAAACAATTAACCGAATATCATTATTTTTCTGTCGACCGACAGCTCTACTGTAGTTAAATGCTACTTCATGTGCTAAATGTGAGTGCTTACTTATGTTACAGTAGATTGGCAGTAAATGTAACACACCGCCCTTCTGTGTGTCCCGGCAGCCCAGCGTTCAGCACATGAGCTTCCCATGGTGGAGAAGCAGGACATGGACAGCTGCTCTGTTCTGGGAGGCCAGCAGATGATCCTGACTGGGCAAAACTTCAGCTCTGATTCTAAGGTCATTTTTACGGAGAAAAACCAGGGTGAGTGGCATCGAATCTTTCCCCCAGCCTCACTCACAACCTGTGGGAGTTGTTTTCTGTTTTCAAAGATGGTTTGGGGCAACATTTAGGTGAACCACAAAGACATACATTGCCTGGAAACCTATGACTGAATCTATGAAATCTTTATGGTCTGTGCGTCTGTTAGTTCTGCTATTACACAACACAGTGTCACAGTAATACCACTGCACTAGTGATACCTAATGACTCATAAGCAACCATGTTTGTGTAACAAGTTCATAGCTTTCACATTTCACCGCCATGACTGAATTGATGGGGCCACATGAGTTATTTGCATGATCCTAATGATAACACTGCAGCCTCACTTCCTTTTGCCCTTTTCTTCCTCACTGACTTCCATGATGTCTTATCACTAATCATATGGGCCTTTTGTTGTATGATTAATAGTTCTGTGTGACACATGAAAGGTTGCTTCATGTGCAGTTGTTGATGAGCCTGACACTTGTGCATACGGGTGGAATGAAAGGATTTGTTTTTATAACACTTAAACCTTACAGCTACCTTTTATTAAGTAGTTAGTAGGAATACTTGAAGTAGATGCCGTTTTTTCTAATCTTCTATTGAAATTTATAAGCCCAAATGGAATTATTTTACCATTATTGGTACAATTTGATGCCTTCGTGTCACTTTCCCTCCTCTTCACCCTGGCTCTGGGTTGTGTCAGCCTTTTTAAGAGTGAGTTGTTTTAAATTATTATCAAGGAACTGTTGAAGGTAGGTTTGTGTTTATCACCTGCCGTTAGTCTGAACTGAATTTGTTGTTCTCAGCTTCTCGAAGGGTCTGTTGGATGGACAGTTATGTTAAAATACTTGTCTGATGTTGTGACTCACTTACTCCACTGCTTTCTGAGAGAGGAGTGCTTTGCTTTTTAAATGCAGGCACTCGACAGGCCACCTCAACTAAAACTTGGATCTGTAGGCCCCGGCTACTTTCTTGGGTTTTTCTTTTTGCTTCTCCGGGGTTCCCTACTGCTGTGTTACGACACAGCACAGTAATGGATAGTAAGACAGAGACGGAAAAAGAAATCTTACCAAGAGGGATTGCCATTGTTTTGGAGAGTTTCTGTATGACACAAAGTTCTGGACCAGTGCAGCTGTGAAATCCCTCTGAATGAGAGACAGCTGCCTCTGGCTGGAGCTCCCCTGGCTCTTGTGCTCGGACAGGGAGGGTTGTTCTGAGGAAAGGAAACCTTCCTCCGGCCAAGTCAAGCCTGTTCAGGCTTTCTCTCCAGCTTTCTCTCGCTCCCCCTTTCCACCTCCGCACACAATTATCTCCAGAGTGAGAACCAGAGTCGGGGTATCCCTTAGAGTACACTTGTAACAAAGCGCAAACAAATACAAACGCCAAGAAAGCAGTAGTCATCACGTTTCGTTAGAGACGCGGAGAGAGTTGATCATAAAAATAAAGTTTAGAAAAAAACGCCAAGAAAAAAAACGCCAAGAAAAGTTGGCGAGATGTGTGGAATCCCCCTTCCTCCTGCTGACTCATTTAAGCCATGTGTTTTTAATTTACAATTTGACAGAGGGTTTCCCACCTACACTAACATTTAAACAGAGCTCACTGCAGCACGTGTCGTATCATGTGTTAGGGCATGTGGAGTTTACATTAACAGGCCCATTTGGTTTTCTACTTCTCCACCTAGGTGACAACTTAAATGTAATCTGATGAAGTGTGATGTAACATAACATCAACCATAATCCCTTGCCGTTCCCGTCACATCCCTGCTAATGTCGGGTTTCTGTCAGCTTTCGACAGCAGACAGGTCTTTCACGGCCACATCTCTCTGATTAATGGATGACTGTTGGTGTGTTTGGGGTAAACCTACGCATCATCTATATCTGTTAGTGTGCTTGGTGGTGTAAGAGGAAGTGGGATTTAAAAGTGATATTATCTACGTGCACATGTATTTCAAATCAAGTTGGGTGCAAATCTACTGCATAGAGCTGGATTATTATTCTTATTCTGAGAATTCAGAATAAGGTGATTTCAAGGATTCAGCACTTTCCCAATTTACAGCCTAAAGACTTGCAGAATTATCCCACTGTCTAGTACATCTTGAAACAATCAACTGTACTTACTTTACTGCAGAGTTAATTACCACATTGTTTAACATTAGGTTTTTGCTTTCTCTCTTTAATTGCTTTCTAGATGGGCAGCAAATCTGGGAAATGGAAGCAACGGTGGACAAAGATAAGAGCCAGCCAGTACGTATCATGCACTGTTACTGTTAATTACATACTTGTATGACGCCTGTAAACCACACTAAACATATCAAATGTCATGATCTAGAAGTTCAGGTCATACAAAAAGATTCAGTTTCCGTACATAATCACTGTCTCTCTGTGTAGAGTATGCTGTTTGTGGAGGTGCCGTCCTACCAAGACACGTCTATCTGTCATTCTGTCAAAGTGAACTTCTACGTCATTAACGGCAAGAGGAAGCGCAGTCAGCCTCAACATTTCACCTACACACCACTGGCATGTAAGAATGCTGCTCAGCCTCTTTGTGGTATGGCTATATCATACTATGGGATTTGAATGTATAATGATCAGATAATGATTGTTATTGTGGACATACTCCTTCCTCTCATTATATTTACAGCTATATCTTTAATTTTCACCTTTCTTACAGGTCCATCCATCAAGACAGAGCCTTTAGATGAGTATGAAGCAGACCACATGGGTTTTGCCGTGCCCCAGATCTTGGGCTTATCCCCTCATTCCTACTACCACAACCAACGTACCGTCCTCCATCTAGACAATGGCCTGGTCCCCAGCATGGGCTCCTGCCAGCGTCTCAGCTCCAGCCTTCCAAGCCAAGATTCACGTTTCCAGCAGCAGAGCCCAGCCATCGTCTATTCCCGCGGGGGCAAGAGTCTAAGCAGCAGCCCAGGCCTTTATCAGCAGACTGGAGTGATGATGCCCGACCCCCATCGGTCAGTCCTAGTTCACACCGGCTCCCCGGCTCAGTCTGTAGGTCCCCTCGGTGCAGGCCAGCACCCTTCCATTATCCAGTTTTCTCCCACCAACCAACACCTGCTTCGGGCAGGAGACCCTCAAGCTCTCACTGCTCCGCAGCCTGACAGCCAGCAGATCATCTACTGCGATGGCTACTCCCCACAGGCAGCCGCTGCCCACTCACCAACACCCCCCCAAACTCAGGCAGCAGTGACCCACCCTCAGCACTATCCCACCGTGATCCAGCAGCAGTCCTACGCACAGAAGGGGCAGCAGAAAGGCCGGGCTCCACCCGGCACGGAGCAGATGGAGGCTCCAGGAGACGGACAGAGGAGGGTGACGGTCAAGGAGGAGAACTTGGACCAGGCCTACCTAGATGATGGTGAGTGTAAGTTAATGCTTTCATACTATGCGTGAGTGGGATTGTTGTGTCATTCATAGTGTGTTTTTATCAGCCAAGTGTAATGGGGTGAAAGAAATGATGGATATGAGGAATTCCCTTTTTGAATGAGATGGATGATAAGACCCGCCAACAGAGACATGACTTTTTCCTAAGAACAATTAAAGGATATTTACAGTAGCTGCACCATCTCCTTTGCACACATCCCGGTTTGCTCTATGTGCTGTAGTATCCCTTTGAACAAAGCCAACAGAACAAGCTCACACTGTTAAAACAATCCTCGCCAGGACGTGTAGTTATGTTCCACTCAAGGTGGAAATAACAGGGATTATGAGTCATATGTTTATACTTATGCTTGTCAACCCTATTACCCTCTGACAAAATTAATGTCAGTCCACATCCAGCAGCAGGCGGGAGGCTGAACCTCTTCCTTACTTTGGAGTTAAAGGTTCTCCAAACTATATTGTGTTTTACAGTATACAGTGGTAGTGTATTTTTCTGTTCTTCAGTCTGTGTCAGCCAGGTGAGTTTTAAAGGCAGTTTGTGGCCCATTCAACAATGTTCATCCTGCTGGTCGCAGGGGTTTGCTTGGCACCGCTGCACATCAGGAAATGAGCTTTTTTCTCTCTCTTTCACATTAAAGAGAGCGGGAGGGAGAAAAAAGTGTCACTCTCCTGACCGCCTGGACATGTTGACACTGTTATGAAGTGAAAAACAACTTCCATGGCAACCATTGTCAAACAGTGGAACGGGCTGCCTGGGAGAGCTGGGGAAAGCCTCTTTGTTTGTTATAGTTGGCCGGGGCTTCTCCTTGGCCTTACGCCCCTCGATTCTGTGGGGGAACCCACCAGAGGATTAGCTTTTTTTCCGACCACGAGATTCTGCCAATCTGGCACAAGAAATTCCTATTTGCAGCTGCTCTCCTCCAGAAATCCAGCCTGATCCCTGTAAGATAGCGGGAGGGTGGAGGAGGGTAGTTTGCAGGAAAAAGGAAGGGGCTGTGTGCGTGTATGTGTGTGTTTCAATGGAAAAAATGAAACGAAGAAAAAAGGCCAGCAATGGAATTTGTGTTTTTTGGATGGAACCTGCAGGGTTTCCCTCCGCAGTAAACAGCAACAGGGCTGTGGGTTGGTGAATTAACAAGGAGTTAGAGGAACAGTCAAACTGGGCCTGCTGTTTGATCCTCCCAGCATCATAAGGTGATGATGGCCAGCCAGCCTCCCAAGGTGCCTCTGCATCTTTCTTCAATTTGAGTTTTTATTCAAATTACCTTTTCCCTGGAAATCTCATAAAAAACTAATTGCAGAATTAGCAGTTACTTCTTTTTAATTGCCTTCTTTTATCCCAAGAACTGCAGGCACTTTTATTATTTTAAAACTACAATATGATCTTCTATACTACCACATCCCTGAATGTTAAAACCTTATTTATAACGCATTAAAATTTGCATTTGGATAGTGTGCCCCCTGCTTATCACTCCTACAGTTGACAATCCACCTACCCACATCATTTAATTAGAAAAAAATTGGGACTTCCCGATATTCAAAATATTTTTTTCAGACAAAGGGTGAGAAGATAAGCGTGGTCCAAAAAAATCCCCCTGTATTTGCCTGAGAAGGTGTTGAAGTATGATTCTGACCACAAAACAATCATTTAAGCTGGGACTATCAAACACATTTTCACCAAGGTGAGATTGTCAACATTACTCATCGAGACATGTGTTTCAGTCTGTAGTCATTTTTGAAAAAAAAGGATGAAGCCACATCCTGGTATCGTCACAGTGTTGTGGTCGATAACTGTCACATCTCCGAGATGCCTGAACTGTGTCAACTTTAGTGAAGAGTGCTAAGATGAACATCAGGTATTTCTTATTCTGTACGAAATCTTTACTCTCCCACGCAGAGGGCATGTATCTTCAGCCCCCCCGCAGGTTCCCATGCCTCCTGGGTCGGTGCTTGAACAAAGCCTGTTGATTGATATTTGCATTTATTGATTTATTTATTGTGTCTATTCCACAGAAAAAAGATACTAGTGGGAGTCTGCCTTGCCAAAGTAAAGAATGTCTGGCATAGCTCACTGCCGGCCACATAGTTTGTAACAGAAGAAGAGCCAATGGCATAGCCTACAAAGGTGGAGAGTGACAGATTTAGTGGGTGTGGAATAAAGCCCAGAGGCAGTGGAGCAGGTGAAATTGTTCCAGCAAGTAGAGATCAGGGCAAGAGAGATAAAGCACACAGCAACAGCCTGGTGGACACACATTAGTCTCAGCTCACTTCCATCCCATTTGAAAGGCTTGACCAAATACACAACTTAGCTGTATCCACACAGTGCTACAACCGTAGTGATGAGACAACTTATATTGTTTGATCTACAGCGTGCGAGTCGTTTCAGTAAGTTTGTTCTATCTATGTTGACTTTTGTATTTGTCAGCCTCTTAAGTGAGAGGTATTGGGGATCTCTTCCAAATACAATTACACTGTAAGACGGGGGGGGGTCAAATCCACAGTCCTTCTATACTACAAGACTGAGAGTCTGCAACCACACAAGCGGCCCTGTGAGGCTTCATTTACTGTAGGCATAGCAGTGCTTTGAGCTAATGCAAACTGATGATAAGTTGTCAACCTCATGGTAGCGCTAGAGGAAAAGTCAGAGGATCACAAACATAATTCGATTTCATCTTCTGGGAACCATGAATGTCTGTTGACTGTTTCATGGCAATCCATTTAATAATTGTTGAGATATTTCATTCCAAACCAAAGTGGTGGACCAACCGACCAAGACATTGCCATCTTCAGAGCTATGTGGTAAAATGTATTTGTAGTTAGCCTAACTTAATCACATCACATGGGAATCTTTGTTTTCTTAGTGTGAAATTATATCTTTGTGTTTCCGTAGACGGTGTTGCTGATCTGTGGTGGAGGCACAGTAACACAAAGAGGGAATTTTGTACTTGAAATACTTTAAAATTACAAATATCCAGTTGGTAAAGCTAACTCCGACTCACACAGTAGCTTCAGTTGAACTGAAATTTTTGCACAGAGACAGAGGGATTGGATTTATTTCCCCTTTCCTTCCATTGGCATCATATAAAAAAAAGTCTGACAGCCAGCACAGAGAGAAGGAACTATAACAGCAACCAATAACTCTTCCACTGTACAGACGGGTGTGTGAGCTCAGTTTGAAGACTTGTGAGCACTAGCACACCGGATCTGTGGTTAGATTGGTGGTTAGCTGTCAGTCCACTTACTCTACTTTCTCTTTTCTCTCTAAGGTTTCTAGCATCATGCTGTCATTACAATCCCCTCATCAGCCCCTCTTGAATCTAGCCAGTCATAAACAACCCATGAACACAATGCACCCTTCTACAAACACACACACACACACACACTGTATTAACATGCAAATACTTGCAGACACACAAACACACACATTCCAGCTCGCAGCAGGCCGTGTGCAGCGACTGAGTCAGCTACTGTATAGGGTGTCTCTCTCTCTCTCCCTCCCCCCTTTCACCGTCGGTAAACAGTGCAGCTCATTGGGGCAGAACTCAGGAGCCAGACACTCACCTATTGAACAGACTAGGCCGAGTGTTCCCCGGGCCAGCCTCAAATAGCCGGTCCGTGCCAACCCTTCATTAGATTCAGTAAAGCCCCACTGTATGTTGTCCCACTGCGGCACTCCTGCTGCTTCTCTGAGCTTGTTTTATGCTCAGGAAAAATCCTGTGGCCCTGCTGGGGAGATGAAAGTTTCTTTAAGGCATTAGGTGTCAGAGGGAATTCCACTACAGACTAAAATAAACAGGGACGCTGATGTTGTGACGACAGCAGAGCACCCAGTTTGGCCGCTCCTGCAGTTTTGCAACTCTCAGATGCTGCTCCGGCTATAAACTGTGCTCAGTGTTACGCTGCTGTGGCGGGTTGTTTCTCTTTCACATCTGCAAATGATCAGAAAGAAAGGCTGCAGAGAGACATAAAGAGAGACAGACAAAGATTAGTTTGTTGGATGGAAGAGAATATTTGTCTGATTGCTTGATTAGATTTAAAAACACTTCTCTGCAACCGTGGGTGCTACTTCATCACGTCAGTTATAAATAATATCTTCTGTCCGTTGATTCGTTTGCTGTTATTTATACCTCTTGACTGCTAGTCTTGAATAAGAATATGCCATCACCTTGCAACAGTTTTTTTTTAGCTTATTAAGTGGGGAGGTGTAAGTGAGATTGTGTCTGATTTAATTTTATATGGGTTTTAATAGTTTCACCCTTTGTCTCACCTTTATGTAAATCAAGGCTTTAAATAGAGCTAACATAAGCCCTTTCTCTTCTCTTTGAAGAATAAAGTTCCTCTACCTCTATAATAAGACAGTTCAGGGTAGCAACATGCAGTATTTTGTACAGCTGGTGGTTCCTTCAGTGGTGAATCATCTTCACATTGTTCATCTTTCCTTCATTCTGCTGAGTTTAAGGGAATAGTGAGAGTTAAAGTAGTTGAGAAGATCGGTACCTCTCATATTGGTCTGTTAAATATGAGAGTACAGCCAGCAGCCCATTAGCTTAGCTTAGTTCAAATAAAATAAAGATCTACAGATCCCTGGTAGCTGTTTCTCCCTGTTTCCAGTCTTTATGTGAAGCTAAGCTAATCGGCCTCTGGCTGTAGCTTCATATCTGGCATACAGAGAGGGGTATCGATCTTCTCCTCTAACCCTCAGCAAGAAAGCAAAAATGTCAAAACAGAAAAAATACTTTTTTTAAAAAACATTACACAGCAAAAGAAAAATGTGTATGCTAATAACTTTTTACAGCTGCTGATGATCAGATTTTCACACGTACATTTTTAACTTTATTTGAATAACCCGAGTGAAGCCCATTACCATGGTTACAAAATCACAGACACGATACGTTCTGTAATGGCTTGGTTATAGGCAAAGAGCTTTTTTGGCCCACTTTGAAATACTTATATTACTCATCGACCCTAATGAGTTCCCCGAGGCACGGTGGAAGCAGTGGCACCAGCCTATAATGTCTCCAAGTGCCAGTGTACACAGACACACACACAGTAGGCTTCCAGGCCCGGGCTCCCAGATTAACATCAGACACAGACGGTGTGGCATGTCTGGAGAGATGACACGTTTCGCATGCTCGTCATTCCTGCATGTGTGCTGAAGAACTACCTGTCGATAGCATGACTTCTTCTGACTGTGTTTAAACAGAAGTTAACACGTGTACTGGCAAACCTGACACAGCCACAGGTAGTCGAACTTCCTCTTCACCTTGCCGCGTGGTTGTCAGTGGTTATTTTCTCGGCACATACACACACGACAAAGAAGCTTCAAACACTCAAATGTTTGGAAATGTAAAGATTCTCTATTATTCAACCGGATTTTCAGTATATTTTATTTTCAGTGCGTTACGCAGGTGTTATGCCCTCCTGCTGCAGATCGTGATTCTATTTTTAGAACCATGACACTGAAAGTTTCCATTTCAACCCTCTTCCTCTTCTGTTGATGTGTATGTAGACACACACTTGTAATCATCCCAGCAACAGGAAGTAATCGCTTATAGGCCCTTGTATAGCTCTACCCCTAGTGGTTGCTCGACATTAATGCAGCCTTCCATCAACACCCTGCACAGCCACGTCAATCAGACTGTAATGCCTCTCTGTCAGGAATATAATCAATATAATGATATAATCAATAATCAGTAGGAAATAGCCTTTTTTTAGATTTTTTTTGTTATGTTTGAATTTTGTTGTAAAAATACTTCCATTGATCCTATCACTGTCTAACATCCCTCTCTTTCTTTGCCTTACAGTGAATGAGATCATAAGAAAGGATCTGACAGGCGTTCAGGCCAGAGGGCAGACATAAAGGAGGGGCCTGGACAGGAAATGACAACATACACCCCACCCCCCAAGACATGTAGACAGACACGCACACTCGCACAGTCCTCAGCCTTCCAATGAAGTGACGCACATCCACCAACAATCAGACTTTCTCTTCCTTATTTTCTTTACCCATTGAGATAGAAAATATCAGCTCCAGCAACTGCTGTGTTTGCTTTGGATGTGTTCCTGCAATAAATAGTTTCATTTGGCAAACAGAACAATTATTTGACCCATAACGTCAACACCAACACCCTAGCAGGTTTCCAGCAAACTGATGAGAAACAAAAGGGGAATGTGCCTTATTGTTCTGATTTTCTTCCCTGGTTGAAGTTTGGATACCGATTGGTTTACAAAAGAGACAAAAATGGGTGAAATAATCTCCCTAGAATGGCATTAGCCATACAGTCCAGGCAATAAATCCACACCTGTTTGCCTCCTACATGTTTGCCTCATACTAGTGAATGAAGGTTATGTAGCATACAGCAGCTTCAGATTTGTGAAATGTCTTATTAAAGAAAGTTAATATACCAAAAATAAGCCCAAATACAGTATATCAAATATTACTTACAGCCAAAAGCTTAGCATCTTTTTGTGTGTATTTTGTCTGTGTGTATCTTCATATGCAGTTTTACATGAAAAGGTTGTCCTAAGCTTTACATGCTGATCATCTCATTTTAAGTGCAGCTTTCTAATTTGAAGTGCACACCTGCCTTAACCTTAATATACAAATGAACTATTGTGACACCTCCTAATATGCACTGTTTTCAATAACAGGGGGTCATTGTTATTACTTTTTTATATAATATTTGAGTCATGTGAATAATGTACCATTTTATATTCGTAAAATATATATTGCATTATATTCAGGTGATAATGCCAAAGTGGCTTCACAGGGGCCTGTGATGCTACAGCGATAGCATGGGTCTGCAGTTTTATATGATTTCTATGCTCGAGCTGATTTGTATTTTGTTGATCTTGCGTTGAAAATGATTTTAAAATGTAGCTGAAGTCTGGCTCACGCAAGTTGACGTGAGAGATTTTGTACACTCAGATTTAAAGGTGGTCCTCTTGCTTTTTAAATCATTTTTTGGTCTGTTTTATTTGCATTGCTCTTACTGTTGATTGTGATAACATCTGTGGCTGCCCCACAGTCCAAAACAAAATATTCCAAAGCTTGTGTTGTGTGTATTGTTTTGTGAACAGTTGAATTTTTTGTCCATAATGACAATCAGTATACTCAAAGCTAAATGCCTGCCTATGCAGAAGCTTCATGCTTGCTGATGTAAAGCACACATTTTATTTTCTGTACTTGGCATTATACTTTATATGCACTGTAAGCACAGTAGGGAAATACAGTGTGTGTAACTCATGTGCTATTACAGCTTGCTTGATGAAGAAAGCAGTAGTTTAAATAAATATTTTTGTAATATAGTAATATTTCACTGACTGATTGGAGTACATTAAAAGCGCCAAGTGCCATTTGTATGATTGTAAATGAAGAGAATTATAAGGGAATAATGTCGCAAGTGAAGTAAAGTTGCGTTAAAAAAAAAACATAATAGCAAGAAAAAGACTGTAATACTGAATCTCAATGTTTAATATTTGATATGGACCTATTTGATAGAAAATAAGATTTTATTTTGTAATATTAGTAATGATAATATTGATCTATTAATGATATCTCCCATTGAGCCAGTACAGCACAAGTGCATTTGACATTTCTTGAATGTAATCTTTATTAAATAGTTTTTTCCCCTTTTCTGTAAATATTAGCTACAGAGTGTGTCCATGTGTTACAATAGAGTTTGAGTAGACTAAAATAGAAACAGTTTGTCATGTATCTATCTCTGTTTCTTGTGTTTATAATATTCACAATGTCATAGTTATCCTAATTTTTATCTGTTTTATTGCAATGTAAAACTTTTTCTGAAGGGAATTAAGATACATCACCTAAAACCTTTAAGTCGCCCCCTAATAGGTTATATTTTTGTTTATGCATCTGTTATTATTATTTTACAATCTTTAAAGAAATCTTTGGTAATGAAAAGGTTATTAATACTGTCTTATTTTATTTTTCTGTGTTGATAGTTTTCATGTATTTGTTTTATTTTGAGTCTGCTACACTTTGTGCCTCCTTTTAAAAAAAATCTCTGTTTCATGCTATTTTTGTATCCTTAAAAAGTAGCAATAAATAATAACCATATACATCATGATTGTCCTTGTTTTAGTGCATCATTACTCTGCATTTACTGCCATTAATGACAGAAGGAACATTTAACATTACACCAAAGATGAGGGGTGTCTCTCCACTCTCTGTGCTGCCTATTATGAGAGGAAAATCGAAAATTAGCAGATCCACAGTAGACAGTGACTCATCAATTGCTCCCCTCCTGTCCTCAGGCAGGAGCAGCCAGACTCACAGGAGACCCGACATGTTTGTTTATAATTAATACAACATAAATATACTCAGAACTTAAAGTCTAACCTAATAAAATGATGTCCTATTTACACAGGCGCACGTGTCTGTGTACAGTACACACACACAGATTCAGAACACCATTCCTCCCTCAAACAGCAAATAACAACAAGAAGAGGGGGACTCACATCCCCGGAGGCTGTAGTTGCTATGGAGACAGCTTGTTTGGTGTCGGGAGGAGGGCTCTGTGAATGAACCTTGTGTTCAGGAAGTCTCTGGTTATGACATCACCACGGGAGAAAAAGCAACACGTGGGCTTCTCTGCATGAGTCGTCTCATACAGCCCACTCATACAGATATGCCACGATGACTCATGCGCCCTTTAGCACTCGATGGTGTAATGAGTTCGGACCGCATACAGATTTACTGTGTGAAATCGAACAAGAATGAACTACATGATGAGCTTGGCATTTCATTCAGCTCGCCTTTGTGTTATTTAAAAAAAATAATAATAAAAGACTGAGCTCATCCTCACACAGAGGGCATCGAGCTTTAACTTGGCCACAACATTAGCACTGCTTTAACTGTAAATTCAATCCCACACAAATTAAAATAATCATGTCCAAAGCTGAGCTGGCTGTGTGACTTGTTATACCAACATTTTATTCCACCACTCGTGTGTCTTGATATGGTGTTAAAAGTGAAAAAAAGTATATTAAAAAGTGACAGGGTCAGCTGCAGAGCAACAGTATAATGGGCTGTTTGTGTGGAATAAAGATGACATTGTCCATTTGCAGACTCTTCTGAACACTCTGCATCATTTTCTCAGAGACATGAGTCAGTTTCCTGAGCTTCAGGTGTGTAAATGCCCTGCTGAATGCCATAGTAGGGAGTTTTATTGAACTTAGGTGGAGCACAGATGGAGGAAATTTGCATCAAAACATCATCCAAATACAGGCAGCAATCGTTGATCTGAATGATGAATGATGTTATTGCTTAGTTGCTGTCTTCATTCCAATAAAAACAACAATCCAATTTAACGTAATCTCAGTTTTGACACACAAGAGAAACACAATCTAAGACATTAACTCAGAGGAAAATGCAGGATACGGTCTGATGATAAATATATGAACACCGAAAAGTCAAGACATGGAAACACTGTATGTACAACCATACAACTGTATGTCCATACTCTGTATTATAGTGACAACTAGTGTAGCAAGAGGAAAGTAAAAGTGAGTGGTGAGCTCTGCTAACAGCCTGTAGAGGGAGTTGAGAACTTGTGAATGTAATACAGAGGTACAAAAGAGACGTTAAACAGCCCTCCACCAGCATCAAGAGACAATTACTGAGGTACATTATCAAACAGAAGTGCTCCCTCTGTGGAGTAATGGGAATACTTCACTGTGTATTTTTACCACTGAACTGGGAGATTCAGTCACTTCAGAATTGCAAATTAAATCTAATGAAGCACATCATCAGCGGCTTACAAAAGCTGCTTTGACAAAACAGCTGTATCTTTTCTAAAGCCATTTTAACATTTCTACAACTGCAGCGTATTTAACCATTTAATAAGTTGTAATGAAATTCTTAAATAGAATTTCTTTAAGCACGTAATCAGTCTGTTAAAGACAGGCCCATTAAGAGCAAATGGTGAAGAAATTAAGTAAGAAAGCCTGAATTAAATTGCCTTTGCAGAGGCGCGGTTTCTTTTGGATCAGGAGGAAGCCTGGGAATTATATAAAGGAGCAGACAAAGGAGCAAAAACTGCTTTCACGAGCATTGTAGAGCCTCTTTATCTTCGGCTAGTGGTGCACAGTCATTTGTGTGTTTTTGAAGCAAAATATGCATTTGTGAGGACCAGTCTGAGTTAGTTAATTATACCATGTAAAATTACATTTTATAATTAATATCATGGCAGCATCAGCCAGCGAGTCTTAGTACGGACTGGCAGGGATACGGGTGTTGATAGAGGGTCTCCTATGTTGTTAAGATTGCAAAACCTTTCGATGAAAATCTGTGAGTTTGGGACCAAGAAAGTTTCAGTGTCTATGAGAGACAAACCACTTCAACTAAACATATTTTACAGTCATAGCTACAAACTATTGCAGCTTTTTCTGGCCTCCATAAGATCCAAATCAGGAACTGAGCTACAGGCATGATCTGTGAGTGCACTGGGACGTCTGACTGAGAGAGATAAAACTAATATGATGGCAATAAACACAAATACATAAATTAAGTGAAATGATACCATTAACATTATAGCTAATTTCTCAGTTTAATCCGCAACATTTCTTTGCTCTGTATCATTTAAAAGTATAGTTTATTGTATTAAATAACACAGATTAAATTAGGGCTTAATGAGCTCCCCCTATAAATCCTGATAAGATGGTTATGATGATGTATTGGTAAGGCATACAGATAACACACAGGACAGAAAAACAGTAATGATACTGTAATTAAAAATACAGTAATAACACTGTGGCAAATCAACATGTCACAATAGCAGCTCCAGTTATTTTAAGTATACAACTGTCAAATGATAAAACATCCTCAAGCAGAGCACCCTTTACAATGACAAAACAAAAGCAGACAAACCGTCCAAACATAATGGTTTATTATTATCTATTATAACCAGTTGGTGAAAAGCCACTCTTGCTCTGAGGTGAACGGTGACATCAGCTCTGAAGTGGCCCTGACGCTCATTAAGTCAGAGGAAACAACAGGCTCCAGTGGTAAATACAGCTGCCGCCCACCACCAACACAAGCAACACACTGCTCCATACTTCATTTCTTTAGTTCCCTCCACCGGCACCGGTGTCAGAGTTCCTGCGTTTACATAATGCTTCCTTCTCGCTGCAGTCCACTCCTGACAGGGGAATAATTGGGAGGATATTCATAGAAAATGTTCACATTAAAGCAAATAAATTATAAGACCTCATCAGTCTGTGTGGTAGATGTGAATATTGGAATGTTTAAAGCTGCTGCATTGGCAGATTTTTTAGAGTACTGCAGTGGGATGTTTTATGATAGTAATAATAACACACCCAGATTCAAACTAACAGATATCATAAATCTACTTCCTGGACTTATTCTATAGGAGTTTTTTTTTTCTCTCTCTCGCTTTTAAGAGTTCCCCTAAACATGTCTCATATTGCTACTTCGCTTTGGACCATAATTTCCTGTGTTTCCCAGAATGACTTTCAGCAACTAGCAGTGGGTGTGAACTTGTTGCCTGTAATCAAAGGTGGGTGTACGTGCGTGGGTGCAGGCAAGGTAGTCGACTTGTTTATGAGCATTATGCCGTATGTATCATAACGGGCCTCACCCTTCACACAAAACAAATGGTATCTTTTAGTTGCATTGTTGATGAATAAATTTGCATATTTGCTTGTTCTATGATGAATTTCTCTGTCCGGTTGCTATTTCATCATTTAATTGTTTTTACAAGAGTAAAATAATGACTTTAAACAGAAGCTTTTGCTCCTTTTTTAACCAGGCAGCGTGCCTCTAGAGATGGCAAGGATGGTTAGTCTGTTGGTCAGTCCACCACTTTGGTCCAGTCTGAAGTATGTAAAAAAAACTACTGGATGGACATACATGACATTTTATACAAATTTGGAACATTTATACATTCATGAACTTAGCAAGCATATAGACTTAGGAAATCCCCTGCCATTTTAACCCTAACCGTAACCCTAACACCACTAGGTTTTCATTGGCTAGTGAAATATCTCAACATCTACTCAACTGATTGGCTCAAAATTAGTGTTTAGACAATGTGTCCGAATGACTTTGGCGATCCCTTGACTTTTCCAGCGCCACCTTGAGGTTGATACTTGTGGTTTTAGGTGAGATGTCTCGAAACCCCTCAGCTATAGTTTGTGTTTAGTTATAGTGTGTTATTGTACCTCTTGAAAAAGAGACCTTGAAACCTTGTGTGGCAGCTGGATTCGCAAGATCACCGTTCCCTGATCTGATTGGTTGAAGTTGGCTTGTGATAGACGGTGATAGACAGATGGTTCATCCAGTGACCTGCCGAGTATTTTATGTAATAAACCATCTGGAAAAATGCATTTTAAATTACAAAAGGTCAGCTGTTGCTATGCTAACAGGCTCAACTAAAACCACGACTGTGTTAACTATTACCTGCTAAACATCATGCTAGAATTGCCATGATCAGCACGCTTGCATGTTGAGTGAAGTATTTAGCTCACAGCACCCCTACAGAGTCTCACAGAGCCGCTATATGGATGTAGGCCAGTGTGGTTATTTTTTTCCTAAGGGGCTAAAAGGAAACCGGCTGGCTTCAGTTAGTAACCTGGTAACTCGAAAAAATGTCCAATGGAGCTGTAAATGGGCATAATGGCATGCAGTTTATCCACCAAACAACAAAACAATTCTCTAGAAATGCGTCATTCGGTGTGAGCTTGTTTGTATAAGTGCAAGGTGCAATTTCCTTTAATGAGCCTGTGACTTTTACATCGTCCTTGCTGAATGTTGATTGGGACAAATCGGCCCAGAACACTGCAGGCCGTTGAACAGCGTTGAAAGGTCAGCTGGAGGTTAAGTGCTGTGCCCGTACATACATTTTGTCAATAACTGTTAACAGCCATTAAATTACACTACTCAGAAGCAATACAATGATAATATATGTGCTGTGACCAGTATAGCTGTCAATCTATTGTATCTTCAGATAGGAAAAGTTGAGATACGATTGAGGTTGATAATCTCTTTTAAATCAATATTTCTACAGTTAAAATGCCATTGAATCAACATTGTATGCTATGTGTTCAGCTTTGAAATACTAACATTTAATCAGTATTGTCTCAATGGACCAACTTTCCTGCCAAATTGTGAATAAAATAAGAAGCGAGGAACAACCATAGCATGCGGGATACATTTATTTTAAGTACTTCTTCTACAACGCTTTTTTTAAATGAGAAAATAATAAATAATTTACACGTGATGAGAAAAACATTTATTCAATATTAAACATAACGAGTGCACTCGGTTCACTTCTGCCCAACAGTATTTCACTATTTCACTGCACACTCATATTTTTCAATCTGAGTAGCCACTGTATCATTTGTTGTTTGTTTACAACTCTACAATTAGTTTCTAGACATAGAAACAGTATCGCACCGTGATGATGTGAAGTGCACACAATAGGGTGTTTATATGCATCTAATGTTACCGTCTAATTGCTGTCATAGAGAGAGTGTTTCTGGTGGTCCAGCATGAAGTGCTGCCTGTAAGTCAAATTACATGGCCTCTCACATTTCACAAGCACTCAGCTGCAGGGACGTCTCAGAGGAAAATGAAAGTGGCATCAGTGGTTTCATCTCAGAAATTAAACCATTTACCAACTACGTTCTTCCTGTCCGCAGACCAACAATGGATCCTTACCTCTCTCTGCCTCATACACACACACACTCTAACACATCATCACCACACATACACAGGCATATTTCAAAAGAGAAAAGTTTACATACATTTCAATTCCTGCCTTATTTAAATTCAGATCACTTTTTTAGACAGCCAAAAGCCATAATTAGTGCTGTGGCTCTTGGGATGGCAATGCCAATGATCCAGACTGTAAAGACATTCAGTTTGTTTTTTCTCTAGTGCCAACATGATGTTGACATTTTTGGTTTTGAGTGTCATCTCTTCAAAACTACTGCACGGACACTCATGTCCCCCCTTAGGATGAATTCTCATCACTCTCATCGTTAAATATTCAGCCTGTCCAGTACTATGGTCCAACAGCATTAGCTGTTCTTTGTGTATATTTCTAATTGGCAATAATTAACATGCTAATGCACTAAACTAAGATAGTGCACCCTAAACAGCAGCATGTTAGCCTGCTGACATTAGCATTCAGCCAATCCTTAGTCTTGTTTTAATCTTCTGACCTATCTGAATCTCAGAAACCAGAAAACAGCAACTAAACTGGGCAGATATGAAAGCGTCTCATTGGCTATAAAAAGACAAACTGACTGACCACCAAACTGGTGAAATCTGGTCAAAATTCAGACGCCTCTGTTTGGCTTTCTGTAGTTTTCACAGCCTTCAAATTTGTTTATTCTTCACAAAGAGCTTCCCTTTGCTCCGTCTGGGGTGAGAATTGTAATGAATTTACAGTATTTATTTGTGTATCATTTTTGTGATTTTGAATCTGTTTTGACTTTTTCTCTCATTATGAATCCAACTGTCCATGTTAGCTTTTTTTTTCTGAAAGCCCATATTGTCTTTGAGAAAAGACTCAAAAAAGGGGAGAAAAATCCATCTGCCGAGTTGAGAACAGACACCGTGGGCCTCCTGTTCCTTCATCTCACTTATACATTGAGTCCAAGACCTAATTAACATCCAGCAGGGACTGTGTCTGATAGTGTGGAGTCCAAATGGTGTGAATAACCTTGTACGTGGATAAATAGCACATTTTTAATGACAGTCAGAAGCTCTGAGTTTGGAAAGAAATCAAATAGCTTGTGCTAACTTCCCATGAGAGGCCTCGGTTGGTCAGATAATAAACACCAAAGCAAATAATGAACTTCATGTAGTTTAGAGTTCACGTGTAGAATAATCTAATAACTTAATAATGATACACGGACACTCTTTAATTAAAACCTTGTACCTCAGGGAGTTTTCTGCAGCAGTCTTTTTTTTTTTTACTTGATGACTGTGGATTTTTAATATTATTTTGCAAGGTTATTATGTCCTCAAGGGTTACAGAAATGGAGGTAAGAAAGATAATATTTTAATATCACCAAGCGCTGGTTGGAATCACGGGTTGAAGGATTTCTGTTCTCAATACTGATGGAGAAAGCATGAATTTAAACACCTTGTTCATCAATAAATGTTTGGGTGTAATTACCAAGCAGGCAACTTGAAGAAAGCACATTGTTATACCAGTACTAAGTTGCTGATGATGACTATTATCACAGAAACACATCAAAGAAACAAAGGACCCTGTTAAATGGCACACAGCAGAGCAGATAGAGGAAGGCCTGCACAGATTGCACTGAGAGGGGAGCTGTTATTTTACACAGCTATAATCAAAGCCACAGTGATCAACAGACCTGCTGAGTTATAAGCTGACATCTCCTTAACACTGGCAGCAGACGTTGACTTCTCACACTTGAATACAGACTACAGACAGGCGGAGCAGAAGGAAAGAAAGAGAAAGAGTGAGTGAGAAAAGAAAAGACTTTGGCATATTTATGTGCGTGTTTTTTCCCCATGTAATTTCTTTTTTTTTCTCTTTTTGCCTTTAATCACCATGTGTTTCTGTGAAGCCTAATCACAAAAACAAAGGCGCTCTAAATAATGCTGAAAACAGGAGCCTGCAGGAGCCAGCTTCACTGAATTAATGAACCTGGACTAATTGGATATTCACTTAATCAAAGCCCTTTGACAGGAACAGGTCACACTCACAAGAGAATGGTTAATCCTCACCGCTGACCGCACTAGAATTAATTAGAAATCCAATTTGAGGTGAGTATTGCAGTACAGAGGAGACAGATTTGCATTTAATCTGTAACATATTACTGAACTGACTTTATAACAGTCTCAACTGCAGTAAACTTCATCACTTGACATTTTAAAGGAGCATCCAAAAGACTTACTCTACAAAGTGAATATCCACAGTGTTGTCATGTAGATACAAAAAGAAAAATATTGTTTTCCCTTTTGTAATAAATTCAATTCAATTCAATTCAATTCAATTTTATTTGTATAGCGCCAATTCATAACAGAAGTTATCTCAGGACACTTTTCAAATAGAGCAGGTCTAGACCGAACTCTTTAACATTAATTACAGAGACCCAACAGTACCACCATGAGCAAGCACTTGGCGACAAGGGCAAGGAAAAACTGCCTGTTAAAAGGCAGAAACCTAGGACAGATCCTCCGGCTCTAGGTGGGTGGTCGTCTGTCTCGACCAGTTGGGGTGAGAGAGAGAGAGAGAGAGAGAGAGAGAGAGAGAGAGAGAGAGAGAGAGAGAGAGCGACAGACAGACAGACGCACAGCAACAACAGTATTGGCAATGGCAGTCAATAAACACAAAACATGTAAACTGTACATGCATCACATGCCTTTACATACCACACACACTCTCCAACTCATGTTTCATCTGTCACATAGCAACAACGTCGTATCCATAGAAACTGAATTAAACAAAGGATATTTATATGTTCCCTTTGGCGACAAGAGTACTATAAACAGAAATGGATAACTTTGCATTGCGAATTCCTCGTGTTTACCTTCGCTGCCTCGTGCACTCAGTGATGTTCGGTTTTATTTATATGACAATCGTATTCTATTCTATTCTGGACACACGTGCTACTGAGACACATTGCCACAAAAGAGTAGAGTTAATTCTTGATCATGGAAACAGCAGCTGACTAAATATCACCACACGGTCCGGCTGATTTAGCAGCTGCGCCAGAGCCTGTGTTCAGATTACAATTCAGATTCACCTGCAATAACAGATTCTTTTGGCCACTTGGGGGCAGCGGAAACAAGCTGTGAAAACAACACTGACATACTAACACCTTTTAAAGAAGATCAAGTTAACACTCTTCCCTTCTTTAGGCTAAGCTATGCTAATCAAGTCGAGGCTCTAGCTCCATAATTAACATATGGACATGAACAGGTATTGATCTGCTTATGTCACTCTTGGCAGGAAAGCAATTAAAGGTCCAGTTTGTAGGATTTATGAAGATCTATTAGCAGAAATTTAATATAATAAGTATGTTTTCATTGGTGTATAATCACCTCAATATAAGAATTGTGTTTTTGTTGCCTTAGATTTTTTCTGCTGTTTGGTTCTGCGCAGGTAGTGTACAGCTGGTTTATAGAGCTGCCTGTTCAAACCTATATCTTTTCTCTCTATTTATATACAACTAACAAAAGGCAACAGCATAGACATTTTGATGGGAACATAAGGAAAATGTGTTTTAACTACTAAACTATCCAATGTTGCAATATAATATCCACTTGTGGTGACTACCGCATCATTCAACTTTTTATGCTTATGTTGACAGCACTTGGTTAATGTTAGGGTAAGATCCTGGTCTGGTTTAATGCTGATAAGCTCTGCACATAGGGCTGCACTCTGCACCTGATCTGCTGCTGCTTGCAATCATTCCTTTGCACAGGCACATAAACCTAAATTAATGAAGTTCCTTTAACCCTGTGGTCTTCAGCTCTGATCCTCGGGATTCAGGATACAGCTGTTTTCTATCAAACAGCTCAATAATTATATCCACCTTGCATCCTGGCTGTAAAATGCTCTGTGATTAGATGGCTAGAATGAAGGTCAGCAGGGCTCTGAGTCCTGGAAACCACTTTTCTAATCACAAATTGGGATGGCTCTCCATAGAGCATGCAAATGAGGAGTAATATTTGCATAATTACAGCAAAATAGAGTCGCATAATTCAATATCAATCTATGTTATTCTGAAAACATCTTCAGACACCACAGAGCTTAGTGTGCTGCTGGCGACGGAGAATGTCGAGTGCACACTGGGCTGCATTTTACTGGATGTGTCTATGAACAGCTGGATCTTCAAAGGAAACTTCTCAGGTATTTTTATGAATAGACTCTCTCTCTCTCTGTGCCATTCTGGTCACTGACCTCCGCACCAGAGTGACCTATCATGCCATTTTCAAGAGGATGTACAGTACGTGTTGCTTATTTTCACAACTCCCCCAGCCATCAGATGACAGCGTTTCCACAGGGATGAGTCCTGCTGCTTCCTGTGAAGCCAAAGGTCATCAGCTGCTCATCGTCAGCAGGATGAGAACCTTAAAAGCTGGCTGCACAGTTGGAATCCTCACTTTTCGCTTCTTCTGAAGAAAGCAACTTTTTTTTCCCTGAGGCATCGTGAATGAAAACAGGCCAGAGGCGGCTCTGGCAACCTTTGACTGAAAGATTAAGCTCTGAAATAACTGAGTTAAGTTATATTATTATTTAATTTCTTACAGCAATAAGGCTTAAATAAGGGTTTGCAGACTCACAATCGCTGTATGTTTAGCCAATTTTAGATGTAAAGTAGAAAAGGGCTGCCACTTTCAAAGAATATTGGCAGGTGGATGAACTATTACTGTCTATTGAGGGTGAACTTCATCAGATTAAGAAACCGTATAGTAAAACTCTTGCTAAAGTCAGACAGGGAAAGAGAGAAAAGGCCTTCAGTTCTCTTCTTTGCTCTTCTTTCAACGAAGAGAAACTCTCCAGCTGTCATATAAAGGCTAGCAGCATCTACGCTGATCTCTATGGGAGCCGCCATTGCTGTTTAACAAAAGGTGTTGTCTCTCTCCGTCACACAACCGTAGCTGCCAGGACTTACTCAAAAGATGCTGATTGGACCGGTGATTGGTGATTTTGTGTTGTTGTTGTGATACTTAATGCGCCAAACATCTCAGTCAAAAAAATGCTCTAAGCTGTGAGCAGGAGACACAATGGAGAGAAAAGAGAAGAAGGGTTCACATCCAGTTGAAATACGAAAACCAGCAACAATGGTAAGTAATTGGCTGGAGTGAATGTGAGTGAGTGACTGCATCCTCAGTATGAGAGACCATAATTAAAGAGACTGTCCCTAGCAGTTGCTAAACGTTATGTTGATGCCATTGACAGGTTGAGACAGAATAATGGTGTCTAGAGACAATGTTGTCCCCTCCTTCTTTTTCCGTTTTCTTTTACTTAACTGCAATTCTATCTAAAACTAATATTAAATTAAATAGAAAAACACAACAAATGAAAACTATGAAACAGAAGAGCAATGGTTTGTAGACAGCTTTCCTTCAATAACTTCAAATAAAAAAATAACTTTTTATTCAAAATGCCAGGAGGAAGTACACAGAAGAGAAAATAGGGAGATGCTCCTGGAGCTAGAGTAGTTACATGGTTCACACTCTTTAAAAAAAAAATCATTTTCCGGAGGTTTTCTTAACAATACAGGACAGTGCTTGCTCACAATTTGTCATAATTTTACTGGAAAGGTTAATATTGACCTATTTAGCGCCAGTTTTATTCCTCCTTGTTTAATGATGCAGGTTCATTAGGTGGTCATTGCTTATCGGACACTCCATGTAAGCTTGCCTTTGCCGTGCCCTTGGCTGTTCTTACGACTCTCGCTACAATCTACAACTAACGTGTGTACTACAGTTTCTTCTTACCACAATCTTAATTTTGGAACAGCCATCACTGTGCAGGTATTTATCAACCTCAACATCATTAATAGGCTGTATGCATGTAGATATGTCTACAGCATATCCACTGGGCCTCTTTGACAATTCTTCTCACAGCTCAGGAAAAAAATAGACCCAAAACATCACTGCAAGCCCATTCCGCTTTGTGTCCAGGTGTCTAGTCTCCAGGTTGACTTACGGTCACCGAGCTCGATGAGCAAATGTCACTTTGTAGTGGGACTGCGGACAAGACTGCCTGTGTTAAAATACAGCAATGTCAGCCATAAAGGGCAATCACATCAGGAACCCTCTTACTGTGAAATAACAGTGCTAACCACTAACTCTTATAATATGATCTGGTCTAATTAGTCAAATGCCATACGCCTGTGTCAGCCGGATTGTTTTGTGGGAGCAGAATGTTGTTAGGGAGACTTGGAAAATGACAGGCCTCGTTCAGATAATAATATCCCAAACTGATTTAGATTTTGCTCAGGTGGCAGCGGGAGTAGCTGAACATGATAATATAGTCCAGATTAGATCAATGCAGTTACAGAGAAAGTTTATGTTTGGGATGGACAACTGAAGGAATATTTGTGGGATTCATTCTTACATTTTTAGAAAAATACATATGAACAGTGAAAATAGACTGACAGCAGCTTTGGGTTTGTGGTTGTTGTCTTGTAAACCAGCTCCTAACTGTTAATGACACTGTTCACTTTAGCGTCCCCATACACATACACTGCACCAAAAAATTAAATAAGTTAAATTTTAAAGGCACAAATTCGCTGAAGCAAGCACACTAATAGACCTCTTTCACGGCAGATATTTTGTCATGTCAAAGCAGACAAAGTGCAGGTGTAATTGATAACAGTAATAATCCCATTAGGTCTGAATGTGTGCCGGTAGGCTTCGTTAATGTTATTACTTCCAACTGGGTGTTTCCTGCTGTGAAAAGTCAAAAATGTCTACATGAAAAGCTCTATAATGGGGGCATTTTATGCTCACGTACCAGAGTAAATTTGAGCTTTTAATATGTCATTAAGAGAGTCTCTCATGCCAAAACAGTAGGTTTGTTCAAGATGAACTGCACCTCGCCTGTAAAGTGGCGGAGATTACGTATTTTGTTGGGCAAATTTGTCCCCAAGGATTACCTAAAATTACCTGGCAGCTATTTTCACATCTGACTCAGTGAATTAATGGTTTATCTCAGCAAAACCAGCATTGGTGATTGTTCAGACTACACTAAGAAAGACCGTTTTGGTGAGTTTTATTTTGTTTCAGTCCAGTTTGAAGTGTGTTTTCCGATGAGCTGCTGGGTAAAATGACTGTTTTGTCATTAGAGTCTGATGCGGTAGGGCATTGTTTTGGTCTGTTTGGTTGGTGCTCTAGTGGCAAGTTTCATATATAACCTTTAATGATGGCTGTATTTCATTTCAGAGATTGTTTTGAACATGTTGGCTCACTGGAGAGGCTTCATGGAACACATGGAACATCATTAATGTCTCACCTGTGCTTTTACTGCTAAAATAAATCCAAATGTCTGCTGTGGTAAAGGTCTGTTGTTCCAGAGTTTTCATATTTTGCATTAAAGGGGCTCGAGCTGAGGGGATTTAATTGTGTAGAAAGAAGGATCATTGTATTTAACACTTCTGCCGGCTATCCAACATCCAGAACTTGCAGATTATCATCATTATCTCTGACAGAGCCCTTTAATTCCGGGTGCCAACATTTCCTCATGATAAAATATGAGCTGAATTATTTGGAAACAGTAATGGACAGCAGATGCGTTTCTGAAATGTCAGTCTGTATATCAGCCCGCTAATGGCATTGTGTGCTTTAACAGCAATTTAAGCGCTAAGATTAGCCTGCTAAGGGAATTAAGGGTGGAGTCATGCAGGTCAAACTGAACATATAGTCTCTGGAGAGGAAGCAGGGAGGAAAGGAGACATTTTGTCCATGGCAACAACACAACTAATAATACAGTTAACACAGAAATCATTATTCTGTGGTAGACAAAAAAATGTATGCTAGGCTAAGACCTAATGCTATTTTTGTATCAAGCCATGTGAACTCCTGACATATGAACGTGTGATGCTAAAGCAGCAGATATGTGGATATGATATTACCATGCCAACTGTGTTTTCTACTTTGTTTTATGTGAGACAGTGATATAATTGCATTCAACAGCTGTAGCTCTCCAAGATGGTGCATATATATATATATATATATATATATATATATATATTCTCATGGTGTCATGTCGGCCAAAGGGTTTAACAAGTATGTATGAATATATTTAAATTGTGTATTATTATTCTCAGGGAGCACGGAACACACAGAATGGGATTATACTTTAATTACAACCTCAGTTCATTCAACTCTGAAGCACTAATTATTTCCTAACTTGTGCTTTTGTTCTGTTGTTCCTGCTGAATGTGCTTTAGCAGTTTTTGCAGAGGAAATTGGTTTTTTTTCTTGATTCTGTCAACTAACGGCTTCCTGTAGCACTATATGAGTATGCTCAGTGACTTGATACCTATCTGAAAAGTCTTGTTTCACACCTTGACTTTACTTCTACTGCGAGGGAAGCGTTTGAGTCACTGAAGGTCAGCAAAGTTAATCTTTTATATCTTTAATTAAACCCTTGTAAAACTTCAAAGATCTAAAAACAATCACAGACTGGAACTTCAGATCATATCCTCACCTGACAGTGACACACTGGCAATCATGTTTTGGAAAGAAAAGACTAAAATCTCAACTAAATATTAAAATATAAGTAGTAGTATAGAAGAACAACAAAAATAAATGTAGGGAGTAGGATTAAAGGTGTAAGCTTCATTACTGGAGAAGAACTCTAACAAAGAGAAATTTTCTTCACAATATTTTTAACAACTTCCGCTGCGCACAAACACAACACTCTCACTCTCTTATTTACATCTGTAATTTCTCCTCCTTACAGCGCAAGTTGGATACCTATTATGCTATACAGACACCTTCTGGATGTTTGAACTCAGGCTGGAGAGGTTAAAGTTGTCTTCTATATGAGATATTTACAGAAACCTGTCTGCCTCAGGTGGCAGGTAAAGGGCAAGAACAGAATCAAGCTGTCATCTAAAGCACGAGCAGGTTGAACTCTGTTGTCCTCTCTGAATGACAGCGAAATCCTCACCTTCCTTTGCAAAAACACCCACAAAGAAAACCAAGATCTGTGCTGTAGCGTACTCACTGCAAGTACAATATGACAGCAGAGAGAGTAAGCAGACCTTTAATCAGTGGACAATGTCCCATTCTGTAAGGTGATATATGGCATTTTCTCTGTAAAGTGGAGGTAATTTCACTTTAGATTTTGATTTATGTTTTCACTGTGATGAAGCAGTGTGTTGTTTATATTAAAAAATCAAGTTGCATAGCAAAGGCAACACAAAGAGAGTATTTTTCCCACTTCACTGGATATATTCCTTCGACTTACCATGATTTTTCTGCTGCTTTCTACAGCTTACCTCCTGTTATTGCCTGAATTCTGTATTGTGACTGAAATGTCCTGATCCCGTCATTGATTTCTTTTTTGAAGTCTCGATCAAAGAGTCTCAGAAAAGGGAGATACTGATAAACTTCCTCTTTTCACCTTCAGAGGTCTGTTCACCTGGCTAACAAAATGTTCCAGCGTTGGTGAGAGGAGACGAAGGTGTACTTAGTCATACTGTGAAACTAAAAGGCAGGGGCACTGCTTCTAACTGTGGGAGTTTTCTGTACTACGAGGATATTCTTCTAAAATCTTTGCAAAAATCAATATCCAGATATCCTCTTTCATGGTCAGTGTGAAATAAAATTTGCCACTTGAGCTTTCAAACTCGGTGGCTCAGTGTGTTATTATACGGTGAACTAATAATGATACACTGCTCTGTAATCCAAGAATAGGCCCCCATCCTCTCGTTCACACCCCAAGTGCAAACATGTTATGTTCTGGTGATAGGTGGAGAGGTCTCAGTGCCGTGTACACATGTTCAGAAATTGATGTGATTGATGTGTTTGTGGGGTGTAAAATTACACATATAATCCATGAGAGAGGTTGTATTGATACTGAATTGTTTTGCAAGATGTGTATTTTCAGTGAAAGCATCAGGAATGATGTTAATCAAAATTCTTATATACATATATGTATAATACCAATGGATGAAATTATTCCATTTACTGTTAAAGAAATCACTTGCGGTGATGAACCCAGATTAATTATCACCTGACTCTGATCCCCTCAGATCTACATAGCTTCGTCAGCCTAGTCTCACGCTAATAGACCTACTGATCCATTAGAGTATACTGTGTCAGAGCCTGGCCTAGAAAAGTATATGCGTGTATGAAGGTACAGCAGTAGCATTCGTAAAAAGAGCAACGAAGTCTGTGTTAGGATGAAGTGGAGTGGATGGATGGCAGGACAGGACTTTCACCTTGGAAACCGCTGTTTGAGTCCCATGTGAAACCAAAGCACAGCGTTGACTTCTCAGGTACGATCTTTCCCCAAACCTAACCAAGTAGCCTTTGGTGCGCAAACCTAACCAGACTGCGACCTCAGCAAGCTTTATTTTAAATTTTTTAATTTCATTTATTGCTAACTCAACCACAAAATTAGCGGGTGTTGAAAACGCAACACTGCCACGCATAGGTGGGGCAAAATGTGACTCTGCCACGGTGGACCAGCTTGTGTATTACACACTTTGTTATGTGTGATACTGGGTTGGTTTTGGTTTGGCCCAAAACTTCAATGACTCTCCCAACATCACTCTAACTGCTCTTATACCGTTATTTTCAGCTGTAGGAGGCAGCTCTTCAGATCCACTGTACACATAACTGGCTGAGCAGTTATGTGTACATTGGCCCAGTTAGCAGCTAAAGAGCCAGATATACAATGTCTCTCAGGAGTTGGTGGTACGGTGGCCGACAAGGGCAAACACGCCGCAAACGGCAAAACGCTGCAACCACGGGAATGATGCAAAACCAAAAACACACAAACACATAAAACAAATGCAACAGAAAAACGCTGCAATCACAGAAACGGAGCAAAAGCAAAAACTTACAAACCCACAAAACAACTGCGAGAGAAAAATACTGCAAATCCCAAAAACACACAAAACCCCAAAACAACTGCGAGAGAAACGCTGCAAATTCACTCGACAAAACGGAAGTGCGCCAGGCCACTAGGGGAACCTGATCTGAGGGATGGACCAGTCCTGTGGGACCAGACCCGAAAGACATGAAGAAGAAGAAGAAGAAGAAAGTTGGCTAAGTTTTGGAGAGGAGAGTAAAAAGGTATGTTTTCCTTTATGTCTTTTTTAAACACTTGGCCATAATCTTTTAGAATTATTATAATGTTAGTATATTATTCTATAAAACTATATTATTATAATAATATAATACAATTATAATTATATAATATAATATAATTATAATTATATAATGTAATATTATAATTATGTTATATTATTATAAGAGCGTTTTTCTGTTGCATTTGTTTTGTGTGTTTGTGTGTTCTTGGTTTTGCATCATTCCCGTGTTTGCAGCGTTTTGCCGTTTGCAGCCTTGTCGGCCACCGTATGGTGGCGACCAAAAATGGAACTAAAAAGAGTAAATGTTGGACTTACTTGCACAGTAGATTAAGATGTGATACCTTCGACAAAGAACATATTTATTGGTTTACTTATTTTTCTAGTTTATCTTCTTTACCTTTAAGCAATGTCTAATTATCTATTTCTGTAAACCTAAAATAATGTAAAGCTTTACCTGCTACTATGTACCAAACCTTTCCTTTAAACTTCATTTAAAAAAAAAAAACTGGTAAAGTAAAAATTTAAATGACTCCATGAGAAACTGTATGCTTGAAATGATTTTAGACATCATTCATGTCATCACTAACGTAATTAATCTCACTTTCCTTTTAGATTTTCTATTTAAAAACAGTAGAATTGGAGGCATCCGTTTGTTAATTAATGTTAAATATGGACTGTGAAATAATTTAATACTATATATTTAATAAATGCGATTTTACTGGAGTAAAAATCGAATAAATGACAGCCCTGGTCTTTTCTGATGTGTGTCTGGAGAGGTCTATGTGTGTGGGGTCTGTGCTTGTCAGTATATCACACAGCTTTACTACTGATAATCTGAAACGCTGCACTTGAATCACATGAATGGTGGTATTTCTCCATCAGCCTCTTTATCAACCTCTTCAGCCAGCGTGATCTGGCTGCTTTCAAGTCTTTTGAGCCCAATGTGTGCTCACCAGAGTCTTTGTAATGATGCTTAATGAGCCATTACTTCAAGGGGAGAATGTTCAAAATGAGCTCATATTTATAGAAACTATCCAAACTGATTCACACAACAGATGGACCACTATACCTGCCAAAAATGGATCTGAAATAGATCCCTGGGCTACTGGAAGATGTAATTTTTAGAGCACCCAGGTGGACGACTTAACATTTCATGATATCAAGGGTGAATATGTGCCATCACACAAATAATTAGAGAGAGATTTTTTAATTGTATTTTCCTTGACATTTTATATCAGGAGCAGAACAAAAACAGACCTAGAAGGCGAGAGAATATTGGATTTACATTCACCAGGTGGCCAGAAACACAACTCCCAATGAATGCTAATGTAGCTCTGTATCTGCTGGAGTGGTTAATAGGCAGGTGTTTGCTGAGTTTATATGTGTAGATGGAATTTTTACTGGATGACTTAACATTTCATGATATCAAAGGTGAAAATGTGTCATCACATAAATGAGAAAGAAAGATTTTTGAATGTTTTTCCCTGACATTTAATATCAGGAAGATTGAATTTGTACTTTGAACCAAAGACATTTAATCAGTCCCTCCAGGAAGTTCTGATTTTGCAACAATTAACGCAAATTCAACTAAACTCCATGAACTCTGCGCAATTCTTTTCAATTCACCATTGTAGTTTCTTGCAGGAAACGTTGAGCCATAGGTCACCAACTCCCTTTTTTCTAGTTGTGAAGACGCAAGTGTCTCACATTTACCCACTAAACAGTGTGATTACATACAAACAATTAAAAATAATCAAATTACTTTCACAATTCGGACTTCTTCTGAAAAGCTGCCATGAAATCTGTAATTTTAGGCTGCAACAATCCCAAGAAAAGTCAGCGAAATCCTGGAGGGACTGTTTAATACATCTTCCTTATTTTATTAAATGTATCATACTGATTGCAAGGAGCCCCTCGGATAATCAAAGATACATGTCTTTGTAGACAATATACTGCTGTTTGTAGTAGACGTTTTAGTGTTTTTCACATGTGAATAGCATGAACAGTGTGTTGTTTGAACAAACACTGTGGCCTGACAGTTGTCAGAAATAGGCTGAGGTCACAGACACCTCCCACACATTTCCACACTGTCATACATTGTTTTCTAACTCTTCCTTTCCGTGATATCAGGTCCGTGATACTCATTCTCCTCTTGTTTGATTCTAGCACACACTGAGGTTATCTTCATCATCCCCTCACACTCAAAGAAGATACAGTATTGACACTTGCAATGCCAAATCAACTCAGTTGTGTGTGCAAGGAAAAATTGGGATTATGACTGATCTCGGTCAAACAGACACAGCTGTGCCTCTTTGGCACCTGAACCTCACTTTGGTTTGGATTTTTACAGATGGTGACAATCACGCAGTTTTTGAGCTATTTTCCAGACCTTGGCATTCCTCTATCAGCAGACATTATATAGTGTGTAATGCATAAAATGTGATAGAAAATAACCAAGTGCATTTTACTCAAGTACAATTTTGAGATACAGTTCTTTGCTTAACTATTTCTGTTTCATCAATTACTTTTAGTTTAAAACATTTTAGAGGGAACTAAAAACGTTATTTTTTTTTTTTTTTTTTTTTTTTTTTTTTTTTTTTTAAAAAAAATTTAATTAAAAAAAAATTTTTTAAATTAATTTAATATATTTTTTTTTTTTTTTTTTTTTTTTTTTAATTTTTTTTTTTTTTTTTAAAAGTAATACCAAGTTAGGGCCCCCTTTCTTTTTTTAATTTTTATTTATTTTTTTTTTTTTTTTCCACCACCAACAATTTCAAGAAAAATTTTCCCTCTTAATTTTTCAGATGGGGTTTTTTAGACAACTAGTCAATGGCCAAAGGGGCCAAATTATCAAATATTTCACTATAAAAGCAAAGCTTAGAAAAAGACCAACTCAAATTTTGTGAAGCAGCTCCACCTCAACCAGCTAGAACAGTACTATGCTACTACTACTACTATGCTACACTGATGCATCGATCTAATAATTCAATACAGGCTTATATTAACATCAGTCTCTGTGATCTTTTTACTTTTGATTTAACTTTGAGTTCATTTTGCTGATAATGATAGTTATTTTACTGAAGTACCATTTTGAATGCCCTTTACTTGTGATGGAGTATTTTCACAATATTGTATTGATTCTTCTTTTACTTAATTAAGGTTCTGAACCTTTCTTCCCCCACTGGGAACAACTCTAATCCCGGTCCTTTGTAATCATTGCTACAGGTTGCACATAACCTCGTTCCTGTTGCATCGACCTGTGTGCTGCTCCTGCAGCAGAGTAACATACTTTTCCTGTCACAACAGGTAAACTAATGAGAAAATTAGATGATCAATCTCATTTTCCCTCCTACACCCACTCAGTTTCTTAATTCATCAGAGCCTGGGTAGAGCATGCTGGACGTTATTATGAGATCCCCAAGCATCAATTACTAGAGCATGTTACCATTTTGTCAAAACTTTAGTAAAAACAAGGGGATAATGAGTGCAGTTCTCATTAATGTCAAGGCCTTTGTCTAACTTTAGCTGTAAATCACTTTTTGTTTTTAATTAATGTCATCAGAACTGCTGCACGACAAGCATCAACTACACGTGACCAAGAACTGCGAATAACAAAGAAAGCCATTTCAGTTAATCTGATGACAATGGTCGGGAACAACAGCTGTTGAACCCATGCAATTACTGTATGTGAGCGAGAGAGCTTGTCTGTTTGTCTGTTTGCATGAAAATAAAGAACTTGCCCATTTTTATTCAAAGAATGCCTCCCACATTGTATTCTCCTCGCTTTCTCTTCACGGTTGAAACAGTAGAGGCAAACAGTGGCCGGCTGGATGGCTTTTATTCCTCTCAAATTTCTTATGAGAACTCTGCCTATCCCATCTTAATGTTAAAATGTCAGTGAGTAAACACGGAGACAATTGGACGCTTGCAGAATAATTATGAGCAATAATAAAATCTTTTTTTTATTCTCGAAATGTTAAGTGAAGATGTCTTTGTATTTTTTATTGGTTCCATTCCTACGAAGAGGTCCAAATTAATAAAACATGACATTACCCATCAGCGTTAAGTGAACACAGCTTTATCCTGTCTCTAAAGGCCTCAGTGGTTAAGCCAGTTCACAAACAGTAAAGACATCAGAATTCAGGGCCTCGCTTCTTGCCAATCAGTAAAAAGCAGTCACTGTCCTTTGCGATTGTCTCAATAAAAGTCATTGCGTTGTTTTTACTGAGCAGCAATTATTCTTTATAAAGTTATTAGTAAGGATAACTTACGAGTGCTTTTTAACTCAAGCCCCGGTTTTGCCCAAGAACTATTGGATGTGGGATGGCGATTATATGTCTGTGGGAAATAGAAAGTAAAGATGGCTCTGTCTGAACAGTAGTACAAAGTCCAGAGCTGTTAATGCACCACTGACAGGAAGTGTGTTAAGAATTAAAGTGGAACTGACCACAACAGCTAAATAGCAGAGTTCATAAAAGTAACTCTGCAAAGTTTATGTGTGACTTATGTGAGTAACCACTCTAAAAATTACTTGAGTTAAAAGAATTGACATTTTTGGATAATATAATTGTTCCCTTTCTTGATGAGAATTCGATGAGAAGGTTCATACCAATCTCATGTCTGTAGTGTAAATATTATGCTTAGCATAAAGACTGGAAACAGCTAGCCTGGCTCTTTCAAACGTTAAAATATCTGCCTTTCAGCACCTCTAAAGTTCACTCATTAATTATTGACTGGAAAGTCATATATTGACAGCTTTGGACAGTATGCTGTCTCCCCGTTTCCAGTTTTTAAGTTAACCTAAGCTAACCATCTGCTGGTTGTAGCTAGTAACTTCATATTTACAATGAAGACATGAAAGTGGTGCCAGTTTTTTCATTTATTTCAAAGGAATATGCAGCTTAGTTAGCCAGGATTTTGTGATTTTGTAAGTACCTTTTCTTCATGTTGCATAAGGGAAACAGCAGTGATCCAATAACTGAGCCTTGTGGCACTTCATGCATACTAATCAGTGAAGCAAAAATTAAGTGGACGTGTGTGTTGTGTTAAGAATCTTATGACAAAAAAAAACCAGTTTGTTTTGCATTTATCAAGAAGAGTGCCATGATCAGTAAAGTAGTTTCACCACTGTCATAAAGACAGCAGCCTGACTGACATTTTTTAAAAATCATTTGACGTAAAAGGTGCCTTTGAAAATAGTATTTGATTATCAAGCACTTGAGGATGAAAGAGCCTTCAGGGAACGCTGAACATTTGGCCTCATTTAACAGTAAGAAGCAGCAGAAATATGCCAGCATTTACAACTGAGAAAAAGAGGCTAAAGGGCCAGAGAGTACATCAATCGGCAGAACAAAATGGGTTAAAATTGTATCAGTAATTAGCAATCAACAATCAGTAGGTGAACACCTGTAGGTGCAATCACTGCTGCTGCTGACTTGGTAAAAATAAAAAAACTTCACTAAACATCCAGCTGCTGCTTCTATTTCGTTCTTAAGATTTTTTAATGTTTTTTCTATTCCAGGTAGTACTTCTACCTGATTTGTGTTTTACGAAACACAGCATGTCTGAATCCTAATGTACTTTGATTAATAATTATGAATTGAAAATACAGCAAATTTGGATTTGTTACTGATGTGATTTCTGAATATATTTAAACCCCTTGTTTGTGCCATGCAGGCTGATGCTCAGTTAACACCCATAAACTGGCCCACTCAAGTGTCAAGCCAAAATTAACATATATTAGGACTTAGTCATGAACACCAACAGGGCATTTTAAATTTAGAAAAAAAAAAGATCATTTTGGTCAGTCCACCAATTTGGATGTTATTTATTGTTTCAGACTGAAATATCTCAACAACTATTGGATGGACCCCACCACAATATTTTCCCTACAGTATATGGTCAAAGTTTTCACTTATCCAGTGAAATACCTCAACATGTAGTGGGGGTGGATGGACACAGCATTCATGGTTCCTAGAGGATGACATAGCTGGTTGATATTTGTGTTTTTTTGGTGAACTTTCTTGACAACTATCGAGCAGATTGCCTTATTTAGACATTCATGTCCCACACAGGATCAACTGTCATCATTTTGGTGATCTTTTAACATTTAATCTTGCGCCAACATCAGATCAGTTAAAAACTTGTCCAATACTTAAATTGATGACATTCCCATCAGCTTCAGTTGTACTTTATGTTTAGTGCTATTTGTTGTGAATTTCTTAAACATCAGCATTGCAGTATTATTATTATTAGTATGAACAACATTTATTAGCATTTAGTCCAACTTCACAGAGCTGCTACTGTGGCTCTTAATTTAAATCAAATATTAGAAAAAAAACCTGCCTTTTCCAATTTTTTTGTAATTCATCTTTGAATAGTATCATTTTTGTCTTAATTATGAAGGATGTCTAGAATGTAGTGGTGCTTCTTAATCTTAATATCATGACACACGATCATATATCACACAGTACCCTTTGCCATGGTGGCCTAGCTATGTGCTGTGTAATCTCAGTCAAAACAAAACTGACATGCAGCCCAGTGGACGCAGCAGATGATTTTATTTGTTTGTTTTGTTCAAGACGTCATATCCCTCAGTATAAAATCAGCATTGTACAAGTCAAACTGCCGTGCAGTAGGATCAAAATGACGATTTTGTACCAGAGATTTCTTTCTTTCTTCCTAGAAAATGTGATTGCTGTATTCTCATTCTTTGGCCTGTGTCATTATCGTCAGTTGCCTTTAGTCACCCAGCGAGAAAACAGCTCCAGTCTGAAGACATAATAGCTCACAGGAATTACATGCTTCCTTTTCTCCCCGATAAATCTCTTTATGAAAATACTCGGTGCTCGGTCCACAGCCCTAAAACAATAATAACACTCTAGTCATACAAACCTTACTGGGGAAGAAAATGATGCACATTTAGGTTTTTTTCACTTCACTATTAAGGGTCATAACAGCACTGAAGTGAAAATAATCAACTTGTCATGTGTGTTTACTTTTGCACTTTCCATTCAGTCCAGGACAGGGAGATCAATAAAGGGATAATAGACCCTAACACACAGGCAACACAGTTCTGAGGTAATGCTCAGTGGATGAAATGCAGACGCACACTGAATGCATGTTTTGTTATGCACATATTGAATTTGATATTGTTTTCTCTTTAAAATTGCATTTCCTCAATCAATGTACGTTTGAGGTTCACAAATCATTTAATCTAAAGACAAGACATCAATGGCCATTAGGAACAAGCTGCTAAAAGAAAATGAAGGTATAAGAAAAAAACATAACGGCATCATTTGCTCTGGTGGTGATAAACATTCTCTGTATGAGCCATGCCTTCCTCCTTATCATCATACCTCATGATAGCATTTCCCACCAGTTGTCTAAAATTGGACACCCTGGTGAGTCTTAGCCAGCCTACAGCGGCCCTCCCCTCCTCCCTCCCCCTCCGCCGGGTAACCCACCGGACAAATATAAACCTTTGTGTGAATCTATAATCAAAAGACAGTGATTATTCTCATTTAAAGGTAGGGGGAAGCACAGCTCTCTAGATGGTGGTTGCCATGGATTTCTCTCAAAAGCTTTTGGTATAATGGCACACCCACTTCTGATGTCAGCGCTCGCGGAGGGGGGAAGGAAGGAGTTGAGGGGGAGAGGGAGAGACGAGGGCAAAGGGAAAGGAAGGAGGGAATAAGGGAAGGAGGGAGAGATGGTGGGGAGGGGAGGAGAGGCAGCCTGTTGCTCATGATCATCGAGCAACCTCCTCTTACTCCACAAGCCCGGTGCCTGTGCATGGATGGAGCAGAGTTAAAGCGAGGCAGCAGCAGAAGCTGAAAACACATTTCATATTTCTCCTTCATGTGCATTCTTCTCAGCACCCTCTCAGCAAATGAAGAACTGCTGAGGAACTGATTCACGAGCACAGTGAGTATTTTTCCTTCTTATATTACACAAATTCATGTATTCAAACTTGAGGTTTGGTGCACGGTAAGACACTTTCTTAGTTGTAAGTCACACTTTGAGAGTTTGTCACATGCGGCACAGTATTTGTTTTCACAGTAAGAAGTTGGAAATGACAGGGCTGAGGGACATTTGTGCAGCTGATTTCCCTGGGTGGCTATATCGGAGCGTTGTTTGGATCATGCATTTACTCAGAGAGTGTTATTGTAGATTTCAGACTATGGGTTTGTACACATAAAATAATCAGATCTGAGCAAATATGCAGTGCGCTCAGTCCTTTTCCGTTTTTATTGTTTAATGCCTTAATACAGTCCACTTTTGATTCAAAGTGGTATAACTTTATTTTGGACCTTTCTCATTATGTCTTCAAAAAAAGATGCATAGTAGATACACTGCGCTTACACCATGATAACAAGGCTATAGCTACATTACATGCTATGATCTTTCAATATTTACTGATATCTCATCAGAGACTAGGTTCAGGACATTTTTTCTCTGTCTTGCTCTACTGGCAGGGACATATACAGCACAAACAGATGGGGGACATATTTAAAGGAAAAACATGAATGAATGAGTGGAGAAACATGACAAATGCAGATGCTTTCATACAGGACATGCGAGGTCATTCAAGGGTTTAATGAGAATTAAAAGGATGTGAATCAGTTGAACAACTATGGGCGAATGGAGAGGGTTCAGAGAGGTTTGTGTTGGTTTTTCCTTTTAATTATCACCTATCTGTATGTTTGCAGAGGCATTTGAAATTGCAGCCACTTTTTTAAAATGAAAATATATGTGAGAAGAGAAACTTTTGAATTTGAGAGCCACTTCAAGTCCTTAAACAGTGAATCATGGCTTGTGTTACGTTTCACAGTGAATCCATAAGAGATCATTTTCAGTACAGCTCATGGACTTGCTTTGAAGATGATGTTAGATTATGACCCATAATGTGATTATGAGTCCACAACAGCTGCAAATGCCTCTCTCAGACTTTGGATCAGTGATATATCATACGTAATAGATCATCCTCTCTCCCTCCTCCAGGTAATTGGGACTATAATGAGATGAACTAATGACTTTTTCTCATTCTAACAGCTAATAGTGGCTGTCTGATTCTCCCCTCACAAAGAAGGGTCCGCAAACTAATTATAATCTGCTATTCCCAGGTGTCTTTCTGTGTAAGGTATCTGAGATACATATCCTAAAGTGTCATCAGAGCAGGTCGAAAAGGTCACGGTTCCACCTGCAATACTATTTCCCAGAGCACCAGTGGGTACACAAAGAGATCTTCAGTCAGGGCTCAGACTCAACATAAACTGAGTGATGGATGTGCTTTGAAAGTGTAAGTGGGATAAAGGATATTTTCAAAAATGTTCAAATACATGTTATTCCAATTGCCACTTGCACCTTGTTCATATGACATGACCTGTGACAGGAAAGCTGTTATTTTCTGCACTCAGCACCAAACATTTTGAGTATTGCCCATCAAACGATACAAATTGTTTCCTATTTCTTCATGTAAGCTCACTTCACATCCATCAACCCAGCCAAAGAAAGCCCCGTGTGGCAGTTTGTCTGGTCCATTTATTCCATCTCATCAACTAAAGTACTTTTTCACTCACAGTGTAATAGTGTTAAGAGTGGATTTTTTTTTCCTTCGCCTATCTTTGATCATTCCTTGCTTGTACCTTCTGTCACCTCATCCCCCAGGGACTTGCACTGTGTCCTGGTGCAGAAATCCTTTGAAACACTCTGTCTCAAGTGACAGACAGTCAGGTCTTCACCGGTATGAGGTTGTGCCTGCCTGCACACATGCCTGGCCTCAGCGACTCTTTTATCATGCGCCTGTGAAAAAGAAATTGTTTACATAGCCCAGGGCGATTAGATGATCAGATGATTGCAGCTCAGCAGGAAAAGAGCTTCAGAAGAAAAGTGAGTATCGGTTAATGCACACAGACAATGCAGAGAACTTAATGTTGTGCAATCTTTATATAATCAAGTTATCTGAACACTCACAAATGGTAAGGGTGTACAATCATCCACTCAGAGAATGGGGATGTAAAATAATTAAAGAAAAACACATATTGTACGCAGTGACTTTGAGTGCACAGGTGTAAAGTTGAGGTGATGGAGAGAGGTTTTGTTTGCTGAGGTGAGGAGTGCTGAGGCATAATGTGAAGCATTGATGCACATATGTGGGGATCTAGTGGCTCGGCTCAGCCCCTGTCAGGGGGATTGAGTGCTTTAAGAGGACAGACAGAGACAGACAGACAGCGGAAAGGCTGGGAAATAAACTGTAGACAGAAAATGACAGAGGTGTGATGCTTCTCATTTGCTCTTTGTTAACGGGGACATTTTACTCAAAGAGGGAGATGAACATAAAATACTTGGATGGCATTTCAAAAGGTTGCTGTCTTTTTAACATTTAAAATATGATCAGTTATTACATAGATGCATGAGTCCTGCTGAATTCATGTGCAGGTTCGAATGGTAAACAGAACACAAAATAAACAATTAGTCCTAACATACCCCCATATTGAAGTGTATTATCCCTGCACTTCTCTGTACCTCAGAAACAGAGAGCAGCACATTGTGGCAGACCACAGACAGAGTTAGGGAGACAGTTATTGTCCTGGAGCTATAGCTTCTTCCAGGCTTCTCAGTATGCATTAATACCGCCCACTTACAACAAAACAGAAACATTTTTGTTTACAACTATTCCTGCTGGAATTACTGTAAGGGAAGGTCTTCTGGGGCTAGAACTGCTTCTGGCATGCCTGACTGTTTCAGTGTTTAACCAGATTTCAGAGACAGGGAGAGAGGGGGAAGAGAGAGAGAGAGAAAGTTGGGTCTTGGCAGCTCTTCTGGTTTCAAGTCCATTTCTGGAAATACCACCCTCTTATAGTCCATTAGAGAGCAGTGAGCTGTTAAGGAATAAGAAGAGAATTGGTTGTTGGGAAGAACAAAGAGACATCATCTGTTCTGAATGGCCATTTAGCCTGAGAGAATAAGTACAGGATAGACTCCATTTTCTTGTGACATCTACCATTCTGAAGCACTGTGATAAAGAACATTATTTTACAATGATACATTATTGCATTGCCTATAAGAACAAATGTGGTTGTTTGGCTACGTGCAGCAAAATAAGACAGCACTCTGCACTCTGATCAGCTGTCACCGGAAGGTTAACAGCCGTTAAATATGTTTCCCTTTAATTGTAAGTGTCTGAGGTTCAGATTTTCATCAGAAACACTGATCACTCATTTAATTACCATGTGTTCGTTTTTCACAGACTGAGTCAAGTTGAATTGCAAATCCTCCATTCAGAGACAGATTGGAAAAAATCTGTCCAATTCTGATTCTTTGTAAATTACACACCACTTCCACCAATATGCAGATATGCAGCCATAAATAGCAATTATTAGTAAATGAGCTATTCATGTCTCTTTGTAGGACACACACTCTGCATGTGTTCATTTTAAATAATAGATGTTATCGACCAGAACCATCCATATTGAACAGGAATGTTGCATAGAAAAAAAATATTACATCATTCCTTCATCAGCTTCATCATTTTTGCTAAATTTAATCTGCTTTGACCTTGAAGTGCTCGTTATTATTACCATGCTCATTAAAATCATCTCAATCAATATTGCTGGTAGTGAAGCTCTCCAAAGACTCATGAGGAGGGCACTGTGGGAAACGCATGCACAATGCAGTCAGGCAACAGAGACTCACAACCCAGTGACTCACCAGGCAATCTGGAGAACATGCCCTGTGGCTTAGCTGTGATAACGCTGGCACAGAGAGAGGCCAGACCTCAGCCGATCTGGAGGGGAGAACAGCCTTCGCTGTCTTTGCAGTGTTTCATCTCTCCTTCCGAGATAGACTTCGTCCCCCAGAGGAGGCATCTGAGGCGCAACGGAGCGGAGAGGAGAAAAAACAAGAGTTTAAAAAATGCTCCTGTGACTGTGGAGAGGCAAAAGCACAATCGGTTTAAAGGCAAAGTGAGAAATCAAACAGCCTCAAGGGGTTAAGTGTGATTTAATCTAGTAGGAGAGTGGCGTAGGCCTGTGCACATCCACACTGGTGATGCACTGTAGGCGTATCGATAACCTCCGCCGCATGGAGGGAGAATGTGAGAATTTACGGATGCGTAGCAGCAGAAGGAGGGATTTTACTCTGTTTTGAGGAAAGATTTTCATTCTTGTGTTTTGGTTTTGTTAGACGGAACTAGTGTTGATTTAATAGACAATAACTGTACTAAAAATATGGAAAATGTGAAGATGTAAAGCTCCATCACAGGCATATTCTACAGTACTAAATTATTCTCTGTGGGATAAAAAAAATTCCTTCTGACCATGTGAACTATCTCATAATGTTCCTAAACGAAACACCATCAAATAGTAGTGTAGGTTAATACATGCAGGCAGAGTGTTTGAGAGAAGAGCTTGGGGTGGGTTTGCTCTAATTCCATGGGTGGAAGATGGTGCTGACTGTAATCAGCGGCTCACTGAGGCTGACAGTGCAGGTGCCTAATAACCATTCAGTGACACATTCTTATCCCCGTTTTAGAAGCCGAGGCCTCCTTCCTGACCCAGAATTGGTGGTGCAGCAAATCCAGGCACTGACATTTTAATTCCTGACTGGCTAACCTGCCTCCCCCTAAATTACTGTAATTGATTAAATTAGTTTGGACACAGGCCACAAGGTCCTCACTGCACTGGTGATATCCAGTAAACATTTTCTCTTTCCTGCTCTCTCCTGTCTTTAGATATTGCTCCTTCTCTCTCTCTCTCTCTCTCTCTCTCTCTCTCTCTCTCTCTCTCTCTCTCTCTCTGTCTCTTTGATCTATCTGTCTAGTTTTGCTTGAAAAATACCTTGAGAACAAACTGGAAATACAGCATGTTTGCTCTCAGTAAAATCTGTCGTCCAGTGTGATTGCGAGTCAGTTCATACACCTCAGCCAACACCTAACTGAAATTAGTGCGTTTATCAAACAGATAAAAGAGATGTTAAAAAAACACAGATATTTTAGTGTTTAAATGTATCTTCTTCAGTAGCTGCGCAAGTAAGTCAGTTATATCAGTGAATTATCTAACAGCCAGTGTAACATCAGGCCATTATTTGTAATTCCCAGGCTGCTGTGGGTAACAGATGTTCATGCACACTGTTGGGAGTGAAACTGTTATCCCTCGATGCCTGATGTATCTAGATCAGTGATCGTGTTTAATGATGCATACATGACATATTCATACTGCTAAGATTATGGCACAGACATGTTGTTTTTGTAACGCAGTTTGTGGATAAAGGTTGTGAAGCTTGATTTCATTTTCTGTTGGTGCTCTCATGGGGGTGGCATACTGGATAGATGATAGTGATCTGTTATCTCAATCACAAGAAACATGTTTTCTGTTGCAGCACAGTACAACACTTTCTATAACACTTTGACTCCAAATTGGGAAATATTTACAACTCTTGTTGTGTTATCTCTTTTGTCAGCCTGTGGCCATATTTGTCAGGTTTACAAGAGTAAAGTAATAGTTTGATATTTAGTACTACTAGACACTAAAAGTTTTAGTCAATGTAGTTAACCATCATAACAAACTGTCAGCAGCCATTTACAGCACACAAACTAACTTAAAGGTTCAGTGTGTAACATGTAGGAGTTTTTCAAAGTTTTCACAATGGTTTAAGTACTCATATCAATGTGTGGCGTGTTGGAGTTTCCCTGCTGTATCTTTACAATATCAGAAATTGTCTTTGTGTTGGAATATTTCAAGCAGCTTTCATGTTTTCATTACATTTCTTCAGTGAGTGGGTTGCTCTGCAGGCAGAAAGTGTTTGCATAGGGCTGTACCTCCTCGTAATGATGAGTGGCCATTAGAATTAAAATGCAAATGATCTAAGTGCCTGCTGCTACAATAATGCTGCATTGTGGTATTACTCATTCTTGGGTAAAACAGTAACCACTGTAGATGTTTTTATTGCTAAAGTATAGTGGCATAAATGTTAAAGACACAGTGTCCATGTTACTCCACAGAACCTATGAGTTTAAGAAGGCGTTTATTGAACTATTAATGCATCCTCTTCAACACATTTTTTGTTTTAATCAACTGACTTTGTAAAATACAGTATGAAAATTCAAATTAGTTCCACTGAATTGTTACAAACAAATGTTTTTTTGAACAATAAGACCCTTTACAGAGGAGGCCACGCTTTCTGCTGCCCAGCCACATGGCAGGCCTGGGCAGCAACCTCTCCTTAGAAAGTGATACGCTCCTCCCTATAGGGTCTGACACGACTGAGACTGTTGGCATAGACACAGACATATAAACTGGTAGTATAACAGAAAGAAAAAGAGTACAAAGTGTGTAAGACTAATCTGTTCATCCTCTGTTTTCCTTCTGAAGGTCACAGTGTGATGGTGGCAGTTTGAGCACAGGGATGTAAGCAGACCAGTAAAGATGACCCTGTTGGCGGGTGATGGCTCCGACTATGACTACAGTGCCCTGAGCTGTGCCTCTGATACCTCCCTCAACGCACCTCCCCTGCAAGAGGAGGAGGCTCAAAAGGGGGCCTTCTACAAGAGGGCGCAGCGTGCCCCTGAGCTCAGCACCATCCACGATGACACACTGCTATCCAGCGCCCGTAAACTCCACGCCATCATCAATGTGGGTGGCCTGCGTTACCAGCTGCCTTGGACCACCTTAGAGGACTTCCCCCTCTCTCGTCTGGGCCAGCTGCACCTCTGCAGCAGCTTTGACGAGATCATGAGTATCTGTGATGACTATGATGTTACACACAATGAGTTCTTCTTTGACCGCAGCCCCTGTGCCTTCCGTACCATCCTGACCTTCCTGCGGGCGGGTAAACTGCGATCCCTCAGGGAGATGTGCGCCCTCTCATTCAGGGAAGAGCTGCTCTACTGGGGCGTCCCCGAGGAGAGCCTGGAGTGGTGCTGTCGCCGGCGTCTGCTGCAGCGCGTGGAGGAGTTTGAAGCGATGGAGAGAGCAGAGGAGGAGGAGGAACTCCTGGAGGATTCAGACAGTGGCCACAAGGAGAACGCAGCAGAGTCCAGAGTCAATCGGTGCATGGGCAAGCTAAGAGACATGGTGGAGAGGCCTCACTCAGGCCTCCCAGGGAAGATCTTCGCCTGTTTGTCAGTGTTGTTTGTCACCATCACTGCCATCAACCTATCCATCAGCACCATGCCTGCCATGAGGGAAGAGGAGGAGGCGGTGAGTAGGCTATTGACATTAAGCATATCTCATAGAGGGGAGAAAAGTTACTGCAAACAAAAACATGTTGCCAAGAGGGAAAGAAGTGTTTTCATTTCAGTGAGGAAAAATAAAAATAAAGACTTAACCCAACACAACATTGTCTGTTGGGAAATTAACTTCTATGTTTTCTGCAGTTAGGAAAATCAAGCAAACACCAAACTACTGACAATGAACATTTGGAACCAACACTATGATTTGACCTGAATTCAAAAGCCAAACTGAGGTAAACTGACGCTGCCTTATTTTGAAAAGCAGTCATTAAAATTTTTAATGATGGCTTGTGTCATCCGTCAGCGTCCTTTGCAGCGAGAAAAAGCGAGACTGCTGAGAGAGCCAGCTGTTGTGCCAGATAAGAAAAAAAAATATTTGAAGACGTCTCGGTCTGCTTTCATGAAATGCTTTTATTATTATGTCTGACTTCAATCACAACCACAATTAGCACACTGGCCTCTTCTATCAAATCAAAGGAAAATTGAATATTTGAGCCACACACATCATTTTTCAGTGCAGCAAGGTTTTTCAATGTAATTTTTATGTGTATAGCACCAAATCGTAACAGACGTTATCTCAGGACACTTTTCAAATAGAGCAGGTCTATGCCGTAGTTTAATAAATTCACATTTTTATTTAAGTTAAAGGTTTTTTTTCTAATTGTTTCCTTTCTCTTTATGAAATTTCCCATTTGAATGAGTAACTGCAACCACTTTACTTTCTTTTTTAGAAACTATGTTTCAGTGGTTTTCAAATGTTCTACTTTCACTTGTATGTACTCAGGAAATGAAGTACAGATAATGTATGTGTGGTACTGAAAGTGGGTGGAAGGCGAAACCAAAATCTCAACGGTTTTCATTTGAAAGTAACTGCTAACCACATTTCATGCTGCTGACTCAAGTTTCAGAACCGGCAGGCCTACTTTAATTTTGTACTGTAACTACAAATACTGTTTGATTTACTCCTGTGGCTTCTTGGAGCTCCATGACATTAGGCGGTCAAATGTGGAATGAGTAAAAAACTTCAGTCACAAAGTTACACTGTTAAACCAATCACAATGTGTCCTCTGGGAAAATAAAAGGGGTATTTAAAACGAAATAAAAGAAATACAATGACTGCACTTAATCTGGTTAGGTTACAGTATTATATTTGACCCGACGCACTTTGTATTCACACTTGAGTATTCTCAGTATGTCTGAATTAAGCTGTTTAATTAAAAGTGCCAGTAATCGCATACTAACAGCTCCGCCAGCTCTAATTTATTGCAGGCAGATAACAAAGTGTTGCATTAAAAGTGTTTAAGTGTTCCTGTCTGTGAGTGAGAACAGGTTTACTGGAGTTTTCAGGTGCTTTTATGGGTCTACTCAAACCATCTCCTGCTCTGTGGGAGTGTGTTTCATAATATTTTTAACTGATGTGGACTGCATTCAAAGGCTCTCTGCCATGTAATATGTGCTTTGAGATGCTTTGATCCCTCTCTGCCTCACACTGAATCAGCGTCATTACTGCATCTAAGAAAAACGCCCGCCTTTCCAAAAAAAGCCCAAAAAACATCATGAAGGACGGCAGGGATTTTTCATGAGTTTGGAGGTATAGATTTTTATGGCACGCAGCACATATTAAACTAAAATAGACATTCCTAATACTAACAGTCTTTTGCTGTCAGAATATTTAAAAGATTTTGTGTGTTAGCTTGATCTATGATGGGCAAGATAGTAGAGAATTTGCTTTGTCTGTAGATGTTTAACAGATTAAATATATAGAATATGTAACAACTGAACATACCCTAACCAAGATGTTTTTTCTGCCTAAATATAACCAAACCTTTATTTGTGAAACAGTTGAATTGTTAAATCTCAGCTAATAAGTAATAAGAAATGTCACAAATAAATAAACTATCTGTAGTTGGGGTATCCAAGTAAACTGGAACCTTTTTTCCTTCCTTATTTTGCTTGAAATGTTTTATATATTGAAGTGCTCAGATATGCAGCGTCCCAGCTGAACTTCTGGATTTCACATTGAAATGGTTCCCTCTAGTGACTGCAGTTGCCACTCACACATGCTAATCATGACCATGCTCACCCATGTGTCTTCTTTTACCAGGGCACATGTTCCCAGATGTGCTACAACATCTTCATAGTGGAGACGGTGTGCGTGGCCTGGTTCTCTCTGGAGTTCACCCTGCGCTTCATCCAAGACCGCAGCAAGCTGACCTTCCTCAGACAGCCCCTGAACCTGATAGATGTGGTGGCCATCCTGCCGTACTACATCACCCTGGTGGTGGACAGCACCTCCAAAGGTGAGAAGCGGCTGGGCTCTGGCAGCAGCTACTTGGACAAAGTGGGCCTGGTGCTTCGCGTCCTCAGAGCCCTGCGTATCCTCTATGTGATGCGGCTAGCTCGCCACTCACTGGGCCTGCAGACTCTGGGCCTGACAGCGCGCCGCTGCACACGGGAGTTTGGACTGCTCCTCCTCTTCCTGTGTGTGGCCATCGCACTGTATTCCCCCTTGCTGTACTTGATTGAGAATGAAATGGCAACCACAAAGGAGTTCACCAGCATCCCCGCGACCTACTGGTGGGCTGTCATCACCATGACAACAGTTGGCTACGGGGACATGGTGCCAAGGAGCATCCCGGGCCAGGTGGTGGCTCTGAGCAGCATCCTGAGTGGGATCCTCCTCATGGCCTTCCCCGTCACCTCCATCTTTCACACCTTCTCGCGGTCCTACGTGGAGCTGAAGCAGGAGCAGCAGAGACTGCTGCAGAGGAGGACACATTTTCTGCTGCGGAGCCGCATGGCAGGCCTGGGCAGCAACCTCTCCTTAGAGAGTGATATGCTCTTCCCTATAGGGTCTGACACCAGAGACATGGACGACTGAGACTGTTGGACAGGGACGGACATGTAAACTGGGAGTATAACAGAGAGAAAAAGAGGGAGTCTACAAAAGAGACTGAAGGTGTGAAGAGAGAAAGAGATAGACAGGGGTGAGGAGGGATATACAGATGTGTGGAGAGAGAAGTCTCTATAAACAAGATAAAGAGGAAATGGGATTTTTTTTCTTCCCAGAAATTTAGCCTTGCTGTGTAGCAGTGTACTTTTGGATAAAGAGAGGATTAGTATTCGTATTGAATAAATGTTCCCACCAAAAAGTGAATTATCTCTGGATAAAATTCTTTATGGTCACAGAATATCAATTTACAGAAAAAAAAAACACAACAAACCTCAAAGTATTCGAGCATAACAATGATTATACACATACAACAGTCATAAATTGAAATATATTGTAATTCAGAATGAAATGTGTTACTATAACTACAGCACACGAGCACAGCGTCCTTATGATCCCACAACATCGTGATGTTTTTAATCCCTGATTTCTCCAAACATTTTAATGGATTTGTTGATGTCATGTGCTCCTGGGAGTTCACCAGTGTCCCTTAATGGAAGATGCTCTCTGCTTTTGTTGAATCCCAAAGGTTAAATGGAAGTTCTATCTAAGCTAAAAATGTGACCCTTAATCCACTGATTATTTTCTGAATGAGTGTGCAGACTCTGAAAATGATGTTTCGTCAGGATCCACATAATAATTATGATGTATTAATTGTCCTTCTTCTACTCCTTGAGGTTCTATATGCAATTTTTGAATACTTTTGGACATTGAAGATAGCATTATTGTGCTTGTAATTTCTGCAGTTGCTGTCCATAGCTGTTTATAATTATTATTTATCTCCTTAAAGTGGATTTAAACTGAAATCTGTCTTTCATTGTCGCTTCTCATTTGAACTTTAACTGAACTTTAAACTTTATTGTCCCGGAGGGAAATTAGTTTGCAGTGTCGGGATGAAATTGGACACAATAACAAGAGTTGAGGACATACAGTGACAGCATATATGGTGCTATACCGCATAGAAAGGAATACAGCAAACAATGAGAGTAACTACAACTTTATTTTCACTTCTGCTACAAAATTCTACTCCATTCTTTTACTTTTTAGTTTACACAGATTGTTAAGTATTAAACCAGTGTATGAAATAGTTCATTGACTGATTTTTACAGTGCATGTAGGCTTATAAGAAACTAGACAGAAACCGGGATAGTCAACATGACAAATGATAATATATAGTTACAGAAATTCAAAAACAAAACATTTCAGAAGATTCAGTTTAGAGAACATCCATCCATCCATTAGCTTTACCGCAGATTCTTGGAGGGCCGAGGGGCGGCTGGAGCCATTAATTTACAGAAAGGAACTGTCCTATTATGAAGAATACTGTGTCTCTGTCATAGCTACAATGCATTTTATATAATTCTAGCCAATACAAAAACCTCATTAAAGAGCCGGGTCTATATCACACCTTCAGATAACCCAAACAAATCTGGATTTTTTAAATGAATTTCTTTCAACAGATTATTTCTAAAATCACTGTACATTACAGGGCAGTGGTTCTAAAACTGTTTCTGGCTCAACATTTTTACCACACATTAGCAATAATAGGGCAAGCAACAAATACCAAAGGATAGAAGCTGAATTTTAATTATTAAATAACAATCAGCACAACAGCATCAACAAAATGACATAAATCACTCAACCTAACAACCCCTTCTAGTGGCTTTGTGCCTCACAGGGGGCCCCGCCCCACAGTTTGAGAACCACTTATATAGGCAATGAAAGACAAAATGAAATCCATCCTCTTAAGATCACAAAAAACATACAACATACACAAGAATTCTATATAAGACACTGATGTTATAATAACCGTAAAAACACAACGCAGTACTGCAAGGAACAAGCCCCACTAAATACTTTGTGCTATGCAGCACAGTGGTATTGCTTTGTGTGCTGAGAGTTTCATATGTTTGCAGAAGTGTGTGTTGGCCCCTCGCCTCATTTGAACAGTAGGTGGCAGCATTATGTCACTGTATACTGTATGAGCTTCGATTGGGCCACAGAATGACAGAAAAGATGTTTATTCTTTCTTACATTCAAGTTCAGGAGTAAAAAGGCCTCTCTTAGACTCATGTTTGATTTAATACAAACATTCAATATTTTTTAGTCTTTAGTCTTTATTAAATAAGGAACCATGCACAAGAACATTCATCTCAAAATGAGAAGAGATGATTTACAACAGATTTAGCCATTCGCTCATTTCCATCTGCAGGTACAACACTGCAATCACCAGACACTAAAAGCATTTATGTACATAGTCTCTATCACACAGACAATGTATCTTAATAAGGCATTCATTTTAGCTTAACTAATCTACATTATGGCTACAGTTACAGTAGATGCTCAACACTTCTGATAGAGGAAGAACGACAACTTTCAATTACAAAGTTCATAAAATGTTATTTTTCTGTTATATTTGGCATGATGTACAACAAATTAAAACTATTAAATTACTAGTGGTGGAATGTAACTAAGTATATTTACTCAATGTAAAAATATTTTACGTATTTTTCCCATTTTATGATGCTTACTTCTAGTCTATATTGTCCTTCTTACTCCACTACATTTATTTTTTACAGCTTTAGTTAGGTTACTTTGCAAATTTAGATTCTTAATACGAAATATAAATCAAATAAATACAATATTATGTATTATTACGATTATCAATTAATGCATCAATAATCATAATCCAGTGATATAATAAATATGATTCTGAAATGGATGAATTTAGATGCCAGTACATATGTACTTATTTTGAATGCAGGACTTTTACCTATAACAGAGCATTTGCACACGCTGTGGTATTTCCTACTTCTACTTGAGAGAAGCTTCTCCTTCCACCACTGTAAATAACTTTGCATTGAGGCCACGTTTGAACCTGCAGCCTCAGGTGAGGAGGGACTTCCACGGAACGCCATTCAACAAATCAGGCTTCAGTTGTGCATAAAACAATCTAACCAATCAGAGCTTGACAATGCGCTGTAGTCTCCTCCCCTGCCTGCCTCTAATATCACATCCCAGTGTTTTGGTCAGGATTGGATGTTCCTGCACAGGAGCTGTGACTGTCGGCTGGTTTCCACGCGTAAAGCCTGGCGTGTGATAGGCAAATCGGGTATTTCTGCTTCAATCCAGCTGATTTAGCCTCTAATGAAAAATGTGTTCATAGCTCCGGAGTCATTCCCCGTCATGACCTCACCGGGCCGCCCCTCCAGTTGAATGGGATCCCTCATCGTCCGTCTGTCGCTCGTTTTTGGCACCGACCGTCTCTGCTGCTGTCACCGCCGCTCCAAAGCCCCGATTTTAAGGATCTGCGCGCTTTTTGGGGGGTTTCTCTAATCAGTTCATTAATGGTTTGATGCGAAATCCGCCTGTGTGATCGGCAGAAGAGAGTCAACGCCAAATCTCCAGCAGCCTGCGCGTCAGGGTAAGTCGCCTAAACTTGTTATTTCACTGCGAGTGACTTAATGACAGACGGACAGACGAGGGTTAATTAAAAATAAATGAGTGCAGCAAATGACTGTGTTGTTTCCAGATGTAGATGGACATAAACCTCTCCAGACCCTTCTTTAAGACTCATCTTTCCTCCTGTATGACCTAAATAATCACCTGCTCTGCTCTGTATGTATGTATGTATGTATGTATGTGTGTATGTATGTATGTATGTATGTGTGTGTGTGTGTGTGTGTGTGTGTGTGTGTGAGAGAGAGAGAGAGAGAGAGAGATATTTGCAAATACTTTTGTTAATAATGATCAGTGGATGGAGGTCACACTGTAATTTTCTCACTTTGTCATTCACCAAAACCACTGTTTGGGCACTAGCCCAGTCTGAGAGTTACTGTATAGTGACTCATCATGAGAGCTTTTGTAAAATATAAGCTGCAGCCTTTGATTTAGGCTACATACATCACATCACACAGCGCTTTCTTTTCCCACTGTGCATATCCTCAATTTGAAGAGAAATGGCTCCCTGGGTGGAAGCCTTCACAAGACAAACTGAAACCTGGCAGCTGTAGTTGCTCTGCGGTGAGAGTTTTTTATGGGCTACCTGCTGTACTTGTGCTGTTTTTTATGTGTGAGTGAGAAGATCAGAGCCGGTGGACACTGTAAATATCCTTTTGCTTTTAAAACATTTCTTTTTGCTGGTTCACTGAAAATGCCACAGATTCTCCTTCCCCCGGGATCCCACACACTTTAAAGACATGGCTGTCATATGCTTAGGATTAGTCTCTCCCACTCAACGTGAGTCAAAGGCCCAAATATTGACTCTAATGTGGTGGTAACTAATAATAGAAAAGGTATCCATAGACCTCTAAGTAATTGTATAGTCTGTAATTTGTTGAGGTAAGCCATGTCCTTGAACATATAGAAACAGACCGTATCCTTATATATTGTTAGTGTCTTAACATTGTGACCATTCATTGGCTCTGTATTTACTGTACACATCTGCCCTGACTCTCCCAGCTGGACTGCTGATCCAGGATCACCGCACAGATCTGCTAACTTAGGTTGTTGTGTCCTCTATCTAGAAAATTGAACCTAGTTTAACGTCTAGACCAGATTTACTCTCAGACACTTTAGGATGAGTCAGTGCGAGACGCTACAGCATGACACATTTGCTATCACGACAGTTGAGCTATTACTCTTTTTACAGCTCTTGCGCTGTCACCCCAGACACACACACTTGAACTTGCTGTACCACCATTGCAGTGTATTGTTTTTGTGCTTTTTGACATGCTTTAAAAACCTAAACATTGTGTATAAACCCACAGTGAATTCCAGCTTGTTTCCTCTGTCTCTGTAATCCTTTCTGAAATCTGAAACATTTCGCCAGAGACATATCTCAGAGAGGCATCAGTAATTTTTTTAATAATAATAGAATTGCTATAATATTTGATTATCAGTTGTGCATTAGACTAATCCCCCAGAGATTTTGCTTGTATTTTTTAGTATTTTCCTGTAGGAATTAAGATGTTTGGCAGCAGGCAGGCAAAAACATATTATATCCCATGGATTCAATATCCTTAGATTTTGTATTGGGCCAATGACGTGCAGACTGACGCTGGGGATGAAGCGCTGTTGCGTGTAAGCACCCCAGGATATGCATGATGCCCAGTGTTGCATGCTGTTTGTTTTTATCATACATTCTGCTCAATCGAACGTTGGGTGCACGGTTAGTGATGAATGCGACCGTAAAGCCAAGACACATTGCCTGTTTCACCAGCCTATTTGCATGCATTCTGCGCCGGGCAATGCAACCAACCAGCGAGTGAGAAGTGTTTCTCAAAGTGGTACGAGATGGTCCATTGTACTTTCTAACTGCCAGATTTCAGGCTCCACAGAGGGGACCTAATGCTCCTTGGAATCCTATGAATGCCCTCCAGTGAAAGCCGTAGATGTTTGTCAGCTCCAATGAGATTGGTGGAAAGTGGCTCTTGAGGCCGAAATTCCTGCTAATTGGCAACGTGGCTGTGGACTGGCCCCTTTGTTCCCCCTTATACTGGAGTGGTCTGTCTGTCAGGGTGATACACTGGGCCTGGCATCAATGAACTGCTTGTTTCGGCAGCTATCCGGCCTTGGAGGATCGGCAGCTTTAAGACAAGTCGCTTCCACTTTCAAAATTGCCTTTGTGCAACCTATTCAGAGAGATGGAAGGGAACCATTTAGAGGTGGTCTATAGAGACTGTTTCTCAAGCTTCCCAGCCAAGTATTTTGATAGTGATGTGTATATTTGCCTCTGCATTTAACCGCACTGGAGCGAACTGAGCAGTTTCATTGAACAGTTCATCATTTGTTGTAGTGAGTGTCCCACTTTCCCTTTAGGTCAGATGAGGATTATATGGCATTGAGCACTGAGGACATATTGTATTTGTTTGTGATACTATAAAGAGGAACTAGCTTATTGGCCAGAGGAACAAATAAAAAAAAAAAAAGGATTGCTCACAAATTGCAGGACAGAGGATGACTGTAAACGAGTCAGTAGTAGTAGTAATTGTGAGCCTCTTCTTTGTTGAAACAACACACTATTCCCTTTTGGCCTTGGAGTACTTAACAAACAAAACACTTGTCTATTGCCAGCATCAACCCCTCTTCAGTTTGCCAATGAGATGTGCGATACACTCCGGAGAGAAAGAGATTGTATACACGAAAGGGGGGCATGAGATTTGTGATGGCTTCCCGCTGACAAAGGCCTTTGAATTTTTCATGTGGCAGATACTAAACTTCTGTCGCTCTGGCCCAGATTTGGTGCTAATTAGTGCCCAGCTACTTTCAAGGGCATACGGCTGAGCATGGGAATGCCAGTGCCACCTGTTCTCTCACTCTTTCTCCCTGTCTCACATCTCTACCATCCTGTCAGCCTTTATCTGTCTGTCTCTCTCTCTCTCTGTTTAGGCTTTATGTGTCAGTGGCCTAGTTTTGTGTCAGTTATTGTTGCCTTCCTTACAGTGTACACTTTAGCCAGCTGTTAACCTAAAGGTTGCATGTTTCACTCCCCTGCTAAGCCTACTTTGTAGCCCACGCTGTATTGCGTTACCGCTCAGAATCAGTGATCGCAGGAGAGAAGTAGCTGTATACACCGTTAAACCATAAAGCCACAAAGCCACAGTGCCATGGCTGCCAGTAAAAGCAGTTGAATGATAAGGATGCACAAATGAAACGCTCTGACATATCCCTCCAAGCTCTCTGTCAGAGGGGCCTGTGCTTGCTGGCCATTTGAATGAAGTATCAGATAGTGGTTTGATACAGACTAACAGAGGAGGGCTTGTCTCCTCCCAGGATCCCTGGCCACTTCCTGTCCCTCTGCTCTGGGAATGGGCCAGGGTGACACAGGCCACGCATCTCCACTCAATCCACCCACTGTTGCCTCTGTGGAAAAGCGATCACTCTCACACCCTCATTCCCATCGCTCCGCGCACATTTCTTGTGACAGGAAAAGCGTCTTTGGCATTTAGAAAGATGCCTCTATGTGTGGCTTTGTGTAGGCGCAGCTGTGCGAGTCTGGTCAGGATGATGAGATGCTGGGAAGAGCACATGCTGCACTCCCCCCTCTCAAAACATGAGGCTCTCCATCCTCTGAGAATCGCTGCAGTATATGTTGACATGGGAGTTTTTATGCAGATCGTGTATGTGCAGGGATGATGGACCCCGTCAGACTGGAGCTCTGCCTTAAGCTCAGATCTTATAATCTGACCGAAAACCAGATAACAGGATACGATACTGATTTCACAGCCTCACACTGAGACACATGATACACTGAAAAGCAGAATCAGAATGAACTGAAATTTGCCTGAATTAAATCATTACTGTATTTACCAATGGTCGTAATTTGATTAGAGCTGAAATGATTATCTGTTTAATTGATTTGTTCATTGATCTAAAATTAATCAGTAGCTAATTCGATCATTGTCTGGGGGGTTTTCAAGCAAAAGTGCCTAGCATTACCTAGTTACAGTTCTTCAACTGTGCTTCTTATGTGACATGAATATCTGAATATCTTTGGGTTTTTCGGACTGTTGATCGAACACAAAAAGCAATTTCACACAGGTGTGGTGTTTAAGAACTTTTTAAGCCAAACAAATCAGGAGAATAACTGATAGAATAATCCATAATGAAAATAATAATTAGCCTTAAATGCCTGATGCATGTACGTAGTTGTGTTCATGGTCCTGCATTAATATTAAAGGGGCAATAAGTAATGTTTTTACAGTCTCATATCACAGAATGGCCATAATATATCTGTGGGAGGTTGCTAAACAATACCAGTGACTCAGTGATTACTTTGCCAAGTGCTGTGATTTCTCACTTTCAAATTGGGCTTTACAGTTCAGTGCGTGTTTTGGAGCAAACATTCTGCACTCATTGGTGTTTTAAAATATGTTCACTTTCCACCTCCTGTCATTTGGAGCTGTTAATCCATTGACATTGGTGCAACAAGCAAACAGCAACATTTTATTTCTTTATGCATGAATTCCAATGAGAAGCTGTGTTATTATTACAGAATGTTCCATCATAATATATCACCTATTTGCTGTACATTTTGTAGTAGAACTATGTGCTTTTAAATGCAACTTTATTGCTATTTACTTAGCGAACCTGTACCAGTGACCTGTCAGTGTTGTAGTTGTTTGTCACTGGCAGATGTTGTAGGAAGTACAGGATGTGTTTCCCTTCGGCTCTGACCCCTGACTGACCTGTCGTGTGTCTGGATGAGAAACAGGACATCTTCCTCCTTCTCACCAGGGGCAGTTAGGTGAACCCATCCATCTGTATCCTTATAGAAAGCTCCAACCGCACCTCTCTGCTGATTGCCTCAGAGTCAGCGTCTCGTTCGCTGCTTCACCGCCCCGCTGAGTTACATTTGAATATTGAAATCAGGGCTTTCTGAACAAAGGGGTGGTTTAAAAGACATGGAGGAAATCACTCCCGTGTTGGGGGTCTCGCCCTCCAATCTGTTATGGAAATGTCATCGCTCGGAGCAGTTATGTTTTGATGATGAAGCGTGACATGAGCACATTTTAAAATTTTAATGGCAAACCCTGGTGGGTGTTGCTGATTTTTTTTCTGCTGCTCTTATTTGTCTATCTCCAAGGAAGCAGGGATCTTTGTGTCTTGTTTTCAGTTTGAATGCAGCCAAAGCAGCAATAGAAATGTTGATACAGCATGCTTTATTTATACCTCCGCATCTGCACATAAACACAGAGGTTGTGCTGTTTCCTCTGCTATTAAAATGTTTTGTAGGAACTTGAATATTCTGTTTTGTGTCGTCGAATGTATCTTTATAAATATTGATAATAGAGATTTTCAGAAATGGTAGACTCAGCTGATGATCAGCTTCAGCATGACACCCTCAGCATTAATTTTGTGTTGACAACAAGCACAATCTGGTCCAGAGCTTTTTCATGGCGGGATTAACAACCACAGTGTGTGTCGCGACCATGACTCGCATTCTTGTTCTCATGACGTGGCTGCTCGATGCTGCTTTTCCTTTCCCTGACAGATGGTAAAGGGAATGCTTTGGGATGGGTGGCGTGTGTGGCTCGGGGCAACCCGGGCATCTGAACATCCCGGGCGGACGGTGTCTCTACCTGCTCCCCGTACATTCCTGCTTTGGGCTGTGCGAGCGGGAGAGGAGTTGAAACTCGCCTGTTCCTCTGCTCTGCATTCCTCAACCATGACTGGGCTCAGTCGCACTGCTGCAACAAACCTGGGAATGCCACAATGCACCGACACAAACATGCACACCTGGCTTACATTCTCATATTTGAACATGTTTACACAGTTATGTTTAGTGGCCCTATACTGTATATACTGTTTCATGTTTGATTAGCAATAATTGATAAGACTTCTCCTCTATGTATTATATATATGTTTATATATTTATATATATATATATATATATATATATATAATTCCCTCTGGGTTAGGCCTTAGATTTCTGTGTCTGTAGGGATTTCTCTCACCGCCTTGCTGTGAAGATGAGAAGTTAAACGGTGAAAGCCATTAGTTACTGAAGCATGAGGTTCTTGGGAGTCTCAGTGGACTTGAGTAGATCAAATGCTGCCTCTTTGAAATGTGGTGAGAGGGTGTGAATTTAAGGGTTTGCTATCACAGAGCTTGAGTTCACTGTAGGCGACATATAGCTACTCTAAAGCATTCAAACCTAAGCGCATCAGATATTGCTGAAGATCTGAAGTGCATTTTGATGCTGTGTCTCTAGTGTCTTTTTGAATGTCTCCCCACCTCTTTGAGTTGACTACCAGTTCACTAATATTTGGGAAGCAGAAGAAGGATGTTTTTTCCTCCTCACGTGACATGTGGCTGACACATCAGAGGAATTGAAATCCTTTACTTCCACCATTTCCCCTCTGGAAATCTCCTGAAAGGATTGGAGAAATGATGGGGGAAAGAGTGCGAGGGAGGGGGATAGACGGAGTGTGAAGGAGTAAGACTTGGGGGGGAAATAAAGAAAGCCAAAGCCCTAAAGGATTATCTTTTTCTTCTCCCTCCATTTCGCTCCCCCTTTCGCTCTCCTTCGCTTTTTGTTTGAACACATGACCACAGCTCATCAGTCTCAGTTCACATAATGACCATATTTAGATGAGAGCAGGGGTGCAGAGAGAAAAGGATACGAGGCTGATGTCAGAGTGAAGCTCAGAAGAAGCACAACCTGGATGTTTGTCAGAAACTGTGGATTTTGCCAATGCAGTAGTAAACTATTCTGTCTATTCTCTGTATTTAATACGCCACAGAGGAACAATAAGAGACTTCTCACACTGTCAACACAATACAGTGAACACCCGCGGGTCCCTTCATGGCACTCACTGTACTGTGCTTGCCTCAGTTGCTTCAGATCTCATAGATTTCAGCAGGAGAGATGGCTGCTGCTGCTGGATGTGTCTGTATTCAGTGACAAGGGAACAGCTGAGAGACCTTGGGCAATAAAACAAAGAGCATGTGTTCTAACATGAGGCTCATTTGCCCACAATTGGTTTAATGTTTGACATTATGCTTCCTCTTTCCTCCTTTATAAACACAAAACTGTTAAATGTTTCTGTGTAATGGTAACTATTGGTTAATGTGCTGGAATTTATTTGCCATTTTGCAACAAACCCGATTAGCTAAGCAGAGGAAATTACAGTAATGTCTTCTGTCTGTCTCCTCTAACCAATGCCCGTCACACCCAGTCTAGGAAGGTTAGTCGCAGGTCTACGTTATATCAGGTGATTACTTTTTGTGCTAGTGAGTTGGCACTTACTGTAACTGTATGAAGGCCACACTGAATGGTAACAATACTGTCACTAGTTTCAAGAATCTCAGAGGTTTCACTTATGCTTAGATAATGTTGTTGCACCATAAATGACGTGTGGGAAGAGGACACAGACAACCACAGTGTGTGTGTGTGTGTGTGTGTGTGTGTGTGTGTGTGTGTGTGTGTGTGTGTGAACTTACATGTACACCCAGGCTCAGTGGATGACTGATGACTGCTCATACGACATGTGACTGGACTGGTCTGAGCTCTGGATTTTCAACGAAATGTGACGTGTTTAGATGTGTCTCACTGTGAAGTGGCTTTGTCGCCATTTATAATCACAGTGCTGCCTGTGGAACTGCGAAGTGTTGGGCCCGAGTGTTGCCTTGTGGGCTTTGACATAATGTAGGGGATGGAGTGGGTGGGACTGAATCCAGATGAGCTGAAGGAGAAGAAGAAAGATGGAAAGAAGGAAATGAATGGAGATGAATTAAAAATCGGGGCAAAGGTCTCTTCCTGTTCTGCTCAAGAAATAGTTCAGCATTTTGGGAATTGCTTCTTCACTCTCTTGTTATGAGTCAATACCACTCTCGTATCTGTCCGTTATTATTCAATTCAATTACATTTGTATAGCGCCAAATCATAACAAAAGTTACCTTGGGACACTTTTCAAATAGAGCAGGTCTAGAGCGTGTTACTTATAAAATTATTTACAGAGACCCAACGGTTCCCACCATGAGCAAGGACTTGGCGAAAGGCACGGCAGACATCTCGAGCAGCGAGGTTGGCGGCAGTCTGCCTCGACCGGTTGGGGTAGGTCAGAGAGAGAGAGGGGGTGAAAGGGGGGTAGAGGGTACAGTTACCAGCCTGTTGGCTTAGCTTTGCATAACGTGTAAAAATATTTGTCATAAGTCACAAGCTCACAAGAAATAACGCTTTGTAATTAATAATGTTTTATAGTTGTATAGTATATGTTGGTGCCAGATAGAGCCAACCTAGCTGTTTCTCACTGTTTTCAGTCTTTATGCTAAGCTAAGCTAAGAGTGGTTTCGATCTTTCCGTCCAGCCTCGCAAGAAGAAAGCAAATTATCATATTTTCCCAAAATGTTGAACTGTTCCTTTAACAGACACGTTTCAGTGGGTCTCTCTCCCTTTAACCGCTTCCTTTAGCAAAAGCCAAGACATCACCTCATCTAAAATGGCCCAGATATTTTCTTACTGAGCCTCAATCCCAAAATAATTTGATGTATGTCATACTCAGATTAGGAACAAGGGATAACAGAAAATCCATGAACCTACAGTTGGTGCCAGCAGTGTTTGTTGTTTGGAAATGGACAAAAAAAAAAAAAAAATTCCTCTGTAAGCATGGGGTTTAAGATAGAGCGGCCAGCTGCTCGGCTCTGTGAGTCCAGAGATGTCATATGATTTTAAGGTTGCGTTAGCTGTGGCGTTTGGTAAACAAAAGGTGATGTGAACACACTGTAGGTCACTTTTTAACAAAAATACCAGTGGTGAGAAATCCACACACACACACACACACACAAGCACACAGTGAAGGGGATAAGGGCTCACAGCCTCTGATCCTATTATAGAAGCCAGAGTACTGCAGGCTCCTGAGAGGCTGCGGGAAAAAATGGGTAAACATGATGTTTTTATGGGAATCTTCTTGTGGTAAAACCGAAAAACATCACAATGGGAAGAATTTCATCAGGAGATTTCACCTTCTCTCTCTTTTTCTGTCACTTTCTCTTTCTGCCCCCCCCCTCCCTCCCTTTGTTTCTCTCCCAAATGCTTTCAGGAAGTGACAGACATCCCACATAATTTAGAGAGACGAGGCCTCCGCTAATCTTGCCTTTTTCTTCATCAGATAGGCATGCAGCGTTCTCCGAGTGTTTTGGCCCAGAAAGTCTGTGTGCAACTATCCTACATCTGTGCAGTTTGTTGGTTTGTGGAATGCTTGGAATCGCCTCCATGGCAACGGCCGGGCTGTGTGTGTGTGTGTGTGTGTGTGTGTCTGTATGGAGCGGTAAATATTGACTTCACCACCTCCCCATCCCTGTGTCTGTCCGTGACAGGAGCACGGGGGGGGGGATCGGTACACATGCTTTATCCAGGACTCAGCAGAGTTCTGCCATCGGGGGCGTGTGTTTACCTTCAGACCTCCAAACACCGCCGGGAGCTTTCTGGCTCCGAGTGGTTCACAGTTTGATTCTGTGTGTGTGTGTGTGTGTGTGTGTGTGTGTGTGCTCACAACACAAAAGAGGTGAAATGCCACGAGCTTTATGACACACTCTCTGTGTTACTTTATCTTAGCTCTTTGTAAAGATCAACCTAATGGTTAAGTAAATGGCAAGTGTGGAGGGTTAGTAGTCAGTCTCTGAAACCTGTGCGAGGATAACACTGGTGTGTAAACACAGCTATGCAGCCATTTCCTCTATTCATGTTTGCTGAAAGAGAAGAGAAACAAGATGACAATAACCCATGTTTGTTGAGAACCAGGAACCATTCTACCTGTTGTGGTACATAATGACCGTTAACAGACTAACTTGTGAACCGCTCTAGGTGCTCCCTTTTTTTTTTTCCTTTCGTTTTCCCACAGCAGATGTATTTGTTGAGACAGGATAAGAGAAGTGCTTGGAGGGCTAGCAGCAGCAGCAGTAGTGGTTTGACCAGTCTGTCCTGTCCCGTCATTGCTACACCCGTGTTGTTTGCAGGCCCCAGATGGAATGTCATCACAGCGTTTGGCGAATAAGATTAGGGAATAGATGTTGATAATCTGGACAGAACAAGCAGGGTCGGATTATGTTACGATTGGTGGCCCGCTGACGCAGGAGCCAAAGCCTCCCCACTTTCCTCCCCCGTAGTAATTACATAAAGAGCATTGAGATGAAGGAATACATCCACCAGGCTGACATTAGGATCACATGCACTCGCTCACGCAGACACACTCGTATACACTCCCTGTAGGCAAATACATACTTCCTGTCCACTGAACTACATCAGTTGTTCCCCCTTCAATCCAATGAGACAAACGCTTAAAGACTGGTATTTATGAGCAGTCTCCTCGACATGCGGTTCTTTATTTTTACTGTACCACTGTCAAATGGAAAACCGCTCTGGAATGACGTTGAAATCGGTCAAGTGTGAGTTTGTTTGCACTATTCAGATTTTGAGTACAGCCTGTTCAACCGTCGGCTTGAGTTCATTCTGTCCGGCACACGTGAGCAGAGCATACACGCACCCACACCATTTTAAACGTTTGATGTCTGCTTATGCAAATGCAATAAAAACAGGATGATATCTCCCTGCAGTCAGGCACCTGTTGTTCACTAAACTCGCTCAAGAGGACTTGCAGAGGAGGCCCATAGAGACTTAATGTTAATTCGGCTCACTTCAGGATCATATTATCAAGCTTTGGGTCTCTTTCCTGATCCTAAATTTACTTTTGCTTTTACAGTGTCAGGCTTGGGCCTTCAGTGTCCGAGCCTGGAATGTAATCACTACCATCACTGTTTGTCTGCTGAAGTACACGACTTATAAACAGACACAAACCCAGTCAGGGGCCTGGTAGAGTTAGCATCAGATTATTCAGATGTTTAGCAGCTAGAACTTGCTAAATTTCTGCATATTAAAATGTTCTTCTTCATTGCTGTCATCTCTAAACTAGTCCCGGTTGACCCGAGTTCAGACTACGTGATGTTTTTGTCTGCCTGTCTGTCTATTAAGATGGACACAGTGTCCGGCAGTTACAGCTTGCTGTCTTTCACAACCTGTGTGATGTTTTCGGTAAAGGGATAGAGTCTGATGCTGTATGATAGTGTCTTCGGGAAATCCCAAAAAAGAAATTAAATGAATGTGACTTTTCCTGTTTCACAGTTCCATCTTTGCTACGTTTACAGTCATGCACGGAAGCACCCTCTTTGCTCGTGTTGGTCAGCATCACAAATGTGTCGTGGAATTTGTCTCGGAGGGCTAAAGAATTTCTGACATGGTCGTCTTTTTGGCAGGTCATCTTGAGGCGTCAGTTGTGATCCACTTTGATATCGTGTAGTCTGAACCTGGCAGAACTTTGTGTTGCTAATAATAGCCAACATGAATTCTTCTAACAAAAGTTAATTAAATGCAAGCCTTCTAGCATAGTGGCAAATAATGGTAAATAAGCAAATTCACCTCTTTTCTTCACGTGGAGTTCAGCTTTGGTGAACTTTAATTTCGAAGTCGCAGCCTCAACCAATAGCAAAAAAGGACCATGTGCATTTGTGCATGCGTGACTGTGCCATAACCGTAAACACAATCTGAGGCAGAATCTGATCGGCCCCTCTTTTTACATTCCAAGCACTGGCTTCATAAGTTGGAGCTTTACAAGTTGGAGCCCAGTTTACTTTACTTCTATTCAAATTATAAAGCCATTAAGGCATAAAAGTAATAATAAATCTACACAAACTGTTAAGAACTTGTCATTTTAATAACTAATCTTTGACAAGAAAGCCAGATATAACCTCATAATTCCAAGGGCGTGATTTAGTAAACAAAAAGAGGAAGAATTTTTCCTTTTAAACTCATGGCTGTTCATTCTTTTGTAGGTATTTCATCTTACTTGTCAGAGGAAAAAACCTTTCAGACTAACCCCACAGTGCTTGCCCTCAGTGATCCATCATCGTAGGTGAACAGGGAGAAAGAACTGTCATTATGCAGGAGCACTTGTTATTCCTACAATGTGACGAAGTGTTAATACAACAGTTTCATTGTTGTGATTATAGCGTTACGGCAAAAGCTTAGTTGTGACCTTTAACCTGTCGCCTGAGGCATTAAGGTCTCTGGTCTTTTAGTGAAGGTAGACTGTCAGAACATGCCCAATCCATGTGTTAGTCCACAGGCCAACAGCAACAAGCACTGTGAGGTAGACATGAGGGGTCTACTGTAACTGTCATTGCTACACACAAGTCCTGACTTGCCTCCTCACATAGCAGCGTTTCACCGTCTCCCTCAGTATTACTTTGAGTTTGCTTCAGCTTCGTAGTGGGAAATCTCTCATTAAGCCTGCATACAGAACATCTGAAGCACGCTTGTTCAGTTTTGATGTTCATGACTATTTGATCCCTCCCAAAAGATAAAACGATATTTTTAAATTAACCAGAGCACAGTAGACTTCGTTACAAAGCCTGTGTTGTTTGGGGAAATGGACCAGTGTCACGATCCTGCCCTGACAAAGACTCCATCGGTAAAGCCTGTTAATGGATGAATGACACCACATCCTTTCTGTTATTTCAATGGGAGGACCATTCATAGATGGTAATTCTTTTCTTTTCACATAAAATGTAAAAAGCAAGCAAAAGAGGGATATGCAGCCTTCTGTAAGGGGAAAACAACCCCGGCAGCAATATTAAAAGACTATTCCCATTTACCAAAAGCCCAGGAGACTTGAAGGATTTGGAATTCATTGTCAGATCTTATGCATAATTAAGCAAATCCCCCCACCCAACCAGCCACCCCGCCTGCCCAGAGGGATTTTCATGCTGCTGTGCTTCTTAGACAGTAGGTGGTTGTTACAGTACCTCAGCCCTACTAGGCTAGAATCAGTTTCCCGTTTTTATTAGCTACTGATGTTACACACATAGACATAATTCCTGCGAAACATGACATTGTTCCACTTCACAACTTCCTTCATGCCCATATTTTCCTGCAGGCTGTTAAAGCTAAAATACACAAGGATCCGGCAGCCTGCAAGCCATAGGCCAGTTCTGTGTCTTGTTTATGTCGCCTGCTGTGAGCTGACAAAAGATGGCTTTGTTGGAAACTGAGTGTGAAGAAAGGCCTGAGACTCTGTTAATGCTCTGTTTGGTGTTCCAGGAGTTTTCAGCGTATTTGTCTGGGTTCGCAGTCTGGGTCAGAGTATTACGACACAGTTGGCCAAAGGAACCAAATTCTATTCAACCTTGAAATTTTGTGAGTGGCTAAAATGGGTCCTTTTCATGTGTTTCAGATGCTGTGTTACATGGACAGCTGCTGTTTAACTAGCATGTTCGCCATTATTTAGCAATGGTCTGTCCACACAATGTGTTATTTAAGCCCCATCTTATTGGTTATCTCATTGAGGGGACATTCGTTTTTTTTTTTTTTTTTTGTGAAAGCGTCATCTGTGTGAAACGGGGGAAGGCATTTACACATCCAAGGTAGCGTCTCCGCTGTGCTCTGCCTCCGATGGCTTATTAACCATGACACCAGTCTGCTCGGGGAGAAGGCGTATCACACAAAGAGCAGCTCCCTGAGCCACCCGTCATCTTTGTGTCTGCTCTCTTGTGTCTGTGTGTTAACCTGCACGCACTGTTAAACTCAGTGGGATGCGCCCCCCTTTATGCAGACGTGCCCCGGGGGTACTTATCGACTGTACGGCCCCGTTGACCCCTCTTCACTTCCTCACCCTCCTCCCCCTTCTCGCCCATTCATGATGCCAACCAAAAATGAACCCCCGTGTTATGCTCCTTTCATTGTTCCTGCTGCAGCTTTCTGCCTGTTTTTTAATATTTATTTCTGAGCTGCATCTGTGCTCATCTGGATCAACTCACATGTGCTTACTGTACATCCATAAGAATCACTTAAACTGACTGAAAACACACCAGTAAGCCTTTGTCTCCTATGTTGCATCTGCTTCCCCTCTCCTACCATATTGCCATTCTGTTACGAAATAAGGGGGGGGGTGGAGGGCATTGAGGAAGCATCAAAAATGACCGACAAGAACCAGTGACAGCTTCACTAATTTCCCTTGCGTGGTTAGCAAACTGTGCTCTTCTTTGTGCCACACATTTTCCACCATATGTCACTGCATCGCTCTCACTGCGAGTATGCCTGCTAGCCTGTGTACTGTAGCTTGTCTCCTGTTCAGGATTAGACTCTTGTGAATGAGAGTGGGCTCACGCATTGGCTGACTCCAATGTTACATCCAACAGATGCATGGCTTCCTAAATAGCAACAGTGAGGCTGGGCATGCCGGCCGAAGGCTCAGTAGCTTTACACTACCCATATGCACTCTGACCCTTGTCTGCTTATCAGCGGGGCTCCCAAACTACCCCACCTTAGTGTTTTAGTGTGTGAATTAGCATTTCCTAGTGGACCCCCGTGGCTATATCTGTCCATGATAGCACAGGCTTGAGTCCCTAAATGATACTTGGCTTAGTGTAATGATTTCCCCGCACTAATCTGATATTAGAGCTACTTCATGAGCCAGAGTAGGCGGGGAAGCTTCAGAGATGAAGAGATACAGAGAAAAGCTACAACAATCAAAAACTGCCCTCTTGACCTCCTTGGTCTGTTTTGTCCGTTATTGAAATGTCACTGTAATGCAACATGAAACAAATAAAAGCTTTGTTCAAGTAATGTGTTGTTGAGGGACTAGTGTGAAGGATTCAGTGTCGTCTAGCACTGTAGTTGCTGATTGCAACACCCTCAATTAAATCAATAAATTCTGTATTAACAATGGAGGAAGCTATGTGTGAACTATTGTGAACGGGGTCACATGTAGTGATGAAAACACAGAGAATTATCATCTGCATTTCCCCTAAGCTGCAGAGCATTTTAGCATCTTTCAGGCAATTGTTTTGTTTATTGGCCTCTAACTTTGGGTCACTCACATCTCCGCCTTTTTTTCCTACAACAGTAGGCATCTGTTTTCAGTAAACAAGCTCTGATAAACCCATTGTTCATATGTTCCTTGCTAATGCGTTCATATCATTATTATTTCCCATCAGCCTCAGCTGGACTTAGTGTTTTAGTGCCAATTAGTTAATGTTAGCATGCTAAACAAAGATGGTGAACATGGTCAACGTTACATCTGCTAAACTTAGCATGCCTGAGTACAGCTTCTAGTTCTTCTGCAAATAACTTAAATGATTATCATAGTTAGGGGTCACTATTGTTGGTAATCAGTTGAAAAATTAATTGATTTACTAAAAAGATGATGACTTTTTAGTTCCACCTTTACTAAATCAGTGTGAATGTGAATTGGGTTTGATGCGTTGAGCTTTACTAAATAAATAAACAGACTCATCTTTAAATTATCAAGGCTTCAAGGCAAAAGAAAGACGGTAACACCACAAAATGCTGGAACACGTCTCTGTATGTGCATCTGTGTCTGACACATGTGCATGCAGGCATGTGCGACATGTCTGCTGTGTGTATGTCCTCCGCTGGTGGCAGTGGGATGAAGCAGATCTCATGTCTGTGTTGAAAACGAGGAGTAGCAGCTGCTCCACCGTCCGTGGGGAAGTTTTGGTTCATGTGGTCTACATGACACTGTGTCTCAGCGGGTTTAGAGCAGTGGTCTCCACTCCGTCTCTGGTTTCTGCGTCTGGTCTTGTAGCAGTCAGAGGAATTTTTCCAGAGAATGTGTTCTATGAAAATGACACAAGAAAGCAAGTCTATTTGATGCAAAATGATTATGTCATCTTTTACAGTGCCTTGAAATGAAATTTGAATGAAGTTTCTTTTTTTATCTGCTGTCTCACAGACTTTTTTTTTCTCTGTCCTTGAATGCACTACAGGCCTTGGCCATGGGGGTATCCAAGAGTAAGCCCAAGGATGTAGGCCAGCGAACCCGCAGCCTCGATGCCAACCTCAGCTCCGGGGGAGGGGCTGGCGGCCACCACCTCAACTCAAATCAGCAGTCCTTAACACCCAATCGTAGCCCTACTGTGGATGGAGGTCTCGGTGGCAATCCGTCTATGACCAATACCGCAGAGCTGGCCCTTTTTGGAGGCGTGGACAATAATAGTGTCACCTCTCCCAACAGACTCACACTAGCAGGTGAGAAACTTTGAAGCCTTGGTTTTTAGATGTAGTGGTTTGTTGTGTGAGTGTTTCTAACTGTATGCCCTGTATGTACAGTACATCTTTGGTAATAACCACATTTTCTCTCCTGATAGGAGGCGTGACAACCTTTGTGGCATTGTATGACTATGAGTCTAGAACGGCCTCAGATCTGTCTTTCAGGAAGGGTGAACGCCTCCAGATAGTCAACAACACGTAAGGAAAATACAGATAATGATCACATGCCTTTTTTTTTTTAATCAACCCCTGTCATCTCTCGTACACATGTACAAACAACTCAAAAATAGTCCAAGAACACCTCTTTAACACACATACACTATGTGAAAGATGGAGAATAACTGCACGTCGACAAGTCCACAGATTGTCTGTCTGAGTTATTGCTCAGCTGTCTGACTGGCTCCTTTGCACCCCAAAACGCATGTCACTTGTCATCTCTCTGAAACCTCCTGTAACCATGGGAACGAGCTTCCCTCAGTAGAGCTTGATTTTTGTGTCAACTGACACGTTTCTGCACAATTCTTGCTTCATTCACAAAAGACTGATTACATCTCGCTGCTCAGTGTGCCTCAGTAAGGACATTGTTATTTTTATTGAAGACCCCTGACCAGGAGACGCAGTGTGAGACCTAGTTACTCAGTACAATTTTAACCTGTTAACGGGGGGGGGGTGTCATGCTTGTTTTAAAAATAGGGACTTGCTTTATGAATCAATAGAGGGGCAGTCAACCATGTACTGTAGTGCTGCACCCCCAGTGCCGCTAGCCCACAGACAAACTGCTGACCTAGAAGGCAGGAGCTGAGGACAATAGTGGATTATCGCTGCATCTGGCCCCTTAAGCCAAAGACCTGGATCATTATTGGGTCAAGTACACCGAGAATCCATTAACCATCTCTAAGATTAGTTAACAGGTTATCACAGTCAAATTAGGTATTAGTCAGGCTCATCTTCGCTTTAGTTGAATTATATAGCCATGCACAGTGAACTGATGCTTTTGTTATAATGATATTGTAACCACTGCATGTTTTTCTCTTAAGCCCCCTATTGCCTAATTATTGAGCCTCCCTTATCTCCAAGTTATGTAATACTTAAGATATTTTCATAGCTTTAGCATAAGCACTATATTGGTCATGTTATGAGTCTGTTCTGTCTACTCTGCTACTCTTCCACTGCTGATAACGTGCTCTCTGTATCTCTTTAACCCCTTTTCTTTTCCACCATTTCCCTTTCGTCTCTCTTTTCCATTTCTCCATCACAAACCATCACATTTTTTATAGGAGGAAGGTGAACTGCAGGTTTGTGAAGCTCCTTTGGAATTGTATTTGAATGTCCTGTTTGTTTGCCTGCGTGTATGTCACCTGAAGCAATACCACTTCACTAGAAAGGCACAAACCACATAACTCTGCCCATGCCCCATGAACCCTCAGTACAGTAGTCAAGGGAAGTTGGTGTGAAGCCTTGCAGCACTATAATCAATTCAGGTCAACTGGTGGAAATTCATGTAAACAAACTATAATTTTCTTTCTGTATCTAGTGCTGCAAAGCTACAGCAGCTCACTCCTTGAAGTGTAGCATACAAGCACCATCCCTTCCCTGTTGTCATACCCACATGAATGCATGTTTGTTTATATAATTACATAACTTCCTATTTTTTTTTTTTTAACAGTAGAGATATCTGGGCTTGAATTTATCAAGCTTCTCCAGGAACCAAGAGCTCAATTACTGTGCAAACTAAAACAAAGTTTGGAGTGGCAACAAAAAATGCAAAATGATGTTCTGAGACACTTGATGAACCCCAGCCCTTGAAGTCGGAAAGACTGTGTTTTATTTGTGCTTTGGATGTGTGATGAGCCCTGGTGAAGCTGTGTGTTATCATTTCATCTGTGCAGAGAAGGGGACTGGTGGCTGGCGCGCTCCCTGACCACTGGAGAGAGCGGTTATATCCCCAGCAATTATGTGGCTCCATCCGACTCCATCCAGGCAGAAGAGTAAGCCTTTTTTCCCCCCTCGCTCTGTCTCTCGTATCTGTCTTTCATCAAGCACATGAAAGAATTAACACTCAAATGTTGGATACTTAGGAATTTTTCTTCCTTTTTATCTCAATGTGCATTTAAAATAAGCACTCAAAGTAATAGTTTGACACTCACTTGTTTTCTTGTCGAGAGTTAGATGAGAAGAGTGATTTTACAGGGGGTTATGTGTGCGACAATGTCTTGGTCTGGCACAGTAACTTCCTGGAGTCAACTAACGATGATGACAAGACTCCTTGGAGTCACTGCACCCAGACAAGAAATAGTCCAGCACATAAACCCCCATAAACCACCACTAGCTGTTCCCTCTCTCCCCTTGAGTCTTTATGCTAAGCTAAGCTAACTAACTGCTGGCTGTAACTTCATATTTACCGTACAGACACGAGAGAGGTATCAATATTCTCATCCCAGTGTCAGCAAGAAAGCAAATGAGCATATTTCCCAAAACTTGGAAGAACTCTTTACATGCTAACTAACCTGCTTGCTTATACAATCAATCCACACAGACTAACCTTCTGTAACAACTCCATTTCTCACTTTTGCCTCCTGCCCCTCCAGTCATCTCAGACTGACTCTAGAGTCCAGGTAAGCAGCTGTTGCACTGTAGGCATTAGTATGCAATGCATCTGGAATGCAGAGACAGAGTTTCACTGAACTTTCTTAAACCATGAGCAACGAACTCACCCCGGCTTCCTTATTCCTTCTCTTCCACCCACATACATCGTCTTCCCCTCACCAACCTGCTCCCATGTATCCCGTGTTTTTTCTTCTCTCGACCTCACCAGGTGGTACTTTGGCAAAATCACTCGCCGTGACTCAGAGAGGCTGCTGCTGAGTTTAGAGAACAGGAGAGGGACTTTCCTGGTGCGAGAGAGTGAGACCACCAAAGGTAAGTGCTTGGAGCCTTGTACGAAGGAGCAAACTCATCAGTAGTTCTTAACATCAAGTACCAAAAATTGGTAGTAGCTTGCTCTACATGCTTGAAAATGAAAAAGAGTTTATGGTTTTGTCAAAGAAATATGTTAATATTCCCCAATCTAAGACAAATTCCCGTCGACTCAATACATTTTTCTGATTCTAATTCAGTTTTTCAGGAGTATAATTTTGATATTGCACTGAAACTCTAAAAAATTAAACAATAGAACTATGCTATAAGGGCCCCGAGGAGTGTTATGACTCTTGGCTTCCTCTAACAACAGCCCAGGGGTCTCTTGAAGTGCTAATGGCGAGTGGAGTTTTCTTTAACACAGAGTATAGAAAAGAACATGGGGAAGTAGACTTAATTATTCAGTGGTATTGATCAACAGTCTTACTCGGGAACATTTTGTCCTGGAAATTTGTGAAAAACATACTTGCTGCAACTTTATTTTTTATTACCATTGATTACCAGTGGATTTTTTTCAGATGTAGCAGTGTTTCTGTAGTCTTCTTCATGTTCTCTTTTTATGAACTTGTAAAATGTTCAGATCTCAACATGAAGCGCAGTTTGAATTCTATGACACGTCTTTCTAAAATGCACCAAAAAGAAGAAAGCAAATTCTCTCTAGCAGTCAGACATGATACCCTGCTGTTAACTGTGCGCCCTGCTGTGTCGTGTCAGTTGTATGGCAGTGTGGGTACAGAAGAGAGTCAAATCAGGCAGATGGGAAAAGGTTGGATGTGACGCCTGTGGGACTCAGTCTGGAGATAGTTCTGATAGGCGGCTGCTGCGGCTGCTGCTGCTGCTGCTGCTGCTGCGGCGGCGGCGACACAGTCCCTGCAGGTTCAGCTGGCTCTGTGTGTAGGTGTGTGTGATTTGTATACACATGTACATTACAGGGTTCCCTTTGTTTCCTATGATTGGATATGTATGTAAGCACTGCATAGAATGATAAAAGGGGACAAGGTGGGGAGGGATGGAGGGAAGTAGATGAGTGAGCAGGAGCCGTGGAGAGGTAAAGGGTGGGTGAGCCCGACAGAATTAGGTCAGTGTGGAGCTGAGGACTGTACAACCACAGGCCATATCACCCAGTTCAAACATTCAGAGAAGGGGGAGGCATCGCCTTGGGGCCACTCTGTGATTCAGGTTTTTTTTTCACCAGACTGATGCTGCCCCCTGGTGGCAGAAAAAGCACACTGTCACCAAAATATTGAAGTCTTAATTTCTCTTTTTTTATATCCATGCAAAGCCATTGTATCGCCCCATTGAAATCCCTTTTATATTTTTGTAATTTGCTTAAAAATTAAAAATGTAATCAGATTTGTTAGAATCAAATACTACTAGAGTACATTTGACTACATCATGCATTATCATATTTGCTCTTATTCTTTCCAGGTGCCTACTGTCTGTCTGTATTGGACTATGACAACACCAAAGGGCTGAATGTGAAGCATTACAAGATCAGAAAGCTGGACAGCGGAGGCTTCTACATCACATCACGCACACAGTTCAGCAACCTGCAGCAGCTTGTCAATCACTATCGCAGTGAGTTCACTACGACTGAAGTGCTTCTATTTCTTTTATATTTTATATTTTATAAAAATGACAACATGAGAAAACACTTACTTTCTTACCCTGTCTGTTTCTTGTACACTCAGCAGACTATTCTGTGATCGGGGAGGCAGCTGGCCTTTGTTTTAACACATTCTCTTTTTTCTTGTGTCCCCCAGAGCATGCTGATGGGCTGTGTCACACTCTAACAGACATTTGTCCTGTACTGAAGCCTCAGACTCAGGGCTTAGCCAAGGATGCCTGGGAGATCCCGAGAGAGTCCCTCCGTCTTGACCTCAAGCTTGGACAGGGCTGCTTTGGAGAGGTCTGGATGGGTAAGTCATATTTTTTATCTGTTTCGTGAACAAACTCTGTCTCCGAACAGAGAGACAGAAAGAGAAAGTGCTCACTGAAAAGGCGCAAGTTCAAGTGAAATATTAACAAACTATGTGAAGACGAAAGTGCATAAAGAAATGATATTCTTCCATATTCTTTAAAATCTTTACCCAAAAAGTGCATTGGGTCTCTTTATTTTCTGTTTAATGCTTTTGCTTTTGCTGTTGCTCATTAGTGACACTCTTTCATGCTCATGGTCAGTGTACCATGAATTAGCATCAAGCTGATAATTGATTGAGTTTGAACAACCAATACTGATTACTCTTTTTTTCTTTTTTATCAGGAACATGGAACGGTACAACAAGGGTAGCAATAAAGACTTTGAAGCCCGGCACAATGTCCCCTGAGGCCTTCCTCCAGGAAGCTCAGGTCATGAAGAAACTGAGACATGAAAAGCTTGTTCAGCTCTATGCTGTGGTGTCTGAGGAACCGATCTACATCGTCACAGAGTATATGGGACAAGGTCAGCACGGTCAACTTATCTCGCTTTCACATATAAACACTTTCACAGGGACCCAGGAAACAAATAATGTTCTTCTTTATGTTTTTTCAAATAACTCTAGGCTTGTTAAAATGGCATTTAAGTATATTTACCTACTGAATGGAGGCTTACAGATGAAGTGAACCAAATCAAGCCTTGAGTCATTTATTTCCAGCAAAAACAAATATGTTTTAAAAATATTTTCTATAAATAAAATGAAACTTTATTTTATTAAATAAACCTCTTTATGTCAGTACAAAAATAGAGGGAAATAGAAGATTGCCTGCAGTAGCACAACAGCTCCAATGGTGTTATACTAACCTGCAGTTTGTGTCCCTGCTAACAGGTAGCTTACTGGATTTCCTGAAAGGTGACATGGGCAAAATGCTCCGCCTCCCCCAACTGGTGGATATGGCCTCCCAGGTCAGTACAAATAATCTACGGCTGCACTTTAATCCATTCAAAATTTTATCTTGGGTGTTTTCCCTCCGTGTAGACAATCACAAAGCTTTGTCTCTCTCTCAGATTGCTTCAGGGATGGCTTATGTGGAGAGGATGAACTATGTGCACAGAGACCTCAGAGCTGCTAACATCCTGGTGGGAGATAACCTGGTTTGCAAAGTGGCTGACTTTGGTCTGGCTCGCCTCATAGAGGATAATGAATATACTGCCAGGCAAGGTAAGACCACAGGAGGGTGTTGCTAGTCTCTGTGTTTCAGTGTGCAGTACCACAGTGGTTCCAAACCTTTCTAGCTTGTGACCTCTTAAAATGTCATATATAATTGCAGTTTACCCAGAGTGATTTGTATAGGTCTGAGGAGGATGAAGTATCCAGTATTTTAAGGACATTTTTAGCCAAAAATAAAAGCATTTTATGTAACAGAGTTTACATTACATTTCTTTCTCATCCCTTTTAATAATCTTTATGACTGCTCAGATTTGGGTCCCTGCAGCCGAGTTGAGAACTACTGATATAGAGCCTGTAGTTATGAGGTGTTAGACTCCAGAAAACAGTATGATTCATGCAGCTGGCGCGATCTGCTTTTGTTTCAGTCTGTGCTACAATGATCTAATTTTAACTTGCTGATAAACCTGTACTCTTGCAGGAGCCAAGTTTCCCATCAAGTGGACGGCTCCTGAGGCTGCTCTGTACGGCCGCTTCACCATTAAATCTGATGTCTGGTCATTTGGGGTTCTGCTGACTGAACTGGCCACTAAGGGCAGAGTGCCCTATCCAGGCAAGGATCATTTTCTTTAGGCTATTGTTAAGTGTGAGAGATTAACCTGTGTATATTAGATTGAGCACACATTGCTTTTATCACCTAGACTCCCGTACTGACGTCATGCTCCACCAGTCTAACAGCATAAAGATTTATGACTAGGAGTGTATTGGTTATAAGCAATCACGATTGCAATTTTGATTATGTGCTACTAACTTCACGTCTTTGCTCTGCCAGGTATGGTGAATCGGGAGGTGTTAGACCAGGTAGAGCGTGGCTACAGGATGCCGATCCCTGCAGAGTGCCCTGAATCTCTGCATGACCTGATGCTGACCTGCTGGAGAAAAGAACCCGAGGAGAGGCCCACCTTTGAGTACCTGCAGGGCTTCCTGGAGGATTACTTCACCTCCACGGAGCCTCAATACCAGCCAGGAGAGAACCTGTAACTGGGCTGAACGTGGAAATGTGCATGCCTCATGCATGTGCAAAACTGAGCATGTGCATCTACTTCAGAGAGTGTGTGTGTGTGTGTGTGTGTGTGTGTGTGTGTGTGTGTGAGATGGTGTGTGTGTGTGAGGCTGTGTGTGATGGTGTGTATGTGTGAGGCTGTGTGTGTGTGATGGTGTGTGTGTGTGTGTACAGTACAACGGGGCAGAAAGCCGACTGCATTCTGGGTACAATCAGTAACTGTCTGACATCAAGGAGTGTCAGTGGGACATCAAACCAATCAGCAACATTCAGTTCCTGCGTCTTTCCAAAGTCAGTGTCATGCTCTCCAACATGTCAGCTCTGAGGGATGTTTGCAAAGGCAAAGACTGAACTGTGGTATTATTCTGAGTTTACCATACTGTACGTTCTTTTGTCTGTCAATCAAACCAACACCCTACACAGCCAAGCAGGTGTTTCTACCTTCCTTGTGTTTGTAAGGCGCCCTAATGATATACATTAGGTACATTCCCCATGCACTCTTCCTGTGTTAATTCACCTGACTAATCTTGTAGTTTGGCAGCTTCAACACTGCAACTGACTCCAGACTATGACATAAAAGACATGGGGGAGTCGAACATGGGAGTCCAGAGAATGAATGTTGGGTACAAGTATTGTCCTGCTGAAGGCTCAACTTCAGGATGTCTATTTTTAATACATTTACTTTGGGATACACACATGCTCAGAGTCCGTCTTCCATTTTGCCACCTAAGAAGCAGCTATTTGGGACGTACAATAATTTGCCAGGATATTGTTGGTCTTACATTTTTATTATTATTAAACCTGGATCAACTGGAGTGAATGGTTTTATTTAATAACCATGCTTCCCCCCTCTCCCTCCCTCCCTCCCCGTGCAACATTGAGGCTAGTTTCCCAACTGCTGTGAGATTTTTGTATGAGACTAACACCCTCGATTCCCATCAGAGTGTATAGACTTACTCACCAATCAGACGAATTGGTTTATCGCTGTGACCAACATACAGCTCAACACAAAGAAGAGAAGAGGCGGCGTCTGTCTCTCTATTTTCTAATCGTGACTTTTCTTACACAACTAATGGCTACTGATCACTAACGGTCTCAGGATGGAGAAGACTAGAATTCTGCTGCGAGGATTTTTGTGCCAATGAAAATCTCTTTTGTACTCTCTTCTACTGTGTAAAAGTGTATTTTACTACTCTGAACTTTTCCTACAATGAAGTCTGAGTCGGAGTAGAGATTCTGCTGTTCTTCTTCTCACCTGATCCCGCACCTGTGTATAGCACCAACCGGCCCACCAGCATGGTTTTCGAGGTGCTGATTTGTTTTCAAGCATTCAAATTAAAATCAGGTGAATCTTCTTTCATGTCTCCTTTGAGTTCTAACCTTCATTAATATGAAGACTGTTTTTAATTAGCCTTCACATTTCCCTATTTAGTGCGTCTTAGAGCACAACTGTACACTGGAGATATTATGTTTCTGTTCTCTCGTAAATGAGCATCAGAGTGACACTGTGCTGAGTATGGTTGTGCCTTCCTCCAGCCTGTAGGGGGCAGACCAGAAAACCTTCCCATAAACAGCATGTATAGCAAAATAAATTGGCATCTTCAGACTTAATTGTAAATATCCTTAATGCTAATATTTTGTGTATATATCATCTTTATAATTTATTCCTTTTAAAATAACCCAATTGTTTATTTTGCTTTCAGCATCATCATTGCAAACTTTAATGTTTATGGTACTTTTATGGGTTAAATAATATCTGACAATAATGATATAAATATATATTATAGAAACACTTTTTCAAGTATTTTTTTGTGCACGTATTTCTGTGAAACTTATCTTGGCTGTACATTTACAATATGACTGACTGAGGAGAACTGCTCTGCATCCCCTGACTCGCCTTTTTGGAGAAAAACACTCCTGTCTTGCCAGATACTGATCATCTACCAGCATTACTCCTTCCCATAAATACAATCAAAACCACAAATGTTTACATCGTGATAATCTTCTAATCATTTTGGTGCTGCTTCAGAGGCTGGTAAATGAGCAGGTAAATCAAGTGTCATTCTCATTAAATATCTCTGTTTTCCTGTGTACACCTGACCAACATGGTGTGTGTGCTGCCATCATCTGTACCTCCACGTTAAATGGTTCGATCGACCTCTTCGGCTTGGATTTCACAAAGCACTCCTGATTATGATTAAGTAACTCCGTACAGAAGATGATGTGGCTGCCACGAATGGAAGGAGTTTGATATCTGTGTAGCGTCTACTATGTCCTGTGGACATGGGTTATGCCTGCATGGGTGTAGTCAGGTTGTCTGGCATCCTCCCCTTCTTTCCCTGACCTGTCTCACTGAATGCTTACGAGCAAAAGTGTGGAAAAAGTGCACGAAAAAGGTTCTAATGTTTGTATGCAGCCTCGCTTACAAGCCAAGGATGTTTCCTGTGGGGTTCTGTGGGTCTTCTTTCTGGCTATGCAGATATTTTTTTAAATCTGTGATATTCCTATATATACTCTTTTCTACTGTATTCAATAGGGATTTTCAGATAAATAGCTCTTTGTTAAATCCTACTGAATATTGTTCAAATTTGAAAGTATGTTTGAATAAAATTTGTATATTGCCAGCTGTATCTGATCTCGTTTATCAACTGAATGAATTCTGTTTCTATAAAGAACTCACGGAGACTGCGATCAAAGGTCATAACCAATAAAGGACCTCAGTCTTACTTTCTTTATATAGAGTTGTGAGTTACCTCAGTGACTGTATGAATTTCTCAGCAGGTTTTTTCCACATATAGCTCATGAATCATGAATTCTTATGAACTAAAGCCACAACAATCTTGTAGAAGGTGACCTTGAACATTATCTCAGCATTCATAGATCCAAGTATGAATACTAGAAGATAAATAATACCATAGGGCAAAAAGTCACTAATGTGTTTACAGTAATATGAACAAACAATATATTATCGGTTTTAGAATTACATTTTTGTTTATCAGCTGGTATAGTATTGAGAAACTTTACCCATGTTGAATATATTACTGCATTCACAGCTCAAGAACATTTTCATTATTTATTTATTTACATACTCTTCTAATTACACATAAATCACGTGGAACATTGTATTATTATATGCCTATACATTAATTATATACTTGTGTCTGCAAATCATGAGACCATATATAAAATATTTTAAGTCATTATTTTTTAGTGAGTATTTTAATTTAAGTAAAAAAAATGCCACAAATTACTAAAGTATTATCAAAATAAGAGTCAGTATGGCTTCTATCAGTGTTATATTGTCATATTAACATGTAAAAAGCAGTTTAATGTTGTTTTTGGTCCAGTTTGTATAGTTTTGGGGAGTTTAATCTGTATTATTTCTTAAATGTTTTTATTTAAAATCTCCACCTGCAGAGTAACCATTAAGTATGGCTGTCACATAAATGTAGTGCAGTAAAAAAAAAAATACAGTATTTTCCTCTGAAGTGTACAAGTATAAACAAGTATACAACAGAAATAGTACAAATACCAAATCTGTGTTTAATCCTATTATTGTGAACAGCTCAAAAACACCATCAACACTGTTCTATCACCTTGTTATCAAACCACGGTTCCTCATTTGATTGTATTTCATTATAATATGATCATTCGCGATACCCTCGGGACAGACATTTCACCTCAAACACCTACCCACTCGGCCGTCACGTGCGCGTATCGCTCGCGCTGTAGTTCTGTAGCTTCACCAGAAAGTCCAGGAAGAGTCTCCGCTCGTGCAGTGTGGGCGATGGGCGCAGGTGAGCTCGCGCGTACTCTTTACCTGTAAACAAAGGAACAACACAACATGGAAACGACGGCCAGGAGGCAGTTTGACGGATAGTCGCTTCCAGCACAACTTCAACTGCTGGTAATTTAACTTCAGGACGTGTTTCACTATTCAACACTGCTCGTGTTTGACTTGAAATGGAAGGTTTTGTGTCTCGTGCCTTTGTTTTCATTGTGTGGGGAGGCTCTTTTGTTATTTTGTGAGTTCTGTGGTGAGTTTAAAAGTTTGTCGGTGGGTTTTTTTTTTTTTTTTTGGTGCGCACTGGTGTTGCTACTGTTGTGTCGTTTGTAGTTCGCTTCCAATGTAAAATGCATGAATGAATGAATTAGCTGGTGTCTTCTAGCTGTTTAAAGCCGTATTTTCAGTGTGCACATATGTCTGCTCCCATAGCAAGCATGTGTGTTCTTTTAAATCTGGATGCTATCACGCTTGGTATCATGTTGTGTTGCAACCTGCTTTGGCACAGCATAAACGCGCTCAGTGCCACACCTTCCTCTTCATTTATCAGCTTCCTTTTATTGTGTGAACTCTTACATTTGAAAGGTTATGTTTTAATGTCTCAATACAAACTGTGGATGTCTGTGGGAGTCAGATAAGTTTAAGAAAATACCACATTTTCCCTCTCCTTTCCTCTATCTGTCCCTCTCATTTCCTCTCTGTGCCCCTTAACAAAACTTGCCAGGCTGGAGATCAGTGTTTGATCCAACATCCTGATACACACAGTTGCCAGACACACTGCGCACAGCTTACACATGTAATAAGGTGGGTTAATCCAATCAATCCACTGGCTCCGAGGAAAATCAGGTCAATTCACCTTCAAATCCTGGTTGCTTCTGCCTGATCTTGTCCTTAGCTTTCCTGCTTAAACTTGCCCCCTTCCTTAGAAATTGCTTAACACAAGTCAGATGATGGTGACTGTGTGTGTGCTTGTGTGTGTGTGCTTGTGTGTGTGTGCTTGTGTGTGTGTGTGTGTGTGTGTGTGTGTGTTGTACCTTTGCCACAGATGATGCTTAATTCAGCCTGACCACCCTTATACTATAAATAGAGGTGTTACAGAAAGTGATTCTAACCATGAGAAACTAGTTTGTGCTTTTATGTTTGTTCTAATGCTGCTGTGCATCTTTTCAGGCATCTTTTTAAAAGACAGAGTATTAATACAGCAGCCTCCTCTGGAATTAGATTAAAGTTTCAAGATGATCCTCTGAGTTATTTTTAGTTTTGACAGGTTGTCTTGTCTTCACAGGGCATTTTATTCTTAGTTTTTTTTTTGTCTCAATTTTGTCTCAATTTGCAGCCTGTTGGGAGACTTTCACTCTGCTGCAGTCTTAATCATTTCAGACCATAAGGTAACTCGACACTGTACATGTCAGGAGGCTTATGTTCTTGCTCTTGTTGTGTCCACACTGCAATGAATAAACAGAGAAACATAATATGGGAGTGCAATGATTTTGAATACATTTAACCTTCAGAAATGCTCATGAGAAATATAGGTGGGGTTATGTTCGCCTGAGCTATGCTTTCACATTGAAGCCTCTGTATCATTTGGGTCTCCTTGTAGGCCAATAAAACACCTCCAGAGTTGTGTACCTTTGGATCTGTTGTAGGATTTATTGCTCGAGCGATTTGACTCGCATGCAGCAGAGTGGAAGACTCTAATTCTTTTAAACAGGAAGATTGTTTTGTGCTTCTTGTCATGCTGTCTGCTGTGTCACCGTGACATTCTTTCTCAATTAATATCTTCAGACATCAGTGGTTAAAAAAAATGCGAGGGAGGCATGCTGGTCTTAACAGCAGTTTAAATGCAGTTTCCATCATGTTCCCACACAAGCAGAGTCTTGCACACTCACGTTGAAGTGGTCTCTGACTGTAATTATAGACTCGGCGTCTCAGGTGGAGGCAGAGGGCTGCAGAATTAGCTGCAGAGAGGAGTTTGTGTGTTGTTGTAAATGTTATCATAGGCAGGAAGTGATGCATGAGGGTTAGTTTACAGGAAATGTCAAACCAACTGTAACTTACTGTCCCTGCTAGAACAGCTTTATGATGTGCTGGATGTGTACTGTGGGAGCAGGGCTTTTATTGTTATGCGAGTATGATATTTACATAAAAGATTAGCAAGTTGTCTGTGGTCCCTCTAGATTCAGAAAATAACCCACCTTAAATAAATGTTGACAATAGATTGTGAGTTTTGAGCTCATGTTACATACCAAATAGCTCTAATAATGAGACATTTCTAATGTAATTACTTGAATACAATGTGTTTATTCTACAATGTGTCTGTATTTGTTGTTTATTAAGTGGTAGACATTGTTGGGAAAGCTACTGTATTACAACATACTGACAGCTCTCACTGTCCTTTTTACCAAATTCTGTTGTTCCATCTTGATGAATCCAGGCAAATTGTAATTAAAGAGAAAGTAAATAGATTTTATTCTGCACTTGTGTTTAAAGCTGCAACAATTAGTCAATTCAAGGTTGGTTCCAGGTTCTCAGATGTGAGAATTTTCTGCGTTTCCTTGTCTGACGTTTTTAGTAAATTGAATACCTCGCGTCTTTGGACTGTTGGGTGAACAAAGCAAGACATCTGAAGACGTTACCTAGGGCTGTAGTGAATTATGATGGACATTTTTCAAAGTTTTGTGACGAGTTGTAAACCAAACCACTAATCGATTCATGGAGAAAATAATCATCAGATGCAGCCCTACATGTGTTAGTTCTGTCTGAAGTAATATGTGCAATTGTGTGATTCTGTAAGACATGTGTTTTAGTCATGTTTTCATTAAACTGTGTACTCTTACGTACAGAAACTATAGACCGGCACACGTCCTGAGGCGGTGTGTCAGAATGACACATCAGCTGTGGGTGGGGTTTTTCAGTTTAGAGCAGTTATAACAAAGAAAAGAGATAGAGAGCCGCAAAGACCACAGCGAGGGAGTAATGAGTCAGCCAACCAGGTGACGAGGAAGTCCACAACATTTAAGCCTTTTGGACTATAATTAGTTGAACATGAGGAAGAGACTTCCCCTTAGTGCAGAGGCTAGAAGACTGAACCACCCCTATAAACACAACAGGGACTTTGTAACCCTTTGATCACTGACAGTAAACCTATCCCAGCAGCACAGTTATTTCCATGTGGGAAGTTCTAATACCACTATAAAACCTCCTTTTTCACAGTTAACCAAGAAGCTTGGTGAACAAAGGACCGGGTCAACGTCATCCTCAACTATGGCGAGCCAGGACCCTGCCAACCCGTCTCATGCAACATTTGAGCTGTTTGTCCAAGCCCAGAGTTGTAAGGATGTGAAGCGCCACTTTGCTGACCTCTGCAGGCAACTGGACATCAATCCCAAGGATTTCAGGAGCTTCTACACCAAGTTAAAGGAAAGACTGAACTACTGGAAGGCCAAAGCCCTGTGGACAAAGCTGGACAAAAGGGCATCCAACTCTGATTACCAGCAAGGAAAAGCCTGCACAAAAAACAAGGTACCAGTGATATACAGGGATGTGAAGGTTCTGAATTCTGGGACAAATACTGAAACCCTCTAATCATTTGTCAAGATAATTATCTGATTTAAGTATACATATTTAATATGAATATTGGTTAAAAAAAAGAAGTCACAATTCAAATATAATATCTGTTCAATCTATATTTTTTTTACTATACAGCTGTAATAATTAATTGTGGAGCGACTATGGATGAGTATTTGTCCATCCATCTGTTTTTGGGCTTGAGGTTCAAAAGAAAAGAGCTTTATTGAAACCTGAGTCATCACATGGCTCCATTTTAAACTTTGCCCTGATTGCCACACAGTAGAGCATGAAAACATTTAGTTTTATCTGATTTCTTCATACTTGATTAACATCATGTCATCCATGCTTCCTCCCTGCCTCTCTTAGTGCCTTGTGTTGGGTGCTGGGCCATGTGGCCTGAGAACAGCCATTGAATTGTCCCTGCTGGGTGCTCAGGTGGTGGTGCTGGAGAAGAGAGATGCTTTCAGCAGGAACAATGTTCTCCACCTGTGGCCCTTCACAATTTCCGACCTCCGCGGGCTCGGAGCCAAAAAGTTCTACGGCAAATTCTGCACCGGGTCTCTGGATCACATCAGTGAGTGACTTATGACTATGTTTACTGTGTACCGGGTCAGGTGTTGTTTTGAAGTGTTCCCATTAGTGCTGAAATGATTAGGTGAACAATCGATTCAGTGACAAACAGAAAATAAATCTACAACATTATTTTGTTTTAATTCATGTCTGTTAGTGTCTGATGAAGGGGAAGGGAGGGGGGCATATAAATAGAGTATACAATGGATTAAATAACCTTATTGCATTAACAGGGCCATTACAAGATACCTCTATGAAATGCGCCCTTTGGAGCCTTAGTGCATATGTGATTTCCAATACTTTTGGAATGCATGTTCTATTATGGAGGTTCAGATTGTTTACAGGCCTTAGGGAGAACTATTGCATATGTGAAAACAGTTGTATAAAGCCTTTTGTGGCTCCAGAGGGAGCTGCATGAAGACTACAAGTTTGAAAATGAAAAATATCTGCTGATGTGGAGTTACACAGTAAGGATGCACTGATACTGATCTTTCTTTCTTGTTATGTATTTGCTCCTCTGTACCATGGAAACAAGCAAAGATAAGCATATCTACTTGTTGCAGCTCAGTCTATTTCTTTTCTCAACCAAGATGTGAGACACAGAGAAGAACCACTGCTCTCTGTCCGTGCTGCATGCAACACATCGGTATTTGTGTGCAATTTGTGCCAGTGCTGGAGAACAGAGGTGGTTATTTCTCTAATATCTGAGTTGCAAATAACCAACAGATAAACATCGGCCACTGGTAGTGGTGACCGGACCTCTGTAGCTCCTCATCTCTGCTTATGGTTAGCTGCTCAAGGCTACATTAGCTGCTACTAGCATAACACACCCAGATTTTTGACTGAACTGTTGGTGTTCCCAGTTCAGACTAAACTAACTAACTAAATTCGGGGAGTGCTTTTTTGGATTTGTAACAGTCAGACTTTAGCACTTCCCCCAAAGCCTTTGAGAATTATTCCTAGAAGGACTACATTGGAATCTTTGGGAATGTCATGCTGGGACATTTTTTGATGGCACTAAACACACACATCAGTTATCAACCAAAATGGCTTGTAAAATGTGAGATTTGCAGGTCAGACTAAACAAGGAAATTGGCATGTTAATCAGTCATGAATGTAACCATTATTTGCAGCCCTGGCTCCCTTGAACTTGCTGTTTGTGTGCACTGTATTTAGTATCTCGATTATCTCATTCACACATTTCCAATGAAATATACATGTGTGTTTTTTCAGGCATCCGTCAGCTGCAGTTGGTTCTATTAAAAGTGTCCCTCCTCCTCGGGGTGGAGGTGCACACCGGAGTGGAGTTTCAGGGCTTGATTGAGCCCTCGGGAGAAAATGGTATTTACATCTCAGTAATCAGTAATCACTCTTCCCACTAGTTTTGCTCAGTATATCACCATCAGTTGTTGTTTGTATGAACATGTAATATTTATAAAGCAGCAGTATGTAAAGCAGTTATTATGAAAGCTGCTGAGGGGCAAGGGACATGAAAGTTTGATGTGTTTCTGACAGGTTGGATGGCCAAGCTGCAGCCTGGGTCTCATCCTGCTGCAGCCTTCCAGTTTGATGTCTTCATCTCTGCTGGAGGAGGCAGGTTTGTCCCTGATGGTGAGAAAAACAATACATGTTCTCTTGAATCACTTCTGTTCCCACTGGCGCAATAGGGGGCACAGAAATGTTGCAAGGCCGGGCTGTTACACATTGCCACAGAAAAACAAACTTCCTCAAGCAGCCGTATTCAATGAGCTTTCATCAGTCCAGTTTGTTCTTTTCTTCTTTCCCAAACTATCAGGCTTTAAGCACAAGGAGCTGAGAGGCAAGCTGGCTATTGGCATCACAGCCAACTTCATCAACAGAAACACGGCTGCTGAGTCCCAAGTAGCAGAGATCAGCGGTGTGGCACGCATCTACAACCAGAAGTTTTTCCAAGACCTGCTCTCTGAGACGGGTAGGAATCCATATGACCTCTACTGTCAAGTTCAGGTGGATGGAGGACATCTCGATTTGCAGTGAACCAGCTGTCTGCTGCTAAAAAATTGAAGCAAGAAAAGAGGAAATGCTATTGATTAATTTATTTTGTAGCACGGCTTGCACTAAATGAGAACATGAATTATGAAGTAGAGTCACTAAAGCAGAATATATCTAATAAGAACATGAGTGCTTTTATTTTCATTTCATTGTTCTTCTGTTGTGCCTCACTGAATGCAGCCCTGAAGGCATGAAATGAATGTTCACACTGTCAGGTTGGGTTTAATGTGAAGTGTGAAAAGAGCAGCAAGGTTGTTCATCGCTGTTCCAATCCTTAGTTAATTTCCTGTGGCAGCGTTAAGCATTATGAAATCCACCCTTCCCACTCTGCACACGCTGCACTTTCGGCGCAACGTTGTGTCACCTTTATAACCTCAACCCAGTTGAACGACTTTTTAATTCTTCTTTAACCTCCCTGTGTCTCCCTCTGCTCCACTACCCTCCAGTTAAACTATTAGAAAAGCCTAAGCAAACAAGCTAATGATATAGAACAATAACACTCTCAAATAGAAAATGTTCTGGGTGTCTGGGCTTCCTAATTCTCCTACTCTTCTACACCGTTCACTGTCTTGCTATACTCACCATGCTCTCTCTCCATTTTCCATTCCAGGTATTGATTTGGAGAATATTGTCTACTACAAAGACGACACCCACTACTTTGTCATGACTGCCAAGAAGAAGAGCTTGCTGAAGAAGGGGGTCATTAAACAGGTGAGAACAACACATCCATTACCAAGAAAAAGTGTGATTCTTATTGGCACCGGTTGCTTCTCAGTCCAGTAAAGAAGAAGAAACAAACCAGATGGATGTAACAGCATTGCTGAAGAGAGAAACTGTCAATCATCTGTTCTTTCTATGCAGCCTGGACCTTTAGCTAATGCAGCAATTCAAGTCAGACTTGTCACTCAGAATCAGAAAAGGTACTATGACTCATCATGTTGCACCTCTCATTCTCTCTCTACAGGACTACAGCGACGCAGAAGAGCTGCTGGCGCCTGCAAACGTTGATCACGAGGCTTTGTGCCTCTACGCCCAAGATGCTGCCTTCTTCTCCACAGGTGGCAAACTGCCTGACCTCCAGTTTGCCGAGAGCCATGCCGGCCGGCCAGACGTGGCCATGTTCGACTTCACCTGCATGCACCGTGCTGAGAATGCCTCTCTGGTCAGGGAGAGGAGGGGGAAGAAATTGTTGATGGGGCTTGTGGGAGATTGCCTGGTGGAGGTAGGGGCAACCTTTTTAGTAATCTCCTGCAAATTTCACCTTTCCCATTATTGTCACACCAGGGGCACCAGGTATAGACTGAAATACCTCCATAACTATGGATGGATTGGCAAAAAAGTTTAAACCTACCCTCAGGGGCCCCAGAGGATAAATCCTTGACTTTTCATGCCACCATGTACACCATGTGCCACCAGCAGGTCAAAGGTTGAACTTGTGAAAAGAACCTTGAGCCAAAATTAGCTTAACATTTGTGGTTTCATAGATGGATAAATGGATTGTCTCACAGAGCTGCTAGCACTGCTGCAGATGCTGCAGATGCTTGCACAACAAAATATATTTAACATACATGTTATTTTTTCATGAGGAAGTGGCTTTGAGGTTTCTCTTATTTGGCATGAGATCGGGCAGGATGAGAGCGTGTTGGCAACTCTGTATAATGTAAACCCAAAATGTCAAATTATGTTATTTTAGGCCTACTAGATTTCAGCATTAAGGTGCAATTACATTCATGATTTTGCACCATATTAACCTAAAAACCTCTTGTTGGTAATCATGAGAAACTTTCAGCATGACAGAGACACCGAGCGTCCTTGTAACCATAGCAACTACCTGTCCTGCACGCGTGCGCACGGTGTGAGAGGAGAGCCACAGTCTGTTAACTCTGAGCAGCATGCATGGGAATAAATGACACTATAATAAATGTGTGTATATTTCTCGCTTTCCCCCCCCATTGCTCTGAATAACTCGCTGTTGCATCACGCTGCAGTTGTGCTGCAATGCTAGCAGTTATGAATTTGTTTTTCGCTGCGTGACAAAATAGACGTGTGAAAAGTGTCGAGTGTGTGAAAAGTGTCAGTTGTGTGAATTTTGGCAGCCCTGCATTTAGCTTAAGGCGTCGCTGTGTCTCTCACATAGCTGCTAGTGTGGCTGTGAACTCTGTTTATATAAAGACTGATTATTGATGTACGTGTATGTGTGTGTGTGTATATAATGATGTAGTTTGAAAAGCTGGGCAGCTGTTTCTTTTTCTGCCCCATGAATTTTAATAAGCTCCCTAGCGTGATAATGACTCACTGTATGACATGTGTATGCTCTACTTCATCATTAGATTATCTTAATGTGTGACAATGAATTCTTGTGCTCTGTTCTGTGCAGCCTTTCTGGCCTCTGGGTACAGGCATTGCCCGTGGGTTTCTAGCTGCTTTTGACACAGCGTGGATGGTGAGGAGCTGGGGCATGGGCGTCCCACATCTCAAGGTCCTGGCTGAACGGTGAGCTAAAATAAAGCATAAATCTAGTAAGGCAGCACGCGATACCCAAAATTGCATTTCATCTTTACATCATCAGCAACATGCAAAACACACTGGAGTTCTTTACTTCCTGTTTCTTCTGTACTTCCTGCCACATTTCTCACCAGCTGTTTGTGGATGCAATGAAATTGTGCACTTTTTGTTACCTTCTGTTTCTCAGACACAGTGAAAACCATAGGATCTACAAGGGAAAAAAGAAAGACAGATTTAAACGTTTAGAAAAAGAATGAATGGCCTTGAAAGTATGAAAATATGGTGCCAAAATTCATCAGTATGCTTCCTATCCTGAGATAATTACTATGATTTACTATGAGGAATAAATAAAATGAGGCCTCTCGTGTTTGACAGAAGTCATGGTTTGCCCGTAAAATGTGCTAATTTTGAGTTTTAAAATTGTAACTTAGCAAGAAAATTACTATGGTGTGTACCTGCAGATTCATTTTATACCAGATAATGCAACAGATGTTTTACAGAAAGAATTCAGTTTCTGTTAATCTAGTGTGAATTCAAAAATGTGCACAGATAATCTTTAAACTCACCCAGTGACACTGGGTTCCTTATTAGTGTTTGCTTTTAGGTTTCAGTTCATCTCTGTTGCCATGTGTTGATTGATTTGGGGCTGTGCGTGGCTCTAAATTACTGTCATTTCCTCTCAAATGTACAGAGAAAGCATCTACCAGGTCTTGTCCCAGACCACACCAGAAAACACCAGCAAAAACTACGCTGGTTACAGCATCAACCCCAAAACACGGTACACGAGAGCGAACCTCTCCTCCATCCAAACCAACCAGGTCAGGACTGTTATCCTTTATTTACTCAACACAGATTTGAACCAGGGTGACTTTAATCACCATGAAGGTTATTTTAAGATGCAGATTATAGTCTAGTAGCCACAGTCTCATACAAGTAAAGCAGTGTTAACAAAACAGACTTCACATTCTGTTCTAATACTAAGGAAATAAACATTGGTTTGAGTCCAATATGAAACTGTTCCATAGCTGTTTTCTGTATTTGTTGTCAGCAAAGTAATATTCTTAATTTCTAGGCCTAGACAGTAGTTTTGATTGTATTTACTTATAGTAAATAACAAAAAAAATGTACTGATTGCATTGACCAATGTCTTTATAGGATTTTATAAATTATTCCGTTTAGTCTGTGATCTCTGAATGTAATGACTGATCTACCTGTCTTTTCATTTAGGTGCAGCACCTATATGATGTTGATAAATTCAATGCATCGAGCACGAAGCAGAAGAACAGGTTGTCTCACATGCGTCAAGGTCAGCTGTTCTTCATTGTGCCGCCCGTCAGGCCTGCGCGATAGTTCACTCTTTCACTTTTTGTTCGGCTTTGTGTTGAATTAAGAAGGAGGCGCTTTGTGGTTTGTGGTATTGACACATCATAAAGAAACAATGTACTCGCACCATATTTACTTATCAGAGACAGTGAAACCACAGAATGTTGTAGAGCTTTGGCTGATGAATTGTCTGTTTGTTCTCTCAGATTCAGTCAGTGGGTTTGAAGAGTTGTTGAAATGGTGCCAGAAACACACAGCGGGTTATCCGAATGTGAATGTAATAGATTTTACACAATCCTGGAGGTCCGGGCTGGCTCTGTGTGCTCTGATCCACCACTTCAGACCTCCGCTCATGTGAGTTCCTCTTAGCTTGGTTTTCATCTAACAACACCATTAATTACACACTGTAAGATCCTGTATAATTATGTGGTTTAATGGCATTCATTTGACCCAGTTCTTTGAAAGAAATTAACATCAAGTATTTACATTTTACCTAATGCAATCCATGGCTAACCAAACAGTAAACAAAAGCTAATGTAATGATCATCTTTGCTGTAAAAAGACCCCCTATAATTAATACTAATAATTCCTCCACAGTGACATGTCCACCCTGGATGAGTCTAGTGCTGTTCACAACAACCAACTGGCTTTTAGCATCTTGGAGAGTGAGCTGGGCATCCCACCTGTCATGTCTGCCAGTGACTTGGCCAACAGCGGCCAGATAGACAGGTTGTCCATGGTCCTCTACCTCACCCAGATCCAAAAGGCCTTCACGGTGCCAGCAAAGGGTAAAAGTTTGCATATGTATTACTCGCAGCTAGGGTAGAACTCAAAAGCCCAAAAAGCACTTTGGAATATACCACAGTTATGCCATTTTTAATGCTATTTATGTTCCGATATATTTCTGAAGATGGCTAGTGGTGACAGCACTATAAATCTTGCATAACTCGGTTGCTTAGACACTGCACAGCATTAGCATCACCTTAAAAGGGTCAGATGTCCTCCCACTGAAATGTGTTTGGTGTTGAGAAGTGATCAAACCGCTGCTGTCTCTTTAAGAGCATGTTACCCAGAATTCATTTGGCTTAAGTGGCTAGTGCTGTGCTCAGAGCCAGCCTCTACTGGTCGGGCTGCTCTCCTGCACAGCAGACCGAGCAAACAGTCACGGTGTGGACCTGGCTTATCAGGGGTCTGCTGGGACTAGCGTCTCTTGAAAGGGATCTACTATTCCTGCACTGAAGGAGGGTCTTCTCTCCCCGGCTGTGTGCAGCAGAGGTATTTTTTTTACAGTCTTTGTAGCATGAGGAGCCTGTACAGCATAAATGTGAGCCCAGCGTTTGGAGGCACTGAATGAGCTGAAGTGGGTGTGATATACGCTCTCCGTGCCTGTGATGCTGTGCTGCTCTGCTTGGGATCCGCTGACTGATGTGCAGGCAGTAAGGGAGCTGTCATTCTCCGGTAACCTTATCTGAATGATGAAAGAGTGGGAGTGGTAGTCAGAGCTGGAGCTGAAGAGTTTTTATGTGGAATGACAAGTTAATTTTAGCTGCCGTGACGCTACAGAAAATACAAGGAAGAGGGATTATTAATATTTCTGACAGAGATATTTGCTTGAAAAGATATTAAAAAAGGCAGAGTCCGAATATTTTACGCAGCTGTATGCAAAGCTGCAAGTAGGCCAACAATAACATTCAGGTGTCTTTTGGGTTTGCTGCCGAGTGTAACAAGATAAAGTGAATTCGGTGTCTGTCCCTGTCTGTCTGTCCCTGACATTTTTCATTCTCTCATTTTCTGCTGGCTATAGAACCTGGAGGCTTCCTGCCATCGTCCAAGCCTCTGACTCTCTTCCAGACACAGTCAGCTGTCTTTTTCCTGAACAAGCTGAAGCACAACTCTCTGCAAAGACGCAAGGTACGCCCACTGTGACTAGGGTTCACTGTTTACACAGCACAGAGAAATGTTTGATAAAGATATTTTCAAACGCACTGGCTGGTTGGCTGGAGTTCACGTCTGGGCCTTCACTCTGTGCTCTTATGCTGTCTGTGACTCACATCTCTTTTAGTCTGTTATTTCAAGGGAAGTGTTTTCTAGTTATTCATTAAAATGGTTTTGAGTGTTGTCGGCATAATCGGGTCATGTGATGGTTACTTTCTTATTTTCTCTGCAGGAACAGCTCACATCTCAGAAACGAGCAAGAGAGACGAGGATGGAAGATGAGGACAGTGTGAGTTGTGTTCAACTAATAGAATTCTACTTTAGAAGCTTTCTGCACTAATTCGTCCTCTCTTCGTGTTTTTGCCAATGTTGCTTCTCTGAATTTAACTCTACCTTATGACCTTTTCCCTCAGATGGTGGTGCCTCCTGTGTCCCCTGAGCTCAGTCCTACACCTGCTCTTACTCCTGTTCCCGAGCCAGAGCCTGAGCCTGAGCCCGAGCCTGAGCCTGAGCCTGATCCTCAGCCGGAGCATGGTACTGGTGTGCCGATGACAAACAGTGAGGAGTGTTACTTCTGTGGGCAGAGGGTCTATGTACTGGAGCGCATCAGCGCAGAGGGCAAGTTCTTCCATCGGAGCTGCTTCACATGCCATCAGTGCAGCATCACACTCAGACTGGGAGGATACACCTTCGACCAGACTACAGGTGAGTACTTACTGTCTGTGTGCCTCCTTTGGGAGACTCATTTAAGATATTGTCGTAATTGTCAGTTCCTCTCCATCTGTCCACATCGGGTGTAATATCTGGTCTCTTGTTATCCTTTTTTAGCAGCCTCTTGTTTGCTAATCTAGCAGCCCTCGATTGAAGCACTTAATGCTGTGTTGTTGAGTATAAAGCACTTGTATTTTTAGTTTTCAACAGCTATCACACCTGTGGTATAATGTGTCCTCTCAAAGCTAGGGTATGGTTTTGCTACAATAAGTAAAGGACCACTTATTTATTTATGAGTGTAATTAATAATTTGCAGTGAGACCCTTCTTAAAGGGGTTTCCACTTAGACTAAAAGGAGATTAATCATTCAAGAAAACAGCATGGTTTTTCCTCTTGAGCATGTCAACATTCACTTTGTCTTCTGACTTTTCAACTCCTTTTATCGTTATTTATCTGTGATGTCCCCTCAGGGAGATTTTACTGCGAGCAGCACTCTGAAGAGTTGCTGATGGTAGACGGGGCTGAAACATCTTGTAAGGTGGGTCACGGAACAGAGCAGATGTAAACCATTCTTTCTCTTGCTGCTCCAGACTCCATGTTGAATCCTGGTGTTCGTTGTGCATGTGTTACACAATATTCTGTTGCATGATACATCATCCTGCTGGTGCCTCGTCCGATGTCGTCAGCCTGCGGGGGCTGCAGCAGTTACGCACAACTAATGAGAATGTTTGTGTCAAAGCATATGTGGTTTGTGGACCAAAACATATTAAACAGGAATTTCTTTCTTTGCATTTTCATTTTTTTTTTTTCCAATTCCATTCCTGTTTTCAGGATAGCGAAGGAAATCTCAAAGGAACAAATGAAGAGAACGGGGTTTCCAGTGATGAATATACACTGTCTCCATCCGATGAGGAGTATGAGCACACTCTGGACTGTGGTCCCTCAACTCACACGCAGTCACATGACCCTGAAGGACAGGACCAACATATACTTGAATCCAAAGAGGAAGCCCAAGAACCACATCCATCAAAAACTCCGACAGATCCTCCGTCTAAAACTGAGGTAGCAGCGCCCACTGAGGAGGAAACTGAGGTGCTCTGTCCTGTCCCCAAGCCCCGCTTCTCTCGGCAGACCATACCCAGCCCTCAGCCCTCTCCTCCTACAGCGAAACCTCGCACAGTCCACCTTTTTAACCCTTCAACTCCAGAAAAAGATTCATCTCCAACACCTACAAAGGAGAATTCCAAGGCAGCACCAGATTCCCGTCCCAAGCAGTCACTGCGAAAGCTTCAGCTGACAGATGAGGAGAAAACCCAGCTGGTTAATCTTCACAGCTTAAGTGCGGACTCTGACTCAGAGACGCCTGGCGGGTCTTCCTCCTGCTCCTCTTCCTCTGCAACTGCAGGAGGTCCAAGCCCTCCTAAACCAGAGGGCCTGGATGGGCAAGAAGAGGAAGGCTACTGGAGCGGGAGCACAGCTGGTCACATCCGGGAGAAGAGGAATCGACGTTGCTTCAAGAGAAAAGAGATGCCAAGCGGACAGACCAGAGTACGATCAAAGTTTTCCCCCTGGAATCTCTCGTCCCCGAGGATCAGCAGAGACACCCGGCTCAGCGTCCATATCAATCATCCAGGGAGAGTGGGTAAGTTGAGGATTCGTATTCTCTTTGATGGAGAAAAGTAGATGCAGGGGGAAAAATAAAACACCTTTGCTGTGGTGTTTTTTTTGGATCTTGGTCAGGCTTGCTACAACATCTTTCTTGTCTTTTAACAACAGAAACGACATTCAGACATGTTCACAGCACCTCAGAGGAGGGTGTCGAAGGAGATGATGATGACGATGACGACGACGAGGATGATATGTTTGGACAAGATATTGACTTATTTGATGAGAAAGTAAGAAGGAGCTGATATTTTCATTTTAGTTAGTGAGCTGCTACATTTTAACAAGCGGTGTGCTTACTATACTGACTCTTTTAGTTCCAGACAGTGCCGACAGACCCTGTTGAGGCTGAGAAGTTGGAGCTGATGAAGATGAGAACATTGGAGCGGCGAGCCAAAATGAGCGAATTACAGCGACTACGCAATGCCCAGGTCTGTGTCTCTCTCACAGTGTTACTACACTCATCTATCTTTTATTGGTCCGTGAAACTATGAACTCATTGTGCTTGTAGTTGGTCATAAATTAGTCAACACATTTGTTGTGTTGTGTGTTGTGTTGCAATTTTTACAATCCTTAAGATTTAGTTCCTGGTTGATTTGGCGACACCAGTGGTCACTAGTGGTAACAGCAAGTGTGGTTTCAGCATTCTGGGGGCAGCAAACACTGCACACTTGTCAGAAATACAACAAAAGAGCAATTGATGTATCTTTTTACAGTGCAAACAAACTGAAGTTGTTTTTAAGTAAGAAGTCAGTCAATAATCAGCCTTCTTCCATTATACCATTGAGAAACCACGGTTTAATTTCCTGCTGCATGCTGCGTAAGTAGTTTTCCACACATCACCAGACCACAGGGAAAGGAGTTACCTTGCTGAGGAGTTGGACGTGTGCAGCCTGTCTGAAAGCTCACTGTGGCTGCTCCTTCTCGTCTCATTACTCCCTGCGATATTTAAAATAATGACTGTGCCATGTTTTGTAGACACATTTTTGATGAACAATCTCTGTGACAAATACGTTTCCTGGGGCTTCTTCACAATAAAAGCCACTCCTTATTACACCAGATGAACACTTTTAGCAGCAGCAGAAGTGGGAAATTTTATTTAGTATTAGCAGTAATTTAATAAACTCTGGTACAGCTGTGGGAGAGTGAACAGTAAATACATCAATGAGATGAAATTAAAAACAGTAACACTGGAACACATACCTGCATCACTTCTTATGAATCCCTCATGCTTAGTAGTTACAATTAAAATTGTTGGACTCCTCCGCAACAATGAAAACTACCATATAAACAATTATGGAAAGTAAATATATTAAAAGCCTACTGCAGATTAAATGAAAATCGTAACTATTTTTTTTTGAGTACCTTTCTTACTCTTTCTTGTTTCTGTGGTTTACAGTCCATACAGAGGAGGCTGGAGGAGATAGAGGTGACCTTCAAGGATTTGGAGGACAAGGGTGTAGAGCTGGAGCGAACTCTGCGAGGAGAGGCTGGTAAGACCCGAACGTTAACCGCAGACCTGAAGTTTTTCATTGCTGATACGAAAAGCTCCTTGTTTTAATATTTTAGAGATTTGTAATGAACAATGTCCTTACTTACAGTCCCTCTCTTCTGGTAATAGAAAGTGAAGAGAATTATGGTGAGAAATCACAAAATGAGCTGCAGTTGATTAAAAAAAGTACAGTGTTTCCATAGAAACTGAATATAATGAGCACTAGAAATATTGCTCTAAAAATACAAAATACATGTATGTATATATATATCTACGGGGGTACAATGTTAAACTTTCATAAGTCAGCTGAATTTTACAGGAAACAGCCTCCAGAAATAGAGAGATGCATGTGAGCTTGAGGGCTCCCAGTTTGTCTTTAGACACGCTCACTCACATGGGTGAGTGTCACAGGCGGTACATAAATCTACTTCCACAAAGCTATATCTAGATTTTCCATACAAACCTTACTCTTTTTTTTTTTTTTTTTTTTTGGAAACATACCATCACACACAGATAACATAAAAAAACATTTATTTTTCCACCTCCAGGCAGTAGCGGATCCCCTGATATGATCGAACACTGGATCCAGCTCGTCCACGAGAAGAATGCATTGGTTTCCGAGGAGTCTGACCTCATGGTGGCGTAAGTGTACACCTTTATTGGCTCACTTGTAAATTCAAACAGTGCTACACAGTAAAATCCTGTATAGTCTCTCTGGGAATACAACACAGCTTTTGTGCAGAGTAGAAGTGACACAGTAGCCAGAAGGTCCACAACAGCAGACTTCCACCTCTAAACACTGGGGATACTGTTTGTTCTTCCCATGGTAGCAACCAATCTTCTTCATAGTCACTCTGTTTGTCATATGGCCTTATGATGACCTGCGGGTATAGCAGGATGTAATGTTGACATGACTCAGCTGATGTTTGTTTTTCACTCAGGTCTCGACAGCTGGAACTCGAAGACAAGCAGAGCATGTTGGAGTTGGAGCTCAGGAAATACATGGAGCTGAATGGTGTGTACTTTGGTGTGCTCACATAAGCACATTTGTTGTTGAAGGTTCTTGAATCGGCCTATTGATTTTGAAGCAGTTAGAAGAGAGCAACCTTAATAGGAAACAAGCCCCAGTTGTGTTCAGCGAGGGCTGCTGAAACAATTATTGCACGTTTCCTCCTCTAATGAGAACATCAGTGCTTGGGCGTTGTGCTCCTGTTCACCCAATTCTGCATACAGTCAGCGCATTTTGTAATAAAGGCGTACGGTGAGGTAGGTTGAAGTAAGGTTGTTGGTTGCCTTCATGTGGCAAGGCTAGTTTGTTGTCTGTGTGTCCTTTTTATAGTTAATCCTTTTAATGGACAGGTACAGTCTTTTGTCTCTGTCTTCAAACAATACTCATAAACCCATTATGTTGCCTGAAAGCATTATTGGTGGTTGTGTTTGTTCCTTTTGTCCAAACTGGCTGCAAAGAGATCCCTCTCTAAAGTGCTTTCTGTGTGGAGAGATGGGGGACAAAATCCACAGTCCACTGCAACTTCAGCTGAAGTTAATATGAGGCACTCAGCAGTCTGAGTTTATGACATAAAGTAGGTATTTTCCTGTCTTTTTAGAACCGTATTCCTTCCTCATGACTCCATATCAGTGTTTCTGCACTAAACTGTAGTGGAGGGATAGTACAGAAAGAGGGACTTTTGTTCTAAAAAGACTTTAACCTACTTGACTTGATTATCTCAATGCCTCATTATCATATTGACTATGCTCTAAGAAGTGATCTCTTTGCAGCCGGTGTGGACAGGAGGAACAATTAAAGCGACCACCAGTGCTTTCAAAGCATTTTAAAAAAATGTTAACCTATCCTTTAAAATCTTTTGGGAAGCACAGTTTAACCTCAGGAGTCTCTGATTGCTCATTTAAGGAGTTGCTACAAGGAAAATAAATTACTGACAAGACAAAACAAGTATCTCTGGGAGACTCGGTTGCTTATTTAGGGATCTAGCAATTACATTATCATCATTATTTAGGAGTTTTTGTCCAGTATTCACCCTCATTTAGCTCTGTTCATGGTCTCTACATGGGAAACTTGGCTCTCTGACTGTCACATGTTTACAAGTCTTACACTTTACCACTTTACACCATCACATTCACCCCACACACCTTCATACACTGATGGCAGAGACTGCCATGCAAGGTGCCAACTGCTCTTCAGAAACTAAACTCACACACACACACACACACATACACACACACACACACACACACACACACACACACACACACACACCAATGGCACAGACTCTGGGGCAATTTGGGGTTCAGTATCTTGCCCAGGGACACAAGGAGAAGCTTCTCATTAGTGGAAAACCTGCTCTACCTCCTCATGCACAGCCACCTCACTATAAAGCTCTGTAAAGTGATTCCCTGTAGACTAATCACTACAAGCAACAAGTTTCACATTTCCATTAATACATTGTTACTATAAAGCGAGCTCTAAAGTGTGCATATGTTTTTGTCCGGCAGACAAGACACCAGAGCAGCAGGCGGAAGAAGATCGGGTGCTCCAACAGATGATCGAAGTGGTGGACATGAGGGACTCCTTAGTGGCGTTTCTGGAGGAGAAGAGGTTGAAGGAGATTAGTGAGGAGCAAGAGGCCTTCTCCATCAGGGAGGCCAAACGGCACTCGAAAGCAGGAGCTCAGGTCCACTGGGCGTAAAGCTTTCACGCACACGCATACTCGTCATGAACCTGTATGTACTGCAGAGGGGATGCCCTCACATCTGCTGTATGTGAGACTCGCTGCTTTCAGACTTGTAACCTGAAACGTAACTTTTGAGAAGCCAAAGATGAGAATTGTTTTGCGGAGGGTAACCCACCACAAGCGGTTCCTCTTTATCCAAATAGGATAAAGAGTTTGGGCTTAAGGACCAGAGGCTGAGTGAATATTAGTTGTCCCTAGAGGGAGACATAAACCTGGAAATCTGAGGCTTTTACTTGGCTGCGTCCAACAACTCTTCGGCTGAGCCCGGCCTGGCATTGGTAGTGGGGACACGGCAACAGACAACGTATGAGAAAAGACCTCTAGTGTCTGCTGCACTATTTAACCACCACGACACAGCAGATAATCATTACCCAGCCGGGGACATGGCCTGGTTCGGTGTCATGTGACTAAAGCCGGGACTAAGAGGCATAAAATTAAAGCGGTGGGGAACCTGCAGTTGTTGGCTTTGGAGCCTTAGAGTTAGATCTAGGTTGAAAACACAGAATAAATGGTGTTTTTGAAAATATTTTAATGTGGATTTTACTTGTGGCATCATGAATAAGTGCTACTGTACACAATGGCATAATATACATATCATAATTCTATGTTTAGTATTTGTATACTGAATAAATTCTAGAAATATGATGGTGGTGGAGGAGTAAAACAAAGGTAGTTAAAATACTAGAATTATTAAATTCCGTTATTAGTATTCATGATTTCATTTTATTATCCAGTTTACATTTCATTGATGACTTTTATGGATTTTGTAGCACTTCCTGCTGTTCACCATGTCCTTCCCTGATAGCATGTTGGATAGCTAATCTCAGGGGTGGATCGTTCAGTCCTCTCGGATCAGACTTACTGTTTTCACTGATGGCCTTCAACTGTCGGCTGCTCTTCAACTGGTGGTGTATTATACGAACACGGGATTTCGGGTTGAATGAAAAACAGACTTAACGGACTGGTTCATCTATTTATAAATGCCATCATTTATCATTTGCAGGTGTTCCTATTCATGTGCTGGCGGAATAGCCAAAATCAAGACAAAGAGCAGTTTGTTGTTAGTGAAAAGGAGCCTTATATATTCATTGTTCTGCTGCCATTTTGTGCCACATGGACGGTACTTCACAGTATATCAAATAAAGATCATGCACTTTGATGTTTTAGTTTTCCTGTTTTTGATAATACATTAAGGTCTTCAGTGGTTTAGCTAATGCATGTCCGGTCTTGTCAGCTGTTTTATTGGTATACCTGGGCATATTGCCATAAACTTGGCCATAAACAGAACTGTAAAAATAAAAGGGTTGACTGCTATTGTAACTTCTGACCTCTAGGGTGCACACTTGTCCCTCTAGACTGCCAGTAAACTAAATATGACAGTAAGTCATTTATCAGAGATGGAAGAAGTATTCAGATCCTCGACTTAAAACTAAAAAGCAATGTCAAAATACTCCTAATACTAAGTTAAAGTCCTGCAATCAAATATTACTTAAGTAAAAGTACAGATGTTTTATCAGCAAAATGTACTTTGAGGTTTCAGAAGTAAGTACTCATTGAGCAGAATCACCCCGTTCAGTATGTGTCATATATTATAATATTGGATTATTATTACTGATGCATCAGTGTGTAAACAGCATTTTACTCATCTTGCTTATTTTAAGTTTTACATTCTGTTTGGAAGTTTAATCTATTAAAACATTTCATATTTAATGAGATGATAATATGTTTTTATAACTGTCAGATAGTGAGATAGTGAAATGGAAATACTCGTGTAAAGAACTCAAGTACCTCAAAACTGTACTTAAAGGTCCAATGTGTAACATTTAGGAGGATCTATTGGCAAAAATGGAATATAATGTTCATAACAATGTTTTAATTAGTGTATAATCACCTCAATAGAGGAATCGTTGTGTTTTTTTTTACCTTAGCCTGAGCCAGTTTTATCTACAGGAGCAGGTCCTCTTCTACAGAGTCCACCATGTTAAACCATCATGTTTCTACCCAGAACGGACAAACCAAACCTTTTGTGTTTTTTGCAGGTTTTGCTGCCATCGTAGTTTCTCCTACACACTTGGAAGGCCGAGTGGTATACAGTTACTTGCAATCTGTAACTTCACCACTAGATGCCACTAAATCCTGGTACTGTGCAGCACTTGATGCAGTTAAGTTACATTCCACCACTAGTTTATATCCTATTTTTACTCAACTTATTAGTACAGTAAATAATATTTAGAAATAACTAAAAATGCTTCAAAAGATGCTCCATGTCTGTGTTTAGACACATTCATGTCTGGTACAAATGAATGGTATGACATGAATTACTTTAAAAATAAGATGCTAAATTACCTTAAATCATTTTAAAGACCATGTCCTTAAGGGCTATTTTTAAAAATAAAACTTCAAATACAAAAATATATATCAAAGCCCCCACATAAGAACACATAATACACACAAGTGTTTTGTTTTATCTTCAGAAATAGCCTATTTCTTTTTTTACAAATATGTGTCTGTTGACTAACTGCATCCAATATCAATCGACCGTATGATCTCACGGAGGAAGCCTGTGTGGAGGATAAGCACTACTTCTGGATGTTCTGAAATGAAGCTAGGGGGAATAATTACAGCTGATGATTACAGGAAGCCTGCCCACAGGTTTCATGTTTATTGTACAACACTTTAACACTTTTCACAAAGAAAAGGAAAAAACAATCTTGTTTTGGACCAGTGATTAATTACTTTATATAAGCTTGTTTGTGTTCAAGTGTCACACAGGGGTCACTCGTTTTATGGATACTCTAACTTCCATTTAATCTCAGGTTATGTGAGCAATGAACACTTTTAGCAGCAATTTAATTAACTTACGTAACACTATAAAAATAACTCTCTACTCTACCTCTAACTTGTTTAGTGGATTTAAATCCTGATTACCTTTTGATTTTTTGAAGGTCTTTAGATGTGATGAGTTATTAAAGTCTTCTATGACTCTTCTCTATGTGGGAACTGCTTCACTTTAGTTCTGCAAACTTCTCAGGAGCAGGTCAGGTTATATGAGGCATCGAACATTTACCTGATCCCTTTAGTGTAATCCCATTGACTGTTCATGTAGTTGCAATGGATCTTAAGCGCCTGTGGTGGTGTTAATTGTTTTGTTGTTCCTCAGAAGAGAATGAAGAGCTTTGTTTTACATCACTTTAATGACATAATAGAAGCTGGAGTCTTGGATAATCCCACTGGCAGGGCTTAAAAAGTTCAAACTGGTCCTGTTGTCTCTCCTGTAAGCTTGTTGGTGATGTAAGGTAACATGAGTCAGGCCTGGTGTCCGTGCGCTCTATAGACACGACATTGAAGAAGCCTTCAGTAGAAGTATCAGTACTGTAGTGTAAAAATACTCCATTACAAGCAGCAGTCTTATAGGCATATCTGTCTATATGTGAGTCCCAACAACCTTATTTTCTTCTAACAAGTGAAGTAAGAATACAGTATATACCTGTACTCAATACAAGGTAATTTAATTGGGTTGTACGATGAAATTCAGCTTGTAGTTCCCTTTATGCTACTTGTAATACAAAATATATAAACAAAACTTATTTACAGTAAAATTGATTATTAAGTCATAAAAAATCTTTCCAGATGGCAGCAGGTTGATCAGGCTGTGGCTGGTGTGGATGCTGTCTTTTAGTGTCCTTTGGCCTCTGTGCAGGCCCCTCACCTCACTAATATCACTGATGCTGGGTACTAAGTACCAATGATCAGTTTTAACGACTTGGTGCAGGGCTGTGCTAATCCCACACCTGTTTGTGATGTTTCCAGTCAGGATGCTTTCTAGCACTCCTCTGTAAAGGTTCCTTAAGAACTTCCATCATTTCTGTGCTTTCCTAACCAGGGTGGAGATGACCATGACAGGTTCTCTGAGATGTTGAACCTGAAATCTGGGGGGGGGCTCCTTTCTTCTAAAATCAACAATCATAATCCAACTGCTGTTTTTTTCTGAAATTGAGCAGTAGTGTATGTATCTAATATGATAAATAACACCTGGAACAATTAATTTACATTGAAAATATGTTGGAATATTCCTACAGCTCTTGCATGTTTTTTCTTTTATTCATTAAAATAAAATAAAATAAAATAAGGCTTTAAGGATGAAATTGTTGGCTAAAATGATTTTTTATACAACTTTTCTAAATCATTTTAGAAGCTCATTCTATTTTTCTATGTAAAATCCTGGTAGCTTATTAGCTGTCAGACAGATGAAGTGTACTAAAATGTGCAATATTTCACTCTGAAATGATTTTGGAATAACTTGCATGATAGCACAGATTATAAAAACAATTCTCTGAGCAGCTATTTGCTGGTGTTTGTATTTGTCCTTCAGTGCTGCTCAAACGCTCTCTAATTGGAGCCTGTAATAACTGTGACATGTTGACCGAGCTGCTTTTTGTACAGTTTAACATCCATCATCAAACCTGACACTCTCATTATAGAAGCTTCTGTTTCCTGAAGGCCAGATGCCTTCTCTCCTGATTAGAAAAGACTTCCAACTCATTTTGGTTCTAAAACAAAAAGAAAACACCTGACATGGAAGATGACCATAACACCCTCTTGAACCAGTATCCTTGACAACACGATGATCCGGTCCAGCTATTGATATTCTGTCTTTCTATTTGCAGCACATACCTAAAATTCAGGTGGGCTGCACTGTGATGGTATGAGACACACTGCAGCCTTTGATGGCCAATAAAACCATAATAACCATTTTATTTATCTTACAGATGAGCCTGCGTTGCTGTAGCTGTGCCTTTTGATTAGAAATATAGAATTTATTTTGCTTGGCACAAGCACACTTGTTTCATGCCATTGTTCTTTGTGTGCAGTAAACACATGGAGGTTGTGTTATCAACGTGCCCTGCAGACTGTATGGCTCCTCATGTGGCAGGTGAAATGAGCAACGGCTTCAGATTAATACATAAGCCTATTAAAGGTTGCCTCTGAACACCACAGTGTATACTGCGAAATACTTAGAGTCTCATGCTGCATCAATCACAGGCGGTGGCCAGTGCAGGTGTAAAATGTGATCACTTTCTACTGTTTCTAATGAGGCATGCTCTTAATAGGAATGTCATTTGGGTTGCCAGGTTATGAAAAATCTCTCTGGTATTTGTCCTCCTCTAGCACAAATTTTTAAATTTGCTTGTTTGCGTAAATATTCACCACCTTGACGACTTAAAATCACATAGAAGTGAAACTCAGACTGCATTTTTCTGCCAGAGGTGCATCCACCAAATGATGGATGATGGAGCAGACAGATGTATGCGCAGAGTTCTGCTGAAAATGTGGCCCTATGAGCATGATTGGTGACAAATAGTTTGTCAGTCCATCCTTGTGCAGTATGCAAATATACATAAGTGTGCTGTAGAAAGTGGAAGCCACCAGTGCACACACACTGAGGATGGACTTCACATTGAAGTAGGAAAACTTTTGAAATTAAGGACAACATTTGAATATTCATAGATTCTGGAATTTTTAATGAAGTCGAAGGAGTAGATGAATTTTAAAGGATGTTAATGTGGATATTATATATATAAAAAACAAAACATTATCTTCCACTGTTTGCAGACATGTCTTAATACATGTCTCAAAGGGATCTTTAATAAGTCATTTAGATTTTTTTTTTTTTACCTGGAAAGCCGCATTAAATCTTCTTTGATTCAGTGTTGTGAGGCAATAAAACATGAACATTTCCAAGGAGGATTTCATAGGCACTTTAACTATTAATCTACCTATTAGTTATAATCTATAAAGCCTCGATAAAGGGCCCCTTATTAGAAACTGCTACCCTGCTGTCAAATCAATATTCACTGATGTTATCTGGAAATCACCACTGACCTGCTTTTCAAAATGGTAGTCCACTTCTATCAGTGCTGAGGCGTGCGTGTGCGCGTACTTGCGCATGCGCGTGCACATGTTGCGAACTGTTTTCAATGAATCGTGCAGTTTGGGGAAAAAGCAGCTCATTTCTGCGCTTCTCCCCCCCCGTATAAACCTGTAGCTGTGCGGAAAAATGAATGATGCTGCAGATAAAGCAGCAGAAGGCTGACCTGGAGTCTGCGCCTTAAGCCTCTAATGAGCACCTGTGAGACTGTCAGCCCCTCCCCTCGACTCTCTCCATGGATGTTATCTCTGACTTGACAACAGGTACTTGTAAAGTCCCAGACACAGTAATCTGTCCAGACCTCGGCGAGCAGTTGGCAGGAGAGTCAGAGCAGAGCTCCTCCAGCACTGAGTCTCAAGGTAAGTCTCAGCCACTCTGTTGGTGAATGAACCTCCTCTTTGTGAAGTGAATTACTGGGATCTGGGTATCTCAAAGCACTGTTGTTTCATTTGTAGACCTGCAGTTTGGGGACTGTTTTTTTAGGTTTTTTGTTTTTGTTTTTGTTTTTGTTTTTCCAGCCAGGACTCAGGTAGAGGGCCGGTGTAGACTGATCAGTATTCTGTGCGTAATGTGGCCAGTTTTGAGCGCCGCTGCCTTTATTCAGCACGATGACTCATTTCACGAGTTGTTTGGAACTGGCAGCGTCGTTGCTCATCCGTCAGCTCTGTGTGGTTCAAGCTTGATCGGAATATCTGATCATTCGCCCCTTTTTGCCGCAGAGAGATCTTTCTGACGCGGATGCCGCAGCCAACTTGGTGGCATAAAGAAGGTGGGGGGGGGCTGCACGACCCCGAGCGCAACCGCCGCCAGTTATTATCAGACCGACCCGTCTCTCCGCTTTGTGCCACGTTTGTCAGGTTTTTTTTTAATTATCTTTGCATTGATTTGCGTCACGGAAAACGCCACGCGTGTCTGGACTGCAGATAAGAGAGAAGAGCAGCATTGAAATGCTGATCACTGCTGCAGGTTCTGACTGTGCACATTACTTTTGCATTGCTGTTTGTGGTTTGTGGACGCATTCTCCAGCCCCCAGTGGGGTTTCTGTGCAGGAGAGTCTGATCTTCTGTTGGGTCGCATGCATGTTCAGTGTGCTGCTAAATAACAACACAATGCAGGGATGAAAGAAAGAATTACTGCAAGGGAATCCAGAGTGAACAACAGGGAATACAATGTGCAAGACCCTCAGAGCTCCTCAGTGTGTGAATAGATGTTATTTGAATTAATGTGGGGGTATTCAGATGTTCAACAGGTGCATTGTTTGCGGTAGTTAAGACATTTATTCTGCATTTTAAATCACTTGTTCGAGGCTGTTCTTTGGTATTTTTACCCCCTGAAGAGGTCAGGTCTCCAGATCAAGAGTTGCTTATCCCTTATATAAGAGAAAAGAGGGCAGGAAACCAAACTGGGTGACCTGCTCATTGAAAGTGTAATCCTTCTTAGTACCTTCAGTTTTATTGGATAAACCATTCTTCCCAATTCTCTAATCCTTATAGATTATTTATCCTTATAGATTATTTATTTTTAACTTAATATGATCAGAGTTGTGCTTTTTTAAAAATAATTTGCCAACAACTTCTATAATTGTTTAATTACTTAATTTTTGAAGTTTACATTTTCTGTCAAATGCAGAAAAAAAGTCAAGGCAACATATTCCTCTTAACTTTCTTCTGGTTTGGCAGATTATTGATCAGCTTTATGCATTCACTGCGGTATCATACAGTATCACCTGGCCCTGATACAGGATGGGTCGGCCCTGGCAGTGCTTCCTGTGTGCTAGTTACAGCACGGATTAGTGCCCTAACCTTTGTCTGCCAGACAAAGACTCATGTCTGTCTCATCTGCTCATCCCCTCACGCAGACAGTCTGAGCAGCGGTGGAGACATGTCAACCTTCATACCTGCTTTTTCATGACTGCTCAATAATCCCAAAGGATTAAATCGTTATGATTATGATGATGAGGGAGTCTGGACATTAAGGCAGCGCACTGTGGAACTTTGGTGTTGACATCTATTCTTAAGTTTTTTTCTTTCTCCTTACTTCTGAAAGAAATCCCTGTTGAAGCAACTGCAGACATGGGTCGTCAAGAGGCCGACTATGTGTGGAAGAAGAACACTGAAAACATCCAGGAGGTTTTCGACATCATGGAGGAGTTGGGATCGTAAGTATATTCTTCTCAATAAGATAGCACAATTTATTAACATGCAAAGCACAGAGTGAAGTCAAGACCATTTTATTCATACAGCCCAATATCAGAAATGTATCTCAAGGGGCTTTACAGTCTGTACAGCGAGATAAAACTCCCCCCAAAAAACCTTTAATGGGAAAAATGTAAGAGACTTCAGGAAGAGCAACAGCGAACAGGGTCCTTCTCCCGGAACATGTAATTCATTAATTCAAGAAATCTTAATATTTACTGAGCAAACAAGTGTTAATTTGTAGAATCTCTTAGTCCCCCCTGGGAATATTTTGCATTTCTGAGTGTTTTGTTTTAGAGCAACTACAGTAAAACTTAAGTCTTGACTTGCCATGGACGTGGAGTGATTACAGACCCTCAACATGCTGTTTGAGTTGGAGGAGAGATTACTGGTTTGATTGGATTGACACGAGGAGGCCTACTTTACGGAGGTCTTAGACAACAAGATGCTCAGGGCTGTTGGAGGGTTAGGACTGTCCTGATGGTGTCTAGCTGTGGGGTCAGCTTAGCCATTCATTCACAAAAAAAACTAAGAATATGTCTGGAACTTTAAATTATTCTCTCTAAAGTCTCATTGAATTGTGTTACTGTACTCACAAAAAAGAGAAAAAAATATATAAAGAGTTGATTTTTAAGCACAAATGCCAAATATTCTCTGGTTCCAGCCTCGGTAATGAAGATTTGCTGCTTCTCTTTGTCTAATGTGATAATAAACTGAATGTCTTTGAGTTTTTTCTACCGTTGGTCGCACCAAATAAGACATTTAATAACATCACTTTTGGCTTTAGGAAGTCGTGATGCCCATTTTTCACTATTTTCTGACGTTTTATAGACGATAAATCAAGAAAATAAACAAACTTTCAGTGATGAAAATATGAGTTAGGTGCAGCCCTAAAAGCAACGTCAAGGTCAGCAGGTTCATCTCAAAGTTCACCTGCAGTCATTTTGAATGAAGATAATGTTACTGTATACTGTACACACACACACCCAGTTAACAGCCTCTTGTGCTGGCCTAATTTCTGTGAGGTCAGCATTAATAATCAGCAGGTCTTCTAGCACACTCGAGCGTTTAGCGAGGGGCTGGAGAGAGGCAGATCAGAGGCCAACAATAAATAAAGGCGCGAGTGCTGCCGGAATGACGTCAGTGTGTTGCTAGAAAACAGAACTGATCTGTGCTGGGGGCTGAGGAGGCTGCTGAGAGGTTTTAGCTGAACACAACAGCGGTGATTGGACTGTGAAGGAGGCGAGGCCCTGCTGAGTACAGGAGATGATCTAATATGTGGTCCAATTAGTTTGAAGCAATTACTTTTATTTCCCCAAACCCTTTGAAAATCCTTGTGATAACTTTATTTCCGTGACGCCTCATCTAAAGTATTAAAAAACTATTTCAAGACATAATGATGATGTACAGTTTGAAAAAGAATTAAAGACAAGGAACCAAAAGAGAGACTCTGAGCCGCTGAGGGAATTTGCTGGACTGCCTTTCATTTCTGCTGAGGGTGTCAACAGAGTGAATGCTCTCAGCTGTTTTGGCCATTCCTCGGGTATATGGTTTAGTGTTTTTTTTCTTTCTTCATGTTTCCATTACAATAAAAAGGAGAGGAAGGAGAATCCAGGAGGGACAGGAGACTGTGTATAACACCAAACACAGCCTTTCCCCATCAGGCCTCATCACACATAGTGTAAACATCGAAGCGGTTTCCCGGCAATCAGAACGCAGTCTCTTCAGGGGTAAATGTAACTCCCAGAATGACCCAAAAAGCACACAGAACATTGATTCTAGTGTGCATTTTTGAATTTCAAGCGACACACTGAAGTTCTGTGATTTCGGATTGCCCTCTGTCTTTTCGTGATAAAGGATGCGGTCTGGCACTCATGTTTAGAGCTTGATTGATGATTTCTCTTGAGATTCACAATAAGCTTCAAGGAGTTCCGAGAAAGAAAATGAGCTCTGGTAACCAAGGAGAAATCAGCTGAGCAATAGGATGTGAAGTGCTGTGATGGTGCTATGGGGCCAGCTTGTTCCTGTCTGCTTCCCTGAGCCGCAATTAGGCAGTGTGTATGAGTGTGTGTTGGACAGACATTACCCAAATGGGACAGAATACACATGCAACATAGGAAATGAAACTAAAGACAGCTATGATTCACATTGTTAAATAAATACTATTAAAGGTACTCAGGTCCTCCAGCAGGCTGGCGTGTTAATCTTCATTAAAGTACATTCCTTCAGGGTCAGCACCTTATGGACAGAAGACGGGGTTGTGGTATCCCATGTCTGCCCACAGCCCTTGACACCTGTCTGTGACCTGGCCTGTACTGTATGTAGGATCTTGTTGTTGTTAAGGATCCCTGCCACACATGCTCAGTTTCTGACCTCTGCACCGGTTTTATTGCGTCAGGGATAAAGGGCCTAATCCCCCAGGTAGAACAACTATTCCCAGACAGCGCTGAAGATAGCGTGGACACAGAGCACCGCACAGTCCAATAATAAGCCTCTAGCATGTGAATAGTTAAGCCACAGGGATCTTTAGTAGAACTTAATTGAACCCCTTGATATTGCTATTTCTGATCCGACTATAAAATCCCCTCTAATTACACATAGGTACAAAACAGTAAACATCCTGAAATGTACCTTTATAAGTGGGTTAAATGTTGCTAGCTCGGTTTTTTGTCTGAAGATAACAAAATCCACCCTCCAGATCCTCTAAAGCTCATTGTTAATGTGTTATATCTCTGCATTTAATCTGTACAAAAAAGTGTTCAAATCATAATTTGTGGGTTCACAGGGGTCAGAAATAATCCTGCATTGTTTTGTATGGATCCAGGCTGGCTGTTTCTCCATGTTTCCATCTCCTGTTGCACGGATAGATATGAGAGTGGTATCGACCTTTTTCGTCTAACTGTTGCCAAGAAGGGGGAATAAGTGTATTACCTAGAATGTCAAATGGATTGTGCAACATTTACCCAGACAGACAAATGGGACTCACACCAGTCTCTAAATTATAAAGAATTTCATGTATCTGAAGCCTTGCAAATAAATGATCTCTTTTAACAAAAAAAAAAAAACAGCAGTTATTCGAATCTGGCACGATAACAAAATAGAGAAATGGAAGCAAACGAAAACTCTCTCTGACTGGCTGAGAAAAATGGAAAGTAGACTCAGCAAGAGGCTAACGCTCTGTGCTGTTAAGGGCCCCATATTTTATTAACAATTAATAAGAAGGAAGACTTATTTCCTCTGACTGGAGGTTACTCTGTATCTCTTTCTGTTATGTTTCAAAGCAATCAGTGACTCCATCATTAATAACTCATTTTGTGTGTCATGTGTTTGTGTCTTAATTAACAGGGGGGCGTTCTCAGAGGTGTACATGGTGAAGGAGAAGAAGACGGGAAAGATGTTTGCCATGAAGTGTGTGAAGAAGAAACAGAAAAGAGACCTCAATCTGGAGAATGAGATTGCTGTGTTGAGAAGGTGAATTTTAATGAGCCTTCATCTTTCATTTCATATTCTCTCAGTAGTCAGTGTGGGAAGGAATCACATTGATCAGCTCTCTCTTTTGGCTGCTGTATATGTTGAGAATGTGTGATTTCTGTTGTGGGATTACGACAGCAATGTCATAATGAAAGCTTGTTATTTTAACAGAATCAAACACGAGAACGTCGTAGGGTTGGAGGATTTCTATGAAAGTCATACCCATTACTATCTTATCATGCAGCTGTGAGTTTCTCCACCTTTATATTATTATTCAAATTAGCATGATAGCTAATTAAATTGGGTTTTAAGGTCAAATTTTGATGGTAGTTCTTATCTCCTCCCCAGTGTTTCAGGCGGTGAGCTCTTTGACCGTATACTGGACCGGGGGGTGTACTCAGAGAAGGATGCCAGCAGTGTGATCCAGCAGGTGTTGCAGGCCGTTAGCTATCTGCACCAAAACGGCATAGTGCATCGTGACCTCAAGGTATGTTTTATATTTAAATTTTTTAAAAAATATATGAGAAACACAATATTTTGGGAAAAAGTTGAACTATTCCTGTAAATAATGTCATTAATAAGATTAAATTTGTACTTAGATCAGTTTTGCCTGTAATGACATACATACATTCAGTGCTGCAGCTCCATTTCCAGCAGCGGTGCTTTTACAGAACGTGAAATATTCATATTCATATTCTTCAAGTGTTTGAACAGCTCTCCTGTCTTTGTCTCTGTGCAGCCAGAGAACATCCTGTACTACAGCCAGGAGGAACAGTCCAAGATCATGATCAGTGATTTCGGCCTCTCCAAGATGGTAGAAGATGACATCATGTCGACAGCTTGTGGCACCCCAGGATATGTAGGTAAGGAAACGCATCTGTCTAATGAATGATTTATGGACACTGACATCGAGTAAGGGGCTCGGACGGGATCGGAGAATATAAGACACACAGGTGTGTAACAGTAAGAAACAACACTGGCGGAGCTTTGACATTTTTTCCTCACTTTCAGCTCCTGAGGTTTTGGCACAGAAGCCGTACAGCAAGGCAGTGGACTGCTGGTCTATTGGAGTCATCACATACATCTTGTAAGTATAAAGTCACGGTAGCTCAGTTTTGCTTTATTAAGTGGCAGGATTTTCAGATTAAAAGCCACGGACATGTATGTTTAGTGTGACACAGTTACCTAAATACAGAATAATGATGCAGCCATTGAGCCATAGCACCACCTAGTGACCAATCCTTCATACACACTGTTACCTGCACACATTAGTACATAAACAGGCACTTTACTGTGGCACATTCTTTAGTTTCCCTTTCCTTCCAATGATGATAAATCTTTATGTTGCAGACTCTGTGGATATCCCCCTTTTTATGAAGAAAGTGAGTCAAGACTGTTCTCCAAGATCATGAAGGCGCAGTATGAGTTTGACTCCCCCTTCTGGGATGACATTTCTGAATCTGGTAAATATACTGAGCAGTAGTAGACATACTGTATATTCCCCCCATACAGAGCTCAGCCCTAATAAGTGCGTCATCTTTTCATCTGCAGCTAAGGATTTCATCCGTAACATGATGCAGAAGAATCCCAGCATGCGCTACACCACCGACCTAGCGCTCAGACATCCCTGGTGAGTGTCAATTATCAGCCTTGGATCACACATATTGGGTATGATGCACTAGTTAAACTCTTAAAATGTTCATTTAAACTCATTTTAGACTAGAAGTAAATAATTCCCTGCAGTGTAGTTGCATTTCTTGAGCAGAGTTAGACTGTTCCAGATTCATTTACTACTACAAACTTATACTCACATTCATGAAAGAAATGGGTGTGAAGCACAGGAGATGGAGTGAATCCACGCAGTGTTAGGTCACACAGATGGGTTCAGGATTAGCCTTTACCTTGAAATAAATATAAAGTGTTGTGTTCCATCCTCTGTTTTCCAGGATTATCGGAAAGACGGCCCGGAGTCAGGACATCTACTATTCTGTCAGTGTTCAGATCCAAAAGAACTTTGCCAAGACCAAATGGAAGGTCAGTCCAGATTTGTTGGCTTTGATGTGGTAAACTCATTAAGGACCTGCAGTCTGTATTAGATTAATCGGGTCTCTACTTAAATCCTTCCTGATTAAGGACAGTTTTAATAAGATATTGTTCTCCACTGACGGCGGATGTAGGGCTTTTACTGTCAGGAGAAACAAAGTGCACTTGATTGTCCAGCAGTAAATATGACTCTAAAACTTGAATCTATTGTCTGGACAATCTACTGAACACTCAGATTTGGTGTTTCAGTCTCTGTCTTCCATACATCATCACAAATGCAGTTGAAGTGGAGCTATATGGCTCTCAGATCTCTTTAACTTATCCCCCTTTGTGTTCACTTTACAGCAAGCCATTAACGCTGCCGTAGCCATCAACCACATGAAGAAGCTGCAGCTGGCTCACTCAGAGCTGGTTCTGAGGGAGGCCAGCATCCCAGACATCAAAGTGGTCGACATGTCCTCCCCAACGAAAAACCGCAAACGTCTTGATCCAGACAAACTGACCCCCACGCTGGCGGAGACGAATGGGAAATTAAACGGGACGAATCACATGTCCCTGCCCACAAGCCAGGCTGACCTGAAGAGCCACTACCACTCACTGAAGGTCACTCAGAGCCAGTGCAGCGCACACCATGCACCCACTATAGCTGAGCAGGGCAAGCATGTCTACCACTCAGAGCCTGCCAACCTGAACGGGTTTGTACAAACTTCATCTGATGTTGTGCATTTTGAATTTCTGATATGACAGCAGGACGGACGCATGATGACGCTTTTCTGTTTCTTTCTCTCAGATACGGTAAAAACCACAATAGCAAACCTGTGCAGACCGGAGTCTGCTCAGTCATGTGAAGGCTGCATGAAGTTTACGTGGATAAACGTATTTTACTTGGTAGGTTCAAGACATCATAATCAAACACACTGTAAAAACACAAGTAATAATTGTATTTGAATTACAAATTTAACACACAAGTGTACAAAAAAGAAAAGAAAATCCACATTTGAAGATTTGGTATATTAAAATAAATCACAACACACACTTTTTTAGCATTATAAGCATTATTAAGCATTTAATAAATGGTTTATAAGACAGTATATTGTAGTTACAAGCAGATGCAGACCCTTTAAATACATGCTGTTTGAAGATTTACTGTATGTCAATATATGTTTGCTCCATAAGGCAAATAATACAAAGAGCATAAACAAACCATCGAGATCTTGCTGTGAATGTTTTGTGTAATTTTCAGCTCATTACAGTCAAATGTGTGTGTGTCTCACCCTGAGTGTGTTTCTGCCCTCTGCAGGTCAGTGTAGCTGTGCTGACTCAGCATGCAGCTGTTTTGTGTCAGCAGGTCCCCCTGTGCTAAGATGAGAAGTGGTTAATCCTGTGACAGACCCAAGCGGTCTGCGAGGTCCACGCAGTCAGTGGGACATTTTATATTGGAAAGAGTGCCTACAAAGCTTCCCGACAACCACACAAACACAAACACTCAGATGCACAAGACTCACTTTAACGCAGATGCACAGGGTAGACTAACCGGGACAGTTCGTACAGTGTTCAAGGGATTGTGATGGGCTCACCTTCTGCTGGGCACCTGAATGCCCTGCTCCTTCGTGGTGAAGCAGTCCCTGACCTCTGAGGTCATGAAGGCTTTATATCACAGCTCCTGGTTTTTGATCAGGGAGAGTTTAATTCATCAGAGCACTTATTGTCCAGGTTTCATGTTGCTTAAGAATACACACAATGCAATAAGACTAAACATTATTGTACCTTCATGTGTAAAATAGAATGCTTTAGCCAACCTGCATTTGTAAGCACATTATATATGGAAAACCTGCATGCTTACTGCTTCAAATAAGCCATACTTGTATAATCTATTCTGGTAAAATTGTCTCTTATTTTTATCAAATTATGTCAGTTGTTGTAAACTGTTTAATTTTTTTTTATGTTTTTGCTTCCTTTGTAAAAAAAAAAATAAAAAAAGCTAAAAAAAAAAAAAGCTATACAAACAAGAAAAAATGTATATATGTGACTGACAACTTGTTAACAGTGTAAATGCCACAGGTATATCTATAATTTGCCAACTGATAGCTCTCACATGCCATCAACCTGCTAGAATATAAATGTAATTTATATTCACTGTAATAGATGTCTCAGTCTGCTTGTGGCTTTGTGTTGATGCGTTCAACAGATATTTATTCTAGTCTATGTATTATGATGGGATCCCTGTGTGCTCATAAATAAAGTCTGTACAGAATCTGCATTAGTTTCACTGACATTTTATTTGTCTTGAGTCTCTCTCTTGATTTACACCAACCACTGAAAAAGATACAATTAATACATAGAATGGGGTAATTAATAATAAGACTCTCTGCTCTCTGGCACAAGAGGTCAGTACATTTAAAAATAAATGGAAAGTTGAGCTCAGAGACACTGAGAATGAAACGTGGAATGAAATGTAAACAAATGTCCATACACGTATCGTTACTCGTGCAAATGCTTGGAAAGATAAATAGAAAGTTATCAGCAGATAACAAAAAAGAATGATCAAAATAAGACTGAAGCTAAAACTATTTACATGTTTTTTGGTCACGTGTCAGGCTGATGAACTTTTGGACCAAAGTTTTTCTGTTTATAAATAACTTTTTAGGGATTTGTCTTCCCTTTCCAGTCCAAATCAGAATCAAGAGTAACCCCTGAATATTGTATGTTCATATTTGTTCAGTATTCGTTTTCTTAATTGACAGAAAATGTACAGTATAAATGCACATTTGGCTCAGTGAGGAGAATGGACAAGATGATTCAAAGAAGTATGTGAAATGGGAAAAAAAGAACATACAGTATGAACTGAAGTTAAAGTGAAAAACATGGCACCCACTGGTTATGATTAATGTCATCTTAGACCAATGAAATGTGAAACTGAAACAAATGTTATGTTGAGTCATAATGCAACTTAAAATGATTATTAATCCATCTACTCATTATAATTTATTTTTTTATTTCTTATTTTTTGTTTCTTCTGCAGCTACATTTATCAGTGATTTTTGCTAATTTAACAGAGAAATGAAGACAAAATAAAAATAACTCCTTGTACCTGATCCTGTGACCTGACCTGGTATCCCCAATTAAAACTAACCTCTAAACCAATTACCAGGCTGTACTTCCACAGTAGATTAGATGACACACCAGAACAGCCAGGATTACCAGGAGCGGTGTTTTTAGAGCGACAGGTTTCAACCAGAATAAATTACAGTAAACCAGCAGATATAAAACATGCCCTTGCAACAAGTCCAAACTGGAAGTTTAACATATAATCTGGATCAGAAGCTGGGAATCCTCACCAATGTTTTGAAATGTATGCTGCCTTAACCATATAGCATTTTACTGTAAGCCCTGGGTTTGTAAACCAGCCATTGCTGAACTGGAAAATGTACAGATAAATGTCAGCAATCACCAAAAATCCTCATGTGTGTCATTTCTTTTCCTCTTCTTTTTCTTTAAGCACTACATAGAAACCCAGTGTATACTTACCTTCTGTTGAAAGAGTTTTCACATCTACACACACCATAAACCCTCCTCACCCCCCCAACAACCACAACACGGTTGACTTGGTGAAGTGCAGTATTGAGACAGACTGTCCATTCAAGCAGAAGAAGCCAGAAATATGGGGCAAAGGTCTCCAAACAGTCTCAACCTTTTCCCAGCAGTGGTAAACATAAAAGCCCATAATCCAAACTGAGTTGCTCAAAGAGCAACATTATTGACCGTGTAATTAAAGTGATACCAGCAACGTTTGTGGAAACTCCGCGCTCCAAAACTGACTATGGGGTGAAAGTTTGGTCTCGGATTTAGTAACATTTCATCACGGCTGAGTAAAAGTTCAAAAGTCGATCAATAAACCACCAAAACTGCAATTGCACCATAAATTGTGTGGTAGGTTTTATTTTTTTTTAAGTGTGCACACCCTGGCTTTTTGCATATATTGCATGACATTTATAAGAAAAGACATGCGTATGTGTGTGATGTTCATATAAGCCTTGTACCTGCTAATATTAATGCAAATATGTTGATGTTAGCAGGTATAAGGCTTATCGTATTTACCTTTTTTAATTTGCTAATTAGCACCAAACACAAAGTACAGCTGAGGCTGATGGGAAAAACTCAACCAACAGACCAACTGACATGGCCACACCACTAAATATCACATGTTGGGTGGATTATTATGTTATGGCGTCCTTCATCTGGCGTGCAGATGTTCCACCAACATGCAGGCGTCTCGTGACGTTGGCCAGATGTCATTCTCACTGACGACACATGTCTCTCTGTGAAAAGGTCAGACACATTTCACAACTCACTCCCTCCTCTCCTGCAGTGAGTGGACGAGGTCAAAGGGCACAGAGTTTCAGACACACACAGACACACACACACACACACACACACACACACACATTAACCCCTGCAATCTCTCACTGCTTCATTGTCAGGTCCGCAGTCAGACAGTGGACATGAGCCAGAGCAGCTCAGGACTGCATGATTAGGGGGAACCTTTTCTTCTACTGAACCTTATCTCTTGGTGTTCGATAAGGGGTATTCCATATGTCACTGTACAGTTGTCAAACAATGCCTTCCAGCCAATCAATGGGACTGGCTTTCCACAGTTTCATGTACTGTGATTGGACACTATTCAAGCTCTCCTGATGAGGATCAATGTTTATGGTAACAAGCCACGCAACATGAACCAACCACTCCTGTTGTTCAGTGCTCAGTAACATATGTGTAGTATTGGAATGACATAATTTATCCTCACTCTAAGTAAACACGCTGAAGCATTACAGTGCTTCTGCTGCACAACACATACAGACCTCATGTGATGTCACATGCACAGTTTCACCTCCAGGGAATATTTGCTTCACTTCTTGTCCCAGAAACCCATGCCCTTTTACCCAAACAGGCCCTAATCTCCAAAGAGCAACTAGCCTCATGAATATGCATGTTATCACCACTGTGGGAGTTGACCAGGCTCCACTTGTGTTTAAATGGCAGGATCTGCTCTCATCTCCCTGCCTGCGAATGCCTCACTGGGCCGAACACTGAGAAGAAGTCAGAGTTTGGGGTGTTCTTCAAAGTGAGTATTTACCCATCAGCATGTGTATAGTAGAAAGACTGATTCCAGTTTATGTGCGTGGACAATTTTCTCTAACAAAAAAAATTCTGTGTATGATTTCTCCTTTTCCTACAGACTAATCAAAAAACACACTATGGAAACCATTAGCGAGATCATCCCATTCGCTAAGGAGATGCTAAACCAGAGGCCCAGCCGGAGCATGCTGAAGATCTACATGCTCGGCTCCACTCTGGCGATGCTTGGAGTGGTTGGTGGACTGGTGGAAACAGTTCTCCTGCCATTTGTGGAGCAGGAGACCGTTGAGGACACACCAACAGAGCAGATCACGGAGAAGAAGAAGGAGAAGAAGCAGGTGTTGAAGTCACACACTACCTTGGTTCGTCCTGAAGTTGTGGACGTGCTGGAGACGGTAGTGATCGAGGCCAAGGCCAAACATCTGGTGACCGCTGAGAGGAGAAGCTCAACCAACCGCTTATATGCTTCTTAAAGAAACCATTCCCCTCCTGATGTAAATGGACACGAAACTCACAATGTTGATGATAATGGTGGTACATTAAATCACCATATTGAAGTGGTCACTTTGTGCTCAGTCTTTTATTTCAGATGGCAAAAAATGAGATGTGTTGATACACTGCGGGGTACAGTAATGTCTGGCTGCTGGGCAGCAGATACTTGTGGATGTGACTTGATGAATGTGTTAGGAAAAAAAGGAATGCGTGTGATTTGATTCATTTTGCACTATAATAAAGCAATTTTTTTCAGCTGGAAACTGATTCAGGTCATGATTTTACAGTAATACAGCAGCATTTGTACATTTTGCAAGAAGACGTTACTCAAATAGATGCATTTATAATGACATTAATCTGTAAATTAAGAGAATATTATGTGTTAGGGGCCATTTAACGTTTGTGTGAAAAATTCATGCTTAGTACACTAATGTCGCCACTTGTTTCCCATATACGTTACTAATAAGAGGAAAGGCATCCACACATTCAGATATCCATTTGTTGCTTTTCCTCTCATTGTATGGTGTATCCTATATTGTCGGCATTGGGTATACCCACTTCTAAATCCCCTCTGATGCACATCATTCACTATTGTTCTGGGAGTTTTTATGGCGAAGGCATGACATAGATATTCACGAGTAAATGGAGCAAGAAATAAGGAATAATATTTCACTCAAAATGCTTAATTATGTAGTTGTCTCACCCTATAGTCTGTGAGCCAGTATTATGTCTAATCTAACTCTAATTAGTAGTTAATCTCATAATGATCTATACTCACAGAAGTCAAGCAGCAGAAGTTAAGTGGCATACTACTGAGCCAAGTTTTGGGTGAACGAAATATGCACGAGTAGTCTTACATATTACAGAATATAACACAGGAGAAATATGATATAATAAATATATAAAATAATAAACATTTGGGGCATTAATTAGTATACCCACTTCTACAGGAACCACTACACCACTGAGCATCTTTTTTTTTTTCCTTTTAACTTTTAAAGTCATCTTTATTGTAAAAACAGGTTTACAATTCAGACTTGACTCACAGAAATATACATATGCAACAGTAACCGAACATACAAAACACAAACAAAGAGAAACAACGTCTCTCCAGGGGAGGCCCACATGCTATTAAAAAGAGAAAGATGACCATATGTTGACAGTTTTAACCACCTTGTTGTTGTTCAGACAATCAAATTCATATAATGTGCAACTTCATGGAGAAAAGATACAAAATACACATTCTCCCATAATAAATCTTTATAAATATGGTCAATGACAAATCTGCTGAAGTTTTGCCAAAATGTTCTGGTGTGTAAGCAATACCAAAAGAGGTGCAAAACAGTCTCTGGGGTGGTCGCCACTGAGCATTAGTGATGGGTCGGTCGCGAACGATCCGGCTCTAAGAGCACTCTTTGAAGTGAACGACGGGAGCCGGCTCCTGATTGGGAGCCAGATCCGGATTTTTTTTCCGGATTTCCACGTTTTTTCCTGTTAAAGCTGCGTGATTGGTCAAGATGTGTGGCGGCATCTGTGTATCTACACTGAGCAGGAGGGGGGAGGGAGGGGTTACAGACACACACGGCACAGTAAGCACGTGAACAGGTGGGAGGGAGACGTGAAAGCGAGAGACCTTGGCGCTACATAGACGGAGACTACACACTGGAAAGGGTGAGGAAAATGAGTGACAGGAAACGTAGTAAAGTTTGGACACATTTTAATGTGATAGTTCAAAGGCAGAGTGGCACTGTGCAAAGTTAAACATTTCATATCAAGCAGCTTTTTGTCTAATTAAGATGGGTCTTTATTTTTGTGTTTTATAATTTATTTTTGTAGCACTCTGTTCCATGTTGAGTATATTAATAAATCCATATAAATACTAAACATTTTGTGTATTCATTTGACACATAATTTGGTAATAAATTAATTTAAGCAACAAAAAAAACATGAGGAGCCACTTGGGAGCCGAAAGAGCCGGCTCTTTTTAGTGAGCCGAGCCAAAGGAGCCGGTTCTCTAAAAAAAGAGCCGGAATTCCCATCACTACTACTGAGCATCTCCCCTCATGTGACACGTTGAAAATGAAGCCGGTGTAATTACACACGCAACCGCTGGAGGGCGGAGGTAAACACAGCGCGGGTTAAAACTTCAACATCCGTCCGAGCGGCGGAAGCGACGACACAAATTCCGCACCGTGTTTACTAACGGCGGCCAAAAACGGTCGTCTGACAAATATATTAAAAAAAAAAAAAACAGAGTTAAACAAAGCTTAATCCAACGAGTGGAGGGCAGATAATAACAGATGGCGGATCCCGCGGTGGCGTCGGGAGGCTCTCTGAACGCGGGAGGGGTAAGAGGAGCTTCTTCTACCCGGCCGTGAGGAGCGGGATGTACCCGGGTTTAAGCTAGTCTGTAGGGAGAGACCCGTCCGGGCTGAACGCCTCTCAACCACCGACAGTGTATAATTATGTTTATATTTATGTTTATATTTATATTTAAGGTCTCAAAGAGGATTTATAACTTCAAACCTACTCTTAAATCCAGTATGAACGCGCTGTACTTCGGCTCAGACTGTAAGGTTAGCTCGCTGTTTATGTTGTTAATCCGCCAGTGGAGGTACTATTTTTATTTATTATATATTTTCTGTCATGATAATAACTTTATTTGTGATGCGTGTATCTAAACAAGGTTACAGAGATAAAATAAGGTAGATACAATAAAGGTAAAATGTGAGAATGAAAGAAACTAAATCCAAAATCACAACAACAAAAAAAAAACACTTTAAAAATGAAGTTTTAATTAATTCTTTGTATTTGTTATCCTACAAGCCTGTTACAGCATACACTGATGATTCTGTATTAGCCTCTGTTGTTATATTTTGAATTAATTATGCTTGTTTTTATCCTTTCACGCTTTGAATGAGCCAGTTTCTGACATTTTTTTCTCCCTATGAATCTTCTCTCACCTCCTCCCATCTGTTACTTTACAGCGTGGAAGTGGTGGTAAAGCAGCCTCCAGCCCTGCAGAGAACTACTACCTGGCCCGACGACGCACCCTGCAGGTGGTGGTCAGTGCCCTGCTGACCGAGTGTGGCTTCGAGAGCGCGGAGAAGGCAGCGGTGGAGACACTCACTGAGATGATGCAGAGCTGTACGTATGAATCCTAAAGGAGAGCCTCCATCCACCGAGGATGTGCCCATCTTCATGTTCCTCTTCCTTTTTAGGGTACCGTGCTTTATTCAGTGTTTTCGACTAACTTGTCTTCATTAGGATGATGTCTAAGATGATGATCTTGTGTAAGTTGTGTTTGTGGTATGGTGTGGAAACAGGAGGCAGCTTCAGACTCAACCCTGATGAAGGCAAGATAGCTGGAAACATTTGGCACAATACACAAATGCGTAGATGAAGCACTGGAGGAGTCGTGGGATGGGTTTTTAATTTTGATGGACTTGCATTGAAGCTCACTCCGGTCTAACTGTCTGTGTGTGAGTTCTCAACGTTAGAAAATGTCTTTCTGTTGGCCAACATTTAGAGGATTGTGGATCAAAAGAATCATTTAAATCTCGCAGTCTTCATTCATTGTGATGGGTTGCAGGTGTTTAGCATCATGTCGGCAGACGGATGAAGATGTGGTCCGACCATCGTTATTATTGCTTCTATTGAGTTGTATATGGATGCCCGGAGCCTTGTCGAATCAGTGTGAGCCCCAATACGGAGTACTGGTCAGACGTGACAGATCTATATTAAATATAGCTTAGTCGCTGCGAGTGACCAAATCTTCAAGTGTTAAGTTACAGCAGATACCTGCATGTGCTTTTGTCAGGTATTGCATCATTATACACTTTCTGCACTTCTGTATTTTGTCTCTTGTTAAGATAAAATACAGAGCCACACATGGTGCTATAAAGAGAGCACTGGTACCGGGAATTGGTACTGGGAAAGAAGTAGGATTGGTGTCCTTGTATTATTTTTATGTGTGTTGATACAAAAAAGTTGCATTTGTTGATGATTCCTACAAACAGAAAACTCCTCTTTTATGACCCGTCCATTCATAATATCTGCAAATGATTTAGTTCATAAGCAGAAGCTTTTCTAAACCACACGTTGTCTCTTTTTCAGATATAAGTGAAATAGGTCGGTGTGCTAAAGCTTATTGTGAACACACAGCGAGAAGCGTCCCGACCCTGTCGGATACAGTTGTCACACTCATTGAAATGGGTAAGTACTGGAGGAAACCAACACACGAGTTATATATCTCTAACACAAGGTAATAAAGAGGAGATTATTCACTGTGTTTGTTTCACTGCAGGTTTCAATACCGACACCCTGCCTGTTTACGCCAAGAGATCGCAGAGGATGGTTATAACTGCTCGTAAGTGTGCACTCTGCCATCCATTGATTAATAATGTTGATAATCTCACTTTCTACATTAACTCTAATAACAATAATAATAAGATAAAATGAAACGTTGCCTTCATGACGTAGCTGTGAACTTAATTTGATTTCTTTTTGTTTGTATTTTCTGACATTCAGCTCCAGTGACGAATGCACCTGTGACCCCCAAAGCACTGTCAGCAGGACAGAAACGCACACATCCGGCTCACATCCCCAGCCACTTCCCAGAGTTCCCTGACCCTCACACCTACATCAAAACACCTGTGAGTCCGGTTTTTTGGGGGGTTGTTATCAAGATCCTTAAACAAACCCTGACATAACATCATCTTCTTTTTATATGATGATAAGATACAATCCATTGTGTATCGTGTGGAATCTTTTTAGTTTTCCCTGCTGGAATCAACTAGCAAGGTGGTGTAACAGATGAAGTGAAGTGTGTTTTCCTTTCTGCTCGCAGACGTTCAGAGAGCCTGTGTCGGACTACCAAGTGGTGAGAGAGAAGGCAGCAAGTCAGAGGAGAGACGTGGAGCGAGCGCTCACACGCTTCATGGCTAAGACCGGAGAAACTCAGAGCCTCTTCAAAGACGACATCACCGCCTTCCCTTGTGAGTAAATCCACAAAGCGGACCTGTATTTCAAAACATCAGTTGTAATATGTCTCATACACATTCAAGTGTGTCTTTGTTTTTTTTGTGTCCATTTATACCTGTGTGTCTGTACTGAAAGCATGTTGTATTTGCACACGTTCGAATCCCTGTGATTGTGTTGTTAGTGATCGCAGCACAACCAAGCACCATCCCATATCTGAGCGCCCTCCTGCCATCAGAGCTGGAGTTACAGACTCTGGAGGAGACAGACTCCTCTGAGCAGGACGACCAGACAGACAGCGAGAACGCAGCAGGAAACATCATCAATGTAAGTCTTCACTATTGCTCTCTCTTTAAGTTCCCAGATTTTAATATTATTACTCACTGGGAATATACCAGTTTCCCTTGGTTTCCTGGATTTTCTTGACATAATTCAACTGTCAAATATTCACATTTTCTGATGTAATTCTTTTACATACATTATGTGTTTAGAGACACAAAAAAAAAAAAAGCACACTGCTGTCCTTTGTTTTGAACATATTCTCTCCAGTTTTATTCATGTGTGAGTGGTTACAGAGGAGTGTATGACCATCTTAGTGGCGACCCGAGGTTAGTACTTGTTGTGAGTGGCGGAGACATAATATCCCTCACAGATTAGCAGAAGCCACGGCAGCTTGAAAGGCTGATCCAGTTTTATTACCGTAATAACAGCATTTCAAGGTTTGAATTTAGTATTTAGTATTCTAGGACAGTTTGTAGCATCAATGAGGTCTGGAGAAGGCCTCTTTGTTCCAGTACATGTGATTATCTTCAGTAGAGGAAGACACGGATGTACACAGATGCATAAATGTTTTAAAAATCCCATGTGCCTGTGGGTAATTTTCCACGGACCAGGGGGCAGGAAAATTCCCAGAAAATCCTGCGTTCCAAATTCCTGGCACTCGACCCTACTGTAGATATTCATAATAGAGCTTTTGTATATTCTACATGAAATCTTCCAAATCTAAACTAAGTAGTGCTTCTAGAGGCCCTGCATTAAAGGGAATGGGGAAGGTTTGACACTGACTGTTTACTGGTAAGTAAATCTGAGTATAAGGAATCCAATTTACCTTTACAGAAACTATTTCAGAGTGAACAAGGTCAAAGGCTGAATTTAAATTTAAAGCAAGGGTTAGCTGAAAAGATTAATCCCACTTCATTGGGATACTACTTTACAGGAGATTTTAGCTCAGTTTAGCATAGAGAGAGGAAACAGCTGGCCAGGCTCTGTCCAAAGTAAATAAAATAAGGTTATCTGCACCTCCGAAGGTAGATAATGAATTGCCTGCTGGCTCTAGCTCTATACTAAACATACAGATGGGAGTAGTATCAATCTTCTTGGCAAGAATGCAAAAAAGCTTTTCCCCAAAATGTCAAACTATTCCTTTAAATGTGATGCACGAGTACGGTAGAGTGTACTACAATGACTGCTCACTTCCATCTTCTCATTCAGGATGATCCAGGAGCTGACAAAGAGAACTCCATGCTTCCTCCCAGCGGCGGCGTTCCCTCCACAAAGGCCACTGAGGACAACGTGATCGACAACCCGTACCTTCGGCCGGTCAAGAAACCCAAAGTGAGGAGGAAGAAATGAGTTGGGACCCACCCGAACCAACAGACTCACATTTGCCACAATGGTTGGCGCCTTCAGCAGTCCAGTCAGTGATTCCCTCGACGGAGAAAGAAGCAGTCCGGATTTGAAACCTGCGGTGTGAGCCGGGACCAACGGCTGACCGTACTGCTGTTGGTCTTTTTTTGTATACTGACTTCTATTGAACTTTGTCGTGTGTCCCTTTTTTCAGCAAGCACTAATTTTCTTTAAAATTTGTGTAATGTCACTTTGTAATGTCATCGTTTAACATGCAAACCACACAGGAATCCTGTCATTTTGTGAATAAAGAAATACAAGTTTCTTTTTTTCGTTTTTAAAACTCAGAGAACTTTTGTTGACAGTTTCAGTCCAGTAAAATGTGTTGATTGTAAAAAGGAAAACAATATAATACACCGTCTTATGTTAGTGTCATGAGAGGTTTTCATCCATCAGTTTTAGAGTTAATAATACAAACTCAGGTAGGCCACTCTGCTCCTGTGCTTCAGGAACTCCTTCTCACTGTTCAGCTGAAGAAAACAAAACAAAAGGGCATTAGCTGTTGCTCCATATAACAATGTATCCCACCAAACTGAATTCTTATGAGAAACTTTAAAAAAAAAAAAAACAGGATTTAGGATGATTCAGCACTAACAACTCTCAAAACACCTTTTTTTTTTATCTGCACATCAAACTCTTCAGTGGGAAATGCACTTTTTGCTTTCTTGCCAAGAGTTAGACTAGAAGATTGACACCCATCTCTTTTTTGTGTATAAAGAGCTCTTATATCTCCAGACAGCCAGATATAAAACTTTCTTTTATACTTTTGTCAAAAGTTTAAAAAAATATATACCAGAAACTCTCAAATGGGCTTGAGACTGAAAACTAATCCAGTGAAACCACACCAGTACCATTTCACTAAAGATTTTGTAAGGATTAAACAAGATATGTTTTAATCAGTGAGCTTTCCTGTCTTTATGTTAAGCTAAGCAGCTTCATATTTAACAGACAGATAAGACAGTGGTGTCAATCTCCTCATCTAGATCTCAGTAAGACAGCAAAGAAGTCTATTTCCTAAAATGTTGAATATTCCTATAAAAAGTCGAGTGTACAACGCTGCCGCAAAAATGCAATGTAATGTTCATAGGTATGTTTTCATAGTCTTAAATAAGCCGTTATCCACAGAGGGAGTGGGTCTTCTTCCACAGTCCGCCGTGTTTCTACAGTAGCCCAGAACAGACAAACCAAACACTGGCTCTAGCCTTCTAGGCCTTTCATATCCACCAAAGTTTCTCTGCACTTGGTTGAGTCAAGGGGGTTTCAGTTTGTTCTAATCTGCAATATCACCGCTACACGTTGGTCCTTTAAGGTTTTTACTCCAAAATGTAAAACAAACTAAAAAATACTGGTTCCATGACTTGATCAGAAAGTATCTTAATGTTGGTATCCAAAGTGTTTTTCTATCTTAACTGAAATTTGAGCTGATTTAATCTGGGTTTCTTAAATGACCTGGAGGATGGAGGATTAAATTTCAGATTGTAACTAACTGAATATTTGCTCCTGCATAGGAGCTGCACAACTCTATCCTGAGCCAGCGTTTGGTGTGTCTGTTCTAGGCTACTGTAGAAATATAGTGGTTCGACATAGCGACCACCATAGAGGACCTGTGTGTCCCTCTGTAGATAAAAACAGCTCATTCTAAGGTAACAAAAACACAACAATTATTACATTCAGGTGATTTAACACTAATGAAAACATACCTATGAATATTATATTCCATTTCTGCCTCCTAAATGTTACACACTGCACTCTCCAATCACAGAACGGGACCTGCTTCACCCACCTTCACCCTGAGTGACTTCTTCTGCAGCTGAGGCAGTTTGGACCAGTCTGGGTTCCCAAAGCACATCGGCCAGCTCACTTTCCTGTTTGTCACTGCGTCAAGAGCGTAGGTCCCAGGGCTGTAACACAAAATGAACATCTGTGAGCTCAGTTCAGCCCTGTTACATTAGAGTGTGTGTGTGTGTGTGTGGTGTGTGTGTGTGTGTGTGTGTGTGTGTGTGTCTGACGTGTCGCTGTCTCACCCTGGACTGTGCTCGGCTGTACAGGACATGCTTTGGAGCCTCGGCTGGGTTGAGTTGAACGGTGTTTTGCTGGGAGGGGGGACTCTGGACTGGCTTTGATCCTGCTGGTATTGCTGGGGGGAAGGGGTCGCCTTCTGGTGGTGAATTGTGAAAAAAGAAAACTAACTGTGAAAAACATGTATCCAAATTTGGTGATTCTGAATTTGACTTTATGTATTGAGAAAACTCTACTTCTTAAGATAAATTAAGTTTTGGATTCGCTGGAAAATGTAACAAAAGCTGGACCCAAGATCAGGAAAAGTCGATTTTCTCACAGGACAGTGACGCTACAAACATGATGAGCTTATATTTGATGCATTTCTGTAGATTAAACTACCCAACAGTATAACGTTGAGGTATAAAGTAGTTCAAATTTGCCCAACCTTAAAGATCTACAGCAGCAAACACAGCATACTAATATTAATCCTACACAGTAAAACACTGACAGGGAACGTTTAACTGAATCACTACTTTAACTTTTGATACTTTTAAGCACATTTTGCTGATAATATTCATAGTTCATATAAAATCAGTAGAGTGCCTCTTTAAACTAACATTAATTGCAGTGTCTGGGCCTAGTTACTCAGAAGATTCAATGTATAACTCTTTTCAAAAGTAATATCATGACTTTACTTATTACTCCCTGCCAACAGTAATTAGTTACACTACTAGTAATATTACTTTTCTGCTATAATTGTGACCCGTCTTCCCAAAAATGCAGTTTTGTTTGCTAAAATCAAAGTAATAGAAGTGTTTCCATCTTCCAAGCCAGAAAATGAATCATGGGATGTGATTGGATTTTAAATTAGTAGGGGGGAGACATCAAAAGTAATGTAACTAATATTTTTAACTGTAATATTAATACTGAATCGTATTAGTGACACTACTAGTTAGTGGGGAAAGTAATATTACTAGTAATGAGTTACTGCCCAACACTGACTAAACATGCTGTCAGTGTTAGAGTGAATAGTGCAGGTAGCTCCTTTGGTCTCATGCACCTTGCCACAGGGGGGGAACCGTGCTGCAGTCCTGGCAGAGAGACCATATCCTTTCTTACTCTCTGGTTTCCTGTGACACTCAGTTTGTATGGAGCCGAACTGGGAAAGCAAAACGTCAAGAATCAGGCCTCTTGTCATAAAATAAAGCAAAAACAAGAGCATCACAGATTAAACGAGGACATTTATTGTGCTGCAACCTTGAGCAGATATTAAAGAGACGAACCTCTTGGTTGTCATAGCAGCCAGGGCCGAGATGTGGCGCCTCCTCTCGTGACATTTTGTTTCCCAGCCGGTCTGGTGCGTAATAGAGAGGAAGCAGTCTCCTCTCCTGAGTGCTGCCAAATATTACTCTCTGAACGGGAGCCGCTGACATCTTGGAAACAACTCGCTGGGCCACGCCAGTGACGGAGAGCGAAGGGAAAAGAAGAGTTACGCTGTGTGCGCACACACACATACACACACATACACACACACGCAGGTTCGCCTCTAACCGGCCATGACGTGGTGGTGTTTTGACTTCCTGTAACCATGGCAACCGACTTGGCATATCAATTATGCAAAATCGCTGGGCAGGTCCTTGTCACGTGTGAAAGATGACACTTAAAAACAACACAGATCGATCACAAATTTATAGATCACTTTATTTTCAATTAAAAGGCAATGTACATGTCATGGTGATTGCACATCAATAAGTCTGACCAAAGCAGATCTGAGGCACTGACATTTCAATTTGTTGATGAACCTGAAGCAAGAGGTAAACTTTTAAAAGGTATGTTTAGTAGCGGAGACTGTTTTTATATAAATAAATTACTTGTCAGATACGTTTCCTTTTTTTTTTTTTTTTACAGATTGAATGGCACTTGTGTGTGTGTGTGTGTGTGTTGGATTTGTCTGTGACGAGCGAGAACAGAACTAAGTCCAACGTAAAGTATAAGCAATACTTAGACAGTTCCAAAACCATTTCAGGACACAGTCACAAAGCAATCTAGTCTCTATATACAGGCACTTCTTTCATAACCAGTAGTCTTTAAATTACAGTTGGAAAAACAAAAAAGGAAGAACTGAGGTCTGAAACGGTCCTACAGCATCCAGCAATCACATTCATGTTGGCACAGAAGGCATTCTCTGGTAAAAGAAATGATTGTGAATTATTTTAGGGGAAAATATCCACTGTGTCTGGCCAACAGTGGCACCAAAACGTCTTTTTAGCACATGCACTCAGCTCGTATAAAAGGTGCATCCATTTTGGCACTTGTAGCTATGGAGAGATGAAATGAAATGAGCCTTGGAAGGGACCATTATCCTAAAGACAGCTGTGGAAGGACTCCAGAGAGAAAACTACAGGAGAGGATATCAGAGAGAAAGTCAATCTGCCGGACAAATAACTTCAAAGAAAAAAGGCCCAAACGTACAAAAGCTACTTGACAAGGGGGGGACGGGGGAGACACAATCTACTAGGAGGCACTGAAGGACTGAGGAGTGTGTGTGCGTTTTGGAGTGCTTCAATCCGACTGAGGCACTGAAATCGACGGACCTTTGGGGTCGTCGAATCGATCCATGGTGTTTAGCCGCATGATCATGTGCAGACCGTACACAAAAATGTACAGCATAAGCAGTGAGGTCAGCAGCCCCATCCAAATCCCCGGGGTGAAGAAGCCTGCACAGTCACTGGCGTAGGAGAAATTTGTCCCGTTGGCCAAACCGAAGCCCTGAATCTGTAGAGTAAAAATGCATAAAAACACTCAATGAACAACAGAGGGACTAAACTGACACCTGATTATTAGAAAACACTCTCAATTTTAAGAAGTATTCGCACTGCTGCAGGAGTATTGAATGGCAGGGTGTGCATGCGGCACTACAGTTGTACCTGGAAGTCGATAAAATTGAGCCTCCACTGCGAGGTGTTTTGGTTGGTGTTGTTTGGCACTAGCAGAGTGTCTTGGAAGCTGCTGACGGACTGGCAGTGGAAGGAGTACTCTGCAGGGGCGTAAATGCCCCGGCTCCCAATGAAAGTTGCAGTTAGACCGCTAGACTGCAGCTGAACGGAGTCCAGGGTGAACCAGTTCCGTGCAGACACAGGATATAACCGTTGGCTCATGAAAAAACTGCAGATCAACAGAAGAGTTTTTGTTTCTGAGTATCTTAAAGACAAGACGTCAATGTGAAAAGAGTAGAATTCATAGCTAGAACTGTGATACATTGTTACTATTGTTATTAATTAGTTTATGGCATAACTGAACATTTAGAGAAGAAAAAAAAGGTCTAAAAGTGAATTATGCTGAAGAATATGAAGAACACAGTTATGCAGGGCCTGAGACAGATATTTAGGATTTTCAAGTTTAAAGATGAAAGAAAATGATGAAACAGATTAGCTACGTTTTTGAGTGTTAAACATTTAAGAAACTAATATCTGGAGATGATTCTTTACTCACAAATATTGAATATAAGCTGAGTTTTCTGGGGCTTTAAACTCTACTCTTATATCTGTCCCTTGAATGTAGAGCCACATTCAGGAGTTGATTAGCTTATCTTAGCATAAAGATAAAGATCTCTAAATCTTAAACTCTGAAACTCAGTTCATGTTCTATCTTGTTTGTTTTTCATTTTAATTAAATTGAGCACTTTTTAGCACAATTCAATACTACATACAAACAGTCTTTTGTATTGTTTTCAGCAATGTCTTTAGACAGAAATCTCTGAATTTCCTTTACACAGACTCTGTGTTTTTTCATTACAAACACACACATTAGTGGATAGACATCACATGTCTACAGCCTGAGCCACTGCCGCTCTAGCAGTACAATAAACAAAGTGTAAAAATGACAGTTTGTGGTTTTATGAGGGGTTATATATATACTGTCAATGATTATGGGTAGGACTACTTCTTGGGCAGGTGCAGTAACTTCCTGGAGTCTCCACAAGACGCCTGCAGAAGTCACTGCACCTGGCCAAGAAACAAGGTTTTTACACTTTTGTTTTTGTATAGATTAAACAAAATATAACGTGTTATTGAGAGAGCTTTGGAGGAGATTCTGTTACCTTCAGACAGAGATGGGATAATGGTTTTGTAGTCTTTGTGCTAAGCTGAGCTAAGTGGCTTCTGGTTGTAGCAACAAACTTAATGGATAGATATAAGAGAGGTATTGATCTTCTTATTAAACTCTTGATAGGATAGAAAGTAAGCAAATTTCCCCAAATGTATTAACAATTCCTTTAAGTGAGCAATGTATTACCTTACCTTAGTACAAAGCCTGATTCATAACTGAGGACAAGCCTAAAGTGAGAGAAGAAGAATACATTTGAAATGACTTCCTTTAAATAACACAAAGTTATCTTGTCAACAAGCACAAAAAACGCTCATTCGCTGGCCGTCTCACCGTGAGTTAGTGGTATTACAGACGGATCCTGTCAGGGAAGGTGTTTGTGCAGCAAGGTCAATCCACGCTAAAGTGCTTGAGAGGCTGACGTTGAGATTCAGAGCCCAAAGCATTATGCAAGGGCCACCGGTTCCGTTAAACATGATGGGTGGTTTGACATTGGGTACAACTGCTTGGAGCAAGGACCGCCCCACAGCCTGGTTAGACATAGATGTCTCTGAAATCACCTGTATAGAGATAAATAATCAAAATTAACATTGTAACGTCTTCATATGACATATGTGTTTGACTTTTTATGTTGTATGACGTTGGGTAAGTATAGAGGTGATTACAAAACATATATACTATAATTCTTGTACGTGACATGGCAACTTTTGTGTGTAGTAGTTAGAATATCTTACTCGTGACGGCTGAAGTCCTGTGTACATCGCAGTGTATGGGACATTTTTGGCTTTCATGATACTCAGAACTTTCCCAATAATCTCATCTGTGGAAAGCAAAATACACTTGTATTGGTACATGATTATAACTATGCTTTAACAAAAATGCTGAATTCCTTAAGAGTAAAAACTTACCATTGTCACGTAGGACTTCCTTGCAAGACTTGTGCAAGCTACAAAACAGTAAAAATGTTAATTTACACCCTGTTAAAAATAGAATACTTCTATTCACAAGACACAACACAAGTCTTACTCTGTACAGTATGGAAGATTGATGAGCAGTAGATTGCTGACAGATGTGTTGATGCTGAGATGTGACAGAGTGTCTGCATCTACAAGCAGAGGCGAGACACCAAGCTTCTCTTGCAGCAGAGCCGGGATGGCAGAGGAGCCCGACCACTCTAATCCAGGAAGCGTCACTGATGAGGAAGACTGCAGGGCAGCCTGAAGAGGAGTGGGTGGAAAGAATTATTAGCATTATTAGTCTGACAAAATCATCTTAATTTAGGACTCCCGTGTAAGTTTTAAAAACCTACCTCCAGGTTTTGAAAGGCACTATCCTGCTTGTTTCCAAAGACTCCACCAAAGACTGTGAAGTCATCTTTGCTTAACTGAACACAAGTAAGGAGAATAAAATATCACAATTAACCTACATGAGCAGAGAAGTGGACACATATTTGCATCTTAATACAATGAAAACATCAATTAGGCTCATTAATCAGTCACAACAATGCCCAGCCACAACAGAGAACAGACTCAGATGGTGTGTTACAGAGGACCTGTGAAAGGAGAAGTAATGCCAAAGCTCATTGTCACACCAGAATGAGAAGACTGTGTCACATGGGACTGCAGTGCAACTACACATGACTCATTACTACCTTGTTTTACACCACTTACATATTCAAGGACAAGCTTTCAAATAAATGTTGAGAAATCTGTGAAAATCTTAAGACTGCACAAGCTGAGTCCTTTTCCTCAACACAACCCTAAGCTCTGATTTGTTTAGTGACAGACTGTAATCGTGTTTACAGCAGAGTAGGACTGTAGTTTTTATGTCTCAGAGACTGACCTTGTCCTGTAGAAACAGCAGCACAGTGTGGGGGCCGGAGCCGAAGGCAGAGGTGAGGTAGGCGGTCAACTGGTCATTGGACGTGATGTGACCAGCCGCAGGTGAGGCCAGTGGTGGTAAACTACACATGCAGGAAAGATTAAGAATTAAAGATTAAATTGTGATAGCTAATACAATTCTGAATTGCTTTAACGTAATTGTTATTGCAATAATAGGAACATTAAGTACAAACATATCAGTTTATGCTGCTGTCACTCACTCATGTATTAAAGATAAATACAGAAAAAGAAAGAAAAAGTGAATTCCTGTTTAAGCCAAGACAGTCAAACATCAATAAAACCGTCTCAATATAACTAAAAACACTGAAACTGTGTTTTTGTATTCCAGTTCCTATTCATACTTGGTTACAGTAATGGTGAGTTAAAATGACCTCTACAGCCATCTGAATTATCATACATCAAAACCTTTGTTTAAAATACAAAAAGCCACATGTTCAAGGCTATTTCACAACCTACATTTCAACACACTAAAACATTTTGTCATAGTGAAACTCTCAACTCAAGTTGTGGTGTGCCCACAGATTATCCAACCTCTGACCAAACCACCTCATACAGTAACACAGGTTTTACATTCCCCTGTGTTTGTGTGTCCTGTTGTCCCCGTCTAATGTCTGTCTAAGGTTTAAACTCAGAGTCAGTAGTGTAACTTTACTACTTTAGGTGCAACTGTATGCAACATGAGCATGCAGAACGTCTGAAAGCAATAAAAATCATTAGAGAAAAAAAAAACAACATCATCAACTGTGATCACAGACACCAACTCACTGCATCATTATATCAGCTCTGTGACATATGAAAGCAACAGGAAGCCCAATGATTCAGGAGAAATTAGCAGTGACTCTCAAGACTTTCACAGTGCTTTGAGAACAGACTTAATTATATACCAAATAAACTGAGAAAAGCTGTAAACTTTCAGAGTCAAAACAAAGGCTGTTTTTAATCTTAGACTTTAACCTCATGAGCTTTAACAGCAAGCTACAACTCTTAGCAGTAGCAGACAGCTGGCCAAAAAAAAAGTCTCTCTCCCCACGCCGAAAGAAATCATTAAAATTAAACATCACCTCTCACTGGACCACAGCAGAACTGGCACTTGAGCGGCGTGGCTTCCCGTAGCGAAAAAGGCGAATAAAAAGGCGATAAAAGCCATTAAACGCACTCCCTTCGCTGCTGCCATTTTTCTTTTTCCGTTCAGTTTTTCCGCAAACTTCTGGCTCGACGCTCACGTGACACACACCAGCTGACAGTCATGTGCACTCGCGCTAAAGAAAAGCACTTCCTGCTTCTTTCTTTCCCCGTGTCGGCCCTGACACACACACACACACACACACACACACACACACACACACACACACGGCAGGCTGCAGCTTTTACACACTTTTCCTCTTACACATAATAAAAAAAGATATATATTCATAAATAAAAAAAAAAAACAACTCCACAATAATTGGATGTTTCCTGTCTGGTTGTAGTGCTGGTTGGGGTTATACTTTGTTTGGTGCTGTAACAATAAACTGCGCTGATAATAAAACATGCATGTGGTGTGTTTAATGCAGCTGAGTGACAGGTACACCTGCAACTGTCCATGGTGCTGACGATACACTTCATTTTTTGGGGCATTTGACTCCTGGCATTAATTTTATTTGCTTTATTTAAACATTTTTTTTTTTTTTAAACATAAGCATTCAAGCAAAAGAACAAACAAAAAACAAGTAAAGTTTTGAAGTTGTTTCTATTTGCTAAAGGCCTGCGTGCGGCCAGTCAAGTGAAAGCAACTCCCATCCACCTCACACACACACACACACACACACACACACACACACAGCTGTGGCGGCGGAGGGATACCACCGCTTCCACGCAATGCTGCGCCTACAACTGGAAATGAAAGATAGAAAAAAAAGAAAATAAGAGACCGCACAGACTTGGACTAAAAAAAAAAATATATTTTAAAAATGGGCAAAATCACGTTAAACACCGCGTTAAACTGTAAAAAGAAAAAAAACAACAAGCTCAACGGGAGTATGTTCGCTCGATAAAGCCCAGCTCAGAGCGGGGTTTCCCCCCACTGCACACAGAGCTGTTCAGTACAATCCATTGTGTGGCAGGATGGGAAAAGAGAGAGGAAGGAGGGTGCGTACTATTTCCCGACGCGCACTAAGATTGTTCTAGAGTGCTCCGCGATCAGGGCCATCTTTGGTCGTCCTCGCCGGGTGACAGTGTGCACAGTATATTCCACTGGTCATTAAAGCCTAATGATTAATACACAATACTTTTAAACTCTTGAACGAGCCGTTTAAAAGCACTTGGGCAGAGATCGGGAACCAACCCCCCCTTCCCATCACCCTTTGGTTTTTGTGGACTCACTGGCATTATTTCCTTCAATACCCTTCATTTCTTGAGGCAAAAAGAGGGCGAGACGGGAGAGGCGGTGATACAACATGGATGAGGAATATGATGTGATCGTTTTGGGCACCGGACTCACAGTAAGTAGTGAAGCTTCTTTTTTTTTTTTTTTTTGCTTGCTTTGCACTCGGGGACTAAAAAAAAAAAGCGAACTTCTTAGTGATTATTCTGTCCAGACTGCAGGCCTGCTGTCCTCTGGTCTTCCCCGAGCCCCAGAAAGTGAGCGCCTCCTGCATCCCTGTGTGACATTAGGGGGAATTGTGTTAAGAGATGCGCTTTATAAATGTCGCCAAATGTAGCACTCGACCTGCTTGTGTGTGTCAGGGAGCAATCAAAAGCTCCAGGAGTGTATATATATATATATATAAATATAATATATGCCCCACAGCCGGCCCAGTGTTGTGTTACACAGTAGCATCTTTTAGGCGTAACCCCACAGTGTGTCATGGTCCTCTGTGCACAGACAGGCCTCCATCCTGAGGTTGGCGCAGGCCTGAGCACGGGTTTATTAAATGACTGAGCCATTCACTGCCGCTACTCTCGCCGCAATTTCCCTTCACTTAACACACCCAATGCGGCAGACATTTCGTCCGATGCACCTTATGCGATATTAATCTGTGTTTCTGCACGCGTAAAAGTCGACATTTTGGTTGTTTTATAAAAGGTATCAAATATCCTTTTGTCGGTGGAGAGCCATAATAATTTATATTTTATGATGTAATGATGTCATTCGGTTATTGTTCTTAAAAATAACCATGATCGTTATTATTATCATTATTATTATTATTATTATTACAGTAGATACATGGGTGAAACGATCTAGTCGCGCATGCGCACACACTTCTTTCTGTCCTCCCTGCAGCCTTCTGTCAAAACCTCTCAACTTCCCTTTATGTCTTCCATTAAATCTCTATTTCCTTTTAAGATACCTCCATCTTCAGTCACTTTCAGTTGCTGTCTATTCATTTTCAAATGGATGTAATGGTATTAATGCTGATCTTGGATTATTAAATCTTGTTTTAATGCAGGAATGCATCCTGTCCGGGATCATGTCTGTGAATGGGAAAAAGGTTCTGCACATGGACAGGAACCCATACTATGGTGGGGAGAGCTCCTCCATCACCCCTCTGGAGGAGGTAAAGGGCTCCTGGGATCTATAAAACCAATCAATACATTTTATGTCCCTCAGTACATCTCATTTTACTCCCAGTGCCATTGTGCATCAGCTGCTGTTTTTATTGTCTTTATTTGCTTACTGCCGTATCCTCTGTAATGCTTCGGATTCTGTCAGCTTTATAGATTTCAGCCTCACAGGATGTAGTTTATGATTCTCCTTCCTGTCCCTCTCCACAGCTGTACAAGCGCTTCAATCTTCCAGATACTCCGCCCGAGTCAATGGGCAGAGGAAGGGACTGGAACGTGGACCTCATCCCCAAGTTTCTCATGGCCAACGGTCTGTCCCACATCTCTCATATTGTACATAAAGGAACGAACATATATCACTCATCGTAGACTGAAGAGATAATATGGATGATTTGGGAATAATGAATACATAATTAGTATCACTGATATGGTTTGGTTGATGACAATAATGAGATGTAACCTGTTTGAATGTGTGATTGCAGGTCAGCTTGTGAAGATGCTGCTATACACAGAAGTGACACGATACCTGGACTTTAAAGTGGTGGAGGGAAGCTTCGTGTACAAGGGAGGAAAGATCTACAAGGTGCCGTCGACCGAGACCGAGGCACTAGCTTCAAGTAAGCCGCTCTGATATGTCTCATCAGAGCTATGAACGAAGATATTTAAGATTGTAGAAGAGTTAGTCATCGTGGGGTAAAAAACTGAAACATAAAGCCTTTGTTTAAATCTCCAGATCTGATGGGAATGTTTGAGAAGCGAAGGTTTCGGAAGTTCTTAGTCTTTGTGGCCAACTTCGATGAGAACGACCCCAAGACCTTTGAGGGCGTGGACCCCAAAACCACAACGATGAGGGATGTTTACAAGAAGTTTGACCTCGGCCAGGATGTCATTGACTTCACTGGCCACGCCCTGGCCCTCTACAGGACAGATGAGTAAGGACAACAGCCTGATGTCAAACAAGTCTTTGATAACTCCAGTGATTTATTTATTTATGATGACGATGTACATGTAATGAAGGTTTAATAAACCCCCATATAAGCAACAGCCTGATGTCAAATATGTTACATCTTTTATTGTAGACTAAGATTTACTTTTTGGACTTGAATATTCATTATTTCTCTGTATTCCAATTTATTATCATCCTTTGTTGTTTTCCTCCAGCTATCTCGATGTCCCCTGTTTGGAGACGGTCAATCGTATCAAGCTGTACAGTGAATCTCTGGCCCGGTATGGAAAGAGCCCCTACCTCTACCCCCTGTACGGTCTGGGAGAGCTGCCGCAGGGATTTGCCAGGTGTTTTAATACATTTATACCCATTGTGCTCTATTGCTTGATAAATTACAGCTCATTAATAATAAACACAGAAGTACAAACCCAGTCCATGATTTAATAGTTCTTATTCACATGTCATTTTAGATTGAGTGCAATCTATGGAGGCACCTACATGCTGAACAAACCAGTGGATGAGATAGTGATGGAAGGTGGCCACGTGGTTGGAGTGAAGTCCGAGGGCGAGGTACGGCCATGCTGATTTATTGTCAGTGATAATGCAAATTGAGGAAAGTAGTAGTTTTTTTTAAAATGCTGCATGTAAATTTCTGTGTCCTTGCTGCGGCAGGTGGCTCGTTGTAAGCAGCTCATCTGCGACCCCAGCTACATCCCGGACCGCGTCCGCAAGGCCGGTCAGGTGATCCGTGTGATCTGCATCCTCAGCCACCCCATCAAAAACACCAATGACTCCAACTCCTGCCAGATCATCATTCCTCAGAATCAGGTTAACCGCAATTCAGGTGAGGATCATTGTCACTGTTTAACAAATCCGCTAAACGCTAGAGCGCAGTTTGACAGAGTTGCAGTGATGCATATTTGTAAATTTGACCCTTTTTTTCCTTCGCAAAATAGCTCATTATCCTCAAACACTAAAAAGTCATGTTATATATAGAGACACCAGCATTTGCCTTAACTCTTAAAGCCGTGATAATCAATGTTCTTATATTAATGATGGATCACATGCCTACTGAGACAGACTATGGACGTTTTGTTTTTTTTTCTGATCCGGGTTAAAGTGAGTGAAGTCAAGGATGATTGCACCACCACACTTCAATAGTGATTGCAAGAATAGCATGGATGGTGGTGTTTTTGATGAATCACCGTCATGCATGAATCATACATCAATAATGCCCTGATTGTATGCTTAATCAGTGATGATGAAGATTTAGAAAAATAGAAATAAAAATAGCATATTGTTAATATATTTTCTCAATTTTCTCATATCATGTTTTCCCCCTGGCTTTCCTGTACTTTGCACCCTGCTCATAATATAACAAACCCTCCGGACTTAGCAGAGTGGTTTTTTATCTTTACCTTTTTTTTTTTATCTTTTTGGTTTTCCCACCCACAGCTTTACTGTTCTGGTTCACTTTCACGGCTCTCATCCGCTTCTTTTTAGACACAACTGGCTGCTTTCAGTGAAAAACCTCTAAAAGCCTGCTGTATGCTTCCTGCCCAGCACCAAATGACATGGTACATTTACAGCTAAAGAGTCAGATATTTATCTCAAAAGTCGGTAGAGACCAAACCAGACCTAAAAGGAGAGTGAATATTGGACTTATTACTTACTTATTATAAACAAACACTAAATCGATGCTACTTTTGTTACTTATCTGCTGGGTGTGTAAATAAGCAACTGTTTGCTTAGTGCTGTGTTAAAAGCTTGTTTCCACTTCTCCAAAGTGGACAAATAATCAGTGAATGCAGGTTTTTGATAACCCTGATTTGACTTTCTCCTCTTTTTTTAACCCTTTTGTCAATTCTCCAGACATCTATGTGTGCATGATCTCCTATGCTCACAATGTGGCAGCCCAGGGGAAGTACATTGCCATCGTCAGCACCACAGTGGAAACCAGCGAGCCCGAGGCTGAGATAGAGCCGGCCCTGGAGCTGCTGGAGCCCATCGACCAAAAGTCAGCATTTCAACATGTTTTCATGCATTCATGGTTTCACAAACAAGCACGCCATAAAAATAAAGTCGATGATAACACGATGGAAACATAGGATTCATAACCAGGTTTAGTTAATGGAGTTGTTTTTTTGTTTTTTTTTGACAGGTTTGTGGCTATTAGTGACCTTTATGAGCCCACAGATGACGGCACTGAGAGCCAGGTAAGAGCTACTTCTTGAGAAAAACTAAATTTATATGATGCTCAAAACAGGGGTTACAGTTAATATACTGTGATATATTACGATACTGTGATATTTTTACGATCTCAATTTATAAAAAACACACTACCATATGCATTGCCATGAAATTTGCTGCAGATATTCAAGATCCCTAGAGGATAAATTCTAAGGACTTTAGTAATCCCCTGACTTTTCCTTTAGCGCCATCATCTGGTCAAAATTTTGAATTGCCCAGCACTTTGGTCTTGTCACTGTGAGCATATTAGCATGCTGTTACTACAGTACAGCCTCTCAGAGCTGCTAACTTGGCCTCAGATTCTCAGTCTCTGTTATTCTATCTTCCCCAGGTGTTTGCCTCAAGGTCCTATGATGCCACCACTCACTTCGAGACCACTTGCAACGACATCAAGGACATCTACAAACGTATGACCGGGAGCGACTTTGACTTTGAGAACATGAAGCGCAAACAGAACGATGTGTTTGGGGAGGATGAGCAGTGAGCGGTAGATGGGCTTCCGAGAGAGGGCGGGGCTGGGGGAGGAGGCGGGGCGAAAAGGGGCAAAAGAGGTGGCAGAGCCTGCGGTAGAGGGCTGGGGTCTGCCTGAGCAGTCCTTTAAAAACAAACGGGCGGGAGGTGTGAGCGTGGCGGAGAAGGGTGTGCTTCTGGGCTCTGCCTGCCCTCAGCTGTTTGCCTCCTTTTCCTTACTTCCCTCTCTCTCTTGACACATGTTCAAAACACATAAATGCTCACAAACACACACATACACACTGTTCAAAATACTCACACTCCTTCTCTCTGTCACCGAAAAGCAGGGTTGATATGGTCTTTCATTCCATTGTAGAATTTACAGTATAATCATGTCTTAACTATTATCATTAGAGGTGAATTTATTACTTGTTGTTGGCGATTTTCAAAGCATTTCATTCTTTCTGTAACGTCTTTCTCCTCATATCAGAGGTTGGGTGGAGGGAGGATTGATGGCATTGAGAGGTCCAGACTGCGAGCTCTGACATGAGAGATCTGTAATGGCTTAGTGTAGAATCCTCTGGAAGGGTCACCTCCAGTTGACATGCATGCATCTTTTACACACAGTAGTATTGTACATAGACTCAAATGACACTGCTGTATGAAGGCTGGACCATTCCACGTATCGCTCCTGTCAACCCTGCTTTCACTTTTCTCTTACTTGGTCTTTTACCTATGTTACTTCAAAAGACGCCGCTCCTTTTGGCAAAATCTGTTGGTCAGGCAAAAAAAAAATGTGATGAAAAATTACATATAAATGGGCTGTTCTGTCAACTGATAGTGCTCACTTTGCAATGCTGTTGTGTTCCCTGTGCTAGCAGGCAAGCTAACCAGTGGCTATTAACTGTCACACCCACACACCCCCCGCCCCCCCCCCCAGAAAACTGTTCCTTTGTTCATCTCTGTTGTGTGATGTCAATTTTGAATTTGAATAGTTTACTTTCTAACATTTTAAATTATTAAAGAGTTTTATTTCTATATATTTGGTGCACATTTCACTGGCTGAAGTTATGAAGTTTACAGAGCTGAGGTTGAAACTGTGGTCTTCAAGTTGAACATTTAAAAAAAAGGGAATGTCAGGAGCGAAAGAGGCATGGAGAGGATGTTTGAAGTGTTAAGCGAGGCTTTCTATGAAGTATTCTGGAAGATCTGGTGGTGAAAACAAACGGATTATGGCAAATTGTACTTGTTAAGATGCGAGGAGGTGGGCCATGGGGTAGAAGAATGTATGTGGGGAATGTTTTGGATTCGACGTTTGGAAGGTTTCACTTTTAAGTGAAGAGGGCGAAGACTGAAATTTCGGCTCATAGTGAAAGCACCAGATCGTGTCTTGGTTGTTTCAACCCTTGTGTATGTCATTTAGATAAGTCACTCCCCTAGGGACTAAATCTTATGGAAAAATTATAGTTGTTAATAGAGGGAAAAGCTGGATACTCCCATAACTTTAATGACTTTGTAGCATAGCGAAAGGTATGAAGCCACATTTACAGGTGCCGCCCCACAAGAATGAACCAAAACGCTTTTATTTGGTTTTAGCCTTAATTTGGGGTCTTATTCAAACCTCTGAGCCCTTTCAAAAAATGGACTGCTTTGTTTTAACTAACTGTTGTGGCAGGTCAGCCAAAAATGGTGTCACTGTTATTGGCACAACTCGCTGACAGTGTTTGGTAGTGTACGTCGCTCTGCAGATCAGACTGAATACTATAGAAGGGATATTCTACCACATCAGGGCTGTTACTGTACACCTGAACCGAGGCAGTTCCTCATATCCCTGCAGTGCACGCTCACTCACAGCCAGATTGATCTGTGGCTTGGCTTGTACATCAACAACAAACAGATGAGACGCTCTAATAGTTTTCTGAACTAAAGCAGTTCAATTTCACTTTCTCCACCACGACAAATCCCTTAACAACTCTAAACAAAGTCATGGCGTGTTTGGGGTGTTGACGTGTCTTATTGTTATGCTCTATTTATTTGAATTTCACTGACGTATTGTGGAAAGGTTTATGTCAAATGCTGAATATGCTATGCTATTAGTTTATGTTTCTGATGATAAAACGGATTTTGACGCACACCGAAAATTATTTGTTTTTGTTTGTTATTTGCTGTGTCATGTGTTATGATCATTCCAGTGCTGCATCATGATTTAATATGATTATTAGCATTCCTAAGAAACAGGTTTTAATGGAAGGATAACAGCAACAGTCAGTCATGGAGCTGAAATCAAAATCTATACAGCTGTGTGTTCACAACCGTTGTCACACTGTGCATCATTCAACATTGTGTGTGGTCTTCATCCTGGAAATATGTTACCTGACAAAAACTGGAAAACTGTTTACTCTTTGAACATAGATATATTTGAAGCCCTCCCTCCCCTGCCCTTCCTCAGCATTAGAAACTGTCATCTCTTTTTTTATTTATTGAAAACAAAAGCCTCATGTGTGGTTGTACTGTTTTAATTTCCATCCAGTTTGGCCTTTGGAAACCACTATTGACAATATCCCTTGAAATTGACAAAAGAAATAGTTCAGGCTGAGTAGTAGAAAACTTACTGTCCTTGTTTGATCACTAGTATGTGAACAATGCCTAATGTCTTGTGTAACAAATAAAATGAATTAAACTATGGATGAAATGATAGAAAAATAAAAAGCACATGGCAAACCTGGAAACCCTGATTTCGTTGTTTTTCTTTTTGAAGATGCATAACTTGACGTGGGAAGATTATCTATACATACACACAATAATATTTTATATACACTCGTACTAAAAAAATACAACTTACAGAATGATACAGTTTTAATAATTACAGATGATTCAGAAGTAGAAGAATCTGGCGTTGCCTAATAATCACTCCAGGATGAAATCTAAGAATAATCTGATAAATATCTTTGAAGTTGGGAACAGGGTTAGTGTGCACAACATTTTGGAGCAAACTGCTGCAGCACAAATGGACATTTTGCGGTTGCCATGCGAACAGGAGAACATTGTGTCTCTCACAGAACACAGAGCTTGGATGCAATTCGAATTCAGTGATGGAGAGAACAGCAGCGTCATTCAGTCCGTCATTATATTTGTCGACTTGTGCGTCCTCATTACTCCTTTACATGCAGCTTTCCTATTCACTGTAGTCTCTAAATCTGTCACTTCCCTCTTATGTAACCACACCTGTGTTTTACTGCTCCTTACAGAATATTACAGTCTCATTCAGAGACTGGCAACATGTCATTATAGCCTGACGGAGTCCCAGTTCTTGCTCATCCTTTGTCCAATAACCACACCATCATAACTGCTGTGAACTGAGCTGTACAGCAGAGAGGGAACAAGGTGGAGCTGACTCGGCTAGAATTACACATGATCCACCACGTAACTCTCGTATGGATGACCCAGTAGTCTCTCTATCTCTGCCTTGGGCACCACCCAGCACTTGCCTGTGTGGCGTTTCCGCACAGTGTCTTTCAGAGTCTTGTCTTGCAAGGTGACTGGCATGTGCTCTGATCCCCACCTCAGGATCCCCCTGGCTGAAATTGACTCCCTGTGAGCACCTCCATCCAGATAATCCTTCACTGCGGTTACACTGATGTCAGCGTGCTGAAACTGGCCTGTAGACAGACAAAGGAAGGTGGAAAGTAACTAAGTGCAAAAGTATAAAACACAGGTACTTATGCTGTATTTCTAACTTTTACTGAATGCTATAGTTACTACTTTTAAGTTAGCGTTTTGTTCTGTTACATAATAAAACCTACAACAAACTTTTAAAATACAACATGTTTAAGTTTAAATCAGTGATTCCCAACTGTTTTGTCTTGTGTTCAGTCTGAGTTGATTCATTTAAATAACGGCTCAAGGCCTAAAGAGGTAAAAGTATTGAATATTTTACATAAAAAGCAAGAATATGAGAAAGCTGTAAAAAATACATAACATAACTATTTTTTGTATCTGTCCCAAGGATGCCCCATAACCTCTAACTCAAATAAGACACTATATATAGTGCTCGTCCACCTCTGTCCCTTTTACATACCATCTAGCCAGCGGGTGTCTGGGTTGTTTGGTAATTAGTACAGATCAGGAGGTGAAACCTGTTCAGTGTAATAGTGTTATATTGTGCATTGATATATTGAAGAAAAGCCTGAAAAATGTTGGCTCTCTAACGTCTTCATATGATTCATTTTTGTGTTTCTTGCCTCTCCTCTAGACTGCACTTGGCCATCCTCTGGTTTGGACCCAGGAACTGCCAAACCAGTTCCCGCCCATTTGGACTCTTTTTATGGTAAAGTTCCCGGGGAATGTGCAAAGTGTGGTATGGATGAGGGGGAGGTTTGGGAGATTCTTGGAATATATGCTGATTTTAGACATCATTTTTATTCTTTTAATTATTTATCACACACACAATGTAATTATTAACCATTAGCTTATGAAGGTTATTTATTGGGTAATGGATAAATCCCAATTTCTTCTCTTAGATAAGTTTTTTGCCCCAGTTATTTTTCATTTTAATTTAGTTTTGTTGTTGTTTTTTTAAATCTGCACTATAAATCCACTGTTTTCTAGAAAAAAGAAAATAAAGAACTTATTGCTGCTGAACAGTTTAAAGATCTCTTCCTTTCACCACTCAACCAACTTTACTGTAATAGTTAAGAGAATCTATTGGCAGAAATTAAGTATAGTATTAATAGGTATACTTTCATTAGTGTATAATCACCTGAAAATAAGAAATGCTGTGTTTTTGTTACCTCTTCTACATAGTGTGTCATGTTGTACCGCCATGTTTCTACAGTAGCCCAGAATGAACAAATCAAGTTGTTTTGTGGCCAGCAGTGTTTTTTTCTTGATTGATTCTCGGTTTAGTCAAGGAGTTTCAGTGGGCAATCTGGAATCTCATAGCTAGATGCCACTAAATCCTGCACACTGGTCCTTCATCTTATGACCACAGTACTTAGTACTGCTACTAACAGAGTAATTTTACATTGTGGAATTGGTAGTTTTACTTAAAGCCCCGACATTTTGTGTTGATACTGGCGGCCCAGAAAGAAGATAACCAAACTTCTTGCTGATGTTTGTTTGTATGAATCATATAGAGGCATTAATATTAAATTATTTAAAGTTTTAAAGGATGTGATTCCACCATTGCAGCACAGTGAGTGGCATCAGTGAGAGCTGATAGTGAAGCTGTACATACCCAGCAGGCCTTGGGTTGAAGCAGACAATCCCCGTCCATCTGTGATGTAAAAGCCCAGGTGAGCCATCTGTAGGTAGCTGGGGTGTTTATAGTGGTGGAAGAGGACCAGGAACCGTACATCCTTGGCCAGCTCCACCCAGCAGCTCTGATGGTTGTCCACAGAGACCATCACACCCTGCCTCTTCACAGACCCCTGCTGATTGATGGGAAGGATATCCCGCCCTTCCCCTTCCACCACTACGGCGTCCAGTGAGAGGGTGATCGTGATGTCACCAGAGCCACCTGTGGCCGAGGAAATGGTGAGCTGGTCGAAGTAGGTTCGGGGTCGGTCTTCTACACCGTGCTTGGAGGGGGCCCCCATTAGGTGGCCATCGACAATGATCCCTTGAGGAGGAAGTGAACGCACGTTTAATAATACACCTAAAAAGTCAACGCTAGCTGTGTAGTGACATATATTACTTGCTCTTATTGAGTGTATATCTACACATCTTATTTCCAAGCATACCTCTCTCTGGGTCCTCTAACAGTCTGAGAACATCATTAGCCCTGCCGTCTACTGTGAAACACAAGTTTTGATGCACCTTTGGCAGCTGGACCACAAAATGAGGATCTCCATCAACTACAACAGACAACATCAAGCATTAATACAACATTAGTACTTGAGATATTCAGATGACTATGCCGGTGTCATTAAAATAGACAAAAAATAAATAAAATGTAGGTTCTTGACCTGATGAGGAGAAGACCCGGACGGTGCTCAATCTGGACTGAGGTTCTAAAAGCACAAGACATTCAACTAAAGGACAGTCCCCCTCACTCCCAATCACTGAAACCAATCACAGGACTACACAGGAATTGCAAGCAGTGTCTCTACAATAAACAACATATGATCTAAGTCAGGCTGTAAATAAGACCCACTAAAAACTCACCAAATGATCCCGTGTCTGCAGTATCATCCCCTAAAAATACGTCAGGAAACATATTTGACATGAAACTTTAAAGAAAAGCAACAACATTTGAAAATTTCTTCTAATGAGCATTTGAAACTTACAGGCTTCATAGCTGAGATCGTAGTCATAGTCATAGGTTGCATCATAGTCTGGGGAATGGAAGCAAGCAATGAGCTCAGGACACAATCTGCTGCTCACCAAGGAATTTTGAATTTGCAGGGAACAACAGGACAAGAAGCATTATTAGTGAGACTCACCTTTCACAAGGTCAATATCTATAAGAGATAAAACACAAGATACATTTATATTTAGCTCCAATGCTGTTATGTAGCTCATTATCATTGTATATCATAATTACACAGCTGTCATCCATTTTAACCAGATAGAATGTAATTAAATTGATCTGTCACTGCAATATAAAGGGAAAATTCAGTTTCACCTTTCCTCTGAATGAAAGTAGAGACATCTAGTGGAGAGATAAAGAACATTCAATTAGGAATACATCCCAGGGAACAGAAATGCTATGATTAGACACGATGAACAGAGTGTACAACCTACCCAGAAGACCTGCTGCTTCCCACAGTCGTGGCCCATCTGTTACACCGGGCATAGGAGCAAAGGTAGCCGACACGAAGGTGGCGATGCTCAGGTCTGTCTCTGAGTTTGTGTTGTTGTCTTCCAGAGCCGGAGCCGGGGCTGGGGTGGGAGAGGTGAGCGGAGACAGCAGCAAGGGTGGAGCGGTGGTGATTTCAGGCTGAGGAATATCTGGAGCAGATGTGGTGCTGTTTTCTGCCTCCGTGGAGGGCACAGGCACTTTGACAGGAGGGAGGGCTGTCTTCACTGTACTGGGCTGTGGGGAAAGGGGTCTTCCTGGCAGAGGTGCGGGGCCAGTTCTAACTGGACTCAGGGGAGGTGTGGTACTGGTGGTGAATGTTAACATTGTGGTGGTTGTTGATGGAGTGGTTGTTTTTAAGGCGTTCGGCTGGGGGGTGGAGACTTTTCCAGGTGCAGGGGGTGATGCTGTTTTTAGAGCATTTAGCAGAGATGTGGGTACCTTAGCAGCAGGAGGAGGAGAGGCAGTTTTGGATTCATTTTGGGAAGGAGTGGGCTTTTTTCCAGAGAATGGTGCTGGGGCAGTTTTGACAGAGCTGGGACTTGAGGTTGTTGTGCTTTTCTTGGACGGTGAAACCACAGTTTTTGCTGTGGAAGTTGGGTTTTTTTTAGTTTGTGGTGTATTTGGAGGTGGCTGAGGAGGGTCTGGTTTTGTTTTGTTAGGCTTCGGATTTGAAGGTGAACTGGGCTTCTTTGCAGCACCAGCAGCTGATATTTTGGTGGTAGCAGTAGTCGTCGCAGTCGTGGTTGTTGTGGCTGCAGTGGTGGGTTTTGCAGTGGTTGGAGTTTGAGCTGGTTCATCTGCGTCTGGCTTTACAACAACTAAAGAAGTGACTGGTGTTACAAAGTTATATTTGAGGGATAGATTTGTGGCCTTTTCTGCCAGTAACCTTTGAGTTGCAGGGTCAGTAGCATTTAGTTTGGCCAGTAGCAGCTCTTTGATGGTGAAATACGCCCAGAGACGGTGCACAAAGCTGGAGATTCCTTCGAGGCCTGCTGAACAGTTTGGTGACTCTGCACTGGCATTCCCCTTTGCACTGGAAACAAACACATCGTTTTCCAGCTTGACACGTTGTTTTGTATCAGTGGCGGACACTGACACCTTTAAATCTTTTAGCCCTGGTTTGACCCTCCCAGTCACCACCAACTCAGAGCCTTGGAAGTAGTTTGGAAACAGGGAGCGGGTGATGTCAAACGCCTGATCATCCAGGTATGACAGCTGGATGTCTGATAGCAAAGGGCTGGCTACTTCATCATAGAAGCCCTTCAGCTGCAGCGCAGCGTCTGCGTCCTCATACACCATTCGAGCCACGCCTCGGTTATCCAGAGCCAGGCGTTTGAGAAGGAGGAAGTCTGCATCATCACCAAAGGCAAGGCCAAACAGAGAGGCAGAGCCCAAAGCCTTCTTGGCATTGCTAAGGATGGTGTCACCAGCTGTTACTCCAATGGTTGCCTCCCCATCGGTAAGGAAAATTACCAGAGGAACACGACGGAATGAGAGCTGGTTGGAAGAGGATGGAGGGTTGACAAGCTGGGCAGCTGAAAGCAGAGCTGCATTGATATTTGTCCCTGATACAAAAGAGTGAAACAAAGGGGACAATAAGTGTTGAGGGAAGAAACAAAGGATATAATGATCCTCTTTGACTGCAATGCCACAGCTCAAATAACATCACATTTCAACTCACATCCTTCTGCAATAATCCTCTTCACAAAGTCTTTGGCGTCTCGTACATTCTGCCGAGTTGCCCGCACTGTTCGTCCTTTCTTCCAAGTGTGAACCTTGTCTGAGAAGGTGATGATATTGAAGTGGTCTCCCTCTCTAAGGTCCCCGAGAATGGTGCTCATGGCCTGCTTGGTCTACTGACAGAAATTCTTAGAATTATTGACAGAAATTTCACATTTCGTAGAATATTATTATATTTTAGCAAGTTTTTCCATCTTAGAACTGTAGGTCTAGCCATAAAGAGTCTATGAGGTTTGTCCACTTTACCTGTTTTATCTTAGTCCCTATCATTGAGCCACTGACATCAATGACAAATATAACATCCTTAGGAACCACTGGAAGCCCTCTCGGTGCAAAGTAATGCACAAAGTACCCATCATACACCTGAGAGAGGGTGAAAATACAAAATAATGGATGAGAAGACGACCTTTACTTGTACCAAAGACACATTTATATTGTGACAAACATGCACACCCGTGTATCTGATAAGCCAGAAATGAAAAGAAGCTCCTGACCTGGATTTCACCCATGAGGTCTCTGAGGTCCACATCATACTGAATGATGAAGTCTGCGTTAAGACCTTTGGAGGAGATGCTGTTCTGCTGCTGTAGAGAGGGACTGTAGTGAACTCGAGCACAGCTAGCGCTTCGCTCAACATGAGTGGAGGCTGGGGCGTCTGCATCACCTGTAGGAAGGTAGGATATGATTAAATCCATGTAGTAGTAAAAAATAATTGTTAAAATAATGAGCTACAACATTTTCCGTTAAAGGCATAGTGCAACATTTTGGGAAATACTCTTATTTGAGTTAAATGAGAAGATTGATAACACAGCTGCTGGCCGTAGCCCTTTTCTGAGTGGTATTGATCTTCTCATCTAACACTCATTAAAAAGAGAATATACTTATTTCCCAAAATGTCAGTGGACTAATTATGATTCATTCTTCAGTCATTTATTCAAACATGAAGTCTTCCTTAAAGTTTTTACATTTACGGCTCTAAACACCTGATGATGGGTATGATGCCGTGCACCTGTACTTTACAACAGCGTAAGAGCATTCAAGGCTTCTTTTTTTCCTAACTAACCATCTCAAATATATCTTGACTGGTAATAACTGTCAGATTTTACCTTGAGCCGTGTTGGAGAGCAGTCGGCTTGTCTTGAGAGGAAGGACTTTGATGAAACTGATGCCCGTCCGCTCCGTTATACTGACATCTAAGGTAAGGTTCTGAACAGGCTGTCCCGGCCTCAGACCCAGACTGAGCTCATAGCGGCCGAGTCGACGAGGTAACAGCTCCTCGTAGGACAGGGAGAAGAACATCCGAGCTCCTGACGGCACACTCACTGCAACACGGAACTTCTCAATCTCCCTCTCTCTGGAACGCCGCAGAGCAAAAGAGAAGGACAAACTCACAATATTGGATTGGATTTCAGTCTCCTCTTGAAAACGGTGCTTGAAAACATGCAGCATGACATTGTAAATGAAACAGATTCTTTAGGAAATCACATTACATTTTATATTATGGAAGAAAACTTTTTGCCTGGGACTGACTTTGTAGCAACAAGTCCCGCTGTTTTTCCTTGCTTCTTAGCAGCATCGTAAATTTTCCTGGCAGCAGCTCTTTCCTTCACCTGGGCCACATACACCTTGCCATTGGAGGTGCTGATGGGATAGAGAAAAGAGGAAGAAATAGCTCTCTGTGTGACTTACAGTAGCCAGATTATATTTCAGAAACACGCCTGCCCCACATTAAGTTGCTGCGTATGATTTACTTGATTGTGCTCCTTGTATTTCCAGAACGATCACAAAGCTGCTCCACAAACATGCATCATGCTTGTTTACGCATGGAGTTCATACCATGTGAAGAGGAGGTGGGGTCATAAACAGGGTGTGTGGAAAAGAGTAATTTCCCTCTGAAAACAGCATTAATGAAGAGAGATCTTGCAGGCCGATGACGCTCCGAGGGAGTGCCGCCATGTGCTACACCCACCAAAATCCCACCAAAACCACTGCTCAAAAGTGGGATCCAATTCACACAGTGCACTTCCTAGAGTTTGGTGACCACTGATGTCACGTGACAAGGTGCTAAATTAAGGTCAAGTCCTTTGAACAAATATATCCAAAGAGAAAAAACATCAAGGGCTAACTAAAATAAACCCACAGGCTTGAAGCGGGTCTTGTTTGAGAAACAGAGCAGAATGGCATGAGAGAGCAGAGTGGAAAATGGAGGCACTTGTATTTATATGTGTGGTTGGCTGAGGGGGTTCAGGAATGGCTGTACATCAGTGACCTGCACACAGAACACAGAGTTCTTAGTTTCAGACACAGAAATGCCAAAGAAGTAACGCAACACATTTGCCACAGCTTTTTTTTCCTCTGGGTATTTGGTGCTCTGCAGACGGCCGTATAGGTCCTGAGCGTACGTGTGAACATACGTACGTGTCTGTCTCTGTGAAAGACAGAAGTGTAAAAACAATGTGAAGGATAACGGTTGTAAAAAGTTCCAGGCTCACACATACTTAAAAAATCTAAGTCTACATCCACCTCCATGTAGGCACGCATACATACAGTAGATGTAGGCGTGTGTGTACGTAGCGTATCTAAACTGGCAGGTTGCCTCAGTAAACTGTGCGGGGGAGAAAAGGGGGACTGGGCAAACTCCTGTCATTTTCTCTATTAACTTTCTGACTTCCATTTACAAAGCCTGGTATTCATCTGCCCTCAGGTCCCCCCTCCTCCTGACCTGCTTCCGCTCCCAAATCCAGCTCCAGGGTTGGTGTTTGGCCTGCAATGTTGACTTATTTGTTTTGATTATATTTAGCATTTTTGAAGGAGAGTGGTCAGCAACCCTCTTAGTAATGAAATTATTATTATTCTCCTCCGTCCTGGAATTTGAGCTCCTTACATAATTCCTTCCAAAGTTTTATTTCTGGATTCTGCCCATGAGTGAGAACATTACTTTTATTTATTTCAATTTCTAGCCATATACCAGGGAAATATTATTTCTTCAGGCAAGAAATAATATTTCCATGCAAGTTTCAATACTTTCGACTCAGTGAGTGTAATGAAAAAAAGCCCCCACTTGTTGAAGATGATTGGTTTAATTTCCTGACTTTCATAGTGATGTTAGAGATTAGAAGTAAAGGAAATTGCAGACACTCAGATATACTAATAAACAAATGCAATAAGTAGTGATTATGTGAAAACGCTGTATACTGCAGATAATACAGAGACGGTGAAAGACAATGTAGGACTGACTTACATGGTGAAGTTGGAGATGAAAGCAGAGGAGGGCAGGTCCACCTCAAAGGCAGCCTCCTTGGTGATGGCCAGCTGGTTCCATACTGAACTCTGGACCGTGGTAACAGCATAGCGGGACACCACTGAACACTTCACGTGGTAGTCTGTCACCTTCAGCTAGTGACAGCACAAATACAGATATAAATCACTTAAGAGGTTGAAGGAGAAAGAACTGAAGTTCAAGTTTCAAAGGAGATTGTTATCACATTGGAAGATAAAGACACGTTATTGTGATCTACTAACTGGACTGGAATCATCCCAATAGATCATAAGAGGAGGTTAATGCCACATTCATACACTGATGTGACACTGCCAATCAAGTCTGACTATAACAGACAGCCATGGATGCTTACTTTAACCCACTGCCCTCCCCTCCTAAACCTCACACACAACTTTTTCTGTGTTCCTCCCATATCACGGTCTGCCCTGCATCGCTCTGACGAGTCAACAACACAAAGCGGTTCCCTGCATGGTGTCTCTGTCCTCCCCTTGTTTACTCGGGCAACGTCGGCGCCTGCTGAGACCAATCTGGTCAGCATAGGCCACATTACTGCAGGATGAGGCGACAGGCAGGAGCAAAAGAGCCACATCAGCCCTCCAGCTCACAGGTATTTAGGAGAGCCGCGGTTTGTGCTATACAAACTGAATTACTGTATGTTTTCAGGGGATTGCTTCACAGTTAACACTAAAGCAAACGGAGGGGAAACCACAGTGGAGCTACTGATGACACCCTGAGATTTGTTGATGGTTGTATTCCTGTCTGTAGAGCTTGTTCTGTAGTTCACTTTGGGAAGACCGGGAAGTACACAGCTGTTATTTATTTCTTTTGTAAAGCTCCGTATTTCTACTACCACATGCAAAAGGAATTCATAGATACAGTATAGAAACTGTTTAACAGGAGTTTAGTAGGAAACTAAGCACTAACAATTAACACAACTTACCACTGGTTTCGTTGGTTTGCTTTGACGTTTTACTCTCTGGAAAAGAAACAAGGCAGCAAGTCAATCAAGATGCATGAGCAGTTTTGTAATTTGTCCGATAAGTGCTTGTAAGATGGAGGCTAAAGGTACGATGTTATGATATGGTGCCTAATATCAATTATTAGTATCACAGTGCTTTCAAAATGCCTCCTTTTTGAAGTAATCTCCACAATCTGCCTATGTCAGGGTTGGGTCAAAGATTTTGTGTCAAAATAGTCTGAATCAAAGCCATTCATGAATGGAGGGGAAGTGGAACTGGAAATAAATGCTTTCACTGTACACAGGGCCAGTGAGGGTTTGCACGGTTTGCTCTCAAATGTTAATTTTGCACACACAAGTCATAGCTGTGTCAATACATTACCACATATCCTGGGGGTTTAACATAAACAAATAACTTTTAAGAGTGGAAACCCTTTATAGGGAGACATACAAATCATATAATCTATGTAAAAAACATGACTATATGATGTGTTTTGCCTAAGTGAGCCACTGTGTTGGTTGTATTAGAGCTGCAAAGCTTCACTTGGACTTTAAAATATTCAAGGTATGTCACTAACAGCATTTTGCAGACTGGTAGTTCTACTAAATATTTGTGACTATTCCTATTTTCTAATTTAAAATTAAACAAAAAGTTCTGTATTTGTTAGTACACAGAGATTTTGCCTTGCTTGGTTTAACAGAGGGGGGTGTTTCAGAAGGTAGCATGAATTGTAGCCTTCAATGACTTGACTTTGACACAAAACTGAAAAAAAGGGTAAATGGAAAATATACCTGTAAAAGAAAATTTGCTCCAAGGTTTGCTTCATAATCCCTCGACAATCCTTCGTGCACATAGAAAGTGAAGAAAACTAGAACGCACTGAACCTTTAAGTTCATCATGTCCATGATCATTCAGGTTTTAGGCTCCAAGATGAAGTGAATTGCCCCAGTGGTCTCACGTTGTCGGCGGGACTGAGGTCGTACAGGAGGACGCTGTGCACATACCTCACATTTTACACAAGTTATTTCTTTGCAAGGGGCAGTCTTTCCCCTCCCTCACCTCAGCTGAGTTTAAACGTCTCCACTGCAGTGTTAATGACATACACCGGTGTATATATATTACTATATAAATGTATGTTCTGATAAGAGTTAAACATCCGTCAGGTGAGAAGAGCGTGAAGTTCAGTCAGACAGTTGCGTGAGTCCCGCTGTGTTTGAAGAAAGCAGCTCCCAGCTTGTGTTCATGCATACTGGAAATTTCGCGGACTGCTGCCACCGAGGTGCACGAGAAATGAGGGATTATTAACCCCTGCTCGGCTATTTAGGGAAACCCCCCCCCACACACACACACCTACCAAAACACCACCTCCTCCTCCTCCTCCTCTCTCTCTCCACACTCCTATCCTCTCTTCTCCAGTGTGACTTTTATTCCTTAAATTACTCCCAATGTGAGTTTGCATTTCCCGTGAGTGCTCTTTCACAAAGCCCCATTATAGTCTGAGAGGGAACAGTAAGTTGGTCTGTAGGGGATCTTTTTTTCTTCTTCAATATTTAGCTTCTCTGTGGGAGAGTAAACAACATGACAAGCAAACACCAGTATGTCTTCTGACTTCTGAGTTTATTTTCTGCACAATGACATGTAAGGCTTTACTTTATTTACATTATTTCATTCAAACCCGGCTAATGTGTGCGTCTTATCTACATTAGAAACATTACAGCCAGGGGCCCAAATCTACAACACAATGCTTTGTTTGTTTGGGTGCTGTCCATGGTGCTGATCCACACCTCTATAATTAGATTATCAACAACACTTTATGTCATCTGTACAACAGTTACATGTGCAGGTAGGCCCAGGTCACAAGGACAACCTCCCTACGTGTTTTTATGTGTTTTCCTCTCAGCCTCAAGACAAAGTGTATTTCTTTTTATCTTTGAATAACTTGTAAACAATGTGACACTTTCAAAATGTCGAGAAAAGCAAACTCTACTCAGGTAAGACACAGGAATTTCACAGACATGTTGAAAACAGCTGCAGCTTTTAGTCACTGCACGGGGAGGTTGTGTGCTTCTGTAGTGATGTTTTTATGTAATATACAGGCTGGCTAACTTAGCCTCACTTCTACCGTCTCATCTTCTTCCGCCTCAAAGCCCCCCACGTCTTCTGTCTTCACACAATCAACCTTTAACTGGAGTGCATCTCTAATATTAGGTGAAGTTAATAAGTAGCAACACATCCAGTTTTGACATGATTGTAGTCCTTTTCTCACAAAAACAGCATTTATATGTGGTCAGGAACTGTCTGCAGAGCGTCCTCTGGGTTTCTGTTGATGTCCACATTCTGCAACGACAGAAAGACAAATACTGAGAGTCCGTTTAGAGCGAGACTGTCTGCGTGTCCCAAATCCATTCCACATACTCATTCGCAGATGTTTTTTTATTAAATAATGTGTTCACCATGCATGCTAAATCCAGTTTTTGAGTGTGCCTTTGAAGGAAAACAAATGGAGAAGCTACAAAAGTAAAATCATAGGTGGTGGTGAAACAGCTAAAGAGATTGTCTACGTAAGTTTAACTTGCTTACTGCTTAATTTCCTGTTAGCATAAAGTGGTTATCTGTATTATCTGTAGCAAACTAACTCTCTCAAGATAATGGGATAAATTAAATTTACTTGGGATCACAGGATCATTATGGAGAAGTCGAAAATGATTTGATCACACCTGATCTCAGAATTCATTCCAATCCAATCCAATCCACTTTATTTATATAGCACGATTTTAACAAACACAAGGTTTCCAAAGTGCTGCACAAAAAGATTCAATGTTCAGTTCACTGTTATTTGTATAGCGCCAATTCATTACAGCAAGATTCAAAATCACTGACCGTCAGGGAGGATTCATTACTGAGAGCAACAATGTACATCTGACAGTTAATTTAGGTATTCATTTTATTATTTTCTGACAAAATAGAAGAGAAGATTGAGATTTATTAAATTAGCGCTACTATAATTAACATTAATAATTAACTGGCACATTGCACGTCATTTCTCCATCATTGTCCATTATGTTGAACCAATGCTATCTTTGCACTCCTGAGAATCATTATCACAATTGTTTTCTCATGAACTGGAAACCTCTATTGGGTGGATTATTTCATTATCTTGGTATAACAAAGCTTATTTGGTCAAGATAACGAGATAAATTAACTCAACATAATATCATAGAGAAAATAATTGACTTTAGCTGTTAACACTAGCCACGATAAGCTGCTGGTCGTACCAGAACAAGTGAGGCTGCAGCAGCAAAACATTCTGAGCATGTGGAACTGAGCAAGGGTGCACCATTTAACTTTTCATTAGTAAGAGGAAGATTGTTTTACTTCTTTTTTTCTAAGGTCTCGCCTAAAGGCTTAGGAATTTGGTGATTTTTTACTTTTATTTTTTGTTTCTAATCCCTCTAAAATAAGAAAAATATGATTGTAGGAAGTTCAGCCACATACTGTATTTTCACATTCTTCACCACTATACATATTCATTTCAACAAATTACACATCATTACTGCCTTCCATCATACGTATGTAATGCACCACAGTTCCAATAGTTGGCAAAGGTAAGTATCTATTATGACAAATGTGTGCTTGTGGAAACTTACCACTGGCCTCTCTCTGTGTGTGTTGACTGCTTCAATATTGAGGAAAAATGGCTCAACCTTACACCCTACAATTGAGGAGAAAGTCAGACTGTCAGGGAAATATTTAGATTAAGAGATTAAATGTCATGCACTCGAGCACTTACTACTTACCATAGGCTACTGGTGTGAGTTTGAGCACTGTGTGAAGGGGGCATCTTAGATAAGGCAGCTCATCTTCAGAGGGAGGAAAATAAGATTACTGGGAGTGTCTGTGATACTGAAACAACATCAAATAGTACTGTGACAAGTAGAGAAGAAGCCAGTCCGCGTAGGATTTCTGTACCTGCAGGTTTGTCTAGAAAGTAGGCCAGCAGGCAGCGCATTATGGCTTGGTGACAGACAACCAGAACATTTTCCTGCCTCTCCAGCTCCATGATCACTGGCTCCAGACGATGGACAAGGTCCTCATAAGACTGGACAAGAGAGTTCATCAATTATTCAACAAGATTAATTCTATCTTATCTTCTCTGTCCATTTGACAAGGACATACAATGCTATCACCTGACCCTAGCTGATTTTATTCAGATTATTTTATAGTGAATATGTCTGGCAGGAATTTGGGTGGGAAAAGTTCCACCTTTGAGCAAGGCTATCAAGCTGAAGTTACAGCCAAAGGGTAACTTAGCTTAGCACAAAGATTCGAAACAGATGGAAAAAGACAAGACAAAAAACAAAATATCTTCCTCTCAGCACTTCTAAAGCTCAGTAATTAACACAGTATATCTCATTTTGCAGCGGTGGGAAGTAAAGTATATTAACCACTACATTTATTTTACATCTTCAGCTCATTACTTTATAGATTATTGATACAACATATAGTCAACAAATAAATATGAAGCTACTCAGCAGTAGTTACACAAGGTAAAATTAGCCTTTACCAGCTGCAACATTAAAGTTATGCAATTTACAATGCATAAAACATGAATATAAGCCAATAATACAATATATATTCTTGTAAAATGGGAATCTGCATGATGAGATATTTCGCTTTTAGTATATTTTGATGCTAATACCTACTTGAGTAAAATAATGCAAGACTTTCACTTGGAACTATTTCTATGTAGTTATTTTTAATGCCTGCCACTGGGTCAGATTCAATGATCAATGAAACAAGGTGGTAGGAAACACTACCGCTTTTGTCCACAGGTGCCGCCAGAATCAACACAGAATGAAACTGCCTTGTTGCTGCTTTAAGCAAAAGATCTGTCTCTCAGTAAATAGTGTATTTCCCAAAATGCTGTTCTTTTAACCCCCAATGGAGCCGCTCACCGGCCAACAGATCAGCCTGTTTTTGAAACGGGTGTGACTATGTCTTTAGTTGTCTGAGTGTGCACAGTGAGTTCCTGAAAAAGTCCCTGTGATACTTTAAAAAGTTGCAGTATTTTTAGGGGAGCACTCACCTCACCCTTGGGGTAACGATAACGATATTTGTCCTGGTCTCTCAGTGCAAACTCTTCTGGGAAATTCTCCTGAATCTCCTCGTAGGTTAGCTCCTCGCATACACCCTTAGTGAGAAAAAGTGACATTAACATCACCACGTCTTTTACTGTGGTTTTGTCAGATTGATGTATATTGTGCATGCTTTTTATATCTGTGCTTCTGCTTTGCATGTTTCAGTTAGTGTCTAACAATGCAGCAATGTTGTTTTATTTAGTGTATTAACATTAACACCCCTCAATTTATTGTTATTATGAGCCTCTGTGGTGCATGTTTTAAATAGTACCTGAAAATGTAGTATAAGGGTGTCCAGAATGATGTTAACGATAACTTATTCTTGTTCTGTGTGCTTATATATGATATCAATAACTCTGTAACTTCTGATCTGTTTTAGGGTGTCTTTGCAACACCTGTCCAGGGATTAGAGATAGCACATTTACAGCAGTGTTTTATCAATGTGCACTGTCTCTGCTAAATAAACCAACATGATGAAATAAAAAAAATAAAAAAGAACAGGCGATCGTTTGGATTATGAATATTCTCTGTATTATAACTCCCAAAATACACAACCTCCAGTGCATACAACCATTAAAGTATTGACACAACATTAGAAAACATCATCTAAAAATATAAAATTAGCCTTATTGTTATAAGGATGATGTTTTAAGATAAACTCACAGCGTCTATCTCATTGAGGGCCTTCCACTGTTCATACTGGACTCCCAGAGCTTCTGCGGTCTGGATGGTCCTCCTCATGTGGCTCGTCCACACCTTCAGGTCACTGATATTCTGACCTTTGATGAAGGCCGCCAAGGCATTGGCATACTGAGAACAATGTAAATGTTAAATACTGCTTTGTATTCCTCTTTTATTGCTTTAAAACATGTTAATAAAAGGATTCAACTCTTTCTCCATAGTGTAATGTACTCACCTTCTGTCCTCTAGGTGAGAGGCCTGAATCTCCACCAATGCGACCTAATAGGTTGAGTTCGCTCTCTCCGTGGCGGCTCAGGTAGATTGATCTCGGTGTGACATGGATGTTCATGAGATAGTAGACTATCCTGCTCTGAATGTGGTCTTGAACCCGGTTCACCAGGTATCTACTACCCACGTCAAAGATCTTGATGTAAGAGAGCTTCCTGTTCAAAGTCAGCATCGGGGAAAACAAACTATGAAATGAATTTGTCACAAATTACGTGGAAAAAAAACTCTGCCATCCAATTCCCTCTTTAATCTCACACAAAGAAAAGCATCATGAGTCAGTACCTGTCCTTGTCATCGTCTATAGGCATGTAGCTGGCCTTGTAGCACTCAATGCGCTGGATGAAGTCCTCATTGGCCTCCTCTATGTCACGATCCACGTAATCTGGACTCCCAAATTTTACTTGCTGGAAAGGGAAGACAGATTTGGAATTTAATTAAGAACAGTAAATGTGAGCATTTGCAAACATTTATATTAAAAAAACATTGACTGAGGTGGTGTAGAGCTGCTTCTCACCTTAATATTTTCTGCAATGATTTCTGGATCATCACAGATTGATTCCACAAAGAACACCTGCACACAAGAAGTTCAATTCAAAAGTTCAATCTATTAAATATCTGAAATATATCCTTTATTTTCTTCTTTTGAGCATATGTTTATCTTGACTTTAAAGCAAGAGTCTCACAGTTTGTGTGTGCATTTTCTAGTTCTTTCTTTCTTTCTTTCTTTCACTTCTTTTAAATATGAAACTATACAGCCAGTGGATTGTAAAGTTAACTTAGCATAAAGGAAGCAGAGAGAAACAGCGAGCCTGGTTTTGTCCAAAGGTAACAAAAGCTGGAGTCTGGAATCCTGTTGTCACTGTGAGTCTACCAGGCAACCAGCGTAGAGTCCAGTAAGTCATGGCACCTGGCCAATAAATAGTCCTGCACATATATTACTGCCCCTAAACCACGGCATGTAAATTTTACACCTTGGTTTTTGTAGGGATTAAACAAATTAGATACAACGTGTTAATTACTGAGGACTTTGTTACCTTGGATAAAACCAGGCATGCTGTTTCCACCTACTTCCAGTCTGTATACAAAGCTAAGCTAACCGCCTGCTGACTGTAGCTTCATATTTAACTGCATCCAACGCTCTGCAAGAAAGTGGATAAACACATTACCCAAAATGTCCAACTTCCACATACTTACTCACTTTGTATCCCCTCTCTTTAGCAAAACTAATAATGATCAGCCTTCTCTCCCTGGTGGTGTTGGTAGCATCAAATACCTGGATGGGACAGCACCCAGATGTTAGTCAATACATCCTTATAACACTGACAGATAAAGTACATTTCCAGAACTCATAATGATTCATAATCTGAATTATAAGAGAACATATTGTGTTGTTACACACTTTAATATAACATAATGCTATATATAACATCATAGATTAAGGTGCATGTCTTAAACATGTTATATATTATCAAATACATTTTACAACGGAAATTTAAAAAAAGGACACAACAAAGCTCTTCAAAACCACCATTTTATAATTTATTGTCTCACTTGCTAATTATCTTTTTGATAATAATGTGTTTTTAACTATGTATGACCCCAAGTGACTGCTGAATAGTTCTAGGTTTCACTTTTTAAATAAAAAATAATAATTCAATATTTATTTTCCAGTTACACAATGCAGTTACATGGCAATATACATAATTCCCTAGTGACTGAGAAGAAAGATGCTCCTCTCCAAAATGAATGAAACTCTAATGATTTAGTATAGTTGGGGGAGAGACAGGTATGATGAAAAAATAATGCTGAAAATCTGTGCCACAGAGGATGAGAAACACTGAATCATACAGTTCCCATAATGCAACTTCCATTGAACATGGCCTGCCTTGTAAATGCCCACATCATGTAAGCTCTCCACCCACAGATTGCAACACAGACGGTCCAAACTGTGATAACCCAGATGACATAATGAGGGTTATTTTTCCAGTTTTTAGAAAGACATTATGCAATGGTTTTCACAGACGAGAGTAGTTCTCTATATGACTAGTAAGCTGATCTTTATGTGTTTAAACTCAGTGAGACCTGACTGAGGAAGTAAAACATATATACACAACAAAATGAATAATTAATCAGTGTTATTGTGATTAGAGGGACAGTTTCAGTTGTCCTCTTACTCACGGCTACTTGTCCCTGTTCCTTTGTGAAGTAGACAGCGACGTCCTTGAGGGCGGCAGATGCACAGGCCCTGAGAGAGAAGTTACAGTCGTATAGGCAAAGGAGCAAACACTGCAAAATATGAGTGAATAATGAAACTCAAAAGGCTGCTAACCATTATGACTCTGAGCTTTAGGTGACTCATTTCAAATATTTCCTGTAATATTCTAACTGTCTGTGTGACATTTATCATCCTTACTTGCGGATCCTCATGGCCTCCTCATTATCTGGTTTAAAGAACTCAAAGTTCTTATAGATCTTGACAGCCTCCCTGCGGTACTGGCCCACGTTAAACACTGGTAGGATCGGGGGAAGCAGAGAGGTTAAAGAACATAGATTCCTTTTTCATACACTTATATGATCAGGATTCAAGGATTCACTTTGAAAACTGACTTTTTGTAGGCACTCCGATCCAGTTCAGGTAGCGAGTGAGCTTCTTGGAGATGTAGGTCTTCCCTCTGGCTGGCAATCCCACCATCACAATCATTGTGGGAGAGTTACAGAACTGAGGCACCGAGGCTGAGATGAAGACAAACACACAGTAACATAAAGCAGTAGTTATTAGCTGACACTGAAACGTTGCTGTTGCAAATGCGATACATCATTTAGCAGGAAGAGCATTAGCCTCGTGTTCAAACGGTCAAACGCAATCCAGAGTCATGCACAACTCTCTGTGCTGCAGGACATGTGTTGTGTGTGTGAGTGTCACTGCCAAGGTAATCTTCATTAAGAGAGAGAATAAGAGCTCCAAGGTGCAGCTCAAATGTCTGCAAACTAGTGTAGAGAGTCACACAGCTTATCTGTCTGTTTGGCTGCATGTCTTGACACAGAAAACTATCCCAACAATCACTAACAAAATCAGATAAACAGACACATAAGGAGGAAAAAATTAAATGCAAATAGTCAAAGACACCCTTAAAGAAGTGAAGAAGAACTTTTAATAACCAGATGCTCCTCCTCCTCCTCCTCCTCCTCCTCCTCCTCCTCAGGTAGTCTCATCATAGAAACCACCAGAGCCACACCTGTACTGCACCATATGGCTGACAATCACAAGAACAAGACACTCCTAATCTCCAAGTGTGTTAAAATCTCAGTCTCTTCCCTGCAGATGGTTACAAACCAGCTCATCTCTGAGATTAATCAGCATTCCTTGCTCATACGTTTCCACACAAACCTGACCATTTTTTGAAGATAATTTTAAAGCATTTTTGTGTTTCTTACCCAGTCATGACCCAGTTGTTGCATACTTGTCTGTCTCTGAGTAAAAAAGAATACCAGTAATTTATAAGGCAGACTGCAGGGTTGCTTGCCAGTTAACTGTACCCCCGTAAAGTACCCGGATGGCCTGTGTGCGTGTGTCTATACAAGGACAGGGAGAGTGTCAGCCTCCAGGCTGTTCGATTATGAATGGAGCATGCTGTGTCAGCAAAATGTTCAGAGGACCACGTCAGACACTGAACAGAGAGCCAACTCGGACCTGGCTTGGTCTAGCCTGGCTGTCATCCATGGCTGACTCCTCTGTCTCTCAGACTGCTGCCTGCCTACCTGCATCCCCTGACAGGACTGAGCTCAGTCCTGAAGCAACAAGAGAAGAGGTTTCAGCACAGGCAGTCTGACACACATTTAAGACTGCTAGAAATGTTAAAGCAAACTTGATGAAACAAGAAGTGAGTTAAAGTAGCAGCAAGACAGAATAGGTAATGTATCGTCTTCTACTTAAGCTAGTGTCAGTGCACTTACATCCTCTCCTGCGGTTCAAGTTGCAGCCCATCCATGGCACCCAGATCTTGAGCAGAGGAGTCTGTGTGAGTGAGTTATTCTGCTCTGTGGATGTGTTAATGGTGAGAGCCATGAGGCCTGAGTGGCAGGTGGAGGAGTGAGCGTGAATGACTGAGGCTCTCGGCTCTGTGATCCGTGTGCATGTGTGTGCTTCACTGAACACTACCTAGTGTGGGTCAGCTGACTGTTGCTAAGGAGAAGCACTTGGTAGGCAGGAGGGGGAGGACCTGAGGCCGTGCTACTTGTCTGCCTCTCCATCTGTTTCATGATTTAAAAGGCCTGAGGGGAGCTGCCAAAATCTCTGTGGTGATGTCAGACAGCAGAGAAGCATCCAAATCCACTGTTGTGGTGACACAGCTGGTTTCTCAGTCAGAGTAAGAACAACAGAGTCATGTGAGACAAGTATAACAAAGCTGGGAACCTCTCATGAATTCAGATGAGCACAGTTGGTTCTGAATAAGCTGTTTGTTTGTCAAACTGAGAAGTGTAGAGTGGAGCTTCTCCTTTCTTACCACTAGATGGCAGTTTAAACCTTAACTTTAAATCTCAGAGTCTCAAGGTAGCAGTTGTTGCTGTTTCCCTCAACTCTTGAGATGCACTGCGCATGTGGAAACTGGGCTTCTCTAAATTCAGCCAATTAGCTAACTAGTCTCAGTAAAGCTGCCTTTCATAAAAGAAGGTCACAGCCTTAGCAGAGAGTAACCCACACAGACTGCTCTTTTCAAGGTGGAAACTAAAAAACTATGGTGGATACATTTCCAGTGAAATAAGTTTCACAGATGTATTCAGTGCATTTTGATCGCCGATTATAATGATGTGTGAAATAAATGATCAGATCCTTTACAGTAATAGTGGCAATACAGTATAAATATACTTAATTGTAAGCAAAATGACGTAGGTTTTGAGGTCGGTTGGAGCTGATGTTAACTACTTTACATACTGTTGTGATCATTTAAAAAATACAAATATTTACAAATGCACTATAACACTATCGTCTGAAACAGTGGCGTGCACGGGGGGGGTGTGGGGGGGGGGGGGGGGGGGGGCCCTCGTGGTCACTTCAATTGCGTGCTGAAGTGCCCTCTACAGTGGTGATGACGCGCTGTATGTGCCCTTTTTTTTTCTTTCTGCCCCTGCCCTTCAAAAAGTCTGTGCACGCCACTGCTCTGAAATGTATGAAGTAGCATAAAATAGAAATGCTGAAGAAAAGTGCAAGTACCACAAAATGTACTTAGAGGAATTGTCTGACCGTGAGTTTGTCTCCTAAATCTGAAGCTAGAGCCAGGAGCGGGTTAGCTTAGCTTAGCATAGAGACTGGCGGTAGGGGGAAACAGCTAGCCTGGTTCTGTCAAAAGGTAGCAAAACTACTACTAGAACCTATACAGCTCACAAAGTATATTTATTAATTATTTATACCTCATTTGTTTAATCTGTCTTTAAGCTAAGCTAACCAGCTGTTGACTGTAGATATATATCAAACAGATAAAGGGATCTTCTCTTCTAACTCTCCGACAGACAGCGAGTATTGAAATGTCAAACTTTTGTACAGCACATGTATCTGGTTTCTTTCCACTGCAGAATATAATTTGATACTTATGAAGACCAGATGTGTCCAGAGACATCAGCTCTCTGAGACAGTCAGCTTTATCTTTATGACATATGAATAGTGTTTTCATACAAACTTATTTCGCCTGATCCCAAAACACAAAAAGGCCTCACTTATGAAATGATGTGGCTGCGGTTCTCTGTATCAAAGTCCCAGTACTCTAACTTTAATGTCACTAATTATAAACCAAAAATATAAAACATAATTTAATCAAAGTGTGAACAGGGAGTTACTCTTGGTCAATGATTATCTGGGCAACTAATGGTCAATCTTTCCTGTTTTGGGATTTGTTCGACCATTAAGAGAAGGTACAGTACATGCTATTCTAGTGGCCGTTTGTCCTGGCAGAAGTTCAGCATGTCCTCCCAAAAAACAGCCATGGGGGATTGGAGTTGGCATCATTATTTCTCCCTCTTATTATCTCCCCTCTCTCTTTTACATACTGTACATGAGCTGCACACATAATATTTAGAGGAGTTCTTCAAGGAATATTAAACAATACATGAACAAATTCCACCAGATATTAAAAAGCAAGCAGGCCCTCAAAGGTGGTATCTTATCTCATCTGTCACTGGTGATTAGCTGGCAGAATCAGGTCTTAACATGTGTGTATCTTTGTTTAGGGTTGCTCGCTCTTTTACTGGCTCATAAAGTCCATCCACATCCTTATAACCCTTGCATGCAAGTGTTTAAACAAACCATGTGAGAGGAATATATAGAATATAGAGGAATTATGTCCATTAGCAGGCAACACTCTTTACTTCCTGCTTACATAAAGCATAGTATTAGGTGACAACACATGGAGGCTATTTTTACTCCTATCTGTGTTGCACTGTGTTGCATTTAGAGTGCACACGGCCTGTATGTCTCACATATTAGTAGAAAGCTTTCAAAGCAAGCAAGGTTTCTTCTGTGTATTGTTTTGGCATGCCTTCCATCTGTGCTCTCACCTGCGCTGTCACACCTGCGTAGCCTCATATGTTCCAGCTGGGGAAGCTCCATTCTGTGCTACACTCCAATGAAGCAACCAGCAGAGTGGCTAAAGACCATCGACACAATCAACACGCTGGATTATGTGGCCAGTGGCAACAGAACTAATGCTCTTTTTAAAGAAACTAAACCCCTCTGCCAAAGAAACCCCCCCACCCCGAGCTCTCTCTTTTCACGACACATGGACATATGATAGCAGCTCACTGGGCTTGTCCTTTAATGTTTGCCAGGGCTAGAGTTCACAACGTACACACATGGTGAGGGAGAAGCAGCACTCAGAGGGAGCGTCGTAACAAGTGCAAAGGTCGCTAAGGAAGTGATTGTTGTTGCACAGGGAGACATGTTTACAGATCACAATCACTCATTGAACTGCAGTGAGGACATTGTATCAGCTGTGTCACTAAAGCATGAAATACACTGTTCAGCAAATAGGGAGGATGTGTTTTGAAATCAAAACTTAAAGGTTCGTGACTTTTAAATGATGCACTACTTTATTTATTCTTTTTAGTAAAGTACAGAACAGCCATGTGGCTTAAATATATACCGAAGACATACATCCCAAATTCACACTACATACTAATCCTTTACATACTAATTCTCACAGTACACTGTCCAATCAAAAAAATCAACATACTCATATTTATATGTATTATATATTTTCTAATCTCTACAGCTGAAAAAAAAAAAAAGAAGTTGGTGGTGGTTAGTGGTGAGTCGGCTTCAGAAAGGTTAAACAACTCCTCCACTTCCTTTATGCATCGCATGGTGGGATAAGGTTGTGCATCTACAGTATGCTCAAAAATAAACATATTTAATATGTATTCTGTCTAGTTTCAGTACATTTTCTCACTCACACACAAAATGTGCTGAGAATTATTATGTAGTGGATTCGGGCACAGCTAAAAAGTATTAAATCTTAAGAAAAACATTTTGCTCTCTATTTGTAAAGTCATATTTTTAGTGATGTTCCAGATTAGGACTTTGATCAACATCTAGCGTTGTACATATTGCATCATTTCCTAAATATAATTACTAAAACAGTATACTGTGATCACTAGTAGGTAGCATACATGCTCTAGAATTACTATGTAGTATGTATCTGGGACATGCCAGTAAACTCTGTCTGCGACATTAGACAATTGAGAGTGGTCTTCTAAAAATAAAGATTTCTGTAAGATCTTTGTGACAGGCATGACATTTATGATTTATGTTGCCATCAGCTGTGGTCTACAGGGGTAGCAAACACCCTCAAGAGAAATTTTTGATGTGAGGTTTGTTAAAAAATACCTACTTGAATCCATAAATGTGTCTGTTTACGGATAGACTTGACACTAAAGATCTAAATATGTAAAAGTTAAAAATAAAAAAGTGCTCTGATGTAGAAAAGGGTTGGATCAGAAACTCCTACGCAGAAGTTGATCTAGAGGGTTGGCACCCCTATAAGGACGCCTGGCCACAAACAGCATACAAACAGAGAGGAAGGAAAGCTTTTGGTAACTGCAGTGTAAAATGCAAAATAGTGGCAGAGAGAGACAATAGCAAAAAGTAAGGGAAGAAATGAGAGAAAGTAGTGAGAGTCGGAGAAAACAAGTGATTGGCAACAATGTTAATCGGGTGGTGGATTAAAAAAACGCATACAAAAATAAAGACTTGGTGTGCAAAGGCCTTAAATTCAATTTATGTTGTTGCTATTTTTATGTCACTGCGTAGGAGCATCTTTTATTTAGTAAAGGTTTGAATGAAATACAATGAGATAAAGTGTGATTAAATTAGCAAAAGTCATGTAAAGTTATTTCAATGTTTCTTGTCACTTATGCAAATATGTAAATGGTTGTTATGACATTTTTGCAATGTTAAATGGCCAAATGTGTTAACTGAATGTGAGCCCTTGCCCATAAAGACTTCAAAGCAAACTAACTATTTTATATATATATTTTATATTTACCTGAACAACAGATTGTACATTCTTGAGCTCTAAATTATGTTCTACCAGTGGCTTAATATATTAACCTTTATGTGTTGTAATGTGAAATGCAAAATGTGAAATCTGTTATACGGAAGGTTATTGTGAACAGAGGACAAAGTTGGTTTATGAAGAGAAAAAGAAAGAGATAAAATCTGTTGAATAAAGACAGAGAACCGCACCCTCAGCGAACACATCTTCTCTTGTGTCTCTGTGTTTCCTGTATTAAACAGGACACGTATTCTGTTCACATGTAAGTCCTACTTGAGGCCTGTAACACAAACACTAAATGAGGAACTAAAAGAAGTCTGGTAAACTCACTTCTTTCTAACTCTACACCCTCAGATTCTCTTTAAGCTTACAGCCCCATGCAAGAAGGAATAAAGTGACATCACTTGAGGAAATTTATCAGACTTTGAGCAAGCTCCCACATAAGTCAAAGAAGGCTTTACATAACTTTTTCATATAGTTCCCCCGAATACCTATAAACAGATTCTGATGTGAATGATGAATCGGTCTAAGTTATTTTAGTCATGGACTAACTAATTCTGGATTTCTATCCTGTGCACATTGGGCGCGCACACACAAAAAGAGAGTAAGCAACTCAACCAGCTCGGTGGTGAATGAATTAATTTTGTAATTAGTAAGAAGTAAGAAGTATAAATGGGCCGTGCACAAATATATCTCACCCACTCGTTGACACAACTTTAACAATGACCGCAGACATTTGTATAACATGTGGTTCAGAGCAAAGGGCTGCAAACCTTCTGGGTTGAAATAAAACAGGTCCTATCTAAAATAGGCTCTTCTTCTGTTTGAGTTTGCCTTTGTATCTTGGGACTTGGGATTTTAATCTATCAACCTGCGGGCAAACTATTGTTCTGAAAAAAGAAAATGTGAAAGTGCCAAATAATGTGTCACAGTCTGTCTTTCTGTCTGTAATCTCTTTTAAACCATGTCTTATATTTTTGGGGATTTTATGGTCCTGTAAGCTTTTAGATGTTTTTCTTGTAAATATGTAATTTAACTGTTCTAGTCTACCTGCTTCTGTCTGTGTTTGGATCTTATCTCATCCCAAAATCTTAACTGATTAACATTTTGTCACGGCCGGTGACCAAAATGGCTGACCAGTCAACTTAATTTCAGCCAATGGTTAATATTTTGGCCTGTCACATTTCCAATGTACGTAGGGTACCTCTGCATGATTATATTTGGCAGCAGAATGGACCACTTAAATGAGGGACATGTAGAGTTATAGATTTACAAGTTACATATTCATGCATTTAAACCGTTGCATGATAACCTCAGACACTGGATTGTGTTTGGCTGGAGAGAGAAGTCACAGAGTCTGAGGTGAGGAGCTGTTTCACTGACAAACTCTGTGTTGCTGCTTGTGTGTTCAGTTTCTAACTTTTTGAGGACAGCGTGGTTTCCATTCTACAATTGTTCAGTGGCATTTCATCACACCACGTGAGTCTTATTACAGAAACAGGCCTGCAAAACAGCCTGTTGTTTCATTGTACAAGACTTTGTATCTTCACTGCAACAAACTACTGGCGCTAAAACAATAGAGTTCATGTTAGTTCTGTGTGTGTTCATCACTGTGAGCAACCACTGTCATGTTAAATCGACCTCAAGGATGTGCATGCAGGGGGGTAGAAAACGACAATGTTACCACAATTTGAAAAAAAACGTATTTCCGTCTTGGCCTTTTGGTTATTCCTATTATTGGCATTTGTTAATTACTAGGCTACAGGTGTCTTCCCTTTTCTTAGAGATATATGGGAAATACAATGTGATAACCTTTTAAGATGATAATATAAACAAATAATATGTGGGGAGTTCTTATGCAGCTTGAGAACTGTATGAACTACAAATGTTTGTTCAGTAAGTTCTGTGTCTCTTCCACAGTGATGGGGTCATATCCAGCCCTGGTGTTCATCCTGCTGTTTTCTGCAACTCTGTGCTTCAGTGGTGATGGTGGAAAAGTGCTGGTTTTCCCCATAGATGGAAGCCACTGGATTAATATGAAAATCTTGGTGGAGAAGCTTCATTCTCAGGGCCATCAAATAACAGTCATACGCTCCTCTACCAGCTGGTATGTTTCTGAATTCTCACCCCATTACACCTCCATCACCATCGCCCAGGAACAGTCTCAAAACATTGAGAGCCAGGACATAATGACCTCTTACTTGAAGAGGACAATAGAGATCCGTCGCAGTAAAGGCTCTCTATTGGCGTTTTTTGATTATTATAGGAATGGTTTTAAAATGTTAGGGGAGAATCAGGAAGTTGTGGCAAAACTGGTCGTCAGTATCTTTGAGAATAAGACACTAATGAAGGAGCTGAAGGAAACTGGATATGTTTTTATGTCTTTGTCTGACTGACCCTGCATATCCAGGTGGAGTGCTGTTAGCACATTATCTCCAGCTTCCCATGGTTTTTAATGTGCGCTGGATTTTCAGTGGAGAGGCACACTTCGCCATCGCTCCTTCTCCTCTGTCCTACGTACCTACAGTGCTGTCCCATTACTCTGATAAAATGAACTTTTTCCAAAGAATCAATAATATAATCCGTTATAGCGCATTGGTCTACATGTACTACTATATCTCAAATCCACCGTACCAGGCTGTGTGTGATCGTTATTTTGGACCTGATGTCGACGTCATGTCTCTCATCCAGGGAGCTGATCTCTGGCTAATGCGGGTTGACTTTACATTTGAGTTCCCTCGTCCCACCATGCCCAATGTTGTGTACATCGGAGGGTTCCAGTGTAAGCCCTCCAACCCTCTTCCATCAGATTTAGAAGAATTTGTGCAGAGTTCTGGTGAACATGGAGTGGTCATCATGACTCTGGGGACCCTGTTGGGCGACCTCGGCCCTGAGATATCAGAGATCAACGCTTCAGCCTTTGCCAACCTCCCTCAGAAGGTTGTGTGGAGACACATTGGGAAAAGACCTATCACTCTGGGAAATAACACCATGTTGGTCAAATGGCTGCCTCAAAACGATACACTAGGTAATTCTAAAACTAAGCTGTTTATCACACATGGGGGTACTAATGGAATTTATGAGGCCATCTATCATGGTGTCCCAGTTCTGGGGATTCCTCTCATCCTTGATCAGTATGACAACATGGTGCGCATGAAAGCTCGGGGAGGGGCTGAGATTGTTGACGTGACAACCTTGGATGTTGAGTCTCTGACAAGTACTCTGAAGAATATGCTAGACCCAGAAAATCCATACAAACAGAATATGCTCAAACTGTCACAGCTTCATCATGACAAACCAATAAAACCCATAGACAGTGCCATTTTCTGGATAGAGTACGTCATGAGGTACAAGGGTGCAGCACATCTGCGCACCGAGTCATACAAGTTGCCATGGTATGCCTATCACTCTCTAGATGTAATGGCAGTCTTTGTGGTATTTGGTCTCCTGATTATTGCATTAGTTTGCTTTTCCTGTAGATGTCTCATTGGACGTTTGATAAGGATGAAGAAGTCCACATCCAAGTCCAAGAATGAATAGATGATGCAAAAATGATAATGATGATTAGCTCTAATTCCTCTGCTGCTTTTTGAAAAGTAAACAACCAATATCCAGAGGAATCATTTTGTGATCTTTGCAAATTTCACATACACAACTAATGATAATGAAATGGGGGAAAAAAGTAACATAAAACTAATTTCTGCTGTACTTAATGCCTGTGATTACAAAAATTAAAAGCTTTTTGAAACACAGAGTTTTGGTTCTTTTATATTCATAATTAAAAACAAACAGAATGAACAATTAAATCATTATATATAATAACATGCATAATATGTATACAATGGGATAACATTTCACAATTATTACAGGGACACAATTTGTATCATTATCGGAGAAATTTACTGTATTCTGAGTTTTACTGAATTACTGAATTTACTGAGCAGGAATATATTTTCTGTCATCGTTTCAATGAAGGTACACTAGAGGATTGAGAGCACTGTTCAGAGGCCACAACTCATCTGACCATCAATGTAGACCTCATTCTGATATTTGAGGTTTCTGAATGACAGGGTATGTAACAGATGACAAGATGCGTTTCCTTCTCTTGGTGTGAGTGAGTGTGTTTTTTATTGATGAATTATGACGTTAGACAAAATGCTGAGACTGCCTGTAATGTGAGGACTTCCTGTTCAGACCTGTGTAACATTTGTGGTCACAAAAATGCGAAAGAAAGCCACCACAGCTAAACCTCACGTAGAAGTTTCTCTTTCAGCCTTAACTGTAAAACATTATACATGCTCTCAATTGTCTTGAATAGAGTAGACATTTAGGCCTCTGTAAAGAATGCTTTCTATTGAACATCCATGAGGCCTCTGTAAAGAATGCTTTCTATTGAACATCCATGAGTCCATGATTATTGGAAGAGATAAAATGTGTAATGTTATATTCATTATAGTTGCAAATAAACTGGATTTGGGGCACAAGAGTCACATTGTGTTTGAGAATATTGTGATTATGACCAGATTTAAGAATAATTACAGTTTATTGCAACTTGGGTCTTATTTTCAGAATTTTGATGATTTTGATGATAATTCTTACTACTTATAACAAATCTTACTAATTCCTGAGATCTGGGAATGTGGCCACATCACTAACAAGAAGTCCAACCGAACAAGAAACACAAGCAGTCAGATCATTGATCCTGATCATCTAGGTTTGAGCAGACCCGCAGATTAACCAAATGATCCTTTAATATACCAGGACATGATTATCAATGTAGGTCCGGAAGAACTGCTGTATTCTCTCTCTGCTTATAATGACTGGTATCACTCAAAATGCAGGTGATATGATAAGACTCTGTGTTGAGAAAGAGAGATATAATTGTGAATATGCACTGTATCATAAGTATACATAACCAATCTATAGAGACATTGCATGGCACTAGGCCCCGCCATCCACATTATATGATCATTATTATCTCTTATCTCTTCACAAACCTTTTCCGAAGGAGAGAGCGACACACCAAGAGTTGTGGTTTATCTGCGTTTCCTGTTTAATTCAAACATTTGTCAACATAGTAAAAGCATTATGACAAAGATTTAAAAGAAAGACAAGTACAGTAAAAGTAAGTAAGCACTAAGTAAGAGAATGATTTTACATGGTCATTCCAATGTTTGCTACTGTTTGACCTCTTTCTTATTAAACAGTTGATGTCAAAATCTAAACTTGTGTTAAGCTTCATCTGCAGTTTGTGACACAGGCACAGAGCCTATGTTTGACAGAGACAAACGGCTGAATGTCTGACGAACTTGCTGGAGTACTCTTCTGAGCTGAGCAGGAATATCTTCATTTGCATGTAAGTAAACCAGAGGGTTGAGAGCACTGTTCAGACACACAAGGCCACGACTTATCTGATGAGCAATGTAAACTCTATTAAACCACCCTCGGCACAACCCTTGTTTTAACAAAACTCTTGACCAGAGGTTGAGGTTCCTGAGTACATGATAGGGGATGTAACAAACAGAGAAAAGAAGAATCAAGATGAACAACAACTTCAAGCATCTCTGTTTCAGTATCTTGTCAGTGGTGTTTATGCGGCAAAGAATGACAATCATGTGTCCATAGCAGCCCAGTGTGATGAGGAAGGGGATACAAAAGCCAGTGAGTGTCCATCCAAGGCTGTATTTCCGGTAATCCTCAACATAGATCTTATGGGTGGTATCATAGCATTTCCCAGGTCTGTTTCCAAAGGTTTTGGTGTAGAACATGTCTGGAAGACTTTGAACACTCACCAACAGCCAGACTGTGATTGAGATAGCCACAGTGTGAGTAACAGTTATTCTTCCCATTACTCTCATTGGATGAACAATAGCCAGGTACCTGTACACACTGATACATGTGAGGAAGCCAATGCTGCCATATAAATTCAGGTTGAAGCAGAATCTTGTTATCTTGCAGAATACATCTCCAAAGATCCATTTACTCCCCATAAAGTAGTACACCATCAAAAATGGGAGTGTGAGCAGGTACAAAATGTCAGCAAGTCCAAGGTTGAGAACAAAAACATTGACGTTACCCAGTTTCTTCCAGTTGTGCAGCAAAGACTTGAGTCCCCATCCATTGGCTACCAGACCAATGATTAATACCAAGATGTAAACAGGAGGGAGAAATCTGTGTTCAAAGTTGAAGCTGACACGAGGACAAAAGGTTTTATTCATTCTGTCTTCTGAAAAGAAGTTTGTACAGACCTCTTCCTCTGTGGGTGATCTGGATTATGAGAGGTGCAAGAAAACATGACCTACTATATATTCAAAGATGACTTCCTGTTTGAAACACTGCTGTGTTGATAGCACAGACAAATCTATTTACATCTCTGCATGTGCATTCAAGCGTTGAAGAAAATAACCACAACTGGGTTTTTTTTCTGTCGTGCACAACCACTACTTATTATGCTATAATTTAACACACAAAATAAAAATCTTTACAACAATCATCGTTGATGTGGTCTCTTGGTTAGAGAACCTGGGTTGATAGTTTATTTCTAGAAGCATACTTTGTGGGGAACACATTGTTCTTATCTCAACAGTTTCAGCACACAGAGTACAGATGCATGATATTATTCATCTCATGTAAGTGTGTAAACAGGAGCTACAGGAGTTCTTCATCAATCACACAGATGGATAGGGAAGAGTCTCCCTCTGGTGGTACTTCAGTGAGAGAACACTCACCAAGCCTTTATGAACAATCATTATGAACATGTGAGACTTATGTATTTAGTTAAATTATTCTTTAATATATCTATATATATATCTGAAAGAGTTAGAGTTTTATTAAAAATACTTGTGCCCTCCCCACCTCTGAAATCAAAATTTCGTCCTTGTGTATGCCTTAACTACATTTGGGTCAGAAACTGATGAGCAACCCAGGACATCCGCAGGAGACTGCACCTTCCTGATCCACTGGACACCTCTGACCACCGTGATGGATCAGTGGAGTTCTACTATAAAACTGAGACTCTTTTAACACTTCAGTTTTTCTTTTCTGTGCAAACTGGGTACAGACATGTGAAAGAGAAATTCTCAATTCTCAAAATGGACGAAATGGACCCCCCTTCTTTTACAAAATAATTTTAACAATAACCATCCAGAGATTTGTACAACATGTGGTTTAGAGCAGAGAGTTTCTTTCTGGATTGGAGCAACACAGATCATATCTAAAATAGTCTCTTCTTCTGTTTGAGTTTACCTTATCTTGGAACTTCAAAACTATCAAGATAAAGATAAACTTAGTTAGCCTTTGTATCCTGCAGGCAAAATACTGCATTAGCACTCACTGGGGAAGAAAAAGAAACCATACTTAACAAAATGTTAACCATTGCTGGTAATTCAGGCTGGTTAAGATTTCATGGACTCAAAGTTTGTACACAGACATATGAGGATATTACATTGCTTTGAAATAAGTAACCAGACCTTTGCATGGTTATCTTTCAACTAAATACACACATAAATAAAGAATCTTGTGGTGGCAGAGAACAGGGGCTAAGATAGTTGCTGGGTTTGAATGCATCAGGCCTATTAGTATTTAAGCACCGCATTAATATTTCTGTGAAAATGTTCATTCCGGAAGTTTGTAAAATGATATCCAGATGTTCATGCAGAGAGGCAAAATAGCAACAACAGGCAAAATCTGGGCGGAGAGTTGAGAGGGGACCTCCACATGATTACATTTCTTTGGACAAACAGGCAGCAGAATGGACCAGTTCAGTCAGGGTTATGTAGAGTTATACATTGACTTGCATTTCAACTTTTGCATGATAACCTCAGGCACTGGATTCTTTTTGGCTGGGGAGAGAAGTCACAGAGTCTGAGGTGAGGAGCAATTTTGCAACAAACTCTGTGTTGCTGCTTTTATGCTCAGTTTTGAACAGTTTCTGTCCTACTTTTATTCAGTGGCATTTCATCAGACCACGGTTAGTCTTATTACAGAAACAGGCCTGCAGAACAGCTTATTGTTGACTTTGAATCTTTGATAAACTACTGATGCTTACAAAAAAATTGCTTGCATTGAAAGATTATTTAAAACCACAGATTAGACTTGTTTTTCAGCTTTCTTGGCCTTTGAGTCTGCAGTTGAATCAGGTAATCTAGACTATGGTTTTGCTCTTGCTTTTCTGCTCCATTTTGCAACTGTGTGTGGTTGTGCCCTAAATTACATTGTAAGATGTTGTGATTATTTTGCACACGGACAAAAACTAAAACGTTCAGAGCAGATAAATTTGATTCCAGTCACTGAAATGTTTGTCATAAAACAGCACATCTGTTTGCTTTTATTTTAGTCTAACAGTTTTAATATTTTACATTTAAGAACCTGCTGTGCACACCTTAAACACTAAAAAAACAAGATTTCTTAGAAAGTACAGAACGGATGCATGACTCCGTCATGTGTCAAGTGCACAAGGACTTTGACTTGGTTAATTGGTGCTAAACATTACTTAACAGTTCCAGGAAGAAAAAAAAAAAACTGACTGAGACACTGGACAAAGAGCAAAATGTAGCAGGTGGTCAGATTTAGAAAAAACAAGACTATGTAGCAGAATACCGAACATAAAGACACAACAGATAGAAATCCAAAAAACTTTGTAGTTTGAAACATTTGGGATATATATATATATATATATATATATATATATATATAAACTACGACACATGTGACCCCCGCACACCCTTTTTTGGAACATTTCTTTAATGTTTAATAGCAGACACAGTAAAAGGCTAGCTATATTTTAACATCGAGGAACATATTAACAGCAGTATTAACTGATCTTCCCACTCAGTGGCAGCAGAACAAGTGTAAACACAAGATAACAAATCACCTTATATTTTATACTTTGTCTGTTTGCTGTTTGGTGCTGGTCGCATTCAGTGGGTTTATCCCCATGATAAATTATGGCCTCATGACTTCTGTTCATTCCTCTAACCAGCATCTGTGAGAGTTAGCAGTATGTTTGCGGCCTCATTCATAAAACAGACTTACAATCAATTTAGATTTGCAGAGAAGCACATATAAGTAATTATGCATAAAAACGTATCTCTAAGTGAAGTTTAATCTCGACATAACAAAGTGACTTTTCTGATGGTTATGTAGAGATATTGCAGTATGTGATTAACTTTGCATTAGCTTTATGAACAATGTGATTGGAATGATCAATTAAAGGCGTGAATAATTAGTTGCCGGACACAAAGTGCTTTGAATTAAACACATGATGTAATGTTCTATAAATACAGTGTCAAATTAAACAGGTAACCATGGCTTTTCTTGACTTAACCCTCATTTGTGCTAGCGTTGCATAAGAGGAAATGGCAACTTGTTGATCATATGTGAGTTAACGTGGGGAATTTTCTGCAGCTTGAGAACTGTATGAACTGCAAATGTTTGTTCAGTAAGTTCTGTGTCTCTTCTACAGTGATGGGGTCATATCCAGCCCTGGTGTTCATCCTGCTGTTTTCTGCAACTCTGTGCTTCAGTTGTGATGGTGGAAAAGTGCTGGTTTACCCCATAGATGGAAGCCACTGGATTAATATGAAAATCTTGGTGGAGAAGCTTCATTCTCAGGGCCATCAAATAACAGTCATACGCTCCTCCACCAGCTGGTATGTTTCTGAATTCTCACCCCATTACACCTCCATCACCATCGCCCAGGAACAGTCTCAAAACATTGAGAGCCAGGATTTCATGACCTCTTTCTTGAGGAGGTCAATAGAGATCCGGCGCAGTATAGGCTCACTAGGGGCCTTTCTGGATTTTTATAGGAACCTTTTCAACATGATAGGGGAGAATCAGGAAGTTGTGGCAAAACTGGTCATCAGTATCTTTGAGAATAAGACACTAATGAAGGAGCTGAAGGAAACTGGATATGATCTTTGTCTGACTGACCCTGCATTTCCAGGTGGAGTGCTGTTAGCACATTATCTCCAGCTTCCTATGGTCTTTAATGTGCGCTGGCTTTTCAGTGGAGAGGCACACTTCGCCATCGCTCCTTCTCCTCTCTCCTATATCCCCGAACTTTTCTCTGAATACTCTGATAAAATGGACTTTTTTCAAAGAATCAATAATATAATCCGTCATGGCATATTGGTCTACATGTACTACTATATCTCAAATCCACCGTACCAGGCTGTGTGTGATCGTTATTTTGGACCTGATGTCGACGTCATGTCTCTCATCCAGGGAGCTGATCTCTGGCTAATGCGGGTTGACTTTACATTTGAGTTCCCTCGTCCCACCATGCCCAATGTCGTCTACATCGGAGGGTTCCAGTGTAAGCCCTCCAACCCACTTCCATCAGATTTAGAAGAATTTGTGCAGAGTTCTGGTGAACATGGAGTGGTTGTCATGACTCTGGGGACCCTGTTGGGCGACCTCGGCCCTGAGATATCAGAGATCATCGCTTCGGCATTTGCCAACCTCCCTCAGAAGGTTGTGTGGAGACACATTGGGAAAAGACCTATCACTCTGGGAAATAACACCATGTTGGTCAAATGGCTGCCTCAAAACGATATACTAGGTCATTCTAAAACTAAGCTGTTTATCACACATGGGGGTACTAATGGAATTTATGAGGCCATCTACCACGGTGTCCCAGTTCTGGGGATTCCTCTCATCTTTGATCAGTATGACAACATGGTACGCATGAAAGCTCGGGGAGGGGCTGAGATTGTTGACGTGACAACCTTGGATGTTGAGTCTCTGACAAGTACTCTGAAGAATATGCTAGACCCAGAAAATCCATACAAACAGAATATGCTCAAACTGTCACAGCTTCATCATGACAAACCAATAAAACCCATAGACAGTGCCATTTTCTGGATAGAGTACGTCATGAGGTACAAGGGTGCAGCACATCTGCACACCGAGTCATACAAGTTGCCATGGTATGCCTATCACTCTCTAGATGTGATGGCAGTCTTTGTGGTATTTGGTCTCCTGATTATTGCATTAGTTTGCTTTTCCTGTAGATGTCTCATTGGACGTTTGATAAGGATGAAGAAGTCCACATCCAAGTCCAAGAATGAATAGATAACTAAGATAGAGCAAGCTGGAGACTGTTGATAAGAGTGAGATAAAATAGACCAGTAATTTACAGTGGTTCTGTAAACTGTGGAATAACAGAGAACAATATAGAGATTTAACATGAATGTAATAATGGGAAAGTGTTGGGAATTCTATAATTGCTTTAAAATGTTTAAATTATTAGCCTGATTCAGTAACACTTTCTAGGAAGACCACATCTATAGTGAACTAGTGACTAGTTAGAAACTAGATGTTGACTGATGGAGTTTATAACACATTGTGATTACCACACACCTCATCAACCAACTGTAGTAAGGACTCATTGTATGCTATAATTGTCCATGCAGTATTTTCCATTATAGTTGTATGTGTTTGTATGTGTATTTCCATGCATTTAAAATAATCTATGCACCATAAGTGATTATTATGTAAGACCAGGGGTTACTTGTATGTAATCTGATACAATTACTAATTCCATTACATGTACATTACAAAAATCCAAGTATGAGAGTAACATAACTTGATTACTTCTGGTTTCTTTTGTATTGCCTCAACACCAAATGTGCAAATAACCACAGGATATAAGACAACATAACAATGCAACCTTAGAAAAGAAAATGGAAAACAAAATTTTAGCATCAAAAATGTGTCCTCTGCTCAGTCTATTTTAAAGAAAAACCTTTCATGAACCAAATTCAGGCAGTAGCATTTAGACCATTTTACAATTGGAATGCAGAACTTGCCCTGTGCTGTGGTGTTGTTCCCCTTTCTGCTTTAAAGACAAAATAATCGTGACATTTGTCAGACACCCAGGCAAAGCATTTTGTGTCATAATGAATTGGCAACTTTAATATTAGCTTTAGTTTCACTCCAGACCAGAGTAGTGTTGTGAGACTCAAACTGTTGTAATTAGTATGCACTGTGCACGGTAGCACTGTTCTTTATTTTGAAGTTTATTTTGAAACTGTAATCCTGCTAATAATCCGCATTTTTACTGAATGTAACTGTAATGTTACAACTCCTTTATATGTAATCCTGTGTAAAATGCCCAAAATGCAGACAATTACAAGTAAAATGTGTTTGCTTTAGGAATGAAACCTTAAAGCAACACGATGTAAGGTATTGGTATTTGTTGCAATTTGGCGTGCCCCAGAGTGCAAAGCAGCTGTAAACATACATTTGTTATAATTACATTACTTGTGATCAAAAACTAGACAGTAACAACTTTACTGTCAAACACAGAGAAATGAGTCAGAGAGGCCAAAGGAAAGCTTGCCACATTGTATATTGTTTTTCTATGAATATATCATATAGGTTTTATAAATTATGGTTTAGCAAATGTTACTTTTCTGCATTTTGGCATCTTACATAATAATCACTTATGATGCAACATTGATTCTTTTGAATGCATGGAATTCATTAAGCTTTACTTACCACCATCAATGGATTATTTTGATGAAGCATACATTATTTTAGATGCATCAATAATCAGTACCTCACTTTATGTAACACCTACAATGACAACTGATGATACTGCTTGGACGATTATAGCATACTATGAGTCCTTACTACAGTTGTTAAGCCCCATCAGTCAGTCTCTAGTTTATGAGTATCCATAAGCCCTTGAATTTACAATTCTATAAGTCACATTATAATGTTTTATGAATGTTAATATCAGAAAGTGGTATGTGTGTTTATGAGTGCAGTCATAAAGCATTATGAATGCATCATAATTAACTATGAATCCCCCAATAATGAACAATAGATGTGGTCTTCATAGAAACAGTTACCCGCAATTCTCTCTGCTGAAATGTCTTTTTGAAAATTAAACAACCGATTTCTGAAGGAATAACTGTAATCTTTGTAAATTTTAAAAATGCATCACAAATTAGTTTTACAATGTTATGTCCTTTTGTGGTGGTGGTTTCATTAGTCAACATCAAAAATACAAATCATAGTATTGAAGACAATTTATTGTTTTTGAAAACAGAAACTTTTGGTTGTTTTATATTCATGATTGAAAATAGAAAGGAACAGAATTATTGAAAGAAGATACCATAACAGGAAAATTTTTTATAGTTCTAAATGACACACCAAGATTTATGTGATTTATCTGAATTTCCTGTTAGTCTAGAGGATCAGACAGTAACACTATCATGAAGAACGTAGATAGGTTGTACTACAAGTTTTATTAACAGAAAGATTGCAATACGTGAGAAAATTACTGACAGCTACATTTACATTATTGTCAAATTACAACACTTTTGCTGGACAGCTGCATTGTAAACAGTTAATGTTAAAATCTTAACTTGTTAAGCTTCATCTGCAGTTTGTGGCACAGGCACACAGCCCGAGTTTGACAGAGACAAACGGCTGAATGTCTGACGAACTTGCTGGAGCAACTGTCTGAGCTGGGCAGGAATATCTTCATTTACATGTAGGTAAACCAGAGGGTTGAGAGCACTGTTCAGACACACAAGGCCTCGACTTATCTGATGAGCAATGTAGACTCTATTAAACCACCCTTGGCACAGCCCTTGTTTTAACAAAACTCTTGAGACAAGGTTGAGATTCTTGAGTACATGATAGGGGATGTAACAAACAGAGAAAAGAAGAATCAAGATGAACAACAACTTCAAGCTTCTCTGTTTCAGTATCTTGTCAGTGGTATTTATGCGACAAAGAATGACAATCATGTGTCCATAGCAGCCCAGTGTGATGAGGAAGGGGATACAAAAGCCAGTGACTGTCCATCCAAGTCTGTATTTCAGGTAATCCTCAACATAGATCTTATGGGTGGTATCATAGCATTTCCCAGTTCTGTTTCCAAAGGTTTTGGGGTAGAACATGTCTGGAAGACTTTGAACACTCACCAACAGCCAGACTGTGATTGAGATAGCCACAGAGTGAGTGACAGTTATTCTTCCCATTACTTTCATTGGATGAACAATAGCCAGGTACCTGTACACACTGATACAGGTGAGGAAGCCAATGCTGCCATATAAATTCAGGTTGAAGCAGAATCTTGTTATCTTGCAAAATGAATCTCCAAAGATCCATTTACTCCCCATAAAGTAGTACACCATCAAAAATGGGAGTGTGAGCAGGTACAAAATGTCAGCAAGTCCAAGGTTGAGAACAAAAATATTGACATTGCCCAGTTTCTTCCAGTTGTGCAGCAAAGACTTGAGTCCCCGTCCATTGGCTACCAGACCAATGATGAATACCAAGATGTAAACAGGAGGCAGAAATCTGTGTTCAAAGTTGAAATTGACACGAGGGCAAGTTTTATTCATTCTGTCTTCTGAAAAGAAGTCACCCTCTGTGGTTGGTCTGGCTTCTGAGACTTGAAAGAAAATGTCTTACTATTTGTGCAAAGAAGACTTCCTGTGTGACGCCCTGCCGCCTCAGTTGGAAATGTGCTACATCACTGAACATGCATGTAAGCTTTGTCCAATCACTGCTCATTATTTTATCATTTGTAAAGCACTATATAAAAACTCTACAACAACATATCATAGAGGATGTGGTCTCTTGGTTAATAATAAAAATAGGGAGGAACCATTATAGAGTTATTGAAAGAAGACACTGTAACAGGAGAATTTTTCATAGTTCAACATGACACACCAAGACTTATGTGGTTTATCTGAATTTCCTGTTAGTCTAGAGCATCAGGTAGTAAAACTATCATGATGAACACAGATACCTTGTACCACAAGTTTTATTAAGAGAAAGAATGCAATACTTGAGAAACAGTTACATTTACATTATAGTCAAATTACAACACTCTTGCTAGACAGCTGCACTGTAAACAGTTAATGTTAAAATTTTAACTTGTTAAGCTTCATCTGCAGTATGTGCCACAGGCACATAGCCAGAGTTTGACAGAAACAAACAGCTGAATGTCTGATGAACTTGCTGGAGCAACTGTCTGAGCTGGACAGGAATATCTTCATTTGCATGGAGGTAAACCAGAGTGTTGAGAGCACTGTTCACAAGATCTCCTTGTTTGTTTTTTCATCAGTCGTCTCTCTTTTAATTTTCCTTCCCCCTTGTTTTATCTTCCTTATGTTTGTACTTACATGCTCCCTAAATATGTTTGATTGAGTATAGTTATGAATGTAATTGAAATTGACACAAGGACAAGTTTTATTCATTCTGTCTTCTGAAAAGAAGTCACCCTCTGTGGTTGGTCTGGCTTTTGAGACGTGAAAGAAAATGTCTTACTATTTGTGCAAAGAAGACTTCCTGTGTGACGCCCTGCTGCGTGAGTGATGCTACATCACTGAATATGCATGTAAGCTTTGTCCAATCACTGCTTATTATTTGATAATTTGTACGGCAATATATAAAAACCCTATAACAACATATCATAGTGGATGTGGTCTCTTGGTTAGAGAAACAGAGAAGATTTCTACAAGCAGAATTTGAGGGATTTTCTTTCAGCTTTCAAATCTTCTTCATGTAGGATTAAACAGATGGTAAAAGTCTACATGATCTGCTAAGGTGTAAAAAAAGATCTATATGTTAGTACCAAGATAAAACAAGAGTCTAGGATTGAATATTTCAGTCAGAATGCCGAGTTCCCTATGTGACTAAAGATGTAACAACACAGGTGCATTATTAATGACATATTAGTGTGTAAATAGTTTGGGTGATACAGGAGTGCCTCTTCATTCATACACAGGAAGGTAAAAGTGTCCCTCTGGTGGTATAGTTCTGACTTTAGAGAGAAAACACTCACCACTTCATCTCAACTCAATTAAACACGGATGGGAGGTTTTTTGAACCAAAGTGTTAGATAGTGCTCTCCACCACCATCATCTTTCTTTTGAAAGACATTTTTGGAAAAACAGTGTTTATACACTATATGTTGGTCTGGCTAAAAGACCAATGACGAATACCAAGATGAAAACAGGAGGCAGGAATCTGTGTCCAAAGTCAAAGTTGATACTAGGACAGGTCTTATTCATTTTGTCTCAAAAAGACTTTGATACAACTTGCTCTGTGGTCTGGCTTCTGCCTGTGAAGTCAGAACTAATATGAGGACAGCTAAAGATCATCAATGTTTTTGTTCTCAACCTTGGACTTGCTGGGATGCACCCAGATGTTTCTTCTGTGTTAAAATGTGCTGCACTGTTCTTAATTAAGTTTGCTTTCTCTAGATTTGCCACATAATTTTGATTGTTGATGAGGTCAGACCCACTAGTATAAAGACCCCCTAAGGTGTATGATTATGAAAGAGTTGTACATTTTGAGATTGTACATGTGGGAAGAGGATGCCTATGTGGATCTGCCTGGCAATCAATAACTCATACATAAATACAGGCTGATCAGGACCTGTATCCCTGCAGAGCAGGGTTACTCTAAGGTGAGTAGGGGCAGTTGTTATGTTGTTATGACAAACATCTGAGTTGATCCTTGTCACAGCTCGCTGAATCAGTCTGCCGGTGGGGAACAACCTCTGCTGTCCCCACGGGGGAAACAGCATGCAAATACAAATACATACATACACAGAAGCAAGTCAGAAAATCCCAGTTAGCAGTACCCCGCTTTCCTGTCTATCTTCAGCTGTCACTATCAATTAAAGGCAATAAGAAAAAAAAAAGATAGATGTCTAGGTCCCAGCCAGACTATTCAATTCAATTCAATTTTATTTGTATGGCGCCAATTCATTACAGAAGTTATCTCAGGACACTTTTCAAATAGAGCAGGTCTAGACCGAACTCCTTATAACATTATTTACATATACCCAACAATTCCCACCATGAGCAAGCACTTGGCGACAGCGGCAAGGAAAAAGTTCCTTTTAAGAGGCAGAAACCTCAGACAGACATTGGCTCTAGGTGGGTGGTCGACTGTCTCAACCAGTTGGGGTGAGAGAGAGAGAGAGACAGAGAGACAGAGACAAAGGTGCACAGAAACAGTAGCAACAACTACACTAATAGTAGTGACTGATGATGATGAAAATGAAGAAGATGATGACGACGACAACAACAACAACGATTGGGGACAATGAGCAGTGATTATAGTAATAATAGTATCTGTAGTAATAATAATAACAATAATATCAGTGATATTAGCAATGGGAGTCAAGCAGGACCATGGCTGGAGGCTCCAACAGGATCCATGAGAACTTGCTAGACGAGAAAGCACAAGATATCCAGGGAAGAAGTGAAGTTAGAAATATGCATTAATGAGACATGAATGTGTGCAGAAAGAGAGAGAGAGGAAGAGAGGAGCTCAGTGCATCATGGGAAATCCCCCGATAGTCTAGGCCTATAGCAGCACAACTAAGGGATGGTTCAGGATCCACCTGAGCCAGCCCTAACTATAAGCTTTATCAAAGAGGGACATCTTAAGCCTACTCTTAAATGTGGTGAGGGTGTCTGCCTCCCGAACCACAACTGGAAGCTGGTTCCACAAGAAGGGAGCTTGGTAGCTGAAGGCTCTGGGTCCTGTTCTACTTTTAGAGACTATAGGAACCACAAGTTGCCCTGCATTCAGAGAACGCAGTGTTCTAGTGGGATAATGGAGTACTATGAGCTCTTTAAGATATGAAGGGGCCTGACCATGAAGAGCTTTGTAGGTGAGGAGGAGGATTTGGAATTCTATTCTAAATTTTACAGGGAGCCAGTGCAGAGAAGCTAGTACAGGAGAGACATGATCTCTTTTCCTAGTTCCTGTCAGTACTCGTGCTGCAGCATTCTGTATTAATTGGAGCGTCTTTATGGACTTACTGGGGCAACCTGATAATAAGGAGTTGCAGTAATTCAGCCTAGAAGTAACAAACGCATGGATTAGTTTTCCTGCATCCATCTGTGACAGGATGTGTCTAATTTTTGTAATATTACGTAGATGAAAGAAGGCAGTCCTAGAGCTTTGCTTTATGTGGGAATTAAATGGCATCAAAGATAACTCCAAGATTCCTGACAGTGGTGCTAGAGGCCAAGGTAATACCATCTAGAGTAACTATATCTTTAGACAGTGAGTCTCTGAGGTTTTTGGGGCCAAGTACAAGATTTTTTCTGAGTTTAGCATCAGACAATCAGCACATCCAGGTCTTTATGTCCTTGTTTGTAACTTAGATAACTGATTAATTTCATCGGGCTTGATCGACAGGTATAAATGGGTATCATCTGCATAACAGTTAATGGAGTGATTCCTAATAATATTGACTGTGAAGTATCTCAGCATGGTGCTTTTAAAGAACTATAGTTACTGAGCTACTAGGGTAATATACGTGCAAGTGCTTTAAATGATGTTGAAGTTCTATGGGTGGGGCCCTGATTAATTTTAATTATTGCTATCTTGTTGAATAAAATGATATAATTAGATCTAATTCCTATATGACAATCTTTTGCTTTGGAATGTGGTGCCCTAAAACAAATGGCTGCTTTATCTGCTAATGCTACCAAAATAAATACATGTTCAATATTAGTTAAGATAAAAAGATGAAGAAGATAGTCTTTTATTGATTCAGATTCAAATTTAGATGTTGCAGCAGCACTACACAAAGAAATTAAACTCAAAATTAAATTAGCAATTAGGCAATACACATACAGTACCCATCATATAACAGCTATAACAGTGTACACCAGGATATTACATAACATAGAAACTTATGTCTTTACAGCAGCATAGAGCAAAAATCCCCAAATAACTAGCAATGATACAATAGCCTAAAATAAGTGCGGGGATTTTTACTGTGTAAATACATGTGTAATGTAGTGCAGTGGTAGCAGTGATATGGGACTATATTTGCAACTTGCAGATCATTTATGGATCGGTTAACTGAAAGATGTTAAAATGTGTATGATTTCAGGGTGAGAGTGTTTGTACTAGTCTTAGTCCTTTTGGAGGAAGTGTGTGGCTTCACTGCTATCGATTTCCTGTTCTGAACCAACAGAGAGTGTGCATGGCACCGGGCTTCCAAACCCATAACATGATCATTATCTCAAAATTTTAAAATAGATAGTGACACATCAAGAGTTGTGGTTCATCTGCGTTTTTTGTTGGCCTTGTCTGCATATGGTAACAAAATCATGACAGACACAAAGATCAAAAATGAAATGAAGAAATTAATTATAATGCAATATTTACAACATTTATGCTAGACAGGCTAAATAACTTGCTATTAAACTTCAGTGTGTATGGGCACACAGCAGATATATACAAAATTATATAACATAATCATTAACATGTTTACTTGTTTTGAACCTCCTCCATAGTTTGTGCCACACAGCTGGAGTTTGACGTCTGACAAACTTGCTGGAGTAATTGTCTGAGCTGAGCAAGAATATCTTCCTTTACATTGAGGGAAACCAGAGGGTTGAGAGCACTGTGCAGACACACAAGGCCACAACTTATCTGATGAGCAATGTAGACTCTATTAAACCACCCTCGACACAACCTTTGTTTTAACTCTTGACCAGAGGTTAAGGTTCTTGAATGCATGATAGAGGATGTAACAAACAGAGAAGAGAAGAACGGAGGACGGAGGTGTTAGACACAAGGGAATGACTGACTATCTAATTCACATTGTAGTCAATTTAAAACACTAGTTGTGATGTGCAGCTACATTACAAAGTTTGCAAGCTCTAAACAGTTCATGTTGAAATCTAAACTCTTGTTGAACTTCATCTCAATCCAGTCAAACACCTATGGGATTTTTTGGACCAAGGTGTTAGATAGTGCTCTCCTCCACTATCATCTGTCTTTCTAAAGATATTTTTGGAAGAACAGTGTTCATCTTGTCAGTGGAGTTCCAGGGACTTGTAGAAGGCCCAACACCTTACTAAGACACTGCATGTTGATGGTTTTTCTTTAATTTGTCACCTGTCAACAAAAAATTGTCAGGGTCCCAAGGTGCTTAGCAGTCATGGAGAAATTAATATAAAAATTAGCCAGAGGGTGGTGTCAAAGTTTTAGCTAAATGAAAAGGTTTATCACATCAGCATAAAAGTGAAAGAGATGTGTGTGGCTGTGCGACATAGTTTTTCTTTGTGTGTGTGTTTGTGAGTCAGTTCTGGGTGAGAAAAGTGTAAAAAATGAAGTGATGATCCAAGTCAGAGAAATTAGGAGATAATTGGGGAAATTTGGAATTGCAAACTGGATCAATCAATGTACAGATTTAACAAACACCTTCCTACAACTATACTGGATGCAGCAATGCTTTGAGCTAAATGATATATCATCAGTATTCATAAAAAACATCCTGTTTATGTTGTTTTTTATGTTGTATTTGTTAGTAAAGTCTACTGGTCTGCAACACTATCTACATCCTGTTTTTAACCAGTAAAGACTCTGTAAGGTGTTACACTCAACATGAAGTTTATCTGCCCACAAGTCTGTTCTAAAGAAAACGACACAGAAAAAGCTGGATTACATCTGAATTTCCTGCTTATTCAAAACATCAGGCGGTGGCAAAGGCATCATGACATATAAAGATAAAAAATGATACCCTGTACAGCAAAAGTATTATTCAGCAAATGATGCAATAATTAAGATAAAGACAATTTCATTCACATTGGAGTCAATTTGTACCACTAGTTGTGATGCACAGCTACATTACAAAGTTTATCAGGGGGTTCTGTTTGACCTATTTGTTATTAAACAGTTAATTTTGAAATCTAAACTCTTCATCTGCAGTTTGTGCCACAGGCACAGAGCCCGAGTTTGACAGAAACAAACGGCTTAATGTCTGACGAACTTGCTGGAGCAACTGTCTGAGCTGAGCAGGAATATCTTCATTTGCATGTAAGTAAACCAAAGGGTTGAGAGCACTGTTCAGACATGCAAGGCTACGACTTATCTGATGAGCAATGTAAACTCTATTGGACCATTCACAGCACGACCCTTGTTTTAACAAAACTCTTGACCAGAGGTTAAGATTCTTGAAAACATGACAGGGGATGTAACAAACAGAGAAGAGAAGAATCAAGATGAACAACAACTTCAAGCTTCCCTGTTTCTGTACATTATCAGTTGTCTTCAATGTCCATAAAACTACAGCTATGTGTCCATAGCAGCCCAGTGTGATGAGGAAGGGGATACAAAACCCAGTGAGTGTCCATCCAAGGCTGTATTTCATGTAATCCTCAACATGGATCTCATCGGTGGTATCATAGCATTTCCCAGTTCTGTTTCCAAATGTTTTGGTGTAGAACATGTCTGGAAGACTTTGAACACTCACCAACAGCCAGACTGCGATTGAGATAGCCACAGAGTGAGTCCGAGTTAATCTTCCCATCACTCTCACTGGATGAACAATAGCCAGGTACCTGTTCACACTTATACAGGTGAGGAAGCCAATGCTGCCATACAAATTCAGGTTGAAGCAGAATCTTGTTATCTTGCAAAATGCATCTCCAAAGATCCATTTACTCCCCATAAAGTAGTACACCATCAAAAATGGGAGCGTGAGCAGGTACAAAATGTCAGCAAGTCCAAGGTTGAGAACAAAAATATTAATGATCTTTAGTTTTTTCCAGTTGTGCAGCAAAGACTTGAGTCCCCATCCATTGGCTACCAGACCAATGATGAATACCAAGATGTAAACAGGAGGCAGAAATCTGTGTTGAAAGTTGAAGCTGACAGGAGGACAAATGGTTTTATTCATTCTGTCTTCTGAAAAGAAGTCACCCTCTGTAGTTGGTGTGGCTTCTGAGACGTGAAAGAAAATGTCCGACTATTTGTTCAAAGAAGTCTTCCTAGTTGAAGCCCTGCCGCCTCAGTTGTAAATGCGCTACATCACTGAACATGCATGTAAGCTTTGTCCAATCACTGCTCATTATTTTATCATTTGTAAGGCGCTCTATGAAAACCATATAACAACATATCATAGTGGATGTGGTCTCTTGGTTAGAGAAACAGAGAAGATTTCTACAAGCAGAATTTGAGGGATTTTCTTTCAGCTTTCAAGTCTTCTTCATGTGGGATTAAACAGATGGTGAAAGTCTACATGATCTGCTAAGGTGTAAGAAAATATCTATATGTTTGTACCAAGAGAAAACAAGAGTCTAGGGTTGAATATTTCAGTCAGAATGCCGAGTTCCCTATGTGACTAAAGATGTAACAACACAGGTGCATTATTAATGACATATTAGTGTGTAAATAGTTTGGGTGATACAGGAGTGCCTCTTCATTCACACACAGGAAGGTAAAAGTCTCCCTCTGGTGGTACAGTTCTGACTTTAGAGAGGAAACACTCACCACTTCATCTCAACCCAATTAAACACCGATGGGAGGTTTTTTGAACCAAAGTGTTAGATAGTGCTCTCCACCACTATCATCTTACTTTTGAAAGACATTTTTGGAAAAACAGTGTTTATACACTATATGTTGGTCTGGCTAAAAGACCAATGACGAATACCAAGATGAAAACAGGAGGCAGGAATCTGTGTCCAAAGTCAAAGTTGATACTAGGAAAGGTCTTATTCATTTTGTCTCAAAAAGACTTTGATACAACTTGCTCTGTGGTCTGGCTTCTGCCTGTTAAGTCAGAACTAATATGAGGACAGCTAAAGATCATCAATGTTTTTGTTCTCAACCTTGGACTTACTGGGATGCACCCAGATGTTTCTTCTGTGTTAAAATGTGCTGCACTGTACTTAATTAAGTTGGCTTTCTCTAGATTTGCCACATAATTTTGATTGTTGATGAGGTCAGACCCACTAGTATAAAGTCCCCCTAAGGTGTATGATTATGAAAGAGTTGTAAATTTTGAGATTGTACATGTGTGAAGAGGATGCCAATGTGGATCTGCCTGGCAATCAATAACTCATACATAAATACAGGCTGATCCGGACCTGCATCCCTGCAGAGCAGGGTTACTCTAAGGTTAGTAGGGGCAGTTGTTATGACAAACATCTGAGTTGATCCTTGTCACAGCTCGCTGAATCAGTCTGCTGGTGGGGAACAACCTCTGCTGTCCCCACGGGGGAAACAGCATGCAAATACAAATACATACATACACAGAAGCAAGTCAGAAAATCCCAGTTAGCAGTACCCCGCTTTCCTGTCTATCTTCAGCTGTCACTATCAATTAAAGGCAATAAGAAAAAAAAAAGATAGATGTCTAGGTCCCAGCCAGACTATTCAATTCAATTCAATTTTATTTGTATGGCGCCAATTCATTACAGAAGTTATCTCAGGACACTTTTCAAATAGAGCAGGTCTAGACTGAACTCCTTATAACATTATTTACATATACCCAACAATTCGCACCATGAGCAAGCACTTGGCGACAGCGGCAAGGAAAAAGTTCCTTTTAAGAGGCAGAAACCTCAGACAGACATCGGCTCTAGGTGGGTGGTCGTCTGTCTCAACCAGTTGGGGTGAGAGAGAGAGAGAGAGACAGAGACAAAGGTGCACAGAAACAGTAGCAACAACTACACAAATAGTAGTGACTGATGATGATGAAAATCAAGAAGATGATGACGATGACAACAACAACAACGATTGGGGACAATGAGCAGTGATTATAGTAATAATAGTATCTGTAGTAATAATAATAACAATAATATCAGTGATATTAGCAATGGGAGTCAAGCAGGACCATGGCTGGAGGCTCAAACAGGATCCATGAGAACTTGCTAGACGAGAAAGCACAAGATATCCAGGGAAGAAGTGAAGTTAGAAATATGCATTAATGAGACATGAATGTGTGCAGAAAGAGAGAGAGAGGAAGAGAGGAGCTCAGTGCATCATGGGAAATCCCCCGATAGTCTAGGCCTATAGCAGCACAACTAAGGGATGGTTCAGGATCCACCTGAGCCAGCCCTAACTATAAGCTTTATCAAAGAGGAACGTCTTAAGCCTACTCTTAAATGTGGTGAGGGTGTCTGCCTCCCGAACCACAACTGGAAGCTGGTTCCACAAGAAGGGAGCTTGGTAGCTGAAGGCTCTGGGTCCTGTTCTACTTTTAGAGACTATAGGAACCACAAGTTGCCCTGCATTCAGAGAACGCAGTGTTCTAGTGGGATAATGGAGTACTATGAGCTCTTTAAGATATGAAGGGGCCTGACCATGAAGAGCTTTGTAGGTGAGGAGGAGGATTTGGAATTCTATTCTAAATTTTACAGGGAGCCAGTGCAGAGAAGCTAGTACAGGAGAGACATGATCTCTTTTCCTAGTTCCTGTCAGTACTCGTGCTGCAGCATTCTGTATTAATTGGAGCGTCTTTATGGACTTACTGGGGCAACCTGATAATAAGGAGTTGCAGTAATTCAGCCTAGAAGTAACAAACGCATGGATTAGTTTTCCTGCATCCATCTGTGACAGGATGTGTCTAATTTTTGTAATATTACGTAGATGAAAGAAGGCAGTCCTAGAGCTTTGCTTTATGTGGGAATTAAATGGCATCAAAGATAACTCCAAGATTCCTGACAGTGGTGCTAGAGGCCAAGGTAATACCATCTAGAGTAACTATATCTTTAGACAGTGAGTCTCTGAGGTTTTTGGGGCCAAGTACAAGATTTTTTCTGAGTTTAGCATCAGACAATCAGCACATCCAGGTCTTTATGTCCTTGTTTGTAACTTAGATAACTGATTAATTTCATCGGGCTTGATCGACAGGTATAAATGGGTATCATCTGCATAACAGTTAATGGAGTGATTCCTAATAATATTGACTGTGAAGTATCTCAGCATGGTGCTTTTAAAGAACTATAGTTACTGAGCTACTAGGGTAATATACGTGCAAGTGCTTTAAATGATGTTGAAGTTCTATGGGTGGGGCCCTGATTAATTTTAATTATTGCTATCTTGTTGAATAAAATGATATAATTAGATCTAATTCCTATATGACAATCTTTTGCTTTGGAATGTGGTGCCCTAAAACAAATGGCTGCTTTATCTGCTAATGCTACCAAAATAAATACATGTTCAATATTAGTTAAGATAAAAAGATGAAGAAGATAGTCTTTTATTGATTCAGATTCAAATTTAGATGTTGCAGCAGCACTACACAAAGAAATTAAACTCAAAATTAAATTAGCAATTAGGCAATACACATACAGTACCCATCATATAACAGCTATAACAGTGTACACCAGGATATTACATAACATAGAAACTTATGTCTTTACAGCAGCATAGAGCAAAAATCCCCAAATAACTAGCAATGATACAATAGCCTAAAATAAGTGCGGGGATTTTTACTGTGTAAATACATGTGTAATGTAGTGCAGTGGTAGCAGTGATATGGGACTATATTTGCAACTTGCAGATCATTTATGGATCGGTTAACTGAAAGATGTTAAAATGTGTATGATTTCAGGGTGAGAGTGTTTGTACTAGTCTTAGTCCTTTTGGAGGAAGTGTGTGGCTTCACTGCTATCGATTTCCTGTTCTGAACCAACAGAGAGTGTGCATGGCACCGGGCTTCCAAACCCATAACATGATCATTATCTCAAAATTTTAAAATAGATAGTGACACATCAAGAGTTGTGGTTCATCTGCGTTTTTTGTTGGCCTTGTCTGCATATGGTAACAACATCATGACAGACACAAAGATCAAAAATGAAATGAAGAAATTAATTATAATGCAATATTTACAACATTTATGCTAGACAGGCTAAATAACTTGCTATTAAACTTCAGTGTGTATGGGCACACAGCAGATATATACAAAATTATATAACATAATCATTAACATGTTTACTTGTTTTGAACCTCCTCCATAGTTTGTGCCACACAGCTGGAGTTTGACGTCTGACAAACTTGCTGGAGTAATTGTCTGAGCTGAGCAAGAATATCTTCCTTTACATTGAGGGAAACCAGAGGGTTGAGAGCACTGTGCAGACACACAAGGCCACAACTTATCTGATGAGCAATGTAGACTCTATTAAACCACCCTCGACACAACCTTTGTTTTAACTCTTGACCAGAGGTTAAGGTTCTTGAATGCATGATAGAGGATGTAACAAACAGAGAAGAGAAGAACGGAGGACGGAGGTGTTAGACACAAGGGAATGACTGACTATCTAATTCACATTGTAGTCAATTTAAAACACTAGTTGTGATGTGCAGCTACATTACAAAGTTTGCAAGCTCTAAACAGTTCATGTTGAAATCTAAACTCTTGTTGAACTTCATCTCAATCCAGTCAAACACCTATGGGATTTTTTGGACCAAGGTGTTAGATAGTGCTCTCCTCCACTATCATCTGTCTTTCTAAAGATATTTTTGGAAGAACAGTGTTCATCTTGTCAGTGGAGTTCCAGGGACTTGTAGAAGGCCCAACACCTTACTAAGACACTGCATGTTGATGGTTTTTCTTTAATTTGTCACCTGTCAACAAAATATTGTCAGGGTCCCAAGGTGCTTAGCAGTCATGGAGAAATTAATATAAAAATTAGCCAGAGGGTGGTGTCAAAGTTTTAGCTAAATGAAAAGGTTTATCACATCAGCATAAAAGTGAAAGAGATGTGTGTGGCTGTGCGACATAGTTTTTCTTTGTGTGTGTGTTTGTGAGTCAGTTCTGGGTGAGAAAAGTGTAAAAAATGAAGTGATGATCCAAGTCAGAGAAATTAGGAGATAATTGGGGAAATTTGGAATTGCAAACTGGATCAATCAATGTACAGATTTAACAAACACCTTCCTACAACTATACTGGATGCAGCAATGCTTTGAGCTAAATGATATATCATCAGTATTCATAAAAAACATCCTGTTTATGTTGTTTTTTATGTTGTATTTGTTAGTAAAGTCTACTGGTCTGCAACACTATCTACATCCTGTTTTTAACCAGTAAAGACTCTGTAAGGTGTTACACTCAACATGAAGTTTATCTGCCCACAAGTCTGTTCTAAAGAAAACGACACAGAAAAAGCTGGATTACATCTGAATTTCCTGTTTATTCAAAACATCAGGCGGTGGCAAAGGCATCATGACATATAAAGATAAAAAATTATACCCTGTACAGCAAAAGTATTATTCAGCAAATGATGCAATAATTAAGATAAAGACAATTTCATTCACATTGGAGTCAATTTGTACCACTAGTTGTGATGCACAGCTACATTACAAAGTTTATCAGGGTGTTCTGTTTGACATATTTGTTATTAAACAGTTAATTTTGAAATCTAAACTCTTCATCTGCAGTTTGTGCCACAGGCACAGAGCCCGAGTTTGACAGAAACAAACGGCTGAATGTCCGACGAACTTGCAGGAGCAGCTGTCTGAGCTGAGCAGGAATATCTTCATTTGCATGGAAGTAAACCAGAGGGTTGAGAGCACTGTTCAGACACACAAGGCCACGACTTATCTGATGAGCAATGTAAATTCTATTAAACCACCCTCGGCACAACCCTTGTTTTAACAAAACTCTTGACCAGAGGTTAAGATTCTTGAAAACATGATAGGGGATGTAACAAACAGAGAAGAGAAGAATCAAGATGAACAACAACTTCAAGCTTCCCTGTTTCTGTACATTATCAGTTGTCTTCAATGTCCATAAAACTACAGCTATGTGTCCATAGCAGCCCAGTGTGATGAGGAAGGGGATACAAAACCCAGTGAGTGTCCATCCAAGGCTGTATTTCATGTAATCCTCAACATGGATCTCATCGGTGGTATCATAGCATTTCCCAGTTCTGTTTCCAAATGTTTTGGGGTAGAACATGTCTGGAAGACTTTGAACACTCACCAACAGCCAGACTGCGATTGAGATAGCCACAGAGTGAGTCCGAGTTAATCTTCCCATCACTCTCACTGGATGAACAATAGCCAGGTACCTGTTCACACTTATACAGGTGAGGAAGCCAATGCTGCCATATAAATTCAGGTTGAAGCAGAATCTTGTTATCTTGCAAAATGCATCTCCAAAGATCCATTTACTCCCCATAAAGTAGTACACCATCAAAAATGGGAGTGTGAGCAGGTACAAAATGTCAGCAAGTCCAAGGTTGAGAACAAAAATATTGATGATCTTTAGTTTTTTCCAGTTGTGCAGCAAAGACTTGAGTCCCCATCCATTGGCTACCAGACCAATGATGAATACCAAGATGTAAACAGGAGGCAGAAATATGTGTTGAAAGTTGAAGCTCACAGGAGGACAAATGGTTTTATTCATTCTGTCTTCTGAAAAGAAGTCACCCTCTGCAGTTGGTCTGGCTTCTGAGACGTGAAAGAAAATGTCCGACTATTTGTTCAAAGAAGTCTTCCTAGTTGAAGCCCTGCCGCCTCAGTTGTAAATGCGCTACATCACTGAACATGCATGTAAGCTTTGTCCAATCACTGCTCATTATTTTATCATTTGTAAGGCGCTCTATGAAAACCATATAACAACATATCATAGTGGATGTGGTCTCTTGGTTAGAGAAACAGAGAAGATTTCTACAAGCAGAATTTGAGGGATTTTCTTTCAGCTTTCAAGTCTTCTTCATGTAGGATTAAACAGATGGTAAAAGTCTACATGATCTGCTAAGGTGTAAGAAAATATCTATATGTTAGTACCAAGATAAAACAAGAGTCTAGGGTTGAATATTTCAGTCAGAATGCCGAGTTCCCTATGTGACTAAAGATGTAACAACACAGGTGCATTATTAATGACATATTAGTGTGTAAATAGTTTGGGTGATACAGGAGTGCCTCTTCATTCACACACAGGAAGGTAAAAGTCTCCCTCTGGTGGTACAGTTCTGACTTTAGAGAGAAAACACTCACCACTTCATCCCAACCCAATTAAACACAGATGGGAGGTTTTTTGAACCAAAGTGTTAGATAGTGCTCTCCACCACTATCATCTTTCTTTTGAAAGACATTTTTGGAAAAACAGTGTTTATACACTAGATGTTGGTCTGGCTAAAAGACCAATGACGAATACCAAGATGAAAACAGGAGGCAGGAATCTGTGACCAAAGTCAAAGTTGATACTAGGACAGGTCTTATTCATTTTGTCTCAAAAAGACTTTGATACAACTTGCTCTGTGGTCTGGCTTCTGCCTGTGAAGTCAGAACTAATATGAGGACAGCTAAAGATCATCAATGTTTTTGTTCTCAACCTTGGACTTGCTGGGATGCACCCAGATGTTTCTTCTGTGTTAAAATGTGCTGCACTGTACTTAATTTAGTTTGGTTTCTCTAGATTTGCCACATAATTTTGATTGTTGATGAGGTCAGACCCACTAGTATAAAGTCCCCCTACGGTGTATGATTATGAAAGAGTTGTAAATTTTGAGATTGTACATGTGTGAAGAGGATGCCTATGTGGATCTGCCTGGCAATCAATAACTCATACATAAATACAGGCTGATCAGGACCTGTATCCCTGCAGAGCAGGGTTACTCTAAGGTGAGTAGGGGCAGTTGTTATAACAAACATCTGAGTTGATCCTTGTCACAGCTCGCTGAATCAGTCTGCCGGTGGGGAACAACCTCTGCTGTCCCCACGGGGGAAACAGCATGCAAATACAAATACATACATACACAGAAGCAAGTCGGAAAATCCCAGTTAGCAGTATCCCGCTTTCCTGTCTATCTTCAGCTGTCACTATCAATTAAAGGCAATAAGAAAAAAAAAAGATAGATGTCTAGGTCCCAGCCAGACTATTCAATTCAATTCAATTTTATTTGTATGGCGCCAATTCATTACAGAAGTTATCTCAGGACACTATTCAAATAGAGCAGGTCTAGACCGAACTCCTTATAACATTATTTACATATACCCAACAATTCCCACCATGAGCAAGCACTTGGCGACAGCGGCAAGGAAAAAGTTCCTTTTAAGAGGCAGAAACCTCAGACAAACATCGGCTCTAGGTGGGTGGTCGTCTGTCTCAACCAGTTGGGGTGAGAGAGAGAGAGAGACAGAGAGACATAGACAAAGGTGCACAGAAACAGTAGCAACAGCTACACTAATAGTTGTGACTGATGATGATGAACATGAAGAAGATGATGACGACGACAACAACAACAACAACGATTGGGGACAATGAGCAGTGATTATAGTAATAATAGTATCTGTAGTAATAATAATAACATTAATATCAGTAATATTAGCAATGGGAGTCAAGCAGGACCATGGCTGGAGGCTCCAACAGGATCCATGAGAACCTGCGAGATGAGAAAGTAAAAGAACTCCAGGGAAGAAGTGAAGTTAGTAATATGCATTAATGAGACACGAATGTGTGCAGAAAGAGAGAGAGAGGAAGAGGGGAGCTCAGTGCATCATGGGAAATCCCCCGATAGTCTAGGCCTATAGCGGCACAACTAAGGGATGGTTCAGGATCCACCTGAGCCAGCCCTAACTATAAGCTTTATCAAAGAGGAACATCTTAAGCCTATTCTTAAATGTGGAGAGGGTGTCTGCCTCCCGAACCACAACTGGAAGCTGGTTCCACAAGAAGGGAGCTTGGTAGCTGAAGGCTCTGGCTCCTGTTCTACTTTTAGAGACTATAGGAACCACAAGTAGCCCAGCATTCAGAGAATATAGTGTTCTAGTGGGGTAATAGGGTACTATGAGCTCTTTAAGATATGAAGGGGCCTGACCATGAAGAGCTTTATAGGTGAGGAGGAGGATTTGGAATTCTATTCTAAATTTTACAGGGAGCCAGTGCAGAGAAGCTAGTACAGGAGAGACATGATCTCTTTTCCTAGTTCCTGTCAGTACTCGTGCTGCAGCGTTCTGAATTAATTAGAGCGTCTTAATGGACTTTCTGGGGCAACCTGATAATAAGGAGTTGCAGTAATTCAGCCTAGAAGTAACAAATGCATGGATTAGCTTTCCTGCATCCATCTGTGACAGGATGTGTCTAATTTTTGTAATACTACGTAGATGAAAGAAGGCAGTCCTAGAGGTTGCTTTATGTGGGAATTAAAGGACATCAAAGATAACTCCAAGATTCCTAACAGTGGTGCTAGAGGCCAAGGTAATACCATGTAGAGTAACTACATCTTTAGACAGTGAGTCTCTGAGGTTTTGGGGCCAAGTACAAAATTTTTTTCGGAGTTTAGCATCAGACAATCAGCACATCCAGGTCTTTATGTCCTTAAGACATGTTTGTAACTTAGATAACTGATTAATTTCATCGGGCTTGATCGACAGGTATAAATGGGTATCATCTGCATAACAGTCAAAGCTAATGGAGTGATTCCTAATAATATTGACTATGAAGTATTTTTGCATGGTGCTTTTAAAGAACTATAGTTACTGAGCTACTAGGGTAATATACTTGCAAGTGCTTTAAATGATGTTAAGTTCTATGGGTGGGGCCCTGATTAATTTTAATTATTGCTATCTTGTTAAATAAAATGAAATAATTAGCTCTAATTCCTGTATGACAATCTTTTGCTTTGGAATGTGGTGCCCTAAAACAAATGGCTGCTTTATCTGCTAATGCTACCAAAGTAAACACATGTTCAATATTAGTTAAGATAAAAAGATAAAGAAGATAGTCCTTTATTGATTCAAATTCAAATTTAGATGTTGCAGCAGCACTACACAAAGAAGTTAAACTCATCTTTGCAACTTGCAGATCATTTATGGATCAGTTAACTAAAAGATCTTAAAATGTGTATGATTTCAGGGTGAGAGTGTTTGTACTAGTGTTAGTCCTTTTGGAGGAAGTGTGTGGCTTCACTGCTATTGATTTCCTGTTCTGAACCAACAGAGAGCGTGCATGGCACCGGGCTTCCAAACCCATAACATGATCATTATCTCAAACTTGTTTTAAAATAGATAGTGACACATCAAGAGTTGTGGTTCATCTGCGTTTTCTGTTGGCCTTTTCTGCATGTGGTAACAACATCATGACAGACACAAAGATCAAAAATTAAATGAAGAAATTAATTATTATGCAATATTTACAACATTTATGCTAGACAGGCTAAATAACTTGCTATTAAACTTCAGTGTGTATGGGCACACAGCAGATATATACAGAATTATATAACATAATTATTCACATGTTTACTTGTTTTGAACCTCCTCCATAGTTTGTGCCACACAGCTGGAGTTTGACGTCTGACAAACTTGCTGGAGTAATTGTCTGAGCTGAGCAAGAATATCTTCCTTTACATTGAGGTAAACCAGAGGGTTGAGAGCACTGTGCAGACACACAAGGCCACGACTTATCTGATGAGCAATGTAGACTCTGTTAAACCACCCTCGACACAACCTTTGTTTTAACTCTTGACCAGAGGTTGAGGTTCTTGAATGCATGATAGAGGATGTAACAAACAGAGATGAGTAGAACGGAGGATGGAGGTGTTAGACACAAGGGAATGACTGACTATCTAATTCACATTGTAGTCAATTTGAAACACTAGTTGTGATGTGCAGCTACATTACAAAGTTTGCAAGCTCTAAACAGTTCATGTTGAAATCTAAACTTGTTGAACTTCATCTCAACCCAGTTAAACACCTATGGGAGTTTTTGGACTGAGGTGTTAGATAGTGCTCTCCTCCACTATCATCTTTCTTTTTAAAGATATTTTTGGAATAACGTTGTTCATCTTGTCAGTAGAGTTCCAGAGACTTGTAGAAGGCCCAACACCTTACTAAGACACTGCATGTTGATGGTTTTTTCTTTAATTTGTCACATGTCAGTAAAAAATTGTTATGGTTCCAAGTTTGTTTTCTATGCTCAGCAGTCATGGAGAAGTTAATGTTAAAATTAGAATTGAAATAAAAATAATATTAAATCAAAAGGTTTATCACGTGAGCACAAAAGTGAAAGAGATGTTTGTGGCTGTGCAACATAGTTTTTCTTTGCGTGTGTGTTTGTGAGGGTTGTGCGGGCAGAGAGGTCACCATTTGCAGTTTTTGGTGAGAAAAGTGTAAAAAATTAAGTGGTGATCCAAGTGACTGAAATTAGTAGACGATTAGAGGAATTAGAGGAATATAATCAGTATCCATAAAAAACATCCTGTTTATGTTGTTTTTTATGTTGTATTTGTCAGTAAAGTCTGCTGGTCTGCAACACTATCTACATCCTGTTTTTAACCAGTAAAGAGTCTGTAAGGTGTTACACTCTGTTCTAAAGAAAAAGAAAAAGCTGGATTACATCTGAATTTCCTGTTTATTCAAAACATCAGGCGGTTGCAAAGGCATTATGACATATAGAGATAAAAAATGATACCCTGTACAACAAAAGTATTATTCAGCAAATGATGCAATAAGTGAGAGAAAGACAATTTAATTCACATTGGAGTCAATTTGTACCACTAGTTGTGATGCAGAGCTACATTACAAAGTTTATCAGGGGGTTCTGTTTGACCTATTTGTTATTAAACAGTTAATGTTAAAATCTAAACTCTTCATCTGCAGTTTGTGCCACAGGCACAGATCCCGAGTTTGACAGAGAAAAATGGCTGAATGTCTGACAAACTTGCTGGAGCAGCTGTCTGAGCTGAGACGGAATATTTTCATTTCCATGAAAGTAAACCAGAGGGTTGAGAGCACTGTTCAGACACACAAGGCCACGACTTATCTGATGAGCAATCTAGACTCTATTAGACCATTCACGGCACAATCCTTGTTTTAACAAAACTCTTGACCAGAGGTTGAGGTCCCTTAATACATGATAGGGGATGTAACAAACAGAGAAGAGAAGAATCAAAATGAACAACAACTTCAAGCTTCCCTGTTTCTGTACATTATCAGTTTTCTTCATTGTCCATAAAACTACAGCTATGTGTCCATAGCAGCCCAGTGTGATGAGGAAGGGGATACAAAACCCAATATTTCAGTCAGAATGCCCAGTTCCCTATGTGACTACAGATGTAACAACACAGGTGCATTATTAATGACATATGTGTGTGTGTGTGTGTGAATAGTTTGGGTGATACAGGAGTGCCTCATCATCCACACACAGGAAGGTAAAAGTCTCCCTCTGGTGACAGATTTCTGGTAGAGTGACAGAATTGTGTGATCACATGATGGCCCAAACAGTGATAATAAAAACCAGGCTGTAATAATCCAGAATAATGCTTTCATACCATGACATGATTATCACTGTCCTGGTCCAGAAGAACTGCTATACTCTCTCTACATATACTGTGCTGGTATCACTTAATAATGCAGCTGATACAATTCTGTAAGTTGATAAAGTCTTAAGTTTTAGGCCTTAAGAATAAATAAATAAGTACTGTATTGTAAGTATCCATTAACAACATCTTGTTTAAAGTTTATTTGTATACTATCTACTTCCTGTTCTGAACCAATAGAGACAATGCGTGGCACTAACCTTCCCTAACTATAAAGAGTCATCATTTTCTCTCAATGAACCTATTCTGATAGAGACACACCAAGAGTTGTAGTTAATCTGAATTTCCTGTTTATTTGAAATATCAGACAGCGCCTGAACCAGGTGCTCCAAATCCGTACTTGACTGATGATACCTACAAGGACATAAAGTAAAAACAATAACTGGTCAACCACATCAGCACATCAACTTTAGAAAGGGACGGTCACTTCAGCAGATTTTCATCAGGCTACGGTACGCCATTTGCCTCCTGCACCAAGAGCCTGCAAGAGCTGGATGCGCTATATCTTTCCCATCCTGGTCCCAATCTATCTAAACTACACGCTTGTAGTAAGGTTTAAGGAGATTAACATGACAGAGTCGCCTTGCATTCCTGTGACCTGGTGTCACATAATTCAAATCCAAGATTTTCTCACTGACTATGTATGGGCCTGTGTATTTAGCCTGAAATGGTGAACCAACAATAGGTGTAAGTGCGAGAACCTGATCTCCTGGAGTGAACTCCTGGCGCTCAGTACGACAATCCTACCACTTTTTTATTCTCCTTTGAGATGAACCCAGTTTTTCCCGTGCCATACATCCAGCTTTAAACAGACAATGTCTGAAACCATTCACAAAGTCAACCAGATTCTTCGGTGGGTCAGTATCTACACAATTAACTTTCAGTACTGCCAAGGGACCCCATACTGTAGGTCCAAAGACCAACTAATTCGGGCTAAAGCCTGTACTCTCCTGTACTGCCTCCCTTGCAGCCAACATTAACCACGGAAGTCCTTTTCCCAAGTCTCTGTTTAGCTCAGTACAATACACACGCAAGAGAGACTTAAGAGTCTGATGGAATCTTTCCAAAGCACCCTGACTCTGTACATGATATGCCGATGGTTGTTTTGTTTTATTCGCAACAGTTTCAACACTTGTCCAAACATATGGGATGAAAAATTCAACCCTTGGTCACTCTGGATTACTTTGGGAATGCCAAATATAGAAATTAACTGTGACAATGCCTTTACAACGGCTTTGGTCATAACTGACATCAACGGGTACGCAGCCGGATACCTAGTGCTCTGACACATGACAGTAAGCAGATATTTACAACTAGACTTGGCACATGGCAACGGACCCAATTCCAAGTCCACAATGAAATGTGTAAACGGTTCACTCACAGTCAGGATAGGCCGCAGTGGTGCAGGCTTGACTTTTTGATTTGGCTTTCCTGTGAGCTGGCATACATGACAGGTTTTAATGTATGCTGATACGTCCCTCTTGATCTGAGGCCAAAAGAAATGTTTCATGATATTGAGGTATGTTTTCCGGACACCAAAATGTCCACACTCGTCATGTGCCACTTTCAAGACGAGGGAACGAAACTTAGTTGAGACCACTTTCTTGAAAACATAATTTTTTACCCCATCCTCACTCACAGGAACCCATTTTCTGACCAGCAACCTATTATGCAAAAAGTAACCAGTCGCTACATTACTTATCTCAAAGGCAGGCAAAACATGCTCAAATGTTTCCTTCAAAAAGACGTCGTTACATTGCTCTTGCACCATCTCACTGTGAGACAGTGACAAAAGAAGCTCTGACAAAGATGGAACCTCCAAAACCACATCAGTACTGTTACTGTCAGGTGGCACCTCAGTCTCTGCTTTACGCATAGCGCATGTAACTACACAGGACGAAGAGAATTCCTGCAACGCATTAGGATTCTTCTCAGACACCAAATCAGACGGACAAAGTGTGACTACAGGTGAGGGAAGAGTGTCTGTCCAAACTCTGCTTCCAGCCAAGCCATTCCCTAAAATAAGGTGGATGCCTTCAATAGGCAACGCTGGTCGCAATCCACAGCTACCTCACCCTGAACCAGTTGACAGTTCAGAACAAGCTAGTGTAAAGGTACTGGGAAAACACTTAATCCCATTCCGCGGCTAAGAACCGAGTCACCGGTAAAAGTGTCCCTTAAAAATGACAATACAGATTCAACAATGTAGGAATTGTAGGCCAGTGTATCCCTCAGGATTTTTAATATGACTTCCACATTACTTCCCACCAGCAACACAGATCCACCACGAATGAAAGGAGCATAAGCCTCTAAAACCTGTGATTCACAAGTGTGAGGGGTAAGCATCTCAGAGACACAATCTTTAACAGGCGCAGCAAATGCAACAGGTCTCACATTAGCTTTCACTCCACTGGTTTAAGCCTTTAATACAGCACAATCTGCCTTCTAATGTCCTTTCTTGTGACAATAGTTACAGATATTCCCATTGTCAAAATTAGCACTTGCTTTAAGGTCAGGTTTGAAATGGCCAATTGTCTTTGAACGCGTCATGTCAAACTGAACGGCATCAAAACAACATCACAAGCCACAAGCCACAAGCCACCACAGAGCGCTCTCTGAAACTGCCCTTATGGAGCAATACATACTCATCAGCTGAAACAGCAACCTCAGCAGCTGCAGTCACTTTCCGTTCCATTATGTATGTTGCTCAAAAAGTAGTGATTTCAAGCACAGTTAACCACCGCTTACAATGAGTTGACAAGTCTCTGACAAACTCTGCGTATGTCTGACCATTTTTCTTTTCCCAGGACCTAAAATGCTGACGATATGCTTCCGGCACAAGTTCATAAGCCTTAAGTAGGGCTGCTTTTATTTTGTCATAGCTAGAGCTATCCTCCACAGTCAGAGATGAACATGCCTCCTGTGCCTTTCCTGACAATACACTCTGAAGCATGAGGGCACAGTCTGCATCAAGCCAATTCCTAGCCTTAGCTACACATTCAAACAGCAAGAAAAAAGTGCCTGGGTCTTTTTCATTAAATCGTGGCAACAAGCGCAAGTTATTAATGTCAAACCGATCAGAAGACCTGGGCAGCTTCCCATTCACAGCCTCACCGGACAATAGGCCTTTCCTCACCAGAGACAAACGATATCCCTCCAAATATATTGTTGCTTTTTCGGATATCTGACGGATTCTCTCTACTTGGAGTTATTTTTTAACTTCTAATTCTTGTTCCATTTTTTCATGGTCCAACTGCAACATCAGAATCTCTTTTTGTTGCTCAAAAGTTATTCCATGAGTCTGAAAAGACACAGCAGGACGATTTGGAGAAAAATCCCCCTTATCCTCAGACAATATACCATTGTCAATTAGCTTAGCTTTTATAGTCACTTTAACATTCTCTTTGAGATGTTTGTCACCTTCGACCTCGACGGAATAATGTGCAGCAATCTTGAGCAACTGCTCTTTTGTGCATTAATCCAGGGACTCCTGAGATGGGTCGGCAATAAAAGCTTCAACTTCAGCCATTACAAAATATGTAGCACAACAAACAAGGCCAATACCAAACTTTTACGCACACCAGAGGACTAGATAGCCACAATGCCGTTCACTCGTGAGGGAACAAACATGGCCGTACAAGCCCTCAATTTGTCATAACCCGGCTACTAGGCTATAACAAATTTGGCATAGGACACAATAGATGGCTAGAAATAAGTGAATTTATTGTATTAACGTAAACAACTGAGGTTATAAGTACAAATGTGAAGTGTGTCAATCAGTAACATCAGTAATGTAAATGTGGATGTGTGAGCAATATGAGGTGTAAATGTTTTAAAGTGAAACCATAGCAGAAATCAAACAAAGAGAATATGCTGCTGCTGCTGGCGGGGATGCAGCCGAATGAGAGAGAGAGACCAGAGCAAAGTTGAGACAGAGTTTTTATCCTTGTAGGAGCGCCAGAACCAGGTGCTCCAAATCCTTACTCTGCTGATGGAACCTTCAAGGACACAAAGGAAAAACAATAACTGGTCAATCACATCAGCACATCAACATTAGACAGGGGCTGTCACAAGTTGTAGGCCTTAAGAATAAATAAATAAGTACTGTATTGTAAGTATCCATTAAAAACATCTTGTCTAAAGTTTATTTGTAGTGTACTTCCTGTTCTGAACCAACAGAGACAATGCGTGGCACTAGTCTGCCCTAACTATAAAGAGTCATCATTTTCTCTCAACAAACCTATTCTGATTGAGACACATCAAGAGTTGCCAGTCATCTGAATTTCCCACTTATTTGGAACGTCAGACTGTGTTAATGGTGTCATGATTAAGAAAAACATTGTTACCCAGTACAGCAAAAGTATGATTCAGCATAGGATGCAATACATAATGGAATGACTCACTATTTAATTTACATTGGAGTCAATTTACAACACTAGTTGTGATGCACAGCTACATTACAAAGTTTGCAAACCCCTAGTACTTATTGTTAAAATCATGACTGTTTTTGAACTTCATTCCAACCCAATTAAACACCTATGGGAGATTTTGGACCGAGGTGTTAGATAGTGCTCTCCACCACTATCATCTTCTTTTTAAAGATATTTTTTTGTCAAAGTCAAAGTTTTAGCTAAATGAAAAGGTTTATCACGTGAGCACAAAAGTGAAAAAGATGTGTGTGGCAGATTTTCTTTGTGTATGTATTTGTGAGGGAGGTGCAAGCAGAAAGGTCAATATTCGCATTTGCATTTGCATTATTCTCTTTGAGTGCGAAAAGTGTAAGAAATGAAGTGATGATCAAAGTGAGAGAAATTAGTAGACAATTGGAGGAATTTGGAATGTGGAAACTGGATCAATCAATGGACAGATTTAACAAACACTTTCCCACATCTATACTGGAGTGCAGCCATGCTTTGAGCTAAATGCTATATCATCAGTATGCATTAATAACACCTTATTAATATTGTACTTTAAGTTGTATTTCTCAGTAAAGTCTGCTGGCTTGCAACACTATTCTACTTCCTGTTTTTAACCCGTGAAGACTGTGTATGGTGTAACACTCAACGTGATATTTATCTGCCCACAAATCTGTTTAGAAGAAAAAGGAACAGAAAAAACTGGAGTTCACATGAATTTTCTGTTTATTTAAAACACCAGACAGTGGTGACAGCATCATGACATATAAAGATTAAACCCTGTACAGCAAAACTGTTATTCCGTAAAGGATGCAATAAGTAAGAGAAATGCTGACAATTTCATTCACATTGGAGTCCATTTACACCACTAGTTGCGATGCACAGCTACATTACAAAGTTTACAAGGGCTACTTTTTGACCTATTTGTTATTAAACAGTTGTTTTTAAAAGCTTGACTCTTGTTGAACTTCATCTGCAGTTTGTGACACAGGCACAGAGCCCGAGTTTGACAGAGACAAACGGCTGAATGTCTGACGAACTTGCTGGAGCAGCTGTCTGAGCTGAGCAGGAATAGCTTCATTTCCATGGAGGTAAACCAGAGGGTTGAGAGCACTGTTCAGACACACAAGGCCACGACTTATCTGATGAGCAATGTAAACTCTATTGGACCATTCACGGCACAACCCTTGTTTTAACAAAACTCTTGACCAGAGGTTAAGGTTCGTGAATACATGATAGGGGATGTAACAAACAGAGAACAGAAGAATCAAGATGAACAACAACTTCAAGCTTCTCTGTTTCTGTACATTATCAGTTCTCCTCATTGTCCATAAAACTACAGCTATGTGTCCATAGCAGCCCAGTATGATGAGGAAGGGGACACAAAAGCCAGTGAGGGTCCATCCAAGTCGGTATTTCAGGTAATCCTCAACATAGATCTTATGGGTGGTATCATAGCATTTCCCAGTTCTGTTTCCAAATGTTTTGGTGTAGAACATGTCTGGAAGACTTTGAACACTCACCAACAGCCAGACTGCGATCGAGATAGCCACAGAGTGAGTCCGGGTTAATCTTCCCATCACTCTCACTGGATGAACAATAGCCAGGTACCTGTTCACACTTATACAGGTGAGGAAGCCAATGCTTCCATATAAATTCAGGTTGAAGCAGAATCTTGTTATCTTGCAGAATGCATCTCCAAAGATCCATTTACTCCCCATAAAGTAGTACACCATCAAAAATGGGAGCGTGAGCAGGTACAAAATGTCAGCAAGTCCAAGGTTGAGAACAAAAATATTGATGATCTTTAGTTTTTTCCAGTTGTGCAGCAAAGACTTGAGTCCCCATCCATTGGCTACCAGACCAATGATGAATACCAAGATGTAAACAGGAGGCAGAAATCTGTGTTCAAAGCTGAAATTGACACGAGGGCAAAAGGTTTTATTCATTCTGTCTTCTGAAAAGAAGTCACCCTCTGTGGTTGGTCTGGCTTCTGAGACGTGAAAAATCATTTCCTACTATTTGTTCAAAGAAGACTTCCTGTTTGAAACCCTGGGCCCTCAGTTGTAGATGTGTTACATCACTGAACATTCATGTAAGCTTTGTCCAATCACTGCTCATTGTTTTATCATTTGTAAAGCACTATATAAAAACCCTATAACAACATATCATAGTGGATGTTGTCTCTTGGTTAGGGAAACTGAGATGATTTCTACAAGCAGGATTTGAGGAATTTTCTTTCAGCTTTCAAATCTTCTTAATGTGGGATTAAACAGATGGTAAAAGTCTACATGATCTGCTAAGGTGTAAGAAAATATCTATATGTTAGTACCAAGATAAAACAAGAGTCTAGGATTGAATATTTCAGTCAGAATGCCGAGTTCCCTATGTGACTACAGATGTAACAACACAGGTGCATTATTAATGACATATTAGTGTGTAAATAGTTTGGGTGATACAGGAGTGCCTCTTCATTCACACACAGGAAGGTAAAAGTCTCCCTCTGGTGGTACAGTTCTGACTTTAGAGAGAAAACACTCACCACTTCATCTCAACCCAATTAAACACCGATGGGAGGTTTTTTGAACCAAAGTGTTAGTTCAGTCAGGACCACTTTCGTCAAAATATCTTATATTCCAAGCAGAATTTACATTTGGCGGTATGGCTCTGTTCTGGGACCTCCTTGTCCTTCCGCGTGCCTACGTGGAACACCTTAAGGCAGGGAGAGCACACCTCCCTGCCCTTCCATGTGCATACATGGAAAAGTTTAAGACAAGGAGAGTGGCAGCAGAGACCCCAGGGTACAGAACAGAGCAGCATCAATGGCAATCAGAAAATGACATTGATTAATTAGAAACAACATAAAAAGGAGGAGCTGGGGTGGAGGTGGGTGCAAAAGGCTTGTAGAGGGAGCAGCAGAGATAGGCAGGCAGGCTAAAGCAGCTTAAATAAGGCGCCATGCATGATGTTTGCCAATTGGATGCTTGAGGAAATCAGGTGAGCTGTCAGCTGACTGTGTATGGTATCCAATGGGAAGCTTAGAGGAATCAGCTGATGTATGTTTATGACTAGCTGTGCTCGTATGATATAGCTGTAACTGAAAGCTAAGCCTGACTTTGTGCCCTGCCTGAACTAACGCTATGCTCAATATAGTGCTCTCCACCACTATCATCTTTCTTTTGAAATACATTTTTGGAAAAACAGTGTTTATACACTATATGTTGGTCTGGCTAAAAGACCAATGACGAATACCAAGATGAAAACAGGAGGCAGGAATCTGTGTCCAAAGTCAAAGTTGACACTAGGACAGGTCTTATTAATTTTGTCTCAAAAAGACTTTGATACAACTTGCTCTGTGGTCTGGCTTCTGCCTGTGAAGTCCGAACTAATATGAGGACAGTCTACATGATCTGCTAAGGTGTAAAAAAGACAGTTCTATATGTTAGTACCAAGATAAAACAAGAGTCTAGGGTTGAATATTTCAGTCATAATGCCCAGTTCCCTATGTGACAACAGATGTAACAACACAGGTGCATTATTAATGACATATTAGTGTGTAAATAGTTTGGGTGATACAGGAGAGCCTCATCATTCACACACAGGAAGGTAAAAGTCTCCCTCTGGTGGTTGATTTCTGACTTTAGAGAGTAAACACTCACCAAGCCTTTCTAAACAATCATTATAAACACATTGAGACTTACAGATTAAGAAAAACAAGTCTATAATTGATCTAAAAGTGTTAAAGTGTAAAAACCCAATTTTCCTGCCAAAATTATATTTACATGCATATTAAAATGTCCAGCGTGTAACATTTAGAAAGATCTATTGGCAGAAATGGAATATAATATTCATAGGTATGTTTTCATTAGTGTTTAATAGCCTGAATATGCAAATTGTTGTGTTCTCGTTACCTTAACATGAGCCATTTTTATCACTTCCATGGAGGCCGCCATGTTTCAGTAGCCCAAAACGACCAGTTGACTTAATCGTTAGTCGCCAAGAATCTTAGTTGAGGCATTTTTCATTAGTCCGATAGCTGCAGGAAAATAAAAAACGATGTTGAATTTCACTCGAGAGCTGTCTGTTTTCTGTCAGTGGTTATAATATTATGGCTGATTGATGTACGTTGTAGGTTTTGCATTCACTAGATTTCAACCCAGTTAAACGCCTATGGGAGTTTTTGGACCGAGGTGTTAGATAGTGCTCTCCAACACTATCATCTCTCTTTTTAAAGATATTTTTGGAAGAACGGTGTTCATCTTGTCAGTGGAGTTCCAGAGACTTGTAGAAGGCCCCACGCCTTACTATGACACTGTATGTTGTTGGTGTTTCCTTTAATTTGTCACCTGTCAGTAAATAATTGTTAGAGTTCCAAGTTTGTTTTTGATGCTTGGAGAAGTTAATATAAAAATTTGCCAGAGAGTGGTGTCAAAGTCAAAGTTTTAGCTAAATCAAAAGGTTTATCATGTGAGCACAAAAGTGAAAAAGATGTGTGTGGCTGTGCAACATAGTTTTTATTTGTGTGTGTGTGTTTGTGTTTGTGAGGGAAGTGCAACCAGAAAGGTCAACATATGCAGTTGTTGGTGATCAAAGTGAGAAAAATTAGTAGAAGATTAGAGGAATTTGGATTGTGGAAACTGGATCAATCAATGGACAGATTCAACAAACACCTTCCCAAAACTATGCTGGAGTGCAGCAATGCCTTGAGCTAAATGCTATATCATCAGTATGCATACAAAATATCCTATTTAGGTTGTATTTTATGTTGTATTTGCCAGGAAAGTCTGCTGGCCTGTAACACAATTTATCTGCCCACAAACCTGTTCTAAAGAAACAGACACAGAAAAGGCTGGAGTTCATCTGAATTTCCTGTTTATTTAAAACATCAGACAGTGGTAACAGCATCATGACATATAAAGATAAAAAATGTTACCCTGTACAGCAAAAGTATTAGTTGGCAAATGATGCAATACGTAAAAGAATGACTGACAATTTCATTCACATTGGAGTCCATTTACACCACCAGTTGTGATGCACATTGACATAACAAAGTTTGCAAGGGCTACTGTTTGAACTATTTGTTATTTAACAGTTAATATTGAAATCTAAACTCTTGTTAAGCTTCATCTACAGTTAGTGGCACAGGCACACAGCCCGAGTTTGACAGAAACAAACGGCTGAATGTCTGACGAACTTGCTGGAGCAACTGTCTGAGCTGAGCAGGAATATCTTCATTTACATGGAGGTAAACCAGAGGGTTGAGAGCACTGTTCAGACACACAAGGCCACGACTTATCTGATGAGCAATGTAAACTCTATTAAACCACCCTTGGCACAACCCTTGTTTTAACAAAACTCTTGACACAAGGTTGAGGTTCCTGAATACATGATAGGGGATGTAACAAACAGAGAAGAGAAGAATCAAGATGAACAACAACTTCAAGCTTCTCTGTTTCTGTACATTATCAGTTTTCTTCATTGTCCATAAAACTACAGCCATGTGTCCATAGCAGCCCAGTGTGATGAGGAAGGGGACACAAAAGCCAGTGAGTGTCCGTCCAAGGCTGTATTTCAGGTAATCCTCAACATAGATCTCATTGGTGGTATCAAAGCATTGTTCAGTGCTGTTTCCAAAGGTTTTGGGGTAGAACATGTCTGGAAGACTTTGAACACTCACCAACAGCCAGACTGTGATCGAGATAGCCACAGAGTGAGTCCGAGTTAATCTTCCCATCACTCTCACTGGATGAACAATAGCCAGGTACCTGTACACACTGATACAGGTGAGAAAGCCAATGCTTCCATATAAATTCAGGTTGAAGCAGAATCTTGTTATCTTGCAGAATGCATCTCCAAAGATCCATTTACTCCTCATAAAGTAGTACACCATCAAAAATGGGAGTGTGAGCAGGTACAAAATGTCAGCAAGTCCAAGGTTGAGAACAAAAATATTGATGATCTTTAGCTTTTTCCAGTTGTGCAGCAAAGACTTGAGTCCCCATCCATTGGCTACCAGACCAATGATGAATACCAAGACGTAAACAGGAGGGAGAAATATGTGTCCAGTGTTCAAACTAACACGAGGACAAAAGGTTTTATTCATTCTGTCTTCTGAAAAGAAGTCACCCTTCTGTGCTTGGTCTGGCTTCTGAGACGTGAAAAATCATTTCCTACTATTTGTTCAAAGAAGACTTCCTGTTTGAAGCCCTGCAGTTGAATGTGCAACATCTTAGCACATGTACATGTGTCCAAGATTTACTCTTGTCCTGCGGCTTCTTTTAAATTTAAAATCTTATTGAACAGACAGTGAAAGTCCAAAAGATCTGCTTAGTTATATAAAAATAAAAAAAATAAAAAGTTTTTTAACATGTCCGTGCCAAGTTAAAACAATAGTCTAGGGCTGAATATTTCAGTCAGGATCCTCAGATTCTTATGTGACTACAGTTTTAGCACACAAAGTACAGGTGAATGATATAATGTTTGACATGTAAGTGTGTAAACAGTCTGGATGATAAAAGAGTGCATCATAATTCACATACAGGAAGGTAAGTGGTGGAGGTGAAGTTGTGGTAGAGTTCTGACCTCAGAGAGAAAACACTCACCGGCCTATTGAGACTAAAATTATGTAGAAGCATACTTTTCTAGATGATGAAGATTCAAAAACACTGATGATCTTCAGTTTCTTCTAGTTCTGCAGCAAAGACTTAAGTCGCTGTACATTGGCTACAAGACCAACGATGAATACTAAGATGAAAACAGGAGGCAGAAATATGTGTCCACAGTTGAAACTGACATGAAGACAAAAGATTTTATTCATTGTGTCTTCTGGTAAGAAGTCAACCTATGTGGTCGGTCGGGCTTATGAGACTTCCTGTTTGAAGCCCTGCAGCTGAATGTGCAACATCTCAGCTCATGCATGTAAGCTTTGTTCAACCACTGCCCCTTATTTTATCATTTGAAAAGCAGTATATAAAAAAAAAATACAACAACATATCATAGTGGATGCGGTCTCTTGGTGTCTCCCTCTGGTGGCAGAGTTCTGACCTCAGTGAGAAAACATTCAACAAGGCCTTCTGAACAATTATTATAAGCATAGTGAGACTAAAATAAACTTTTTTCAAGATACACAAAGCAAAATTGTATGTAGGTGCATACATAATTATATTTTAAAGGTGTTACTTTTAACAAAAATATTACTAATACCATTAAAGATTACTGACTAACTAAAATAGATAAATTTAGATAAAAAAAAAAAGTGTGCAGGAGGGTTTGGGATGCTAAAAACTAAAAATAACTGACTTTTTCACAATATTGTGTGGAGAAAAACACATTGTTAGAGCTGTATAGTCCATAAATGTTTTTGATTCTTAACAGTCATGGTGAAGTTAATATATAAAATTGCCACAGGGTGGTGTCAAAGTCAAGGTTAGAGCTAACATATATCAAAATGTGTGTGTGGGACAGTGCACTGCAGTCTCTTTGTGTGTGTGTGTGTGTGTGTGTGTGTGTGTGTGTGTGTGTGTGTGTGTGTGGCCTGTGTATGTAAGTGTGGTGTATTATCTTATCATATTTAGCTTTGGGAGGGCAAAAGTGTGAAAAATGAACTGATGACGCAAGTGAGACAAATGAGTACACAGTTAGGGGAATTTGGAAATGATCAATAAATGGACACATTAAACAAACACCTTCCAAAGGCTATATAGATGCACCAGTGAGTGAATGTTAACATTCAGATGTTAAGCAGGTAAAATGTTTATCTATCTTTGTGTAGTGTGTTATCATGCCAACATTTAAGGCTAATTTGAAAATCATCCGTTTTGCTGGTTTTTGGTTATAAAGGACAAATTGGATAGCACAAGATGTCAATTGATCACCAAAGTTATTACAATTAATCCTGAGGGGAACACAAATGTTTGTACTACATGTCATGACAATACATAGTTATGAAGACATTTCTCTTCCACAACCTCCTGGTGGCGCCAGCTCCCTCTCTGTCTCTTGAGATCTTAAAATGCTCCAGTGTGCAATGGCTGGCTGCTAACTTTGCCTGTACATCTTTTGACAGGTAGCATGCAGTGGATTACCAATGCTTTTTCACTAATAACAGCTGTCTCCTGTAGCTGGAAACATTGAGCACAGTTATGGTGAATCTCAGCAGTAAAGTTGTGAGCCACAAATCTAAAATCATGACTTCAAAAACACTAAAATGCTCTGGGGGACTGCAGAGTCACAAATAAAACATGGGCAAATAAATGCACAAATTCAAAATGTCTACAAGTAGGCTACCTCTTCCACCATCAATTACCAGTTGGGTACAATAAACTGTTGAGCTCAGCTAACGTTGCAGTACTATGAATGGTTGATGGCAACGTCTGGCAGCTAATGGTGCAAAGCTCAGCAGGATTGAATGATTAAACACATTGTTTCAGATGGTGTGGTCTATGAATCACATTATTATTAATTACAATATAATTTGGCCAAATTCCTAAATAATACTGTGAATTATATTTATTATAATTATTGATGCAATAGACTAAAATTTATTGTGAATAGTCCTCAGTATTTTGCAGAAATGAAGGACAGCTGTATTACCACTGATGAATAAAAGAAGGACCTTGCAGATAAATGATCTTGCGTGATAGAATTACACACACATCTGCAGTGAGGCTGGTGTTAACATTACTTAAACAAATATACTTGTGGTGGCAATTCTTTAAATAAAGCAATCACAGTATGATCTTGTCTTTATAAGTTTATTCAGCTTTTATAGATTGACTCACAGCAAGGCTTACGTACACCAGCATGTGAAGGCTCAAATTAGTGAAAAGTCAAAAAGGCGGTGTCCCTTTATCCCTGTTTGAGAGTCACTCCAACACAGTTACACATTGTCCTGAGTCCTGGGGCAACAAACAGATAGCGTGCTACGATGATGGGTTTTATCATGTCCATGGATGTTTAGTAAAGTCTCAGCATCCTGCTGTTTATTTAGATATAAAGTGTAGTTAGAAACAGGGTGAAACAGGGGTTTATGTATATAATAGCATCTTAAACTGGTTGTGTATGGTTTTACAATGACTAGTTAAAGAGTCATATAGGGCTCCCGGTTAGTTCAGTTGGTAGAGCTGGCGTCCCATGTACCGAGGCTGAGTCCTTGCTGCAGTGGCCCAGGGTTTGAATCCGACCTGCGGCCCTCTCCAGCGTGTCATCCCCTCTCTCTGCCCCCCTTTCCTGTCTATCTTCAGCTGTCACGATCAAGTGAAGGCAATAAAAAGCCCCCAAAAATTACTTAAAAAAAAAATGAAAGAGTCATATAGGTTCTGAAAAATTTTCATTACGTACTCTGATTTCTGGTTTCACAGTGTGGTTGGTATGCGGTGATGAAAATAACTGCTTGAACAATTTCTGTGAGACACAGCAGCCGTGGCTGATGCCTCTGACAATGCTGATGAGGGGAGAATATACCTTCACAGTAAAAATAATGGCATTTCGGAAATTGTATTATGTATGTCACTTTGACTTAATATCACATTCTTCTCCGAAGCCAAATTTAAAAAGAGCCTATCACAAATATTGCCATTCAAGGTGGTCAGAAGCTTTCTTTGCATCAGCAAACAGCAGTGTATCAACAATGTGAAGGAGCTGAGTCGTCTGTGACTAACCTTTTTTCTCTGGTCTTGGTGTATAATTCTATAGATAACATTTTGTAGTGTATAGGCATCAGAACTAAAAATAAAAGTGAGGCTGCTAACTAAAACAGAGACATCCATTTTGATGTATATAGCTGTATTTGGATTTATTCTAAATGCACCTTCAAAATGGCAGCAATTAACAGAGGCCCCAACTGGAGCCCAAAAGTGAAATAAGACTCTGAACGTTCGCTATCCTCATTCATCTAGACTAGATCAGAGTATACAGTCCTATCTGTTAAGGAAGCTGCAGAGATATTAAGATTAGCTTGCATGTTAAAAGAGGGGTGGGTCTTCCCAAAAATTCAGATATGCATCAGTGACAGTTTTTACTGTTTAAATAATGTTGTAATTCTATGGGTGGGACCCTGATTAATTTTAATTATTGCTATCTTGTTAAATACAAATGAAACAAAAAACACATTTTCAGTATAATTTGTTAAGATAAAATAAGACAAGATAGTCCTTTATTGATTCAGATTCAAATACACAAAGAAATTAAACTCAAAATTACCTTAGCAATTAGGCATTACACATGCCTAAGTACAATACCCACAACTGCTGCTGCACTCTAACTAATCCACATATCACCTCAAGCAAAGTGACATTTAGTAAGCAAAATCAGCAGTATATGTAAGAGTAATATCATATAATAGCTATAACAGTGTACACCAGGATATTACATAATATAGAAACTTATGTCTTGGAGCAAAAACGCAAAAATAACTAGCAATGATACAATAGCCTAAAATAAGTGCAGGGGTTTTTACTGTATAAATATATGTGTAATGCAGTGCAGTGGTAGCAGTAACACCTAGTGATTAGCAATGATATGTTCAATACACATACAGTACCCATCATATAACAGCTATAACAGTGTACACCAGGATATTACATAACATAGAAACTTATGTCTTTACAGCAGCATAGAGCAAAAACCCCCAAATAACCAGCAATGATACAATAGCCTAAAATAAGTGCGGGGATTTTTACTGTGTAAATACATGTGTAATGCAGTGCAGTGGTAGCAGTGATATGGGACTATATTTGCAACTTGCAGAGCATTTATGAATCGGTTAACTGAAAGATGTTAAAATGTGTATGATTTTAGGATGAGAGTGTTAGTACTAGTCTTAGTCCTTTTGGAGTAAGTGTGTGGCTTCACTGCTATCGATTTCCCATTCTGAACCAACAGAGAGCGTGCATGGCACCGGGCTTCCAAACCCATAACATGATCATTATCTCAAACTTGTTTTAAAATAGATAGTGACACATCAAGAGTTGTGGTTCATCTGTGTTTTCTGTTGGCCTTTTCTGCATATGGTAACAACATCATGACAGACACAAAGATCAAAAATGAAATGAAGAAATTAATTATTATGCAATATTTACAACATTGATGATAGACAGGCTAAATAACTTGCTATTAAACTTCAGTGTGTATGGGCACACAGCAGATATATACAAAATTATATAACATAATCATTAACATGTTTACTTGTTTTGAACCTCCTCCGTGGTTTGTGCCACACAGCTGGAGTTTGAAGTCTGACGAATTTGCGGGAGTAATTGTCTGAGCTGAGCAAGAATATCTTCCTTTACATGGAGGTAAACCAGAGGGTTGAGAGCACTGTTCAGACACCCAAGGCCACGACTTATCTGATGAGCAATGTAGACTCTATTAAACCACCCTCGACACAACCCTTGTTTTGACAAAATTCTTGACCAGATGTTGAGATTCCTGAATACATGATAGGGGATGTAACAAACAGAGAAGAGAAGAATCAAAATGAACAACAACTTCAAGCTTCTCTGTTTCTGTACATTATCAGTTCTCTTCAATGTCCATAAAACTACAGCTATGTGTCCATAGCAGCCCAGTGTGATGAGGAAGGGAATACAAAAGCCAGTGAGTGTCTGTCCAAGGCTGTATTTCAGGTAATCCTCAACATAGATCTTATTGGTGGTATCAAAGCATTGTTCAGTGCTGTTTCCAGATGTTTTGGGGTAGAAAAGCCCTGGAAGACTTTGAACACTCACCAACAGCCAGACTGTGATCGAGATAGCCACAGAGTGAGTCCGAGTTAATCTTCCCATCACTCTCACTGGATGAACAATAGCCAGGTACCTGTACACACTGATACAGGTGAGGAAGCCAATGCTGCCATATAAATTCAGGTTGAAGCAGAATCTTGTTATCTTGCAGAATGCATCTCCAAAGATCCATTTACTCTCCATAAAGTAGTACACCATCAAAAATGGGAGTGTGAGCAGGTACAAAATGTCAGCAAGTCCAAGGTTGAGAACAAAAATGCTGATGAGCTTTAGTTTCTTCGAATTGTGCAGCAAAGACTTGAGTCCCCATCCATTGGCTAAAAGACCAATGATGAATACCAAGATGAAAACAGGAGGCAGAAATCTGTGTTCAAAGTCAAAGTTGACACTAGCACAGGTCTTATTCATTTTGTCTAAAAAAATACTTTGATACAACTTGCTCTGTGGTTTGGCTTCTGCCTGTGAAGTCAGAACTAATATGAGGACAGGAAGTGTTTTCAGTGGTTTGTATCTAAGGGGACGTTTTTTTCATGATCAACTTTTATTATCTTTAGAATATGCTTAATGTGGTAGGAAACACAAAAATGTACCGTTTTCTTTGAAAGCAGAGAGATGCCATGATGAAATGTAATCTTAAAGTTTGCAAACAGTATAAATGCAAGACATCACCACAATATGCATTTAATCGTGTGTAAGATACGGTGTAAAATTACATCTAACTCTTTCTTTGTTCTATGTAAAGAAGTGAGAATGAGGGAGTGAGAGGTCAGTGAAACCATGTCAGCATCAGGTTTTAACAGTCCGGTTTGTAACATTAAGGAGGCTCTAATGCAGAAATGGATTAAAATGTGTATAACTATTTTCGTGTATAATCACTTGAAAATGCATTCGTTCAAGAATGCTGACCTTGGCCCTTAAAGGAATAATATGTAATATATTTACTGTATTAAATCATAAAAGGACAATTTATAGTACAGTATTATCTGTATATCTGAAGCCGGACATATCTTATTCCGCTGTACTAGAGCTTAATTGTTGTTGTAAGCTTTCAAAAACACGTCGGTGAGCCACACTGTTACACTGGGTAACATTTTCCTTTATTACCATGAACACACAAACTGTCGTTTATTTTGAATGGATGCAGCAGCAGACAGCATTGGCATAAGATTATCAGCAGAGTAATAGTCATGTGTTACATTATAATGCCCCCACTGTACACCTGCATGAATATGACTGGAGGCCTTTCATATATGGTCCAAATCAGATACAGATCTGAGTTTTTGCAACATCAGTGTGAGCAGTAATATCAGAATTCTTGAACATCACTCTGGATTAACATTCATCATTCAAGTCACACCAGGACTGCTTGAATCTGATATGAGCCCCTATTCTCTCTGGCATGCACCCAGATGTGCATCTGGGTTCTTCTGTGTTAAAATGTGCTGCACTGTACTAAATTAAGTTTGCTTGCTTGCTTTCTCTAGATTTGCCACATAATTTTGATTGTTGATGAGGTCAGACCCACTAGTATAAAGACCCCTAAGGTGTATGATCATAAAAGAGTTGTACATTTTGAGATTGTACATGTGTGAAGAGGATGCCTATGTGGATCTGCCTGGCGATCCATAACTCATACATACATACAGGCAGAACAGGACCTGTATCCCTGCAGAGCAGGGTTACTCTAAGGTGAGTAGGGGCAGTTGTTATGACAAACATCTCAGTTGATCCTTGTCACAGCTCGCTGAATCAGTCTGCCGGTGGGGAACAACCTCTGCTGTCCCCACGGGGGAAACAGCATGCAAATGCAAACACATACATACACAGAGGCAAGTCAGAAAATCCCAGTTAGCAGTGCAATGATTTGGTGATTTGCAGGTCAAAAGATGCCTAGATGTCTAGGTCACAGCTAGGCTATGTTTGTTTCAATCTTTCAGTGACAATAATTGATTGTGAAGCAGGTGATGGCTACATGTTAAAATATAGTAATTAAAGTGTTAAAATGAGTTTAATGTTACCAAGTCATCTTCCATCCATTTCACTTTAAATCGGGGTACCTTAAGGGGTTTTTAGTGTCAACTCACATTTTGTCAGTTGAATAACTGCAGTTTCTTTTAAGCTGCATCATTAAACACAGAGCAACGGAGGAGTAACAGCGTGGCAGGCTGTGAACTTTACCAAATAACCAAACCACAAAACCAACTGAACCATTTACTCCTCATAAAGTAGAACCGCATCAAAAACGGAAGTGTGAGCAGGTTCAAAACATCTGTGTTGTCCGAGGTTTAGAACAAAAACACTGATGATCATTAGCTGACACAACAACATCAGAAGTAATTCTACATGGTGCTTTTAAAGAACTATAGTTACTGAGCTACTAGGGTAATATACTTGCAACTGCTTTTAACTTTGCACAGGGTATAGACTTATAGGCATGCATTTGTATATGTAAAATGTATATATAAATGTGCATAAATTGTGTCGTCCCTGCTAAACAAAGGATAAATAAAAAGTTGTATTCATTCAGTCTCCTGAAAAGCGGCAAATACTGTAAAGCAATATGGTGCCTAAAATGGTTGAAGTAACTGAGGCAATATATCTTTAAAGATTGCTTCCTGTCAAACACTCATCATTCTTAGACCTTTATCAGTGCAAGATTCAGGTCTGGTTGAGCTAAGAATAACAACACATCACAGGATGCATGCAATAAATGACACTTAATCTGCGGCACCATGTTAAAAGATGGGAACTAAGTGAGTGAAAGCCAGTACATGTTGACTGGTGCAAGTCTATGTTAAGTTTTAAGCTGATACATTTGTAAAGTACGAGTCAATCAAGTTTCTGATGATCATATCTATTATAATGACACAGAGCTGCTTGTGGAGTTCAACACTTTCTTTTTACAAAGATATTTAACCTATATCTTATATTATTCTATATTTTTATTATCATATGTACATTTTATAAAAACTGCACAGCAGCTTGATTAGTCCAGTCTGGTCAATTAATTGCACATTGGATTGTAATTTGAGGCCCAGAAAAAAACACTGTTTTCAGTATTTTAAATACATAGATGAAAAATATTATGAATAATTTTTGGGCCAGGTCAAACCTCAGTGACTATGGGTAATGGGGTCACTTGTACTGATGAACCCACAGAGAACTGTCCCCTGACTCTGTACCCCCCTTTGAGCTCTACAGAGCTTTGTAGCTTCTTTGATCTCCTTGTTTTATATTTTCCATTATTTTGCTTCATTGTTTTTGCTCTTTTTCACCACTCTCATTGCATTTATTTTCAGCCACAGCAAAAAGTTCTGCTGTACACAACCCTCCTGGCAACAAAAGGTTGAGAGTATATATCCAATATGCTTCCCTTTTAAATAACTGATTTATGATATTGCTGCCCCTAAAGCTAGAAGAGACTCTCTCAATCCCTTTGAATTTAACCCTTTATCGGGTGGGAACCATATACGGTAACTCCCTTATGACGGTTTTAATTACACTTCTATGGCATTTTTTTTTTTTTGGGGGTATAGGTGATATACTAACATACACTTCACTGTTATGGCTTTATTTCACAAGTAACGCAAAGTGGGCTTGATATAGGCTTATGGCTTATTTATTACATATTTTCATATATTGATGTGGCATAGCTGTCTGCTCAGTCCTTCTATGGGAAGAGGAGGTCTGCTGTGCCAAACACTGTTTTTGTGCCAGCACACCTAGACATCATTGACTTTGATTTTCAGCCAAAAATTGAACTTTAAAAAAAATAAAAACAGAAATAATGACTTCTTATATCCACCAATAACACTCCAGGGTTGAAATTTTAAATTTCCAAGTATTTCAATGAGTGCCCTATAAAAGGTTAAAGGAGGCAGCAGAACTGTGCTTTCTTTCATTTAGTCTAGATATAAAACTACACTGACACTTCAGCATAACATCTGTATCTGTACATCTTAGTTTGCTGCATCTGTCCACTGTATACATGCATAATTAGGGCAGCAGAAAAGGATTTTCACTTGTAACAGAGCACATTTGCACCGTGGTTCTGATTCTTGACTAACTGTCCTATCCAGTGTTTTTTAAAAAGGCTTTTAAAGGTTGTTGAATTTCCTCAACAAATGCTTAAATAAATGATTATTGAAATACATTAAAATCACTATAAAGTTGGAGTTGGGGGGATTTTACACAGCAATGCTGACATTGTTGTTTCTGTCTCCTAACTGTTAGATACTTTGATGAACCTTATTTTACGTGCGTCACTGTTTGCAATCAGTTAGCAGTTGGCATCCTGTTTACTTTTACTCATTCACACACTCTCAACGGCAGTTTCCTCACCACAATGCAGTGAACGGAGACATTTTCAGACATGTTCAAATGAATTAAATTCTTTTTAATCTGAGCTTTTTTAGACATGTTAACAGCATGACAAATACATAGATCAAAAGCTTGACTCTTTTCAACAAATGTGTTATGGTGGAATCTTTCCACACAAGTTCTGTAAGAGCATCCTGCAGGTGCAGAGAAAAACACCAAATGTGCAGAGCAGAGCTCGGCCAATACCCCCTCCTACTAAAAATACAGAAAAGATCAATTCAATTTTACAATCACTTAAAATCAGTTAACCCCCAGACATACCATCACAAAGCCCTAACATACCAGGAGCTGAAACCAGAGAAGAGTCCCTTCAGCCAGTTGGTCCTGAGGCTGTCTGCAGTAACATGTCCCCAACAGCCTCAGGACAGCAACACCAACTCAATCAGACCAAACCAAATTATCAACAAGCAAAAAGAAAAATATATTGAATACTGGAAAGAAACGACCAAAACACAAAGTAAATTACAATGTTATCTGACCCTAAAAAGAGAATTCACACTGGCAAATTACCTGACAACAATAAAATGTCCTAAATTAAGAAAAATGTTGACAATGTACAGACTGAGTGAACACAGCCTGGCCATAGAAAAGGGTCGCCACAGACAGAACTGGCTACCAGAAGAGGAGAGACTCTGCTCCCAGTGTGACAGAGGACAGGTAGAGACAGAGCTGCACTTTCCAACCTCATGCCCTAAATATAAAATCCTGAGACAAATACACTTCGCAAACATTTCCCAAATATAACCCGAATTTGAATTTATATCAGACACACAGAAACTCCCCTATTTACTGGGAGAAATGCCAAAAAGTCCAATTACTGCAGCAAAATATGTCTCCTTTTGATCATAATTAATTTATTGTAAATATTGTTTTCCTTTATTGTTATTATTATTATTTTAAATTCCAAACGCTTGCTTTGGCAATATGTACAGTGTTACGTCATGCCAATAAAGCCATTTGAAATGAATATAGTGGCAGATGCTGCAATACAATTGTTCAATTTCATATCAGACAATTTACGCCAGGGTTAGTTGAGTAGGGGGTAACGGCACCCGTGTGACAGCTTGACAAGCTCGCTGGAGTAATCGTCTGAGCTGAGCAGGAATATCTTCATTTCCATTGAGGTAAACCAGAGGGTTGAGAGCACTGTTCAGACACACAAAGCCACGACTTATCTGACGAGCAATGTAGACTCCATTAGACCATTTATGGCACACCCCTTTTCTTAACAAAACTCTTGACCAGAGGTTCAGGTTCTTGAGTACATTATAGGGGATGTAACAAACAGAAAAGAGAAGAATCAAAATGAACAACAACCTTAAACTTTTCTGTTTCAGTTCCTTGTCCATTGTATTTGTGCGGCAGAGAACAACAATCACATGTCCATAGCAGCCCAGTGTGATGAGGAAGGGGATACAGAACCCAGTGAGTGTCCATCCAAGGTTGTATTTCAGGTATCCCTCAACATTTTCGTCAGTGGTTTCAATGCATTCAGCGTAGGAGGTTTTTTTTGTGTAGAACATGTCTGGAAGACTCTGAACACTCACCAACAGCCAAACCATGGCAGAGATAGCCACAGAGTGGGTGTTGGTTATTCTTCCCATCACTCTCATTGGATGAACAATAGCCAGGTACCTGTACACGCTGATACAGGTGAGGAAGCCAATGCTGCCATATAAATTCAGGTTGAAGCAGAATCTTGTTATCTTGCAGAATACATCTCCAAAGATCCATCTTCTACCCATAAAGTAGTACACCACCAAAAATGGGAGTGTGAGCAGGTACCAAACATCTGTAAGTCCAAGGTTGAGAACAAAAACATTGACGTTACCCAGTTTCTTCCAGTTGTGCAGCAAAGACTTGAGTCCCCATCCATTGGCTACCAGACCAATGATGAATACCAAGATGTAAACAGGAGGCAGAAATCTTCCTGTAAAGTCATAGCTGACACAAGTTGTGTTATTCATTGTCTTCAGCAGTTAGTACAATTGCCTTTCTCTGTGAACGTGCTGGTCTCCCCTACAGATAGAAACTGAAGTAAAACATGTGCGCTTCAGAGAAGACTTCTGTCTCACGACCCTCCCTCTACATGCTACATTTGAGTTTCTGCACCCGCCAGTACCCAGGAAATGAAATCAGTTGGTGTCAAAATCAAGCGAGCCCAAGAATTAGACTATAATTACAGGTTTATATGTACTTTTTATTTTTGTTTCTGGTTTTTTTTTTTTTTTACACTTATATAGAATAGATGAATAAACTTTACAGTTTGTAGTTTTGTGTATTTTTGTGTAAGGCAATTATTTTTGATGCAAATTGCAGGGGTTTATTCTTCTTCTGAACTATTTGATAAATTGCCAAGATATATAGTTAATGGTTCTCAGGTGATGAATCTTTGATGATCTTTGCCATTAAATTTTGTACATTCAAGTCATGTCCTTTCTTGACTTTTCCTCTAGGGCCCTCATCTGGTCAAAATGTCAATGTGCACAATACTTTGCTTTATTTTTATAAATTCATTTTAAATTTGTATGATTTTAACAAGAAATCAACTCAAATCAAGAACATAATGGCACACAACCTACATTTTGCAAGATCTGGAAAGGAAATCAGCCTTTCTTCCCACAAACTCAGTCTCTGCATTGAAGTTAACGATGGGGTCAGTGTTTTCACCATGTCTCTGATGCGTATTGTCTTTGATGGAAGGACCTTCGCTATAACCATCAAAAACTACTGTTGCTGTACCGTAATGGCGTATGGTAAAGCCTGCATATGACTGTGCAATGGCACCGTAACTGTCACCCTTTTTCCATGCCAAGCAGTGAACTAGGGAGCCACCGTCAGGGACATAATGCTCAGTTGGTGGGATGGAATCCAGGACAGTTTTGTTAGATTTCTTGCTTGAGAACTCAGTGACTGCTTGCGCTAGTTGGGGCTTGTTGGCTTCAGGGAAGATTTCCTTGCCTTCGAACAGGGCTGCAGGAAATGAGCAGAGCTCATGGCTCATTACATCTTCCAGTGAAAACTATCCAGTTTGTGATAAGATCAGGAAACGGTGGAACAGCAAAGCAGGATCAGTGGTTCAGTCTTGGGCAACTTTGATGGTGGAGTCATCTGCAAGGGTTTTGTTTGAGCAAAATGGTATACACTGTGCTGCCAACAATATTTCAATGAGGCAAGCAATATCAAATGTCAGTATTCTCTTCCACCATCTTCTGAATTGCCAAAAATTTTGAATTTAGTTTTGTTGGGTTTAGTATATACTCAAAAACATATATAGAGGATGCATTACATATGTGATACCTTATTCAAATTGAATGAGTGATCATTTTAGAGGGTTCACACACAGGCCTCTGTTCGCCATGATGTTAATTTGATCAAGACATATTTACGCTGCTGACTGGCAATATACAGTGCATGCGGAAAGTATTCACAGCGCTTCACTTTTTCCACATTTCATTATGTTACAGCCTCATTCCAAAATGGATTCAATTAATTTTTTCCTCAATAGTCTACACACGATACATACATGAGAACATGAAAAAAGGTTTTTTTGAAATGTTTGCAAATTTATTAGAAATAAAGAACAAAAATGTATTCCCCTATTTTTGTATATTATAGTATTCACAGATTTATATAGTCATTTTGTACATACTGAGGCTTTTTACCCTTTTTCAGATTTTTCAACCATTATTGTACAATACACAGTCTTCCTCTTGCTAATGAGCCGTTTAAGCACACAGAAATACAGCACACAGCACCACAGGAGTCATTTCTGGTATTTCATATTAAAAATGAAGCCAAATTAATGTCTACTATTACTTGTACTGACTAATCCTGCACTTAAGCATGCACTGTGTCTCTAAAGGCTTTTTCAGTCAGACCACATGACCTTGTTAGATATCCTGACATCTAGAGGCCAAAATAATCTACAGATGTTCATCAGAACATACATTCTGAAGTGAAGACTGGTAGTTCAACTCGTTTAAAATGTAGGTTGTGTGCCATTATGTTCTTGATTTGAGGACTGTTTCATGTTTTGTCCCTTAATGCTTGTTTCTATATGACAATCCTAATCACTCAAAGCTATTAAAATCATACCAATTTAAAATGAATTTATAAATATGAAGCAAAGTATTGTGCACATTGACATTTTGACCAGATGAGGGCCCTAGAGGAAAAGTCAAGAAAGGACATGACTTGAATGTACTAACATTTAATGGCAAACATCCTCAAAGATTTATCACCTGAGAACCATTAACTATATATCTTGGCAATTTATCAAATAGTTCAGAAGAAGAATAAACCCCTGCAATTTGCATCAAAAATAATTGCCTTTATCTCTGAGTCATAACTCAGTCAAATGTCAACACATACTGAATGATTGGTGACAGATGAAGCAGTATTGTGTAAAGGACACACAGCTGGCACACAAATCCAAGAGGATTATTACAATAGGATATTACAAGAAGATTATATCAAACAGTGCTTGTAAAATCATTGAAGAATAACATCTACAGATCACTAGGATGTAGTATACTTACTGTTACTGTTCCTACTAGATAACAGATACTTTTTTAGAAATATGAAACCCACACATCAGCAGAAAGCTTGCCTCTAATACACAAAACTACAAACTGTAAAGTTTATTCATCTATTCTATATAAGTGTAAAAAAACAAAAACAAAAATAAAAAGTACATATAAACCTGTAATTATAGTCTAATTCTTGGGATCGCTTGATTTTGACACCAACTGATTTCATTTCCTGGGTACTGGCAGGTGCAGAAACTCAAATGTAGCATGTAGAGGGAGGGTCGTGAAACAGGAAGTCTTCTCTGAAGCGCACATGTTTTACTTCAGTTTCTATCTGTAGAGGAGACCAGCACGTTCACAGAGAAAGGCAATTGTACTAACTGCTGAAGACAATGAATAACACAACTTGTGTCAGCCATGACTTTACAGGAAGATTTCTGCCTCCTGTTTACATCTTGGTATTAATCATTGGTCTGGTAGCCAATGGATGGGGACTCAAGTCTTTGCTGCACAACTGGAAGAAACTGGGTAACGTCAATGTTTTTGTTCTCAACCTTGGACTTACAGATGTTTGGTACCTGCTCACACTCCCATTTTTGGTGGTGTACTACTTTATGGATAGGAAATGGATCTTTGGAGATGTATTCTGCAAGATAACAAGATTCTGCTTCAACCTGAATTTATATGGCAGCATTGGCTTCCTCACCTGTATCAGCGTGTACAGGTACCTGGCTATTGTTCATCCAATGAGAGTGATGGGAAGAATAACCAACACCCACTCTGTGGCTATCTCTGCCATGGTTTGGCTGTTGGTGAGTGTACAGAGTCTTCCAGACATGTTCTACACAAAAAAAAACTCCCACGCTGAATGCATTGAAACCACTAACGAAAATGTTGAGGAATACCTGAAATACAACCTTGGATGGACACTCATTGGGTTCTGTATCCCCTTCCTCATCACACTGGGCTGCTATGGACATGTGATTGTTGTTCTCTGCCGCACAAATACAATTGACAAGGAACTGAAACAGAAAAGTTTAAGGTTGTTGTTCATCTTGATTCTTCTCTTCTCTGTTTGTTACATCCCCTATAATGTACTCAAGAACCTGAACCTCTGGTCAAGAGTTTTGTCAAGAAAAGGGGTGTGCCATAAATGGTCTAATGGAGTCTACATTGCTCGTCAGATAAGTCGTGGCCTTGTGTGTCTGAACAGTGCTCTCAACCCTCTGGTTTACCTCAATGGAAATGAAGATATTCCTGCTCAGCTCAGACGATTACTCCAGCGAGCTCGTCAAACTGTCACACGGGTGTCATTGCCCCCTACTCAACTTCCCCTGGCGTAAATGGTCTGATATGAAATTGAACAATTTTATTGCAGCATCTGCCACTATAACACATTTGTTGTAAAGAGTCAAGCTTTTGATCTATGTATTTGTCATGCTGTTAACACGTTTAAAAAAGCTCAGATTAAAAAAATTAAAGTCATTTGAACATGTCTGAAAATGTCTCTTCACTGCGTTGTGGTGAGGAAACTGCCGTTGAGAGTGTGTGAATGAGTAAAAGTAAACAGGATGCCAACTGCTAACTGATTGCAAACAGTGACGCACATAAAAGAAGGTTCATCAAAGTATCTAACAGTTCAGAGACAGAAACAACAATGTCAGCATTGCTGTGTAAAATCCCCCAACTCCAACTTTATAGTGATTTTAATGTATTGCAATAACAATTTATTTAAGCATTTGTTGAGGAAATTCAACAACCTTTAAAAGCCTTTTTAAAAAACACTGGATAGGACAGTTAGTCAAGAATCAGAACCACGGTGCAAATGTGCTCTGTTACAAGTGAAAATCCTTTTCTGCTGCCCTAATTATGCATGTATACAGTGGACAGATGCAACAAACTAAGATGTACAGATACAGATGACTAAATGAAAGAAAGCACAGTTCTGCTGCCTCCTTTAATCTGCTGCACATTTACATTTGTAAAGTACAAGTCAATGAAGTTTCTGATGATCATGTCTATTATGACACAGAGCTGCTTGTGGAGTTCAACACTTTCTTTTTACGAAGATATTTAACCTATATATTATATTATTCTATATTTTTATTAACATACATTTTATAAAAACTGCACAGCAGCTTCATTAGTCCAGTCTGGTCAATTAATTGCACATTGGATTGTAATTTGAGGCCCCCAATATGCTTCCCTTTTAAATAACTGATTTATGATATCGCTGCCCCTAAAGCTAGAAGAGACTTTCTCAATCCCTTTGAATTTAAATCTTTATCGGGTGAGGAACCATATATGGTAACTTCCTTATGACGGTTTTAATTACACTTCTATGGCATATTTAGGTGGGGGTTTTATATAGGTGATATACTAACATACACTTCACTGTTACAGCTTTATTTCACAAATAACTCAAAGCTTGATTTGCTTCTGGCTTATTTATTACATATTTTCATATATTAATGTGGCATAGCTATCTGCTCAGTCCTTCTGTGGGAAGAGGAGGTCTGCTGTGCCACACACTGTTTTTGTGCCAGCCCACCAAGACATCATTGACTTTGATTTTCAGCCGAAATTATATCCACCAATAACACAGAGTTGAAATTCTAAATTTCCAAGTATTTCAATGAGAACCCTATAAAGGGTTAAACTAGTTGAACTGCTAGTCTTCACTTCAGAATGTATGTTCTGATGAACATCAGTAGATTATTTTGGCCTCTAGATGTCAGGATATCTAACAAGGTCATGTGGTCTGACTGAAAAAGCCTTTAGAGACACAGTGCATGCTTAAGTGCAGGATTAGTCAGTACAAGTAATAGTAGACATTAATTTGGCTTCATTTTTAATATGAAATACCAGAAATGACTCCTGTGGTGCTGTGTACTGTATTTCTGTGTGCTTAAACAGCTCATTAGCAAGAGGAAGACTGTGTACTGTACAATAATGGTTGATGAACGATGAAGTGAAAAATCAGAAAAAGGGTAAAAAGCCACAGTATGTACAAAATGACTATATAAATCTGTGAATACTATAATATAAAAAATAGGGGCATCCTGGCTCATCTGGTAAAGCTGGTGCCGTATATACTAAATCTGAGTCATTGCTGCAGCGCCGGTGGGTTCATTGCTGCATGTCGTCCTCTCTCTTCTCTCTCTCTCTCTCTCTCTCTCTCTCTCTCTCTCTCTCTCTCTCAATTTATCGATTAAAGGCAATAAAAAAACAATGTATAAAAATAAAGAAAATATATAAAAATATAAATCAAGAAGACAAAAATCATGTAGAGTAAAATTATAGAACATACGTAAAATACTGAAACATTTTTCACTATACATAAGACACATGTGTCCAGAATTATTTACAACAAATCAGAAAATAGAAAGTAATAAGTGCAAAGTCATCTAACTACAAACACACAAGACTGTACAAGTTAAAAGTTGCATTGCTTATGTTGGAAAACAATATCTGTCAACACAAAAGGTTGGGGTCATTCTGTGGCATACATTTCTATCAAACAAACACATATTTTTTAAGTCATTGAAATTGACTCTTAAAAACATATATTGCCAGTTAGCAGCGTAAATATGTCTTGATCAAATTAACATCATGGCCAACTGTCGTCAATTCATAGTTTAGGTTAGAAAAATTACAAAAATTGTTTTACTAAATCTTCATTTAATTTCAATTAAAAGGTCCAGTGTGTAAGATTTAGTGGCATCTAGATGTGTAGTTGCAGGTCACAACTCACTCGCTTTATCCTCCCCTTCCGAGCTCTAAGGAGAAACTATGGTGGCCGCAAATTGCATGAAAAATGCCAATGCCCTTATCTAGAGCCAGTGTTTGTTTTTTCCCTTCAGGGCTTCTGTAGAAACATGGCAGTTCAGCGTGGTGGCCTCCATGGAAGGCGTCTGTCGATATAAAAGGCTTATTCTAAGGTAACAAAAAAACACAACGATTCCTACATTCAGGTGATTATACACTAATGAAAACATAGTCATGCATATTATATTTCATTTCTGCCAATAGATCCTCCTAAATGTTACACATTCAACCTTTAATTGGCCCAACCTAAATTTTGAGTCAAAAGAAAAAGTCACCCCTGTTTTTATCGTATCACTCCAACACTACTACAGTCTTATTCAACAGCCTGAGCAAATTGTCGCTTTCTTGACTTAAAATGGCAAAAAAAAAAAAAAACTAAATATAAATCACCTGCTTTAGTTTCTCTCTTGGCTCCCTGACACTTTGAATATGGATATGAATATTAAATTTCACTTTTGACATACAAGGCATGATGACCTCAGGGATCAGGGACCTCTGTACTTAAAGAATTATGTGCCCTCTGACCTCTAGGAGGAAAAGAAGGCAAGTCAGTGCACATCTTTCTTAAAATCCACTTGTTTTCTTAATTCTATAACCTTTACTTTGTGGGTTATACACTTATTGTCTTCTATGTCTTTTATATCTCCCCTTTCCCTTTTCTTCTTCCTGTAAAGCACTTTGTAACTTCTTTGTTAAAATGTGCTGTACTGTAAATTACTTGCTTGCTTTCTCTAGATTTGCCAGATAATTTTGATTATTGGATGATGTAAAAACCAACAGTATAATGACTTCCTAATTTGTATGAGCGTAAAAGAGTTGTCAATAAGTGCAGATTGAGATTGTACATGTGTGAAGATAAACGTTCATCCCAATTCCATCACAGTTTGTATCTACAATTATCTTTTGTCTTTCAAGGTCCATTGATTAAAGGATTCCTTTGTGGATCCATAAGGTCTCCCTCACTTCCGGCCCCCAAATCAGTCAGTTAAGTCTTATTGTTCTGCATGATCAGTGCTCATACGGGCCAGTTAGGGCCTGAATCCCCACAGAGCAGGGTTACTGTAAGGTGAGTAGGGGCAGTTGTTATGACAAGCACACGAGTGGATCATCATCACAGCTCGCTGTATCAGTCTGCCGGTGGGGCAGTGGAAGGTCACCTCCGCAGTGGTGGTTTGATAAGGCGTGCAGCAGCGGGAGTCAGTGCACTGTCCGCAGTATCGGAGCTTGTAGGCACGAGTGCTGTAGCAGCCCTGGTGAACGAGCCGAATGGGGCCTGGTGATGTGTAGCTGGCCTTGCACCGCCCCTGCTGACCCCACTGGGAAAACAGCATGCACAGACACACACAGAGGTAAGAAGAGAAAATCCCAGTTATGGATGCAATGATTTGGTGATTTGCAGGTCTAAATATTTGTTTGAGACATCTAGACATCTAGGTTGCATATAACTGTTGTTTCAACCTTTCTGTGACAATATTTTGGTATATGTTACCAAGACATCTTAGAAACATTAAATGTTTATCCAAATTTAGCCCACTTTACACTGAGATCTAATGTCTTTTAACCTGCAAATCCTCAAATCAAATCTTACAGTACAGTTTTATTTATGCAACTACATCCGAGCTGCAGAGATGCTATAGAGGAATACAGAAACTCACAAGTTAACCTGAATGACAAGAAGAAATGAAATATATTTGGCATTGATTTAGCAACATTCCTTGGCAATTCAGACTTATGAAGGTCTCCCTAATCACAATAAACATACATTTTCATTTATTTGTTTCTGAGAAATTCAGTTTCCCTTTATTGTACTGAACTGACTATAAAGGTTTCGGATGTAATTATCTTCAAACTCAGCACCTAAAACCAAAAATGAACTGACCATTAACAGCCTTCAAAGGGACATGGTAGGATATATGGAGAGATGAACCACCTGACAAGGAAGAAATACAGAAGAAATAAATCTTGATGTGATTAAAACTCACCATGGACTTCCTTGGAGGAGGCTGAACTGTATGGCAAGGCCGCACTTTACAAAGTCGAATTTCCATTTGTAGCTTGCAGGCTGGGTTCTGGTTAGAAACCCGTGTGGAGACCCCAGCCCCACAGCTCTGGGAACAGGCACTCCACTGGGTGCTCTGCTCTGTACAGGTGGAGGCAGCTGGGACTAGTCTGTTAAGAGGATGATCCCTCGGCAGAGCTGGCCACAACCTGGCAGGTCTCATGGCTAAAGAACCCAAAAAAAAGTGACTAGAATAAGCAGCAAATTCAACAGTTCCATCATTCACAATAGTGGCCTCGCTGAGAACCACTTCACTAAACTAAACTAAACTAAACTAGATGCTGATTGAACTTGAATTAAAAAAAACTCCAAAGCAAGATTTTGTTCCTCACAACATTAACATGTAAGTCATAATAATCAGCTGTTCTTCAGGAATGACATCGCAGGCTTTATATTTGAGAACAAAATGTTCCTGCTCTCATCATGTTCTTTGACTCAGACAGTGTTTGGAATTCCAGATGTTTCTAGAGTGGCTTCATTTCCCTAACACCCACTCTCACTAACACACATACACACTCAATTAATTGAGTAATAGTCTCTACATAGCTTCATATGTGTAATTGTTACACAACTGTTGAAATGACGAAACTTGGTCACTGGGGGAAAGAAAAATATGTTTTGACTTTGAAATGTGGGTTATATTTGGACTTTGTGAGTTTTCCTTTGGCCAGACACACCCCAGTTTAATGCAAAAATGCTCCAGTAAAAACTTCCAGACATGACCACTGGTGACAAACCTCATATAAAAGAAGGAAGGATTATGTTGCCATATGAACTGATCATCAATGAGCAACATTTGTGGCTGAGAATGCCAATGATACTGTACGTGGAGATGCATCTGGCACCAGCAACCTGACACTGGAAAATATGAATATCCAGCTCTGATGTCAGGATACAATTTAAAGGAATAGTTCCACATTTTGGAAAATACACTAATTTGCTAAAAAAAACACACAAGGCCCCATCTAGAGCCAGTGTGTGTCTGTTAGGGGACTCAATATAAGAGGACCCGCTCCCTCTGTAGATAAAAACGGCTCATTCTAACAATTCAGGTGATTATACACTAATAAACACCTGTATTGGAGGATATTTGCTTAAACCTTTGCAATGTACACATTCACCTCTAGAGTTTACCTGTGATGGCATCCTGAATGACTGTGTTCTCGAGGTTTTCGCACACCCATTCCTTGCAGCATTTCCCTGGCAGCCGAATGTATTGTGGGTTGGGGCAGTCTGGCGTGGGAAGACGGCCAGTCAGAGGGCAAGCTGGCACACAGGTCACCCCTCCACCTCTACAGTGGCAGTAAGTGTCACAGGAGGGCTGAAACGACTGGCCTTCATTGTAAGTGATGCCGTTGACTTCACAGCCCAGCTCCTCCTGACCTGTAAGAAACACACAGCACAGACGTCGTCTTAACTTTCTCAACCACACCTGCACCTTGGATTGATGTGGTGAAACTTAATAAGGAAGGGAGGTGGGTGGATGCAAAGGGACACAGCAGAAGAAAATTAGTGAGAGCAGAGAGGACACAGGGGCTGCTGTCCCTGCTAATGGTTATGTAGTTTTTTTGGGAAAGCCAGGCCTCTCTACTGAGAAACCGAGGAGTCTGTTTTTCAATCCATGAGTGTTGTCTCTGCAATCTATCATGCTCAAAGGGTAGTCATTAGAGGAAATGTGTCAACAGCAGTCCTGGAAATAGAAGCTGAAACGGAGTTCTGGCAGAGCACCACGGCCCTGTGCCGCTCTGCTGAGCAGACTTTAAACATTAACTGTCTCTTTGTCCCACTCATGCAGACGGACTGAGGCTGTATGTCCTCCACTCTGTCTAACCCACACACACATGGGCCTGGTTGTTTGCTTGTTAGAAGAGGCACTCACTGACACACTCCCCGGCGTCCCCGGGGAAGCTGGCGCTGTAATCGCACTGCAGTCCTCTCTGGCTGTCGCAGGGAAACATCTCCGTGCAGGGCTCGCCTTTCTGTCGGGCACACACCTGGCAGCACCGGCAGCCATCCAGCACCAGTGGTACTCCTGAGGGGCACTGGGGGGCAGGTCTGGGACAAAGGCAGGGCCTGTCACACAGCTGGCACAACACCTGCAAGGATAACACACATGGGAACAGATTACACACAGTCTTTACCATCACCACCACCATAATTATCATCATCATCATCATCAAAATTATTATCCTCTTGACTGTATTCACCTAAGCAGTAAAGAAAATATTATTGGTATGCTCAGAAACTGAGGTATCCAACGCCGTCGGGCCAAATCACTGTTTTCAATTACATGTATCTGGTGGAGCCAAAACGCAGGCGAGATCTGGACAACCAGAGCAAAGAATTCTTTCATTTCTTTCTGACACTACAGTCCAACACTTATGTCAACATGAAGTTAATTTGTGTATCTTTAGGGCTGAAATTATGAGTCAATTACAGAAAATTATTTGGCATAAATTTTGTTAAGCATTTCCCACTCTGTGATTATTTTTTTTAACAAAAATACCAAAACAAATCTTAAGTTCCAGCTTGTCAGAAGGGATGATTTGCTGCTTTTCTTTGTCTTATGTGGCCATGAACTGAATATCTTTGGGTTTTGGACTCTTAGAAGCACAACTATCTTTATCATATGACCTTTGTGAATTGTGCTTGGCAGTTTTCACAATTCTCTGACATTTAAACTAATCAATTAATCATGAAAATAATCAACAGATATTATAAAATTGCAGTTAGAATTTACAGCCCAGCTTGTCCTATATTAGCATATCCTGCACACAAAACTGTCTGTGACCTTATCTCTGTCCAGTTAAGATGGCTATAAACACAGATTCTTTTCCATTTTAGATTAGGGAAGACAAGAAGACATTCCTCCACAAATAAAATAATCAAAACAACTATAATTTATAAATACATGACGACACTAAGCCTCTGTGATTTCCTCCAAAGAAAATCTCTCTTTATCAATCTTATTACAATAAAGTGAGCCAAATAAAATCACAGGAAATCCACTTCACTCTCTCACACATACACACACAACACACAATCATCTCATTCACAACAAACAACTGTAAGTAAGCAGGAACAGGCCTCACCTGTGTGGCCACACACAGCAGTACAGCCAAAGCTATCACACAGTCACACAGCAGGCGGTCCATGAGGGCTTGTGTTGCTGATGGAGCTCAGTCTGTCTCACTAACCTGTGTGACGGTGTGGTGCGACCAGTGCAGCTGTTTGCTAACTGCTCATTCTTGCGCCTGCTGACATTTATAAAGTCTGGACTCTGATGTCACAGGCTGACTACCGTGTAAACAGCCACTGGACCCGCATCAGAAATGTTTCACATTCCTCCTCCCTGCTGCCCATTTCCACTTCCAGACACACACACACACACACACACACACACACACACACACACACACACACTCCACCCCCAAGTCTTTCCCCTCTTTTTCCTCTCCTCCCTCTCTTTCCAGTCTTGTGGCGTTCTAAGTTTACACAGCTTAACACGAGCTGAGGGGAGAAAAATACATTAGCCCAGTTGTCTACAAGTCAAACAGCCTTCAGGGCTTTTGTGGTGACGATTCCGATTTAAGTTGACGAGTTTTTATCTTGCTGATGTTTTCACAGGCTGCTGGTTCACTGCATGGTCAGTTACATATAGTAGCTGATCTTTTGAAAGGACGGATATAGAGCAGATATTCCCACAAATGAAGTTTTCCTCCCGAAACCTAAAATACTTCTGAAACCATAATGTGTAACTTCAGCCAGACTTAAAAGAGATTAAATCCTTCTCTTCCCTTCGGGTTTCCATGGAGTGAGTAATGCAGCACATCTGATGTTGGAATGAGCTTGAATCATCATGAACTTATCTATTGTGAGAGAAGCCGTTTATCCCCTGAAGGAATCCTTAGTCCACAAGGACACATCCTGAATTAGATAGAGCTGAGCTACCTCATTACTAAATAGTTACTGCAGAGGCAGCAGTGCTAACAATGAGACTGATTCAGTTTAGGATACACAGTGTACGTTGTAAACAGCCATCTTTGTTAACACACAGAAAAGGATGTTTGAGTTTTTGGTGCACTTGATGGCGACCGTAGCGCTTGGAAAGGGAGGGAGTAGCGAGTAAATTGAGATCTGCAACTACACCACTAGATGGCACTAAATCTTACACACAGGTCCTTTAAGCACAACAGTGCTTTGAGCTAAATATATGCTGTGTTAACATGGTCACAGTGACAACGTTAACATGCTGATGTTTAGCAGTAAATTTACCCTTGACACCATCTTATTTCACTGTGTTAGCATGCTAACATTCGCTCTTTAACACTAAACACAAAGTAGGCTGCAGCTGAGGATGATGAGGTAAGTAGTTGCTGAGATATTCAGTCATAAACTAAAGTAATGGAAGAATTCTGACCTGATGATGTCAGGGGGAACTAAAGTTATTATAATTCATCCTGAGGAAGACATGAATGTGTGTACCAAATTTCATGGTGATCCATCCAATAGTTGTTGAGACATTTCACTCAAAACCACAAAGCAGCTGTTTACTAACCACCCAAAACGTAGCATTTCGCAATATAATATATTTGTCACAGTATTGGATTTCTTCGGAACTGATTAAGTCAGTGGGGTTCATCCTCTCTTCCCCCATGGACATCTGCAACAAATTTAATGTGATTTAATTCATCAAACAGTTCTCATAACATTTAACTAAAACCCAAAAACATCAACCTCATGGTGGCGCTAAAGGAAATATTGTACTAATCCATCAAGTATATGGTGAGAAGTAAACATTTTGACCTGCTGATGGTGCTACATAAAAAGTCTGAGGATCATCATGTTCAATAGGCTTTATCATCTGGGGACCATGAATGTCTGTACCACATTTTATGGCAATGCATCAGATAGCGGATATATGTCAGTCTAGTTGTGGACTGACTGAGCCACTGACACTGGCATCCCTAGACCAGCTAGTGTGGCTAAAAACCTTTTTAAAAAAGCATTACATTACATTATAGAAATATTTATATTACAGCATATACAGCATGTTACACGAATGCCGTCATACAACGTGCCTCAATCTAAACACTTCAGCAAAAAAGTCTGCAGTCAGTGGGATCGAGTTAAAAGTAACACTAGATTCCTGAATTTCAACATCAGACATTTCTCACAGAGCTGGGTGGGCAGCGCAGACATCCGACGATGAGTTATAAATAGAAGGAGACAGACAGAAAGATAAAGAAGAGGAGAAAGTATGTATATCCAGGCAGGTGGGCTCCAGGTGGCCAGCCAGTGTAGATGTAAGGCAAGGCATCAAATTCAAGTTTCCCTGAAAACGATGAGTTCCTGGCCACCGCTTCTCGTGTTTTCCATGCTCTCCAAGAATGACAGAGGCTGAAAGGATTGCACTGTGTTAGGCGGTAGCTCCACTATAACATACACTAGTGTGGAAGAAGGTCTTAAGCTAACAAATAAAGCTCATTGAAATCTTACTTAGATTATTATTTTGTGTGAAAAGCCTTTCTCTGTGCTTAAGAGTCTGTAAGATCTTGAACGATTACACTTGGTAGGACAGATTAGACTGTTAGTATAGCTGTCTCATGCTTGATCTAGGGAACTACTGTATGAAAAGGATTTATCCAAGTCATAACATCAACAACTACAGTCAGTATCAGTCATAGCGAAATCATCCAGTATGCCAGTTCAAACCAAGAGAGTCAGAGTTAAGGCTCAACACATTTTTCCAGAGCACACAGATGTTGGAGAGCTTCCAGACAGTAAAGTATCACTCTCACTGACAGACACCTCTTAAGAAACCCCCAAAATCCTGCACAATGACCCTCATTCAGTTTGGGTGAATTTTGTTTTAGTATGTGATGGTATGTAGGAAAAGCCCACTGGATTCCTTGTTGATTCATGAATGCAAAAACTTCACTGCACAGTGCAAAAGTAGTGAAAATATTATTTGTCCTGTAAATGTTAGAAAAGAATGCAGTGATCTAAGTGCTGAAAGAAAGGAAAATCACTCTACCAAATCTGTCACTGTGGAGCAAAAATGTTTAACACATGTTCAGAAAAGTTGTCCAACAAACCCAAAAATACCTCCGAGTGGAAGCAGAACAAAACACAGCGTTGATTCAGACTGTTGTAATGACACTAAAGTTATCCTTCCTTCGTAATAGATCCTTTATATTTTTGCATAGAGCCATGTTTCAATAGCCCAGAACACTGGCTCTGGATTGGGCTGTTTTCGCGTTCTCGTTCCGAGCTCGTCAAATACAGAAATTAGCTGCAATCTGCCACTTCACCACTAGATGCCACTAAATCCTACACACTGGTCCTTTAATACACCTGCAATATTACTGTTAGCCCATATACTGTGATTGCTATTGTTGTACTATTACTGCATTCATCCAGCAACCATCACTATCTCTGTAAATTATTAATTCCCACATTATCAGGTACCAGTATTTTAAAGTAGGTTTAGATATTTGATGCTTTTATTATACGGGCGGGATAATAAATAATAGACAGGAAATAAGTAGAGAGATGAAACAAAGGTTACTGATAAGTTATTTTCTTGTGTTATATATAGATAATAAATTGTTTGCACAAGATAAAAAAAATATGACTTTATGGTCTCCTTACAAAGCAGACTAAATAATCCATGTTTCTGATTTGATTCTGGAGTTTCGGACACAAAGAAAAAGCATTCTGCTAATACGATACACATTTTTATGTTTGTCCTTTTTCTGAAAATACATTTTCATACCCCATACTACCTTATAGCAAACCCAGACAATATTCAAGTTTGCCAGTTCGTGGGTTTGGGTGGTGCCAACTAGCTGTGACTGATTTGAGCTGTGACTCAGAATAAACTGTGGGCTGTAATAGTCACAAATAATACTCAAATCTTTTCCCAGGACAATATTTGACACATGCATAACATGCAGAGCAGCTCCAAGTGCACTTGGTAATTGGTGTCTGAGGTTTTGGCACTGAAAGTTTTCCAGTCATTGGCAGGTTGGCTGTGCCAGATCTGCAGGTATCCTTACAGTGAGGAGGGCAGATTAGCCATGACTGTTGGAACAGTCAGAAATAGCAAACAGCATGCTCCAGCTTTGCAGCCTTGAGTCAGGAAGCACATGTGAGTTGTAGTCTATTCACGATGTTGATGTACTGAGTTATTCTGACTCATTATTCCAGTAAGGATTCTGAAGAGGTAATGTAATGTCGGACATCACTGGATCACCACCACACCCTGTAGAGGTCACAGACTGAGCTGCCCTAATCCATTCAAAGCACAATAAACTCTCAAAGTGCACTGTCTGCTTCCCTTCCTTCTTTTTTCATGACTCTCCTTCAACACACCTCAGCTCAAATTGTTTCCTCTTACAAGGATTGATTTTATGTTTCATGGATTTAAATAATGTTGTCTTTCATTACCTTTGAAATTAAATGGCAGAGCTAAATCACTTTCGGATGGATTTCCCATTTTTGAACTTAATAGTGGAATAAGTGCAGTTTCAAACAACTCGGTCGTAAAAAAAAAAAAAAAATGTAATAGGAAGGAAAAAGACAAGGGTAGGGATGAAGATTTAAGCAGATGGAAAATTTTCCTAACATTTACATAACACACAATGAACAGCAGCAAAAGTACTCAAACCACTAAGATGGCCATGTGTTTCTTTTAAAATGGCTCTTGTGAAACTGCAGAGGAAGTACTGCAGGTGCACTGCTGTTATGTGATGTAATATGCAACTTAAAGTGTAATGAGTGGTCTAAATATATCCAAAGAAAACAAATGGAGACATGATTTAATTCCACATAGCCACTCAGCCAGAGACTAAATAAGATAATTACCTACATTCCACACACCAAAGGTCTAAAAACGTCTAGACTTCTACTAAACTAGAACAAAAAACCTCGAAATGGAAACTTCGAAGAGAAAGGGAGTTTTCTCAAGAACTGATTGTGTAAGTCTTCTGTTCATGTGCATATAACTGCCATTTATATGATTAATGTGTCAAGATGTGGTCCAGATGTAAGCACCTACAGTAGGACACACACACACACACACACACACGCTCATAGCCAGGGCGCCTCCAACACGGAACTCTGCAGCCGCAGCCAAAATGTTTTCCCTAAAACGACACCTAAAATTCCAGGCATTCCGGCCTGATGTGTGAAAATCCCACAGTATTGCCACAGGAACACCCAGAGCCGACGATAAGGACATCGTCCTGACCAAAGGTCACCTCCTGACGTACACAGGGAGGGTTGAGGTCACTGCCATGTCTACAGTGACAAAGGGAAAGCACAGATCGTCCAGACGTTCACTCACACCTACTCATCACGACAGCCGCACTGACAGATCTTAGCAGCAAAGGTAGAAACAACTGTCCGCACGACATCACATGCTGTATCAAAACCCAAAGAGTGTTGCTCTAATGACAAATTCTTCTTATCCTGTGCAGCTTCACATCAGACCTCAAGATATGGCGCTGAAAAGGAGCTTTTGATAGGTACAATATGTGCAGTAACAAAAGGAGGAGATATCTCTTTGAATCTTTTCAGTCCACCACTTGAAATACCTCCACAACTACTGGATGGATGGTCATGAAATGTTATGCACACGTGTACGATACCCAGAGGCTGAATCCCACAGATTTGACTGATCCTCTGACTTCTCACCACGAGGTTGAAATTTTAGTTTTAAGTGAGATATCTCAGCAATTATGAGATGAGCTGCTTTCATGTAGTGTCACCAACAGCTTAATGTTTGTACTTATTCAGTCAAATATATCTACTAATTGGATTGGCACAACCTTTTGTACTGACTCGTTGTTCCTGTGGTGATCCTCTGACCTTTCCTGTAGAGCCACAATGAGGTTCACATTTGTGGTTTTAAGTCAAATGTCTAGACAGCTACTGGATGGATTGTCATGAACTTTAAATGCCTCCATTGCCTCCTCAGGATGAATTTTGGTTGACCTTTAACTTTTCATTTAGCGCCACCATCAGGTCAAATCTTTAATTTGTCCAATATTTGATTATATTTATGGCCGTATACAGTACCTGCAAAGCTAATGACATTCCCATCAGCCTCAGATGTACCTTGTGTTTAGCAAATGCATATTGCCACCTCATCATCCTCTCGATTATGTAAACTTTTTTTCGGTCCAAGGCCGGGGTCAGGACTGTTTGTGGAGAGCTGATTGCAGCAAAACAGAGTAGAAATAGCCTCCTACATTCATTGACACACCTAAACCAACAACACATCCATTTCTAGCTTCAGTTACTAAAAATAAATGAGAACAAATAAATAAGGAACAGGGATTCAATTCATGAGGGAGACCACTTCCTAGCATGGTAGACAGTGTCAATATTTTTAGCTGAGATTGTGCGCTAACTTCAGGTAGAGGGAAGATATATTCTGCAGACAGCTGGATACATCTGAAACATAGGAAGCCCACTCAGGAGCCGGTGAACTTGATGAAGACAAAGGTATTGCAGACATAATGTACACTGCGCTGGAAACCATAATTTTGAGCTCTGGACACATGATGATGATGAGGATGATGATGGGATTCTTCTGAGAGTAAAAGCATAGTCACACTACCAAGGGAAAGTTAGAGGAATGGTTAAACTAATTTAGAAAGAATTCAGCTCATGTTTGCATGATTTATCAGTTTAATCAGCTTTCTGGGAATCGGGGGAAGAATCACAGACCTAATTCTTCATGTGCTACTAACAAGGTGAATTATTCCAGTCAATTTCTATAGACAACACCAATAGAGTACGGCTTGGTGTCTGTGAGTGTAAACTATTGACCACAGCTCTGAGATAAACAGAGTCCTGGACACACCACAGTGTATAATTGAATTATAGGGGGAATGGTTCAGTGATGGCATGAAGTTGCAGTTGCCAATGTGTGGGAGTAGTCAGGATGTGCTTTCCCACTGGTGATCTGGAGACACTCTACAAGCACATATTGTAGCTTTTCAAAATGTTTATAGATTTTCTTTAGATACATTTTTCTGGTAATGACAATTTGTCCTGACATCCTGTGTTATGTGTGTGTGAAGGTTTAATGGGGGCTCTAATGGTGGGTGCATATTTAAGATGTTTAAAAGCCTTGTTGCCATGTGGCTTGATGCCATCATGTTATTATCCAAAATGCAGAAAGATGAGGATCAGTTGACCTAAACATTTCCTCTCCCCACTTCTAGCCCACTACTGCTAATAGGAAAAAATACTATAGTTTATGATGGCTAAATTCCATTTAGCTCGGGTTCTGGTGAAAATAATACTGTTAAAGGTCCAGTGTGTAGGATGTAGTGGCATCTAGAGGTGAAATTGCAGATCACAACTCCCTCGCATCACCCTCCCCTTCCATGTGCGAAGGAGAAACTACGGTGGCCACGAAAAACGCAGACTAGAGCCAGTATATATATATAAATAATCCCAAGGCTCTGGTCCTCACAGTAACACTGTGACATGACACTTGTGTTTTTCCTACAATGACATTTATGAACTCAATTGTTTAGTAGGAATATTAATTTTATATGTAATAGATTCACTTTTCATCCAAGATTTAGTCATAAATACAGAGACTAGATGGCTGTGTTGGTTTGATTACATAACCTGTCTGACACTCAGCCCCATAGTTTGGGAGTGGTGATTAGATAACTTTGTCTGGTTGCAGTTTCATTAACCTTTTTGGAAACAAGGCCAGGTATTTGGATATATTGCTCTTGGTTTTACTGGCTGGACTAATGCTTTTAAGGATTTTTCTTTGAGCAGGGAGGAGTGTATTCCTGTAAGACACTCAGGCGCTCAACAGAGGCTTTTTTTTATGTGGTCGGAGAGAGACCTCTAGTGGCTAAGTAAGTAGTTTAAAGGAATGAGTTTACATTTCATCACAGCTGTGACTACTCACTGACATAGTGAGACACAGTGTTTCCTATTAGCTTTTCTTTCTTATTAGAATATATGCTTTTATCTCACATCCTGTATATTATTTGCAGTTATATCTGATGCAGTGATAATGTGCTATAAATGTCAGTTTATATATATCTTCACAGTTTTGTTACACAAGTCTATGCAGCTGTTATTCACTGGCATTTTGACCTAATGACCCAAAAGCACAGGTGTAACTAATAACATTTATAAGGAGAACTTTCCATTCAGGTGAGCCAGTTTCAGGGACCTGATATTGTGTATTTTGTACTGGGGCACCGACAGGGCCCGATCATCTGCATGTGTTATTAATTTAGATTTTATTTAGGAGTTTTTGGAACCCGATGGGAGACACTTCCACATTATGGGTATTTTAATTCCAATCAGTACTTTGATATTTAGACTGGATCAAATGACTGCATGTAATGTGAGAAGGGTTGTTTTTGAACTCACTGAGAATGACCACCAGCTATTCAGTTCCCCTCAGCTCTACGGACCATTAGCTCAAATTATTCATCCGCATTGCTTTCAGGCACAGCAGGCAGCTGTTTTCAGTTGTGACTATTGCTGCTGAACTTAGTGGAGCATTGGATTGGATTGAACACAGCTCCAAAAGAACAATGTATTAATGCAGGTTTAAATTTGACGACCTTTAGGCCAACAAAAATGAATAAATGAATAAACAGAGTCAAATTTCTCTCACAAGCTCGATGGAGGAGATAATGTCTTATCATAAACTTGAGCAGCTTAAATACGCCGCTCCACCCTGAAATATTATAAGGTCTGGCAACAATTTCATATTTCATATTTTGAGATTGAGCTCCTTTCCTTAATACAGTGCAGCCCACAGCACCCTACCCATTTTTATTTATGAATGTATTATGTGTTTGTGTATATGTATATGTATGTAGGTAGATAACTATAAGTATATATAATCTATAGGTTTTTTTTTTATTAAGCAGTAATTCACTGTATGGAAGCGTTATTTCATGTACTTTTTATACTGTATTTTTATCTTATTTTGGAGTACTGAGCACTATTGTGATTTTACAATATACGTGAAAATCAATTTAATTATCTAACATAATTTACTTCTATCACGGTGGAAAAGTAGACCTTCTTAAACTATAACACCTAAAGTTAAATGAATGAATTAAATATGAAAATACAAATAACAACATCATTTTACAGACTTTCTTTTTGTGGCGTTGTTTTGAAGGAGAAGTGTTTGGGGACTTGTGACCACTGGATACTTAATGGAACTGAGCCATCCGTAATTAGTTATTAGTAACAGTTTGCATTTCCTGTTATTACAATTCAAATTATGTTATATAGAGATACAATGATGACAGTTTTGTGTCCTATTAAATAGCCACTTGTGAGCATGCACCACAAGATTTGGATATTAACTGAACAATGTGAATATTATATGTATGTACTGTGATCAGGAGGGGGTAAATTTCTAGCTTTGTATGAAAACAGCTGCGATTTGTGAAAGTGGGAACATCTGTAGAACTTATTGTCAAATCCCAAACAGAGCAAATAAAAAATCCACAACAGTAGATTCTCCTTCTCCTCCTGCAACCTGCAGACCTATTGTACGCCGCTGTGGCGTGACAGAGGTTGAAAAGCTCGGTGTAGTGTTTGAAAACCACTGAGAAATCAATGCTATGATGTAGTTCAAAGGACAGGTGGAGAAATACTGCTTTGATATGACGGAGGATGAAAAGAAAAAGTGTTTTATTGGTCAGAGACTGAACCTGGGCCTGGAGAGATAGACAGAATTAGACTGTAGAGGATAAATACACAACGAAAGTAAATGCTTATGTCCATTGTGGTCTTCATTAAAAGGGAACAGTGTAGTTTTGTTTAAGGTAGAACATTTAATGGAGCACAACAGTATATGGCCAAAAGTATGTCTATATAGTTTTGTATAGGCTGTTTTTCATGATTTGGACCCTTATGTTTCAATTGTCAAAACAGACAGCAGTTATTTAGTTAGGTTGTGTTTCTGTGCTACCTGCTGGACATTTTTAATAGCATGAGACCCTAAATCAACAACTCGTGGCCTTTCTAACAGCCATCACCAGATATGTCCAGACACATTACTCTAATTAGGCCAGCTACATCAGAGACCTTCTCGTCCTTTGGGAGGGCTGGTAGTCGTGCACTATGCGGTGAGCTACAGGCCTGGTGAACGTTTTGTCCTTGACCAGAATGTCTGTTGTATACGGACTCTTCCATCACGTCTTGACAGCTTTGACAGATCCAACAAGCCAGAGTGCTCTTGGAGACTGCATGGGGATTCACTAACATTACCGCTGAGTGACCCAACTGTCAAGTCTTCTCCATTTTCTTGACACTTGAGACGAGTCTAAAGGCCAGGTAGGTCATTTTGGGTGAAGCGCTTTCAGGACCGATCGCTAAGGATTTGGCTGCACCCCCACAACTCTCTGCTCAGTAACTTTGACTCTGGGTAAGCCAGTTTTTGCAGGTCTTTCTGACCTGAAATTTGGGGAAATACGCTTGATTGTGGTCTTTAACATAAAGACTGAAAACTCTGCTGCACAAGGCAAAGATATAGTCATTTTTACACTTCAGCTTTTGTATGTATGAAACAATATACAGCATGTTAATTATTGAGCTTTAGAGGAGCTGGTAGGTGGATTTTTACACCTTTGGACACAGTGAGGCTAGCTGTTTCCTCATGTTTTCAGTCTTTATGCTAAGTTAAGCTAATCAGTTGCTGGCTGTAGCTTAATGCAACAGTTTTGATATGTATGGCAACTGTGTGCTTTCCAACTGTATGAAGATGGCACTGTGTACAAGGCAAAGTTCATAAAACTCAACGGTTGTAGGAATTCTGACCTCAACCAGGTGGGCCCATTCTTGCAGAAATAGTTAAACATTTTCACTCCCTAATCAAGAGCTATATGAAAAGATCGATGACACTCTCATGTCTGTACGCTTAATATGAAGTTACAGTCAAGAGACATTAGCTTAGCATAACGACTGGAAATGGGGGAAAAAAAGTTATCCTGCTACCAGCAATTATGTGGCTTCCCACTTTCCATTTCTTGATGTATTTTTGGGCTTCTGGGACAAAGACTGGAGAGTTGATTGCACTACTATTCAGACATCGCTCTCTAATTTGTCTCTATAATTGAGAGCCTTTCAGGCTTCTAAAATGTGTGACAGATGTGTGTGGTAGCCTATGTGCAGAATATAAATCAAACTTGCCGGAACAAAAACTGAAAATATGTTTGTGCATTTGCGTGTCTTATTTGCTCAAAAGCTGGTTACACAAAATTTGAATTAAATTCCACGCATTTGTAAATGAAGATTTGAGGTATTGACTACTACGACTACAATTACTACAGGTTTATAGTCTCACAACTTGTGGCGCAATTTTGCAAATATGATGCCAAAGTCTCAGTTGTATCCTTGTATAAAAACTACAAGCACAAGTGAATAAGTGACAAGTGATAAGAATACAGACTTTCCATTCATTGTATTATCTCCCTTATCTTTATTAAGGTGATCAGAGCAACTAATTGGTGGACTGTTTAAACGTAATGAGCAGGTAATGGACGCCTGTTTGCACAACAGAGAGGAGAAGCAGCCAGAAAGGAAAAGAGATTTTCTTTCCAATATCACATTGTGATTTTATCAGAATCCAGAACGCATTGTCTGCAGGTTTCATATGAGCTTTAACCACAAGGTGTTGCTAATTGATGCTTCAGTGGCAAAGAAAACTCTGCACAGGTTCAACATTTGAGAGGTTTTCACCAGAACTGTTTCTCCAGTGGAAGATAGATACAATAAAAACTCAGCAAGAGCAGTCGATTATTCTGAGTAACCAGGATGTTGTATCTGAAATTGTAGCTTTAAGAAACACAAGCATATGTCTCCTCCCCCACAGTGCATTTGGTTGGAAGCAGAAAACTCAAAACCTCAGCAGGGGAGACAGAAGCTGATATGACCTATGGGTTGTATATCTTTCAAAGTAAGGACAAAATATAATTGCTTCTTGTGACTTGTATAAAAGCAATTAACCACACACACTTTTAGCTCACTGGGACACTATTAGGACCTCAAAACATCTCTTAAGATCTCTTAGAATCACCACAGATACAATACTGAGAGGCTGTTTCTGTTTCTCTGTGTTTTAGAAAAGCAGGAAAGAAAATATGCTGAAGGTTTCTTCTGTCAGCAAAAAAAACCAGACAACTGGGCAATGGAAGTGGAAGAGCAAGTCACACGCACACACACACACCATAGAAAGGCAATAATGGGCTCAGTTTCAGGAGAAGAAACGTCTGGTTAAAGTCTTGAATCTGCAGCCGAAGCAAAGTAAACAAATAACATAGCAGCTTGACATTTTAACTGTTGATGCCTTGTTTAGACTGTTAGCCATTAAAATTACATTAAAATGTTTTAAATAATCTTTGTTGATAGTTGATATTGGCTTTACGTCCTCGTTGCTTTGAGTCCCGCGGACCCAGCAATAACAATAATAATAATTCCTTTAAAAATATGATTCAAACCAAATATGCAGAAAGATACTGAAGTGGAAACCCTTCTTTTTGCACATTTGATGGGGGAGCCAAAGATGACCATGACCATAAAAGATTGTTTTTACATTAAATAAGGACATTTTGTATGTTTTAATGTTATTTATTAATTTAAATGTTAAAATAAGTTGTACGTTCAGAGACAAATAAATGTATAGTATTATAGTCATGTTGTAAGGGTGCAACGATTGTCTTCTTTAACATTTCGTTCTTTTCTCAATTAAACAATTTGTTTCGTTTATAAAAGGCCAGAGAATTATGAAGAATTGCTGTTTTCATTCCCCAGGGTCAAAGGTGACATCTTCTGGTGTCTTGTCAAGAGTCCAAAACCCAAAAATATTCAGTTTATGACAAAGAAAACCATAAAATCCTCTAATGTTGGCATTTTTGCTTAGAAAATCATTTAAATATTTCTTCAAATATACCTGTAATTGTCACTTAACTTTCTGTTAAACTGATTATCTGACTAATGTTGTACTGTACTTATGTTTGAGACATACAAGAGTTGAACTCCATGTTAGACCTCTTATGAACAAATACAACGCATGAATATCTGCTGTATACAACAGTGTTACAGCTGTGATCCAAACAGAAGTAATACATAATTTGTGACAGTGTTAAGTATAGTTTTTGAGCTGGTATAGAGGACTCCAGGGCTGGAGAGGATTAAATAAAACAGCAATGTTTCAACCATATATTTGTATTTGAGATTGCAGGATTTCCTCCACCTTTTAAAAGTTAATTATATTTCTGAGCACCCTTCAGGAGATGAGTTGTGCTTTTCTTATAACAGTATCTCCTCATGGCCCTTATACAGTGACTGATGTTTTGTTTTTTGGCAGCCTACATTGCACAACACAAATATTTTCTTCATTGTGTAACAGTTTGACATAATTAATTAGCTCGGCGGTAAAGCTCTCATCACATGGGTGCAAAGCTGCTGCCATACAGGGCCGTTAATCCTTTCTACCTACTGTTGGTCTACATGTGTTAATGCACACCGAACCGCACGACCTGCTGCTCTGTGCCTCCTTGCAGCCTCTCACTTTGCTGTACGCTTTAAGAGCTCTTGGCTTCTTTTTTTTTTTTTTTTTTTGACGTTGGGTGAAAAAAAAAGGCGTGTCCCGAAGTCATGCATATAATAGCCAGACGAGTTGCGATACGCTTTGGCTCCCCAGTCCTCAGCTCTCTGTGCACCAGCAGACTCACCGGCACTCGCAGGCTCTGTACAATGGCCGAGCTCTCCCCTGAACAAGTGGTATTCAACAAGCCGAAGGTACGTTATCTGCCGGTACACTGTGGTATAAACATTAATAATTTAAATGGAAAAGTGAGTGAATTATTGACGGGGGAAACCTTTTTCCTGGTTTTACGCACGTTGTGAGTGCGTAAACACTGAGTACTGGAACAGTCCCCGAGACAAGCAGAAGAAGTATGGTAATATATATATTTTTATATATATATATATATATATATATATATATATATATATATACATATATATGTATGAGAATGAGAACATAATATTAGCTATAATCTACCGATATCTCTGTGTGTCTGTGTGTGTTTGATAAGACAAGGAAGAACATATCTTCTGCTGGCAGTTTGACATGTGACGATGCCCACCAGGCGTTAAACAAAACCTTACAAGCAGCTGATCTGACTGAATAGAGCTTTTTACAGAAGTTCACACAGCATTTTCATGATTTTTCTGTAATTTATGCCACCATGGAACAAAGAAATGAGACTTATTTCTGCTCTTCTTGCTCTTTAACAGCCTTTCTTGTGTATTCTGTCTTAAAACATGCTGGTGGGATGAAGGCATTCACCTTAACTCATGTGACTGAGCTTCTCATTGCTGCAAAAGAAACAACACATAGCCTATTTTGTCCTATTGTTACATTGTTTTGCCTGATCTTTTCTTTATTGCAGTTGTGTTATTTGCTAGTAGAGACACCTGACTTGCATAACAAACAAAAAGCCTTAAAGTGAAATGCGCCTTTAACTGTCAGTTAGTTTGACATGCACATCAGGCACACAGGCATGAAATGTATACTTATAGTGCCCTTTGGAGTCTCTGTTCATGCACCTGCTCTGCCCAGGAGCTGCTCTGATAAGAAGAGAGGAAATGACTCAGTGGCAGAGAAGTGGAAAGACATACAGCACAAAGACAGAAATGTGGGTCCTGTTGCCACAAAGTGTGACAGTTATTGGGTGTGTGTGTGTGTGTGTGTGTGTGTGTGTGTTGGTGAGAGATCATGACTTGTAATGGGAGAGACCTTTGGGAGTGCTGGCTGCTTGCAGAGATAATCTCATTAAATATGCGGTTGTAGAATTGATACTGCTGGTGGGGTCACTGTCTGCTGCAGCAACTTTCAGTTTGCCATCCATGCTTCTCACACTATAGAACTGTAGCTACAGGGTTGTTACAGTGTGTGCTCAGTAATAAGCGCAGCTGATAAGGATCTGTAATTTTTTAGGAGTCCTGCATTTAACGATTATCTTAATTAGTGATTAATCTCCTCATTAGTGTCTAAATGAATCGATTTGTAAATAATTATACCTTCATTTGTGTAGCGCTTTGCCACACATGGTAAAGTGTGTTACATATAATTAAAAGAGATAATAAGCTACAGTTTTATGATAAAATACATGTTAGTAATTCTAGATGAGAGTGGACCTTAATTGGACATTTACGTACAATATCATGGACATAAACATTGACATTTTCAAATTAACCACATAAAACTTGTACTTGAGATGTGATATTGTACATACATATGTCACTATATGTCACATACTATGTCTATGTGCACATCTCTAATAATGATCTTTACCTGTTGATGTTTCTTTACTTCCTTGTTCCTTTTATAGTTGCACTACTTTGTACGACAACTGCTGCACAACAACCCTCCGGATTATTAAAGTTCTGTGTTATCGTATCTTAATTATTCAGTCTATAAAATATCAGAAAATAGTCCCATCGAAAATCTTAAAATGTCTGTTTTTTTGTCCAACCAATAGTCCAAAATCAAAAGGATATTCCGCTTACAGTTATGCAGAACAGAGAACAGCAGCAAATCTTTGCTACTGTGAAATTGGAAGAATATTAATGTCAAATACAGACAACAATAAAAAGCTTAAGTTGACTGAGTCACAGCTGAAATTCAACACTGTGCTTCTCATTATCTGGATAAGAACTTTTTACATCTTGTGGCTTCACAAAATTGCACAACAGTTCCCATTTGGGGTTTAATAACCAATTGTGAAGTAGTCACAGATCATTAGATATTTTGCTACATACATTCTACATCTTATCAATCAACAAGAGGCTGCTGCACAATAATTAATATTACTGAAATGCAGCAAATCAAATTAGTTCATACTCCACAAAATTTTAAACTTACTACTGTATACTGCAGGAAGTACTATGCATGCAAAAAGAATTGCCACAGGATTTCCTGAACTCAAAGATGGGTTAACCAGCTGTTTGCTGTCTGAACAGCTCGGATGTGCCATGTATCACTGATGCACAAGGCTTTTTAAGAAAACAGATGTAAATAAGAGACATTCAAACACTCTTAAACAGTACACATTCCTTCTTGTTGTAAACATTTGGGTAGAACTATCTGATCCCAAGATCACACAGATGGACACAGCTGCACTATGTGTACTTGTTTTTACTTTCTATAAAAAGTAGAGGAACAGGTTTTGAAAAGCACAGTTGGAGCTGCAACAAACAGTTAATTTAATTATCTACAGGTTATTCCAAGTCTATTTTTTAATTAATCAATGAACCATTTGACCCACACATCACCAGCAAATTACCGTCAAATTCCAAGTGATACCTCGAAGTTAAAGGAACAGTGTGTAGGATTTAGTGGCATCTAGCTGCAACTGAACACCACTCGCGTCTGTATTTGACAAACTGGGAATGAGAACATGGGGTGAAGCACAAGGCCGCATCTACAGCCAGTGTTTGGTTTGTCCGTTCTGGGCTACTGTAGAAACATATTCAGGTGATTATACACTAATGAACACATACCTTTGAATATTATATTCCATTTCTCCCAATAGATCCTCCTAAATGTTATAAACTGGAGCGTTAAATTATCTGTGTTAGACACAGAGTATGTTTGCAGTCAAAGTATTTGGTTTACTGAAAGCTGATTTAGTTCTTTGTTACAAATGAGATCCACATTTTCAACACATACTGTTTTTATTGTGATTAAATCTAAGATAACTTCAAAAAGTACACTGAAAGTTAAATTTGAGTCTAAGAGGGAACTTTAGTCAGGCATATACCCTAAGTGATAATAATGACTTATTAATGGTTTCTCTTCAGGTTTGGAAGCTCTTGAATAGTAAAGTATGCTTTGATTCAGGACATTTGGCCAAAGAATGTTTATATAATCACTGAGCTGTGGTTGTTTTGAACTTTTGTCACTGCTCAACTAAGTTCTTGGATAAAAATATGTTTCACTCAAATATGTGTTGGTTTCTTGTCCAGTAAGTCAGGGGAGGGGAAGCATTCAGTATCTGTATTTCAGATTCACTTTAGAAACTCGTATACTTAATATATTTTAATACACAGAGTATGTCTGCATCATGAAAGCTCCTTTGAGGTCAAGTTTTTCTTCAGAAAATCCCCTCAGAGCGTTTTGACCTTTACCATATTTTCCAAATTCATCCTTTAACAGATGTGGATGACATCAGAACATTTCCTCTTCTCTTGGATGAAGGTCAGCTGTGGTCATGCATCAGTTCTTTGACTGCTTTCTTAAACTTTAAATATCTAACAGTCTTATAACATTTCAGCTGATGATGATGATGATGATGTTTTGATTGTGCAGTAGTACAGAGTTAAAGCCACTAAAACATGGTTTTATATCTGAAAAGTATTTCTATGTAACATTAAATCAAAGATAATAAACATCTTTAGGTTATATTTATTAAAAGCACAGTGTTTAACATTTTGGACGATCTTTATTTATTCAGGGAAGGTTCAGTGAGAGGAACGTCCTGATCAAATTCACACTGTTACACATTCATAGCTGTCCAGTACAACCACAGTCTGATCTGTGGCCACTGAGCAGCTCCACTGGAGTGGTTGGGGTTAAGGGCCTTGCTCAAAGGCACCTCTTGCCCCTCCCTGCTTCTTCACTTTCCACACCCAGATTTATCCTGCCGGTATATAACATAATATTCATAGGTATGTTTTCATTAGTGTATAACCACCTGAATATAAGAATCATTGTGTTTTTGTTACCTTAGAATGAGACGTTTTTATCTACAGTCGCCTTCTTCATCGCTCCCATGGCTCTATAATACATCTATGAGACAGATCTCATGTAACCTTTCTAATATTAATACATGACACGTGCACACAGAAGTGTCATATGTCTGTGGAAATGTGCCAGACTTTACCTATACATACCTTTGGATGGAAACACACACAAATAAAAATACAATCGATTAAAAGCAACAGAAAAGCAGCTATATTGATTCATTGACTAAACATTTAAACACTATTGTTCTGACATTGGCAGGAAAATGTGCGTTTATGTAGGATCCCATCACTCATAGTCAGGAGCTGATTGAGTAAATAAGATTTCAGGATTTTGTAGAATATTATGTAGAATAAACTGAGACACAAGAAAATATAAAAGGACAGTGCTCCCAACTGCTTCTTTGATTTGATTTTAATTTATGGCTGATTTCTTCTTCATCATCACTCCCAGCCAGAAATAAGGATTAGATGTCTGTTGGCAGAAAAACTTAATTTGATCTTCAGTCTGACTGAAGAGCGCAGTTTAGGCTTCAGTTGTTTGAGGGAGGAGCATGATTTATTGGTGTCATCTGCCAGAATAAATCAAAGCTCTGAGCGCTGGAAGGAGAGCCAACCCTTCTCTGGCACTCCTGGCCTTTTCACCATGCGTTGCCCAGTCATGCGTTCTGCATTCATGATGGGCTGCGGCCAAAGCATTGAACTTCAACACCACCACTGCTCTGTCTTGCTGCTCTCTTTTTTAACACTGCTGGGTATTGTTTTTCAGTTCTTCTAAGTTCTAACATATAGTGTGCAGTTAGACTGAAATAAAATCTGTTTGAAAGTAATCAGTTCTGATTGACTGATTAATCATTTATTAATCGTGTATCTTTCTCATCTCATCCACAGGTCGAGCTACATGTGCACCTCGATGGAGCCATCAGGGTGCAGACTATTCTTGACGTTGCCAAGTAAGTTAGTTTACTCTCCATTTAATTAGAAACTCACTATTGACTTAAGGTTTTATGATCTTGTACTGAGATTTAGACACACAAGTTTAGACAGATAAGAGGATTAAAAAAACGTAATTGTTTCTTTGTTCGGTTTGACACACCACCTTTCCAGTTGATTAACTGCACTTGTGAATATTAATAATTGATAAAGTAAAATATTATGACCTTATTGGGTTGATATGGCAAACATCACACACATTGGCAATTGGAGTCGTGTTTCTGTCCATTAGATGAATGTAAGTCCTATATTTACTCTCCTTTTAGCTCCGTTTTGGTCTCCACCAACTGCTGGGGCAAATATCTGCCTATTTAGCTCCTAAATGTTCCACCCGCCTGTCTGTCTGTTGGTGCTGAGCAGGTCGTTTTTTTGTCAAAAACAGCTGCCTGCTCCATCTGAAAATTATGATGTCTTGAACCAAAACTTTAAAGTTACGGACCTTAAAATCAAAACAATAATCTGAAAGGAACTACAATGCTGGGGAACTGCAAAGTGGAAGCCTACAAGGCTGCACAGTTTATCACAATATTGTTGAAATTACAATATGTGCAATATCCAATTCACAAGAAGCTTTTTTGATAAAGGTAAAATATATCAAAACAGCTTTATAATGAAATACTTTAGTGCTGCAGAGATTCCCCTGCCGACAAATATTCTTCTGCAAATTTAAGAAACAAATTTGTTTTGTCTGTTTGTTTACAGACTCAAACAAATGTCACATCATCAAAATTTTTATTGTTTTGTTTTGTTGATGAAACTTAAAATTCTGATATTGTGCAGCCCTAGTCGGACAGTTTTTTCCATCACTCTCCCGCTTTGTGTGCGTTCCACTCCCGCCCACTGCCACAAACATTTGGACCATTCACACAACAGAGATTTTTGTCTTCTGGTAAAACGTTATTTTAGTGTAAATACCAGACTTGCCTTGTTTTGATGTTAAAAACAGCTTTAATCTTGTATTCAACTTAATTTGTTGACTCTGTCTCTATCATTCTAGTGCGTGCAAGCTAAATCCCAGGACCCACAGTTTAGTTTTTTGACCGACCGCTCTGGCCGGCAGCAAAGTCAAAAACACCCACTCCTGACAGATTTGCGTCCCGCTGGGACCGGATCCCAACGCAGTCCTCTACTGCAGAGTCATGTGATAATTCTCTGTGGGTTTGTTACTCTGAGCAATGTTACACAGTCACCCAAGCCACTGGTGATGTAAAAATATACATTAGAGCAGTTTTACCTCTCAAATATTGTTATCAGACGCGTTTTCAGAATATAATATCACAATAGTCTAATAAATCCTGGCATAGTTCCAGGGGCTCCTTTTATTCATTTGTTTCATGAACAATTCAGCCGTCAAGTAAACAGCCCTCTGTTCAACTTTTCATTTTAGAAAGCCGAGCAGCTCAGGTAAAGTAGATGTATTCATTTTGGGTTAATATGAAACAAAGTACATGACCTTGAACTGTTGTTTTTTTTCCTCTCCTTCTTTCCAGGAGACGCGGCATCTCTCTTCCAACAGATACTGTGGAGGAGATGACACAGATCATTATTGTCGAAAGCCCCGGCACCCTCACCGAGTTCCTGGGCAAGTTCGCAGAGTACATGCACGTGGTTGCGTAAGTGCTGACATGCCACCTTTAATGATTCAGTTTCATAATTACCAAAGGTGTTTTCTTGCTGAGCAGGTGACAGAGAGTGCAAGGGGCGAGATTGGAGTGATTAAGAGTCAGGGTCCACCTCATTATTGTCACAGGAATGTTTCTCCAACAAGGTCTACAATGAGGGCCAAAGTCCTGCAGATTGTTATCACACATATGTAGTTATGTTATACAATTATGATGCATTCAAGGTCTCTTATAACCAGAGTGTGTAGCGTAGTTTGTGATTAATGGCAGTGGAATGTAAAACACAGCAGGATTATGCAATGAAATTCTGTAGCAAGATCGTGGGGGTGATGGGGGGATTTAAATGTGAGACATGCAAAACAGGAACACATCATTATCGAGATCAAATGTCACTTTGGCAACCAAAGTAAGAGGAGACTAAAGTAGTTTGGGGTGCCTTTCCGGTGTCACTCAGTCTTATATTTAGTCCAGTGACAGGGCTGAACCATTAAGAAAAGACCAAATACAGTCTTTCAGATACTCAACAGCCGTGAAAGCTTTCAACAATGACGGTCTGTAGTGGCTGGACTGCAGCACACAGTTGTGCTGAATGGACCCTTCTGTATCAAGGCTCTTGAAAGCCTTGTGTGCAGTACGGCTTCAACAGCATAGGGAACTTGCCAGCTGAGTTTAGCTCATGCAGAATTGTTGTATTAATGATGGTGTGTTTGTGGCAGGGAGGGGGAGGGTTGAGAGCATACTGGAGAACAACAGGCATTCAGACCTGTGCTATGAGCATTCACTTTCTGTGTAAATGCTGGAAGCGGTGTTGTTGTCCGTCATGTGATGAGGGATGGAAAGTGTGCTGCTGAGTCTAAAGGAAAGAGGGGAATGGAGGTGTGGGTCTCCTAATGTTTTCACAACACTACCCTGTCACGCAGCACAATCAGAACAGAAATGTTTTAGGTGAATAATGTTTAATGAAATGTTTTTGTAGTTGGGGGAGGGGGGCTGTATCTTTAGCATTATTAATGTATAAGTATGTTTTCATTAGTGTTTTAACACCTGTATATAGGAATCATTATGTTTTGGTTACCTTAGAATGAGTTATGTCTTTGTACAGATGGTGTAGATGTTGAACCTACACATTTTGTGTTTTCACCGCCACCATAGTTTCTCCTACACACTTTACAGCCAGTTCTCATTTCAATTTCAAAGCCCAAGGTGACGTATTCAGATTGCTACACTCTAAAATTCAAAGATTTTCAGATTTACTGTCTCATGAGACAAAGAAAAGCCGCAGATCTTCACATTTACAAAGATTTTGCAAGGGAATGTTAATGGAATTATACATTTTCTGAGGGACCAATCAATTAATTGAGTAATTGTGGCAGCTCTACTAAGCCGATTTGGTTTTATGGGAAAACAGTGGAGGAACGAACAAGTCAAAAAAAGTTTCTTTTAAATTCGTTCTGCTTTCTGATATAATGCAGATGAAGTTAAGGTAGAAACTGCTGTGTTCAACTATCGTGATAGCCCTGATGCAGAGACAGGAGTTTCATGGCCAAATACAGAAGTGCAACACACAAACGCTGTCATTTTGATGTTGATGTGCTCTCTCAGAAAGTCACACTTCCCTTCAGCAAAAAGAAAACAAACATTACCCTTCCCCTTTTCTGGCACCCCAATCCAATAATTTTCATGCAGACATTTTTATCTACTCCTCTAAATCCTAAAAGTATGTGTGGAAAATAATTTTAAATAGTAACACTGATAAGTCAACCATCATTATTTATACATGTTGCACATGGATGTGTAGGAGGTGTTTAAGGGAAATCAACTATATAACATCTGATGATGGATTAACAAGATAATAATTCAAGATAAGAGATTTTTAGAAGGGAACGTCATTTATTTTGTGTTTTTCTTTGTTATTTTGCAGTGGAGACAGAGAGGCCATAAAGAGGATTGCGTATGAGTTCGTTGAGGACAAAGCCAAGGAAGGAGTGATTTATGTTGAGGTCAGATACAGCCCGCATTTCCTGGCAAACACAAAAGTGGATCCAATACCTTGGGACCAGAAAGAGTAAGTCTTTATTTGAATAGCTGCATCCTTTAGTGACACCTATGTTGTGCTTTTATGGAAGGAGATATTAAGTTTGGCTCATTGCATGTTTTCTTTTTCACTGTGTTTTCACTCAGAGGTGACCTGAGCCCAGACGAGGTGGTGCGCCTGGTTAACGAAGGCCTCCGCGAGGGCGAGAGGGCCTTCAATATCAAAGCCAGGTCCATTCTATGCTGCATGCGCCACATGCCAAGTAATGAACTGTTCATGCTTCTGTCTGCCCAAACAACCTTGTGAGATAAGGTTCCTTACTGTAATGTCTTCTGTCCTGTGTCTGGTATTGGCTACAGAGAGGCTGTGTGTTTATTCCCACTGAATCAGTTAGAAAACTTAATCATGTTGTAACTGACCAGTCAAAAGATCAGTGACACTTTTAGCTCTAAAAACAATCAGGAATGTGTTCTTGTGCTCAGATGGAAATGCGAGAACTGCACATAACCAAATTTGTCCTAAAAACTCCATCCATTCACATATTCAGTATAATATATACTGCCTCGCTTATTCTTATTAGATAATGAGCAGGAGCACCACAGAAAGACACAATGCACAAGTTTATACATATTATAAATCCATATTATTTGTATTATAATCTATGCTACATATTGTAGCTATGCAATGAAACCATGAATCTTCAAACTGATTAGATTTTTTTCATGGGTTAAGAAGATTCTCCTATGTTTTAAGCCAAAGAAACTGTTTAGACTAGAGAGTCTCCAGCCATGCTAGCAGCTCTGTGAGGCAATGGTGCTTTGAGCTATTGCTAACATTTTTTTAATTGAATTGAATTGAATTGAATTGAATTTTTCTGGCATGTGAAATGAGCATTTAATGATAATTGATTTTAATGAATGGCTTAAAATACAAGTTCAACTTGAGTTAAATTGGTTTTATTGTGGTTCATAATTATTCCATAAATCTTACGTAAACGTTTCTATGCACGCTGTAAAGTCGCTGCAGCAAATATTAAAACTGCGATAAAGTCTGTCTAGTATTCATTCGCAGATGATTGTCTGCACAGAATTGCATGAAAATCCATCCAATAGTTGTTGAGATATGGTGTGGCGGTTGGTGTACCAATGATCGATATTGTCATTCCTGGAACCATATCTACCAGCAACGCTAAAAACCCACTGACTTATCTGCAAAATGCATCATCATAAAGCTGAAACCAGCACAGTTCTATTGAGGTTTTGGAGATACATGGTTTTCACAGGGCACTACTACTATGTGCTATATTAGTACTATTAGTAGTTGTAGTAGTAGCAGTAATACCAACTCTACGTACATGTCTATGAGCTGAAACCACTGCAGTAATATGAGCAGTTTCGGTATCAGCAGCAACAGTGACCATAGTGGTAAGTCTGTTGCAAATATGTTCTGCTCCCATCGTGCAGCTGTTTCCTGTTTTACTCAACATCCAAATGCAATTCATATCTTCTGTTTCTTAGCATGAGAAGGATATCTGACTGTCATGATAGATGAGAAGTGCTATTTGCATTTTTATGTATGTTTAAACAGTATGCAGCCTGACATTCCAATGCAGTATCTATTATGTACCTGTATGCAAATCATTCATATTCTGATTGTGAATGCTGTATAATGATCTGGAACATTATGTTCTGTGTATGTAACTGTTCTGGTTTCTGTACTGTTCTTACCGAGAGTTAGACACGATCACTGACACCACTCTCATGTCTGTGGGGTAAATGTGAAACTACTGCAATTAGATGGTTAACTTAGCTTAGCATAAAGACTGGAAGCAGGGGGAAACAGCTAGCTTTGTTACTCTCAGCCAGACAAATACAGTAACTACCGCATGTTGGTTAACGTCGTCTTGTGCTTGTCATAGCCGCAGACCGATGCAGATGATGTAGCATGATGCTGAGACCGTGTCATCACATTTCATCTTCACATCATCTGCATGTGTGTGATTAAGTCGCAGGACCAAACTGCGTAGTAATATTTGTGTATTTTAAATTCTCCAGGCTGGTCCATGGATGTCGTGCAGCTGTGTAAGAAATATTGCAACGAGGGAGTCGTCGCCATTGATCTGGCAGGTGATGAATCACTCAACTGTGAAGCCAATCCAGAACATAGGAATGCCTATGAGGTGAGAAACCTAATACCAACAGGCAGTTGCAGTCAGAACATTAAGAGGGATTAAAAAGTTGTGGGGCTTTGATGAGTTTGTGTCCTGTTTTGTGTACTTTAATTACAGCCTCACATGCCAAACACTGAGCATTAACTTGTCTGGCAACATCAGCAATGACGGTAATAATGTCAAGCAAGGTCAGCTACAGTTTGTTTTGTAACAGGAGCGTAATGTTTTGTGCCCTTGGATGTGTTTTTGAAAAAGTCTGTGATTTCTTACTCAGTTTAACACAAAGTGTGATCTCTGGAGGAAAACTGCAGACAGTGTAAATACAGCAGTAGACTGCTTACCTTGGCGCTGGAGTACAGTGGGCAGAACTTTTATTTATAACGTATTGCGATGTTTTGAGGTTGTAAAAAGACTTCATGGTCAGAGAGTCCACCTCATGTTCCCACAGGCTGCAGGCTGATGCAAAAATGTCTGCAGTCTATCGCACCAGCAACTTTCAGGAATCCTTAGAAAGAATTTGAGGCTCTGTCTTGTAACTACAGAGAGGACGGATGGCTTGGAGATGTTTTTCTATTAGCCACGCTAACGGTTTTGAATTTCAGTGGTCACGACAGAAATATGTTATGACTAAATATTAATGACTTTGGTGATAGCCTCACTTTTCCTCTTGAAATGTCTCGACATCTGGTTTGTCATGAAGTTTGGTACAGACATTTGTGTCCCCTTGAGAATCAGCTTTGGGAAGCTTTTACATTATTAATTTGACCTTTACTTTGTTTTATGACCAAATACCTGCAAAACTAATGATATTTCCATCAGCTTCAGCTGTACGTTGCTGAGTGCTAATCTGCAGATGTTGCTCTGCATCAGCATCATGGCTGTGCTCAGCATGCTGAAGGTAGCATTTGACCACCACTTTGGGCCAGACTGAAATATCTTTACAACTATTGGACGGATTGTCATAATATTTGGTGCAAACATTCTTGTCCCATTCAGGATGAATTGTAATAAGTTTTGTGATCCCGGTCTACATTACCAGGTTCACATTTTAATACTTGGACATAATCTTGCAAAACAAATGACATTCCCATCAGCTGTACTCTGTGTGCTCTGTAGACTCTTGTTTAAATATGTAACATGTTCCTCTCCTGTGTAAACACACTGTCAATGTGATAATACCATTTCACAGAATTGGTAAGAATGTACTAAAGGCTTATTTGGACCTTCAGGTACATATTTGTCATAATGCCAACAAGGTTTAGGCCACAGTTTTTACTGCTGTACATTGATTTTCACTGTCAGAGTAGTATCAAACTGATGAGGACTTAAATGTCTTTATCTATAACCAACACAGTATTAGAGTAAAATCTAATGCTACCAAACCAATTTCCTCTTAAGCTCTGAGGCTTCTCAGAAAAATCCAATTTGGTTTTCAGCCAGCATTTATTGATTAATTCAGAGAATACCTCAGTACGTAATCAATTTTGCCTGTCAGACCATAATGAATGTGATAGATTAATCAGTTAATATGCTGCAGTGCTGAACATGGACTAAGTCTTACCTGAAATTAATTACTTAAGAGTACAGGATGGGTGGATTTGACAGTTGCATGGGGACAGTTCATAATATTTCAGCCTGATTTAATTGTTCATATAGACATCTGACTGGTTATTTGCTTTAGCATTCTGTTTGGTATGACACATTTCTATATTTAGGAAGTGTATTTTAGTAATTTATAGTTTAGTACTACCGCATATTTTGAGTTTCAACTAATGACTTCTCACTCCCGGTTGCTAGAACCATGATAAACAGGTCCGGAGGTTTGTTGCCATGGCGGCACTAATCACCAACTAACTAACTACGAAATGCCAGGAGAATACTGAGGACTTAGAGAGCTGGTGTTTGAATGTCAGTGGCCTCCAAACAGCATGTGTTAATGCGATAAGAGCGTAGAGGTACAAAGGTGGGCAGTAAACACTAAATGAAAATACTTCGTCTATGAGTCTGTTGCCTCTCAGTCGCTCATACGCGAGATGGCAAACATACCAGGGTTTACGATAGAGTGTGTGAATACAAAGGTTTGCACTAAAAAGGATTTCTTTAGAAAATACAACTAGTGAAAACTAATTTGCAGCAAACAGCTGGTCAATAATTCATAAACTGACCATAAAATCCAAATAATCCAGAGCTGTTGCATAATTCCTTACAAGTGTAGTATATGCAGTTGTTGCATATCATATTATTATTATTATTATGCTGTTATGAATTGTTTCTGAAAACATATTTTGATCCCCTTTTTTTATTTAAATTTATAAACTTATTTAATTCAGGTAATGCCGGTGTGTGTTTATGTGTGTGTGCAGGTTGGTATGTGTGTGTATGAATTACAGTTTCATGTGTGTTTGTTTGTATGACTTCAGCAAACATGTATAATTTACTCTCCCTATGTTGCATACTATATACTTACTACTATAAATACACTTTATTATTATTATTATTATTATTACAACTGTATACTATACACAGATGTATTTTCACTATCCACAGTGTTCTGAAATCCTTTGTAGCCCCATTTGATATTGATGGATAAATAGGAGAGTGCTTCAATTATTAACAAGAAGCAGAACTCACAGACCAGAGTCCACACTAATATTGAGGGTTATCTTCATAACTACATGACCTCTAGATACACACGTGCAGATTAAGCAAGTCACAGTCGGTGTGTCCAAGGTTAAGATGATGATGATCAAACCAGTGGGATGTCTGTATTTGGTTTTACTTCTATGACGCAGTATATACGTAGTAAAAATATTGATTTCATCATTTATTAAACTATATCCGGTGGAGAATGCTTTCTCCTACGGTACCAGTACCATCCTTTTCCCTGTGAAACCAAGCAACTGTGCACAAAAACCTTTTTCCCTGTGAAACCAAGCAACTGTGCACAAAAACCTGTCTAAATTCTAAAAGGCGCCACAGTAGAGGCTACAGTGTCGCAGATGTGAAAGCCAGATGTTGGGCTGTGTCTGTTTGGTTGCTAATGTGTTCCTGGATTGATTCTGTTTACAGGAAGCGGTGCGTTCTGGGGTCCACAGGACAGTCCATGCAGGGGAGGTGGGTCCGGCATCCGTGGTGAAGGAGGTAAGCTGTTCAACAATAACACGAGACATTTCTGAGCAGGGTGGTGGAGTCAGTTATTTGTCTCCAAGCTGCAGTGGAACTCATAACAGCCACAAAACAATGAAGTCACGCAGTAACAATAGCGATGACCAAACCGGCTATTAGGGGCAGAGATCCAAAAGAAACAAGAAGAACGAGAATAGCAGAGATTTATGTTTGTTGTTGATGGTTTTAGTCAGTGAAGTAATAAAAGCAAAAAGGAGCACACATACAAACACATATGTGTAGACTGTTTGTGTACATCTCAGCCGCTATGTTTCGAAACCTTTAGAGTAAAACTAGAGTACGTCTCACTGGACGGTGGCTGCCATAATGAGTGGACACTCTCTAAGGGGGCCATCCCTCAAAGTGACAGCTCAGCTATGCCACAACAGTTGCGCGTGTGCCTCTAGAAATAGCCCGCAGATTCTGCTGAGATGTACAATGTGGAGGATTTTTTGTGGTTTATAACCTTTTGCTTCCACCTCGTGACCCCTGTCTGATATTTTAGGCCGTGGAAGTGCTGAAAGCCGAACGTGTTGGACACGGTTACAGAACCCTGGAAGACCAAGCCCTGTACAAAGACTTGCTCAAAAAGAACATGCACTTTGAGGTAAGGGACTGTCCACAATTATCACCATTTACATCAAAAAGCTGAATTATCAGCAAGGTTATTAAGTTCTGTAGAAACATGCCTGTTATCCATTACACCTACTGTGCCTTATGCATCATTACAAACTCATCATTTTGATCATTGCAGATGATCAGGTAATTATAGTTGTGTAGTTGACTGACATACTATTAGTGTACCTACCCACAGGAACACAGTGTATATAGTGCATACGCTAACCCCTAGTGGAGCATTAAGTATCACAGCTGGAAGAAGAAAGACTGCAGTAATTCTGTGTCTCAGTGCTGCCTCTGCTGTTCTGATTGCAGGTGTGTCCTATTTCCAGTAAGCTAACAGGTGCCTGCGACCCAGACTTCACCAAGCATCCTGTGATCACGTGAGCTGCACTTATTTTACATGATAATCTAATTACCTGTATTAAAGTAGATTTGGACACTTCATTTATTTTTGTTTGGATTTCCTCATTTCCTTTGTGCAGGTTCATGAAGGACAAGGCTAACTACTCCCTGAATACAGATGACCCTCTGATCTTCAACTCAAACTTGCACCTCGACTACTACACCGCGCACAAATACATGGGATTCACTGAGGAGGAATTCAAACGTCTGGTGAGATCAAATACATGTATAATTGTAGCGGCGGTTCACAGGATGAAGGCTGTTTGAATGTGGTTTGAAATGATTGCATGGGGTGGAGATGCCCTGTGCATGGCAATGCCTTCCGCAGTTGATAATTAAAGCGGGAACAAAAGCTAACATAAAAGAAGTGTTCTGCTGCGCCCTGAAAAGCCTCAGATCCTTTTAATAATTACAATTCTTCATTTATTTTAAACGTGTGATGACTTGTGCTTCACACCCTGGCTCCATTAGGCCTGAGTCTGCAGTAAATCGTCACAGGAACAGTTTGACAAAATATTTACTGATTTCCTTTCTTGCCAAGAGTTAGATGAGAAAATCCATACCACTCATATCTGTACGGTAGATACGAAGCTACAGCCAGCAGCCAGTTAGCGAAACCAGAAGAAATCAGTTGGGCTGGCTCTGTCCAAACAGCACCGCCAACGGCACCTCTAAAGCACTAAAGCACTCTAATAATTACCACGTTATATATTTAGATTTATTTATTTTAAGTGTAAAAACAGCTCATGGTTTATGGTGGGTTATGTGTCGGACTATTTCCTGACTCCGCGCAGTGACTTGTCTCATCATCGCTGTGAGGTTGCCAGGCAACCAGCAGAGGGTCTCTGTTTTCTCCTGTTTCAAGTGTTTATGCTAAGCTAAGCTAGCCATCTGCTTTAGAGGTGTGAATTAAAAAATAACTTTGCTGATTTAAATAATTTTAAATAAATATCAATCAAAAAAAGCACATTTTCCACATTGCTAAACTTTTTCTTTAGAGGTTAACTCACTAACTATTTGTAAGAACACTAAATGTGTAACTTATTGACTTCTTGTGTCCTATAGAACATCAAATCTGCAGAGTCATGCTTCCTGCCTGAGAAGGAGAAGAAAGAGCTCATCCTGAAACTGCAAGAGGCCTACGGGATGGTGCAGAGCACTGCCTTTTAAACCCGAGGAAGTCTGAAGAGGAACCTAACCCAGGGAAAAACCGCTCTGAATCCTTAATCTCCACACTTGACGCAATGGAATGTCTTTTTCCTCATTTGTAACCAAACATAAAGCCTATAGAATAATATATCAAACATCGTGTATCGTATGGCTGCTGCCTTCACCTCTCATACCTGACCATCATCCGCTTGTGTTTTGTCAGTATCCCTTTATAGTACTTAGATGGCTTTATAACTTCAGTTTACAGCGCAGTTCCGGAGGATGTCATGGTGCTCTGCAAGGTGGAAAAAAATATGTGCATGCCAATGTTTTGTGTTTATGAAGCAGATTTTGCCGTATGGCAAAACTCTGGATACAATCTTCATCTTGTGTTTACATCCTGTAGTCATAAAGAGAATCAGGGAAGCTTTTGATGCACAATAACTTTAACGAATTTGTGAGCCTGCAAGGGAAGGATATGGTGGGGTTATTTGTTGTTCATCTCTGTCATTGCTATGGTTGAGAACTTACGGCGGAAATATAGTTTACTGTGAATATCCATTGTTTGGTTTTAAGGGTGAATTAAGGGGAATCCAGTGTCAGAAACATATAAATATGTGCTTTTTATCCTCCACACACGTATAACTACAGAACACATCAGGTAAAACAGCTCAATACCAAAAGTTTAGTCTAACATTCAAACACTAGGTGGCACAATGCTCTCACCTACAGGGACAAACCACAGCTGACTTAAAGTGGTTTTGCATTTCGTAATTACTCTCAATTATTTTGATGTATATATTTATTTACTTTTTTTTTTCTTCCTTTCACTGAATAAAAAAAGCACTTCCATTATAACAAACACATTTATGACACTTTGAGAATCTTTGACCATAATAAAAGCTATTACTAAAATCTTTCTGCAATCTCTTTCTTTAGGCTGATAATCTCCAGTCATTTATATGCATCTTCCTTATAATAGTAATACTTGAGAAGCTCTGCACTATGTATACTATATTCTATATATCTATATACTTGAGATTGATAAAAAAAAAAAAAACCCACAGCTTAACAGATAAACTGCTCTGTCATCCTCTGTTTCTTTATTGTATAAAGATTAATGGGAACACTGGGGCCATGCTAGGTGGAAATGTAAGCACTGGCTTCCTGTGGCAATGCTAATGTACACAAAAGCTGCATTCAATAATATTTATGGCTCTGGAACAGCTCAGCACTGAACTCATTAATCCTGAATGGCTGGGACTCGCCACCTTTGCAGATCCCTTACCTGCTGTGTTCAATACAACAGAAACCGGGTAAATTGCTCCAGGTGAAAAGATAATTATGCTTGGGAACATAAAATACAAATATTACAGTAATTCATAAGTATTTTATTACACAAAGAAAATTTCTATCACAAAGTTATCACTGAACATTTAGCAATAAATATGAAGTCCGTACACGACAGTATAATGGCGACTATGTTTGTTACTAAAAAAAAGAAAAGACTTGACGGTGAAACTGAACAAGAGGGTCACAAACACACACACACATACATAGAAAGAAAATGACAAACAGATGATTATGAATACGCCCTCCATGACACAGTTCCATATTAAGCTGGAACGATGTTTCGAGTGTTATAAATGAATTCTGTTCAGCTCAGTCCATCTCCACAGACATAAATTCATAGAGTTTCTGTGCTTTCTTCTCTCGTCAGGAATATTAATGACTAACAGAGGATGGAGCAAAAGAGCAGCATCTCAGCTGTCAGTTCTAATGTGTTCTGCTCCCCCGTGTTACAATCTGATCCGATGAAAAGGCGTACATTTGGGCCGCTGAGGCTCCAAACAGGCCGGCAGTGAGCGAAGGTGTCCTCATGTCCAATTAGGACAACCAATGTACACTCTCTCTTTCCTTTCTTCATGTCTCTCCACTTCCACTTGCTTCCTCTCTACTTTTCACTCCTCGGCTCTGCCCCCCTTTCGGTCTCCGGCTGAGTTTAGGACGGGCCTCCACTTCCCTGGGCATCTTGGCTGGTGGAGCCCTCTGCCTCAGGGGCTGGGGAGGCCCCTGGGTCTCCTTCTGGAGGAAAACACAGGAAAAAATATGCACGAAAAAATTTAAATAAAAGAAATCAGTGGAAGATTGTAGTGTATTATCATCAATCATCGAGTGTTTTGGTATTCCCAACAGAAGGCAATAAATCTGCTTTCAGGCTCCAGAAAGAAAAAATAATGAGAATCCTGAGGAAGGAACTACAACTTCCTGTAGCAACACAGTGTCAAGCATGATATGAGATTATCTCCAAATGTGAGGCTTCCCACCAGACCAGCATTAGAGTAGTTTGATTTATAGTGGTTATCATGTCATGGGAAACTTGTCTTTGACTGAAAAGGAAGTCAGCGAGAATGACAATGTAATACACAATGTAATAGACGTTCCTTCCAACAACTTGACACTGCTGAGAGTAGAGGAAGGAAGGACTATCTTTCATTGTGCTGCCGTTACGACTCATTTAACGCCGAGGCAACAAAGCACAACAATCAAGTCTCACTGAGAACCCCACCGGTTTGTATTTTCATATTCTGGTGCAACGAGGTCTGGGAGCAGGTTTCACAAAGATACACTTGGACTAGTAGATCAAACTAATATTCAGACTTTAATTAACCTGCCGCAAAGACAAAAGATGTGTAGTTCTTAACTACTTTCTTGAGGATGAGTTTGCCGTGAATATTAAGACATTTTTCGAACTAGAAAACATGGCTGATTGAACAAGCGCGTCAAACTGATCAGCTTGGTTTATTCCAGCAGAAAATGTTAAATTCAACAGTTTTAAGGATGTTTTAGTGGGAGGATTTAGCGAGTAATGATACAGACTACATGTAGCAGAGCTGAGCTGCTGTGGCTTCTCATGTGGCAGAGCGCAGTACTTGAACTCATCAGTCAGCCTCAGGATAGTTTCTCTGGGTAAACGAAAATGACTGATAACATCCTCACTCCTTTCTTAATAATAACTCCATAACATTGTTCGCAAACCACAATTCATGAGCCATCTTCTGCTGTTTTTTGTCATTCTCTGCCACTGGTTAGCAGATGTCACCATGGAGACAAGGGTCTCAGTTGTGAGTGAGCCTGGGAGTACGGTGGATAACATTTTAAAATGAGCCAGATTTTAAATGAGATTTTTTCCCCCCAATATTTTAGGGTAAATAACACTAGCTGTGAGGGTAGTAGCGGTGATGGTGGTAGCTGAATAATACACTTTATACCTGACTCATCGTAAACTGACTCTGTCTGACTGGAGCTTGATAGTTCAACAGGTTTTCCTGCAGCACTTAAAGGTTTCACTTCCAACTTTTCTTAGACTAATCTGGCAAAAGTAACGGGTAACGGCTGTATTTTTCAACCTCTTATTTTCCTGTATCTATATGTCAAAGTGACTAATGGGGACAACAAGTTTTGAATTTGGTCCAGAGAGCGCTGCAGTCTTCAGCTGCAAAACAGGCCACCGTGTAATCCTTTTGAGCAATTGCACACCGTCATAATATGTCTATTAAAATGCTTCTTTTTGCAAACAGATTGTTACTGTAAGAGTCTGACAACACGACCCTACAGAGGAAAGCAACATTTTCTGCACCTTTCACTTGATCTGCTGTGTGTCTAACCAACTCTAGCTCAAGGAGAAGCCTCATGCTTGCTCAAAAACAAGCTCTTTAAATTCACTTTTGCCCCAAAGGATTATGTTGTAGCCTGTTTTGCGTCTGCAGGCGTCAGCACTCTCCCTCAATGCTGGACTAAATTCTAAAATTGCCGTCCCCATTGGTCACTTTGACACAAAAACAGGTTGAAAAATGCAGAAGTTACCCTTTAAGACTAGCCTAACTCTACAAGACTACAAAGTCTAAAATATCTCTGTGAAACCGACCCCAGGTCTTCAATCTACGGTATGCACATTTTCTTTCTCACTGCATTACAAGTGTATTCAGATGTGGCTTTACTGACCTGCAGCCTTCAGGTCCATCTCTGCCATGTCTTTGGTGAGTTCACTGGTGCTGGCCGCTTCCCCCTCCCCTGCGATGTCGGGCACTGCGTTCCTGCGGCCTGTGCGATCACAGTTGATGAAGTCTGAGTACGACGTCTCCACGTCCATCATCTGTCCATGACCAGTGCTCTCATTACACCTGCCAGAGGGAGGAGGAGGAGGAGGAGGAGGAGGAGGAAGTCAGACGGCTGCGGAGGTGTTGCAAGAAGCACATAAATCACCCCGCTGACCCGTGGGAGGACAGACCACTGCGTCTTGCGAATTTCTACTTCAGTAGAATCAACGTGACACACAGGAATACTGTCTAGAGACCAAAAAAAAAAATATATATATATATATATATCACAGTGCTGAGCTATTTAAGAGGCAATGAGGATGACCAATGCAGAGTCAGAGAGTGGGCAGAAAAGGGAGCACTTCAGAAGCACTTCCACAACCTGAATGGCCGGAAGCTGGGAGAGATTTGATAAAAAGGAGAATGAAGGTGTTAATAATTTCCATTACTATTTCTGCACAGCGATTAATGGCACTACTGACATCTGTGCTAATTGCTTGTCCTAATTACATCAGGAAAAACAAAAAGCTGCTCAAAATCTCTCACTTGTAAAGTCATACCCCTCTACTAGACTCCATTTGTTGGTCCTAAAAGGTACTTACACAGCAAGGATTTGGAAAAAAAAAAAAAAAAAAAGGAGAGGGCGGCTGGAAAGAGCCCTGATCAATATGGGAAGAGAGAGTAAAAGAGCTTGAAACCATTCACAGCACAAGCAGAGGTGGGGCCAGAAAGAGCAAAAAAAGTAAGCAGAGCTTCCATTAGCCAGTCATTCCTCTTCTGTTTCCTGTCCATATTTAACTAGGTCATGGATCTTGCCAACCTCTAAAAAACTATACAGCTGGTAATTCCGCGGAGAAAAAGAGGACAAAAAATAAGACTGCTCCAGAAAAGAAAAGGAAAAAGAAGAGAAATAAAAGTCGTAGTAGGAAGTAGTGCTCTGAAGCAAAGAAAAGGAGAAGGAAACCTAGACACACTGATATTAGACAGTAAATGTCCTAACAGCTGTTCCTCTACAGCCTCAGTCCCTGAAGATCCCCCCACGGTCCAGCACGGATAGATTAGACCTCGCTGCTGTGCATGGGCAGCATAACTAACGCCATTACAGCTACAGACATTCTCACTAATAAAGCATGCAAAACACTTCAGCTACGACAGAACAGCTGAGCAGCTAGACCATGAATCTTTAAGAAACATGGAGGAGAAGGGAAGAGTCTCGAAGGGAAACAAGAGAAGGAATGAGAGAGGAATAAAAACTAGCTGGCAGACTCGGCTGTGACACGCTGACCCGGGGCCAGTCTGTTCCCAAACTCTTTCACTCGCATTCTTTTAGGCTCATTCAAAAGGTCCCACAATTGTTTTCTTTCTTTTATGTACAGTATGTGTGCTCCATGCCAAAAAGGAAGCACCCAGGGTCATTCCCCGAGAGGTCACGAGCCATACGGACGTAGGCGGTGCTTTTTTTGGGAATGGGAAATTTGCAGTAAAGGGCAATCTTTAAGCTCCTGTAGGTAAGGAGCGAGTACCTCGGGAAATGTCAGTGAGTTCTGGGCTGCTGGCATTTCCCTGAGTGCTTCCACTAAACACAAGAGCCACTCTGTATTCCCGACTGCAGATGGTGGTGTGATCCTCTGATAGATTGGCATCTAGATAGCCAGGTTGTACAGTCATTAGTGAGCCAGATCACCGTGGGAGGCCAGTGTCTCACAGGTTCATAATTACACCTACAGTACGGCCTTAGTTCAAACAGCAGAGGCTTTCACTAATCACTAATTAGTGCTGAACAGTGAGGAAAATCTCTAATTTTAACCAATTTTGCAACTGTGATCATTTAAACTCTGTTTTTGTGGTTTACTGCAAATAATACGATACAATCAATCTGTCAATCATTTTCTCGATTATTACATTAGTTGTTTGGTCCATAAAATGTTGATCAGTGTTTCCTGAAGGCCAAAGTGAAGTTCTACAACCCAAAGATATTCAGTTTACTGCCATAGAGAACTATGACATAAACATAGAGAACATTTGAGGATCTAAAAATCAGAGAATTTGGATATTGAGGATATCGAAATGTCAATTATTATTTGGTTCTTCAAATGTTCTCTAATATCATTTTAAAGTGATTATATTTTGGTTTTGGATGGACCAAACAATTTGCAGATGTCGGAAGTCTTGGAGTGCAGGAGACGATGATAGGTCCTGACATTTTATAGAACAGAGCCATGCTAGCTGTTTCCACCCGTTTCCAGTCTTTGTGCAAAGCTAAGCTAATCAGCTGCTAGATGTAGCTTCATAGTTATTGCACACACAAAAGTGGTATTGCTCCTCTCATTTAACTCTCTGCAAAACAGCAAATGACCACATTCCCCAAAATGTCAAACTACTGCAGCTCCTTGAGCTGAGGTATCTTTGACAAAGCAAACCAACCAGAACTGGCTGTGTATCCACACAAGTGTGTGTGTGCTGTGCGATGTTTGCCTATTTCTACTCCACTGGCCCAGTGGTTATGTGGCTTATGGGAGCCCCATCTAATTGCCATTTGTTTGTTTAATTAGTCGGCTTGCCTGTGCATGTGGATCAAATCCTACCATGAGATCATTAACAGGTTTCCATGGAGGGATGATGATGGTGGTGGTGATGATGTTTTGCCTTCTGCTCTTCGGCACGTGTTTACACTCTTCTGTGCCCGACTGCCTGGTCTCAGCTGTGGCAGAACCAGTTTAATGGAGCTGCATTTAAAAAAAAATAATAATCACTTTATCCCTGATATCCACAAAGCTCACTGTGATGATGAACTTGTTTTTGTCGCGCCGGCTGACTGACTGTAGAAGCGTAGGCTGTTGCTGTTCACCTGCTGGGATTTGTATAATGCAAATGAACATGTAAAGTGTCTGGAAGCAGACGATCTGTAAAAGACACTGACGACCTTCTGTGTGACTGAACTAATTGCAGCTCTTGTTTATTGGGTTTAATACGAGAATAATCGTGTGCTCTATGTAGGGTTGCAATGAATATGATATTATTATTTTTTTATTAATATATTTATTGTTCAGTCTACACAGTAAAATGTCAGGAGAGTGAAAAATGTCACAATTTTCTAGAACCCAAGGGATGTTGTCTTGTTTTATTCTAGCAACAACAACTAGAATGCTTTCATTTTATAATGTTATAAAACACAGCAGATCCTCACATATGGGAATCTTCCCTCTCATCTATTCTAATGAATAGATTTAACTGTCTCGCAGTCAATCTTTACATAATGTCCTCTTAAAGTCATATTGTGTGTGTTATAATTTTGACCTATCACACAGATATGATGCCAGCCGTGCATCATTTACAGCTTTCTCACAGTATCTCATGACCACATTCCACAAATTATGACTTATAGCTCTCTCAAAGTGCATGTCCTAGTTAAATAAAAAGGCTGCTTTTATGTGAAAGGCCAGACTGTGTATACGCACAGAAACTCGACACAGCTGCAGCTGGAAACACTACCACGAGACAAATGTCACAGGTGTGTATTTTCACTCAAGACAATAACAACTCAATCCTCAAAAGGGAAATCGCTGCAGCTCAGCTCATGAGCTGAACTCAGCTTAGCCTCTCTCTCTTTCCCCTTCTCCTTCCTGCTCTGCACCGTCTGCGTGGATCGTTTCCAGTGTGGGGATTCTCTCTACAAAAGTTATTTCAGGAACACAATCCTAATTCAAATTCTGCTAAATCCTCTGTTCTGAGAGGAAGCAGGCTGCATTGTCACATGTACACAAAAAGCACTTTAACCTCACTGTGAACGGAAGAGCGAACGCAAAATAAATACGACATACATACTGTACGCAGGGAGAGTTTTCCATCATGACAAGTCTGAACAGTGACCACACTGGGCGAGGTGACATGTAACAGGAGAGGTTTTGGCATGGAGATATTAGAAACAAAAGCCTTTGAGATCACTGAGGGAATATGAGTCAGCATAGCCACTTACACTGGGCCCATTAGAGAGGCAGGCTCACTACTATCCCGCTGGAGCCTTTTAAGCCTGATTTGTGTGTAATAAACTCACATTATCTGCAATAACCCACACAAAGACGGGCTTCGTCGCAGATTTTGACATCCATTAGCACCGTCTACATGACCAATTTCAAGTCTGTCAACTAATTCTGCTGCATTTATTGACGAGGCAAAAAGCTCCATCTGCCTCTCGGGGCAACTAAACTTTTCCACTAGCCTTTTTGACCCCAAATACTTATTGAACTGCCTTTAAGTTTATCCTTTAAGTTTGACATGATCGGGTTGACCAAAATCAAAAAGCAATTAATCATTAATCATTTTGGAAAATATAACTTAATTTTGGCTCATTTTAAAAATTAAATTAGAGGATAAGTGATGTCTTAGTTGGTTAAATGATTAACCGACTATTAAAAACAAATTCTAATCTAATCAAAGCTCAAATCAAGCTCAAATAAAATGCTAAAAACCCTCATTGCTTTATAAAAGAAAAGAAAAATGCTACACACAAACAAAGGAAGGAATCCTACCAACATACTGCACTGCACCCTGAGTAATACACACACCCAACATCATCCTAACCTTTGTTTTTTTCTGGAGGGGGGGGGGGGTATTTTTTAGCAGTTGTCAGTGCCATTGTATGTACGCAATGCATGTTTTGCCCCCGTCATGCTAATCCTGTCCTGTAATATATCACCTGTTATGTCTCATCTCAGAAAAAAATTAAATAAATGTCCATTCCTATCAACTTGCGGGAGACAACAGACACTCAGCTATTACAGCTCTTGCGGTCAAACGATGCATCAAAAGATAAACGCAAAAGTTAACGACAATCTTACCAAAGTAATCAGAGTTTCCTCATCTGCTCTCGGGCGCTTACAAGCAGACGCAGACTGCTTCAGACAAATTCATCCGAGTCCATTCAGCCTGCAGTGCTGTAAGTGTTGCATAGTGAGAGCACCATAACACTTTGCCCTCCTGCTCGCTGCCTCTCAGCCCCCGTCAAATGTGGTCTGGGCAATGTCTATTCACATGATGTCAGCAGCTGCTTGGTTGACAACGAGCCCACTTCAAACACAAGGGTGCTGTATTTCCTCGTCTGGATTAGCATTGTTGTTCCTTCCCCGGTCTTCCTCTCATAAATAAATAAAAGCCCTGGCCATTCAACTCCGGTGTATATATTTGCCCCGTATCCTTCCTTTTCTTATGGGACCCGGGGATGGGTGTGAAGGCCTAATTTCCCCTGGTGAAGTGAATATTGGACCAAGCTCAGGCTCTTGAGCAGTCATCCATTTACATACACCGACAGTGTGAAAACTTTCCCTGTCGGGCAGACGAGCAGACACAAATCTCCACTCAAAAGAGGTTTTCACCAACTCTCTCTCGCTCTCTCTCTCTGGCACTTTAAAGTTTTTTAAAGCTTACTATTAAGTCACAGTAAAAGTCACCATCTTTTCTGTCAGACATGCAGAATTATCACTGATAATACTGGATAATCAATCCAATTTTCTATCTGCTTTTCACTGAGCGGAGATAGTGAGAGAGTGATCACTGCCACTCTCACATAATTGCCGTCCTAAATGAGCGCACTGAGCTCCTACGCCTGAAGGCATTATGAATCAGGCGAGGAACAGGAGATAAGAAGCCTGACCGAGGCTATTAGCATCAGCTGCAGTGGAAAAGTCTTGAGTGAACTAATGAATAAAACAAAAGGTCCGGGCAAGGCTGCTTCTTCAGAAACCTACAGCCAAATCAAAAATCAATCTAGTTTGGACAGATTATCTCGGCAGGCGCACAGAGGAGCAGCCACAGTTGTGGTTCCTCACGTCACAACTCGGAGCACTTCACAGATCAATTCCCAGCAGTTGTCTCTTGTGAGAGAAAAAAAAAACAACATACATATTATTGGCTTTACTCCAAAAAGAGTTATCCACCATTAACAGAAATGACACCCACTGTCTGATGTTGACTGCAGCCAAGTTAAGTAGGGCTGCAACCAATGATTGTTTTCATTATTGATTAATATGTGGATATAACGCACAACGTTACTGCAGTGCAGATGAGAATCGACAAGATGACTTCTGGCAAAGCTGAATTAAAAATGAATAATGTGTTACCAATTGTACAACTACTACTACCACCATCTTTATTTTACTATGTGAACATACAGTAGGAGGGGGAGAAATAAGAAAACCAAAGAGCCTACAGATAACTTTCTCAATTAAAATCGACTGATCTATAAAATATCCCATTACAAATTCATGTAGACGTCTTAACCAACAGTCCAAAACCCAAATACATTCAGCTTATTATCATTTAAGAACCAAGAAAACCAGAAAATATTCACATCAGAGAAGCTGGATTCAGTATTTTTGCTCAACAGATTGTTTACACAATCAAATATTAAAATAATTGCTTTTAATTTTGCTGCACTGACTATTAATTCATGCAGTATTTAAAAAGCGGAGATCAACCAGATAAAAAGCAGGTTAATAAAAACAGAAGAATCAACTTTTCCTCAGTGTTGATGACTAAATCATTCCTTGTTTTCAGCAGGAGTGAAGACTACGCACTGAGGATTAGAAGGTCAGAGACGCAGGGAGGTACTAAAGCAACATGAGCCCTGGTGGTCAGAAAAATCTATTATAAACTTTAACTGCAACCTGTGTGGTTAAGTGTCTATAATTAGAAGGTCTTCTTGACTTTGTTCTCCCAGGTTAGCAGGATCAATGAGGCAGGTGAGCTGCTGTTAAACAATGGCTCGCATCTCATCCTCAGCATCAGTTGTTGAAGTCACAAGACATCGACTACAAGTCCATTACATGTCACATTACTGTTAGTAGATATCAGAGTCATGAGGAAATTAAGCTTGAAAAGGTGAACATTGTCACCCCCCCTGGATTGAGTTAAAGTCAGGTGTCCTGCTGTTGATGTTCTGCACTTATTGCAGATATTAGATAAAACATTTAAAACATTATTTTAGTTGGAGAAAATAGTATTCCTTAACTCCTAATTTGATAATAAAAAGCAGCAAACTAAAAGGAGTCTTAATGGACACCACTAAATAAAAAACATCCAGTTATTGATATACAACTGAAGGAAACTGTGGGTCATCCAACAGTGGGGTTATCAGTAACAAAGCAAGAGGGATTTCAGGCTTTTATAGCTTCATATAGCCGTGTTACGTACACACGTATTCAGCGATGTGTTGTATCTGTGAATGATGAGACCTAGAGGAGGCATACAGATAGCGAGCGGTAATACAGAGGATGGGACCTTTGGGAAAAGCAGGGAGAAGATGAGTGGAATCTGAAGCTGTGATCCCTGTATCCACTGAAAGGCCAGTACGATTTGAAAGGAACCACTTGACAATACTGTGATTCAATCCAATCTGTCAGTTCATTTTTAAATCAGCTCAGTATCAAAAGTGCAAGACATGTTCCTGTTCAAAAAAATACTACCGGATACATTTTATGTTGCGATATTTGATTTCAAAATGGATTTATGTTGGAAAATAATGCTGCATATTTTACATAAAGGGAAAAAAGGGGCACAGCAAGACCAAAGTGGATGTAAATCATCAACAGTATGGGTGATATATTAATGTTTAATAGTGCTGCAGTGACATCCTGATTAACCTGCAGGAATAATTCTGGACTACTAATTTTCAGTACAGGATACGCCTTCAAGCAGAGCAATCACTATAACAAGAGTTAAAGAACTAGTTTGACATTGAGGAAACACTCTAATTTGCCTTCTTGGCGACAGTTAAATAAGAAGATCGATGCCACTCTGATTTCTGTCCGTTCAGTGTGAAGCTGGACAAGGGATGGGTAGAGGGGCATGTTGTGGTTTTAAGGAGCTCTATGTGCTGGTGTAATGTGGTCCGCATAAGTGATCTCACTTGCTCCATACATCCAGGAGTGTAGATGTATTGCCTCACAGGCAATCCCTCTGTGGGAGTAAACGCTACTGGAAATTGTGCAACTTGGTGGTCGTTCTCAAAGAGACGTTTAGTTTCTCTTTCAGTCTGAGAATCTTGCATGTGAGTGTTCAGGGGCCTTGTCTCATACTCCGTCCATGGCTGTAGACTATTTTTTTAGAGACGCACCGATCCACTCTCTTTCAGTAATGATATCTGAATTTGGATATCTGCCTTGAACACAACTTCCACCCCTCACAATGTCGACTTTACTCACATTACAAGTTGCCATGTGAATTAGGTCAGTATTGGCACCCAATCCTGATATTTGATCAGATCGGTCCAAACTCTACACTATTTATTAATATGTTTTCATATTAGAATAAGTATAATATATAAGATAATGTAACTTATAGAAGTCTAATTAGAATAGAATAAGACATTTATATTTGGCATTAATTTATTACTTAATAAATAACACAACCATAACAATGTGCAGTTTATTATTGCCTAGAACAAGGGCTTTAAATGGGAGTCCTAACACATTTCTATTCATTTTACAAACTGGGCCCCAGTCTACCCTCCTCAACAGTTTCTAAACCCGCCCCTAAAGGCTGATTCAAGGGGCTGTTTAACCAGCCAGCTTGAGTGGTGTCTCACTGAGGCTGACCTCACTTACGTCATGTTACACTGACTGGACTATGCTTTTTTCGGGTGCAGTGACTTCCTGGAATGACCACCGGTTGCCTGGACACCTTGCAGTGATAATAAGACTACAGGGAGTGGCTCCTGGCTGTACCTTCGTGTTGAACAGAAAGCTGTGACACTGGTGGTCCATCTTTTCATCTAACTCTCAGCAAAAATGTCAAAACTATTCCTGAAAATAAATGAGTTAATCACCAATTGACTCCACCCAAATGACCACATCACATTCACATGACCAGTCGCTGCAAAGTCCTTCATGACTTCCAGTTATTTCCCCAAACACACCCACATTGATTACTGCAGCTGAAAAGAAATGCTGACAAATGCTGAGCAAAGACAACATTTATACGGGGTTTTTTATATGTGTGTAATTAGAGGCAGATCACCTCTTAGTGACACTGAGCGCTAGAAACAAAACACCAGTGCACAGACATGCACTTAAATTAATTTTGATAATCTACTAAGGTGCCTCACCTCTTAAACAGAAGAGCTGCAACATTAAATCAATTAGCTGTCAACTATTAAATTAATCTGCAGTTATTTTTGAGAAGATACAATGTCCAAATTCTCAGATTTTGGCTTCTCAAAGGTGACTAATTTCTACTTTATTTAGTCCTCTATGACAGTAAACTCAATATCTTTGGTTGTGGACAAAACAAGACATTTGAGGACGTCACCTTGGGCTTTGGGAAACAGTGATTGACATTTTAAACCATTTTCTGCCATTTTAAACCAAAAAAATGCATCAAGAAAATGATCGACAAATTAAACGCTACTGAAAGTAATTGTTAGTTGCGGCACTTTTAAACAGATGGCAGGATAGCGCAATAAACGACACTGAAGAGACAGACAACACTTCTACTACAGGCCATGTTCCCCTTTTGTTAGCACAGCTCACTTAGCAACAGCTGGGTTAATCAATACCAGTTCTTGAGACGAGAGAGCCAGTGCATCATAATATTGCTATGCCTTCACACAGAACCACAGCAGAGTAACAGGATCGCATACAGGATCAGATATCCATGTTTGAAGGTAAGTAAAGGTTACATTACCAGAGGTGCTAGATGTACAACACCATGTTCTCTGTGTGAGTGTCCTCCCTGTGGCCCCAAAAACTGCAAATAAGCTGTGATCGATCAATGCTTTGGAGGAGGCGTAGACGAGTGGCCCCGACAGCCAGACATATGAGACTGAGTGTACTGTAGCCCTGCCTCGAGCTATAGGGAATCCCCTGGTTTGTGTTTGTGTGTGAGTGTGTGTGTGTGTGTATGTGTGTGTGTGTGTGAATAGGATGGGTGTGACTGAGTCTCATCAACCACCCATGATTCACAGCTGAGTCAGGAGCAGGTGCTTCAACTGGACTCCAAAATGAGGCTGTGATTACAACCCCCGGCAAGAAAGAAAGGGGAAAAAAAAAAACATTCTCATGTCTCCATTTCCGATTGTCGCTGCAACTGTTCATTTAGCGCCCCCCATCATTCTCGAGACTCTTCGCAGCCAGTGTTGTTACAAAAACAAAAAAAGTGTCGGAGAAACAGATTTAATTACGACTGAACATCAAAAACTATACAGATGGCACTCGTATGTAACGCTCCCCATCTCTTATGATAAGAAAAGAGATTAATGTTCCTTAAGACAAACATCTCTGAACTGTTTTTTTTCCTCTTCCTGTCCTCCCCGAAAGTTGTTTATATTGTATGTCTGTTCTTGACTGGTTATTCCATTAAGTTTACATAACTTCCATTTTAACATAGTAAATTAAATACAATGATATCAACATTTGAATGTTGGTATCATTGTAATTAATATCTTTAGTCTCAGACTGTTGGTTGGATAAAACAAGCAATCTAGGATATTAAGAAGGCACGATCTTCTATGTCTTTGACTTAAGGAATCAGTTTAACCTAATTCTTCACAGTTTACCTTAAGCTTTGGGAAAATTAGGTTTTCAATATTTTCTGATATTTTATCTATTTATCAAATAATCTTTATAGTTATTTAATGAAGCACAAATGTCAAAAATTGTCGATTTCGATTGTTGATTTCATTTTCATCAATGTGAAGATTTACCGCCTGTTCTCCTCAATGTGATGTCTTCAAATGTCTTGTTTTATCTGACCGTCAGTCTAAAACCAGGACATGTTCAGCTCATAATGATAATCAATCTTTACAGTTGTTAGAAGTTATAAAATGTGAAGATTTGAAACTAACTGAACACCACTCGAGTCTGTATCTGACGACCTGGCAATGAGAAAGGGCGTAGGAGAAACTACGTTGGCCATGAAACTCTCAATAAATGCGGAAAAAACCTTTCTACAGTTGACGTTTGGTTTGTCCGTTCTGGGCTACTGTAGAAACATGGTGGTTCAAAATGGCGGACTCCGCAGAAGGCAACTCTTCTGTAGATAAAAACTTCTCATTCTAAGGTAACGAAAACACAACAATTCCTATATTCAGGTGATTAAACACTAATGAAAACATAGTTATGAATATTTCTACTAACAGATCCTCCTGAATGTTTCACACTGGACCTTTACATTTTAAATAGTTTGGACTGAAAATGGTGAGTCTCATCACTTCCTAAAGCCCACTGTGACAAAGAGAATCAGTTACTATTACACAACACATAGAAAAACAAATTTTTGGAGGTTTTGCTTTAAAAAAAAGTTGAATTGATTGTAACAACCGTTGCAGATTAATTTTCTTTCGATTGACTAATCAGTTCAATCAATTACTAGTCGTCTCTCCCTTCCCATAGGCCCTCAGGTGCCCCAGAGCTTGGTTTCTATATCTGTAAACAGAGGTTGATGTGCTGTGGATAACTGCTGGTGCTGGTGCTGGTCGGTGATTTTCCTCCCACTGTCCATTCTATCTATTCTAATTCTACTGCAAGGTTGCCCGCTTCTATTTCTGTCCACACATTTAACAACACGAGACCTCGGCAGGAAGCAGGTGGTTTGTTTGCTGTGTTGTTTATGCCCTATCTTTTCCCAGGCTCTCTGCGCGCACACACACACACACACACACACACACACACTTGAGGCTGAGCAAGACCCTTGGGTTGATGAGGAGGAGGACGCAGCGAGGACGATGGGATTGGAGAAGAGATGGTAAGGGAGGTGTGGAGGAACACCGAGAGAGGGAACGATGAGTGTGAGGACGAGGAAAGCAGTTAATAACTAGAAAAAGACAGAGGAAGCATGAGGATGACAGGAAAAAGAGCGAGGACAAGAGGGGCAGAGAAGGAATGCATGCGTGTTTATTGTGCTTTCTAAATAAGGAAATATCCCCAACTGGCTCCAGTGTTTTCATTACTTTATTGAGAACTTGAGAAACATAATACATCCTCCTCGGCTACGCTGCAACACACAATTTAATCCAACCTGTAACAGAATATACGATTTGGTTGTGGGCTACGTCACTCTGCACCACCTGTTAGAGGGATTTCACCCACAACTCCCCCCTATCCTCTCTCTAATAAAAAAACACACACACACACACACACACACACACACACACACACACACACACACACACACAACAGAAACCACATCCAGCCAAAGACTGCCAACTTACAAAGCTAGAGCTCTGGTTACTCCAACCACAACCGCTCTTTATGCCGCATTTAACATAATTTGAAGTCGCTCCTCTCACCTGTACCGATGGCCCTGGTGTGTCTGAGGTCTGCCAAGTAATTCCACTCAGCTGCATCATCACACTTTTCTCCCACAAGTCTAGGAGGATGTGGGCGTCATGTGATTCGATTTGCTGAGTTGACGGGGATAAAAAGGCACATACGTAACCCTCCTCATGAGCAAACACAGAAAACAGCAGAGGCGATGGCTGCACTTTCCTCCAGACCTAGATAACGAAGCCGGTTTTAGAGGACGAACAGCTTCAGCTTGTGCAGCACACCAAACATACTGTGATACTAATGCAACGATGTGAAAATACTCTGCTACAAATACAAGTCTTTCATTAAAAACCTAACTGATGGTAAAGTACAGAAGTATTATCAGTAAAAAGCACTTAAAGTTCCCCAAGTAAAAGTACTCGTTCTGCAGAACGGCCCCTGTCAGAGTTATTATTTATTACATTTTCAGTTAATACTGACATTGATGCATAAGCAGCATTTTACTGTTGAAGCTGGTTGAGATGATGTATTTAGATGGTTTGTTTCATTCAACCAACAGTCCAAAGACACAGTTTACCATCACATATGATAAAGAAAAAGCATCAAAGCCTGATATTGAGACGCTGGGAGATGTGAGTGTTTGTTATTTTAGCTTTAAAAGCCAACAAAAATAAATTGATTATCAAATAGGCAGCTCTTTTTCTGTCGATCAGCTAATTGATGAATCATTGCAGCTGCATCACAAAGGGAAATCTGAGGGGTAAACAAAGTTCTAAACACAAAATGTACACTGTTTTTGGACTTTTCTCTAATCTTTCACATTTCTTTCCCTTTTATCATTTTACTTCTTTGGGCCTTAAACAATTCAGAGAAGTTTAGAGGGGGAGTTACTCTGTATGTGTGACTTAAAAATCTGACAATAGACCCCAACTAGTGTTTTTTTTACAAGGTCACAGGGTCACAAGCCCAAAAAAAACTGAAAACATCTTTAACATGTTTCATTTTATTGTATTTTATAAAGGTTATGCAATGTTTTGTATGTGAAATAGAGATGTCAAATTAATATAGTCAAATAAAAAATACAATACTTCCTTCTGAAATGAAGTGGAGTGAAAGTATAAAGTGGCATAAAATGAAGCACTTGATTTTACTTATTATAGCTATATTCCACTGCAGTCAGCAGAGTTTAATTTGAGAAGTCCCGAGTAAAGCCTTCTGTTAAACAATTGAGTCATCACGTAGAGTTTACCTTCAGGCCATGAAACAATACCGATTTATTTGTCTTATTAAGAGTAATTAACACATTTAATTTCCTCCAGCAGCAGAACGGGAAATGGGATATACTCCTAATAAGTCAATGTCAAGTGAATTTTAATGACAATGATTCAACGATTTGCTCTCTAATTCCAGCGAGCAGCCTCCCATCAACAGAGCTCATCGTTCCCCCTCCTCTGGGATCTGGATGAAAACCTTTTCAAGAAAAACAATCAAATATTTTACAGCAAACTGAGCCTGAGAATTCCCAAAGTGGATCAAATCAAAGCACAAAGCAGATCACAAGCTCATGATTCCCTGTCAAACACTAAAGGTCATGTTGCTCCTTTCACCCTCAAGCATTTTTTTCTCTCCAGTCACTTTTAAAGTTCAATGATTTTAGCACTTTATTCCCATCACATGGAATTTGAAATGGGCCACTCCATCTAAAATAATTAAACCTCATTTTCAAGAGAGATTCTCATCAAATCACCGTTGACTGAAAAAGGACATGTCTACTTTAATTCCAAACCAATTCACATGGATGAGACTCCATTTACATAATAAGGCTTGATTAAAAATTCTCTAACCAAATAGACTCAAAACAGTGTTTATTCAACACCTCAACCCTATCTGGGAAATGTATGCTGACGCCGTGGCCCAATCCAGCTGAAGTAAGAGGGCGTAACTACATTAAATCAAGTGCCTTAATGCTGAAAAACAGATGGGTTGCCACTTTGAAGGGCAACCTCGCCAAACAATGGCAATTATCAAGAAGAGGGAAGACATCAGGGCATACATTTGGGTGTTATAAATGTAGTAATAACTAATGGATATGTAATATTCAGCCATTTTCTGCAGTCATTTAGTGTTTGCATGGTTGCGGGCGGTTCCAGCCACTGGTTTCCAGTCTATAACTGGAAGAAGCCATTTTAAAAACTGGCTGGGTCAGTATGCCATTTCCTGTGCCAGTTGGAATAAAAGCTACCAAACATTTAAGTGAATCTATCTTTTGACACACTCGTTCCCGGTGGGCATATTGAGTTAGGAGTGGCAGTGGCTGTGGTCAGTTTGTATTCACAGTGGTTAGAGTATATTTCAATGGTGACCCAGTTTCACAGCATATAAAGACGTCCAAAGGAACTACTCAAGACTATTCCTGGAGAATAATCTTTTCTACTGTCTGTCAGGATCTTCAGTATCTTCCAAACCCGCGTCTCAGTCCTTACATACAACCCTTGTGACCCTGCAAGGACATGAATTGGTTTATTTGTCCTATTTGGAGCATCCGCCTCCTGCTCTCCCATTGGTCTGATTGGTCCATCGGTCTGTCCCCGAGTGTTTCTATCGTCACGCACCTGCTCGCAAAACTGACTGCGTCTTTAAGACAAAGCTGATAAAATTACTTATTTTTTATTATTATTATTGTTTTGTTTGTTCTAATACAGAAAATTCTAACACTGTAGATAAGCAAATGTACCCGGTATGATAACTGTCAAGTCTCATACCACTGTAAACCATAGTATCGGTATACCGCTGCAACCTGAGGTGTCCTATCTGTGATGCATAAAAATTTTTGTTACTTAACAAAAAGGTAAAGTGATCCCAGTATGTTTTAGTGCCATTTTAAGATTTTTAAGCATATTTTGATCATTATTGTGCTAATAACGTGAATCATATTTATTATTGTCTCATGCCTAATCTCAGCTTCTCAAATGTGAGGAGTTTATACATTTCCTTCTCTTACAATAAAGAAAAGGGAATATTGTTGTTCAGAGAGTCAGTGAGTTCCCTTGAGCTCCAGAAAATTGTGACATTTTTCACAGTTTTTTTTATGTTTTATAGAGCAATCAATTAAATCGAGAAACAATCATCGTTCAAAGAGGAATTTAACCTCTGACTACTGTCCTCTGACTACGGTGCTCTGTACATAGATTTGGACTCCAGGCACTGATGCGTAAAGGTTTCACTGCGGTTTATAGAACAACCAGTCGACCGGCACACCTCTAACCACAAATTGGTGTAGACATGCTCATAATCACCTGTTTTCATATTAAAACTTCAGCCTGCTTCACCACTTGTTAGACCGGTTAATTAAAAGAGATACAAAGAAGCAGTGCGATTTTACCAATCGTGGCACACCTGCACATCTCATCCGACAGAGCGGCTCTAATTACACACGACCATTACCTACGGCTGTGGCTAATAATAGCACCTGTATCATTATTTCATTGAACGTACCTGTGAATCCTCATCGGTGGTGATACTCAATCACTGTTATTAAACGTCAGGAAGATAATCTCAGATGTAGTTTATAGCGCCTCATAGTGATTCCTCAAATAAAACCACGCCAACATTTCTCACAAAATAAAATCTAATTAAGTGTACATGGAGCTTTAATTTACATTGTACAAAAACTCCATATTCCTGTGTAGACTGTAAAAATACCACACAATCAGTGAAACCTGAGCCGAGTAAATAATCTTCTAATCTTCCAACCTGAGACTCTCTGGACTGGCATTTCTTTGTGTATCAGAAATCCTTTTCTGTCTGGCACATGAGACACTAAAGGCCGCGGTGATGGCACTCATTTGTTCTCCTTCTGGGGAAGTCAGGGAGCTAAAAACAGAGGAGCTTAAGTCCTCTGCACACAGGGCAAAGAATGTGGTTGGAGGTCAACGCAGTTGAACCGACAAATCCCTGTCCACAAAATATGTACACATTAAACCGATGATTGCACAGAGGGACGCATACAAAAATAGACCCTGAGCAGTGTGTTCACATGGTACCAAAGCCCTGCTGCTCTGTTATGGACTACAAACTGTTGTTTTCTGATCCCTGTTATCTTTAGCATGGGGAGGTCTCTGGGCAGGTGACTGACTGTGGACATAATCTCAAAGAAATCTAGAAGGGACTTGAACCAATTCTGAGAATAGATTGCTATTTTTATCTAAAGGATGTAATGTCTCGTCCTTGTTGCAGAAAAGCTTTGAATCCAGCTGCCTCAGGTTCGTATTAAAGAACAGTATTCTCAGCAGGAAATTCAATAATCTATGCATATTACAACATATTGAGGAAAAGCCCATTAAACCTGCAGTCGGACCACTAGTGGGATACAGAGAAAGCTGTCTGACGGGGGGGGTGCCATTAATGCAGGCTCTCAGCACAGGGATATAAGGGTCCAAATGTTCTCAGGGTAATCATGTTATTGTTGGCAGCCCTCACCAGGAGCAGATACGACTTCTATTTGCTGAAGGAGTTGGAGGAGGAGAACGGTGTTGGTCATGCAGCACTGCAGATAATCAGAACTGTACTAGCATGACCTGATTACTCATGATCTAGCCGCTTTCTGAATAACTGGTGTCACAGATTAGATGTGGCATAACCCACAAAGGCCCCCGAGGACGAGCCTTCAAAATAGCCTAAAACACGAGTGCATGTACCCTCAATAGTAAGCAATCTGCCTTTTCCTCTCTGCAGACTTGTTTTGATTCAGTAAATATGATTGAAACACGGGAGGGAAGGTTCTGCAGGGTTCTGTCCAAGGTCAGCGGGGCATGTGTCTCTCTCTAGTAGCTGGGGTTTTCTTGCATCACTGCGCTCTCTGTTCTGGCTGCTCTCCACCCCCCTCTTGGCCATTTTGAAGGATAGCAGACCATGTTTGGTTAGCCAGTACAAAGAGGGGAGACGAGGCAGTAGAGAGCTATTCCAAAGAAGGCCATATCTGACATCAGATATGTGTACAGATCAGACAAAACCTTCACCAGGTGGCTTGATCTCCTACGACGTGCTTCTGCCACCAATGTGTAAAAACATGATATGCTCTTCAATGTCAAAATTCTGTCCAGTAATGATGTTGTCTTTCGAAGTACAGCCAGACAGATTCACCTTCAGCTCAAGCTCTTTGCAAAATATGCAAACATGAGGTGCATTCGAGTTGCAGCTTGTAAATTATCAAGATTAGCTGGTTTTTCTTCTTCTAATGTGAGAGTTAACTGGATATCTTCAGGTTGTGGGGGTTGTCGGTCAGATGAAATTGTGATTTCACAATCATCTTGGATTAATTAGTCGAGAAAATCAGTGGAAAAATAAAGATAATCATGACTTGCTTTTCTTTCTAAAATGTGGAATTTAAAGTGTCGCCACTGATGTACAATAGCTTCCCTGAGACATGAAATGCTAAAAAAAAAAAAATAATCATTGCATATCACCCTGTTTTTGCTAAGCTTGTCCCTGTCATAAAGACACTGTCCTGAAATACTGTCTGCAACACTTGCAAGTTGCGCTACTTTAATGTAATCAGAACTGCTGGTGCATTTTAATGTCTATAATACATGTTAACCACTGACTGAGCTCAGAGAGAACACTGTTTTGGTTGCAGACAGCCAGCCAGTCGACAGTGAAGCAAACCACCACAGGCAGGCAAGAAGCCAGTATTTATCTTCACCAGTGCTCATGCCCAGTAACGCTGGCCCTTGCCCAGCAACACTCATGCAAAGTGGGGGGTCCCAGCTCCCCCACCAGCCTGCTGCTGAATCTCTGAGCACCATCCACCATCCAGCCCTGTCATCTTCCAACAATCACCTCCAGAGGAAAAAACAGCAACCTGCACTGAAATGATCCTTCTTCTCTCAGCAACCAGCTATTACTGCATGAAACCCCTTCTGCCATCAACTGCCTTGTGATTTTATCGAGTTAGGTAATAGAAGACGAAGTTGATTTGTGTTTACAGAAGGATGAGGGGTGAGGGGTGAGGAGGGGGTGAGGGGGGGGGGCTGGGTGCATTGACAGAGCAAAAGAAAAAACACAGGAAAAAAAAGCACAGTCGATGAGAGGAGGAGATGAGGGCTTTCAAAAGCGATCCAGGCTGTCATTAGCTACCCTGAATGCAGCAGCTAATGTGTGGGAAGGACGTGCATGCCAGTTCCTTTACACTGTACACACACACACAATAACACACACACACACACAGGCGCACAATGGATGCACTTGAATGCCATTTGAGGAGGAAAAATGTTGAGTATTATGAACATGCACAATGCAATTTAAACATGATCTGACACCGAGGAGACGGATTCATTTTGGATCCAGTGTGACAGAGCAGGCGGTGTGTGCACGGTGCGCAGGGACATGCATTGTCTGCTCGCTGTGCAGGCTGCAGAAATGCCTCATTGGAAGCATGTAGAAAGCGTCGCTTCGTGACTCTGCAGCTCCCCTGCGGTTGGTCACTTCATACAATAACTGCCAGACCTTTTTTTTTTTTTTTTTTTTAAAGCATGTAAATCCACAGAAAGAAAGAAAGAAAGAAAGAAAGAAAGAAAGAAAGAGAGAAAGAAAGCCGTGCTGCCCACCCCCGCTGCACACATATGAGCAATACACTAACCTTGGTCGGGTCGCCTCCTGTTATCCACTTGTTACAATGGAAATCTAACACCATGGATCCTCAGTTAAGTTTCCTGGCAGTCGGACAGAAAAAAAAACCAACCACAGCACCCCGAACTGGGCACAAACTGGAGCAGGCTGGTGTGGAGAGGAAGCTGGAGAAGTGTGTGTGTGTGTGTGTGTGTGTGTGTGTCTTTCAAAAGCCTGTTTTTTTTTTTTTTTTTTAGGTGTTTTCTTTTTTCCTCTCCTCCTTCTTTCTCAGGATACCGTCGGAAAAACAACGAGAGAAAAAAAGGTTGTGTCTTCAAACAGCTGTTTTCCAAAATGGAGTTAGTCGTGTCTGAGCCAATCAGAGCGAGGCAGTGGAGGCTCCCACTCCTCTGTGGGCTGGAGCCAACAGCACACTGCACTCTGAAGATCAAACACTTACAGATTATACTGCTTTCTCTTTTTCCTTTTTTTTTCTTTTTGGGATGATTCATTGTAGCTTTCATGTCACGGCAGCTTTATTTAGTCGTACATCAAAACCACCAGAGACCCCGAGTGATGAGGTTTTCCTCACAGGGAACCCCCCCCCCACCACCACCACCAACTACCATCACATGTTTCTTATGTTGGTTTTTATTAACTTGGAGGGATCATCAGTGATGGAGGAGTGTTAAACACACTTTAGTTAGTTTATTTACATTTGACATAATGTTAAAGGGGCACTCCGACAATTCAGTGCTGCAGACCCAGACTCACAGAAAAAAAAAGATGAGTCAATAAAAGAAGCAGCAGATGCCAAGATATCCTGATTTTTAGTCAGTTGTTATGGGTTAAGCTCCAAAACTGCTGGATCCTACATTTCCCACAATGCAACTCGATCTTTTAATTACACCCCATCCTAATCCCAGTTTGTGCTTCTGATTTACGCTGATGATTATATGTTTAGCAGGGTTGGGGGGGTTGGCTTTAACAATGTAATCTAATACACTTCCTGATTGTGAGTAATGTAACTTGATTACTTGTCGTTACTTTTGGATTACCTCAAGACCAAATATGCAGATAAAGACGAGAGAAATTAAATATATAATAATAAAATGATGTGTATTCTATAAAAGAACAGAACAATGTCACCTTAAAAATGAAAAACTGATTAGAAATTGTAATCCTGCTCGTAATCCCCCCTTTTTACTAAATGTAACTGTAATCTGATTACATCTTTTTTCTGTTACTGTAACTGATTACAGTTATCTTTTTTTGTATCCTGATTGTGTAACATCAGTAACATGTAATCAGTTACTCCCCAAACCTGGATTTGAGTCAAAACTAAGCAGCAAAGGAAAAAAATCCAGAAGTTGGTTTTTAACACTTAAAGGCTGTTGAAGGTATTTCCAGAATCATTAAATATGTTTATAACAATCTGGATGATATAATATTGAATATAGTCCTAGATTTTTAACTAGTTTCTCAAGCTGAAACTCTACATATGTAGGAAATTACTCTTTTATATGAAAATATAACTTGACTATAATTAATCAAATATATATTTAATTGTCAGCTGTCATCTTTGTTTAGTTGCAGCTTGTTAAGAAAACTGGATATTTCTTCATCCAGATGGTTCGGAGACTGGAAGAACCTTCTGAACATCCGTAAGTATTAAACAAATGCCCACTTCTTTAAAAAAAAAAAAAAAAACCCACACTACCAGTCTCAAGCTTAAGCCAAGATAACCCCGATGACATGACACCATCAGGGTAATATATTATTTTTTACTCTGGAAAGCTACCTCCAGAAGACATAATAGAGCTTTTCCTTTTACAGGCTGAGTAATCGTCCTTTTGGATGAGTAAAGCGAACTGTAAAATCAATGGAGTGCAACTTTAATTGTTCTGCCTTTTTGTTTTGTTATGAACTGCTGTGAACATGGGTGTACAGTACATCATTAAAAAAAAACTCACTAAATGAATGTCATGGAAACAGAAGACTAACAATATCCAACCGTGTAGGCTGTGTGGCGTTAAAATAAAGTCAAAATCTCATGAAAGAAACAAACTAATGAGTTCTGTGTAAACGTTCCAGATGGAAATGGTCCAAATATCAAACCAGCAGGCTCTCTAACCAAACCTATTTTAAACTTGACTGCAAGACACAGTTCTCCATTGTTGTATCTAATTTCTCATGTACTGTACATACGTATTGGTTGGTACTTGACCTTTACTTAACGGTCCAGTGTGTAACATTTAGGAGGATCTATTGGCAGAAATATAATATAATCATTTCAATTCATACGTATGTTTTCATTAGTGTATAATCACCTGAAAATAAGAATCATTGTGTTTTTGTTACCTTAGAATAAGACGATTTTATCTACTACAGAGGCCACCATGTTGGACCACCATGTTTCTACAGTAGCCCAGACTGGACAAACCAAACACTGGCTCTACATAGCACCTTGGGTTGGTCAGTTGTTTGCAATCTGCAACTGAATCACACTGGTACTGCCACTGTACTTCATACTTCTACTCTACTACGTTTCAGAAGGAAATATTGTACTTTTTACTACATTTATCTGACAGTTACTTTTCAAGTGAAGATTTTTTTGTACAAATCATGAGATCATACTATAAAATATGACACACCGTTACAGATTAAAGTACCCAACAGTGATGTTAAATCTTATATGTTAATAATATTTAAACTTTGCTCCACCTGGACCAGCTAAACCTTCTAATATAAGAAAATATACACTCAGTTGCCAGTTTATTAGGCACACTTAATAATCCAATACAACAATCCTCTTTTGATGAAGATTATAGTGTTTTTACCTTTAAAACTTTAAGCCAATTTTCCCTTTAAGACTTCTGTTCTTTTAATTTGAATGCAAATACAATACAGTCTCTTCTTCTAAGTAAAAGATCTGACTACTTCTTCACTCACTGTATTTCTGATGACTTTGGGGACCCAGGTTGGGAAACGTTGCTCAAGGCAGTCGCAATTATGTTGTGAAAATACCCACAACTTCCCCAGAGGCCGCAGCATACCACCATCCTCTGCCAACGACAGCATCGGCAGCACAAACAAGACACAAATAGCACTTCTCTGTTTGAGTTTTTACTTTACTGTCTTCACTACCAACGATAAATATCCTGCAACACAATACAGCTTATAGTCACAGACATGCTTAAAATAAAAATATAAAAACACTGAAAAAAATAATTTGAGTTAGCTTTCGGGCTACCGCAAGAATACAGATCCAACATTATTGCACATTTCTGTACATGGCCTGGTGTAAAAGTTTGGCAAACCACATGTCTATAAAGTCAGGACTGAATGTTCTCTTCCCCATGTGACTCCTGCTATGAGTAATGGCCCCTTGTTAAGACTGAGTGATGAAACACAGGCAAACAGGTCAGAAAAGGTTGTTTTACAAAAAGAAAAAAAAAGAACATAAGGCAGATTATCTGAACTTAGAATAAAAAAAATAATCCTCTCAGAAGATTCAAGCCAGAGAAAACTAAAGCATCAATGAAACAAAGGCCCTGAAATACTGCGTATGAGTTAGATATTAAACCTATTATGTTATTCTTTCTCTCAGCCATCTATTTCCACTTACTACCAAGTATAGCCACTCTTATGTAAGACAAGCCCTGATGAGAATACACATTGAAATAATATTGCTTTGGTACACACAAATCCAACATGATTTATGACACAGTGGGAAATCTACTGATTGATAACAGTTTAAGGCAATGTATTAAACGGTTACATACACAAAAACTGTCTTTTTTAGAGTTGAGTTGTGGGGTGACGTAACCTGCAGACAGACTCTAATGGCCAGTATCTGTCTGACTGCCGGTATGCAGAAACTACACAAACTGAAGAAATGTGTGTTTGAGAAGCTGTTTTGAGATTTCTTCCTCCGCTGAAACATATTAAAAGGATGGGTTCACATTTTCCCCATGTCCATATGTACACTGAAACTGTTTTCGCTTGCAGTAATCATACCTCCTGTTCATACTGGCCGTGAAGAGATCCCTTCCTAATGTGCTTCCAGTGGAAGAGAAGGGGGACAAATCCACAGTCCTCGTTCCAGGACCGAGGGAGCTGAAGCTGTTATGAGGTTTCAACAGTCTCAGTTAGCCAAATAGAGTGAGCCTTCAAAAGTTAGTGTTTTTCGTGTGACAGTGTTTCTGAAAGTGGAACTGCTGAAGCCTAATTTTAGCTTCAGCTACACACAAAATGAGGACTGTGGATTCTGTCATCTCTTACACAGGAAGCACTTTAGGGAGGGAGCTTTTAACAGCCAGGATGGGCAGGATGAATGATTGCATCCAGTAAAACCAGCTTCAATGACATATGAGTGCCTGACTACTGAAGAAAATGTCATATATAGTGATAAATTCATAGAGGTCACCTACAATGGCTAAACATGCATCTGCTCATGTCTGAAGCCTCTTTGCCTGAGCCTGCAGCTGCCTTGGAACGACGGTTAAATGCTGGGCTACGTGTTAACTAGAAAAGACTATCCACCTATAGTACTGCTGCTTAGTTAGTAAAATAAATCATGTATAATATTGGCAACTTGCCCTGTAAAAGTCTACACACATGTTTCAAATGAAACAGAAAAATGTCCTCTCAGTGACGGGAGTGTATGCACCTGCAGTGTGCATCAGTAACAGTAGTAAAGTTGAGAGCGCAGCCCCCTGAAGGTGTCGTCATCCTGCCCGCTGGCCTGCTCTCCTTCAAACAGCATGGAGTCTGGGAGCACCACGCCCTCTAGTGGATCCGGCTGGCAGAACTCCACTATAAATTCCTCCTCACAGTCCAGCAGCAGTCTCGACCACGCACACATGTCCAGCTGGCCCGCGGTGCCGCCGTACTCCTCCGGCAGGACCGAGCGGGGGATGTTCCGGTGCAGAGAGCGCAGGTCCGAGCCGTGGAGGATGTACTGCGTGAGGAGACAGCACAGACACCGTGTCAGTGGCTGGAAACAGCATTTCATGTTGTGTGAAAGGTGTCACTCATAGTAATGAACCCAGAAACAATTATCACACTGCAGTTTTACAGCACACGAATGTACTGTTTCGGTTCACTCTGGTTACTCTCATAGCTCAAGTTTTCAGCTGCAGCAGGAAGCTGTTTTCAGTAGAAAAGCTCTAAAAATGTTCCCTGACCAGCACCAAACGTCAGACAGACAAAGTTAGCGACTGGCTGGTGAACATAGTGGAGCATCTAGCAGCTTAAGAGCACAATATTTTCCTCTGGCACTGCTACAAACCTAGAGTTAATACTGGACTCACCACGTGGCCAGACACATGAGTCTAAATGCTAATGCTGTCGTGTATCTGCTGATTGTTTAAATAAGCAACTGTATGCTAACATGTTTCCGCTGCCCCCAAATGAATAAAAAAAATCAATTACTGCTGGATTAAATGAAAACCAAGCAACCCCTCCCTCCTCTCATGAGATTTTGGATATGGGGCTGTGTTTCTGGTGGTCTGAGTTCATTCCTGTGAAAGGAAAATGCTCGGCCTTCCATTTTCACAGATGAAAATAGACTTATATAGATTATTTTGGAGCCCGGGCGGCAGATAAAAGGGAGGCACACAATTCAAAATAGTCCATTGTTTAACACAAAAGAGCCAGAGACTATTCAAGGACAATAGTTACCCTCTCTGCCATCTTCTCCTTCAGGAACGGCTTAATTATAGCGAAGATGCCTTTGAAAATCCTGGGCTCGTTAATTATGTTAACAGCCTTGATTCTGATTGGAAACCCATCCTGGGAATTAGAAGAGAAACAGAACAGTCACAGCTGGTCCTTGTCAAACGTTTCACTTGTGTTTTTGTGTGCTTCTGTAAATATTACACACTCTGCAATCATTACAAAACTCCACAGGCAGTGCTCAAGAGCCACTGTCATAAAAAATGTTTCTCATATTTTGTATTATTACAAAATAAAATTACATTTTGAGTAAATGCTGCATTTATATATATATATATATATGTATATATAGAGAGAGAGAGAGAGAGAGAGAGAAAAACATACATTTAATTCAAGCATTAAAGTGTCATCACATCATCAGCTGTTAGAATTTCTCACCTGGAGGATGCTCACAACCTTTTTGGCGAGGAACGGGCCCGGATTGGATGCTTGTGACATGCCCACTCCGGTGTAGTCGGCTAAGATGACGATGCCATTCACCTGCGTTTCCTCTGGCTGGATCAGCTTCTCCAGAGTCAGATAAATGGCCCTCACGTTGTCAACAAATGGATAATCATTGGGTTTCCATTTTCCTGTAAATGGAGATTGAGTTGAGTAATACATCATGAGTAAGACACGTCCTGGAAGAATAATCAGAAACTGGCTATTAGTCACACAGCATGAACACACTGAGCTTGAGGTCTGCTGGATAATGTTACAGACAAATGGAAAACAGTTATCACAGAGTGGTTCATAAAACTGCTTAATTATGAAATAAAGTTGACAACAACCTGGCCGGAGACAGAGGATGTATCTTCCGTTGGGGTCCGGCTGTGGCAGGACTGTGAGAAAGCCCAGGTCCAGGACGTGTTTCACTGTGGACGGCTTCAGGTCTTTGAACACCTCCGGCCAAGCCTTACGGCCCGCGTGGTAGTTGAGCAGCAGCTGCATGGCACGGTCATAGTCAAACTTCCTGGCCCGCAGGAAGCGCAGGAGAAAGGAGTCGTCCAACCTGGTCCTGAGATTGGGCTGTTCCTGCAGAGTCAGGGGAAAAATATGAGCTCAGCGGACAAATAGTCACCAAAAAACAGTCAAATTCAGCTAAATATGGAGTGTTTAACAAAACAAAACGCTTCAAAATAACGGCAATATTATTAACGGGAGATATCTTAAGCCTGATATATCTTAGGCGGGTAACACATTCCTTCATTACAATGAATATGGTCATTGTAGTTTATTTTAGTTGACGCTTTATTTACTTCTGTTTAAGTAACATTTGCCAAAAACTAAAGTGTCCAGTAGGGCAAGAACATGGTGATATGGTAACTATAACGTTACAGGGGTTACAATATATTGCAATACTGTAAGCAAGGTAATATATATTATTTATATATAATATAAAGAACACACCAGCATATGCATTATATACATTATTTGACCTGTTTTGGGGAAAGGAAGTATATAATAATGACTTTTAAAGATTTACATTGTGAGCAGGAACAAGAAGGCATAAAGTATTTTTGCGGGATTTGTTGGGAACAAAGATTGAAGAAGATGTGTCTCTTCTTTAGACTAAAGCATGCCTTTGCTTTACTGTATGCTATAATTATAATCAGTTTTAAGTGTGTACAGATTGAAAATATCACGTACTCTCAGCCTACCTCTCTTCTGCTGAATACAAAACCTGTTGATGATCTAAAACAGTAAATATGTGATCAAAGAATACAGAATTCGAGTGGGACAGAGTCTTGTTACTCGCACATAAACCAGAATGAGACGTCAAAAAACCTTCAGCATCATGTCTCTCAGTGCTTGGACATCCCGGAGACGCCACTCTGGTTTCTCCTGGAGCTCCTCCCGTGCCTTGGCCACCAGCTCGGGGGTCAGGGTGCAGGTATAGATGGGTGGAGGGGGTCCGGGGAACCAGCTGTGTCCTGCAGCTGCTGATGGGTCCACTGGGGGAGACCTGAGATCGATGGACTCATGCTGATCATCCATGGACTGACTGGGTTTAAGCTGGAGAGCAACACACACACACACACACACACACACACACACACACACACATATGAGTCACCAGAGAGGCTATGAAAACACTACAAAGGGAGATCAGCTGTTGGGAGCTGTCACATACACAGTTTACATCCAGTAATATCACTTCAGCTGATACCTGATACCTGAGAGGAGAAGGAGGGCTCCCTACAACCCGTATATACTCTGTATCTGTCCCACAATCTGAGCCACACAGCCTCAGTCGACACAGTCTGGCTAATACAACCGGATCCTGAGCAGAACCGATGCGACAGGTCAGAATAATGACTGAATACCAACCCGAAAATGCGTTTAACATTAACCGACTAGGACACACATGGATGCCTCATGTGAGCATCCATTGCAAAGTGTTGAAATGTGATCAGAAATGCAGCTGCGACGACCCCCCCAAAAAAAAAAAAAAAAAACCTGTCAGAAAAATCACAACCGACCTGTCAGGAAAATCCTTTTTCCGGGTACAGAAATGGCGCTCTCTCATTGGTCCACCGCCGACGTGCTAGAGCGGACGTACGTACGTCTGTTGTTTTGATGGTGGTGATGCCTTTAGGTGTCCCTCGGAAAGTAGACATATGCGCCAAAATTAATCAAACAAATGTTACAATAGGTTGTTTTTCGCGGGTGTTTTGTGAGTCCCTTGGGTTTATTAAAATGTTATATAAAACTCCTTCGAAAAAGTTATTCTCACTTTTCACTAACGTACGTGATAAGATTTTACTTCACAGCTTTTCACACAGTTTTCGGTGAACCTGAACTTCACATCTTGCAAACTAAACATAAATAAATTCACGCTAACATTAAAGCCTTTATTTACCACAACACGTAACAGCATTAAAATAAAAACTGAGCCTTTATTTTTTATAGTGAGATTGTATTTCTATCTATCTATCTGTATTTATAATTAAAATATTGATATTATATATATTTTTAATCATAATCATAATTAATGCTGTATTTAGGTTATCAATTAAACTATTTGTACTTAGAGGGTTACATTTCTTTTTCACTTTTTTACGAACAGGTTGGATGTATCAATTACACTTGAATGCAGCAGATGGCAGAGTTTGCCTGCATATTGCTCATTCTGCATCCCTGTCAATAACCAGCGTCTCAAGATCTGTCAGGTATGTTTTCTGCTTCAGAGTGATTTTTTTTATAATGAAGAGTTAATAATAATACATCTAACTAATACACTCATATTTCTGAAAGTGTTTGGTGTTATGGTAAGAAAGTAGTGTACTTGTAGAAAGTACTTTACTCGGATATTTTTCATGTCTGAAGCACTTGGTTTTGTCATTTCAGTCTGTATTTGAGTCTAAATGCAGCACATTCTCATTAGTATCAGCTACGGATTTTTGTCATTGAATGTAGAAATAACTCCTTGAAGTGCCCCCACCTCTCTCCGTCTTGAATCAATGCTATCTATAATGATTTTATGGCACTTTATCAGTCTGAAGCAACATATTGCATCAGGCTATCAGTGAACAAGCAGCACTGCCACGTTGGACCCATTTCCCCCCTCCAGAGACCAATCCAACATGTCTGATTTCTTTATTAAGTCGTACCATTTGTTATTCAGAGAATCCCATTCTTTCTTCAGAAGACTCCTCTCTTATAATCACAGCTATTTAAAACATGGTCTGAAAATGCAATGTAAAAATAGACCTTGAGATTTATTAATTCATCTTCACATTGTAAGGCGAAACATTGCCTGTTTTTGTAAGGCAGTACAGGTTACAAGGCACAATTTATTCCATCAGTTAAACCACGACAAAGTACTAAACAAAAAATATAATATATTTTTTTTAAAAACCAATACAACATATTATTGGGAAACTTCCTCAGTGTGTCCGCCTGTGACTTTTACAAAGTGGCACCGCAGACTTCACCATTACATTTTAACATGTTCAATTTTGCTACTGTAAAGTACATAAAACAAAACCACAGATATTTTAGTCCTGTCACAGAATTTTAAAAGAGACTTAACTCACTCTTGGGATTTCCTTTAGCTTTGATGAAATGAACAGTTCCTACTCAAAGTGGACACCATTTTATCACTAATGAACATAAAATAAAATACTGTGCAACACTAAATAAACGACAATGTAAGGCCTGTTGTAACATTCATAAAATACTGACATGATCACATCACCATGTCTAACATAAGCCTTACTGCACACACTGAGGTCACGCTAAAGGATGTGATGTTACCCAATAATCAACTATATATACAACAAACGTTTCTATGTTGATCCTGCAGAACATGACTGGCTATAGCTCTGACGCTGATAGTTTTGTGTGGGCTTCGCTGAGCTGTTGGAGTTCAACTGCAGCTGCATGCGTGAAACAAATCCCTGAAGAAAAACAGCAATCTGCAAGGGACATCATTGCAATTACATTCTATATATTTAGCTACTTTATTGTTTCAGTCAAGTTAACAGCTTCAAGGCTGATTGTGTATAAACTTACATATAAAGACCCTGGTTTAACACAATAAAAAAAAAAGCTGAAGGAATACGGATTAAGAGGATTGTTAGATGGCCTCTTGCTTTGTAATAGTAGGCTGAGGGATGGAGGTTGGCTGCTTGGGCACGGTGGCTATGACCCCCTGAGCCATTTTATAATGTTCTGAGCTGGAGGCAGTAGGCGGAGACGGGATTGGGGTTTCAGGAGTGGCTGAAAAGTAGAACACAAGAGAACAGGAGCGAGTTAGGGGGAGAAACTGCGGCATAAGCAGGTGTATATTTACCATTCTGTGGTATAACATGTCTTGGGGTAACACAATTTTCAGATAAGGAATAAGCACTTTTGTGAAATTTCTCAGAGCATTAAACATGTTAAGAAAGAATAACAGAAGTTCTCTTTGACAAAATAAGCCAGATTAGTTTCCATGAAGAATTTAGAGGATTATTCTGCCAAGCCTGTTTGTCCTTCCAGCTACCTGACCGGGCTGCACATGGAGCTGGGTGAGGACAATTTGTCCGTCTCTGTTAATTAAAATATCATTTTCAGTTCACTTAGATAAATGTTTCTGATCAAACTTGGATGGACAAAAACCTCCAGACGCAACAGTTGTACTACACTTTTTGTACTGATGTTTTTTGTACTTACAGATTTGACCATTATGGATCGGTGTTGGCATGTTGCTGGCCACTATAACATTGCTGCTGAGGTGCTCCTGAACCAGGTGAGGGTGCAGAGAGTGAGGTGCATGTGGAGCCTCATTGGCAGAACCTAGGAGACAAAGAGTTAATTTACTACAGCATATCTGAGTGCACAAAGACTGCCAGAGTCTCCTCTGTTGTCCTTATTGTTCCACCATGGCTGGTTACAAATTATCTGAAAGAGCTCACCTCCAAGAAGCATTTCTTGTAGCAGGTTGTCGATCTTGGCCATGCCAAAGAGTTTGACGAACTGGATCTGTTCAATCATTTGCCAGGTGATGCTCTGTAGCGTCGGCAGCAGCAGGAGCAGCTCCCCGAAGCGGCCCCGAGAGTCGTACTGCCTGTCGTTGATGTAGTCTTCCAGGCTGACCTGGACCTGATATCGCATCCGCTTGATCTTTCCAGGGTCACTCAGACCTTTAGCATCTGTGGGCAAATAAAAGCAGGGTGTTTACAAAGAGAAGTGTGTTAACTTTTCGTTTGTATCTTCAGACACCAAAGCTTTTGAACTTCTTGCTGATATTATTGGCTTGAAAAGTAGCCCACACAACCCTAAAGATAAGTCAGTACCTGGGTCAAAGAATACTATGGCTTTCAAACAGGCGTATTCATTGTCGTCTATCTGAAGCTCCTGGAAAGGAAGCACCAGCTCATCCAGGATTCTCACTGCTACCCTGCCCACCTCCAACTCCGGGCAGTTTCTGGGAATGATGTAGTCATTTCCTGTAGGAGAATCACATTTTAGGGAGATATTTTAAACACTTTATTAAAATTAAGTCCAGGATAGATTAGGGCGATGAATAATGGCAATATGTGTGTGGTAAAATACTCCTTCATGTGTTAGTTTTACCTAATAAGAGGATGTCTTTGTATAGCATGGACCTCTTTGCAGCGCCGAGCAAGAGGTGTTCTCCAGCATGAGCTCGCAGCAACGCCACCTGAAATACAGTGAATACGTTAACTTATTAGCTATGTGATAATAACTCAGTGAAAATCTGCAAACCTCTACGTGTTCTCTTTATTGTTTTGGTATTTTATGGTTCTATATCCCCAAATCTGAAGCTCACTGAAGAAATAAAGAGAAAAACCGGCAGAAGACACTGGCTCCCTCACTGATATAACATCAGCAAATCAGTTACCAAGGCCTGGTGATCACACTGTTAATGATTCTGCACTTTTTTGGAAGGGGGGGATATAACTTTAAAACCAGCTCATTTAGGATTAAAATACATTAACTGGCCTGGTTGAAGGATTGGAAGTTTTGGGTGACAGAAAAAAACCCTCGTAGTCTCCTCATAGAGATTTTTTTTACATGATCAGAATCAGGTTTACCAGCCAACTATTTGGGATTTATTGTTCACAAGAACAACAAAGCTGAACAAGAGTAAACATGAACATTTAACTATTATTAATTGCTTATTTATCTGCTTTCTACTACATTTCTATGTATTTATGAAGAATTACTGAGTCTATACCCATGTGCTCCTGCAGCTCCGGTTTTGAGCAGACTGGTTGATGAGTGACCGGAGTGTCTATACAACTATGTACACTGTGTCTGTGTATGAGTATTACCTGGTCATCCAGGGGCAGGTCACAGAAGGCTGGGATGTACTTGGCCCACTCCACCAAGACCAACAGCTGCTGTTTCATGGACTCACAAACGTCTGTGATTGTGGCGATCTTTTTGGTCCTGATGTCGCCGTTCAGTATAGGAGCAGGGGAGGTGATCTAGACAAAGCAGTGCAGACGTGAAATCATTTGATGCCTTGTTACAGGCGATTTATTAGTGATTCCAAAAGATGATTTAGGAGGTATTACCTGTCTTGACAGTACGTCTGCCTGGATGAGTGCGTTGATGGATGGTAAACTGCTGTCTTCGTAGCTGGATCTCCTGGTGCTGATTCTGTCTCTTTCATTCTGCACAGCTAAAAAACACACACAGACTGATCACTGTTCAGTTGGTACTTGGCAGGAGAATTATGTCTAATATTCATGCCACTAAGTGATTTTAAAAACCTGAAAAATGTTTCATCTGTTGCACAAAGAACACTTCATTTAAAAGAAAAATATGTCTTGAGAGGTTGTTGTGTTTATCAGTATATGGCCATTATTGCTCGGAAATGTTTGCTCAGCATAAGCTGGTTAGAGACTTCTCCGCTCCACGGAGTGAACATTAACAAAGTAGTACTCTCATGGGTATTGCAACACACTCTGATGAGTCAGTTCAGTTGGAGACAGCTCGCACTCTGGTAGTGATTTGCTGATTAAATGGGAAAGTCTGTTTTCAGGAGAATCAGTTGTTTTTTTCTCTAAGGCACGTAGATTCAGTCAGTTTGTACCTTCTTTCTTCATGCCAGCTCGGAAGCATTTCTTCAGTCTGCAGTATCTGCACTGATTTCGCTTGTCTTTGTCCACAATGCATTGTCTGTTGAACCTGGAAAATATTTGGAATTAGTTAGTTTATGTTGTCATATAATCAAAAAAAAAGAGCTTGAAGGAGAGATTAAGTGATTAGTCAGTCGACAGAAAATTATTCAGCAAAGATTTTGAAGATTGAAGAATCGTTTTGGGTTGTTTTTTTTAAGCACAAGTGACAAATATTTGCGGTTTTCAGCTTCTCAAATGTGAACATTTGATGCATTTCTTCCTAGTAATCTGCATATCTTTGTATTTTGGACTGTTAATGGACAAAACACATTTGAAGACGCTGATGTGAACTTTGGGACACTAAAACAAGCAATATTTCACCATTTTATAGAAAAAATACTAATGGATTAATTAATTCATCAAAGAAAATCCTTTTGTAGATCATTTGTAGATCATTTTATTATGAAAATAATCGTCAGTTACAGCCCCAGAAGCAATAAGGATCTTTTTGGTATAATTTATTGTCAGTTTACTGAGGAATGTTTGGCTTTGTCTCTCTTTCACTCACACGAACAAACAAACACCAGTGTATAGTTGGAAACTATCTGTACATGCAGGGCCATATGTGCAGTGCTTTGCTTCAGTGAAAGATAAAGATTAGAAGAAAATAATTAATTAATGAATTAATTATTAATTTAATTTCCCCTCTTCAGTCGTAGATTTGTGCTCACCTGCATGAGTACATGTGGTTTTTGCGGACGCTGCGTCTGAAGAAGCCCTTGCAGCCGTCACAGCTGGACGCCCCGTAGTGTTTGCCAGTGGCTCTGTCTCCACATATGGCACACAGGCCGCCCGCCCCCAGGTGGCCGGTCGCGTTCATGTTTGTGCTCTCAGCCGGTGAGGAGTCTGACACAGAGAGAAAGACAGAGAGAAAATGTCTCATCAGGTCAGTCTGACTTTTAGGGTGACAGGATGACCCCCGAAACCAAAGGAAGAGTGTTTTTATTAGATGGCAGTCAACAATCATCAAGAAAAATAGTGTTTCTACTTGACAGATTGTCAAACTGGATTGATTTCATTAGGTGTGAACGGCCGGAGTGAATACAGTGATCAGCTCCACTGACGGCTGATCAAAACCAGCCTTCATGAGAACCTGCCTGAGTAGCTCACACTGAGTAAACAGAGCATAATTGATGTCATCTTGATTAGCTCTGGAAAGGCAATCCCTGGAGACAGTTTTCTTTTTAGTCACCCTCACAGTCATCAGACCGGGTCAATCAATCAGGGAGTATGTCATGACACATGCTATAGATTAGGTTCAACAGATTATTATTATTATACATTTATATAACAGAGTAGAAACGTGCAAGTGATGAAAAAGTTGAGTGGCTGGTAATGTTTCCCGGCATGCTTCCTTTTTTTTATTTAGTCTCACTGGGGATTTTAGACTCAGGATCACAGCAAGACGTCATGGGAGACTGCATATATAAATAAGTTGGTGTCATTGTGTGCACTTCTCAAAATACTGAACCCTTTTTCTTCGGTCTGTGGGAACAGACCGTTTGTAACAGGAGATGGACGGTCGTGATACTCAAACTAATGCTTCATCAGAGGATGAATATCAATCCACTGCAATCAATCTGACACCACATCACTCTACAAGCTGAAACAGGTTCAAATTGCTTCAACCAAAAAGACCTGCACTGAGAATGGAGCCTTACAGTACAGTCTTGTAAATCAAAATCTCTTAATGTTTTACTATCGCAGCCAGAGGTGATAAAAGAAGACCACTGCACAGGATCATCCCTTTGCGAGCAGGAGCAGATGGACAAATGACCCCTTTTTATCACTTCATGCCAGAACTCCCTCTGTCCTCTCCTGACCAAAGTTTTAAATCAGTAAAAGTCTCAAAGTTCAACGCCAGAGTTGCATATATTTGACTCACCTGTGCCCAAGGGGAGCACTTGCATATTTTCGAACTCCAGCGTGGTGTAGGCTGGGTCCAGAGCCTCGCTGTAGTCTGCCATGTCCATGTCTGTCAGTTCTTTGGACAAACAAATTCTCAACTACCTGACAGTGGGGCAGAAAGACTTGTCCAAGAAGCTAATGTGCCCCCCCTCCTCCTCCTCCTCCCCCTTCCCTTCTTACACCCCCACACACCTCCACTAACCCCCCACCCCTCCACCCTCTTTTTTGAGCCTAGCTCCGCCCAGTAACAAGGTAGCTCCCTGGCCCAGTTGAGTATGATGGGGACTTACTGGTGTCAAAGAGGAGACCAGTGACTGACAGCAGAGCTCATTCTCCTCCTTCCCTCGTGCCGCTAACCAGAGGAGAGGTGGAGTGTCTCTCTGGTTAATGGTTAACTAACCCCTTCAATGGAGGATCATAGGGTTGTTGTTTTTTTTAGTTTTTTTTTTTTTTTCAGAAGAGATAGCACAACTTTGATATCTGCCATCTCTTCTTGGTTCTCTGTCAGTAATGGATTAACAATTCCTCCATGAGAGCTATATCAGCTCAGCCCTTTGCCAAATCACTGCTTCACCACTTCAAACCAGTTCATTTTATAACACTTGCATGCTGTTATCACATGCACACAAATTATGGCATCCACATTATGCTATAAAGCAGTCAAGACCAAATGAAAGTGCAGCTTAGTTTCGTGTTTCTGCGGGGAGACCATTTTATGCTACTTTATAGTTCCACTCTTCTTCATTTCAGAGGGAAACGATGTTCTTTTTACCTCACTACATTCATCTCACAGCCAGAATGAAAGAGACATCAAATATTTGTAGTTTATCTTTTCCAGGTGAAGCAGAACTCCCAGGAGCTTCTGTATATTCAAACACTGCACCTGAACTTCAGTATGTAGTTCACACTGGAGATGAAGAGTCTATCAAACTCTGCCACTGCAGATCCACACTGACGCTCCTCTGCAAAGATATTAAACTAAACACTGAAGCACACACTGAATATTATAGGAAACCATCAAAGAAAGCCTGATAAAGGCTGCTGTCAAACTGAATTCAACTGTGTTACTGTATCTTACATTTAACGTGTAACCGTAGCCTGAATTAAAAAAGAAAATGAAACAAATAGTGAACTGGATTTGGTTGACAGATACTCAAAGACAAACACAATCAATATATCCATACTTTAACTAGGATATGTGATTTTCCAACAGAAAATGTCAACAGTCAGAGGTCACTCATTTTACAGATTAGATTTAGATTATTATAAAGCAGGTTAATGGAAGCTTAGAATGGTTCTTATATGTTCATGTATAAATAGTAATAACAACAATAACATAATAATAAATAAATAAATAAATAAATAAATAAGGAAAAGTTCTGAATGCTTCATCCACCACAGGAAACCCATATCATTCATATAGTCAGACCTACTTCCATGTATAATACGTCGCCTGTAAATCTGAGTTAATTCTCGCATTATTAACGAGGGAAATAACTCTCGCTAAAGCGAAGTGATGCCTTTATGTAAAAGACTTCATTGTTTGTAAAAAAAATGCACGGTGCACGTGAGGCTGATCCAAAAGCTCAACTCTTGCTGTTTGGAAAGGCAGCTGCTCCTCAATGATTCAGACGAATACAAACGCCAAACGGATATATTCTATCCTTGCGTGTACAAGTTCTTCTTTCGTAAAAAACAAAGGATTTTTAATTAGAACGAGCTCGTCTAAATCAATCGCTAAATCAAAAACTGATGTGTTGCATTGATTTCCAACCATCAGTTGCCTGGTGGTTGGGGTGGTATAATTGGGCTGATCTTTAGTGTATCTATTGTCACAATAAATAACAAACTGCCTCACACCAACCTTTGTCAGCATATATATTGTTATATTGTTATATAATATATTGATGTAATACTTTTAAACAACGTCCAGTTTAATATCGACTTCAAGATACACATTTGTAACATGACAGGTGATGTTGAGGAGAAGTTTGTGATCCACTGATGTATGTAACTCTGCATATGATTTCAAATATATATATGTATATATATATATATATATAATATATATATATATATTATATATATATATATAATATATTTGAATATAATATATATATAATATATTTGAATATGAAATTGAATGTTTGTGGCTGTGTTAATTGTCCATTTGGATGTGATTTACATTTCTACACGTGGAACAAATGCCACATTTAATATCAATAAAAATGAAAACACTACTCTTAACATATGGTTTATAATAACAATGATACACTATTACGTAGTTTTAAAGTGTTAATTAAAGGTCCAGTGTTTCACATTTAGGATGATCTACAAGGATGGAAGGCTGAGCTGTGTTCATATAATACAGCTGTTATAATGTTTTATATAGGTATGAAACATTTAATACACTAATAAACACTTAAAATGTTCTGATATCATCTTACAACTACATTATAAGGGGTTAAAACAATGTATTATGTGTTTATATGCTGTTTAATAAATGGGAGAAGTGTTGTAGACTGTATAAATACTTAAATGGCCAAGTGACATCGGTTTAATCTGGGCATACTGTAGTCAAAAAGCAGTCAGTTAATGAGGTTAATAGATATGGTTTTATTATGAAACCCAAAAAGATGTGGATGAAACCACTGGACAAAATCCAGTAAATGAAGCTTCAAGTTCAACATGTCTTCATGAATCTTGAGTGATTTGTAAATGTGTGTAAAGATGAATGTCATAGTATTACAGCTATGTTATACTGTGGTACTCATCATTATCTAACTGTTAATAGGACAATTATTGATCCTTTATAGGAGGCGTTATAATCTTTGTTAATTTTCCATCTAATCTGGAGTAAAATGTGTCTCACGTTTTTAAGTGAGAATCTAAAATAATTCATTGTATATGAAAACTGACACTGGTCAGAAAACAAACATTCTTTCAGTTTTTTAGGTGTTTTTCACACGAGACTTTTTGAAGGACACTATCCTGAATCGGATTTTCTGCTTGCGCAAAGAGGACGCCTCTTACATGTCACACAGCAAACAGTAGTCCTGTATTTGAAGAGAAAGTGCCAGTACATAGCAATAGGTCAACGATCCCAAGTTCAGCCAGACCTCCGAAGCAGTAAACCCCCACATAGGTGAACTTGTTAACCATACACTCAAATTATACTGGGTGCTCATAAAATTATTTTTCTCCCAGCAGGCAAACACCATAACCTTCCCGCAGGCTCCTGTACACGATTCCGAGATGATCTGTTCAGTGATTAAATGTTGACAAAGCCCCCCTCTTACAGTAATCCAATCAGAAATGAAAATGGAACTGACAGCATGTGATTAAACCTACAAAAACTTCAGATACGGTCGCAGGTTTAGATCCATTGATCTTTAGGCCTTACAGTAATTAAACGCTGTTTGGATCTTTAACAACCTGATTAACTCAATAGAAACTACGCCCATGATGAGAAAATGATTAGCAGCTATTTATGCACTCCCTGCATCGAACCGCAGCTCAACTGGAGCATGTTGTTTCACTTGTGTGTACAGAGGTCGTCCATTACAACATTGCTTCACGTTCGATCTGTGCTGCTCTTCTGCAATGTCCATATTTGCTCAAGAAGTGCGCTGATTATTTCAAAGCGTCCAGCGGAGGGGGAGGGGGAGGCGGGGGGAGAGGATGGGAGAATCAGTGTGGAGCTATGAATGAGTCACTCGGAGCAAATCTTATCTTCTCTGTCATTAAAGTGCTTTTATCGCTGCTCCCATCTCAACCTTCTGTGAACTCCTCAAGGAACAGTCATATACAGGACAATAAAATATAATCTGCACAGTTACAGCTTTCTTAATCACGAAACCGACAAACTGTTCTGATGTGTCAGATACGGGCAGCTTAGCTCCAAATTCTCCCAACTTATCTGCATTTTTTAAGGTGGAGGGGTTTGTTTTAACATACTGTACCTACATTGCCACAGGACACATGGCTGGACTGACATGTGCAGGAGGCTGTACCACAAACCCATGTGAACAGATTAGTTATAGCATATTTATATATAAGTCACTATATTGATATGTTCTACTCAAGATGAATCGTTCAGCTGCTGTGACAAAAATATTCAAAAAAGTCTAAATATATATATATATATATATATATATATATAGGAATAGCTTGACATTTTGGGAAACGCTCTAATTTCCTCTCTTGATGAGAGTTAGATGATAAAATCAATATCTGGTGTCAATCTTCTCATCTCATTCTTGGCAAGAAAAGATAAGGATATTTCCCTAAATGTCAAACGATTCCTTTGATGTTAGTTGAAATAAAGATGTCATGTATGTCTAGAATGAAAAACAAGCGACATCTAGGTCTAAGATTGTTTGCCTGTCTGTTGGTCGGTCCACCACTTTGGTCCAGATTAAAATATCTCAACAACTATTGGATGGATTGTCATGAAAGTTTGGACAAACATACACAATGAAATTCCTGCAAAACTGCACGTAAGCATCCCGACGTTAGCATTTAGCTAAAAGCACTACTGTGTCTAGGCCTCACCGAGGTTCTAGTGTCGGGGTACGCACTCTTCTCCAATGTCTCCCTGTGGCTGGGACAAAAGAAATTACATGGCAATAAATGAACATTAATAACTGTTGTAGGCATAGAGGGATTCTTAACATTTTTGAATTGTAAAAATGTTTACCCATTACACACCGAATAACACACCCAACTGAAATATGTGTTATGTCCTGACCTGACGCCTTTTCCTCCATATTTTGCTGAAGCTTAATAGCAGTGGCTACTAGTCTGGAGTCTCTCTAGTGAGGCTATAATAGAATATAGAATAGAAATACAATAAAAGTCATGGAGGAAAATAATGAATTTAATTGTGCGTGGACAGATTTCTTTGCTTTCACCAACACTGCTGGCTTATCGACATGCTGGAGAAATAAAGATTATAAGGCTCAAAGATATTTTGCGACTCCAGACAGATTTATCTATTTATATTTGGCCAGAAATGGCTCTTTTGATAGTAAAAGTTGCTGAACCCTGTGCTATGGTGGCTGCAGACTTTTATTATTACCATTATCTTTCTACAGAAGACATTTTGTTCAAATTGTACAAAATAAGATGATGTTTTTATGACTGGTGATGTATTTTAGAGGCTATTTAAATGTATTAAATGGAAATTTTTAACTGTCTATTGATAAAAACAGAATAATATAATGTTTTATAATATTGTGTGAAAGAAACTATGTGAGCATTTTTACTTTTGTTACTTTTTACTGATACTTCTGTTATTTTACTTAAAGAAGTTTTTAACTGGATATGAAACAGTCTCAACTTAATGCTGATGTCTCTATATGACCTACATAAACAAACGAGACCATCAGCGATAAGATTGGCTGTTTCTGTATAGTAATTCTTAATGTTTGCCACCAGGTTGGATTGTAAACCAGGTTGTAGAAACATCACCGCTCAAAGACTGAAAGTTCACCAAAGAAAATGAAAGTTTCTTGTAGCTACTTTGTACTATACTAAGTATACTTATACTATAGTATAAGACATTTAAAATCATTAAAGTGGTTAAACATTGCTAATAGGGTTAAGTTTTTTGATTGGATCTAAATACGGTCAATGCACGTGGAGGCGATACTGAATATATTAAACACGTAAAGGAAATGTAAACATGAGAGATGGTAAGTAATACAATATTTTTTATTTTAGTGAAAATTAACTATTTGTATATTAAGTAATACCAGAATAATTGTACAACTTGCAAGTCTGTAATGTAGAAGAGTTAATAGTCTGTCAATTTGGGTTGATAAAGATGAAAATTATATTATATTAAAATGTTTTGATTCTGTGTGTAACGCTTCAGTTTGATGCATAAAACATTGTGTGTTTGTATTACATTTTATATATTGATTTAATTGTATATGTTTTTGTCTCATGCTGGATTCAGTTTCTGCCTTTTATTTAATTTTCTACTGTTTTTGTGTGTTTTTTTGTTGAATATCTGTGTGCTGTGTGTATGTTGTTCACTGCTGAATAGAATAACTTTGTCTTATTATAATGTTTGTGAGCAGAAAATAAATGAAACAGTTATTCAAGCTTGAATTTTTTTCCACAACACTTTGATAATAACTGCAGCTGACATTATTAAATCTTGCTGAAAACAGTGGGAGACTGCCATGTTGAAATGTGATGGACCAGAGAATGCTGTCTTATAATCAGTCACCCAAACTCCTGCCCCGGGGCTAAAAGTCAAAGGCTCGCTGAGACCTGATGTAACACTTGTGTGATTCTCCCCTTTGAAACTTCAAACTCCAGTTTGTGAACAAAGTCCTGTCTATCTTCTGAATAGGAATCTCCGACCACTGACCAAACTCCATTTGCAACCACTGCCTATTTGTACCTTCTCCTCAATGACTACATTTCATTTCCCCAAGTCCGAACTCAAAGGCGGGCGGCTAGGAAGCAACATAGTAAAATCAAAATACAAGGAACCAGCAGCTGGGAGGAAAAAGAACGATCATGGTGGCCTGGAAGAGTTAATAAGATGTGGAATATATACTGTCTGGGGACTTATTTTGTTTCTTTCTGAAAGAGCTGCACCGCAGGGGAAATGTGAGTGTTTGTAAAGCACATCCAGGAGCGTGTTGATGTTGATAAGAGGAAAACAGAAGGAGACAATGTGCTGGCTGCAGCAGATTTGAGGCCAGCAGAAAAGGGCTGCTGCTCTGCTCTCCTGCAGTAGATGGAGGAGATAGGTGAGTAGAGTGTCATGGCAAAGACCTTGTCAACAGATAACTATCTGCAAATAACACAGCTTATGCAAGCCCCTGTGGCTGACCGCAGGAATATCAGAGTTTCATGTGCCACTGGAATATTTATTAATTCATTTCATGCCTGTAATGACACAGATTGATTATTTTTGTGAAGATCCGATTATCTTTCTTTTTCTTTTTAAAGAAAATGAATTTCCTAATAGTGTTATGTTTGTGTGTTTAGTCTGACAAGTTGTGTACCTTCCTCCTGCTTTTATAGTGGAAATTACTCTCATGCAGCTCAGCTAAATAACTTATTTTTCCCTTTTCCTGTCAAATAATAGCATTATATACCTCAACATAAGATTATCTGTCCTCAGAGGCCTTAAAACCCTGTTACCCAAAGTCAATTCATGCCCTATTGTGGTGTTGGGTTTATAGTTTTGAGGTGTTTTGTGCTAGAACAACAAATATATGTATGGATATAATCAGGTTGCCAAACAGATCCCCAGAAGAGGCGTTTACATGTTAATTACAAAGATGAAAATGTACTGTTAAATGTTTCTTTCAGTCATATAATCTGACTTTTAATGGGGTGTTTAACTTAACTGTGTTTTTAAAGATTTAAATAAATGGAAAAATGTCAAGAAGTTGAAATCAGTTCTCAGAGAGTTGTCATTTCATCTTCACTCATGATGACTATTTGGTCTCAGGGTAATGATAAACCACAAGTGCCTATTTAGTTGTTCAGTATCTCATAGTGTGAAGGGGTTATTAAATGTAGGTAAATAAATGAAGGAGGTACGAAGTCAATACTGTTTCTTTTCAAATTACTTCTGATATTGTTTGCTCTCTCTTTCTATCTAAAAAATTTGCTTATAGCAACTACTGTGCTTTTTGTTTTTTACAGGAACTAACTTTTGTCTTTTTAGTTCTCATTCACTTTTCTTCATGTCACATATTTATGAGGCCGAACTAATGCTTCAGCAGTATGTTTCAGGCAATATTCTCAAGATAAAATATTTAATTCACCAAAACATGCTTCATCTTGTCCCACATCCAGTCAGACTGACAAACTAAAGTCGCCTCTGTGTACCAAATAAGTAAACAATTGCATCAATAAACATGAAGACCCATGCAAGACGTAAATCAATCACAGTTTGTGATAAGCCTCTGTAATCATTAACTCTGTTTTGCTGAGAATTCATTTTGACTGCCGGCCCAATCGCCTCTGTCAGCAGCTCTGCTCTGAGTACTTTTATCTCTCTGATTCTCTATAGGTCCTTCAGCCATGAGCCAATCAATAGACATTTAACCTCCACACTTTGAATAACAAGGCACTAAATATTTAGGAATTCAACGTTATCCTGTCAGCACAGGGCCTAAATCAAAGAGGACTTCATCCAAAACTGATTAACTGATTAATGCAATTTGTTTTTGCTTAAATCAAGAAAGAAAACACACAATTGATCTGATGAAAATCCCGCTGCCATCAGTAACACTGATGCATGTTTAAGAAGTTCATCAGCTAATTTTCCTCAGTGCTCATTCACTGTTGAAGTCACATGCTGCGCTCTGCTGGTCTCGTTCTCTTTGAACAAACTAACTCTGTCGTCTGATCACGCTCTCATTTCTTTATTTCAATGTCACAAGTTAACCTTTTTCTGTGACTGCACTCCCACAGGCCTATCAACAGTGGTGGAAAAAGTATTTCAAAAGTACAAAAAGAGACAGTGAAAATAATACAAAGTAAAAGTTACGTTCTATGTTAAAAAGTACAAAATGTCAGGATGATGTAGATGTGCATTCAAATTGCAGCTGCAGACCTCTGCAGAAGTATTCAGATCCTTTAGTTAAGTAAAAGTGGCAAAACTGCAATATTAAAATACTCAATTACAAATAAAAATCCTCTATTTACAATCTCATTTGAGAAAAGTGCAAGTGTAACAAAATCTACTTCAAATATCAGAAGTTAAAGTTTTTTTTGTATAGTTTTATCTTATTAAACAATTCAGTTTGGGATATATTATGTTGAACTTGGGAGAGCTAACTGTTCATTAATAATAATAATAATAATAATGCATTTTATTTATAGGCACCCATAAAAGCACTCAAGGACACCTTACAGGAACAGTTATACAGTTGGGTGATTAGATTTTATAAGCTCATTGCAGATAAACGTATAGGAATAAAAAGTACAAGATTTTACTCTGAAATGCAGTAAAAGTATCAAATAGAAATACTTTAGTGAAGTTCAATTATATCTCACTTCACTGAATGAGTAAATATTTTGTTCGTTTCTACCACTAAGTGCCTCAAAAGTCTGGTACTTGAGTACAGTTACCATCTACCACTGTCAGTCAGCCAATATGAAATCACTACTTACTGCTGCCATCATGTGGACACACAAAGTCCACACTCAACTCAATGTTAACCCAACTCATACTTGTTACTTGTTGTCATACTGTTAAATCACCGAGTTACTCTGTGACCAAAATATTCCTCACATAAGATCCAATAATCGGGGTTGTCAAGATATTTTAACTTAATAAACATGAATTTGTGGTCGATTTCTGCCCTTAAATGTTTTCCTCAGCGAAGCAGCTCTTGTAAACAGTTTAAAGCTTTTCTCTCTTCTGTTCTACAACACATTTCTTTCGATGGATCGAAGCAGCGATAAAGCAGAAAATAACTAATAACTACTGTATTAATTTCCACTGTGTTTGGTTTGTTAGCCTCTCAGCAGCTTTACTCTCCACGGCTTCATGGTTTTAATTCACAAACAGCAGCTTGTTATTCGCCCTCGATTCAGGAATAATCTACATACTCAGAGTTCTCTCTGTTTCCATTACCTGGACCTGGGTTGAAGTGCAGCATCCCATCCTGGCCATACATCCCTCTGAAGGCCGAGCCCTGACAGTGAGCCGGCCAGCTGAGCGAAGGCCCATGAGCCTCAGCGGCTCTCTCGGGCCCGGCCAGGCTGAGGCAGGCTGGGAGGAGAAGCACTGGGCCACTGTTACTGGATAGAGCTGTTTGCCGGGGCCACCGGGCCGGCTGTTAGGGCCCACGGCACCCAGGGATAATCCTCTAATGCCTGTCACAATGAGATTTGATTGGAGACTTGAACACCCGGATTAATAGTGTCAAGTGAGCAGTGTGTAATACCCACCCTCCGAACAGGCTAATTGGGCTTTCTGCCTCTGTTAAACACCAGATATTTTATTACAATGTGGATTATATTTCACTTCATTAGCTGAGTGATTCGTTCTCTAGGACGATGCTGTAACTTCTCTAAAACACAAGTTTAATACTTTCCACACTGCAGTAGGTATTTGTATTATTAATCTTATTTTATAATCAATTGTTTTAGAGTTCAAGTTTATGTTGATGTCACATGGAGACTCACAAACTGGTGAAAGGGAAAGTAAAAGTACTTTCCTTCTGTTGACACAGTCACACACTTTGTCATTACAGTAAACTGAATGAGTTTACGTTCAAAATCCGTTAATCCAGATGACAGACATCAAGAAAAAGCAGTGGTGGAATGTACATTTACTCAAGTATTGTACCCAAGTACAATTTTGACCCAGTTTACTTGAGTATTTTTATACTTAATACTTAACTTCAGTGGGAAATATTGCACTTTTTACTATTTATTTGACAGTTACTGGACGGACTACAACATTAAAATCTCATTAGTAACAAAAGCAGAATAATACAATATTTTATAACAATATAACACAGTGAAAGAGTTAAAAAAAGAAGTGAAATAATTTGTACTTTTGTTACTTTAAGTACAATTTGCTGATAATACTTTTATTTAAACTCACCACAAGAAGTTTTCAACTGGTCATGAAACAGTCTCAGTTTAATACTGAAGCCTCTTTATGGTCCACACGAACAAACAAAACCATCAGCGAGAAGACTGGCTGTTTCTATAAAGTTATTCTTAATGCCTGCAACCGAATTCCCCTTGAAATCAATGAAACAAGGTGGTGGAAACACTACCTACAGGTGCACAGGTCACCAAAAAGCACCAGCATGTTCCTTGTTGCTTCTCATAATGGAGTATTTTTGGACCATACTTTGACTTTGAGTAAATGATCTGAGTACTTCTTCCACCACTCAGAATGTCAAAAATGTCTAACTTGCAAAATTGGAGATTTAATCCAACAATGATTTATATTTGGTGATTCATTAAATTTTACATTCTGCCTACAATTTGAGTTAATTTGATTAAACAGGATGGACAAAGTGAGACGTGTCAAAGGCCCTAAAGTTAAGGGTCTTTGGTCTTAAAGTGGAAATATGTGTAAAAGTACTCAGTTTACATCAGAAAGGCAAATGTGCAAATACAAATATTATATGACTGTATGTCAGTCATATAGATGCTGAGTGACAAACACTTATGTCAAGTGTCATTTCAGAATCAAACAGGGGGGACAACAACGTGTCTGGCTGTATGTGTATCTGTGCCCATGGTCATAATAATCTGTCCGTGCTTTCTGAAAATATAGCAGCTCAACAGATGTTAAAAATTACTTCATTCATTCATTCATTAATAAATAAACTAGTGCTGTACATTAAGATAATAGTTCAAACAATGAGCCTCAAACTAAAACAAGTTCAGTGTGTCTGTAATTAAACATTTATTGTTGAAACTATCCCATTCACTACCCCTCACACTTACACACTGGTGGCAATGTGGGGTTCAGTATTTTCCCCCAAAACACATCAACATGTGGAGGTAAGAGCCGGAGATTGGTGGATGACTCACTCACAGCCACTACTTTATAGATTTATATTTTACACATAATATATAAATAAAATATGATGAATTATAATATACTCTAAACATAATTCTATTAGAAACAGCAGTTGACAAAATTATCTCACTACACGCGCTTAAAATTTGAATGAACATCTATATTTCCATGACAACTGGGCAGCTCGATCTGCTGAGGATGATCATGTGATATGATTAAAAGCTACTAATGGACCTTGTAGTAGGACTGTTTTGTTAGCAGTTTAAAAGCTAGTTAAAACTAGCTCTAACTTGGCAAGCTAAAACTTTTGCCACTTAATGCATTTTGCTGATGATAGGCTACTATAGTAAAATAGTGAACGCAGGACTTTTACTTACATTGGAGTATTTCCGTAGTATTTGCTATTTCTGCTAGAGTAAAACACCTCAATACTTATTCCACCACCGCCTTTAGTTCAAAAATACCTATTCAAACTTTTCACATTTGCATTTAAACTTCAATTCATTATCAACTTACATCTCATTTTAAGTTCTTTATGTGTTTTTTTTTAATGACAAATCATGAACAACTGTAACAAATTTGCCACAAAGATAATTTATCATCAGTGCCTGAATAGTCTTTGCCGCGTTGAGGCCCTTTGACGAGTAGGTATTGTGTGTTTCTGAGGCTGGTTTAGTCATTTTTAACCGTTAACTTTGCTTCTGTCACTCAGACGGCGTATATTACAGAGCCAGGCCTCTCTGTGACCCACTGTCAAGTCATTCAGCTTCATAGGCAAACAGAGATCCGCAGAGGAGCTGTTGAACGGCTGTTGTCATGTTTACATTCACCAAGTGATTCTGCCAACAGCAAAGCTTGGGAGTTTGTCCAGGTTGTGACCGTTGAGCAATTAATCCCCATGTGTCTGACACAAAGTTATGTGTATTGTAGATAAAGTGTAAGTGAAGAGAAAGGTTGTCAGAGGAATAAAGCCATAAGGGAGACCGTTTTGGTAAATTATACCCAGACATAGCTCAGATTTTATAGAAATGTATTTAAATCTTGCCTTTACTCAACATGTTTAAACAGGCAGTTGAAACCTTAACCCTTTCATTATACATGACACGGAAATTTGAGTATGTTACATTTGTAAAGCTTGCTTGAGACATAACAGTCAGCACAGTTTTGAAGCAAACTGAGCTGACTGTCTGGACAAAGAAGCATAGTATAACTCGATCTAGGCCAAGAAGAAGCTTAGTGTAGGTCGCTGCCAAAGAATGCATTTGTAACATAAATGTTCTGGTTTTGGAACATTTGCTGAGCGTATCCTGTTGAGGGTAAACAAATCCTTTCAGATAATGTTGCTATTGTATTCAAAAACAGTGCAGTGCCTGAGGTGAGATCATTTTGTGGTCATGGCTGAATGAGGTGAGTAGTAGAGATCAGTGTCACCGGTTTTTAAACTCATATGATAAACCAAAATGCAACCAACCATCCACTGCATCCTCTGATTTTCTTTGTAGTTTAAAGTATAAAGATAATCCATTTATCATACTTTCTGACTTCTCTACTGTAGTCCATTTGTTCCCACTAAAGACATAAATCTTTAAAAAGAGGTCATAAATATATAATCTCATGTTTAAAAAACATCTCAGTACTGTCCTCAAACAGCTGGGCATTGTAGTTTTTTTTAAAAACATTATACAAACAGGAGTAAACAGTGCGTTTGTTGAGGACTATTTTCAGCGGCGGATTAATACACAGTTGCTGCTGCAGTGAGTATTAACAGGATGTTGTATGAGGGATCGAGCCAAAATAGTGCCTCTGTTCATCATAATGAAAGAAGATGTCACCCAGTGGCTCAGTAATGAGATGTGATGCAATTTATTGACAACAAGTAGGAGGAGTTAAATGAGGATGATTTTTTAAAGGATTTTTAACAAACCAAATAATTTGCGCTGCATTTATTTATGTTACACATCACTGTCTGATCACATGGTGACATTTGGATGAACAAGAAAACAGTGTCACAAACTAACTAAAAGGATGAATTTTGCTGCACCACTCTCTGTGACCAGGCATGCAGCAGGTGTAATACTGATGGATTAATGCAGTAGAGGTGTAGGATAAACCTGTTGTAAAATCTAACATGAACCAATACACTATTTAACAAAACAAACTCTCCTTCCAGGAAACCTTCAGCGCTGCAGACTTCAGATAGTAACTTCTGTATAAGGACAACCACTTTAATCAATCCAGAGCTTTGTGAAAATGAATTTGCATCACCACCCCCAGTGTGACATGCAAATCATTCAGTGACCATGAGAGTGAAGACAAAACCCCCATCAACTGCTGTACGTGAAAGCTGGTGTGAGAGGTAGTAAGTACAGTGGGGCATTTGCTTTCAATGACATGGTTCAAAGCAGACATCACACAGGGAACAGAAGTAGCCAGTAGCAGCAGTGTGAAGAGAGATGTGACTGATGGGGATTTCTGTGATGTTAAAGAACTCTTGTGTTTGTTCTGTGTTTATCCTGTGGCCATAGCAATATGTGAGCTTCATCAAAGTTTCATCTAAGCTTTCATTTTTCAGTGTTTTCAGTTACTACTTTAAACTTCAATGCTGTACTTTTTACTCCACTACATTTATTTGATGCTCACAGTTAACACTGCTGATATTATGTGATGCAGAAGGTGCTTCTAACCTACCCAGTAACATACAAAGCAATTGGCTCCACATTGACAAACTACATTAAAATGCTCTCACGTGTCTTTGTTAGAGATAAACACAGAATAATACGAGAACAGTGAACTCAGTGGACTGCAGAGCTCGGCCTGCAGATCCGCTGAGGGTCCTGCATGTACAGATGATGTGACACATTACAACGCTATGATCGGCAGTACGTAGGAAAGTATACGGATGCTAAACACACTGCAGACTACTGAGTCAATTCAGACTGTTCTGTCATTGACGACTTTAATCTTGCATTTCATATTCTTCTTTTTTTTTTTAAATGCCTCGACGTAACTGGATCCTCTGCCTCTCTTGTTGTTGTGTGTATATTTGTAACTCAAATGCTGCCTCCTATAAAGAGCTCAGAAATTTAAATTTAAGGTTGGATATATGGTAGTATAAATGTACAGGCCTATATACTAAGTGAACTCTACACAAACCTGTTTGGCATTTACATTTTAGTAGCTGTATATCTCTTTCTCTACACAAACAGTCAAAACTGTGTTATGTGCGGCACAAACACACACCATCTGTACACTTTACAATGTACAGCCAATCATTACAGGATCTATAACAGCTCCCTTACAGTCAAGAGGGGGGTGAAGAAAACAAAAATGGGGGTCTTATTCATCTCTATTGTATCTAACTTGAGTGGATCATAACATCTGCAGATACTCTGGTTCAAGAGGAGAGGAAAGGCCAAAAATGGGGCCTGCAACAGAGAAGGTAATCCTTGTTTTTAGCCTAGCCGATTGCCTTTAGCTATGTCGTAATGCATATCGTTTCCCTACTGGCCAGTTGGGAGGAGTGAGGAGTCAGCAGTCAGTGGCAGTATAAAACAGAGCAGTCAGTAAAATAGGTTTTCAAAACTTGTGAATCACCGCAACCACAAGAGCTTCTTGAGCATACAGTCATAAATGTGCACAAAAAATATGACGCTGATTGGTCCAGTAGCATGCGAGATTAGCTGCGGACAGACACACACACACACACAACCAAACACATGATCCCCAGGTGGAGATAAAACTATTCTATAATAACATAACACTTCTGCATAATGAGTACTTTTACTTTCTTACTTTTACTTTTTTATCTTTACATTTTGAATGCAGGACTTTTACTTGTAATTGAATATTTTAAAACCTTTCTACTTTTATTTAAATAAAGGATCTAAGTAATTCTTCCAGCACTGAGATTAAAAACACACCCTGACTTCATCCACTACAGCAGCTTCTCAAAACTGCACCAACAACATCATGTCCAAACCATTTCAATCCCCCCGTAAACCCCCTCAGACTCGATGTACTCGAACAGCTCAGACATCTCAAAACCTCTGTACCATCATCACCATCAGGCCCGGCTCCCATGGCCCTTTTTTAAGAACCTCCATATCTCTGACACACCTCCTGGATTACAGCCGTGTGAAAAAGGCAGACACAAATGGCGATGATATTTCCATTCTGAATCTGTTGTGATCCAGCAGAGCAAACGGCTGCTGCACAAACCACTGAAAAGAAAGAAAAAGCAAGCAGCTGCTACCTTCTACCTTCTTTCTTTTTTTGTCACTCAGCATTAAAACAGTAAAAGTGTGTACTCACCTAATGGAAGTTCCATACTTGAACTGACTTGTGTGTTTACATTGACCATGTCGTCCTCTGCTTCCTCTCAAGCATGTGTTTTAAATCCACTTTTTCCTCCCTCACCATAAGGTGTAAAATGTGGAAGTTTGGCGCAGGGTGCTGTAGTGTGAGAAGGGTGTTGTTGGTGCAAGGTAAGGCCGGTGTTGCCGCTGTTATCTTATTGATTTTCCTAATCTGGGCAAATGTGGGTGGGGAGGTTAAACAGTAACCAGGCTCGTATGGACACCAATCTATATAGCAGCTGTAACTAAGGCAACATGATGATAGAAACTCAAATAGACATAAAGTTATCATGTTCCTTTCGCTCTTTCTCATCACCAAACATCAGTTTCTCCACATACAGATTAGGAGTGAATAAGAGCATTGAATAAGAAACTGAGTTTATACAAAAAGGAGAGAGAAAGCGAGAGGGTGGGGAGTGACATAAAAGACAGAGAGGAGTGGAGAATGTACTGAGGGTGGCAGCGAGCAAACTGTGTATGATGAGTGACGTCATCAGTTTTGTTTTGACTGAGGGGAAAAAAGTCACTTACTGCTTAGCTGTCATTGTGATTGGGCCTGAATCACCTGTGGTGAGCAAGACACCCACTGAAATCTAATTTTAAAACCTTATTTCCTCTGTCAGAAACGGATAACAGCTGCAGGCAAACAGGCTTTTAAAATTTCACAGGCGAGAATAAATAATTTCATCTCAGAAGAAATGTCGGTGTTTTAACATGATTTACTCAGACAAGCTGGTCAATATTAAGACATATTCAGGATACATCAACATCACTGTTGTTTTTATGGTCTTTATGTGTTGTGTGTCACCTGATAGAAAGTTAAAATTATGGGAAATGCACCTTTTTGCTTTCTGTATGTATTCAAGATGAGAGGATTGATACCACTCCCATATCTGTACATTAAATATGTAGCTACAGCCAGCAATCAGTTACCCTAGCTTAGATATAGCATGTTAATTACTGAGGTTAGGAGCTGCTTACTTTTGTTACCTTCAGATAGAGCCTGGCTAACAAGTTGCCTCTGTTTCTATATTTATATTTATTTTATTGGTGTTAAAACCAACAGATGTAAAATCTTTAATAACCAGAACTGTGCAAATATTAAGAATGAGCAAAACTTTTCTCTCACAGATAAAAAATTCCAGCAACTCTTCATTTCTGGATCTAAAGCTGCCAAATAAATGTTACCATTCATTATTTTCTCTGATAAAATATTATTGTCGTTTAAATCTTTCCAAATGTGTGTTATTATTAATAATGAGAAATATCTCTTAAAAACTGAAACAGGAGTTCCACAGAGTTCTGTTCTTGGTCCATTTCTGTTTAGTTTATATATAAAATATCATCATGTCTCGGAGCAGGTTTCCAAATGTATGCAGATGATACAGTTATATATGTATCTCCACACAGCCGTCACATCCTTTACAGGCCACAGCGGCATAGTTTTAAAAAACTTAGTGTTAATAAAACTTTGCTTTTCTTCCAATACTTTAAAGAAGCTAATGAGTTAAATCTGAAGATTAATGGGTGTAGTGTCATCTAGCAGTGAATAACCTTATGATGAGATACAATTGAGCAACAACAGAAAGTCGATAAGACCACATTACTGCTATTCTTAGGAAATGTAATTAGTTTTAATCATTTTATTACATTTACTCATCTTAAATTGATCTATACATGCCTACATGAACCAGGCTGCCCAGGTGCTCAGCGACGTTGTGGACCGACCAACAGGAGTTATAAGGTATTGGGACAAACAGCCTGTTCTGTCCGGGGGATCAAAATGTGGAATTCCTTACCTACAGAAGTCAAACTGGATGCTGACTGGGATCATTTTATACTCAAACAGAAACAGTTTTTGAAGAGGTTTCCATATCAAATACTTTTTACACGTTTGCTGTTACTGGCCGTGTGTGTGTGTGTGTGTGTGTGTGTGTGTGTGTGTGTTTTTTCATGAATTTGCTAGAAGGCACAGCTTATTCCCTCGTATTTTAGACCATAAAAGCTGCATTAGTCCCCTGTTTTATGACAGAGAGAGTCCCTGAGGGGCGAACCGAGAGATGTAATGAGGTGAAATGCAGGACAGAAAATTTCCTGCAGCAGCAGTGAATAAACACAAGCAGTGAACAGCAGATTATTTATAGGGATATACAGCGTCATCAGTTATTTATAACTTAATTATCAGTCAAACCTGCAATCATGAATCAAACACATTTCAGTTTACTGTGGGAATACCTTGAGGGTTTTTCACACTGAACAAAGCCTGATTAGAAAGAGAATCAATAACACATCCAAAGTTACAGCAAGTATAATGTGTAGAACAAAAAGTGCTTAATTTTTGGTGAATGCTTCTCAAAGGTCATTCAAAACGAACAAATTCATCAATAACAGTGCAAAAACTCTTAAGGAAAACAGGCAACTATTTCACCCGATAAAAGACTTCTGTTCTTGTAACTAGCTTTTTGTGGCCTGTGGATGACTGACAGCAATAAAGATATAAACATTCATACCACTACATCAACTCACTTGTGTGTGAAACATTCATTAATAAAGATTTACTTGAACATAGTGGTAACTGAACAGCTGCGTCACTTTATGTTTTGCCATAACTGTCTTATTTTGCAGCCCCGTTGGTTAAAACTTTACATGAATTATGTCTTTCTTTCACTTCCATTAAAACACAATTAAAAACTGAGTTAATATCTTGTACGTCTTTTGGGTTTTGTGTTTGGTGAGCACTGGTTTCTCCAGCAGGAGCCGCCGTAGCTGGACGGACAGACAGAACAAGGCTTCCCGCTCTTATAGGGAGCCTCTCCCACCCAGTTTCCTCTGAAACACAAATAAACATTATGTCAGCAATAAAGCATTGTCTGCATTTATTATTTTTTTTTATGTATTTGGACCAATACCTCTCAAAGGATTTTCCATGAATAGACCAAAACCAACAATGTGTTAGTCCATCTCTCAATACTTTCCTACACTGACTGTGGCACTTCTACGGGTCACTAAAACACTCTTTTATTCTTTAAAAAGGCTCAATTATTTCCTAAAACAGCTGGGCACTGTAGTTTTTTAGCAAATGTAACCCAAACAGGAGTAAATAGTGCATTTATTGGGGACTATTTTCATTTTCATTAATTTAATTAACATCTTCTGTGCAGAAGTGTGGCTCAGTGACATGTTTTTAAAATAATAAATATATCAATAATATATATACCTATACTTGTTTTTAACTCAATTCATTGTTGTTTTTCGTCTTTTCATTGGATTTGTCTACAAGAAAAATATAGAATTTACAGATTTATATACATTTTACTTTTCTGATGATAATGTCTCTGCTGTGTTTTAAAACCACAATGTTACCATGTTTTCTCTTCTTAAATAGTCGATGATCAGTAAAGACAAAAAACCCTACTTTTTGTGAGTAGTCCTGTGTTATGCAGTTCGAAATGTTCGATCAGAGAAACAAATACCTGCACTTGTAGACACTAAGGTCAAAGATTGGATTAATGGAAAATTGAGCAGTTGCCCCCTTCTTACTTTATAGAGTAGTTGCACACCAGCAGTGTTGCCTCCCTCCAGGTGCTCCCGAACACAATCATATTAGAGCACTTCCTGACAGCACATCCCACTTTGTTGGTGCTCGCCCACACCATCTGGGAGGAAACACAAAGCACACTATGATGTTCATATCCATTAATTGACACCATTCATATGTCCACTTACAAAAAGCACATTGAAACAGTTACTTAATTGTGTCTTATGTTCTCAAAATACAGCAAATTTAATAATTTAGACTAAATAAAAATTATTTTGGTGGGGTTAGGGGTCTGAATCTTAAATTCATCTATAAAACACACATTCTTCCCCACGGTTATTATCCGTCACAACAGTGTGGGGATGTTGTTGTTTTCCCACTTGTGAGTCTGTGTGTACCACAGAAGCATGTTGGGTACTTAGCCAGGTGTTTACATGTCTGTGGACAGATTTTTTCAACTGTGCAAGATGCAGTCACAAAACTTTACAGGTGTGTAGTTGAAATCAAAACAAAGGCCGAGTTATAAAATGGGTGTGATCCGAGAATGGGCGCTGTAATTATGGGGGTAGGAAGTCGGGAACTGGCCCCCTACTTTACGCCCCTGGCCTACATTTATTTTAATCCACTCATAAGTAACCCAATTTTTTTTGCAGATCTGAGGTGTGACCAAATCTGGGATGAGGTTGAGCCCTCACAAACCATCCTCCCTTCAGCAAGAATTTAAATAATACATAACCGCCACCTTTTCTGACCCCTCCCCCACTCTACTAATTTTCATACACTCCCTAAATAAGAACGACATTAGGGGATTTTTTTAGGGAGTCAACAAACACTGATGGTCTTCAGTGTTCAGTTCAGTGCAGAAACGCACTTATGAACTCATCTGTCCATATTTACAGTATATAAATGGAGAGAGGGTTTATTTAGCCCTTGTTATCATTATATTGTATCATAGTTACAGCAGCAAAACTGTGAGTTTAGACTTAATTCATTGGGAACGTGGAGTCTTTGAATGCACAAAATGAACAAATCCATCTGAACTCCTTCAGTCTACCTACCTGTGTGTAGTGAGAGCACACAGACCCGCTGCATCTGTTCGGGAAGGAGAAGTGATGTCTCTCATCGTACCAGGACCTGACCAGATCAGTGATGGACTGGTACCTGTCACATCCAACAAGTATCCAATCACTCATCCATATGTGTTGTTGTTAAAACCATAATGCGTTCATAAGAGAGATGATTCTCTGTATTGAGCTCTGCACTACCTTCCTGAAGTGACTGACAGGTTTTGGCCCATGTATTTCATGGCTTGTGTCGGACCGTGATCCCAAATGCATCGTGACGCCCAAGAGTCAGCTGACTTCGAGAGTCTCTCATCCCAGAGCTGTAGAGCCATGAAAGAGAGAGAAAAAGAGAGGGGCAGGGGTTGTTCATTTCACTCTGTTCAGTAAGAAATTTACAAAATAAGCAAGAAAATGTTGTTTTGTGTCACTTGTTCTCCTTCAGATTGTTTGGATGCAGAATATATTATAAACAATTGAGGGATCAACTTGAGTCTGGCTGTATTTCCTCATTGTTTGGGGTTAAATTCATGGGTGAAAATAATCTTCAAAAGATTTTGTTTTTGTCTTTTTGTATTTTAACATTTAAAACTCACTATGTAGAACATTATCTAAGTGGTAACCCTTCCTGTTTTCACAAACCTTGTACATTTGATGAAGGTCAAAACTGTAAATTACCATAAAGCATTAAAATTACACTAAATAAGAATATATTTAATATGTTATATGTTATATGAGCTATACGTAAAAACATATATATTCTCTTTCAGAAACAAAAAAATGTACAGTATCCTACATAGTGATATTATTAATGTTTAGGGTCAGTTAAACAACCAAGACTCTTATGAACAAACTGAAACAAATCCAAAAACAAAAATCCAAATAGTCTTATTTGGGATTTGGGAGGAGTTGTGCTGTGTAAAAAATACTGTTAACACCAATTACAGATATAAAGGATATTAAAATCCAACATATTCAAGCAGGTTTTATAGCTGGGATCTCTGAGACACCAAACATACGTAGAGTAATGTGTAATATTCTGACTTCTGAGACAAGTTGTTAGGTAAATTATAAGCAGCTCTCATTAAATTAGAGACTTAAATTAAAATCATGAATTATAAAGCTGAAATATAACATTGTTAGATGTGTTGCTGTTAAAGAGGGCGGGGTGTGTCCAGGACACTAGAAAGTTATTATTTAAAGATAAACCAACCAAAAACTTCAATGTGTCCCTGGTCTGATTCACTACCCAGAGTTTCCTCACCATGAACTCCATATTAGCTGCGGGGGGGGAGACCTGAGAGCGGACTCGGTTGTGGTAATCCAGCAGGGCGTTGATCTCTCTGGATGAAATGGCTCGTTTACGCCTGCTGCGAGGAGCACTGACAGCTCCAGTGAGCATCCTGAAGTCAGACTGTGTTTCCGCTCCAGCTCTGGTCATATTGAGCAGCTCTGTGGAGCTCGACAGCACAGCAGCGGCAGCAGCGGCTCCCATGTGAGGCATCATCCACAGGGTGGCAGCCAACAGGAGCTGAGCACAGGCTGCACCCATCTGAGCCCTGTGGAGGAGGAGGCTGCAGCTGCACCACATCCCTGCACAACTCTGAGGAGGAGACAAGTTTATGTTGGGATCAGACATCATAAGAACCTCAAACCGGTGAAGAGTTTGACACACAGTCTGTGCTGATTTCTGGAGAATATTATAACAGGTTCATTAACTTGATGTGACTCATCCAACATGAATTAATTTAACCTACACAGCAGTCAAGTCACATTGCAGCAGATGGGAGAACATAATTAAAGTCATTTTTGAGTGTCTGAGTTTGAGTTGATAATTAGTTTGTACGTCAAATCTTAGGTCCTCTCAGACCTGAGTGTAGGATTATTCACCCTACTGTCAGGCTCACTGTCCTCGCCACTGGCGGGAAAAAGACTCACCACGCTATCAGGTTCCCTGTTTAGACCATAAAATCTAACTGTCACCACTACTGCCTATGAGGTAACAGAAGGTCATTGTTATACATCATACATCTAAACAAGTTGCACAACTTTGCAAATAAGAAATCAAATGTAAATCCAATATTCACTCTCCTTTTAGCTCAGTTTCCTTTTCTTAAACTCTCCACTATGTTCACCAGCTACTCGCTAACTGTGTCTGTCTGACGCCTGGTGCTGGAATGGTTGTGTATTTGGGGTTTTTGTTGTGCCTTTTCCCTGAAAACAGCCGCCTGCTGCTGCGGTGGCTGGAGATGACGCCGATGAGAGTGAACCAAAAACAGTAAAACTGAGTTCCATAAAACCAAAACAATGAGCTGAAAGAGCTAAAGCGTTTCACAGAACCGAGGGAAGCTGTTATTATGAATATTAATTAGGTCACATTAAGGAATAAATTTAAAGTAAAATCTATCCTTAAGTCATCAATTATATTTTACACTTTATTAAACTGAAAAGATTCATGCATGGTTGTATTTTTTACAGCTAGTTAACTTGATTTAAAGATGGCACATAATGTAATTAATCTAACTCTTTTATGGCACAAACACATGTATCTCTGCCTCCAACCCCAAAATGCAACATTATGCCCACTTTAGCTCCTCATCCGATTCACCAGAAACATTCATCTTTTTTTTTATGTGAAAAATGATCATACTTATAACTGAGAGAGTGTGTGATATGTGGTAGGGGGTCAAAAAGGAGTTATATTAATTAGTTTGAGATAAAAGATGCAAACTGGTAGTTGTGTTATTAATACTGAAATAGAGTTTTTGCATAAGTCTTCATACTTTAGTAATTGTCCACTGCTTTCAAACAATTTAGCATAAAGAAAATGTCCAAGGTGAGATTCACTGAAGTTCACTGAGGCAGCAAAACTCCTGAGGAGAACTTAACATGCAGTCTCCTAAAGAACCTTCAACAGGCGTAATGAATCAATCAGTAATAATCTGTCAAATCTTTCAGCAACCCGGCGTCTACACAGAGAAAACATCTGTCACATAAAATGTGGTAAAAGTTGAGTCTCAAACCTTCATCAGTGGATCCTTTCACAGAGCAGCAGAGAGACGCAGAGGAGACCCTCACTTCAGCACGAGCCTTTGCAAACAAGTCCGTTTGTCATGTGTGGCAGAGAATTTGAACTTAGCCGAGAGGATTTCTGACGCACAAAACCCTCCTGTATACGTTTCTTCTTCCACTTCTTCTTCCTCCTTCCTAAACTTACAGTCTGTCTCTACTGAAGAGAAAATCACAACCACAGGAAATTGCCTTTCAGGACATCGCAATCATGAAATATTTCACTTGCCACAGTCATTGTTCATAGGTTGAACCTCATGTCTGATTTCACACTTTACTTTAATGTCGTCCCATTTATCATTTTTAAGCACTTTATTAATATTTTAATTGTTTATTAATATGCAGTATTTTTAATATTAATGAATTAAAATGTATTTTACAAATTATTCAGTTAAACAAATACATAATAAACACTTACCAAGACCTTTATTTGCTGGTTATAACTACATTATAATGTGTTATAGACCATTTTTAAACATGTGTACTGCTAATGATGCTAAATATGGCAATTAAAAATAAAGCATTGTCTTTATCTCAAATTAAAACACAATATTTGAACCTTTTATTTGAGAGATTGAGGCTGCCTTACAAGAGCACATGTTTTGGTTGCCCCCTGACGTCCCTGCGTTGTTTCAATAAGACACAATAAAATGTTTAAATAAGCACGCCTTGGGGAAGGACTGAATCCATATCAAACAAAAAAAAAGGGAGAAAAGTGGGCTGCAGAGTCAGCGTTCATCTCCAGCTGTTACTGGTTCCAGGAAGGACCACATATCCTCTGTCATGTTTAATATACTATAACAAGAGACTGAGGACACTGCCAAGGTACACTGCAACCACCTGGCTCTGCAGTTACTGGGGTCAAAGAGATCACTGAGACCAGAGCTCAGACACAGGGAGAAACACAGGGACATGAAATGAAAGCTGGGACACAAGATCAAATGAAATCTGGTGCCATTATGAAATTAAGCTTATATGCACTGGACTATATGTTCCTATCCAGCTAACGCCCACCCAAACTTCTGCAGAGTGTGTGAGATAATTAGAAATGTCATGGACTGTGAGAAATCTCAGTTTATTAAAAGCTGCGTGCGTACTGAATGAAATGAACTCTTTAACTTTTCCAGTGAGTCCCAGTTCACCAGTTTATGGACGAGGAACTCGATCCATGTTGGTTTAACATGGTTGCAATGTTCTGCTTGAAACCTCAAATAGAAAAGATTCAGCATTTTTCCTCACGTGACAATTATGAGCGTCATTAACATATAATGTGATATGACTGATTCACAGTCTCCACTGTCATCTTGTCTCATTGCTGTCAGACAGACCAGATCATGAAGTTGGTTCAAGAAGAAAAAATATACATTTAATTTAATAGAGAGACAATTGTTGTCAGCAGAAACTGGACATATTGTGTAAGAATAGTAAACAAAATATCATGATTGTTCAAAGAACCTGCATAAAATGTAATGTAACTAATATTAATTTTAATTATTATTTACAATTTCAAATTAATTTGAATGAAAAAAAAGCAACTATTTTTGTAATTTTCCACTTTTTTCAACAATTTCATGAAAACATCACAACATGCATCGCAATATTTTACAAAAGCTGCCATGAAATCAGCCATTTCAAACCGCAACAATCTCCAAAAAAAAAAGCCTGCACAATCCTGGACGGACTGAAGAAGGAAACATGGTGGAATCAACCTGAATAAACACAGCATCACTCTGAAGGGTTTTTTTTGTGTGTCACCTGATCACTCAGGTAAGCTCTCTGAAGTCGACCCTTCAAAGGCTCGCAGCAAACTTCCACACAGGCTCAGCAGAGTGCTGTCAGACTTTGTGACTTTGTGTCTAAAATGCACAGATGGCTCCGTCAAAGAGGCTGAGAAGGGCCTCTGGCACATAAAGGTCAACAACACTTCAGGTTCACGGGGTCACTTCTTGTTGTTGGTCTTTGAGCTTGACCGGTTTGCTTTTCCACTCACCCTGAAGGACAACCTCACTCTCCACAGCTGACTATCAACAGAAAGTGCTTCTTTACTCTGTCTCTGTTTCTATATCTGGGCCATTTTTTATTATTAAGAGTTGCATGTATTCTTTTATTCTTTTATTTTGTATCTTTAGAGGCATATCTTTGGTGCTGGCTGGAAAGGGAACCCTTGTACTTGTAGGATCAGACATTGAAATGTATCAATGGCCACATGCTTGTCAGTTCTGTCACATAGTTAATATTTCTATCATGGCATGTCAAAGACGGGAGAAATGTTAAGCAGCAATATAAATCAGATCCATCAAACTGGTGAAGGTGAGCAGACAGAGTGACAGATGCTGGAGCGAGTGTGACTGAGGAGCGCTTCCCTTGTGGATTAAATGTTTTTGAAAATTCCTGCTGGATAAAATGAAAACCTGATGGAAAGGAAAAGGTCAAATGTTGCAGCCAGAAAGTGAATTTACTCAGTGATTAAACTGCTTCCCACTGACATAGAGAGGAAGTGGAAATGTGAGACATTTAAAAAGAGAAAATTGCACTTTGGCATAAACTTTCAACTCAGAGCTCATTTCAGCTGAGAATGATGGGAATAGCATTTGTTGGGTAGGTATAAAATATAAGACAAATCCACGAATATGAACCTCACAGTGGCATGAGAGTAAAGGTCAGGGGATTGTTAAGATCTGGAAACCGTGAATGTCTGAACAACATTTTGTGCTCATCGATCTAGTTGATGTACGTGAAAAGTCTGACCTGCTGGTGGCGTGACAGGAAAAGACAGGTGGGCACCAAATCTCATGGCAATCCATCCCATAGTTGCAGGGCTGGCTGTGGCTTAGGTCATACGGTGAACCGCCTGCTAATCAGAAGGTTGTCGGTTCTTTCCCCGGCTCTTCCTGCTGGATGTTGAAGTGGTCTTGGGGAAGATACTGAACCCCTACTTGCTCCTGATGCTGTGCCATCGGTGCATTTGTGTGTGACATACAGTGTAAAGTGCTTTGAGTGGTTGGAAGACTAGAAAGGTGCTGTATAAGCGCCGTCCATGGAGCCGCATTCGATCCCGTTTGATTGGACCATTAGGTCACATGACCCTGTGTTTCTGGGTAAATGCCATCACAAGGTGTCATTGCAACAAGCACATGGCATGTTTGTATTAATAGTGAGTGGAAGAGCTGTGTGATAATTCACATCTTCAGTCTCTTTTTCTTCAGATCAATCATTTAATTTCCTGTTGAAAACACTAAAACATAAAGCAGCTTCCAGGTGGTGCATCAGTGGATATTTCTGCAGGAATGAGTCAGGAAATCTGAGTAAAAAAACTTCTGCTGCTGAAGTGGGTCATAACTAGGTGATTCTCTGGCCAGACCAGACCAGACGGTTTCTCCCAGAGACCCTCCTTCGCCCCCTGCAGCATGACATCATCTGTCTGGTTTGAGACGCTGCAGGGCGCTCGCATACAAAAGCTGACTGTGACCTTGTCGTGTCTGAAAGGTGAAGAAGAGAACTCAGTGGCCTCCTGTATTTACCCGAGAGGGAACACAGAACAAATCTTGTACCAACTGTATTTGAGGGGCCTGAGCCACAGCTTTTCAGGTGTCAGCCAGGCCATTCAGTGGCGTCTGAGTAACAGCACAGCTGGTGCCTCCCACAGTGTAACAGCAACCACAAAACTCCAGCACTTACACCTGAATTACAGCCCTTTGAATCGGTGCTCAAAGTAATGAAAGTGCTTATTGTTAAGCAATCGATAAAAACCTGTCAGCTGTGGGTGAAACTAAATGCTTTTCTCAATGCAGTGTCACAGACATATGGACAAGATTCATGCTTTAGAGATTAGATTTTTGAAATTCACTGCCACTAGATGTTGCACTAGAGCAATCAGGCCAAAACAACCTACTAGACTCAGTAATTTTATTTCACAGATAATCATAAAACACACTTATAAGTGGACAGAAACCAAATAAAACTCACCAAAACCATCTTAATATTTCACTATTGCAACAATCAGATGTAAAAATATTTGCAAAATGGGCTGAAATGGTGGCAACGTGATTCATGAGGACAAAGTACGTCCACTAAAAGTGTTTGTTTTTGCCACTGACAGGCTCAGGTTATTCTAAGAGTTGACCTTTTGTTAAACCATAAACAGCCGTAACCTGACTCCACTGACAAAATCCATTTTACCTTACAGATTATAACTAGACAGGAACCGTCATTGTTAGTCTTTCCAGTGTTCCAACACTCCTCAAAGCCAACAATGTCACAGGGAGGGGACTCACATGCACACATTGCTGGTTCCTCTAAGCTTTACAGAGCATTTTAGCATCTTTCAGCTCATTGTTTTGTTACTGTTCTGATTTACTTTTACCACTCATTCAGTGCTTTCAAACTGCAGCAGGAAGCCGATTTCCGCAAAAAAAGCTCTGATAAACCGACTTTACACAAACTGCCCAGCACCAAATAAGAGCATTTAGCAGCTAAAGAGACGGATATTTCCCTCTGGAGATGGAGGAGAACGAATATTAGACTTACATTCTTCATCGTGTGATCAGAAACACGTCTACAAATGCTAATGTAGGGCCGTGCCTGCTGGAAATGTTACATTAAAACTATGAATTAATGCAGGTTTAAAAATGTGGATTCATGTGTTTCTATTAAATCTGTCAAAATGTATTCATTAAAATAATCCTCTGAGAAGTACATATACATTTAAAAATCTTCTAACCAGACAGTCACTGAAGGAAATCTAAAAATATCCCAACAAACACTATTTTCCTGCAGCGTCCGCAGGCAGGTAAAGACAGCGAACAGCACGGTCAACTGGCAGCTTCTCATTTTCCACTCTGCACAGCAAAGTCTCAGCTTTTTTTGATCAACCAGCCAAACTGTCTGCAGGAGAGTTCCTAAGCTTTCACCCTCTTTCTCATATTTGCTTGAGATTTTCATTCTCAAAGAGAGTCCCTTCAGTGTTTGGATTTAGCATGTTCACATTGGGGTATCTGCAGTCTCGCAGCAATGGAGGCAAATTGTGAACCACTTTCAATATTTTATATGCATCAGATGTTTTGTAAAGACTTTTTTTTTACTCTAACCACAGAAATCCGAAGTGCTTTTAAATTCCTTTGGTGAAATGTCTGAACTATAACATGCAACCATTTCATTTAGATGTATTCTTTTTTGAGTTTGTAGTCTGGCATCGGTGCTCGAAGAACAATCAGCCAAATACCAGGCGTGCCTGGAAAATTGCATTTCTAGGAGAGGTTTTGTTTGCCAAGTCAGAGTGCATCAAGGACAAACATTGTCCTGCATTCAGATGCTATAAGAAGAGATTTATTTTCCTCCAGTAAAATCGTAATGACTCAGCAAGAGCCGGCTGGTGCCCTGAGTCATCAGTGAATTTCACACACAGCCACTGAACGTTTGTGCTTCTTTTTTATTTTTTCATGTTTTATATAAATCTTTAATTTAATAGTTGAGGTTAATAATTTATTTTTTAAGAGAGACGGGTGCACACAATTAACTTAAGAACAAGCATAAATACACAGAATATCAATATTAAAGTAAAACATTTTTCATTTTTAAGGAACACATATTTGGAATTTGAACATGCAGCACAGGTTTAAATGTTCTGTGATATTGGAAAATGTGGGGAAGGTTTGTTGAAGCTGCAGGCTGAAAGGAATTGTGTACTTATTTATCATTATGACATATTTATTAATATTATATATTATATTTATTTAAAGACTTTTATTTTATTTTATTTTATTTTAAAGAACATCGAGTGCAGTATATTCATTCCTTTCTTTTTTATTTATCTTGAGATGCCACAAATGTCCTTCCATCTAAAATTGGATTATTATTATCTATTTATTTATCTTTTTTTATATAAATTCTTTATATTTTATTGATAAACGTGAGCCTGATAATTCCAGTTAAGCTTTATAATGTATAGGCCAATGGCTTTATTTATATAACATAAACAACATAAATAGTAAAATGCAGAAACTGAATGAAGAATTCACCCAGTGTACATCAAGCATACCACACAGCAACAAAAACCCCAAAACACCCACACAATCAAATAGAAACCCTTGCACTATCACTGTGACGACCCCTGTTGGGTCATCTCATGTGCTGTGTGATTCACCTGTTTCTCTGCAGCTGATCATTAAGGTAACCTGGAACACCTGAAGGCCCCGGTGTGCTCCCAGGTTATTTAAGCCTGGCTTTCTTCTCCCTACAGGCAGTTTCTTTGGTTTAGTATCTCCTGAGTTTATCTTGATGCCTTTATTTGCACCTTACAGCATCCACACACACCTCTGACAGTACTGACATCCACATATTGTGAGACTGTAAGCAAGGTGATATATTGTGATTTTTAAATGCATTTTAGTATGTTTAATACATTTCATGCAACAGGAACAGTGAGATCTGCACTTTTTATTTATCACAGTCCATGTAACATCCATGATCATAGCCCTCAGTTTAGTTTACAACACTGCTGTTTAGTGGTTCGGAGTTTAAAGACAAGATATATTGTTTTTGAGAATCAATACGATATCATAAATTAAAATGTTGCGATACTTTTATCTTTGTTGATATTTTCTTACACTCCTACATCTTAATAATCCTTAATTGGTGCTTTAATTTACTTCATTTGCTTCAGTTTTGTTTAAAAACATATTCTTTGTTAAAACTTTATTGTGGTGCGTCTCTTATTTGTTGCTGTGGCCAAAGAGTCGGATCACACACACACAGACTGTAAGCCTAGGAGAATAGGCTGGACTGTGCATCTCCCATCTGTTGGTTAAAGAGGACCATAGCACCTTTTCAATGTTGAGTCAAGAGTGATAAAGGTCTGAGAGGCATGCATAGATACAATATCACCATAATACATAATTATAGTCTGAACAACAGTCCACTGACCAGCAGAAGAAACATGAATCATTCAGTTTCTTCTTGCCTGTAATCGAGCCAGATCCCCAAATATTTGCAACATTCAACCTTTTTCAATTTGTCCACATTGTGTCTGTGATTGTGGTTGCATTTGGCCTCTTGTATTGAAGTCGGCATGAGCCATAAAACCTGACACCTTGACCCCCCGACTTACATCCACATGCCACACTGCGAGGCTCCGTCTGAGCAAACATGACCCAGAGGAACAGAAGAGTGTGTCTGTCTCTGTAGCCGAGGCTCTCACACTGCATTGTGTCTTTATTTCATACATATGACCTCCGTGGTCATTTTTTAGATCTCTATTTTACGTCAGTTGGGAGTATGGATATCCGATTGTGTAATTATAGATGCAACAATCTCTCCACATCTTGAAATAATCATTTTCCCAACATTCATGCTGCTTTATAGTTATTGTGGAAGGAAATAAGATCTCAGCCAAAATAATAACAAAAAGGACAACCAGGACAAAGAATACTTCAGATTAATGATGGTGAAGAAGATGTATGACCTATTGCAGTGGTAGTAAATGTATCATGGACAGGGAGAGAGTTTGTGGGAAGGTGGGCGAGCACAGAGAGTTTAATAAATAAGCTTTTTCTTTTTCTTTAGGCAACAAATGGAAGTGAAACGTTTGAATTAAATAGTTAAAACATCTGCTCCTCTACTTAGTTCCAACCTAATACTGACTGCTGGATATGTGATTTTCTTTCAGTGGTGGACGAAGTATTCAGATTCTTTACCTAAATAATACAACACTACGACACTGGTCCATTATATTAAACTGTAACTGCTGCAGTTAGTTAGTTGGTAATCTGTTCAGTCTGTAACACGTCATATATTCTCACAGATGAGATTAATCTGCACCTCTATGTAGAAAATACTCACTGCTGTCTATAGACGACATAAATGTTTTAATGTGTTTAAATACATGAATTGCAGACGACATCTCCCTGATACATTTATGTTTTTATTATTTTATCTTTTGACATTACATTTGACATACAACAACTTTTTTAAATCAAATATAGGCATATACCACAGTTATGGAGTTATGTTCTCTTTCTCATTTGTACGACTGCTTGCTTTGTGTGTGTTGTTTTGTTTTGTTGGTTAACTTGATACTTCCTTGTTTTCCTTGAATAACAATTTAAAACATTTAAAGAATTGTTTTACTTCTTTCCTCTTCTGCACTTTAATAATCACAGTTTTTATATGTATGTATTTTGCTTTGTATTAGTGAGCAAAACCTAAACCAAATGCTTGTACGTGAAGTGTCTGTTCCTGAATTTGTTCATGCTTGCTCTGTGTGTGTTGTGTATATAAAGTGGTTTTTTTTGTTTGTTTTGTTGGTTACTTCCATGTTTTCCTTGATATTCTTTGAATAATAATGCCTTTTTTTTGGTTTTACTTCATTCCTCTCCTGCACTGTAATAAAATAAAATCATAATAATATAAAATTATAATAATAACAACAAAAAACAACCCTAAAACCAGACGTACACTAGGTGGCGGTGTGCAGCTGAATTCACCGGCTGGTGTTTCGAGAGCCGCTCATTGGTTGAAGCCGCGGTGACGTCGGAGCGTCTCCCTGCTCAGCGGTGTCAACATGGCGGCGGTGGATGTCATTGTGAACAACTTGGTGACACTCTGGAGGATACCGGCCGTCCGGCAAAACTTCCACTGGATATTTCTGCTGATTTCCGTCGCGGGTTCGATCCTGAAGGAGCTGCAGCTCGTACCGCAGACGTACTTCAGCAGCAGCAGAAATGCGCTGAATGTGTGAGTAGCTGGTCTGCGGGTCGACTCCATCAGCACAGACAGTACAGACGCTGTAAAAGAACAACAGGCTCGCTTTAACCTTTTAAATACTTACAGTATTTACCCAACACGATCTAATTCTTCTCCACAAAATCCAGATTGGGGAATTTTCCAGCTGTAGCAGACCTGAGATCAGTGGTTGCATGTTTAAACCCTTTTTTTAAAGCTCTGAGGTGATCACCAGGATTTCTGCACTAATTCCCAGTTTCAGTTCATAAATGTGTTTAAAGCTCAGTTCTTTGGCTCTAATGGGAATTTAAAGAAACGTTTAAATGTTCCTGTGCACTGCCCACAGTATACTAGAGCTGCAACAATTATATTTTGATTTGAGTAAGAAAGCCAAAGATTTTTATTTTTTGGTTCCAGCTCCTTTAATGTGACAGTTTGATGCTTTTATTTGTCTACATGATGGTAAACTAAATGTTTTTGGACTGTTGGTCAAAGAAAACAACACACACGACGTCAACTTGGAGCTGTCGGAGGCATTTTTCACTATTTCCTTCACGTTTTAGAGCTAAAATGTATCAGTCAAGAAATAATTCAGCTGATGAATCACTATTGAGAATAATCAGTAGCTGCAGCCCCTTATATGTAAATCACTTTATTGATACCCTGAGCGGAAACTTGTTTGTTCGCTGAGAAAAACCAAAAGATACCGTCAATAAGGAGGTTTCAGGGAGCAGAAGAGCTGATACATGTGGTCTCAGAGAAGCTCTAATAAAGTGAATGCTCTGTTCTTCCTGCAGGTATTTTGTCAAAGTGTCGTGGGGGTGGACGCTGCTGCTGCTGACGCCCTTCCTCCTCCTCTCCAACTCCTCCTTCAGCAGAAGCGCGTACTTCCTCGGCCGGCGGCTGCTGTCTCTGGCGGTGGCCACGGCCGTCTGGTACGTCTGCACCGAGACCTTCTTCTACATCGAGGACGCGACCGGCTCGTGTTTTGAAACCGACGCCATGGACGTTCTCAAGAAGGAGTTCACAACCAAAGTCAGCTGCAGGCAGGCGGGCTTCCGCTGGAACGGCTACGACATCTCGGGACACTCCTTCATCCTGGCCTACTCCGCTCTCTTCATCGTGGAGGAAACGGCTCCCATGGCGTCCCTGAAGACCGCCAGTGTCTCGCCGCTGCCCAAGCTGGTCCTCAACCTGCTCTACGTGGCCTTGAATCTGATAGTGATCATTTGGGTGTGGATGTTCGCCTGCACCTCTGTTTACTTCCATGACCCGTCTCACAAGTTGCTGGGGACCGTATGCGCCCTGCTGGGGTGGCATCTGACATATCGTGTTTGGTATCTAAAACCTTTGTCGCCAGGACTCCCCCCTCACCGCCACCCAAAAGAACAGAAACAGCACGCCTAAGCTGCAGTCATACCTTCCTGTACAACCGTTGCCAATGTCGTAGCCATCCTCCGTACAGTTGATGTTATCTGTCCTCGGGTCCAAGCTGGCAATGCTATTTTAAGCAATTTTAAGTTATTCCCTCCTCACAGAAAGGACGGTTTGTACAGGACGACTGGCTCGCAGTTCCTTCGTGGTCGGTCGGCAGCTGCTGTTCCCAAAATGACTCTTGGTAATCTGAGATAAAAGCAAGACGCTGCTCTGCCGCCCAGCTTCCAGCCTCTCACCTTCAGGCTCAGCAGCCCGCAGTGCTACACTATTGTCTCCCAGTTTGTTGCCTTACAGTGCTTTACTCAGAGTAATCGCAGTTCTTAGACGTCTGAGTGGGAACACTTTGAGAATGTTTACAGCTCCAGTTGTGTAGCACTGATGACGTGTGTGTTTTTTGGAGACCAACTAATGTTTAGTAGCTGTTTATTTTTGTTCTTTTTAATAGGAAACTACCTACAGAACAAAGTCTGATCAGACACATTTTATTTCAATGAGCTGTCTAATTTGTATCACATGGTTTTTGGGTTAGTGTGACAACAGTTTGTGTTAAGTTTGCTCAGAGGATGTTGAGCTTGAATAGCAGATGTAAAGATAATTTTGATGTGTCATGATACGTAGACTGTAATTGTAAGCCAACCCTGCAGGTGCAAATTATTGATATAATTAATATGTTGTAAAGGTTAAAGCTGGAAATATTGACAATTATTTCCGTTATAGATAATCTGATTATTATTTTAAACAGTGAATGTTCACCACAGGTTATCTTCAGGTGTCTTGTTTTGTCTGAGCAACAATCCAAAACCCAAAGATATTAAATTTACTATCACATAAAGCAAAGAAAAGCAAAACAAATCTTCACTATTGAAAACTTGTAAACAAGCAACATTCAGTTTCTGATGATGGAATAATCCATTAATCAACTAATTGTTTTAGTTGTAATTTTATTTAATGTCAACACCAACATGAAATGACCAAAACTGAATTTAACCCACTAACTAGTACTGTATTATAAATATTGCCAAAGTCTGATATCTCTTCATCTGTGCCACAGAGTTGCACGCACGCGCACACACACACACACACACACACACACACACACACACACACACACACACACACACACACACACACACACACACACACACACACCTTCCTGCTGCCATAAATACTCACTCACTAGATTACCAAATGTGTATGAGTCCTGATGTGAAAATAGTCCCGAACAAATGCTCTATTTGTTTAACTCTACAGTGCCGAGCTGCTATAGGAAATAATTTCTATTTTAAAAACTGAAAGTTTCTAATTGTTGTTAAAGATTTCGTCCTCCTGAGTGCCGCAGAAGTTAAGTATTAAACGATGGATTCAAACATTGAAGGTTTTGGTCTTTTCATGGGATTTGTTGACAATAAGGATGCCAATAGAGTAACGCCAGCCTTGTCCTGTAATGAGGTATTTGGGAAACGTAGGTTCATGTAAATCACAGCAGTGTTTTTAATGATATTAACGATGTTGTAAATCAAATGACTGACATGTCAAACACACAATCTCTCTCTAGAGTGAAGGGAACATGGTGGGTTTTGGTGAAATCAAATAAAAACCAGGATCTGTGTATTCCATTTTCATTATTTATTTGTCATTGATGGCAACTGAATAAATTAAGGCTTATGAACAAACATCATAAAAAGCACCATAAATAAATGCATATATAGAAATATAAAAAATAAAAAGTAAAAAATAAAAAAATACTATAGTGAAATATAATGGCCACAAATCACAACTAGGATTTCTCGACTTTCTCTCGACTTTGTGTGTTCGGTACAGAAGTACAGATCCAAACCCGTCAGGTAGCGTGATTTCAGTCAGAAGAAGCAGTGGAGTCGGAAAAGATCGCAGTAATCAAAATGTACCAAGCGTTCACAATGATTCGGCTGGTTATGAAGTTTCTTGACGTTGTCGTCGGCTGTTTGTCAGTGAATAAAATAAGTGAATGTTTCAGCATCGAAAAGTCAACATAAATAAGCACATTTTATGATTTAAATCACAACAGGAAATCGTACTTTACACCTTTTGTGTCGTCTGGCTTGCTTCAAAACTTGGAATAATTCAGATGTATATATTTGTAAATCTTGTGGTTTGTGCCATTTACATCACTGCTGTTCATGCGAGGACAGTTTGAGAACAAATAAACCTCCTTGTGTCCTTTAATGCACATCTTAAATGCAGGGACGTGCACAGACAATACGAGGGGCTTTTGCTCTGACCTGAAGAAAAGGGCAACCCGTAGATGATTAATGGGATTCCCTGTGAATAAAAATCTGCACATATGCTTCAGAACAATGTGCGGTTTGTCACGTTTGCATCACATCGCACAATGTTTTGCTATAGGATCTTTGCTTATATGTTCATGTTATCGCGTAATATTGCAAAATATTATATGGTGCGATGCAAACGTGTCAAAAAGTAATTAAAGTTTGGATGATATGGCAATTTAATTAGGTTTAACTTCCTCCAAAAGTGGCAGCTCAGCCAAAGAGGGCAAATTGGTTCGACTTTAGCCTTGTGCACGTCCTTGCTGCCAAACAGTTGTGACTTCATTGCACTCTCCATATCAAACATGACACTGGACACAATGAACTACAGCCTCTACACTTTCTCACATATTATTTCTGAATGAAAATCAGATTTTTTTATCAGGTGTGACGCAGCAACGAGGTGCTGCTATTAAAGGAGCATTGATCATCGTCTTTGGTTCAACATAATCAGCCACAGCTGCAGCGTGCTGCTAATCACCACCTGCAGAGAAAACAGGGAGCATCCGAACAGAAAAAAAACCCCCACATAAATTACCTTCATTATCTGAGGTTTGATAGCTATTCTCCTTAATGGCAGAAAGAAACACTGAACTGTGAGTCCTTTCCGCAAGAATGTCTGTATAACCAGCCATAAAACCAAAAAGCAGCTTACAGCTCCAGCCTGTACCTCACATAATGAGTTAAGCACGGTTCAGGAGCAGAATTATAAACATGTTAAACCCTTGAGGTCTGACTAAGAAAAAGCAGAAAGGCTCCCATTAAGGGGGAACAGAGTGGGGAGCGAGAAAAAGTATACTGCATCAACAAACAACGAGACAGCTGGCAAGGCTAGCCGGGAGGGAAAAGGCTTTTTCATACACCTTTAAGCCTTCAGATGAGTCAGCTTCTCCTCCACTGTTCCCCTTATTTAACCTTTGAGCTCATTAAAAATTCAGCATGGTAAAATAAACGAGACAATGTATAATTAAAAATATCTATCTGTAAAAACAATCTTGCATCTGTCAGGAGGAGTCGGCGACAAACGAGCCGCAGTGAAATCCAGTGATTCTTCTTGCTCAGTATTGCTGAGGGACCATCTCCAACACACTGTACAGTGAAGGTGCTTCAAAGGTTACAGTTAGCCAGGAATCTGTGGTTCTGATGTTCAGGTAGTGATCATAAATTCTGCCTCTGGGCGACACAAAAATCCTCAGTGTCCACCCGTCACGAAAAAAACGCTTACACAATAATAAAGAACCCATGCAATGAAATATACATCCTAAACCTAATGCAACACGATTGTGCCATAGACGCAGAATTTACAGTTTTTACTACAAGTTCGGCCAAGTGTAACTTTTCAAACACCCGACATTTGTAACGTCTGAACTCAGCGACAAAGAGAGTGACAGTGGACCAGTGTGTGCTGAGTGATCTGTGGTGCTCTAAATAAACTCTGAGCTCACGAGTGTCTGTGTGTGTGTGTGTGTGTGTGTGTGTGTGTGTGTGTGTGTGTGTAGGGTGTACAGTTAGTTAAAAGAATAGCTCGACATTTTGGGAAATGCACTCGTTGCAGAGAGTCAGACGAGACGATCGATTATCACTCTCGTGTCTGTCTGTAAATATGATGCCTCAGTCAGCAGCCTGGTAGTTTAGTTTAGCATAAAGACTGGAGACAGGTGGCCCCAGTTTATGCCTGTCATCTGTTACTGTTACTTTATTACTGCTAACAATCTGCTTTTCCTGAAAATATATTTATATTTTATAACACTTATTGCTGTTCCCTGTATCCTCAAAGACTCTTCTAACTATTTTTAACCATGTTTGCTGCACAGTGAAAACACATTTTTAAACCCATCACCTCTTTTTAAATCCAATTAAAGATAGTAGCCAGAATATCCTTCCTCAGTTTGGACAATGTGAACCAAAAATTAAAATATATGTATATGTTTCTTCCCAATATTTGATATTTTCATACAAAATAATGCACTCTGCTTGTGACTTACAAACAGAGCAAGTCTTTTTTGGCTACCTGGATTACAGTCACAACTTAAAAATGTGTTCTATTGTTCAACAGATGGCGTATTTCTTTCATCCAGATGGTTAAAAGAGTATTTGGACATTGTGGAAACACTTGGGGGAAACTAGGGCCTTCTGTTTCCCCTTGTTTCCAGTTAAGCTAAGCTAACCAGCTGCGAGATCGAGCTTCATATTTAGCATGCAGACCTACAGAACAGCAGTAACTGTTAAACAACCCTCTGGGTTTCTGAGTAACGTATATATTTTTCTTAAAATTGGAAGCTGTGACTTGAAAATGAAGACATAAGAGGCATAAACCGGGGCTTGGAAACAGCTAGTCTGGCTGCATCCAAAGGTGACAAAATCAGCCAACCAGCATCTACAAATACTAACTTTTATGCTTTTTTTGGTACAAATTAAACAAATGAAATATAACAGGTTCATTAGTAAGCATTAGAGGTGCTGGTAGGCAGATTTATTAATCTTTGGACAGTGCCATGTTGGCTGTTTACCCCCGTTTCCAGTCTTTTACGCTCATATCCTCGCTGTAGCTTCATATTACCGACACACATGAGAGTGGTATCGATCTCAACGCCTCTCCTGAATGAAAGTGAATAAACTAAATGTCGAGCTATTCCCTTAAAGTTTGCCTCCATCCTTTCATCATTTCATGTGGCAGTTTCTGGCAGCACAGCACTTATCAGAGAGTATTTGTCATGTACATTTTCCTGTGGTTTTTACTGGTTAAACCTCAGGCTGATGGAGGAGTGAAGAGCAGGTATGAGTAATGGCTATAATAGTGGCATGCGAAGGTCAGTTAACCCCTGTCGGTGTTACTGTGTTTAACATTTTCTCTGGGTCTCTACTTTTTCAGTATAAGTGGACCCGATGCATGCCTCCAACAAAAGTTAAACAAGGACTCGTCGGCACAAGAGCGGCGAGTTACCACAAATTAAACTCGATGAAGGCCTTGATTACCAGAAAATGTGCTGTCAAGAATTTCTTATTATGGAATGTTTTAATATTCTTTGTTCACCCATAAGTAATAGTGTTCTCTATATAGATTCATTATGTTTTCCTGCAGTCATAAAACATTACAGAAAAGTTGAAACATCACACAAATACACAGACATTTAACACAACAAGAGGGCATTCACTACATGTATTTCTTTTTTAAATACCAGTAGGCAAAGTAGCCCATCCCTCCCAGCGAGCCCATGAGAAAAGAGGCCCCGAAGAAGGACGGCGGCTTCTTTTTTACCATCCGGAAGGCGTTGGGTAGGACTGCCGACAGAAGGGTCGTGTGGATGTCGCCCAAGACCTTGCGGAAAGCGTAGCGTTTTTGCACACGCACAAAAAAGGACTGCAGGTTGGGTCGGCTGCCGTCCTCCCAGTATTTCTTAGAAAGTCCCAAGAACTTGAGCCTGTGCAACAAGGCTCCGAGGCAGACATCAGCTAGTGTAAATTCAGGTCCACATAGCCACAACTCACATTTCTGACCTGCAAGGGAATGACATTTTTCATTATTTGGAAATATTTGTTTTTGGTGCCGTTATGATAGAAGATGATATCGGTTTTGACATACCTTGATACTCTAGTTTTCTTTTTTCCAGTTCAGCCTCCACTTGATCTAGAACCATGGCTAACTCCCCCAGAATTTTCTTCAGGTAATTCACATTATCGTGGTCCAAGATTTTTGCCTGACGATCATTTTAAAGACAAATAAATACTTTAGCAGTATAAAAGGCAAACCAGAACGCATTGTTATAAATTCTTATCATCACAAAGTAAAATAATGATGATAAATATGGACTGTAGCACTTTAGGAAAAGTGATAAGCGATAGATTTTCTCAACTTTTGGTTTAACAAAATGAGATTGGAGACAAATTATGACTGAAAAAGATTAATTTATTTACTGACAAAAATCTTTAAAATATATTTTCTTTATGAAATTATTTTTTCATTATTATATTTCTAACGTAAGGTATAAACTGTGCAAAACAATCCATATTTTCTTTTCTTTGTAAAAATGAAACTTGTCTTTTTGTCTTGATACAGCTACTGACGTAAGTGACGTAGAACGTCGGACAAGCAAAGTCAAAAGTACATAGCGCCTACATATTTGTATCGCGACAAGATTAAAATACAGTTTTGTTTGTAAAATCAAAGTAATGAGAATAAGTGTTTCCATCTTTCAAACTAGTTTCCTACACGATTACAAAAATGAATCCAAGGATGTGATTGTTGGATTTCAAATTTGTAGGGGGAGACAATAAAAGGAATGTTGTAACTTGTTATTTTTTGGGGGCTAACTCTAATATTATCACTTAAATGTATTAATAGTTTGTCACACTACTAGTTAAAGGGTAAAGTATTGTCCTTACTGTAATATTATTACTAGTAATGACTGCTGCTGGCGATATATCGTTACATTCCCAGTGACAGTCCTTGCATGTAAAGTCATTTTGCCCCATGTTAGATTGTAAATGTTGAGAATAACTGAAGTGTTACAGCCACATTAGTGGCTCTATAAGGCTGTAAGTTGCATTAAAGCTAAATAATAACGTCAGCGTGCTAATGTGCTCACAATACAAACACGCTCATGTTTAGCAGGTAATGTTTAACATGGGCCCAGTTGTAATATCCCCCCTAAGTCCTGAACCATCGCAGACTTTAATGAACGATGTAGCTTAGTTTTATCATCATAAGACAAACAACTGCACATACAAAGTCCAGGTTAACAATATGTCTGTATGTAATTAAAAATAAATATCTTTCTGCCGACTCCTTCCATGTGCACTGTCGTTTTAAGTTCACACAACACTGTCGGCATTGTGGGTTTTTCCCTTACGCAAAGACTTATGGAAAGTGTGCAAAAGGGCTCAAAACGTCAGAGCGGTTTCAAACATTTTGTTGATTTCACAGTAGAGACACTCCTGAGGCCTCGCAGACCTACCACACAACACACAACATAATCTGTGAGTGTGTAAGGGGGAGACATTAGAACTGGGCCATTTTATTTTCTAATTAGCACTAAACACAAAATACAGCTCAGACTAATGTGAATGTTAATAAAGTATTAGACAAATTAGTGGCAGTATTTGAAGGCACTGGTAGAACCCGACAGGCGATCTGAGGGGAAGATAAGACCAACCGACCAATCAACACACTGTCATTCCTAGCGCCACCTTGCTAGTGTGGCTAAACAAACAGGCTGACATGACACACACTCATGTCTCATCGATTCAAAACCTCATATTTTCATAACGCCGGTGGAACAGCCGTTGCTGTCTACTTGGTGTTTTTTCAGCCCGTCATCATGTGCAGGGTGTTCACATTTGCCGCTATTAGCAGGATGTAAAATGGTCAAATATGTCTTTGTAACAGATGCAAACGGCGTCAGTACACCTGGACACTTTCTCCAGGGAATATGAACTGTATTTAGGTCAAACGTACAGAGTAGCGTAATGAGAGGAAACCGCTGAAGGCTGGTCATGATGAAATTTCCCTCAGCTACAGAGCTGGAAATTCAATTATGTGGTCAAGACAATTTGGAAAATGAAATAATATCTGTCAGAGTGTTGAACCCTAATAAACCCCAGTTTAACTTGTGGTAGGGTCTGTTTATCACAGAGCTGTCAAAATAATGTCTCTCTATTATATTTCTGTGCTCCAGCTTACAGTTCATGGGTCTGGAATATCTCCAGGTGCAGATTAATGATATATAAGTCCTGGTTTGGGTTACAGTAATAGACTGTTAAATATTAAGGATATTTATAAAAACAATACTGCAGGTTTGTCTTGACTTGTGCCTTAAAAGGACTTACATTTTTGCTATTTTAGCTATTCATCCCACATTCGGGTGTAATTAATGGTTTTATTGATGGACTGTAATATATTAAGGTGTTTTGAATGGTTTTCTGTGTAGATTAAAGGATTTTTAAGTGGTAAATCCCTTAGAGTTCCCTGAATTTTCCCCTAAATTGAAACATCGCCTTTAAAGTATAAATTATGGGTTGGTTTTATGTTATTTGGCAAATTTTATCCCTTAAAAAGGCCTTAAATTCTCAAACTAATCCATTAAAAATACCTTAATTATCACAGTCCATTTATTTATCCATTAATCTTCTCCTTAAATCCCATTCAAATCCCTTTATTCCATCATAAGTAATGCATAAATTAAGATAAAAGTGTAATTCATGAATAACTGTACAGGTAAACTCACCATGAGCTTCTTCTGCTTGGACAGGTACGGTTCTGTCAGCTGAGGCTCCTCATGATCCAACTTCATCAGCTCTGTCGCAGCATTGGCCAGATGTCCTGAAGACACACACACACACACACACAAAGGACACACACACACACACACACAAAGGACACAGACATAGTGTCTTGAATGAAATCCACACTGACTTATAGATCATGTTGCTTAGGAGATACGTGCATATAGTCAGTAGGCAAACTAGTCTTAAACTGCAGATATTATTATATATTCTTAGACATTTACTACATTTTTAAACAACAGTGTTTCTGTCCTATTTTGCACACTTTCGGTATCGGTGTGTTTAATCCTCCGAGGAGTTATCTGACTGTCCATAGAGCTTTATTCTTATCTGGTCTCCCTTCAGAGTCGCTTGAGTGCAGCAGGAGACACTTGTGTTGTCAGCTGATTGTCCTGATGTATATATCTGCTTCCTCTGTGCCTCAGAGCTCCAATGTTGTTCAAAAACTATTAAAAAACACATCAGTGAACCACATTGTTGCACTGGCTGAAATATTCCTTCATTGTGATGAAGCACATACATCGTCCTGCTGCTTTAAATACTCACTAGAGCAACTATGTGTATTAATCCGCCACTGAAATGAGTGCCCAGCCAATGCACGTGTCCTGCACTATATTCTCCCGTTGAAGTAAAGTTTGCTAAAAACTATAGTGTCCAGTTGTTCTAGGAAATTAATTAGCCTTTAGTCTCATACTTTTATAGACAAAATCCATCCATATATATTTTAAATTTTTCATTTTATTATTTATCATCTCTATTTATTGTCACTGCACAGCAAAAATGAATTACTTTTTTTTAATATATATATATTCACATGAATCTAAAGAAATAAACAGAATACTAAAAGATGAACCCAGAACTATAAAAACATTTCAGTGTGGAACATAATTAGTTTCAAATTTGACCCAGACTCAGACTCAGACTGTTTTGAATACCCAGAGTGAAAAAAAAATGTACATAAAAAACAACATAAGTGGATAATTACACACAAACACCAGTGATGCTTTAATCAGGCTGAAGAGCACAAACAGTCCAGACCAGGAGGCCTGATATCAGCTGTTTGGATGTATAAACCTGGCATCACTACAGTGTGCTGCACTAAGGGATTTTTGGTATTGAGTAGCGTCAAATTACACAGTATGCTAATCACGCTGTGCACATAAAAACAGGGATTTGTTTGCCGATGATGTGGGAAATGGTGCAAGGAAGATGAATAGATTTGCATTCATAATGCCTGTCTGTTGTCTCTGCTTTGGGAGACTAGTTGGTCCCAAAGTTGAAGCTGATTCAACCTCCAGAGCTTGTAAATGTTCAGATTAGTGAGTTCAAAACACTCAAATCTATTTATAATATGCATCCAAAAGTAGAAATACACAAAAAACAAAAATAGCATCAACTTTTTATCTTGTCAATCTACAATCTACTTCTGAATAAACTGTCTGATATGCTAACAGGTTAAGCATATTGCTAACACATCACACAGACCTGCAGACACACATGCATCCGCTCAGAATATTAGGCGTGTGTGAACATGCATTGTGAAATGCAGCAGAACACGCCGTCACATGAAATCAAGCTGCATCGATGCACAATACGAGGTGATTCTGTGAACACGGTGTGCATTTGTGTGTGTGTGTTATACACACTTGAGTGGATCTGGTGGCTAGGATTTGTAGTCCAGTCTGTTTCTGCAGAGGTCTGACTCTGTGGACAATCATCTGTCTTTATAGTGTGGGTCTTTCTAGGAGCAATGGTTTGTGACGGATAAACTCTCAGTAACTGCGAAAGCTTAAAAGCTGTTTGATTTGGCACCTCATGGAAAGCTACTTATATTTGTTTCTTTATGGTCTCGCTGTGCCTTGTTTGAGATCACAGGGCAGAGGTATTACAGAGGTGTTTGTAACAGGGTCTTAAAACCCTAGAGGCTGCCTGAGTCAGTAACATTTTATAAAGTAATTGTGGTCAACGGCTTTTGGGAAATATGATAAGTTGCTTTCTTTAGAGTAAGAAAAGATTCACGTGTGTTCTGTAAATATGAAGCTATAGCCAGCAGCCGGTTAGCTTAGTTTAATATAAAGACTGGAAACAGGAAAAACCACATTTCACCACCTATAAAGCTCAAGTCGTATCTTGTTTAATCTGTTAAAAAAACTAAAGTGTAAGACTGGGATGTCCCAAAATGTTGAACTTTTTCTTTTTCTTTACATTTGAATTCTACTAAAACATACTTTGATTGGCCAGAAAACCCTTTTTTTAATTTTACTGTAATTTTGTAAAATCTTATATAACTGGATTTATTACTGGTTTTATTTATTTTATTACAGTATACAGTGGAATATATACATTCATACATACATACTTCAAAGTGTTCTTGTTGTAATTAATGCAGTTATAAACAATCATGCCTACACAATAAGGCGAGCTGGCTTCACTTACTACGTATTTCTGCGGTGGCGTACTTTGGGATCATAGAGTCTGTGGTGAGCTCTGGGTGGAGGATGCATCCGTGTGTGTAAGCGTCCATGGGCAGACCGTCCAGTAGCTGACGGTACTGCTGCACGCGCTCGTGGAGAGGCGAATCTGCATCAGGAATCAGCTGAGCCACCGTGTCTGCAGGGCGAGACACCGATGTGAAAAAACAGGAATACAGACACGTAATATTTTCAGAATACCTAATGAACTGTTATTAAAAATAATATAATTCTCAGTGCTTCCGCTGTCAGATGCAGAATGGTAACCTGGTAACAGATGACACCCCTCGCTCTCTGTAACACACCACCGGTCACACTTCACAAAGCCTGACATTTAAACAATACCGGAGCAATCTGAAAGAAGAATCTCCTGCAGACTAAGCTCCTGAGAATTGATACTGAGTGGGAAAGTAAATGCATTTAAGCTTAAAACAAAGTGTAACCCCCATGAGATGAAATTCAAGGAAAATCCAGATGAATAAAAACACACAATATATCACAGTTTCATTAAACATGCGGGTTAATTAGGCACCACTGTAAGCTTGTGGCACCGATCCCCTACTGGCCTGATCCGTTCTATTTACCTGCTGTTGTTCAGATTTAAGGAATAAATCAAAATGAGCTTATTTGCTTTGTTGCCAAGAGTTAGATAAGAAGACCACTCTCATGCAGTACTCAGCAGGGTTAGGTTAGGTTAGCAGGCTTTAGTGTTGTCTTTCCATACAGTTGAGACGGAACTAGAATTACCGCCTCATGCATACAGATGTACATTCCAGATGTTTGGATGTGGATCTTAATTCTCCACTAGCTTTGGCCTCTCCTCTTGCCTCTCTCTCTCCTTTTGTCCATCTTTGTCTCTTTCTCACTCTTTTCTTACTACCTGTGTGAATGATGTGCTTGAGCTTTGAGTCTCTGTGGTCTGTCCTCTTCCAGGTCTCGATGGTGGAGTGGCGGTCGTGTGGTTCAGATCTGTTTGGGGACGCCTGGGGTCGCTCATTGTCTTCCTGGGTCCTGCAATTTTCTCATCATAATTGTATGAAATGTTGGTCTACTCTGTACAAGTGACATCTGTTCCTGGGCGACGGACCCATCCCCTTTCTTTATTTCTCATTTGACTCGAGGGTCTAAGAATAGAAGATGTCGTTTGCTGCACAGATTCTGAAGCCCAGATTCTGTCATACAGGGATATACAGTATAAATAAAACTGATTTGGCTTGACATTGTGGAGCTTCGTTGTTGTTGTCCACTAGCGTGTAAGCTCATTGCGAGAAGCATGAGTCACATTCCTTGTATGTGTTCACATGCTTGGCCAATAAAGCTGATTCTGATAGAACATTCATAGAACTTCAAATATGGATGCTGCTGCAAAGAAGTTACAAATTCTTTTCAGACACATCTTCAACCCAGCAAGTACAGAAGATCTGTACAGTTAGCTTAAAGGTGGACACCCAAGATCTGTGTGACCAATTCAGAAAATTTAAATTTTAATAAATTCCATGAAGACTTTCCTCATATATTGTGTTCACAAGAACGAACCAAGATACACCAACGTTTTGTCTCTAGAGTCAAAAGCTCCAAAAAATGCTGGATGCTGCATTTCCCATAATGCAACTCAACACGTTAGACCATCCCGGCCTGGTAAACTTCCACATCATAAAGTCTGCATCTAGTTTGTAACACAGGCTTTCTGTTGAAACCTTGTAGTTTCCAATCATGTGCTTATACAACCTTGAACACAACAGTAGAGATCATTTTATAAAACTTAACAAAGCTCCTCCAGAACAACGTAGTGCTCCTCATCACTAATAATCTGATCTTGGTGAGTAAAATTGGTTGAGTGTCTCTTCAAGTGCAACGCCAAAGTCAACAGCTGGTTAGCTTAAGGACTTGAAATATGAGACAACAGCTCGCCTCCCTCTGTCCGAGGTTAACAAAATGCAACCACCAGCAGCTCTCGTTAATGAACACATAAATTGTGTAACTAATGTGTACGATAAACTAAGTCCAGTAGTGTCAATTTGTCATGTCATGGAGGTTGTGTAGCGGACTATTTATTGGCCTGGCCGAGTAACTTCATGCAGTTATTATTGAGGGAACCAGCTTTTATATTTTTGCTGTCCTAATTCTTGTGTTAGCACCCAGTGTGCTGGCTACATGCTGCATGGCTGGGAGGGACGTTCAACTTAATGACCTGCTGCTGAGACTCAGTATTAAGGATGCGACAGGTTAGCAGAGCAGAGTGAGCTTTTATCTCTGTTCAGGGTCACAGCCAACCAAACACAAGGACGGCATCGCTGACAAAATAGAGATAGTCAGTTGGCTGCTTGTGGATGTTCGGGCCAAAGGCTTGCAGAGGGTGGAGCCGCACCTGGCAGAGCTCCAGAAAGCTGAGTAATCAGTCTCAGGGACCTGCATGCCGACCTGGGCATGTCATGCAGTGGTCCCCTATGTGGTCCGCTGCAGCACTGTGGTGAAAACATTCGATCAGCAACTACACCCATGTGAAGAACAACCGAATGCTCAAATCGTCTTGGAGACAGCGATGAACATTACAGAATATTAGAGCAACTGAGGCTGTGATTTATTGATTGTTGGCAGCCGAGTTTTCACACAGTTCAGAGTGAACTCTGATGCAGGGGCGGATCTAGAGGGGTGGTAATGGGGTGGCAGCTGTAACAAAAATGTCCGGCTACGTCAGCTGCCACCCCAACTGACTATCTCTGTTTTGTGTCCAATGCGGTCCAATTTAACACATTAATTTAGATTAATTTAAAAAAATAATGTGTTAAAAATGGAAATTAAATTATCTGTTCTTGCCATATTTTAGATCAAGTGATCGGCTTCAGTTCAGGGAAAAAGCCTTGTCTTTGGAAAATAAAACAATTTAATGATTTAATGCCACCTTTAGATATTTCTATTCAAAGCTTTAATAATGTGCCATCATAATATAATGTTTTTATAACTTCATTGGGGGCTTTTCCAAGTAAATATTGAAAAACGTGATTATTTGCAATTAAGTCAGCATATATTTCTGCCTCTCCAAGCTTCCCCTCTTTCCACCCCATGAGTATTTTTCCAGATTCGCCCCTGCTCTGCTGCAGCTCAACAACACCGTAAAGCAGTTGGAGTTGGCACTACGTTGCTCTGTACTAGGTATAAGAGTCTCTTTTCTGAGACATCTGCACTTTCCAGGCCAGCTGCAGCCCACGTTGCCAGCGATCATTAGGGATTTACGCGCAGAGAAAAAGCATGTCTGTGAGTCTTATCCAGCAGATTGACTTCTGACTAAAAGCATGTGCAGCTTGAGGTCTGGTTTTAAAACATGCGGTGGATTCATTTAACATCCAACAGACCAAAATGAAAACAACAAATACACCTCAACTGAGCTGGTTCATTACACTCTGGAAAATACTGACTGACTGAGTGGCAGATTCTTGTACGCCATCAAAACGTCCGAGAGAGATTAAGGCTATTACCTTCATACAGAACGCTATCAAAGAGTTAAAATGAATGAAGAACTAGGCATCAAACCATGGTCACTCACTGCCTTCTAGCCTTTTATTAAGGAGCAAGCAGTGAACCAGATCTTCTGCAAAGCTTTCAAGCATCGCTGCTCCGAACAAGTGACCACAAACTAAACTAAGACAGGGGAGTTCTCCAGTTATTGGCCAACATCCCTAAGGCCTTTACTGGTTTGTGGCATTACATAACTGCATAATGTCTGAACTGATGAATTTATAGGACACGCCACCCACAGATACTATAACACAACACACAGGGATAACAGGATTGAGTGTATGTGTTTCTCTTGGCAAAGGCAGTGGATGACATTCATGGCTGTTAAGCCTGAATCTGAGTCACGTCAATGCCTCACAATGCGCATTTTACATGTTTATATCGCTACTTATTTATTTTTGGCACTCAGTGTTTTAGTGATAATCGCTTCTTTATTCATTAAGTTCTCTCTCAGGTTCATATCTGTGTCTGCAGCCACAAATTTCCCCAAAGGGACCACTCCAATTTCATCTAATCTAATCAGAGGAGTTCATCTTTGTGACATTGGTGCAAAGACATTGTTGCAATGACTTACATAGTTTTTCAGCACAGTACACACTGACACACACTGTACAAGGACGACAGATGGCCTCAAATGGCTTCCAATTGTCTTTGCTACCCCAGCTTCTCAAACTGGGAGCCTTGGCAACAGGACAAACCAGGCAACCTCCAATTGTCATTTGGGTTGTACTAAAACAATGGCCTGTCAGGGGGGGCCCAGGGCAAACATTTGCTGCTGGGTGCCTTCATATTCTTCTTCTTCCTCTAAAGTTTAGCCAGCAACCATTGATTTTGCCCCCTGAAGTGACAACTCCCGCTGGTGGATTTAATCCACTGTAGCCAGCTAACTAATTAAGCTACCGTTAAGTCAGGGAGTTGGTTGAAAATTAAATCTGCAGTTGATTTTTTTAGTGTTTCCAGCGGTTTTAAAACAAGAATCTTGTTGGGGTCTTAAATATGCACATGACATATGGCTACATGATACTGAAAGATAAAGCCAGAGCTGCATGTCCCAGGTGAAAAGTCAACATTGATGATTCATGTAGAAGACATAAATAAAGAAACAGTACTGTTCTTGTATTGCAGTGTAGAGCTATAGTATTATAAGTTTAATAAGGGAAAGATCAGACTAATATAACCCTGTTTGGCTGCTTAGCTTACATAAATGTTTATAGTTTTAAACAGCATGCTTTTAACGTTACAAAAGAAAGCGCACTGAACATTTTCCAGGGCATTATACAGTGGATAAATATACATACTCAAAAATTGGACACTCAAATAAAATAGAGGGCAGTAGTGACCTATATAGTAAATAGAAAGTGATTTTGGACACACAGCCTAATTGATGTGTGTGTGGAACACAACAACATCTTGGATGTTGAGTTTGGTTAGAGATGCTGGAGTGTAAACATCCCAAAGTCCAATAAAGAGCTGGACGGAGCCGCTAATGTCCACCTAAACTCTGATAGCATCAAAGACAGTAGGCTGTAGGTGGTACATACATTGAACATTTGACCCAGGGAAGAAACATTTTCTCTTGTGTATTTCTAAAAAGAAACCCTTTTTAAACTCTTTAAATGCAGTGTATTGATTTTACTACAACCCCATGCACACTACTTTACTTTACTTTCTGTTACAGTTGCTAAGCTACGATTGGACAACCGCTGTGCAGAGAAGGGGCTTTAGCAAGCTCTCAACTGGGGTCCAACAACTTCTTTGTGTCACAGGGACCCACGGCGGGATAACCTGCTTTTAGCCACTCTTTTAAAATCAAAAGTTTAAAGTGACGAGAAGAAAGAGAAACAGCCTCGTCAAATGTGCTGTAGCATACCTCCCACAAAGGTTTTCTCCAGGTAATCTATAATCTGGTTGTAGTCACTGATGATGTTGTCCCCATGGAGGAAGACGGGCACCTCCTCACCCAGATTCAGCCTCATGAACCAGGGCTCCTTGTGCTCCTGCAGCGGCAAGCTCACATCCCTCTCCTCACAGACCAGACCCTTCTCATTAATGACTAGACGTACCTGCAATTATAAGCACAAAAAAAACGTCACATGACCTTCTGGCTGATGCGGGGAAGATGAGACATTGAAGGCATTCGTTTACTGCAGGTTGCACAAATCCAAAAAGAGTTCAATAGGCAAGAAAGGTTTGTGTACACTCTAAACACACCACACCTTTTCTTATATATAAATAAATTAAATGCACAGGGAATATTTTGTGGCTTTAAAAATATCATCCAGATGGTAAAACACAAAAACAACAATGCTAAGCAGACTGGCTAATAGCTTCAGCTCTTAGTTTATGACATTAAACTGTTATCATGTTTATGTTGTATAGAATAAATAGGCTTAGCTGAAATGTATGGCAAAATAATGAGACACAGCGTGCTCAAGTTTGAGTAAAAACCTTCCAGGACAGTCAGGATCCATTGCTTGTGGGATGAAGGATAAGCCAAGGTCCATGGAGAGCTATTAGTGGGAATAAGATTAATGAAAGGAGATGACACTTGGGGTATAAAGTGCTACATTTGGCCACTTAGGAGGAACAGCAAAATGGGAGTTTTGCTAAACATGGCCAGACACGGTGTAATGAAATAAAACTGAGAGATTTAGTAACACAAGCAAAGTAATTATAGTGGGGGCCACTGGTTCGGACAGCAGGAAAAAATCTATGAATGCAGCAGGAAAATCAAAGAGGTAAAACACTTTTTACATCTCCATCAGCACTGTTAGACACTAAATCAAGGATTTCTATATAAAACGGTTGAATGTTGGAGGTCCCAGGCTCACACTGCTGAGGTGTCCCTCGGTGATGCCCACAATAACACTGCTGCAACGAGAGTTTGTTATATAATAATATTAGTCACTCCTTAGTAATGATGCCAAATAGTTCATCTGCTTGGGAGGCAGAAAATAAACTTACTGAAGAATAAATGTTTCCACTACGTTTGCTGTTAACAGTGGTGGAAAGGAACATTTATTCAAGTACTGTAAGGACAGTTTTGACGTGCTTTACTTTCCATTTAATTCTATTCTACTACATTTCAGAGGGAACTATTATGCTTTTTTTATCCACTACATTTATCTCACAGCTGGAGTTACTAGTTAACAGGTTTTACATTTAAAAAAAAACATGATAAGCTTATGAAATATAACACGCTGTTAAAGATTAAATGAGTGTTTCCCATATTTTTTTGACCCCTTACAAAAAAGCTGTGTCTCACTGGGGCCCCTTGTCATGTTTCATTCGTCCTTGAGTTGTTTGCTTTTCCACCAACTCCTCACATGGTTTCATTTGAATAAGGAGGTAAAAGTCAAATCACTCACAAAAAAACAAAGATTAGAGAAAGAGAAAGAAAAATACGAATTTGTTTATCAGAATTATCTTTTTCTTCTTTATACTGTGACCCTTTGGAGGCACAGAAGGGAGTCCCTTTTGTAAAATGTGTAAAAATGTGTTAAGAGTCTGGTTCTTGGCAATAACAAATTGTTCACTATGCAGTTATTCAGTGTAATAAATGAATGCCAGATAAACAACATTAAATATCCACGGCCGGATGAAGAAGGGTGGCATGGAGCTGCCTGCCCCCAGTTTGGTGTCAAATGCAGTCAACTTTAACACATTAAATTAGATTAATTTAAAAAAAGCAACGCAAATTGATTTAATGATCTGTTATGGCCACATTTTAGACTAAGTGAAAAAATGTCTAAAGATTTGGAAATAAAACAGTTTATTGATTTCTAATGTCACCATTAGAACCTCTCTATTTGATACTATACTAATGTGCCACAGTAATTTAATGTTTTTGAGTTCAAATATCTTTAATTTTGGGGCTTTTCAAAGCAAACATGGAGATTGTTTGCGATTAAATCAGCATATATTTTCAGTCTTCATGCCACCCTCTTGCCACACCATGAATATTTCTCTAGATGCGCCCCTGAAAATCTCCTAACATGCAATAATATCAATAAAAACCTTCTATTTGTAACTCCAAACAGTCTACATACAGGGACAGATTATGAGACAACCGGACCCTGGACACAAACATGTAAAAGGTCCTCCATCCCTCCGACAATGCAACAATACATCCACCCTGAAAGAGATACAAATCAGCGGCGTCTCTTTGTGGTCATTCTGTGTCTCTTTGTGGTCGGCGCAACAAGAAATGTTAACAGTCTTTTCACAATGAGGCTCTGGTCCAGTAATCCATCCATGACACTAACAAGCCAACTACCTACAGTACCTATTGACCCTCTACTCCAGCCCCTGTTTGAAGGAGGTTGACCTTTAATGAAGGTTGGAAACCACTGGACTACACTATGTATCTGTATTTTAAAGCTCTATGTCAGCTACAGCAGTAAAATGCAGCTCACGCCTTGATGCATTAGGATTAGAAATAATGTGATATATCATGATATATTAGATTTTTCTGCAGAATTAATACTTTTACTGACAATACTTCTGTACTTTTCCTTGAGTAGACTTTTGAATGCAGGACTTTAACTTGTAACAGAGTTTCTACATTGCTGTATTGGTCCATTTATCAAGTAAAACACCTGAATACTTCTTCCTCCACTGGTTGTTAATGCACAATTACACTGGAAATCACAAGATCCTAATTCTCAAATGACACGGACTCTGCCTCTACACGCACAGAGAACAGCAGAGTGTTACACTCTCAAGGAGGGTGTGCTGAAGGTGTAAATCTCTAACCTGCAGGCCTTGAGGGTGCCAGTGCTGTATTGATCTGTGAAGCTGGCCTCTAAATGTGGTGTTACTCCAGGGTATCAAGCTCCATCTGTCTTTATCTTTATCATATCTCTTGTGTTCACAATACATCGCTCATGTGAGTTAGATGAATATACATGACCCACTTCAGGAGCACGGTTACAGTGGCAGTTAGTCGTGAAACATCATAAACAGAGAAGAGGGGTAAAAAGTGTTGTGCAGGAGGAATTCAATGGCACAGCTTCCCCGCTTTCCTCAAGAACTTGCTGAGGCATACACAGCCCTGTAAATAATCCCCCTGAACACCTGATGACGATACTGTCTACACAGAGATATCGGTTGTTGATCTGCTGGAGAAATCACTGCTTTGTCATTATCACTCGCTCAGTATCTCATTGCCAAAGTGTTTAGAGTAGGATTCATTTTTAGAGAAAGGTTTTTCAAGTGACACAAGACCGACTAAATATAACACTATCTTTCAAGGTGATGCAGAGATACCTCTGATCACATCGCAAGCGTTTGCGTTATAATTGTTAAAATATTCAGTTAAATTCTGGTGGAGTGGACAACCTAGTGCTTGGCCTCTTAATCTCATAAAAGCCATCCCCAAAATACCATCTAAAGCACGCATCAGCTTGCATAACAACAAATGTCAGTCACCATTGTACAAATAAATATAATCAGGATCGCTCTGCAAATTTAGTGCCGCAGTTTTACTGAAATCTATGTGTTCTGTTCTAAAGCTGCATGCCCAAGAGTCTGTTCATTGACAGCAGTGGTAGTGAGCGTCACTTCAGCCTCTCCAGCTCCAGGATTGAGGTGATAATCATGACAGTGAGCCTGGTGTTTACCCTCTGCTGAGTGACAACCGGCACAATCAACCGCTCGGTGGATGTGTGCCAACAGTCGACGTACCGACATGAGACTGAGCAACAGCACAAGGTTGTTGGTCTATGGTGGAGAGGAGGATATACTGTAACACCATCCTTCAGTTCATACAGTAAAGCTGAGTACATGTCGGGAAATATGCATTGAGCCACTTCTCACAACAAGAGAATGTAACCAATCCTACACTATGGTGTGTAATGAAAGATCAAAGCACAGGCAGAGTGGAGCTCACCAGAGCTAAAGATTATTTTCATTCTTGATTCTGAATCTGCCAATTATTTGTTTGATGAATCCATTAATTGGTGACATGTCCAATAAAGTGAATAATGCCCATCACAAAGGGATGTCAAGATATTCTGTTTGTTTTCACCCAAAACAAAAGCAAATCTGTACTTATTTTGAAAAGCTGGAACGAGGTAATGTTTGACTCTTTAAAACTTTAGAATTGATTAGTTGCTGATAATGTTTCTGTTGATCGACTGACTGCGCCAGGGGTTGGATGCAATGCGGCTCTTTAACCCCACTCCAGTGGCTCCCTGTGGCTTTAAGTAAAGAGAGAAATAAATAAAGTGGAAATGATAACCGTTATTATAAAAATTTGATGGGGATAAATTACAGTTATTTTCTCAACATTTTATTTCATCATCATAAAATATGTTTTGCAGCAGCTTTTGATAGTAAAGGTTGTGGATCCCTGGTCTAAGTGATTAGTCGACTAAATGTTTCAGTTCTAAAACTCACATAAATAAAGCATAAGAGTGGAATCCATGTGTACACATAAGGCACAGAGGGGGACTATTTAGTAGTGCACTTCCATACATTTGGGCAATTTACGAGAAAAAATCTCAAAACAAAATGATCAAAGTCGAAGCAGCAGAGGCTGAGATATCCTGACTTTTACTCCCTACTATGGGTCGAGCTCCATAAACACTGGATCTTATACTCCCCCATAATGCAACTTGATAGTGTTTACAGAGGGACAAATTAGCTAAAGATCCAGCCTTGGGGAAAAGGGTTGTTGGAAATTCTTAAAAGAACAATCTCATATTATTGTTTATATAATATTTCTGTTTATTATCGACCTTTAACAAACGTTTCCAATGAGTCGACTGATCGTAGCAGCTTATAGATCACAGCCCCACAAAAGAGCCGAGTCAAGGCATTGCAGCTATAGTCCAAACATTGTAATCATTAAGGTTACAACCTATATACTGTCAATGGTTACAACTTACAGTTATTTTTATTATTGATCTCAATTAATATTTTAGTCTATTAATTGTAAAACAAACACCCATCACAACTTCCCAGAGCCCAAAGTGACGTCCTTAAACTTCTTGTTTATAGAAACTTATTTCTAATTTATCGTCTATGATGCAAAGAGCAGCAAATATTTAGGCATATTTTATATTTTTGCTTTAAAATGTACTTGTTATTATTAATTTCCTTTCAACTGACTAATCAGTGAATCGACTAATTGTTGCAGCTCTAATAATAACATGAACCGAACGCTGTAGATGCATTCAGACTGCAGAGATTACACATTAAAAGTTGGGATAATGACTTTGAAAAGGAAGTTTATAGGTTAAGATTAAGTCACAAACTGATGAGTGAACTCAACTTAAGTAGTAAAATTGGTGGAGTGTTTCTTTAATATACATGCTTGTGTAGTAAAGCCCATACATAACTGTACACAGCCTTCCTGCAGCTTTGTTATCACTGTGAATGTATTAATCTTTTTTTAACATCTTTCTTCACGCATGCTCATCTCACAGCAAAGGTACAGGTGACTGTCTGCCAAGGTAATCAAAGGTAGACTTAAAGAAGCCATTACGATAACAACATACGGTATGATTCAGCTGCAGAAGGGAGAGAAGATGGCCTTTGGTTTGTTTTGCACATCATTTTAATCAATTATTTAGGATGTCATGTGCCAGAGCACATAGGTTGTAACCAGCCACAGGGACAGAAGCAGCCTTAAGGTGTTAATAAAAGGTGGAAGCTGGTGAGATATGAAGGGTGGTTTATGCGGTGGTGAGTGAAAGACAACAGAATATTGACTATCAATCCGGCTATATGTCGAGGAAATGAGCCCCATGCTGCAGCAGCGCTTGTCTAAACGTCTCAAACGGGAGATCTGCCCAGCTGCAGGATCAAATTCATATTCCGGAGCAATGTGCAGGAATAAACATGCACACACAATAAAAAAAAACACAACATGCTTTGATCATAAACAAACACAGAGCTCCTCCACGCTGTAGCATCATGCAAAGAGACGTGGAGCCACCTCCATTTTCAAGCTCTGCTCTCTCTCTCTTTTTTTTTTTTTTCTCTTACCTTTTGGGAGGTGAAAGACTGCGTCCAGTGGTACAAAACGAGCCTGTCTTTATTGAAGGGTTTGGGCTCCGCCGTCGGCTCTTCGCACTCCTCCCCGTCTGTGATTTTGCCGTCCTCGTCCATCGCTGAGATGGGCCACCAGCTACAGTTGGTGGGGGTAACATGGTTGGAAGACGCCATGACAGAGCGTTTTGTGCGTGTGGAGGAGAGGAGCGAGGAGGGAGAGAAGAGGAGAGAGAGAGAGAGAGAGAGAGAGAGAGAGAGAGAGAGGATTTTCAGCAGCTCGTGCTCAGCATCATCGGTTCACGCGGCAGCAGCATCCGTCAGTGTCGGACAGCTCCGGTGCTGAAATCGGCTCCAACCTCCGAATGAAAACACAAATAAAACAATAATAAATAAATAAAAAAAAAGCAATACACAGCCTAATCCATATGCAAATAGCTTACTTACTCCAGCACAGCATGCATGTTGTTACACTTTACAGTTAGATCAATGTGTGTAGCCGTGTTACATCACGCGGTGGGCCACGCACAAACATGCGCGGTGGAAACGCGCGCAGGGAGCGTTTCAGTGGAAGGTCAAGCGGCTCTGTGTAAGGACACGTATGGATGTAAGATCACATTGTTTAAGGTCTGGGAATTACATGTGTCTGCACGTGCTACTGGCGACATAAACAAACAAACAAACAAACAAACAAACAAACAAACAAAGTAACAGATACTTGCAACATGTGTGCAGGTCTGTAGTCCCAGGAGTGACATGTTCTACTTCTACTGGAATATAGTGCCACTTTTTGCTGCTTTATTCCATTACATTTCAATGGGAAATACTGTAATATAACTTTACTCTACTGTACTATAATTTTGCATTAGAAAAAACATGATAACATTATAAGATACAATTCATTTTTTATGTGTTTTTTCAATCTTTTTACCATACAAAAGACCAGTGCCCCTTAAACCTCTGATGTTTACGTTTAAATTTAAATAGCATTTAAATAACTGTTCAAGACACAATAAGGTAAAACTCTTCACGTAAAAGCAAAATAATAGAGAAAAGTCCAATAAATAATATATTAATGCAGCAGAATGTATTCTGCCCTCTCTAGAGATGAGGAGCTAACGTTACAGAGGGCTGGTGAGTAACTTTCGGGGTTTAATTACTAATTACCTGTTAAAAAAATTATAATTAAATAAAAATAACAATATTTAAGTAACGTAACGTGATTACTTTTCTGTTACTTTTGAATTACCTCAACTAAAAATAGCCTGTGTAAAATAAAAGCAAGAGAAAACAAATGTCAATAAGAAGTACTGATGCAAGTGTAAATGTCTATTCTCTGGATTATAACAATGAAACTTTTGACAAGAAAATGGAAAAGAGTTTTAGCATCAAATACGTGTCCTCTGCTCGTGTATTTAAAAAAAAAAAACCGATGTATTTTAAACTTGTAATTACTAAATGTAACTGTAATCTGATTACATCTGTTTTATGTTACTGTAATGGATTACAGTTACCTTTTTTTGTATCCTGATACTATACCTGCTCACTACACACCAGCAGATTTTATATTTTCATTTTAAAAACGTGGTGTCTTTACCCTTAACCGACGTTGACTCAAGTGACATCACTTGAGGCGATTTCGGGAGAAGCTTTATTTATTTTTAGTTTTTTTTTTGTGCTTATGCAGTAACATTAATGCTCCTCAAGACCAAGTCCATCAGACGAGAGACTGATGTGTAAAATCGGTGTAACCACTGCTAGCAAAGTGTGCAAAGTAGGGCTGGGTGTTATGGTAGAAAATAAACCTTTTTCTCAGCAGCCATTTGACATGAAATTAGGGTAAACACAGATGTTACGATGATACTAATTAAGGCTCATGTTCCATTTAGTGTAGCAGAGCCTTTCCGGTGAGCAAATTGGTAACACCTGTGTCTACCCTACTATTTCAGTTCAAAACGGCTGCTGTGAAAAAGATCTTTTGTGATTATTTTTAACAGATATTTGCGATATGATTCCCAGTTTGTGTGGAAGTGATTGTTTTTGCATCACAAATTACTTTTTTAACAAAAAAACTACTAAAATCGTGATGATGTTTGTTTTTTTCTTAAATCTGGAGGTTTGTAGCCTCTTCAGAACAACAGTCCTTTATTATAAAGCTGTTATTTAACATATTTTACCTTTATCAAACAGTAGTTTGCCCTACTTTAAAGTAATATCTCCACCTTAACAAACTCAAACATGCTCTTAATGCGTTGAACTACAATCTAACAACAATCAAACCATGTATCTGTAAGTATATTCACTAACCCAACAAGTAGTCCTATACCTTTATTTTATTTTGTATATTCAGCTGATAATAGCTACGTGCTCATAGTACTTTAGGATTATTACTTGTTATTGAGTATTTTAACATTAATGTATTGGTGATTTTACTTAATTATTCCACCGCTGCTCAAGTTTAACACACTTCACAGAGGAGACTGAAACATGTTCAATGCGGTTACTGATATTTCCCAGCAGAGGGAGTGAAGAGAGTGAAGAGTAGCCTCCAATACTGCTACATTACATTCATTCCCACTGTTTGTCAATTAAATTAGTTACATTGTATAATAAAAATATAATTATGAGTGGATATGTTATCAATAAATTGTATATTTTGCAAGCATGCTCATGGAGTTATCCAGCAAACTATATTATTTATAGAAAATTACAATATTCTACAGAGTTATGATTCAACCTTTATAGTAAAACAATATATATATATACACAATATATAATCCCAAAATATACCGTGATTATAACATCAAACACCTACTACACTATAAGAGACACACATAGGCTTACATAGTGTTAAATAAAGTAATTATAACCAATTTCCTTTTGGACTATTGTGGAAATATCCTGATGAGATCTATGAGATCACACAGGCCCTACAGGAGCATCACTGAGGACTTACAGAGATTTATATTTATTCAATTTAGAGAATATTTATGTTCAGACTGCATTAACTGTTCCTACTATATGTGTGCAGGGGGGGAGAGCAGAGTCCTGGATGGCATGTACTTCAGCTTCAGCCCCCCGAGGTGGCAAGACTTCTGGCATGGCTCCTTCCAGGCAGCAGAGTAAGGATTGGGTTGTATTTTTGGAAGGGTGTGTGAGTGTGGATTGGTCGCCTTGTTAGGTCTGCTAAAATATTTCCACCAGCAGCGACTGTCAGGAGATAGCTGGGGTGGCAGGCACATGGGGGGAAAGGGGCTTTTTCTCTGTGGGCCAACCTGGAAAAAGCCATGTAAGATCCCTGGCTTCTCAAGACTTTAAACAAAATAAGAATAATTCGATTTATATCCAAAATTTGTAACTTATTCTGGAGGATAACTGGGTGAAATCGACGGATCCTAAGAAGAAGACGACACTGGAGTAAAAAGAGGATTTTTAAAAAATAAAATAAAAGCAAAATAAAGTTTGCAGTGCGCCCCGGAGCTTCATGGACACGCTCAGAAATCCCCAAACCACCTGCAGAAGACGAATCCCCCCACACAAGTTGAGCACCAAGGATATCTCCAATCAGTTTTGATGTCAGGTGAAGGTGAAGTGAGACTGACGGAGGTTTTATCTTTAGCCAGGTAACCGGACTAACACACAGCTTTTTTTACTTTCTGATCGGGGTTGCGGCTTATTTGGGGGCTGAGGCATGAGTGGAGGTCGCTTTGAGTTTGACGACGGCGGAGCGTATTGCGGAGGCTGGGAGGGAGGCAAAGCCCACGGCCATGGCATCTGCACCGGACCCAAGGGCCAGGGGGAGTTCTCCGGCTCCTGGAACTACGGCTTCGAGGTGGTGGGAGTCTACACCTGGCCCAGTGGGAACACCTACGAGGGGTACTGGTCGCAGGGGAAGCGTCACGGTCTGGGAGTAGAAACCAAAGGACACTGGATTTACAAAGGGGAATGGACTCATGGCTTCAAAGGCAGATACGGGATCCGGATCAGTGCTGGCAGTGGAGCAAAGTATGAAGGGACGTGGAATAATGGGCTTCAGGATGGATATGGAACAGAAACATACGCTGATGGAGGTGAGATTGGAAAAAATGTGACTTTTTTAATTTGTTGTTGTGCAAAAAGAAAAGCAGTGGTGGGACAAAAACTTATGGCTTTTACTTTTATTTATACATATAGCAATACCACAGTGTAAAAATACTCTGTTACAAGTAAATGTAGTTAGTTAGTAGAAATGTAGTGGAGTAGATTCAGTGGGCCTGCTGTCAACACTTAAATGAATGTATGGTTGCAAGATAAAACTTCAAATTTATTCATTTAGATAAACATTATTTTGCTGAGTTGTGTTGACATAAATAACGTGGAAAAACTAGTTGGAACAAGTTAATTTTAGGAGTCACCTCATAAACTTAAAAATCTGTGTTTATGCTACCAATTATTAGATAAGTGGTAATTAGAAATACCTTCGATTATAGAGGAACAGTTAAATACATTTGTTGAACAGAATTTCATTAGAAGTTGCCACAACTCAAAAAGATTGATGCAAACTTTTTTGTTGAGACAAGATATTTGTTTTTAGAGTGTATAAAGTAGCATAAGTACCTTTAAATACAGTACTTGAGTAAATGTACTTGTACCACAAGTAAATGTACTCCACCACTTGATCTCTGCATTAAGTTCCTGTGATTAGGAACTTAATCTGAGTACGAGAAGAAGTACGCAGATCATTTACTTAAGTTATTAGCACAGTGTAAAAATAAATATGAATAAAAGCCATGTTTGTAAGTATTAAAGTATTAGCATCAAAATAAAGTAAAAAAGTAAAAGTACTCTTCATGCAGAATCATATATATATTATATTATTGGATTCTAATTATTGATGCATTCATGTTTTCATCAGCTGGTAAAGGTGGATCTAATTTTACTTAAAAAACAAAATGCATCATATTTTATTTGATGATCATGTGTATGTATGTATGTATGTATGTATGTATGTATGTATATAGCTGATGTAGTGGAGTAAAAAGAACAATATTTGCCTCTGCAAGGAGCAGAAAATGGAAATACTCGAGTAAAGTACAAGTACCTTAAAATTCACTTAGGTACAGAGTCAATGTACTATAGTTACTTTCCACCGCTGAAATGTACATTAAAATGGCACCTGCAGACCTCTGCACTAGTGGAGGAAGCATTCAGATCATTTATTTAAATAAAAGTGGCAATACTTAAATACAAAAATACTCAATTACAAGTAAAAGTCCTGCATCAAAAATGTCACCTAAGTACAAGTACATAAGTATTATTAGAATACTGAACTTTTTATATACTGTTGGGTAGTTTAATCTATTACAATGCATCATATTTTATCAGATGAGCATGTTTTTATGTTAAATTTGAATCTATAAAGTAACTCCAGCTGTCAGACAAATGTAGTAGAGTGAAAGTATTAAGTAGCATATAATGGAGAGTAAAGTACCTTCAAATTGTTCCTTTAAACTCAGTACCTGAGGAAATGAACCTCTTTATATCCCACGATTGATCGTCAAGAGATTGAGGTTAACAGGCTCCATTAAGTCAGATATAATGAAATCCCTCCACACCAGTTACAAACACTCCTGACCATTTTAATCCTCAAATATTCTCTGGTTCATTAATATTTCCCAGCTCATCCATTTGACTGTGTAGCGGGAGCCTTCATTAGATAAATAAAATCAATGTAGGTGATCTGTGCTCGTACAATAGCCGTGGTTCCCCCTGCTTAACAGCTGACTCATCAGCTTTGCGCCCCAGTCTGGTGGAAGTTGCAGTGGGGGGATGTGATAGCACCAGATGTCAGGATGTAATAATAGCCCACAAGCCCCGTGCCCTCCTGGCCTCACGGTCTGTAGGCCTAGCTGTCACTATAATCCACACACATGTCAATTTTAGCATGAGACCAGACCTCAAGATGAGATGAGACTTTTCACACTAAAGATATCCGTGACATTCTGGCAGAAATCAAAGTTTATTTTTATATAGAGAGACGTCTTTAAAGGTCTACAGCCGTGCTAGTGTCAGTGCTTTGAGCTAAATGCTAACATGCTCACAATAACACTGCTAATAACACAAACGTTCAGTGTGCCATTAGTTTTGCTCATAACAAAAAAAAAATGTTGACCTGCTGGTGGCGCTAGATGAAAAGTCAGGGGATTACCAAATACAGCAGGATTTGGTATCTACACAGCCTGAAGCTCTGTACAAAAGTTTGGCCGAATCCATCCAGTAGATGTTGATTTCACTTTGACATCAACAAGTCAGAGCATCACCAGAATCATTAGGATTCATCCTCTGGACACAGTGAACGTTGGCCATCCATCGAATAGATATTTTAAGTCTGGAGCAAAGTGGTGGACTCACCATCCGACAGGCTGGCGTTGATGTTTGGTCTGTGGTGCAGTTGGGATAGAATTACTCCCCTTTTCTCTGATGTTTCCAGGTACTTTCCAGGGTCAGTTCACTGGTGGGATGCGGCACGGCTACGGGGTCCGTCAGAGCGTCCCGTATGGCATGGCAGCAGTTGTCCGCTCCCCTCTTCGTACCTCCTTGACCTCCCTTCGCAGCGAGCACAGCAACGGCACTGTGCTACAGCAAGACATCCCCGTCATCACCACCACCAACGCCTCAGGTGAGGAGACACCCGTCGCTACCCCCACCCAGCTGGGACCGTCCCGCGGAGGCTTCGCCCTCACTCTCCAGGTGGACCCAGAGGCCGTGAAACCCAAGAAGAAGGGCCTGTTTCGGAGGGGATCCCTGCTGGGGAAGCTGAAGAAGTCTGACTCAAGTACCTCGCTGTCCAGCCAGAAGAGCAAGATCAGCTTCCTGAGGACAGAATCAGCTCTGAGCTCCAACGCCAGCGACACCAACTCCACCATCAGCATCGGGGATGAGAGCCTGGCCGGAGCCGAGGATTTCCCCCCAGTGGAGGCTGACATCGACGCCACCACGACAGAGGTCTACATGGGCGAGTGGAAGAACGACAAACGCTCGGGATATGGAATAAGCGAAAGATCCAGCGGGCTGAAGTACGAGGGCGAGTGGCTGAACAACCAGAGACACGGCTACGGCTGCACCACCTTCGCCGAGGGAGGGAAGGAGGAGGGCAAGTACATGAACAACATGCTGGTGAAGGCCATGAAGAAGAGGGTGATCCAGCTGAAGGGAACCAAGATCAAGCATAAGGTGGAGCGGGCGGTGGAGGGCGCTCAGAGGGCCGCGGCCATCGGCAAGCAGAAGGCAGAAATCGCTGCTTCCAGGTAAGAACAGATGAGTGGAGAGATGATTCTCCGTAGTTCTTTTTAATCTTATTTATCAGGGAAATATTTAGACAATCAGTCTCTTCTGAGTACTGTTTTCAGGGTTTACTCAAGCCCTAGTTTGTACCGCTTGTACCTGAATTCCCCCCTGATCCATAGAGCCAGTCGGTCTATTTTGATACATTGAACCCTCTGCAGATTCTACAGAAAGGAGTGATGATATGACTCTTTAAATGAAGTGTTTATTCTTCATTACTCTTTCAAAAGGCCGAGCTCTGACAGTATACAGCCAGTGACTGTGAGCACACTGCAGCTGCTCTTCCTGGCTGCGGTTGGATGAAGATGTGGCTGTGAAGATGGTGATTGCTCGGCCGCACTAGTGGTTCAATCTATGAGCTGCGGTTGCTGTACTGTGGCTAACATAAGAGGGCATGGTAACACTTTATTTGTATAGTCTGTCTACAGATCCAGTTTATTTGTAGAGTATCTGTAGTAGTCGACTTATTAGTCAAGAAGAGACGGAGTCGACTCACATTTTGTCAGTCAAATCTCTGCACTTTTGCTCTTTAGTTGCATCATTGTTCACAGAGCAACTGCATGACAGGCTGTAAACTTTACAAAGCGACGCTCAAAATGTCCACAAACCTCAAATCTAATTGTGATGGAAGTGGAGAAGAGTGTTAGTGACAGTGGACAGCAGGCACACGGTGGTACAGCCTCCTCTACGGCTGTCCACTGGGATTGACTCTTCAACTGACAGCGCTGCTGCAGCCCGGCGGGACAGATGCAGCGTTGCATGCTGAGAATCTATAACAGAACTGTGAGCAGGACGCACACTTTTATTGTGTGGAAATATGATGTTTTTACATCACAGACGACAAAAAAGGCATTAAAATGTGAGGCAGGCTGGAACACGAGACTCATGAAGCCATGTTTCCACCACAGGAACTGCTGTGTATGAAGTTTAAATTTAAGATTGTACCGGACTGAGTCAAATACAGCCCTTGTTTGTAACATTTCAACTGTTTTACTTCTGTAAATTCAACAAACATTGCATTTTTGTGCCTTAAAGCCTTAAAAAACCTTAACCAACAGTTGTTAAATGAGCTGTTGGAGTGTTACAATACAAATATGTAGGCAGGCTCTCCAAATAAAGTGTTACTGAAAGCACTGTTAACCCACACAGGATTTGAACCCACGGGGCTTCTATCAGATGATGACAGATGTGAATACAGTAGCTTAACTCTAGCCAGCACAACCATGTCAGTTCACTGCGCGCGCACACACACACACACACACACACACACACACAACCCCTGCATGTACTAGTGTTACACCCATTTTAAACAAATGCATCACAGCCAGTAATCATACCAAAGCACAGCAATGTCTGCAGCCACAGCCACAGTGTTATAATGGCTACCTACAGCCTGTCTCAGTCAGCTCAGCAGCAGACAGTTATATAAAAACACTGTGTATGGAGCTTAACTAGCTCCATTAGTTATTTATCTGTACTACATAATACATTATCCTACCGTAGATCAACTGGGCCTTTCTTTATGGTTCAGGGGGAATGCAAAACATAATGCATGAACAAACAATTCCCACTGTGACCTTTTCACAGCACAGCACTAAGTATCCATTTTTCTAAACCAAAATAATTACCGGGTGACATTTTGAAAAATCCAAAAGGTCATTTAACAACACCTAACAGCTGGTCTGAAGGTATTTCCAGAATATTCAATTACTCTTCCAAACATCTGGAGGAAAACAATACTCCGTCAGCCAGAAATTACATGAAGCAAAATGTTTTATAATCCATTTTTATTTGCCTATTCTATTAATTAATATTTTCATGTTCTTATAATTTATTGTGTCTTGTAAAACAAGCAAGAAGATAAGTTTTTTTTATATATCTACCTGGATCCAAAATATAGTCACATAGTCATAACTTAAGAATTCACATCTATAAGTATAATGTTCTAAAACCTTTTTAAACCTCCCAGAGTATTTATTCTTCAGAGAAACTGATGCTTGGTTCTGTGACTCCAATGTAATGGCGACATGAGAGACACAAACTGTGGCCCGCTTTGCTCAAAGGACAGTGGATGAATGTGAATTAAGGTAACAGTTCATATAGAGACCGTAGCAATAAAAAAGAGACGCTTCATTCATTCAGAGCCACTAACTCTCCTTACTGACTCTGGCTGCTGGTCTCAACAATTCCCATAATAGAAAACACTACCAAAGGGACATTATGTTTATTTAATACTGTATTACAGATAAGGAATAATGAGTGCAGTGGCTGAAATGGCTGTTCAATGTAACACTGTTTGAAGCAGAGGCTTTCATAACCAAATGTTCAAGCCTATCATGGTTTTCCTTATTGAATTTGTTACAAGTTGTAAGGACTTGAATGTTGCTAACTTGTGACTTACAACTTTTTCTTTTTCTCAGTTTAGTTTATGCAATGATTGCGCCATTTAAAATGACTTTAACCTCACAGTTCTCCCTCTGTGCCTCTGTATCTGTTGCTAAATCTGTCTGAACTGGCAGTGTACAGCATACTGTGTGACATTTCATCAACTAAGACTGAAGTGACTTTTATTCACTGTCCCGAGTCGCAGTCGTAAAGGTTATTGTAGCTGATTTCATCCTCACCAGTCTTCCTAGTGGCTGTAGAGATGGTGGGAGAAGGTTTTTTGCAGGAGGTTCAGTAACAGAACAGTAACTTTTCAACGGACAGGCATGAACCTTTCCAAGAACGAACATCTCTGGGCTCAAAAGAGCAGCTAATACAAATCAAATAAGACCAATGAACAGAAAACAAGTATAAATAAATACAACAAGTTAGTAGTTTCATCAACAAGACTGGAAACAGGGGGAAACAACTAGCCAGTCCAAAGGTTACTATATCTGCCAGCACCTTTGAAGCTCACTCATTATATCTCATTTTTTATATCTCTTCTTTGCTGGAAGGTGGATATGAGAGTGATATTGATTGATTGATCATTAAACAAGAAAGAAAATTAGCATTCCCCCCCCAAAATGAACAACTTGTAATTCCTTCAGCTAACAGACTGGAGTTATCCAGGCTATTTGTGAAGCCGGCCTCTGTTCCAGTCTCCAAGATGTTTCAAAATTTGACACTTGGTTTACTTTCTGACAACATTTTTAGTCCCTGAGGTTGCAGAAATATTGATGTTTCTTACATAAAGTTGCAGTTTTGTGCACCGGAGCGAGCAGTCTCACAATATAAGTTGACAGTTCAGCCCCTCGTGGCCCCTGTTGGCTTCCCAGTGTCCTTACAGCCCCGTTCCACCCGGTGTTCACTGTGAAAATGTGAAAGGCACATGTGGAAGTGTAGAGTGTGACCAATGAGTGAGCGAGTGCTACCTCAGAGACGTCTGTACTGTCTGTGAAACTGTGAGTCAGAAACTCCAATCTGCTTTTAGAGCAGCTGTGATCTCAGAGTTCAGGTTTTTTCTTGTCGTGTATAAGCTGTATAAGTTATATGTGATTATCCGTTTAAATATAGATGACACATATATAGATTTAACTTTAATTTTACCCTCATTTAAAGTTATTTAACCCTGCTTCAGTGCAGGCTCACAGGAAGAGATGAATACTGTACCGTGACTATGTCAAAGAATTTAGAAAGTTAACTTAATGTACCAAATTTTAGCTTTTTATTTAGTTTGTATAACATCTTAATAAGTGATCTAAGAGTTGCAAGTAAATGGACTTTTTAGCCATTTCCTCCTGTTTAAAGTGTTATGCTGAGCTAAGCTAACAAGCTTCTGGATGTAGCCTCATATTCAGCCAGCAGAGTATTATTGATCTTCTCATCTCTCTGCAAAATAAAACAAATAAACATATTTCCAAATAATGTTAAAATAGTCCTTTAACTTATCACAGTGTATTTTGAAATCAGTTCATATGAAGTGAACCAGTCAAACTGTAGGTAATGGTGATTTTGTTGCGCAGCATATTGTTCATTCGTGCACACGTTCCACCTTCAGTTTGTCTGTGACCGTACAAGGCGGTTGTGTTTTTGTCCACAGTCATTTTCAGCACCTGAAATAAGCTCGGTGTTTACAGCAGTGAGACTTACCCTGATGGACTGCAGACCCCCTGTCCCAGCAGATTGAAATCTAAATATTGTACTCCCAAGGATAAGCAGTATATGAGAGTTATGGGCCGTGCTTTAAGCTCACCTAAAGCCACGTTCCCGGACCGAGTGGAGAATGGAAGAAAAACACTTTATGTAGGACTGCTCTCAGAAACAACCTTGCGGCCTTCACAACATGACCTCAGAGGAAATATATTCTCTCCACAAACTTGACTATGTGACAACTCCTGAACAGATCTGTTTAAGTGCAATTTTGAGGTACTTTGGGGGTGGCAGTAGCTCAGTCTGTAGGGAACCGGAGGGTGCCTGGTTCAAGTCCATGATAAACCACAGTGTGGACTGGTAGCTGGAGAGGTGCCAGTTCACCTCTAGGGCGCTGCTGAAGTGCTGCATTTATCTGACAGCTGGAGTTACCTACCGATTACTATTTTACTTATAAACGTTTATATCTATATAAGCATTGTTATATATTAAACCAGTGGTTTTCAATCTCTTTCTTTTGGGCTCCTTGCATTTCATGAAAAAGACGAGTCAAGTTGTAGACCCTTGTTACATGTTTCACAGTCACCAAAGAGAGATTTCACCTCTAAAGTTCTGACATGGTTTCATTTAAATAACAGTTAAATTATCTCCCATTAATCATCTCACAACCCCTTGTAAATATCTAGTGACCCTTTGGGAGGGCCTGACCCTAGTTTGAGAACCACTGGACTAAAAACTGTATATAAAGTAGTTCAAACTAGCTCTACCTCGAGCAGCTACAACAATAAAATGTTCATCAGTATTAACAATCTGTCAATGATATGAAGATAGAAATCTTGATTTTAATAGTTTTTTTGAGTGAATATTACATTTCTGACACATATGTTTTTACCATATCATGCAGCTTTAGTTAATATCAGTCACAGCGGCTGTTAAATGCAGAAAGTAGTTTTATTTTTCAGACTTTAACTTCATTTTGCGGATAATACCAATGTACTTGAGGTAGGATTTTGAATGCAGGACTTTTACTCGTCATATTGTTGTTAGGTAAGAAAGGGATCAGATTACTTTTGCCACCGCACTATAACTAAACAACAGCCACAGACATGACACATCTGTTCCTGGCAGTGGTTTCCTCACTCTGTGATCCATTGGAAATGAAGTCTACGGTTAAAAATACACGTACAACCTGTGCACCGCATGGGATGCCAGACCTCTCTCTCTCTCTTTCTCTCTTCACGTCCAGTTAGCTGAGCGTTCGCCGGCATTCAGACACTCTGTGGACATTGTTCTGTTGCGTGGGCTGGCTGAAGGAGGACCTGTGTGGCAGGACAGGGTGTAAATGACGCACACACACAGGGGCCCTGTGGTCACAGAGGAGCCCTGACTAAATATGGACAGGCACACTCTTGCTGTATCACAATCACAGGGGAATGCAACAGCTGATTATCCCCCCTCCCCCGTGCCTCCAAACCCCATCTTTCCTGCCTAGTCACAGACACACACTCAGACTGTTTTCTTCTTTGAAATCACAGTGGCTCTTTAGTTTTCTCTGCACATATTGGAGGCTATTACATTTGTCTTAAATCAAATACTCAAAAACAGCAGCCTGCTAGCCGTTCTCTCCACTGTGCACTTTAGCTCCACCGCTCACCAGCCACAGTTACAGATCACAGATCTCGGTCCATCTTGCGTCAGCAGGGGTGTCAAATGGTTCCACGGATATAAATATTACACAGCTCATAAGCAAGTGCTTGGGTATAAAGGGTTAGCGTATATATGTACCACACCTAGCTTTAGTTGTGCAGCTTGGATTACATACTGTACTGCTGATACGAGCAGTTTGTTGGGCGATCGGCCAGGCCGTAACATTTGTAAACACAGTTCAGTTCTGACCTCAGATCAGAACTATTTGCAGTCTGCTTTTACGAGTTACTTATTTAATGAGAAATAATGTCACAGAGGAAAAAATAACCGATCAGTAATTGGAGAAATTGATGGGATCTCTGTAGCTGTTCCTTGTGTGACCTCTTAGCAATGTTGCAATAATGAGGTTGCAATTAGCTCTTAATGTATGTGTATTTTGGCAAAGTGATTCAATTATACTCTGTATCATTTAGTCGTCTTTTTATAGAAACAAAATCACTCCTTCACACTGCCTCTGTCTCACGCACACACACACAAACACACACACACACACACACACACACACACACACACACTACACAAAGATCCAGTGGCACATGCCAGAATGACAGAATATCTCTTCCCATCAGCAGCCTCCAGGGCAACTGCAGCATGACAAAAAAACAAAAGATTACAAAACAGCAGCAACTATTTGTAGTCTTCTTACATTTGCACAGGCTTTAAATCCAGAATTACGGTGTAGATTATTAAGTGATTTAATAGTTTTTGGGTGTGTAGAGTCAACTGGAGTCTCTTCCTACAGCTCATCACTCCTCAGAGTACAACAAGCGTCTCCTCAAGGCAGCCCTGAAAGCATAAAGGGTATTTAGGTCACAGTGTCAAATGTCATGTTTGGTTGCAGAGAAGCACTGGAAGAACAGCACAGACTGCAGCAGTTATACACCTCAAACAGACACTCCTGAATCATTTTGTTCTGTTGAAGGGAGGGGGGTAGTGAAAGGGATCACCCCTACTTCTATACTTCTATACAGTACTTCTATTCTCTGTCTGCAGTGGAAAGTACATTTACTCAAGTAATGTACTCAAGTACAGGTTTGAGGTACTCAGTAGCTAAAAAATGGAAATTAAAGTCTTTACTTCTCTTTTCCTGCTCATTTAAAGCTTTACTTACATTGCAGATTCAGGTTATTTAAATAGAATATATAATCAACTAATAGATTATGATGTATTATTATGGATTAAACTACCCAGCAGTACATAAAGTAGTTAAAAGTAGCTCCATATTTACCAACTGCATCATTGAAGGGATGCACACATTAGTTATAAACCAGTAATGTAAAGTACAGTATTCTGACATGAGCCATTCTGCCTAAAGTGTGTGTTTACTTCTGATACTTTAAGTATATTTTGATGCAAATACTTTTGTATGTTTCCTTGAGTAAAAGTTTGAATGCAGGACTTTCATGTATTTTATTTTACCACAACTTTACCGTTAACTGGTTCACAAGATCGAAACAAAGCTAAAAATGAGAGTTAATGTTGGACATTCACCAAGTTTGTCTGGACATAAATCGACTCCAAGTGATTGCTAATGTTGCTTTGTGTCTGCTGGATGTGGAAATAAGCAACTGTTTGTGAATGAGTTATCCTTAAGATGCCATTGACACTGTTGTGTTCACAGCTTCTGTGGCCAAAAAAATGTGTTAATGTAGTTTTAATCCACCACCTGTGTCTCCTCGTGTTCAGCAGGATCGTGTGTGAGGATAGTTATCACTAAAAAAGACTAAAATCAAAGGATTTTGAATCTCTGATTCCATAGAAATGTATTTTAAGTAATCTCCTATCACACACTTTTTCAAGACACTCCTATTTTACAATTTTAATTTATCATAAGATTTTCATTTACTGAGGCTAGTATTATTTATTTTACATCTTAATATAAGTTAATTATTTGATTTTATCTGTATTTGTGGCAGTTATTCTGTCGTAAAAGTGAACTAATATCGTGGAACGAAGCCTTTTTGAAATGTTGTATTCAGTGAATGAAGGTGTTGAACTGGACCAGCAGTTAATACAGTGGCTGAGTGATAGTCAAGAGCATATGTACAGAATTGCCTCTATGATATAACAGTACTGTTGGAATCAAATGTTCAGAAAAAAACCAACAGCTGAACAGTGTTTAGACTGTGTTCAGGTGGGAATTATCGGTCTAAACAATCCCTATATTAGCGCTGCCACCTACCGTACTATTAGCAGCTATGCCAGTCAATTTTAGCAACTATAACCACCGTGCAGGATATATTTTTACATTGCTGGCCCTCTACAAATATATGGTTCCATTAGGGAAACGCCGCACTGAGCTGCTCTTTAATTCCTGGTGGAAACTGTTTGTGGCATCTGCTGCTTTTGGATAATGAGTCAAAAACACCTTTTTTTTTATTGTTTACACATTCAGAACTACCCACTTCATACGTGGTTGGCGTGTTTCCTCAAGTGTGTTTCTTTAATGTGTGTTGAACTGTACAATTGCTTTTGGAAGCTTGTAGCTAAATAGCAGCTGTTGGTTTTTATAACTCTAGCTTTAATGAATGATTTAAGTGTGATTATAAACGTGAGATTTTAGAGAACAGGGTGGACGAGTTCCTGGAAGAGGAGGTGCTGACTGTGTGCGGACAGGTGGAGCTCATCTATCTCAAACAGGGAACCTCAGGAGTCTCTAATTGTTCCAGCGGGAAGCACCTTCCCCACTGAGTCTTCAAGTGGACCAGGGAGCTATTTTCAGCTCAGGGTAAAGTTACAGTATGTCAAGTATCCACAGAGTAATCACAATCAGTAATTCTCCCAGTTAATAGCAGTAGCCTTGAACTACTCGAGCAATCAGATGTCGGGGTTTTTGCCACGCTAGCGGCGTGGCTCTATGGATTGCATTGTCCGTTGTTGGCCGGTCGGTCCACCACTTTTGTCCGGACTGAAATATCCCAACAACTATTGGATGTATGGTGGTGAAATGTCACGCTCACATTCATGTCCCCCAGTACATGACACCTACTGACTTTAGTGAGCCCCTGATTTTTCATGTAGTGCCAGCAGGTCAAATGTTTTCAGTAGACCTTTTTCACAGCAGCCATTTTGACATGAAATAGTAGGGCAAACACAGGTATTACCAGTGATACTAATTAACTGGTAACACCTGTGATTATCCTACTGTGCAAAAGGTTGAATATTTATACTTTTAGAAGATGGATTGGCGTGAAGTTCCCATATGATGTATCCTAATAACTTTCCCCTTAAATCACTGATTTGTGGTTTTGAATACAATAACTATTGGTATTAATTTGGTGCAAACATTCATCTTCCCCAAAGAATAAACTGTAATAGGGTGCCCGGTTAGCTCAGCCGGTAGAGCTGGCGACCTATGTACCGAGGCTGAGTCCTTGCTGCAGCTGCCCAGGGTTCGAATCTGACCTGCGGCCCTTTGCTGCATGTCATCCCCCCTCTCTGCCCCCCTTTCCTGTCTATCTTCAGCTGTAACTATCAAATAAAGGCCAAAAAAATAACTTTAAAAAAAATAATAAACTGTATTAAAGTTGAACTGTGACTGAACTTTTCATCTGGTGCCATCATCAGGTCAAAACTCTAATTTGTTCAGTAATTTATTCATGATTAAAGCACCTGCCAGGGGGAAGCTCACCTGGTAGAGCTGGTGCCCCATGTACCAAAGATGAGACCTTGCTGCAGCGGCACAGTGTTTGAATCTGACCTACGGCCCTTTGCTGAGTCTCACTATTAATTAAAGCCAATAAAAGCCACCCCAAAAAATATATATATATTAAAAAAACTGATATTCCTGCACACACACAGCTATACACAGTGCTAATTAAAAAGCTAATAGTACTAATATGAAAGTGTGCTGCTCCATTGTCTCATGCATTTATATATTCATGGTGTATTTTATTTGTATTAGCTATACTCTGTGCCCAGATTTCTTCTGTTACCTGTTCTTTAATGAAAGCATGAGAAACACAAGGAGAAAGTTCAGTGTTGACTGCTGGTCCAAACAGTCCTCTCTGTCTCTCTGCCACATAGAAACACGTGTGGTGATGGAGCCCTCAGTGACGTGCCAGCAATAACTCATTGTCTTACCGAGGGGCGATAAAAGCATAATTTATTTCTGTCACAGCACAACAGCAGAAAAGGACAGATCCTCTCTCGATAGCTAATAATACTAATGAGCCATATGACCGGCAGCCACCCGCCCCTGGCCTTCATTTCAACATGATTGAATACTATAAACAAGCCCTGTGCTGTGGTATTTTTGGTCAGTCTTAAACGTTTTTTTAAGCCTCCATCTCTAAGGGTTCACATTCAAGGTCCATACTTTGTTTAATTAGGAAGGTTCAAGATCAAGGTTGATAATTAACACATACATAAAGATATGACATAACAACCTATAACAGTTGTAGTTATTCCTTGCCGCTTTGTAAGTAGTTTTATAAGGAGTACGATCTAGACCTGCTCTATTTACGTGTCCTGAGATACAATAATTGTTTTGATCCTGAGGAACTTTCTGCCAATTGCTTGTTTTTTTCTGAGCATCAGTCCAAAACCCAAAGATATCCACATTACTGCCACATATATAAACAAACACAGCAAATCTGCACATTTGAGTTATGTGCTGGAACTATTTCTTGATTGAGGATTCTTTTGTATGGATCAAACAAACAATATATAATGTGTTCATTTGTCAACTTTAGAGGTTCCAGTTTGCAGTCAATCTTCCCATCAAGAAAGCAAATAATTTTTAGTGCATGATTTGTGAATTATGCTGCGTCTGTCCCCTGCAGGACGACCCATGCAAAGGCCAAGTCAGATGCAGCTGAACAGGCAGCCCAGGCCTCCAACAGTGAGTCCAGCATCGCCAGACTGGTGGCCAAAGAGCTCTCCCCGTCCTTCTACCAGCCAGGTCAGTGAACAACATCTCCTCTGAGATCAGCACTGAAATAACATGGAGAAACTTTACAGCTATTAACTCGATGTTACCTCCGTGGAAAAGGGAAAACACAGTGTGGAAACAACTGTATGAAAATCTCGATCACTCAAAGCACAAACACTTTGTCATGAATTAATTTTCTTCTACAGTAGAAGTCTCATATTTACCATCTTTCCCAAGTGACATGAATGCGCCACAAAATGCACAACACAGACAAAATCCTGTCTGTAGCTTTATATTTGTGGCTTCAATACAAACACTAAGCACTGACATTAATATTTTGCTCAGCTGGAGCAGAGATACAACACTTTCCCCACTTATGACATTTATGTGAAGGCGACTGTAAATATAAACTGATAACTTCTAACCACTCATCTAGTTTATAAAGTGTCCGTGTGCATACCTCCAGCTTGAGCTAGCGGATCCTTGGCTCAGACTCCCCACAAGGGTAGTCGCATTTGAATGTCTAAAAAAAGGAACATCTTATTGGGTCGAGGGGTTCGTATCGGTTTCATTGCGGGTCTGGCGACACACACTTACACATTCACACGAAAGCAGCCCAGCCATTTAGGAGCCTCTTGCTTCTCCCTCGGCAGAGAGCTTAAAGGAATCAGACACAGACAGACAGTCATCCAGCTTTCTGAATGGCTGCCCGGATTGTATCTGACTAATACTACAAATGGACGAGGCCTGGCTGAGTCCTGCTATGCATTCTTCCATGAAAGATCTCTCACCAAGGAGACAACAACACAGGCATACAGAGTCATTGTGTGCACCATCTGGTTTAATTATACTTGGGGGGGGGACAATGCTTTAGCTTCACAATTTACTGGATAAGTATTATTATTATTTTCATTTTCAGCAAATCTCATGATAATATAAAAACTGACAATGAATGTTTAACTAATAAGTATTAGGGGAAAGAAGATGGCTGGTTGCTCTGTATACTCAACTGTAGATCAAATGTGACAGCGAATAAACAGGGAGGCAATCAAGATACCCAAATAAATGTAAATGAGGAAGGAAGGAAAGCCTTTATTGCAGTGTCATTGCTTTAAACAAACAACACAAGAATTGTACAGTACCTATATTTAGGCTTTTTTTACAGAAAATGTTTAGATTATTTCCTCATTGAGACCTGGTTACTTGCAGTAACTAATAAGTATTGTCTTATTCCTCTGTGCCGTAGGGCATTGCTGCCCTAAAAGACTATTAAAAGCACATCAGTGAGCCACTCTGTTGGTGAAGTGTTCCTGTATTACTATGAACATGGGTAGTGTAGTTTACTTTGAGTGGATTTACCACATACACATGGGCTGTGGGGACTTCTATTTGAGTAACATTTGCTAAAACCTACAGTGACCCCCAAATAATATTTTAGTTATATTTGTGACTAGTCAGCTAAATATAAATTAAAAATAACACAAGATATGGAGAGACTTTAATGCATTATTCGTCATCAGTTCATGGGGTTTGTTGACAATAACAAGAATATCATATTACAAAGTTTTACAAACAAAAACATTTTCACTTTTGTCAGTTTTTCTTAAAGTGAAGTGGTTTTCTTTGGCAATTTTCACTGAAATTCAAGCAAAAAATAGCCAACTTGTGAAAATGTGCGCTGAAGTTGAGAATTTTTAGTAAGGGATACAAACTTTAACTCAAGAGCTGCTTCATGTGGTCACAAGAGTGTAGATTAGGGAGAGAACGGGATAATTATAAAGCTGATCTCTAAAATGTTAGGGCTCTCCTCCTGTAGCTAATTCCTGACATGTTAGATAAAGGAAATGTGTCTTGTTTGAGTATAGCAGAGGATTATTATGTATAAAAAGTACATTTCTGAAAGTCCAGAAGTTATTCCCTTCTGTAGTTGACTGTAATAATAACTATGATAACTCAAAAACAGCAGAATTATATTTTTATTTTGTACTGACACTATTAATTTCACATAAAAATGCTAATAAAACACTATTCCACTGATCGAATTGGTCTCTCGCAGGTCCTGAGTATCTGAAGAAACGGGTGTTACAGGAGGTCGCGGAGGGCAGTGAGAACACAGACACTGTCATGCACGAGCCGCTGCTGGCTGAGGAGGAGCCCCTGCCCACTCCACCCGAAAGCCCACTCATGAATGAACTGGACAGCCTCATGCCTGGCTCATCCCCAGGCCGCACCCCCTCCCCCAGCCGAGGCATCATCAGCAAGGAGGACCCCAAACTCCTCAGTCCAGGAAGCTGGAACGAAGACAAAACCAGTAAAGGTGGGGGCAGTAAGGGCAGCAGTAAAACCAACAGCAGGCCCAACAGTCGCCCCACCACCCCTTCAACCTCCGTTTCTGCTCCTGCCCCGACCGCACCTGAGGGTGGAGGAGCCCCCGGCAGTCGCGGCCCCTCTCGCACCCCCAGCCGTCAGAGCAACAAGAACGAGCAGGGCTCTGACCTGGAGATCAAGCCCCTGCAGAAGTTTGACTCCGAGGCAAAAGCTCCAGACGTTGCTGCTGCTGCTGCTGCTGCTGCCCCTGTAAGGAATAGCCTCATCGCTCCAGATGAAGAAGAAGCACCGCGCCCCACCTCCAGAGTGCCCTCGAAAGCGTCCCTAAAGGCTGTCACCCCCGAGCCTAAACCCGCCGAGGTCAAAACTGAAAGAGCTCCATCGGTCCACGAACGTGTGCCGTCCGTCTCTGTGGAGTCCAGGGAGGTGAGCAGGCCCTCCAGCAAGACAGAGACAAAGCCTTTACCAAAACGGCAGCCCAGCCCAGCTCCGTCCCCAAGACCTGCTCCCAATCTTGAACCTAAGACAGTACCAAAGCAAGTGGAAGCCAAAGCCATTGTTGCCAAACCAGCCCCAAAGGTGGATCCCAAAGCAGAAGCCAGGCTCAAGGCCGCAGTGTCGAGCCCAAGCAGTGAGGTGACTGCAGAGTCTTTGGAGCTGGAGGTAAGACAGTAAATATACACGTTGACTCATATTTCATTATTTTTAGGCTTGTTAGCAGCGTAGCTATAGGGTCGGCAATGTCTGTCAGTCAGTCCGCCACTTTGGTCCAGACTAAAATATCCCAACAACTATTGGACAGGTTGCCACAACATTTGGTACAAACATTCAGTCCGACTGACTTTTCCTCGAGCGCCACCATCGGGTTGACATTGACGGCTTTGAGTAAAAGGTGTCGACAACCATATACAGACATTCATGTTCCCCTCGGGATGAACTGTTATAGGTTACTTTTTCCTCTAGCGCCATCAACAGGTCAAAATGTATGTCCAAACATAGACTCTCTTAACTTTAGCTTAAGTTTGACTTGGACATCATCCAAAGCCATAATGGTAAAGTTGTTTTATCTCATCGAAGGAAAGCACTTCATTATAATTTATAATCCCATAAAGTGCCAGTTAGCGGTCATACTGAATTCTTCTCCCTTTCATTATTGCAGCATTGTACAGACTGGTCTTTAGTTTATGTATTTGTGGGATAGAAACTACATTAAATAAGTTAAAACCACCTAAAATGATTGTACCATTATGAATTATTTCCTCTTAATTATTTGGTTTTCCTATTTGCTTTGTAGCGTTAGTTGAAAAAATCAATATCACCCTCTTTGTGGTTTGTATGTTAAAGCTAAAGCCAGGATACGTTAGCTTAGCTTAGCATAAAGACTGTAAACAGGTGGAAACAGCTAGCCAGACTCTGTCAATATGTAACAAACTCCAACTGCCGGCACCTCGAAAGCTCACAGGCGAGATTCAATGTGTTAATTAGTGAACATGCTGGTGGACAGAGCCAAGCTACAGAGTATCAATCTTTTCATCTAACTAAATGTACTGTTCCCTTTAACCTGTAATTGTCCTCTAATTCTACACATTCAGAAGGTGTGAACCCTAACAGTAAGCCTCTAGTCCTTCTGTTGAGTTTGTTCTGCTGTTCCTTTCTTTTCAAGGGCCCAAACACCATAATGATCTGCATGGTTATCCTGCTCAACATCGGCCTGGCCATTCTCTTCGTACACATTTTGTCATGAGACATCGTCCACCTCCTCAGGTAATAAATGTGACGTCCGAAAAAAAACCTGCTGAATACAAAGAAAAGTGACACAGTGAAAATGAAATCTACAATAAACATCGCCTTTGCGGTACGTGAGTGACGAGAAGTCCTTTAAAATGAACCAATGTTGTTCTGCTGCAGGTCACCAGCTGTGTTGGAGAGAGACGGCCTGCCTCCTCCTCAGTTTGGACCCGAGATCAGAGCGACCGCTGAGGATTTAAAGAAGCCTCGTTCAGACAGCCGCAAGCTCCTCTAAAGGTTTTTGTTGGTGTGACTGTGTGAGGCTCTGTGAAGCTCCTCTCTTCCCAGAGGTTTGACAAAACTGAAGGACACTTGAGTGACTGAAACGATTCAGTACATCTGAATATGAATATGAGGATGTTTGTATGTTAAAGTCAGGGCGGAGGGTGGGTGGGTGGTGGGTGGTGGGGGGGGGCCGGAGGGGAGAGTATGTTCTCGGTGCTTACACTGGAGATTCAGGGTGGCGCTCAAGAAGTCTCAGTTCAACTTCAATCACAGTGTGTCACAAGTGTGTCGACATTTTACAACAATGGAGAAAAAAAAGGCTTTTTAACTCAACCGTTATCTGGCACACGCTGGCTGGCTCGCACAACACCGAATCAGACAGAGTTAGACTACTTCAGTAGATAATTATGTTTTTGTCACGACATACGTTTGTTTGTATTTTGTAATCGCCGGCTGAAGGAATGTTGATAACATATGCAGACTGAATTTTCTCTCCACTATACCCTTTAAACTTGATCGTTGAGACACGAAGACAACTGCAGCAGACGTGTGAAAGCTTAGGGAGTGCTGAACTGTAACTGTCGTTGTTTTAATTATCTGCAATGGGATTAAAAAAGCTGAATAAGATTCATTAGTTGGAGTCTGAAATGTGCGCGTCAGTCGTATCAAGTAGCTGTAAAGATACTGTAATCCAATGCTACTGTAAAGCCAGGTTATTGTTTTCATCTTGTTGCTCTTCACTCTCTTAAAGAAAAGACTCATGACTCACATTTCAGCTAATTATTGCGCCCTGCAAAAAAATCTGTATTTGAGACTGTGGTGTACTTACACTGTGAAACTTTCTATTTTCACTGGGATTTATATGCATTTATTGTCATTCTGCTGCTTTTGTTTGGGAGCTGATAAACCAAATAATGAAGAAAAAATAGGAAGCTTATGAGTGTCACTGCTGTTGTGTATGTACTGTATGTCCACTGTATGGAGGGTGGGGGTGGGGTGGGGGGGTTAAATGAGAGTTGTGTATGTTTTGTAATAGGATAAGCAGGTAAAAACCGGAGGCTGGGATTTATCTTATTTAAAACAATCACTGTACGTAGTAGGAAGGTTGCTCAATCTCCGGATGTATATGGATATACAGCAGGAGGTTGGGTTGGGATGTGTTTGCCTGTGAGCTAGTGTAACCTTCTTGGTTTCATGTATGTTTCAGTGTCCACACTGTTCCACCGCATTATATTCAGGGCCTGTTGTGCTTTAGAGCCAAATGCGAGTTCAACTTTTGTACGCATGAGGGCACTTTGCGTGTCTGTATTTTTGTACCGTTTTGAAGTGCACATCTTTTCAGCAATCAAAATATTCTCTTTTTTTTTTGTCAGAAGAAATATGCAAACCCTAAATTTATTTATTTCCCAAAGGAGTCGGATTACCTCGTGATTGTGAGATGGAGAAAAAAATATATAAAAGGTTCTTAACTCCATGTCTTACATTGAGAAGAGCACTCTCCAGATGTGCTGTTTAATATTTCTCCATTGTTCTTCTAGCTGTTAATTAATACACAGGTTTTAAAAAGAACAAAAGGGGGTGTTTAGCTGAGATTGTTTTGCCTTTGAGTTTGCAAATTAACCCAGAGGCCACTGGTTGTGCGTTGTTTTCAAGCCAAAATCTCCCCCAGATAGTTTATGAATACATGAATCAATAACAGAAGAGACACACTGACAGTTGAACTCAATGCTAAGTGCAATAAACAGTATCCATATAGGCCAGTTTCATGTAGAAGCCATTTTGTTTTGTCTGTTTTTGGTGCGTTTAATGAAATCAAAATAACATTGCAGAATTTGAATAAATGCAATTGTGTAACCAAACAAAATTACAAAAGCTGAAATTAAATAAAAACTTTTACAACACTTGTGAATGTGCTTTGTTTCGGTGAATCAGTCGGGTTAAAGGTCTTTTGCCCGTGTGATGTTTTCTAAATGTGATCCATGATTTTCATACAATACCGGTCATTATCCAGAAGAAAATCCAGTCTAGTAACAGCAGAACTAAGTATTTTTAAACACCACCTGTCGGCCAGCATGAGAATTCCCCTATCCCTCCCCTGGGCCAAAGTGAATACCACACCCTATTTTAAACCAGATCGGGGGGTTAGGCCTCGGTTCTTCTCTGCAGTTCTCACGTAAAGCAGATCGCACCTTGAAGTGGTCGATGAGAGATCAGGAAATGCTACACTGAAAACATCTGATGCTGTAAAGTTAATAGTTTGAACTACAGGCTGCCTGCAACAGTTTGACATTTAGAGTAGTTCACCAGTTCAGCCTGGTGTCAAACATCTGTTGAACACCACTGCCCCCCAGTGACTGAATGTAGTGGAGCAGCAAGATCATCTCTATACTCAAAGTGTTTTAGAGCTTTTAAGTCAGTCAAATTAATATAAACCCATTAGTCATATAGGCTGCATTAGATATTAAACAGGCTTAGAGTATAGAGTGAACTGCTCAATTAAAAATGCTCTCCAACAATAGTTCTGCCCTGTGGAATGGGTCAATTAAAAGACAGTAAACAATAGTTCAGTCAATGAACAATTTTTATTCTTTTTGACATAAAAAAAAACAGATCAGAGATCAATACAAGGGAATGTATGCCATTTTAATACTCCTCCCCTTCATCCTCCTCTCCCAGACTATCAGTTCCGACCTCCTCGTAATCCTTCTCCAGAGCCGCCATATCCTCTCTGGCCTCAGAGAACTCTCCCTCCTCCATACCCTCACCCACATACCAGTGAACAAAGGCCCTCTTAGCGTACATCAGATCGAACTTGTGGTCGAGCCGAGCCCAGGCCTCTGCAATAGCAGTGGTGTTGCTCAGCATGCACACAGCCCTCTGGACCTTGGCCAGGTCTCCACCAGGAACTACGGTGGGCGGCTGGTAGTTGATGCCAACCTTGAACCCAGTGGGGCACCAGTCCACAAACTGGATGGAGCGCTTGGTTTTGATGGTGGCAATGGCAGCGTTGACGTCTTTGGGCACCACATCACCACGATACAAGAGGCAGCAAGCCATGTACTTGCCGTGGCGAGGGTCGCATTTCACCATCTGATTGGCCGGCTCGAAGCAGGCGTTGGTGATTTCGGACACCGTTAACTGCTCGTGGTAAGCCTTCTCAGCTGAGATAACAGGGGCATAGGTGGCCAGAGGGAAGTGGATACGGGGATATGGCACCAAGTTGGTCTGGAACTCTGTCAGATCAACATTGAGGGCGCCGTCGAAGCGAAGGGAAGCAGTGATGGAGGACACGATCTGACTGATCAACCTGTTCAGGTTGGTGTAAGACGGACGCTCGATATCGAGGTTCCTGCGGCAGATATCATAGATGGCCTCGTTATCCACCATGAAGGCACAGTCAGAGTGCTCCAGGGTGGTGTGGGTGGTCAGGATGGCGTTGTAGGGCTCCACCACAGCGGTGGACACCTGAGGAGCTGGGTAGATGGAGAACTCCAGCTTGGACTTCTTGCCGTAGTCAACAGACAGACGCTCCATCAGCAGGGAGGTGAAACCAGAGCCGGTGCCACCTCCGAAGCTGTGGAAGACCAGGAAGCCCTGAAGGCCAGTGCACTGGTCAGACTGAGGACAGAGAGAGAGAGAGACACCAATTACATATGAGATACAGTAATGTCATTTAATTTGATATTCTGGAGAAAAATCTGAATTTCTTCTGCTCTGAATTTACCAGCTTACGCAGCCTGTCCAGCACCAGGTCGATGATCTCTTTGCCGATGGTGTAGTGTCCGCGGGCGTAGTTGTTGGCAGCATCCTCCTTGCCGGTGATCAGCTGCTCAGGGTGGAAGAGCTGGCGGTAGGTCCCAGTGCGCACCTCATCTAAGAGGACAAAAAACAGACATTGCATCAGTTGTGGTTTATAATTATCAGATATTTAAATTTCCTTTTGCCTGAATTAATGTTCAGCTAAAGAGAATTACACTTACCGATGACAGTGGGCTCCAGGTCCACAAAAACAGCCCTGGGGACGTGCTTTCCGGCTCCAGTCTCACTGAAGAAGGTGTTGAAGGAATCGTCTCCTCCTCCAATGGTCTTATCACTGGGCATCTGTCCGTTCGGCTGGATCCCATGTTCCAGACAGTAAAGCTCCCAGCAGGCATTGCCAATCTGGACACCGGCCTGACCGACGTGCACGGAAATACACTCACGCTGGAGGAAAGACACGTAAAATCTGTCATAAAGGATTTATAACAGAAATAAATAAACACTCGGCTGGCTGAAAAGCTGTGTTTAGAAGTTTCTTGTGAAAAGTGGAACTAATCTGACACCTGAGGCGACTCATCACATGTTGAGAACTGATGCAATATCTACGGAGGAGAAAAAAGGCTCTTTTGTGAAGAACCAGATACCACATGATAATGACTGAGTCACCTGACCACATGTTGCACATTGATTAACCCTTAAGAAAGACATCACAGAGAGGCTCATTATTCAGACATACAATGTGCTTAAAGAAACCTTGAACAAACGCTTTCCACATTAAAGTCCTGCAGTGGAAGAAAACAAACACAGCTGTACTGACTTTAATACAAAAGTTATAGGCCTGCACAACATGAAAGATTAAATATAAAAAAGCCCCCATAAGGCTTTTAGTGAATGGGTTTTTGTGTGAAAAGCTTGTGGTTGCAGTTTCATAAAGGGCCAGGCCCCTTCAAACAGGAATGTTTCAGGATGAAAGCACATTGACCTTCGCCAACTGGGTCAATATGCAGACAGAAAGACCGGAAACTGAAACCAGACTGAACTTGAATTGGGGCTGGGCCCCGAGTTACACTTAGTAAATACGACACATTTTTTTTTTTTTTTTTTGTTTCACATATAAACTCAAAAGCAGCCAGTTAAGTTGATAATTAAACTTTTTCCCACATGACACACTTTAAAACCTTTAAATTTGCTTAAATCAACACATCATAATTGAAGAAAAAAAACGTAATATATATATATATATATATATGAATACTCACCATGTTTCCTGGAGTTGTGAAAGTGTCGGAGTTTGGATGAGGAAGAGGAAGAGAACAAGTTATCTCTCACAGTTAGGCCTTTATGTGTCCTGTGTAAGAAGTAACTGCTGTGTTGGAGCGGGGCGGGGCCTTTTATACTCTCTGGCCGGAGGAAAAGTTCTGGCGATTCTGATTGGCTGTCGGGTGTCACGTGGGGGCGATTCCTATTGGTGGAAAACGAAACAGTGACTCCGCTGCGACGTGCCACGAGCTCTGTAGGAAAGTAGGCCAACCGACAGCGTGATTAAGACCGGAAGTGAAGACCTTTTAAAGGGATTTTTGATCCTTTACCGTCTTTTATTTGTATCGCCTCTTTAAAAAAATGCATAAATAAATACATATACATAAAGTATAACTGTTTCAGATTCGCTGTTTCTTTTGTGTTCTCGAAAATCGGCTGTTTTATGTGGTTTTTTTTTCTTTTAAAAACCAACAAACAGAAAGAAGCGCTCAGCAGTGATGGAAAGTAACTAAGTACACGTATTATATGTAACTTAGTTGTATTAAATGGACGCCTTTCTAGTCTTCTGACCACTCAAAGTGCTTCACACACATTCCTACGTTTGCTCATCATCACAAATAGATCGGGGATCGAACCGCCGACCTTCTGATTAGTGGACCACCTCGACTCCTGAGCCTCAAGCCTGATTATATAGTCGGGACACAAAAGAATTAAAGTTACAGAGAACAATATGTAATCAGGTCACAGTTGCATTAAGTAAAAATGGGGATTATTTAGCAGGATTACAATTTTAAAACACACTGAGCAGATGACACATTTTTGATTCCAAAAATCTTCCATTTTCCATTGTTTGCGTTTCTTCAATGGTTACATTGTTCTGTTGTCTTATAGAATATATTTGCATAAATAAATCTTACTAACATTGTCTTTTCTCTTGTCTTTATTTACATATTTGGTGTTGAGGTCACCCAAGAGTAAGTAAGTAAGTACATTTACTCATGTACAGTTTTTAGATACTTTTACTTGAGTATTTCCAGTTTTTGCTACTTTATACTTTATCCGCTACAGTTCAGAGGTAAATGTTGTACTTTTTACAAAATGTATTTGTTAACTAGTTACTTTGCAGTTTCACATGATTAATACCAAATACTATCAACAGATAAATTGCAATGTATTATTAAAGTCATGTACACATGCATCCATACCAGTATTTATAATCAAATTATATAATAAATCTTATGAAATTGGCCATTGTGCACCATGAGTACTCTTACTTTTGGTACTTTAAGTATATTTTGATGCTTTTACTTAAAGAAATGTTTGAATGCAAGACTTTTATTGTAGTATTTCTACACTGGGGTATTTTTAGGTTACTTTTACTTAAGTAAAATATCTGACTATTTCCACCACTCATATTCAGATCCTTGACTTAAGTAACAGTAGCAATACAACCTTAAACTCCTGCATTCAAATGTTGTTTATCAGCAAAATGTGCTTAAAGTATCTAAAGTAAAAGTATGCCTTCTACACAAAAAAAAACCCTCTGGCTGATATTTTATTGTATTATTTAATCTTGATACTGAGGCACATGGTCAAGTTGGAGCTTGTTTTAAATACTTCACATACAGTTAAGTAGTTCAATCCAGTGTTTCCGACCTCGCAATCTCTTCCTGATGTGTGAATTTTTCTGCTCTAAACTTTAGTTTCACCACCAGAGGTCCCCATTTATTTACAAATCGTCAATTTCTTAACCTGCTTGATTTCATATTTAGGCTGAATAATATTTCATACATTGGATACTTTTACAGTAAAGTTCTCCCTGGATGCATCCACAAAACATTTAATACAATCAGAGACTTCATTTTTTTGGTTTGGATGTATTCTTCATATTAAACATACGTCACTAATTTGACTTTCCAATCTGAATTTTGTGAAGTCACAAAGATTTTAAACTGAAGCAATGAGCTGTTCTTACCAACAGTAGTGAAGGTATGTATTAAAGAGTATAAACAGTGCAGTGAATGAACAAACTTTATTTTTAACACTAGAGGCACAGATCAAAGATCAATACAAGGAAATGTTTAATACTCCTCCCCTTCATCCTCCTCTTCCAGACTATCAGCTCCAACCTCCTCATAATCCTTCTCCAGAGCCGCCATATCCTCTCTGGCCTCAGAGAACTCTCCCTCCTCCATACCCTCACCCACATACCAGTGAACAAAGGCACGCTTAGCGTACATCAGATCAAACTTGTGGTCGAGCCGAGCCCAGGCCTCTGCAATAGCAGTGGTGTTGCTCAGCATGCACACAGCCCTCTGGACCTTGGCCAGATCTCCACCAGGAACTACGGTGGGTGGCTGGTAGTTGATGCCAACCTTGAACCCAGTGGGACACCAGTCCACAAACTGGATGGTGCGCTTGGTTTTGATGGTGGCAATGGCAGCGTTGACGTCTTTGGGCACCACATCACCACGATACAAGAGGCAGCAAGCCATGTACTTGCCGTGGCGAGGGTCGCATTTCACCATCTGATTGGCCGGCTCGAAGCAGGCGTTGGTGATTTCGGACACCGTTAATTGCTCGCGGTAAGACTTCTCAGCAGAAGTGACAGGGGCATAGGTGGCCAGAGGGAAGTGGATACGGGGATATGGCACCAAGTTGGTCTGGAACTCTGTCAGATCAACATTGAGGGCGCCGTCGAAGCGAAGGGAAGCAGTGATGGAGGACACAATCTGACCAATTAGCCTGTTCAAGTTGGTGTAAGACGGACGCTCGATATCGAGGTTCCTACGGCAGATATCGTAGATGGCCTCGTTATCCACCATGAAGGCACAGTCAGAGTGCTCCAGGGTGGTGTGGGTGGTCAGGATGGCGTTGTAGGGCTCCACCACAGCGGTGGACACCTGAGGAGCTGGGTAGATGGAGAACTCCAGCTTGGACTTCTTGCCGTAGTCAACAGACAGACGCTCCATCAGCAGGGAGGTGAAACCAGAGCCGGTGCCACCTCCGAAGCTGTGGAAAACCAGGAAGCCCTGAAGGCCAGTGCACTGGTCAGACTATGGACAGAGAGGGAGAGACACATATATAAGATAAAATACAATGATTTAGTTTGATATTTTAAATAAAAATTACGAATGGATCCCTGGTATCAAGTTCCCCACCAATTTGCGAATCCTGTCCAGCACCAGGTCGATGATGTCTTTGCCGATGGTGTAGTGTCCACGGGCGTAGTTGTTGGCAGCATCCTCCTTGCCGGTGATCAGCTGCTCAGGGTGGAAGAGCTGACGGTAGGGCCCAGTGCGCACCTCATCTAAGTGGAGTTACCATAAATTATAGAAAGATTCAACTAAGAAGAATCAAGAAGCAAATATATTAGCTTTTATTAGAATGCATGTTTAATGAGAGTTTACCAATGACAGTGGGCTCCAGGTCCACAAAAACAGCCCTGGGGACGTGCTTTCCGGCTCCAGTCTCACTGAAGAAGGTGTTGAAGGAATCATCTCGTCCTCCAATGGTCTTGTCACTGGGCATCCGTCCGTCTGGCTGGATCCCATGTTCCAGGCAGTAAAGTTCCCAGCAGGCATTCCCGATCTGAACACCAGCCTGACCAACGTGCAGTGAAATACACTCACGCTGGAGGAAAACAAAGCATGTTACTATCTAAAGAACACACAAGAAACTACTGTGCCATTGACTACCAACTCAGAGTCTCTATGAAGTCTGAAGTTAACTGATTCTTACCAGGATCTGATGCACAACTGCACACTCACCTTACAGAAACAGGATTTTGGTTTGGCTTAAGCTTGAAAATCTTCATTAAGAGTTGTTCAAAAAGAATGATTCATTCAGAAATCTACCACCACCACTACATCGATTACCTTGACAGAAAGTGCATAGTCCTCATTGTACACCGGGAGCTGCAACATTTTCCCGGTCAGCATGCACCCGATCCTTCTTCAACTGTCCACCTTTGTTTCCGTTTGGCATATCCTGCTGCTACTGCTCTGAAGCAATATAGAGAGAGACAGAGAATCCACCTGGTGCTTCCTGCTGCTGATAACCAGGGAACCACCTGTAAGGGTCAGCTGCTTTAACTGACTGACCCACTCCCATAGTGCCTCTACTCTCCCTCACTCACACTCATAGAGGGAGGCGTAGATAGAAAGGCAACACCCCAAATTCCTCCTCCTCCAGGCCCCTGTTCAGTGATCAAGCTAATTAGATCTTTTACTTAGTAAGTAAAAGTACCAATCAAATGATGTAAATTCCACCACAAGAAAGCTCTTTATTCAGAAAACATCAATCGGAAATATCGTGGTAACATTTGTATAAAGAAGATGCATTTAAGTTACGTTTAAGCAGATAAATTCAACACATTTTAAATAAGTTTGGAGAAATGCTGTATATGAGTGTAACTTCAGTTAACTGAATGTAATGGGTACAAATTAACTTAATTTACCTTAACAAATACTTGAGTTACTTCTACTCAAATCAAATATTTTTTGGTTGCTAATGTTAAATGGTTTAAAGCAATCAGTTTCAGTTGAACTAACTCATCAGGTTTTACAGTGTATATTAGATCCACAATTGACCTTTGAAACCCCCAAAAAGCATACAGTTAGACTTGTGGAGGACACTATTCTCAAGTTCTAGTCTGCTGCAGACAATATGAACTGCTCAGAAACTTGACTTCAAAGAAGGTTTGTCTTTCAAGAGACAGAGAGGATCAAGAAGAACAACAACGTACTGGAGAGTTCACAAAGCGCAAAAGGTTTCTGCAGCCAGTTCAGCTTATAAGCTCCTGTGAAAATAATGAGGACACGTTCACTATTGGGAGCATTGGTGCATGCAGGAAAGGATGAGATTAAGAGACGGTGTAATGAGGAGAACAGGAAGGGAGAATGATGGTGGGAGATAAGAAAGAAAAGTGTGTGACTAATGTTGAAACAACTCCAGGGAATAACACGGTGGGAGTCAAGGGGAGGGGAGAATGCTTCATTCTTATGAGTGTTACAAACCCCCATCACCCCCCACTCTTAACCCCTCAGAGGCTCAGCTCGAGTGTGCATATTGTATGTCTGTGTGTGTTTGTGAGTGTGTGTGTGTGTAGCGTAGATTTGAGGCGGAAATTCGCGAAAATCTCCCTTAACCATGGAGTTTCATTTACCCCCTATGGAGGAACTAACCATGTATTTTAAAGGCAGTATAGATGTATCAGGAAGGGTATGAATGAATGAGCCGGGCCTGGCGCCATGAGTGGTCTTAAGGTGGATTTGCCCCCCTTAGTTGTAGTTTTGTACCCTCTGTTTAAGCTTTATGTATCTAAAATGATTGGCCCGAGATACATGTGGCTGTCACTTAGCGGTTAATTTAAAACCGCGGACAGTGCTGTTTGTTGTGTGTAGGCCTCTGGTTCTCAAACTATGCTATGTGTACCTCTTGTGGTACACGACCTGCCACGAGTGGTACACAGAGGAATCTCTGAAATGTTGAACCACTATTCAATTCAATTCAATTCAATTTTATTTGTATAGCGCCAATTCATAACAGAAGTTATCTCAGGACACTTTTCAAATAGAGCAGGTCTAGACCGAACTCTTTAACATTAATTACAGAGACCCAACAGTACCACCATGAGCAAGCACTTGGCGACCAGTTGGGGTGAGAAACCCCGGCGGTGGTGAGAGAGAGAGAGAGAGAGAGAGAGAGAGAGAGAGAGAGAGAGAGGCGAGAGAAAAGACAGACAGACAGACAGGTGCACAGCAACAACAGTATTGGCAATGGCAGTCAAGCAGGACCATGGCAGGAGGCTCCACCAGGATCCATGAGAACCTGTGAGACGAGAAAGCACATGTGTCTACAGTGGCGCAGAAGGGACAAACTAAATACTGGCTGTAGATCAGAGGGCCTTTTTGTTGCCACCATAGGTTCTCCTGCACACTTCACATGGCCTGTCTTCATTCCCAGGTCATCAAATGCAGACGGAAGCAAAAATCTGAAACTTCACATCTAGATGCCACTAAATCCTACACACTGGTCCTTCAAAGGAGTATCTACAGCAGTGGTTCCCAACCTTTTTCCTTAAGGAACTCACTATGTATTATTTAGTAAACTGACAACCCCTGATTAACTCACATATTTTATGGACATTTTATATTATATTCAAAACTGTGCAATTAACCTAAATAGTGAACTCAGTAACTGAAAGAAGCTTGGAGATTATTTCCTCTAAAGGGAATTTTTAATACAATTCTCTGTATTATGTATTTTCTTTCATAATTAAAAAATAATAATACATAGTTAATAGGCTTCTTTTCTGACAGATTCTGTGTTTCTTTGTCCCTGATGCTTTGTTAAATGCTGAGATTTAGGGCTACTGTGTGTATTTTCATTTAGTTTTCTGACGCACCTTAAAATCAAGAAGGCCTCACGACCCCACACAAATCTTTGCCGACCCCTAATGGGGGTCCCAACCCACAGGTTGAGAACCACTGGTCTACAGCATGTGATTGGTTTGTCCGTTCTGGTCTACTGTAAAAACATAGCGGTTAAACATGGCGGACTCCATGGAAGGTGACCTGCAGTGTCTGTAGATAAAAACGTCTCATTCTAAGGTAACAAAAATACAACAGTTCTTATTTTCAGATGACTATACACTAATGAACTAAAACTATATCTATATGTATATTATATAATATAATATTATGTTCTATTTCTGCCACTAGATCCTCCTGAATGTTACACACTGGTCCTTTAAAGGAAATGGGGTGGAAATGGTCATCTGGCAGAAGTTGTGACATTTTGACCTCTGTAAATTAAGAAGTTGAGTCATCCACATACACACACACACCCAGCCACTAAAACCCCCATATCCACCCCCCCGTCCTTGCAGTCTGACAACAAAGTCCCCTTTCCAACCCTGCCATAAGAGGAAGCCAGGGATTAGTGGAGATTATGCTGTAGTGTCTCCATGGAGATTTACTAGGCCACAGTAGGGGGGCGTCTAGACAACATAGAGGAGCGTCTAGGCAACAGTAGGCATGACAGTGGGTTTGGAGTTTGGTTGGATGTATATAGTTTTATGAGACATGTTTTTTTGTTAGTAGACAGATTTCAGCTTTACAAATCTACATTGCTTGCATTGTTGTACACTGAGTTCAGTTAGTTGCAATCTGAAGGGATTCAAAAGCAAAAATCACACCTGAGAAGGCCTGATGCTGTAAAAGTCATTCAGTCCTTAAACTACATCTGTTGAACACCACTGCCCCCAAGTGACTGAAGTGAGCGGAGCAACAAGATCATCTCTACAGTCAAAGTATTTTAGATCTTTAGTGTAGTGTGAGCAGAGTTAAAGGTCTTTGTAGTACAAAATATCACGAAAAACTCTAGAACTCTTCACAAACTAATGTGATACTGCCAAAGACAGCAGCATCTCATTAGCATTTATCAAACTACAGAACAATCTGGATTGCTGTTAGTGATGATATTTTCTTAATTCACTTATGTTTTGTCTATTTGCATGTGTTTTCTTAAGTGTCAGTGTGTTGAGCAGTCAGGGCCACCATATACTGTATTTTAACGTGCAGGTTAATGAAAGCTATTGTCATGAGTGAATGAAAAAAGAGCTATTGTAAGTCCCATTTAAATTGTTTCAGAAATTTTGACTAGCGATGAACAATATGGATATTTTTTCAGTCAATAACCGATAATTGTGTTTTAAAAAGAAGTTAATAACCTGATGTTCATTTATTTTTTCTAGTAAAAGAAATCAAACGTACTTTGTAATTCAAAATAAATCATTATTACTGGCCCATAATTTAATTATCAGAATAATACATAACATAAATGTCCCGTTAACAGCCAATAATTTATCAGCCTTGATATATATCGTGACCAAATTTGATCAGTTTGCCATCGCTGCAATCCAAGTTCGATGGTTAACAAACGCTGACTCAAATTTAAATGTTTGGGTAATTCTCTTGAGCAGTAAAAGCATCAGACCACTTTTGCTTTCAAGTTATGTTCGCATAACTAAGACTAAAATCGGATATATTTCCCTGTAATAAAAACTGGAAATGTATCATTAAGAAGCTCATACAGCGTGGTTTCCTCTGTGGGGAACAGATATCAGATATATGTGACAGGCTGTTTATAATGTCTCTTATATTTTATACAATAACCAAGTAGATGTAGTGGAGAATAAACATAGTTTACTGACACCTATCCATCTTGTCATTTTAAATATTATAGAAACATATATGAATTCAGAATATGTACTCAAAGTAAGTTAGGAAAAAATTAAGCTAGTATGGTGGCGAACTTAATATGGGGAATGGGCCCTGGGCTGGAAGTTTGAGATCCCTGGTGTAACATTAAGAAAGTGATGCATTAACTCACTTAACTTTTAAATGAGTAAATGTTTTGGTGTCTTAATCTGACATTTAAAGAAGCTGCTGTTACTGAAAGGATCAAACCTCTTGTATGTAGAACAATGTAAGCACAGTGGGTGCAATGTATGCTGCATAATTTCACATGTAATGTAAATGTATTGGTATATGGCAATTTGTAAGATTAAATCTAAAACTCCCTTATTGGATTACACAACCTGGCTAATGATTCAGAATTCAGATTTTGAAAGACCAAACACTCCTGACTAAAGATTTTTTTTAAAAAGGTTATATTAACAACACAGACAACTTCATTTGTTACAGGAACTTTATTTAAAACATAGCCAAAAGGATATTTGATAGACAAACATTTCTTTATGGAATGGCTTTCAGAGAAAATTTGAAGCAGTTGTTTCCTGTGTAACTCATGCTTTATGTCCCTTTTAATACTGCTCTTCCTCGTGCCTTTAAAGACTTCAACTTACTCCCAACCTAACAACCTGGTTTACATCCTCTCTTGCCCTTCCTATCACAGGTACTTAACATCCAAATTGACAGTTGCAGGAGTTTTATTCTGAAAAGCCAAACTGGTAATAACCAAACAAACATTTCTTTTTGGAATGTATTTAAGAAAGTATGGAATCAATTATTTCCTGTTTAACTAACACTTTTATGTTCCTTTTAATACTCCTCTCCTTCCTCCTCTCCCTCACCCTCAATGGAGTCAACTCCAACCTCCTCATAATCCTTCTCCAGAGCTGCCATGTCCTCTCTGGCCTCAGAGAACTCTCCCTCCTCCATACCCTCACCCACATACCAGTGAACAAAGGCACGCTTAGCGTACATCAGATCGAACTTGTGGTCGAGCCGAGCCCAGGCCTCTGCAATAGCAGTGGTGTTGCTCAGCATGCACACAGCCCTCTGGACCTTGGCCAGGTCTCCACCAGGAACTACGGTGGGCGGCTGGTAGTTGATGCCAACCTTGAAACCAGTGGGGCACCAGTCCACAAACTGGATGGTGCGCTTGGTTTTGATGGTGGCAATGGCAGCGTTGACGTCTTTGGGCACCACATCACCACGATACAAGAGGCAGCAAGCCATGTACTTGCCGTGGCGAGGGTCGCATTTCACCATCTGATTGGCCGGCTCGAAGCAGGCGTTGGTGATTTCAGACACTGAGAGCTGCTCATGGTAAGCCTTCTCAGCTGAGATAACAGGGGCATAGGTGGCCAGAGGGAAGTGGATACGGGGATATGGCACCAAGTTGGTCTGGAACTCTGTCAGATCAACATTGAGGGCGCCGTCGAAGCGAAGGGAAGCAGTGATGGAGGACACAATCTGACCAATCAGCCTGTTCAAGTTGGTGTAAGACGGACGCTCGATATCGAGGTTCCTACGGCAGATATCGTAGATGGCCTCGTTATCCACCATGAAGGCACAGTCAGAGTGCTCCAGGGTGGTGTGGGTGGTCAGGATGGAATTGTAGGGCTCCACCACAGCGGTGGACACCTGAGGAGCTGGGTAGATGGAGAACTCCAGCTTGGACTTCTTGCCGTAGTCGACAGACAGACGCTCCATCAGCAGGGAGGTGAAACCAGAGCCGGTACCACCTCCGAAGCTGTGGAAAACCAGGAAGCCCTGAAGGCCGGTGCACTGGTCAGACTGAGGACAGAGAGAGAGAGAGACAACAATTACATATGAGATACAGTTATGTCATTTAATTTGATATTCTGGAGAAAAATCTGAACTCCTTCTGCTCTGAATTTACCAGTTTGCGGATCCTGTCCAGCACCAGGTCGATGATCTCTTTGCCGATGGTGTAGTGTCCGCGGGCGTAGTTGTTGGCAGCATCCTCCTTGCCGGTGATCAGCTGCTCAGGGTGGAAGAGCTGGCGGTAGGTCCCAGTGCGCACCTCATCTAAGAGGACAAAAAACAGACATTGCATCAGTTGTGGTTTATAATTATCAGATATTTCACTTTCCATTTGCCTGAGTTAATGTTAAGCTAAAGAGAATTACACTTACCAATGACAGTGGGCTCAAGGTCCACAAAAACAGCCCTGGGGACGTGCTTTCCGGCTCCAGTTTCACTGAAGAAGGTGTTGAAGGAATCGTCTCCTCCTCCAATGGTCTTATCACTGGGCATCTGTCCGTCCGGCTGGATCCCATGTTCCAGGCAGTAAAGCTCCCAGCAGGCATTGCCAATCTGGACACCGGCCTGACCGACGTGGATGGAGATACACTCACGCTGGAGGAAAGCAAAACAAAAAGTTATTTACCTGCATGCATTCAATTAGACATGTCATACTGGGAAAGAAATATACATTTCATACACTTGTATAGTCATAATATTTCCATGTATTAATCAAACCGCCTCATTCTGAGTTGTACCTGGTTAAAAAGTGGGCTGGCTACAGAACTCTAACGTTATTAGCGACAACCAATCAGCAGCAGTCCGGTAACGGTCGACTGACAGACTCAACTTTACTCCGGCGCGCCGCATTGTGTCTGGAACTACGTTGCTATGCGACAAGCCCTTCACTCTGGCAGCGGATGACGTGAGTTCGAATTCGTGTGAAAACCGTAAAAAAAAAAAAAAAAAAAAAGAACGTTCACCTTAGAACGCGCGTCACAGAGAATGCAGAGTAACGTGTGAGTTCTGACAACAGAACGTTCAGCTGTTCTCTGTGAGCAGCAGCTCGGCAGTGTCCATTACCGGCATGAATATTTAATGCCTTGCGCCACGCTGACAGCGCATTTCATCCATTGGCCCCCCACGGATTGGGTTTCTCTGGGTGTGGGACATTTGGAGACGGGTACCGCTTCTGCGCATCCTCCGTGCCAGTACACCGAATTAACGTTACAGGGCAGCGCTGTCACGAGCTTAGCCGTTAGCCGAGGGAGAGAAATCAAATACCGCAACAGACGGCGTTAACGTTATTCATTCCGCCCACAGCGCAATCTGCTGAACACCTCTTTTGTTCACCCTGCCTGCCACGTAACGTCCCACTCAGCACCGCCGGAACACGAGCCCAACACCAGAGCTCACACTAAAACATTCACAATCAAACCAAAGTGACACTTTAACAATTTATAATCCCTCAAACTCTCATTCCTGCTTTTACATTAATGCTCTCTCCTCCTCCTCCTCCTCCTCCTCCTCCTCTTCATCCCCATCCTCACAACTCCCATCCTTACACACTGGACCTCAAATATGACTATTTAAGTTTAGAAAAAGTTTTTTTTTTTTTTTTTTTACCATGTTGTTATGCTGAAGTCGCGGCAGACGGTTGAAGAAACTCCTTCACAGAGAGTCTTACAGTTCGACAGTTATGGGGTCGATGTAAGAGATAATGGCGCACATGAGGATGGACAGTGGTATATATGCAAGTGCAGCGCTGGCGCTGGTGCCTGCTCCACCGCTATTGGTCAATTCTCCTGTCAGTGTGACGTTTGAAGCCGTCCTCGGCTTTCTATTGGATGAGCGCCTCTGTCGCCACAAGGACCACCTCCTAGACCCCACCCGTATCCCGTCATCCTCCAGTTACTGTGCTGTAAGCATGGCGACTCTTATTGTGTGGGAAATGCTGCGTAATTTTCAGCACGCTGGCACCAGACAGGCCCAGTCTGCCATATGGAAAAAAAAAAGTTTGCATGTATTTCCGCATTAAAGACTAATGAATCCAAGCTGAATAACACATTACATTGCTTGTAATAGAACATAATAGAGAGGAATAGACTCGAGTATAGTGTGCAATTTGAGAATACAGCAGTGTTGACCATAATCATATTGATTATATCTTTGATCTGAGTAGGCCTCATGCATAATACACATGATTGACTTCTGAACACCTGCCAATCAAAATCAATTAGGTAATTAGTCAACTCAGCTGCCCCCGAAATTCTGGTACTAATTAGCCAACATTTCAAATATGGATGATTCCACACTGCAGAGTTATACAGATCTTCCAGAAAGACTGGGAGGCTTTTATAATGTGAAACTGGATCTGAAGACAAAATCAAGAAAGAAGTTTGAAGCTTGTTTCCAAGTAGATTCTGTTATATTCTTGGTGCATCGAACAGTTTGTCAGGCGTTCTACATATTATTTAAAAATATCTTTGTTTACATTATTATTATTATTGATCAGAAGTAGTTTGAAGCCTGTTTTTAGGTAGATTATCTTACATTCATTATATTTTTGGTCCTCTATCCTCCTGTGATACTTGTTTTACATCATACAGTTTATCAAGCATTCTACATTTTTGTTTAGACAATGGCTGTGGATGTTATTGATCAGAAATATCACTTGACTTTTAATATCCTGATTTTATTCTCAAGTCTGTCTGAGATAAAAGAGGTCAAGCTGTCCAGTCATAGATGAAGGACATGTAGGCTGTGAGAGCCACAGACGCCCAACCCCCAGCCCCCCTCCCAAGATTTCCCCGTTGCTAGGAAATGAATAACGGAGTTGCCTGGATACAGCCCAGTATCCACACAGACCGCCTTTATCTGGCGGTCACGTGACCCGGCTTAAATGGCAGCATTAACGGGCTGCAGTGCAGCTGCCTCTCTGGGGAGATGTGAGTAGGCCTCAGCCACCTCTTTTCCAAAAAAAAACCTTTCGCACTGATGTCCTGTGCCTGTAAGGAAATACACTTGCTCTCTCACCTTCAACTAAACGTGTCCTCCTCTTATAAAACTGCTGACTAAATAGGATTAAAAAAATGTCCTGTCAGGATGATGGGGTGCGGCCTCTGCGGCACTAGATGCATGGCGTCAATGTGGGTCAGCTCTTTTGTTTGTACAATTCATCAAAGCAGCTGTTGTTCTCATAAAAGCTCATTCTTTCTGGAGACAGTAATGTTACTGGACGCACGAAGCAGCTCTGTTGGTGTCTGTATTAAAGTCAAGTCAACTTTCAATGACAAAGGCCATAAATTGTTCTTCATTGGGCCTAAAGAGCAGCCCAGCAAACTAAAGGACAGTTAAGACGGTTGGTTGCTACCAACAAAAGAAACTCTACAACAGCAGTCGTCCCAGAGGAAGAAACCATACTTCACTGAATGTGGAGCTGCTTAAAATAACCCAGATTTTGAAATGCAAAGTTAAGAGGAACGAATGACGGTTCATAGTTAGCACATTATTCTCTCTGTTCAGTGAATCATACCATCAAATCACCAACATTTCTACCTGTCTTTTTACAGTTGATGTCATTGTGCTTTCCCCGGTACTGTTCTGATATCTGAAGCCTATTCACCCTGAGACATTTTAAAGGTTTTAAAGGAGATTAATGCCACATATACTGTTGGGTCTCTGTAAATAATGTTATAAGAAGTTCGGTCTAGACCTGCTCTATTTGAAAAGTGTCCTGAGATAACTTCTGTTATGAATTGGCGCTATACAAATAAAACTGCATTGAATTGAATTGAATATACTGCATGAGAAAGACGGCACTGCCCAATTTAAAGAACCAGTCTGTAGGATTTAGTGGCATCTAGTGGGGATGTTTCAGACTGCAGCTAACTGAACACTGCTCGCTCCTGTATTTGACGACCTGGGAATGAGAACAGGCTGTGAACTGTGTAGGAGAAACACGTGAGGCCCTATCAACAGCCGGCATTTGGTTTGTCTGTTCTGGGCTACAGTAAAACCATGGCGGCCTCCATGGGCAACCCACAGCCTCTATAGATATAAACAGCTCATTCTAAGGTAACAAAAAAAAAAGATTATTATATTCAGGTGATTATAAACTAATGAAAACATACCAATGAATATTATATTAAATTTCTTAAAATAAATCCTCCTAAATGTCATTTATGTCTCCTTCTATTCCTCATTTGCTTCTTTTATCTTCGGTTCTGTTGGTTGATAATGTGCTATTTCCTTTTCTCTCTACCCTCTTTAGTGTTCATTTCCTTCTGCCATTATACACAATACATGATACAATACTCTCTGATCAATTGTCACATCTAGATCTATCAATAAATTATTATTCATTATCTATTATATGTATGTGTGTTCATATCTCTGTGTCTGAGTAGCTTAACTCTTTTTAAATGGCAGTCAGTTTATTTGTCATTATACCTGCATGTCAATCATGATTTATTACGTTTTATTAACAGCTTTCTTTTTGATTTGAGGAACCAAATCATGTATAATAGCACAGCACAGGAAGGTTCTGCCCTACCCTTTCAACCTCACACACATATATCAAGATCAAAATCTTTCTTAGCTCATTCATGTAAGTAAATAAAGTTATCACAACCTTCTTCTTTTATCTAACTGCACCTGCATTGAAACCTTCAACATGCCGTGACAGATGGAAAATATGCTGCGTCACTTCGCTGGGTATCATATTCTCTATTTGCAGTGCAGTCGGTTTCATGCCATGAAGGACCACTCCCATCTCTCCAGCATTCCCATCCTGCCTCTCTCCTCTTGGTGTGCAGCTGCTCAGACCCTCCCTGTCTCACAGCTGCTGGTTGGGAGGAGGAGGAGCAGGATGGGGAGGAGGAAGAGGAGGAGGGAGCAGAGTGGAGAATGTTCTCTGAAGAAGTCCTGGCTGGGAGCCATGGCAGCTTCCTGTCCTTCTCTTTCATCCCCTGCAGTTCATATTGAGTACAGCAACCACAGAAAGCTTGTTGTGAATTATACATCACTTCCCTGCTGAATAAATGATAGCTCCCACTTTGTGGTGGGTGTTCGGACTAAAAGCAAAGTTTTGGGTTCAGACTGAATTGAGGATATTTTGTCCAGACTTCCTGTAAACTTGGAAAGTACTTGTTATGTTAGAAGCAGTACAAAGCCTCTTTTCAAATGGTTGTCATTCCCTGCAGGATTCAAGGCAGCTTAAAGGGATTTAATGTTGTAACTGGAAGGGCCAGAGTGTGAAGAAAGACCAGTGTGCAGATCAAGTTCTGTACAGTACAACCAGTATGACACATGAAAAAAAAATGCAATTTCAGTTCCTCAAACAAGACAGAACCAGAGGAAGCACACCCCAGATCTCTGTCCATCTGAACAGCAGAGGCACACAGAGACAGGCAGACATGCAGCCACGTGATCGGCCCACTGGATGACATCATTGCAGAGAATCTGGGACAAAGAGGGAGGAGAGCAGGAGAGCTGGCATGCCTGGCGGATACCATGGCAGGCCTCAGCAGCAATATGGACACACAGCTGATACCAGCTCCAGTGAGGTGGAAGCATCTTGTTCAGCTATTTTGCATAATATACGATGCATCAGGTGCAAAGACTCAGATTTATGTAGAGAATTTGATTATATACACCAATATAAGACTATTACAACACATCATAATGTTTGCCACGCCTAAATAATAGATGCATTCAGTCTCTGCTCATTCCTCTTCATGAATAATATGAATAATTGAACAATAATTGTTTAAATAGCCCTTTAATCAATAAGCATGAGCTTATGTTAATGCTCATTAAAATTAAGTATTGAAAATGACATTGCAATAAAGCTTTTAAAAAATATCCCCCACACAGTTTTCATATTCTGAATCACTTCCAATATAAAATCACTACCATCTAATAACATTTATCTTATTGCAAAGCCCTTAAAGAGCTATTTAAACTATTACAATGTTGTTTAAATGTTAATGAAAAATGCAGAACAGTGTGGTTTAAGCAGCATTACCAAATATTGGTAGTAAAAGCGATTTTTTTCCCTCAGTGCACAGAAGCAAATCCCCTGCCCTGCCTGTATAAATCTGATAGCACCGCCCTCCCATTCAGCAGTTGTTGCAACGACCCCGTTGGGTACAACACGCGACGCAAACACACCGTTTTTAAAAAGCCTTTTTTCTTCACATTTTCTCCTTCTCCTCTCCCTCTTTTGAACCTCAGACGAAAAACATGGTAAGTTCCTCTTTCTCATGTGTGTTTTCTGAGACAGTTTAGTGAGGCAGAGATGAAGGTTGAGCAGCAACCCCGGTGTCTCCGGCTGTGACACGACGTCGCGGAGGGTTTTTCCATCCTCGGATGACCCTCTCCACTTTATCCTGCAGACCCGGTTGAGTGTGTTTTTACAGCTGTAGCGTCACTTTAACAGCACTGTGGGTGTATTTAAGGATGGAGGGTGAACAGTGTAATGTTGCTGTTGATAACACAGATTTGTCTGCAGCAGTGGGTCATTGTGTGAAGACAAAAGCACTGACTCAGGCTACAGTAGCAGACAATCAGGAGGATAAATCTGTGTTTCTTTATAAAACAGCTTATCTGACCTTGTTTTTTTTTTATTATTTTATGTCAAATTTAATGTGTCAATATTCCAAAATCATACACCTCACCAATGCTTTACCCTGTTTGCAGGCAGGGAGGGGCAGTTTGGGTGGGGATGGAGACATTTGATTGCAGCTATCATTTTTAATTCATAGGATACAGCAGAAAATGTATTTTTAATGTATTTTTAGGATTTTTTAAACAGAAATTACTGCAACACAATGCTTCATTTCAACATGACATTAAATACAAAGGGCTTATTTAAATAAACACACAACATCTCTTAATTGATTTCATCCTAACAGATAATTTGATGTGGATTATTTGCAGATTTCTTTGATTTTTTTAAAGAGTTGTGTTCGAGGGGGGTTGGGTGGATTCTGTTTTCACCCCAAGCATCCGCTGTGATTTTGCATCCTCAAGGCACGAGAGCAAGTGGAATATTCCAGACTCATGATGTGCATGCGCAAAAGAATTTGCATTCTGCTTATGCTTGCAAAAGAGGGAGAGTGTGGGATGAAAAGACAAGAGGACAAAAAAAAGACTGGAGGAAAGACGAGAGCAGCGTCCTGCCTCGGCGGGGGCTGCTGTCAGGCATTTTTTTGTCCCCTGCCGATTGTGGTGCAGGGAGGTGCCTCCTGCTGCACTGCCTGTTAATCTCAGATAGGGGGAGCAACTGAATGTTCACAGCTCCAAGATGCAATTATTGTTTTAGGTTTCATGTAAAAGCCAGCAGTTTCAGTATGTAAAGGAATTAAAGCTGAATGGAGTCAATAACCTCCCTGTTTTTTCTTTCCTCCAGCGTGAGTGTATCTCTATCCACGTCGGTCAGGCCGGTGTCCAGATCGGCAATGCCTGCTGGGAGCTTTACTGCCTGGAACATGGGATCCAGCCGGACGGACAGATGCCCAGTGACAAGACTCTTGGCGGAGGAGACGATTCCTTCAACACCTTCTTCAGTGAAACTGGAGCCGGAAAGCACGTCCCCAGGGCTGTTTTTGTGGACCTTGAGCCCACTGTCATCGGTAAGTGTAATTCTCTTTAGCTTAACATTAACTCAGGCAAATGGAAAGTGAAATATCTGATAATTATAAACCACAACTGATGCAATGTCTGTTTTTTGTCCTCTTAGATGAGGTGCGCACTGGGACCTACCGCCAGCTCTTCCACCCTGAGCAGCTGATCACCGGCAAGGAGGATGCTGCCAACAACTACGCCCGCGGACACTACACCATCGGCAAAGAGATCATCGACCTGGTGCTGGACAGGATCCGCAAACTGGTAAATTCAGAGCAGAAGGAGTTCAGATTTTGCTCCAGAATATCAAAATTAAAGGCCATTACTGTATTTCATATGTGATCGTTATCTCTCCCTCTCTGTCCTCAGGCTGACCAGTGCACTGGCCTTCAGGGCTTCCTGGTCTTCCACAGCTTCGGAGGTGGCACCGGCTCTGGTTTCACCTCCCTGCTGATGGAGCGTCTGTCTGTCGACTACGGCAAGAAGTCCAAGCTGGAGTTCTCCATCTACCCAGCTCCTCAGGTGTCCACCGCTGTGGTGGAGCCCTACAATTCCATCCTGACCACCCACACCACCCTGGAGCACTCTGACTGTGCCTTCATGGTGGACAACGAGGCCATCTACGATATCTGCCGTAGGAACCTCGATATCGAGCGTCCTACCTACACCAACCTGAACAGGTTGATCAGTCAGATTGTGTCCTCCATCACTGCTTCCCTTCGTTTTGACGGCGCCCTCAATGTTGATCTGACAGAGTTCCAGACCAACTTGGTGCCATATCCCCGTATCCACTTCCCTCTTGCCACCTACGCCCCTGTTATCTCAGCTGAGAAGGCTTACCACGAGCAGCTCTCAGTGGCTGAAATCACCAACGCCTGCTTCGAGCCAGCCAATCAGATGGTGAAATGCGACCCTCGCCACGGCAAGTACATGGCTTGCTGCCTACTGTTCCGTGGTGATGTGGTGCCCAAAGACGTCAACGCTGCCATTGCCACCATCAAAACCAAGCGCTCCATCCAGTTTGTGGACTGGTGCCCCACTGGTTTCAAGGTTGGCATCAACTACCAGCCGCCCACCGTAGTTCCTGGTGGAGATCTGGCCAAGGTCCAGAGGGCTGTGTGCATGCTGAGCAACACCACTGCTATTGCAGAGGCCTGGGCTCGGCTCGACCACAAGTTCGATCTGATGTACGCTAAGCGTGCCTTTGTTCACTGGTATGTGGGTGAGGGTATGGAGGAGGGAGAGTTCTCTGAGGCCAGAGAGGACATGGCAGCTCTGGAGAAGGATTATGAGGAGGTTGGAGTTGACTCCATTGAGGGTGAGGGAGAGGAGGAAGGAGAGGAATATTAAAAGGAACATAAAGGCATTAGTTAAGCAGGAAATGATTGATTTGCAATGTGTTCTTGAATGCATTCTAAACAGAAATGTTTGTCTATCAGTTACCAGTTTGGCTCTGTTCTAAATAAAATTCCTGTGACATGTGAATTTTTTTGTCTGTTTTTAATTCAACCTAAATATATATTGAGTGCATAGTCCTACAAAATGTTGAAATTCTAAAATGTTGAGCTATACCATGTAATCAAGTCGTAGACTCATATATAACACCTAGTTAAAGTTAGCATGTTGATGCTAGATGGGTCCTCAACTGTAGTCCAATGCTGTTCTTCTGTTTCCATTTACTGATTTCTGAAGGACTTCTGATTAATATTGGTTTAATGTATGAAAAATGACATGTATATGTCTCAAGTGAACTCTGAAGCTGTATATTTGCTTACTATGTGAAGCTCTAACATGATTTATAAGGATTATTTTCACCAAAATGTTTGAATGTTATGATATCAAGCCTGTGATTATAATAGAGCCTTTATTTACTGGAGGAATGGGAGGAGTCTTTCTGGATGTTAGTTTTTTAAAACATGGATGAGTTTTGGGTGGGATTAGAGGGTCTATCTCATCTTTTTGTGTCATAAATCACAGTAAAGCAAATCTGTTTTGACCAAAGTTTATTGGAAAAACACTCAAAGTCAGTTTTGTCCAAATAAAAGCACACACTTTTAACTAGCTTCAAGTAGGTACAAAAGATCAGGGCATGTCTAATAATAGTAATTCCAGGAAATTTGATTGAGAACCCAAATATTACACACTCATGAATTTGTCATTTAGAAAATATGTAAAAAAACAAACCAAAAAAAAGTATAAAAAGACCTCCCAGGTGTCTATAACTTCATCATCAATCATAAGTTGCTTTGTTTTGCTGGTGATGGTTTACACCGGTCTGTCCTGCAGCAGAGGGCAGTTGTCCACAGCTCCCCGTTTGTTCAGAAGACTCCAGAACATCGAGGCTCCAGAGCAGCTGTGAACCCGGTCGGGCTGCGGGCCGGCAGACACAATCAGGTCCTCCTTCAGAGGGCGGTAGGACTTAAAGCGCCTGTTGAGTAAAACACAAAATCCAGACAGGTTGTTTGAACTAGATGTGTTTTACAGATAACGTACGAATGTAAAAACATGCCACAATTATATACAATATATAAATGGAAACAAGCTGTGAACACAAAACAGACCTATTATCACCTATTGAGCTGTTATAGTGAGAGTTTTCTGCCTATTTAGACATCAAGCAGACATGGAGCAACATTAATATACTCTTAAAGTTGTGTTTCTAGCCACTTTAAGGATGTAAAACCAATATTCACACTCTTTTTAGCTTTATTTTGGTCTCCAGTACTTCCTATGTCATTTTCTGCTAAATGATAAAAAGCATCTAGCTGCTAACTTAGTGTGGGTTTTTACTTATAACAGCTGCTTGCTGAGGACGGGAATTACGCTATGAGAGCATAGACTGTATAATTAAAAATAGACATAGTCTCTGTGACGTCATAGATTTCTATAAAGTGCTCGGTGTGGGTGCCATCTTGGCAGTCCTGACTCAGCCGGTTCTTGGCTAATCCAGAAATGGGCTGACGTGGAGCTAAGGTGGGCTGAATGAAGTCTGAAAACAGCCGCCTGTGATGGCTGAAAGTGGTCATGTGCTTAGTTATAAAGCTCTGTAGAATTGAGGGCAACTAGAGAGTTGGGTGACCTTTCAAATTTGATCCATTGTTAACATAAGAGATAGCGACTTGGAGGACTAGTTTCAGCTGCGGATTAATACACACTTTGACCTCTAGTGTGTATTCAGCAGCAGGGTGGTGTTTTTAATAGTTTTTGGGAACATATGCAGGATGATGCAGCTAAGGTGCTTCCTGTTTTTATATGTGTTTCCTGTATTCACTGTGTTTCACGCCCTTTTTCTGTATTTTTGTGTGTGTTGTTACAAGTATTTCTTCTATTTGTTTATTTCCCAAGAGGTGGAGCTTCTGCCACCAGAGTGAGCACAGGTGTTTTGCATACTGCCAGTGATTAGGACTGCTTATTTGCACATGCCTGTCTGTGAGAGAGTTAGTCATGCCTGGGATATAGTGCATGGGTCTGGGCCTTTGTTGGCAAATATACAATGTAATCAAAGTTATCCCTTAAAATAAATAAATTAGATTCTGTATAATTACAAAAAAAAATCAGCTCTTACTTGTAAGAATATGCCACTATTCCTACTGCTAGGACGAGTACCAAGACACCCAACACCATGCCGACAGTGCCCAGAGAGGACAGACCTGACCCTGTAACAAAGATCACATTATGGGTGAGCAGGATAAAGCAGAAATGTGCTGCATTGTCAAACCAAACACTGAAATGTGTGGACCGTTGTGTGGTGGTTGTGATGCGTACCCATGTCGACGCTGACTTTGGCACTGGCTGCAGCTAAACTGACGTCATTGGCCATGGACACGTTGATGCAGTAGATGCCAGAGTCGTTGAAGAAGTGACGCAACACCAGCTGGCACTCTTTGGAGGGCTCCACCATGTTGCACGCCGTGTGAATCGGCCTCAAGCACTCTGCATCCAGAATCACGGTGCACACCTCTTTCGGAAGGCTGGAGAGAGACGATACAAGGTAGTTTATTTCATTATATAACACAAGGTTGCACAATGAAAAGGAAGTTGTAGTCTCTTCATGCTAGACCCACAAAGAACACAACAGATAATTAAAAGCAGGGTCCCAAATAGACCCAGGTCTCATTTAGAGGCCTGGTCTGGATTTTATAGAAATTCTTTGGATGTATAAAACCTCTTATCGTCTACATACATATAAATGTTTCAACTTTTGTCAATATGCTACACATGCATATAGATGGGTTGCCCCAACACTGGATGAGATTAGCATAAAGTGGGCATGTCTGCAAAGGGGAGACTTGTGGGTACCCTTGGAAGCTATTTTCATTCCGATATCTTGAGGTCAGAGGTCAAGGGAATCCCTTTTGAAATTCGCCAAAATATAGCCTCAATTTGGAGCGTTATTTAGCCCCCTTCCCAACATGCTAGCATGGCATGGTTGTTAACAATGGATCCTTCATATGGAACCAAAATCTAACTTTAAAACAGAGCTCACTACAGCCTCTGAAAGACAGAGTAGAGTGGAAGAGGAAACGACAACGGGGACATGTTACACATCGTTAGATCAGTTAGATTCTCCACAGTTTAACCCTTAAGTTGACTTTATGGAAACCATCATAATCCATTATGTTATTTGATAGCCTACATTTTCATACAAGTAATATTCAGACAGGTTTAAATAAACAATCTGATAATATTTCTATCTTTGCAAGAGTGCAAAATGAATTAAAGGCTTGTCCTATATAGACGCCTGTTTCAAATACAGGCAGGTTGAGTTCAGCAAATAACAGCCCAGGATATTAATTAAAGTTTTGTTCCAGTGGTTCAAAATAGACAATAAAATGCTTGTAAAAGAAACAAAGTGTTGTATTATTTGATAAATTGCAGGTGTAGTCACCTTCCCTGGCAGGTAACAGTGATGTCCAAAACATTTTTGTCCATCTCAGGCGTCGCAAACACGGCATTGTCCATTTGTACAATCTCTACTTTCTCAATTCCCTCTGAAAACAAAGACAAGAAGAACAGGACGGTCACTTAACAATCACCTCCGAGGTTTTCATTTTACAGCTCGACAAACGTGACACTGATGAAGGGATGAACTCACCAAACACTTCAATGCCAGTGCAGAAGGAGCCATAACGATATATGACACAGTCATCGTCGGAGGGTTTATCTCCAGCAGCCCTCTTAGCAACTACTTCCACTGTAGCTTGGCCCGTCAGTGTCACCGTTCGCTTTCCACCTGGAAAATAAACAGCAGCAGGGAGTTAATACGCTGATAATAGATCCTTCTTGACATTTATATTAAGGAATAATCATTTATAGTCTCATTTTATGCTTGTTCTGCTTGGTTTAGTGGTTTGATAGCTACATTTGTGATGCACAATAACATTGTTTAGCATTAACTGAAAGCATGATGTTGGTAGTAGTGAGTTCCTGCCTCAGTGAGCCCGCTCCTGAATATTTGTGTTCACAGTATGGTTGAGCGAGTACTGGGCTGGATCCAGTATACGGTACAGATAATGTACTTTTTACAGGTATGAGTATCAAACAAGCACAGGTAGTAAACGTTTTAAACCCTGCTCTAACACCAGGGTCAAAGTGCTTTCATGCATTATGCCTCCTGTATATGTATGTAGCTAGAAACCTTGTTTTTTATTGCTGTATTGTTGAATAGCCTTTCATCCGATATCAAGTTGACACAAACAGGTTATTATTAGCAATTTACTTGAGCTATTTATTATTTAACATGTTACCAACATGGTTGTTTTGTAGCTCTATAAATAATTCAGATGATACAAGAAAAACTGAGCCGACCACGTCAGTCAGCATGTAAATCTGAATTCAAACGATGAAGCAGAATAGAGTGACTCATTCTGCTCGTTTGATACAATGACAGTGCTTCTTTAAAGATTTACATCACATTTACATTTTAGGAAATCAGCTCTTATCTGGTTCATCTGGCAGCTGCTCTAAACTCATTATTTTTCACTTTAACATGACACACTGCTGTAGTTGCACGTACTTCCTCTGGTGGGGATTCAACAAGTGACCTTCTGGTAAAATTATTCTCTGGTAAATTATGTTCAAGCAGTTATTTAAATAAATAAATACAATAAATAAACGTACTTGCTGCAAGCCCGGTCTGTGCTTCACTGTCAGCTGGCAGGACAGGGTTGACGGGGGAGGGAGTTTTGGCCACCCCGGGTGTTTCCTGGGCAGGTTGAGGGGTGGAGGCAGTGGAGGCCTCATCCTCAGTGTTGTCCTCCTCTGTGTCCGAAGGCACCAGGTTGACGTTCAGGCCAGTTGACTTGGTGGAAACCAGTATGGGGACAGCAGACGCCAGTGCAGGAGCTTTCACTACACACAGGGAAGATTGTTGATTTAGGTCTGTGCTTCAGTAAGATGTATGAATGTGGAGCTGAGGTACATGGGTACAAAATGTTGGAAATATTATTACAGCTTTTAACTTTTAATGAATAATTGGACATTTTATGCTGCCAACCGTATCACCGTGCAGAAGGAAGGCTGCATTTTTCAGTTCACTAATGTTACACCTCAGATGAGGAGGCCACTATTAAAGTTTACATCATGGACAGTTTTTTATAGTGGACAGAGCTTCCAAGTTAAGTGTCCTTAACATGCAGTCTTTCAAATGGCCAGCAGGGGGCACCTCAATTGGTTGCAATAAACCACCGATACCATGCAGTCTTATGGTGAAATGAACCTAGTTCTGACTTGATTTATGAGCTTCTAATGAGTTTATGGTCTCAATCTTTAGTCCCAAGTCTTCTTCCATACAGCATGATGTTCATTTAGTAAATGATGGTCCCATTTGGAGTAAAATAGACCATAAAGCAGGGTATGCTTCAAGTGTGGGGCTACCTTGTGATTGACAGCTCATTCTCACTCAGATCAAACTGTCAAACTAGGCAGTGCTGATCAAATATGGATCCAGATTCTGTTACTGCATTGACTATTTCTCACCTAAAATAGTCTCACAAACACATTTTAGTAAACTGTTGTTCACTGTTGAACAACTATTGTTGGTGTAATACAAGATCGTGTGCGACCAGGCGAGCTGCCATTGTTTTCCTGTTGCAGATGAGTAGATGCACGCTTCATTCTGCGCAGTCATACGTAGAAAGAAAATAGTTCCGACATGAAACTGCTCACAACAAGGTCTGTGGATTATCTTGAGTAACCAGGTCATGGTTGCTGTTGTACGTTTTAGTGCTGGTATCTCTAAAACTCACACCAAAACAATGGAAGTGGATAAATAGCACCACAGGTCAGGTTGATTTTGGGGTGAACTGTCCCTTTAAGTGCTGGAACTACACCATCTATTCCTTACCTGTGGTGCCTCGATCAGTGGGTGGACCGGGGGCCTTGGTCGGGGTACCAACGGGTGGGTCGCAGGCCTTATCTGGGATCACCGCCTGGATCACCACCTGAGGTTTGAATGAGCCGGAGCTGATGTAGGTGTGAGTGACAGTCAGCTCTCTGGATATGAGGGCTCCACTTTCATCCCCAAAGTCCCAGTTGAAGGTGATGTCTGCGTTGCTGAGGTACTGGCTGGGGTCGTGGAGGGTGATGGTGAAGGCGATCGCCCTGTTCTGGATGAAGCGCATGTCCCCGGCCACAATGTCGTTCACTTGATCCAGAGAGACGGCGAAGGGGATTTGATCTGAGGAGAACAACAAAGAATGATGTTGACAAAATAAACAGGCGATAGCTGCAGTTTACAGCTTATAGTATGATATTAAGTACTCATAAAACACATTGCATATAAAGTTTTTTGCTGTTTTTTGCTTGTTAGATTTATTATATAGTTTAAAAAGAGATCCTGGTTGATTAGTGTCTAATAATTCAGCATTTTATCTTATTTATTGCATATTTCTGTTGACATGAATCCCCCTGTTCGTTTCAAGGTTTAATAATATGCACCTGTTTCATAAACCAGTAGATAAACTAAATAAACTAGTCAAAGATGTGTATAACATAACAATCAAGTAGCTAATTAGTTCTTCTAGCAAAAATAGCTAAATGTTTTTACTCATTTATTCTGTTTTGCTTCAGAAAGCAGAAAAGCAACAAATTAAATTAGATGAATAAAGTCAGACCATAAATTTGATGTAAATTTAGCTTCTTATACTAACATTTAATTATCCGTAACTAAACTAAATTGCGATAACTGATTAATTTGGCCACTAGGAGGCAGCAGAATCGAGTTATGAACACGACATTGACATAGTTTCACCTTTTTAAGTTGATATTGTGAACTTCAGCAGCAAACAGTTGCTTATTTTTGATCTCCACCAACTCCTGAGTGAAATATCGCTGCTAAATGCTAGTTTACAGTAGATTATCAGAGCTTTTTCTCTGAAAACAGCTGCCTTCAGGTAATAATTCTGGGTGGATTCATCACTAGACACCTTTCACATTGTCATTCAGTTCATTGTTATTATAAAATCGTTTATTATAGCAGCTTTTAAGCTTTTTTATATGTATAATTTTGCATGTAAAACCTAATTCCTGTTTACATAAAAGGAGGATTTACTGGTAGTGTAGTGTTTAATTGCAGATAAATATGTGTTTGCCATAAATATACTAAATATACAAAATTATATTTAGTATATTTTTTCCTCTTTTAGTTATTAATGGTTAAATAAGTTCTACCCCTTCAATACTCTCCGGTTAAATATGTTATTATTAAGTAGATTGTTCATACCGTCTCTAACTCACCAGTGATGGAGAACTGAGTGGAGGCGTATCCCAGAGGAATAAACTTCTCCTTGCTGCGGTAGTGGTAGATAACGATGTCCATGGTGTAGGAGCCCAGTGGGATGTCATCTGTATCGATGGTCAGGGAGGAAGAGCAGCCGTCGGCCACCTGCCAGTACTGACCTGCCAAATGAGCATCCAGAGATTAAAGAGTGCATGTGAGACACTTTCCTGTCTTTTCACTACAAATATATATAAACACTTTATTAATTAATCTAATAATATCAGGTTAAAATAAATGTTCTTTGTATGATGCGTTCAGGGTTGCCTTGTTTATATGAATACTAACACAAGTACACTCATGAAGTGATGGATAATCAATAAGCAGATTGCATACTCATTATGTAAACTTCTTAATATAACACTTTTTTGGATATAACATCACTGAGGCCTCGTGCTTCCAGTCATGCAATGTCTGAATCCCAAAACTAAAAGGCTTGGATTGTTGTTTTTTTTAGGTATAATGAAGTGACATAATCTGATCATATGATACGGCTCATACATAATCCATCCTGGGTCATACTTCAGGCCAAGGTTTGTGCCACAAGGAACTCTGTGACCCTCTGTGAACATAACTCAGAGGCGACAGCACCACTCACCCCAGGTCTTCCAGACAAACACGTAGTTCGGCTTCTTGTCCTTCTTAACCGGTGACCCATCAGGGAAAACCGCTTCCCAGTCTGTGTTCTGAGTTGGGTACACTGGCTCAGACCCGTGGTACTTTGTTCCTGCAGCAGGAGAAAGAGACTTGTGACTGTGTTATAACGGCTGTTTGAGCTCAGACAGTCCACTAATCCCAGTGTGCTTACATGCTCACAATGACAATAGAGGTGTTTAGTTTAATTTGTACGTTTTTGGTCATGAACTAAAGAATTAAACTGATGATGGTGCAGAATATCACCAAAGTTATTACAATTCATCCTGAGAGGGACAGAGTGTGTGTGTGTGTGTGTGTGTGTGTGTGTGTGTGTGTGTGTGTGTGTGTGTGTGTGTGTGTGTGTGTGTGTGTGTGTGCGCACATGCTGTGTTACCATTGACTACGCAGTCTTCGGCCCAAACGACGTCTCCATCCGGCTGCACCTTCTGGTTGTGTGGGAACTCCAGGTCGATGGTAAAGGTAACTTTGGCTGCAGTCAGAGTTGGTGAATCGTTCCCTACATTGAAAGTCACTCTTCCACCTGGACGAAGAAGACGTGAAAACACTGAGCAATGGACACAAAATGTACATTTCTGTGCGTCCTCAAAAACCTTAATTAACTTTTTTTTTTAAAGTATATATTAATGGGGCAGCCGTGGTGTCCTATAGAGGGTTAATAAGACCATTTAATGAGTCCTAACAAACATTAAAAAAGTCAATACAATCTCTATCTCCCCTCATTTCAGGTCTCTACTGTCACTAACAAAAAAGCCCCAAAAATACTTTAAAAAGATAGTTTAAGTAAGAAATTATGAATATTTGATAATCATAATCTGTGATTATACCAACAATATTACAACAGTTGTACCTTTCCAGGAGTCTTTGTATCTCGGGTCTCCATCTTTCCAGATTGGGTACATCTTAGTGTTCCATGATGGATAGCGAGTGAAGCGGTTTTTGGGCTCTGACGGATCAAACCATGAACATATTGTATTAACAGAAGGTGAACACATGAACTTTTTTTTTTTTTTTTTTTTTTTAAATTTTTTAAAAAAAAGTTTTAGTATTACATTTATAGTAACTTACAATAGAGACAGCTGAACATGTGAAATCAAGATTAAAAACTAAATTAAACTAAACTAAATTAAACTTTCCCTTCGAAGGAACTTCCTATTTCCACTTTAAATATCTACCAGAGTGACTTCTTATTAGTTTTACAGTTGTCCCAACTACATTTCTGGCCTTGATAAATATATATATTTACATATGTGTGTATATTTCTATGTTATAATTAGATGAATGTGACTGAGGGTGCCCACTTAAATGTCTTTTTATTGCCAATATAACTCTCTCCTCCCTCCAATCCCTCTCATGTGATGCTCAGCTGAGCGTGTGCATGATTTTATCACAGATTAACAATGTCACAGGGCTGAATTTGGATTAAACATAGTGGCTGATAACAGAGCTAATCGTCAGCTGAATCAGAGTTATGAATGTGATTATGAATTCAGTAATCACTGCTTTTCTTCTCGTATGACTAAACTTGATGCCAAATGGGGGGGAATGTATTTCTCTGCCTTTTAAATATTGTTTCTATCTGTTCGAATGTTTACATTGAAACAGTTATTGGTTGTAACTATAACTCCTTCTCTCCATACTGGCTCTTTATTGATAACTCTTTTAATGTGTGTAACATTTTAAGACAGACAATTTGAATTTGTCCTTTAACTTCAGAATAAAAAGGATTAAGATAAACAGCCTTTGCTTTAGAGGGTCACATTCTGTGTCGTTTACATTCATGCATGGTTGAGTAAAGAGGTCATGGGAACTCGACTCAGATCTTATAGACTAAAACATTTTACCTAAATGGATTTACTTGCATATAAGGAAAGAAAATGATGATGAAACCCGAATTGATTTGATTTTGAATCACAATTTTTGACCTTTTTAAGGTTTGAGTACAGAGCTCATTAAAACTGTGACTGAGATATAGATTAAAAAAATAAAATAATAGTCAATTTAGTGAATATTGTCTTAAAATGTATGAAGGTTTACATTAAATCTACACAGTGTAACACCATGATTACGACACTGACTGTGTAATGATGAATAATGTAAAGTGCTGTTTGTCGTCTGTTTATCTTTTGGAAAGCAGCGGTGTGGACACAGGTCACATGACAAATGTGATGACTTTATACTGGAGACAGAATCAAAAAAGATTTGGACTTTAACACCAATGACTTAATTTAGCCTCAAACTTTTTGACTTAGACTAAGACTTAGACTAGATTCCTCTCCCCGAAGATTAAAAGGTGTTATTTAAAGGACCAGTGTGAAGGATTTAGTGGCATCTAGTGGTGAAGCTGCAGATCACAACTCGCTGAGAGTGAACTGCGGGGGCCACAAAGTGTGCAAAACACAATTCTTAGGTGATTATACACTAATGAAAACATAACTATGAATATTATATATCATTTCTGCCAATAGAGTCTCCTAAATGTTTCACACTTGACCTTGAAAAAAGTGCCACGAATAAATTCACTCTATTCATTCAGCTCTTAATTCCCCGGATCCACTTTGTTTGAACTAATCCGACAGCATCCAATCAAATTGCAGGAGAGACTCACAAATAACGAACGTTACATGACGAAGAAATAATACCAAAGACTGAATTTACAGACAGAATTGTGTTCGCGTATAAAAACTTTGTGGTGATCTCTTTGTTGTATTGTTTAGGACTCAGAACTCAAAGTTTAGGACTTGAGTGTTAAGACATGAGACTTTGTGACTTGATCTCCCTTCTGGTAAAAGTAACTTTTACACAAGTATTTTTTTGTAGTATTTTTATGCTACTTTACATTTATACTACAAATATTGTACTTTTTACTCTACTGCATTTATTTGACAGTTTTAGTTTCTTCTTGATCAAATGCAAGAACAAAATTGTGCACCAGTAATAATAATCCAATATTATAATATATAATAGTGCGTAATTCACAGTCCTGAATTATACTAGTAATACATTAATTAAGATAAAAGATGTCTGAACTGTGTTTATGTCTGAAACTACCGTCTTATCGTCCCTTTAAGACATATTTTCTCCTTTTATTGTGTTAAACTGCTTCCATGTGTCTAAAATTCAGTTTATTGTTTCCTAAAACTAAACTTAAACCAAAACTAGGTGTAAAAAAACATTTTAGTTAACCCGAAATAAAAAATAAAAGCTAACTGAAATTACATTTTTTTTAAAAATGTCTTTAGTTTTCATCTTTAGTCAAATGTGTCGACACAAGAGCACAAAAAAACCTCATATTTTAATTTAAAAAAACCTAAAACTTATCTGGAAACTAATAAAAACTTAACTAAAAGTAAACATTTTAAACATTTTTAAAGAATAAAAATTAAACTGAAACAAGCAAATCCACTCTGGAGACTTAAAACAAATTAAAAACTATATATATATATATAAATAATGTATATGTATATAATAACTAGTTCTGTACTCACTTGCCGCAGTGTGTGAAGCCACAACCAGCAACACCAGCAGAACAACAGACGCCCGCATTGTCAGCGCACCTTTTTCTCTACGAAATATCCCTTTTGTGAGCATCAGGTAACAGAAATCAGTCTTTATAAACTCGCTGATGTTTGACCTCAAACTGGAGAAGAAACGCCTCCTTCCTCATGAAGTGCCCCCCCCCATCCTCCTCCTGCAGACCGACCCTCCTCCAATCAGACTTATGGGGGCACCTGGACCGACTGTGTATGTGTATTTACAGTAAAAGTGGGTCTTTGGGGGGGATTACAGTTGTACATATAGTAGAAAAAGAAAGCCACATAATCACATACAAATGTTGAATTTCACACGTTTTTTCTTTAAGGAAACAGATTGAATCACGAGACGTTTGTGTAAATCGTACAAAAGAAACAACTTTAACCCTCTGAATCTGTACATATAATGGAACTAGTACTTTTACTCAAGTACTGTACTGAAATATTTAGATTTTATGCTAATTCATTTGTATTTTTACACCATTAACCTTTACTAAATTAAACAATATTGTTACTTTGTAGATTAATTTACCTACAAAATAAATAAATATGATGCATTCCTAATGATTAAATCACCAAACAGTGTATATAAAGTAGTGAATTAACTCCATGTTGACCAGATTAAAACATAAAAATGCTGCTCACACATGAATGCATCAGTATTAATGATCAAATAATATAAAATATAATGATATAATACAAAGAGGCATTATTTTTTTCTGCTAATATTTGTGTACTTTTTACTTAAATAACCGGTTGAATGTATGAATTAAGTATTTTTACATTTCACATTTACTAAAATAAAGAGTTAAAATACATATAAATGCTGTATGATTATATATGTGTTAAAATAAGATATTTTACACTAAAACCAAACTTTTTATTGTTTTCTCATGTTGGTTTGGTGGTATTTTGATGCCTCTATCAGTGTAATAAATGTATAAATATATTGATTAAGTCTGTTTAAAGCCCAGTACAATACTACAGGCTCCTTATTAGATCACAAGGGTTATATTATCATGGTTTTTTTGGGGGGGGAGGTGCCAATTCCACAAAGCATGTGCTTTCAAACACAATATGAACAGTCACCTAAATCTCTGCCACAATCACCTGACCCCATTTTGGGCTGCCCCTCTAATTATTCCTAATTATGTGCGGATTTACTTTGAGATTCGTGTTGCTGCGTGATGATTAACCACCATCAAATCTCGCCAAAAACTTCTTCATATTTGTTCTTCTTCATATCAAGTTTGATTAACTGTATTTAAATATGATGAATTATTAAAAGTGTAACCTGGAGTCTGTTAATTTCTGTGTCATTACCGGTCACACAGTCTGTTAAAAGGGGCCGTGCATTGAGGAATGCAGCGTTAATGAGGATTATTGAAACACTTGTGACTCCCTAAATTCATCCGGCTTTGTCTTTTCTACCTCCCCCCGAGAACTAAAAAGTAACTCTGTTAAAAGATTTTTTTGTCTCCGTGTAAAATGCCAAACTGTGACACCGTTTAAACCTCTTTTTTTTTTTAAACAATGTCAGCATTCACGGGTAAATCCCCTTTTCTAACCCGTTTCATCTGTTGTTACCGTGAACCCTTTAACTTCCTGCTGGCCTCGTACATGTACGCAGCCGTAACAGGATAATAATGTGAGAATACTGTAACTACACGTCATCTCAGTACAGTTTATAAAAGCTTATCCACAGCATACATCAGAAGGAAAGTCTGACATATTGGCACACACACATTTCTTTCTGAGTGTAAGATGAGGAGATTGATACCACACGAGTTTCAGGGATAACGTTAGTCTCCAGATCTGTACTGTAACTTAATTAATCCAACAAAAGTAATGTAACTAATTCTTTTTAGGGGGAGTAACTGTAATATTGTTACTGAACTGTATTTATAATTAGTTACAGAATCAGAATCACTATTATTGGCCACATACAAAGGAATCTGACTCTGGTTTTATGTCGCTCAACAACCTCAACAAAATAAAATAGACTACTGTTTTATATTTATAAATATATATTAACAATAACTTTTGTAGACGGTGCAAAGGATGCTGAAATATATTTGTGCAGGTTTCTTTATGTACGAGGTAGTTACAGACTTTGGTAGATGTGTTTGAATTATTGTATTTATGTTTTATGTTAAAAAGAAAACTGAATTTTAACAATGAAAAAGATAATATATTAGTATTTACTGGGTAAAGTAACATTATTACTGTAATCTTATTACCAGTGTTGGGCAGTAACTCAGTACTAGTTATAATATTACTTTCCCCACTGACTAGTAGTGTAACTAATTACTAATAAAGTTCAGTTATAAATAAATACAAATAATTAGTGACAATATGACTTTTGTTGTCACAGTCTAGTGACATGAAATCCAATAATCACATCCTTGGTTTCATTTTAGAAGATGGAAAATATTAGTTATATAAAGTAATATAACTAGAAGTGTAACTAATTACTCTTTAAATATTCACATTACTTTGATTTTAACAAACAAAACTGGATTTTAATCATCGTAAGTCTGAATTTTCAGGAGAAACGACACAAATACTAATTTTGTGGGTAGCAGTATAGGTAGTGTAACTAATTACTGTTGAGTAATAAGTAAAGTAATTACATTACTTTTTTTAAAAAGAGTAATGAATAATATATAACTTTTTAGAGTAACTAGCCCAACACTGATTACAACCCAATCAGCGCCGCTGTGTACCCGACCGCCTGCAGTTCGTCCGTCCGTCCAGCGGGCGGCGCTGTGTAAGAACGGCGCTATAGCGGCGGGGTGGAGCGGCCGAGCGGCTCCGGTGTGACCGCAGGAAGCGATACAGCCACAAAGAAAGATGGCCGAAGTGATCGAGCTGCAGAAACTGAAGGTTGGTGGAGTTTTAAAAATGTGTCTTTATTTCAAACATCAGGTGAGTTTATCAGACACACAGTTCCTGCGGCGGGACTTAGCCACGGTACCGGAGAGCCGGTGAGCCGGTAAACGGGCCGTTGGAAGAATAATTAATAATAATAATGTTCACGTTGTGATGCTAAGCTAACGAGCTCTGTCCCGGTAAATCAACGTTACCGGTAACTTAACGTGTTTAATTCATTAAAAAAAACATCAGCGCGTTAAAACACCTTTAAATGCAGCAATAATAATAATAATAATAATAATATTTAATTTATAATAATCCACTTTTATTTATTTATTTCTAATAAAACTTTCAAAGTAAAAGCACTGCTTGTAATTATTATTTATCTTTTATTTTGTTAAAACTCTTTTACACGAGAAACTAAATGTGTTGAAGTTTTTAAAACTGGATTACTGAACTAAGTACTAAATATTACAGTTACTCTTTACTGAATCACAGCCTTGGATTATTTTTTATTAATTAACAGTTTATTTTATTGTGAAAGTTCATCAGAGTTGAGTTTTATTGATATTTTTAGGAACTTTTTGTACATTTTTCTTTGTTAATATGCTTCTTTTGTGGCAGATTCTCATTGTTTTATTTACTCTTGGGTTGTTTGAACCCTTTTAATGAAGAATGAGGCTGTTTGTCAGATCTTAAATAATAATTTAAACTTAAAAAAACAAACAATTTAATTAAGTTTTCTTCCCAGAAATGAAAGAAATACTTGAGATAAAAACATACGGTTTACGCAACACCCTGTGAAGCTTTGGCGACCCCTTAGTGAGGGCCCCGACCCCCAGGTTGGGAACCACTGTCCTGTTTCAGTTTTATCTGAGACTACATTGTACTAGTTGTCCCCAGTGAGAGGAGAGGAGAGGTCGAGGGTTGATGTATTAAAACGTACCGATTCTGTCTCTCTCTTGTCGCTTTAGCTTGCTGAACTGCGGCAGGAGTGCGAGGCCCGAGGTCTGGACACCAAGGGAAACAAAGGAGAGCTCATTGCTCGACTGCAGACCTACCTGGAGGAGCACGGTGAGGCCAAACACCTCCTCACATTGAGACTCACTCAAATATCTACATGGACTATTATCAGGGACAAAAAGACACAAATAATTGTTGTTGTGGGTGAATTTATGATTTGAGCGACGGGTAGCAGTGAGACTCTTCGTAAGTCCTTATTGTGATCTCTCTCTCTCTCTCTCTCCTGACCCTCTTGCATTCTGGTTGAACAGAGGACGATGTGGACGTAGACGACGTGCTGGCAGAGGATACAGAGGTAAGGTTAATACTTTATGATCCGAGCTCTTTCTCTTCCCCTCTCTCTGACTCTGCGAGGTAATGACGAATGTTTCCGTTCTCCTTTTCAGGACTTCACTAAAGTCGAGGCTGCCAACGATGTAAAAGTCGACAAGGATTCTGAGTCTGCTACCGAGGGCGAGACGTACGTTGTTTTTTGGTCACGTTGGTCTATATAGAATAATAAACAAATGAAATATGTTTTAATTAGTGAGTTATTTCCCAAAAGTGCAGCTACAACTGAGTTGAGGCAACAAAATGTAAAGTTTGTAGGGAATACAGTTTATTTTTATGACGCTTGTCCACTTCTGACGCACTTCAGCTTGTGTTTCTAGAGTTACGTGATGTTACAGACGCGTAAGGATTTATTAATGTGATATCTTTTGCTTTTTTTTTGTTTAATTTAAACCACTAATAAGTACATTGTTTAACGTTTTTGACTGCTGTTAGTTTATAGTTTGATTAACACGTTCTTTACATGTTTTATTCTTTCAGGCCAACTGAGAAGAAGGTGGTGAAAATAACTCCTCCAGCATCTGCCACTGAAGTACGTATGACCTGTTTGCGCGCACTCATAATTAAATCCAGTGGTGAAGTGCGGCGTGTACGCAGACACACACTTATTCAGTCTGCATTGGGTACCTGCTTCTAAAAGTCAGGACGTAGTTGACAAGTTTTCACGAGTAGATGGAGGTCAGGAATGAGGAATACTTCACTCAAAATGCATACTTATGTCCGTTTGTGGTCCAGTATTGATGTCCCCCCTTTTTGTTTTTCGAGCAGAGACTACAGAAGAGAGCTGAACGTTTCAACATGCCGGCAACAGCTGAAAGCAAAAAGGCCATACGTGCAGCGAGGTAAGAGTTTACCTGCGTACTCTCAGTTTAATACAGGGTTTTATTTTTGTAGTTTGTTCCAGCAGCTGAAGATACAACACTATATAGATAAGATAATACACATCAGATACAAATTAAATGGAAAAAATAAGATGCATTGTTAGAAATAATGGTCAGAAGTAATAAAATAATATCCCGGTTGGTATAAACTGGATTAAAACTTTAAGTAAATGTCACTTTATTGTCATGTTTTATGATTTTTGCTCCTTTTCTTCAGGTTTGGGTCAGCGGCCGAAGCTACCACCCCCTCTCCAGGTCTGTTGTTGCGCTTTACTCGCTCTTACTAAACTTGACTGTGGAGTAAAAGTGAATGTTTAGAGATCTCAGGTTGAAGGGTTTCATGTAATTTTATAATTGTTTCCCATGAATACGTCACTCTTTACCCGGTTTAGGCTCGTGAAAAGATGTTTGTTGTTAGTTTCTTGGTAGAAAAACGGTTCCAGAACACAACAGGATCTTAATTTGCCATCATCCAAACCTTAATACACAAATCAGGTGATCGGTTTGTTTCTATCAGCCAGAAACGGAGAGAAATCAGACTACTTAAACATTTGCCACATTTCAAGTGTAATACTTTTGTATATCTAGCTGGCATAATCAATCAAAGAGACATTAACGTGTTTTTAATGTTATAATTCTGCTTCTCACTCACAATTTTATCCATCTGTCTCCCAAACAGGTGTCGTTGCAAACAGTAAAGCTCCTGTAAGTGTTCCCTATTGAGTCTGTCCCACATTTATTCAACATTTCTTCTCTCCTCCAGTGAATCAGATCATGTTAACGTGTGTGTAACGTTCTGTGTGTGTCTCTTTTTATAAAGGTGAACGTCGATCAGCTGAAGAAGAGAGCAGAAAGATTTGGCATGAACGTTTCATCCGTTTCACAAAAGGTGAGCTGGAGTTCACGCAGACTTTCATGGTGCAACTGAGAGATAAACTGCAGTTCAGGAGACTGTGTGTATTTTTGTTTGATGTCTGTGTATGTAGAGAGGATTTATACTCTTAAATATGTTGTTGTTTTTGGGCTTGCTCAAGATCACCCGCAGTCGCCACACAATGCAGTTGTTGATTTTGTCACTGATGCCGCAGCTGACGTGGCACGTGGCAATAAAGTCAAAATGATAAGTTTTTAAAACCAACGGTCAAACAGGCAGCTAAGATCTAACAGGAAACAAACATTTGTATGCCTCCTGCTGCCTGATCTCTTCCAGCCTTAGCAGTTCATCTTTGTGTGTTTTTTAAGGCTGCAGTGTTATTGTAATCAGTAGTAATGTATGAGACACAGTTTTCGCCACCAGGTTGCGCCTGTGAGTGAGCAGCCAGTTGAAAAATTTTTTTTTCTCGTGTTGTTTCAGGCTGCAGAGAGTCGAGCAGGCAGATAAAGTGTGAAAGCACATTGGTTTGTTTTGTTAAATATAGAAATAAAAACCAGTAGAAGGGTGATTCTTTCATAAAACTGGCTTTTTCCTGGAGTCAGTTTGCATTAAAGTTTTTTTTTTGTGTTGTTGTTTTCCAGATCGAAGAGGATGAAAAGCTGAAAAAGAGGAAGGAGCGGTTCGGGGCCTTAACAAGTGCAGGTTCAGTGGGTTCAGTGGGTTCAGCCGATGTCGAGGTTTGTTTCCTTTCCAATGCTTTTTATTCTTCTTATTGTTTGATATCAATATATTTATATTTCATGCTTAGAAAGATTGTGTATTAATGTTTCTTCTCTTTCTCCAGGCGAAGAAACTGAAGCGAGCTGAACGATTTGGAAATGTGTGAATGATGTTTTAGACAGTTATTATTGTTCTTTTTTTTCTGTTTTTTTTTCTGTTTTTTTTTTTTGGTAAAACATTTTCATGGCTGCACACCAGAGACAACAAATGTCGATTAATAGGATTCCTGAAAAATCAAAAGTATCATTAAATACAAAGATAATTAGGCGAGTGAGATCATTTATTTTAATTCACGGAGCCTCGAGTAAAAAAACAACAACCAGTAACTAAAAACCAACCTAAAATAATCTAAAAATGTCTCATTATCATAAATACAACAAAGAAAATTGGAAATATAAAATGTTTAACAATGTTTAATGTTTAAAAGTTTAACAACAGAAATATTTTGGTATTAAAAAAAAAAAGGTTATCTTAATCAAACATTTTGTAATAATCCATTTAAATGATTAAACTTAACTATTTGTATTTACTGTGTGTGTATTGTACTTTTGATTTATCAGATCGGCCTGTTATTTAGTTTTTTTTTGGGGGGGGGATATCATTGGTACACTGATTCAGTTATCTGTCCATTTTATAACCTTTTTGTGATTTAAAATAAATCGTTTTCAATTTTTTGATACCTGCTTTGTTCGACTCCTTTGTTTAGTTTGGAGTGTTTTTATTCTACGGAGCCGCAGTCGGCCACACAGAGTAATAATTATCCTACAGTACTGTGGCTGTGTTACGTAATCCCCTGGTTGACATTTGTACCTGGAACCATTTAATCAATGCTGTGAGTATTAGTTATCAATAAGAGATAAACGGCTGTGATTGGTTGCACAGACCAGCACAGGAAGAGGAAACCAGTAACTTCAGTTTCAGTGGAAATGTCCTCTGTGTTTGTGCTATGGATGGATCCGAATTTCACTTTGGAAACTAAGTTTTACAGTTTGTTGTTTTATTGTTTATTTTTGTGGGTTTGTCTGTATATGTTGGTGTTGGCATTGCATGTTGCAAAAATTAATAGGATTGATTTTCCAGTAATTACCTGCTTCTCAGTAAGATTAACTGTAACTTTATAGTAATAAATAAGTTAATAACCTGTAGTTTTTACACCCCTGATGGTAAAGCGAGGCCGAGGTACGGGGAACAAAGATCTAACTTCACTGTTAACAAAAACAGTTCTCTCCAAACTTATGTTTTCTAGTAAAGTAAACCTTCACAAAGAGCCTGAAAATGTATCAGCTGTAGTTTAATTAATGATAATAATATAAATCTACAATCCTACAATAATGTTTCTGCCCCGATAATTATTTAAAAATCTATTCTTTGAACTTATTATATAGGAGAGCCCACAAATACAAATACGAACCTGAAAGTGGGAATAATATATTTAATCATTAAGATTGAAGTACCATTATTTAAACAGGGTTAGTAATCAGCAAAAGGCACCAAGTAACTAAATTAACAGCAAATATATTATTTCTAAATGTAATCATTGTCTACATGGATATTGCTATTTGAGTTCTTGTTTTTTTAATTGGTTGATGTTGTTTTGTGTCACTCAATCAGTGGACTAGACCAGTGGTTCCCAACATAAGGGTCCAGACCCCCACTTAGGGTCGGCAGAGCATCACAGGAGATACGAAAACTTGAAACCTCAGTATTTCTATAAAGGAAAACTAAATTAAATGTTATTTTTAAGGTTTAGGTTATTATTTAAGAATTAAATAAGGGCACATTTCACTCAGAGCCTTCACTGTATGATTAATGGCCTCGAAGAAAACAGTGAATTTGTCCAAAAAAAAAAAAAGCCACCAATTAAGTATTTTTTAAATTATACTGACAGTAAAAACATTTGCATTAAAGACACGTGAGGTTTGGAGATAATTAGACTGATTTTGGTCATCATGAACTTTAAGGGATGAACAGTATTTCATTAAATACTATATACTTAATATTGTTTTTAAAGGAGCAGCCAGAGACAGCGGATGAGAGGCAGTAGTCATGTCCATTTACTGTTGTTGCATACATGTCGATACAAACAGGGAAACAAAACTGAGGATGAACAAAGAAAAAAAAAAACAACTACATAATTCTCTTTCCTTCACCCGAGTTATCATACAGACAAAAAACAAATCAAATAAGCAGCTGCACTTTTTGTTTAAACATTAGATACAATTATTAGCTTTTTCTACACCCAGCTTCAATGTTACTTACGTTGGCACGTTGAAACACAAAATTCAAAAAATAAAATAATGAAAAGCTGATGAAATCCTGCTTCTGGTTCACGACGTTAAAATAAAATCTCTCACTCTCGGACGTCGGCAACAGAAACTAAAAGGAGAAACTCAGTAAAAAAAGCTCCAGATGAGCTCTGAGTTCAGATGTTGAGTTGATTTTAACGACTGGTGCGCTGCGTCGACCTCGTTTTTATCCACAGATTGGCTCCGAACAGAGTGTGACGGATCAATAAATTATCTAAAATCCCACAAAAAGACCAAAAACCAACAATGAATGTATCAAAGGCTGAGATATCCTCTTCCTTAGAGCCACAGGGCAACTACTTAAAACAACTATTAAATTAATCACCGACTATTTTGATAATAAAAATGGCCTGAAACAGTTAATCTAAAAGGAGAATGTTTAAATTATCTGATTTCAGGCTGCAACTAACGATTATTGATGAATCTGTTGATCATTTTCTCCATTAATCAATTTGTTGTTTGGGTCAGACATCATTGATCACCGTTTCAGTGACGAGACGTCCTTAAATATCTTGTTTGGTCTAAACCCCAAAGATATTCACTTTACTATTTACTAAATATTCACATGTGAGAAGCTGAAATCAGAAAATTTTGACTTTTTTTTTCTGAATAAAAATAAAAATTAATTGAATATCAAAATAGTTGGCGATTAATTTCATAGGTTTATAAATAATTGATTAAATGACCAACCATTGAAGCTCTACTGTCAACATTTAACATAAGACATTTGGGTTGTAGTTGTAGACGAGGTTAAAATTGATGCAGCAAGTTATCCTGAGTTAGTTCTAACTACACTTCCCATAATGCAACTTCTTCCAATTAGATCGTCCCTGCCTGGTTAAAAACCTTTCTGTTTTTACAGGATGTGTAGTTCTAGTAAAGGTGGACTTATATATATTTGTGAGGTGTTTTTAAAGACTTCCATCTTCAGTAGGAACAAACAGACAAATCACTGGTTTTGGTCTTTTCATGGAATAATACAAAATTGGAACAACAGACTTGTTTGACGCAGAAGAGCTTAAAAACTCTTCAAAATAATGAACGAACAAAGTCGTGAATAATTGCACAGATGACGTCTTATCTTGGATTTAAAGTAGTTCACAATGTATAATTTCTATAGTACCGTATCATGATCCACACTTTATTTAATAAAGAAGCTGCAGCTGTCACACACGGTCATTGTTTTTATAATTACAGTCAACAGTAAAGCCAGATTTAATAATCATAGAGTCTAGACACATTACGCTCCTGGAACATGAGAAGAATAAATCCGAAATTCGAGTTTCGAGTTATCTTCTCTTCCCTTTTTTTAAACTTTAGACCTGCAGCTGGTTTTTGGGGGCTTTAGCGTCGAGGATCCGACCGTTTGGCGTCCTGAGCAACACGAGGGCGAACACACCTTCCCAGTTTCCACCAGACTGACAGAAGAGTCTGAAACTTAAAACAAAAAAAAACATACAAGCGTGCAGACCCAACAAATCCAATACCAAATAAGAACAAAACAAAAAAAAGACACTCTACATGTTTTTTAGAAAAAAATTACAACAGAAATTAAAACTAGTAGAAATGTTTCTCTTTCTCAGATTGAGCTAATCATCAGTGTACATTAACAGTACTTATGGCAGCGAGCGAGGGGAGGAGACAACTTGTTATATTAACTACAGGGCAGTTACAGGTAGCACTTCACCTTTAGCCTTGATCCAGTGTAGAAACTCCGTCCTGTTTAAACCACAGTGAACTGTTGTAGTGACGCAGTACTGTACGAGTACTGCGTGTATGCTTTGTTATTGAGCAGTTTGTTATTGGTTGAAAACAGAGGGATTAAACCAAAGGAAGTGTTACCCTGTTCTGCCTCTTCCACAGTTCGGACTGCAGGGCGGTCTCTCACAGAAACAACCTCTGGCTTCTCTCTCACACACACACACACACACACACATACCACCGCCTTGTTTTGTAACAGCAGTAAACATCTGGAAGACATCTAAGCGTCTAAATCGGTTATCACTACCGCTACAGACGGGGTAAATATCCAGATGTGGCGTCTCTACCTGCTGCTGTTTCTTCTTACATGTAAGGACAGTGGGGTCGTTTTAAATAAGCTAAAGGTTGTTTGTCGGACAAGACCAAGTTCATGGAATTTCTCCCTCTCCTCCTCCTCTTCTTTCTCTTCCCTGGTTGGGTTTGGGGCCGCTGGCGTGCGGTGGTGGCGGTGGCGGTCGGAGCCTCCCCGCGAGGATCCCGGAGGCCGTCACACCGTGCAGCATCTGTTCTGGAAGAGCTGATCGACCACCGAGGAGTCGGCCAGCGTGGAGATGTCGCCCAGGTCTCGTTCGTCACAGGCGATTTTGCGGAGCACCCGTCGCATGATCTTACCTGCGGAGAGCGACAGACGCAGGTGTTTAAGGAAGAGGGTCAAAAATCAAGGAAGTGAAAGCTAATTTTAATATTAAACAGATGTATTCCCAGTTGTTCCCTTTTAGAGCAGTGGTTCCCAACATGGGGTTGCAAGGCCTTCTTGATTTTAAGGGATGTAAGAAAACTTAAAAATATACACTTTAGGCCAATATATCAGCTTTTCATTCAAAAATAAATGAATTTGTTTACTTGGATATAATGTTTGTTAAAATAAATACATAATACAGACAGAATTGTATAAAAAGTTCCTAAAATCATCAGAAAACTCGAAATAATCTGCTTAAATGAATCAAAATCTCTTGTTTTGCACAAAATGTTCTGTGCTTTTAATATCCAGAAAATATGTCACATAGTCAGTTTGTCAGTTTACTCTATGATAGAAAAGGAGTCCCTTCAGGAAAAAGGTTGGGAACCACAGATCTAGAGGGTAGCATCACTTTATTTTCTCTGGAAAACTGGAAATAACTATAACTAATATATAAAATATAACTAATATACTGTCAATGACCAGTACAAACTGGGGCCAGGATCAATAAATAGTATAACTCTCACTCGCCGAACATCACTGAGTCCCATGTTCAGTTCAGACTTCACCCTTCCCCTTTTAAAGCTTTATATATTTGTGCCATACATTCCAGAGTAAAGAACTTTACCAGATCGGGTCTTGGGGAGTCCTGGAGCCTCCTGGATGTAGTCTGGCGTTGCGATGGCACCGATCTTCTCCCGCACTGTGAAGACAAATCACATCAGAATCTGAAGTCTCACTGAAAACCTGGTTTTATTAAAAAGGTTACGCAGAAGTTAAACTGTCTTAAAATAAACATATCTCAGACACAACTACGTGAACGTTATTAGAATCTGTTGTATCTGTGCAGCAGGATTAGATTTAGGTTTAAATCTCCTTTTTCTTTATCCCTAAATAGTACTAAGGCTTCAGTGGAGACTTTTCAGGAGCTCTTCCTCCCTGACAAAAACACAATTCTACAAAAAAAACACGAGTTGTCAAAGATTAAAAGTCAAACACTTTTTCCCAGAGCCGCGTTTAACCAACCTTGTTTTCTGAGCTCCGCCTCCAGCGCGCGGTTGTACGTCACTCCGTCAGTGAGAGTGACGAAGCAGTAGAGACTCTCTCCTTTCACAGGATGAGGTCTGCCCACCACAGCAGCCTCGGCAACGACCTCGTGCTCCACCAGAGCCGACTCCACCTCCGCCGTACTCAGTAAGTGACCTGGAGGGAAAAGGGAGGGAAGGAGGGCGGTTAACGGACCGTCGAACGTAAATCTTACAAATTTATGATGGAGAGAAATCATCAGGAACAGAGTTTATCTTAACAGACAAGAAGAAAACTTTCTTTTCGTTCTCTGAGAAGCTATTTGATCCATTTTTGGTTTCTGTACATTTGATGTCAAATTGTTACTTTAAACATCAGTAAAATAACACACAGGTTTGATCCTCAGATAATCTCAGCTGTCAGTCTTACCTGAGACATTCAGCATGTCGTCTATCCTCCCTGTTATCCAATAATAGCCATCCTTGTCTCTACGGCAACCTGTCATAATCAAGAAGATCGGAGTAAAGTTTAAATAAATGTTTCCAGCTTCCAACACAATGTAGCAATAAAGTGGTTTAAAACTTAAGAGTAAAAGATAATCCGTGAGATAATATAAAATAATATGAGAGAGGATTAGAGCAAGAAACTGAAGAGGTAGGTTATAGATAAAAGACAATTTAAAATATAAAAAACCCTCAAATAAAAAGCAGATTCTCATATATTCCACCGAGTGTTTGCTCTCACCGTCTCCCGTCACGTAGTATCCAGGGAACTTCTTGAAGTACGTGGTTTCAAACCTCTGCTGGTTTCCGTACACCGTCCTCATCACGCCGGGCCACGGCTGCTTGAACACCTGATCGAAGGCAGAGTCGACGGAGAGTGAAACACAGATTCAGATCCTTTCAAGATAAATAATAATAATAATAATAATAATAATAATAATAATAATAATAATCCTAACCAGGTATCCTTCACTTGGACCCTCCAGCTCCTCTCCTGACTCATTCAAGATGGCCGGCACCACGCCAAAGAAGGGGAACGTCTGGAGGACAGAAAAAAACAGACGTTTAACTTCTTCACTGTATATTTTATTTATTTATTATAATATTAAAATCAGATTTTGAATGAAGGTTTGACATTAATCTAGGAATAAATCTACCAAGTTGAATCTCATCTACAATGAAATACCAAACTTATTATATCTTGCGTTGGCTTGTTGCCCCACAGTCAGGTCTTTATTTTTTAATATTGTCCTCTTTAATAAACATTCATGTACTCACAGCAGACCCCGGTTTCATGGGTGTGGCTGCAGGTAGAGGAGTCAACACATGTCCACCCTGAAAGACCCCAAAACATCCAGTTAGAAATGATTTTGTTTTTATCCCACAGGGTGTGAGTAACCTGTGTCTCCAGCAGGTGGCAGCACAGTCAGCAATCACTGCTGAGTGAGGGAGTTAAAAACAGTAAATGGAGGATAAATTACACATTTTTATGTCAATGTTTTCTTTTAAAACATGTAGATTGTAGGGAGTGCTGTCCTTTGTTGTCTATGAGGAAGTTAAATCATCTCTAACACAATATGAACATTCAGAAGCTCCTCAGTGGATGTCAGAATAACTATAATATACTTTATTAACTTACAGTTTCCGTCTGCCAGAAGGTGTCGACAATAGGACATCTCTTCTCTCCAACCACATTGTAGTACCACTGCCAAGCCTCGGGGTTGATGGGCTCTCCCACCGTCCCCAAAACCTTCAGAGACTCTCGTTTATACCTGCAGAGAGAAAACAGGTTAGAGGAGTTAATGATTCACCACAGAAACCAGTACAGCTGCCACACTGCGTGCACCAGTGAGACCCAGATCATCACTTTCCTGTTGGGTTTCTAGGTCAAACTATGTTGGTTTAACATGTTTTTTTTGCTGGAAATGCACATTTATGTTTTATTTCCTGAATGAAAACATGATAAGCGTCACCGGAAGTCAACGTTTGACGCTCAGAAACGACTCACTTCTGCACCGGCTCGCTGCCGTACTTCATCAGCAGCCTGATGGCGGTTGGAGCCGTGTAGAACTTGGTCACCTGATATTTGTCCACAATCTCCCACATACGACTCACATCTGGGTAGGTAGGCAGGCCCTCAAACTGAAACATACAAACAGTGAATATAAACATAAAATCAATAGAAAAAAGTGGAACGAGAGATTTTAACGTCACATTTCAGGCTTACGTACCAATCAATCTATCTTCTGCCTGAACAATAATTACATGTTCATGAATTCCAATAAAGCTAACAATCATTTGGTTTATAAAATAGTCTGAAAATTGTGAAAAATGTCTCCTAAAAGCCAAATGTGACATCTTCAAATGTCTAGTCAAACTGTCCAAAACCTAAATAAATAAAAAAAAATTACAGTGAAAAGCAGCAAATACTAAACCAGAGCAGGTTTGTCCACTGATTAATCAATAAATCTACTTTTTGTTTAAGCTCTAATTCAAACTAATACAAACTTGCAGAAAGGTCAGACTGAAGCTTTACAAATTAGAGGAGACAACAGGTAGTCAAGTAAATGTGTAAATCATGTAAATTATTATTATTTTGATGAAAAATGTCCAATCATAAGTAGTTAATATTCTAAAGATCTTAGAAAAAAGGGAAATTCAAAAGATTAACACTAGAAATAGTGTTTTTCTAGCTGGTTATGCTTATTATATGTTCTATACAGAATACTATAGAACTAAATATAAATATAAATAATAGGACGGAAGGATTTTAATGACTGGATTAGCTGCAGACCGTAATGGACACCACCTGCGATCACAATAGATCGACCATCAGCCAAGTTGTTTCAAGACTGTAAAAAACAGGAAGTTGAGTTAACTGTTTGACCCCCTCTGCCTGTACGCACCAAGACACTGGTGGCCCCGTTAGCCAGCGGGCCGTAGGTGATGTAGGAGTGCCCGGTGATCCAGCCGATGTCGGCCGTGCACCAGTAGACGTCATCGGGCTGGTAGTCGAACACCAGTTTGAAGGTGACGGCGGTGTAGAGCATGTAGCCGCTGACCGTGTGAAGAACTCCCTGCAGACGAGACAATGTTTTAACAGCGAGCAACACTTCGGAAACGCCCTCGGGGGGGATTTTAGGATGGGTGAACACAACGTCGCACAGCCGTGCCCGGTGAAGTTTCAGGGTAAAAGCTATCACAAGTGGGACAAGAGCGAAGCAGGATGTGGTCGATGCTTCAGTGAGCACATCCTGGACTCATGTTACCAGTTTTATCTGCAGATGCCTTGAGTTGATTCATTGATTTTTTTTTTTGATAAATGTATCAGTGGTTTAGTCTATACAATGTCAACCAAAATATATTTACATTTTCTCTTCTGTTTAATGATATAAAACAGGAAAGAAAGGAGCAAATCCTCATAATAAAGAAGCCGCTTTAACATTTTAACTTGTTAACGGCGTGATATCGTGTTGGACAATTCATCAATTAATTATCTGAGTGCTCTTTTACAACTTCAACCAGCTTACCGCCCTACTTAAATATGTACAAATCACAGGTTGAATAGTTAATTATGTAAAAAAAAGATGCACATTTGTGTGTGTTTACGCTACCTTTGGTTTGCCGGTTGAGCCGCTGGTGTAGAGGATGAAGAGCGGATCTTCAGACTCGCACCACTCTGGTTCACACTCGTCTGAAGCTCCATGAACCAGAGTGTGCCAACACAAGTCCACGTCGGGGTTCCACGGGACCTGGTGTCAAACACACACAAAAAGGGACACATGCACACAAACAGACAGGACGAATGAACACACAAATTCCCCTCGTTATCTATAAAATCATTGAGTTTTTAGTCAGGGATTTAAACAACAAAATGTCTCTACGATCTAAAAACGCACAACGAAAGTGAAAGAAAGTTAGTTTGACAAACATGACTCGCAAACCAGCTCAAAGTGAGAGCAAACGAGAGAAAGACATATGAAAACTGTGGATCTGAATGAATAAAAGCAACAAAGAGTTAGAAAACTTACAGACAATGTCACTTATTACCTGTGTGTCAATCAGAGCTGGGTCACCTACAGTGGGATGTAAAATGTACTTATAGTTTAAGGACTAATGGGGGTATTTTTTATCTTGTTGACTCACAGAAAGAGATCAAGAGAAAGATAAGATGTAGACAATCATAAAAATAAATCTACAAGATGTTTCTAAAAGTGTCTCACTTTGTCTCCTGAGTGACGGATGAACAGTTTCGGGGGGTTTTGGGATCAATCTGACTTCATGTGTCAAAAACAATCAATCAGTCCCAGAAACAGTAAACAGACCCAGATCTGACGTCCACTCAACATCTTTCACACACACACACACAGAGAGAGATTCATCTCCAATAACGCTGTTAAAGAGGGATCCATACAGAGCCGACTAATGAGCATCGTGTTAAAGACGATGGCAGAGGCCTTGTGTTTTCAATACACGCTCAGATGTTTCTCATTATTTTAACTGAGCGCAAATCGAAAAGGGGGACGATTGATTAGTTACAGTGGAGGAAGAGGAACGATGGATGGATGTCACACCGGCAGATGTTATGGCTTCCAGATATGAGAGAGAGAAAACACAAGGCTCCACCTCTGGTCCCTGAGACAAAGTCTTTACTTATATACAGCTGGGAAAGAATCAGGGGTCTGTTTGTATCCGGGCAAAACACAAGAGATAAAAGCTCTATTTCAAAATTTTACAGTTTCCTATTTAGATGTAAACCCATTAATAAAAACTCAATAAGAGGATATTAAAAATAATCAATGTGTATCATAATATGGTAAATATATGCAAAAAATACATTAAATAATGAGAGAAAAATGATTTTCAGTGCAATGAAATTTGTTCAGAATCATTAATTTGGACAGTTTTGTAAAACAACATCACCGAGATATTAATTATTAACCATTAACAGGATATATAAAATCTGATCTAACAATTCGTAAGCTCTTAGGGGGCTACTGAGTATATTTTTTCATATCACCCAGAACTTTTATTGATTTACAGGTAAAACTAGAAATATAGTGACTTAAAGTGACTTTTTAAAATGTTTAAATCATAAAAGCTGATTCATGTAAACTAAAACAAAAAATCAACAACAGACCCCTGATTGTTTCTGACTGGTGGGGTTTAGGTAAAAAGAGAGAAGTGTTAAAAGTTACATTAGTAAGAAATAAAAACAACCGTCAGAGACAGCGGCTCATTTCCGTGTACTAAATATAACAGTGCTCAACTCCGCCCAGAGTGAAGTCGAAGGTAAAAACAGTGTACAACATAAAAGAGTGTTAGTTTACACGTTTACAGAGAATTTACATTTTATTCCAATGAATTCAGACAGAAAACATCTGAGAACACAAGAAACACTTTGTTTTATTTACTTTTTATCTAAATTTTGGTCTTAATTTCGATTATATTTCATATTGAATCTAATCAATTATGATATTTAATGATAGTCAATCTGAAATGTCGTTTTTAAAGCAGACATGATGAAATAAAATCATGTTTTACGTCCTAATTTTACTAATTGTGTCTGTTAAGTACAATAATACAAAGGAATTATATTTTATATTATGTTAAATATATATATTTTATATATCAAATTTAAGTTAATTTGTTAACTTTAATTTCTCATGTACCCAGATGTAACCTGTCATATCAATGGAATAACAAATTGCTGTTGCTGGGTAAAAACAATAAATCAACACTTAATAGTTCATTAAATTGTAATATTTTAATAGATAAAATAAAAGGCGACAGTAAACTACAAATAAAAAGGACCTAAAAATGAACTAGAGTAAGAATCTTTCTTCTTACGTTGTTTATTCTTTTTACCTTTTTTACAGCAGCAATGTGAAAATTCTGCTTGTGAGTGAAATTCCCTTTTAAAAAGCAAAAACAAACGGGGGTGTTACGGTGGGTTTTAGTGGAGGGAGGAAGGGTATGAAAATACCTGCGGAACAGGACGTGTTTTCTTTACTCTCCCTGCCTGTTTCTCCTGCTGGACGGGAGTGAAGACGAGGAAGAGGAAGAGGAAGGAGGAGGAAGGAGAAGTTAATAAGGGGAGAGTGGTTATTTAAAAAAAAAAAAAAAAAACTAAAGAACACAAAGTTAAAAGAAAACAGGATTCCCAACGTCACCTCAAGTTGACACTGACAGAAGTTTAAAGAGCTTTATAAGATGGATTTGGTAAATAAATAAAAATAGAAATGTAGATGCTACGGGGCCAGTTTCACAGAAAAAGATCCACAGATGTAACAGCTTAATAAGGAATATAATATTATTTAAAGGATAACATTGGCTTTACTTTATATTTGTCTTATTGTCAATAAAACCCATTAAATACCAAAACCAGATTTCCTGTCTTTGGCCCTCAGCTCGAGGCTCGATTGGTTCCTACTCACCTCATCAATATATGGTTTAATCTCCTCACTGTGGTTTTTAAATCAAACAATCTGGAGTTAATACTGCGTTTTATTTTGTAGTATTTCCGGCTGCAGGATAAACTACAGTGTGTGTGTGTGTGTGTCTGTGTGTGTGTGTTTGTGGTAATGAAGGAACACTCAGTGTGGCTCACTGATGTGTTTTAAAAGAGGTTTTGGATGAATGGAGCTCTGTGGCACAGAGGGAAGAGGATATTTCAGGTTTCGGAGAACGGTGTTATTGGTAACTTTAGTTCGTGCAGCCCTTCCAAACCTGCACATCAAGCTGGCTGATCCTGTCAGGAAAGTTTCATCTACCTGTTCATGACGATCATGTAGCAGAGCAGAGGAAACTAAATCTCTTCCTCCAGGCGATTAAAGCTATAATATGTAACATTTCTGCATTAAAATGTCTCTAAACTCCAGACCTAATGTGTACTTATAATCTCAAATGTTTCCAACAATGTTCAAACGCAGAGAAATATGATTTTATTGCATTTTATTCAGGTAACTGGTACCTTACTCCAGTCGCCTCTCAGGCTTTGGTTGTACTTTTTATCCAGACACATTTTTACTCAACACTTTTTAACTTTTTGTCATTTTTAACTCTATATTTGAAGGATTTTAGTCACTGAATGTCACACTGTGTATGTTTGCTTACGTGCATCCCAGAAAAGTCCAGCTTGAGTTGAACACTCATTGACAATAAGAAAAATACAGAATATCTCCACTCTTTCCTTTAAGCTACGCAGGAGTGTTGAATTAGTATTATTTACATGTTAAACTAGTAAAACTGACCCCACTGTATTTTATCTGACAAACATGGGAGAAGCAAATTAAAGCTTTCTTTGGGAGAACAGCAACTTAAATTAACTTCAAAAAGGATGATGCATGATTTAATGATAGAGAATAAATAGGAGGAGATTGAACTAATGTCTCAACCGCAGGTCGCAGTTCTTCTGGAACGGCCCAGTTTGGGATTTTAGTCCATCATTTACCTGAAGGTCGGGACAGGAACGTTTGGCCGGAGGAGAGTGAGAGCCCAGAGGAGTCTCTTCTGCTTCTTTGGACAAGTGCTTCAGCATTATACACCTTTTTACTGGGAAACCCCTGCACAGAGACAGAGACAAAGACCTGGTGAGCATAACATCGTGTGGTTGTCTCACTGCTCCGTTTGCTTTCTGGATCTCCTCTTTGAGTCTTAATGAAGTAACTTTTCATCTCGCTGCCCCTGTTTTGTTTCACAGAGCATTAGTGAAGTGAGGTGATGCACTGGAATACTGCCATGATTTACTTATATAAGCCAAATGGTTTTCCTCGCATGTTGCTACTGAACCATCCATCTATCCTCATCCAAACCCTGTTCAGTTGTGCAGGAGGGAAACTAAAAGGCTGTGCAGATGCATCATGTGTGGAGAAGTTATCTAATTCTTTTACAGAACAGGAACTGTAACCATTTGCCTTTTGGTTTTATCTGGAATGCAAAACGGTGTTTAGACGAGTGTCAAATGTTTTTCCTGGTGGCTTGTTCCTCACTAATATACAAGCACCATGTGTGTGTTTGTAATTACAACTTACTTGACTCTGCATTTGTGTGTGTGTGTGTGTGTGTGTGTGTGTGTGTGTGTGTGTGTGTGTGTGTGTGTGTGTGTGTGGACAGCTTACTTGTCTCTGCATTTCTGCAGTGCTTCGTCAGCTAAGAACTTCAGGTTGATCAGCTTATCTCCTCGATAGAACCCATCTGAACGAGAGAGAGAGAGAGAGAGAGAGAGAGAGAGAGAGAGAGAGAGAGAGAGAGAGAGAGAGAGAGAAAGAGAGAATAAGTAAAATACGAGCAGACTAACATTAGCATTCCCAGAGATGAAAGTGATTCTTTTATCAAACATTTTATCATCTTAAATTATCAGTCTCACATCTGATAAGTACAGTACGGTAAGAGAGGTTTTGCTGTAATTATTTTGTAGGGTTAGGGTTAGGTTGTACTGACTGACCTTCAGTCTCCCACCTATTCTTTAACCCTCAATCTGTCTTTGCAGTCACTTCCAGCCTTGTTACATCCCTCTTTTTCTGCTGCCTGTATTCTGTCAGCATTACACTTTAAACTGCACTTTAAAAAGGGCATTAATCTTTACTGAAAGGAGCAAGAAGTCAGTTTTGTTTTGGCTGATACATTAGCTGGAAGGGGCTGAGAAAGAAGAGAAAGATGACCCAATATCCACTCACAATGTGTTCAACTTATTGTTCCTAGACTTGGATGTTTTACAAAGCAGAGTTTAACAATGTGTAAAACAAGGTGACCTAATATAAAACTAGTCTGATGAAACCTTTTGGCACATAAACTGAAAGTGGACTTTTTACTATTCTGTGAAAAAAACATCAAACGCAAATTATTATTTAAAGCAGAGCAGTTACATTTCTTTTATTAATTGAGAACAAGTCTCTGGATGTGAAACAGTTTAATGAGTCGCTGAGATAGTTTACAAAACTTTATGTACGTCAGTAAAACTCAATGAGACCCAGTGGAAATATTATCTCTGTTCCACCGCTCATGATCTCGTTACTCTCTTTACGACGTAATAAAACTCCACAAGTACGCTGACAGTCAAGATGAAAGAGCCCCCCCTGAGCTAAAGACTCTGTGATCCGCTTACAGGACTTCTATGAATGAGAAAAATGTGTGTGCGTGGGCTCCAACCACAGGCCATTATTCCAGTGGATTAGCAGGTTAATATCCCCAGACTCTAATCCAGCTAATAAGACTTTGATTACTGGTCACAGCTCAGCAGCTCGTACCGAGGAGCCAGAAGGAGGTTTCAGTTCTGCTGAGGTGTCTTTGGAGCAAGACATTAAACCACTGGGACGTTGGCATGGACGTCACTGTAAATGAGAATTGGTTCTCAACTGACTTATCTGGTTAAATGAAGGTAAAATCAATAGAAAATACAGTAAATATAGTGTATGTATTGGCTGTTTGGGGCCTAATCAACATTGACTGTATAAACAGTGCAGTAGTTAAATTCCTGTAAATGTGAAAACTCATCCCACTTATTTTTTAATAATCTTTTAAACTTTTCCAGGAGTTTCTCTTGACAGTTCAGGACAACCATTGGTCACTAACATCATATAATTTATCGGTCGGCCTAGCATTGACTTTAACTCCAGTTTAATGGCACCTTTTTTAACGATGAAGTGTCTCAAGTTCACTGCGACGCAGAAAAGATCACTGCGAGTCCGTTCCAGCTAGTGAACAGCTAGATAGACTGAAGTAGCCGAAAGGAAAAGGAAGCATTAAAAACATCCGTTCTGCTTCATGTCTGGTTAAACCCACTCGGAAGTGTCGTACTGCGCAGCTACTGACTATCGAGGTTCAAACTAAATATGAACCTCTGTTTATGGAGGCGATCGGAGTGAGGATATTTGGTCATTTTAATCCATTTCCAGGTGTTTCCATAATTTCCAGGACGCGTGAAAACCCTGCAGAGGTCAGAATCAGACACGGAGCAGCCGATTTGGAGCTGGTACAGTTTCAGTGTCTGCAGGTATTAATCGTAGTCGTTTGTTACTCAGAATGTCTTCAGAATATTCTTGTAGGAAACCTGTAGATTTGTTTTTCATAAAAATCTGAAACCCACCTGCTGTGACGAGCAGCGAGCACTGGGAGTCCAGGATCCTCTCACACAGAGACTCCGCAGAGAAACCTGCAAACTGGAAACAGCAGCACACACACAGTATTAACATCTCCCTCATAACTCAACCATGTACTTGTATTATTGTTCCTTCCTTTATTCAGCCGTGCGTCTCAAACTCACCACTATGGAGTGAACAGCTCCGATACGGACACAAGCCAACATAGCTACCACCAGCTCCACCACCATGGGCATGTAAATGGACACACGGTCACCCTTCTTCACTCCTGCAGACAGAAACAAAACACGAGATTCATCAGGTAGATGAAGGGAAAGACGCAGATGAGCATATCTATATTATAGATCAGGTAGTTAACGTACCCTGGGACTTCAGGACGTTGGCAAACTGACAGACCCTCTGCAGCAGCTCTCTGTAAGTCACTGTCAGCTCATCACCAGGCTCATTGCCTTCCCTAAAACAGACAATAAACATATACAGAAACACATATTAACAAACAACATCAGATTTTTAAATTGATTTGATTGGTTTCTCAACATTTGTGAAATAAGGAAATGTACAACAACAACATCATGAATATTTCAATTTCAGTTTGTCCAACACTCAACAAAAATATTCAATTTACTATCATTTTATTTATTAAACAGATACAAATACTGATTTTAGAGAGGTAAAATTAACAGATTACTGATATGGTGGCTGATTCACTGACTATTTGAGCTGGAACTGCACTGAGGTACTCAGGAGGTTGCTTTCTAACTTTATTAAAGTATATTTAAAGTTATATTATTATTATAACCATCCAAAAAAAATTGCCAAATATATGAAATAAAGAAAGTAATTCCTTATTGAAATAGCTGCAAATTAATTTCTTGTCGATCAACTTATCCATTAATTGAGGGACGATGTGTTAAAATCTCCTTCAAAACAGATATTTTAATTCTGTGCCTATGATGCATATATTTATAAATGAATGTGTAATCAAAAGCTACTATTCCAGCATAGAAAAAGAAGTGCACACACACACAGCAAAGACTCAGCCCATCTTTACCCCCAGGGAGACCGAGCAGGTTGATCGACCTTTCAACACAAGTTTCTCAAACTCAACACAAAACATCTCAAATTGGTAGAATTTCATCCCCGTTGCGAAACTCGACTCATCTCAACTTTCCCCTTTTTCACAACAGTATCATCCTGGGCGTTTAAGGAACAGCCCGCTTGCAAAAGTCTCTCTCACACACACACTCTCACACTCACACACACACAGTATAGGAGTAAGACTTTGAGATTAATAACACTGTCTCAGGAGCAGATAGAGAAACAAATGAGTTGTGGCAGCTCTGCCTCTCCAGATTATTAAATTACAGCCATTTTGGTCGTCTAGCTCGTCTCTGAAAACTGTGACTGACAGTCAGTGATGAGGAGGAACGCTGAGGAAGGCCGGAGACTCAGAGGCTGTAACCCAATTCTGTACTTCAAAATATTTCATCAAAAATATATAAAACTCTGCTATTAAACCCCTGTGATTGAATATATATATATATATTTTTAAAAGGTACAGATTTAGTGATATTATAAACACTAGACAGCCCGAATCCTCTCCTGCTACTTTATAATACCAACTGAGGAATACAATTTAACTGGTTCAAAGAGTTGAGTATATTTGTTTTAGTGTTTCTTGATTAATAGTCTTAAAAAAGTGTATAAAAGTAGTAAAAACTGCAGCCAAGAGCCCAAGGTGACGCCTTCAAATGTCCTGTTTTGTCTGAACACCAGTTCAAAACTAAAAAAATATAAAATTTAATAGAAGAAAATCTCCACGTTTGAAAAAAAGGCAGGATACAGGAAACGCTCCCTTCATAAAGACTTAAACAGATAATCAAGTTAACTCTACGAACTGAGTTAGTATACAAGAAATAACCGTTCTTGTACCATTTTGTAATGATGGGAAATGATGTAATAAATGCACCAACGCACGTCAGCTTTGTAATTACACTACGGACTAAACTCAGATGTATTTACAAAGATTGAATGATTTGTTTTACAGTTTTCTTTCGTTTTCCACCATCTGCAATTCATTTTAACTTCTTTATTGCAGCTTTTGAGTCGCTCCTCTATTTCAACGTGGGACCTTGTGGGATTATAAATATCATACGCGCTATGGAACTGGGGCAGAACCAAGGTTTAAGTGCACCTGAGGGAATGATAAAGCGTTGAGATGGAAGATGGATGACCAACAATAAGTAAGAGGCAGGGAGTCAATAAAAAGAGAGAAAGAGTATGAGAGTACAAAGCAAAAAGGGGGACAACAAAGAGTGCAAATATTAGAGCATGAGTAAAAAGTATAAGATCTATATAACTATATTAGATATACGTCAACCTAACAGCAAACAGCAACAGATGAACACAAGATAACAAATCTCACAAGCAGCAAAAATCTACAAAATACAAGTTTCAACATGTCCTCAACCTTCTCCAGAATTAACTGACATATACTGTGTTTCATTTGCATGTTTATCTACAGTAAAGACATGTTTTTACACAAAAAGTTATTACACTGAAATATATGGAGAGAAAAGCTGTACAGATTATAGCAGAGTAAAGCAAGTATAAAGTATAAATAATAAAGGGGGGGAGGCTCGTTTGTGACACATTTGACAATAAAACTTTTGTCTTTTAATAAGCAGTAAAATCATCATCAGATAAGTCAGGTTTAGTCAAATGTGTGTGTTTTCTCTCTCCTATTTTGCCTAACTGGTTGTGGCTGATGAACTGGAAAACATACAGATACAGTGTACACTATTGACACACAGAGTTTCTGGATCATTTTTGAGCTCTAGTGTAAGAAATCTCCACTCACTGCTGCTGAAACAGAGATATTTTGCAATCTTTTGTTTTTGTTGAAGTGCATTTAGTTTCGTGCTGAAAGCCAGAGCAAGGCGAGGCTGGTGTGTGTGTGTGTGTTGTTGGTAGGAGGGGAGCTTGCATAGCTGAAAGGTCTCTGTGACCCACTTGGCACTGGCAGCTGATGGGAGTTGCATTCACAGAATCACTGAGACTATGATGGAGCTCTGACCTTGATTATCATTTCAAACATGACATGTGAGCTGCCGTGTATGTGTTCACAGTCAGGTCTACTTTACTTTATATCCAGTCTGGCTTAGAGCCCGTATGGATTTATTTAGACGGATACTGATTTTAGAGAGGGAAAATTCACGGATTACAGATATGGCAGCTGATTTAGTGACTAATTGAGCTAGAACTGCACTGAGGTACTCAGCACCGGTTGATATCTAACTTTATTAAAGAATATTTAAGTTTCTTTTATTATTTGGAGAGTGACAGCTTGAAGAGAGACAGGAAACTGGGGAGAGAGGGAAAGACATGCAGCAAAGGGCCGCAGGTTGGAATCAAACCTAAATAGCTATCAGTACTGGCACCCACACGCCGGGAGGGGCTGGGTCCTCGCTGCAACGACCATGGGTTCGACTCTTTGCCATGTGTCTCTCATTATTTCCTGTCACTCCCCAAAAAACAATACAGATAACTCTGTGACAGGCCAGCGATATCCAGTCTGGCTCGAGTCCTGTGTGGAAACATTTGGGCCGTCAGGAATAAATGACAGTGAAGTGACGTGACGGGAGCCACGAATGAGCATGCAGGCTGATCTGAAGCCAAAACAAGTTCGCCAGAGTAGACAAAGCAGGTTCACTGTGCCAATATTTATTGTTATTGTTAGTGTTTCTACACATTTCTCTACATACATCATGAGAGCGTACTCATCTCAGACATAATACACACCTCATATTTATATACTGTATGTGTGTTTTTTGGTGGAAGAAGTTGAGTTATATTACATAATATAAATTTCCCATCATCAGGCAATAATGCCTCAACCCGATAATTATTGTCTGTCCCTAATGAATCTGAGTGTTTCATTTTGGTGTTTAATTATTGTTCTGTTACTGATTATAACACATGTCTGCATGCTGAACACAAACACTACAATGAAGGTCATTGGACATGTTTCTTTGCCCAGTTACCCAATCTGGAAATGTTAATGACAACAGCACACGCACACACACACACCCCTATAAATACACAACAGTAAGACCCATTTTCAACACTGGGGGGTTTAAATGTCAGGGAGATACAAACACTTACTGTTCTGTATGAGGACGTTAAAGCAGCATGTTAGAAGATCGAACTAAAGTAGTTTATTGCAATAATAAGTGAAAGAGAGACAACAACAGTAGAAGAGATTTTTATTTTTATCTCAGCCAAGACGAACTCTACGACTGATATTGTTCACAGTCACTTACTGAACGTCCTCTAAGCTTCAGTCAAACTGTATTTTACAGTCAAACTCACTTCTGGTCATAAACTGACTCCTCTAGAGTTCAATAGGGGAACTTATAATAAATAATAATAAGATAATAACCAGTCAGGAAGGTCTGACTGATCCAGTAATGACCTTTTTCCTAAAGGGACCCTTTCTCTATCATTGAGTAAACCGACTAAATATCATATTATATTCAATGCATAACAACAATAACAGCACACAACAACTGTTGAACTGTACAATGAACCCAAATAGTGAACACAATAACTGCAGGAAGTTTGCGTAAAACGAGTGTTGCATCATAGAGGAGTTTTTGCTGATATTTTTAGTAACGTTTTATTCAATTCTGTCTCTAATATATCTTTTTTTTTTTTTTTTTTTTTAAACAATCATATAGTATTAAAAGGCTTTTTTAATGGACATATTCAGTGTTTTCTTCTACCGGACCCTTGGTCATTGTTCTATTACATCTTTGTTGTGGCTGTTTAGCACAGAGTGAATGCTCTGTGAATATAGTTTGTTTTCAGGTCTTAAAAGTTAAGAGGGGTGTTAAGTTCTTATACACCTTAAAATCAAGGAGGCCTTAGTAACTGTTAGGGATACGATTAGACAGCATTTGATCAAATCTGAATCCTTTTCAATCAACATACAACAATATATAATAAATATTTCAAATGTGAATATATGCTTATTTACTTCGTAGTAAGTTAACTATCTTTGGGTTTGAAGACAACACCTTGGATTCAAGGGAACTGTGCTGAACATTTTTGACAAATAACAGATTGATAGAGCAAATAATTTACCAATAATTAAAATAAACATTAGTTCCAAACTTTTACTAAGCTTTTCAGATACTGTTCAGAGATTTTCCTGCAGATTAAAGTCATCTCAGCCGTATCCGAAACCACAGCGAGGGACGCGCTTTCTGCTACCGCTTCTATATTCAATCACACGTTTCCACTTCCATCCTCTCCCTGGGTAACCCTGCTTTTAAAAGCTCTGTGGAGTCTAACTGAATTCCTCTCTGTGGCTTCATCACTCATAAAAGGACACATCAGTCACCGGAGGCAAGAGACGCAGCGAGAGAGGAAAGAGGCCAAAAGAGGCAGAGAGGCTCGAGAGGAGGAAGAAAGGGAGATGATGCGATGAAGCGATGCTGCAGACAGAAGACAATCATAAAAAGAAAGTCGGCCCAGAGAAAGAGATGCAGCAGTGAAATAGAAGAATATGAGAAGCCATGCGTCCATTAAGAGAAAATAACACGAGCGTGATGCTGCAGTGGACAGTGAGTGAAAATAAACTGCTTACATCAGTTAGTTCAGCCTACAGAACAACCACAGACAGCAACTATCTGTCCTCACTGCACCTCCTCGAGCTGCTTCAGGCTGTCTGGAAAACGTATAAATACAAAGACGGTGGCTGTAAGACCTCAATTACAGCTGACACACACAATGCTCACTGGTTCCCTCACTCACTGTGATTAATCTGGGTGGCTGGCTTTTAGAAATGATGAGTAGTGGTCACTGCCTGTACTCCCGAAGTCTATGGCATGCAGCGAGGGGAAAGCAGCTGAAACACACGTAGGCGAGATGGTGCAAGATCTCTACTACACTGTGTGTTAAATGTGCACAAAGTATAAAAATCTCTACTTACTTACTTATGTACTTCAAAATACTCAAGTATCTTCATATTCTGCTACTTAAGCTTCTTTTTACAACTTTTTACTCCACTACATTTATTTTATAACTTTAGTAACTTAACGGATAAAAAAATAAATCAACAAAGAAATAATGATCTACTATTATAGGTTTAGATTTATTAAGATACTGTCTTTAAATCATTATATATATATATATATATATATATAAATATAAAATATATATAAAAGGTACAGTCCAGCTTCTAACATGTAAATATTTTCAGCTTTTCTCTGTTTTCTTTTGAAATATTATTTTATTTATAAGTTCAGGTTGGACAAAAGAAGCAATTTAAAAACGTCATATTGGGTTCTTGGAAGGTCCGGCTGGCAATACTTTGATTTTGATAAACTTTTAAAATAATTACCGTAAACAATTTCAATTCAATTTACACCATTATAGATTAAAGAAAAGCAGCACATTGGAGAAGCTGCCATCCAACAATAAACCAATTATCAAAGTAATCACAGATGATTGTTATTGACTAATTGATTAATCGTCTAGTTGTTGCAGCTCTAATGTGAATACTGTGTGTGAATGTGAGTGTTGGTGGTTGCATTCCTCAGTATAAGAGAAAGGGTGTTTAAAAGAGGGTCGCTGATGTATTTAAAGCCTCCTCCTGTCTCCAGCTGGTGTGTGTGTGTGTGTGTGTGTGTGTGTGTGTAGGGCTCTTTGTGAGGGGGTCGCCTCTCTGAACACAATAAGAGGTTTGAATACCAACCGATTGAATGAATGGAGCTGCAGTCATCCTCCCTCCTTTGTCTTCCTCACATACTTCTCATTATTCCTTCTTTTCTTTCCATCTCTCACTCTTTTTCTGTCTCACTCTTTACACTCTGCTCAGCTTGGTTGTCCATGTAAATGTTAATATAGATTGCAGGTAAAACAACGCAAACGCTGGACTACAACTTCCCTCACAATAAGTTACAAACTGAAGATTAAAAGATTAATCCCAAGTGAGTGTATTAATAAAAAAGAGCCTCAAAACAAATGTGAGTATAAATAAAACCTCTGATATTAGTTTAAACAGTCAACATGAGAGATTTGCAAACACATAAATGGCGACACGAATGTGTTAATATTTGCTGTGTGAAACAAAAACACATCCTCAAATGCACCGGAAATGGTTGGACATATAGTTGTGTTTATTTTTGGAAGTAATAGCCACTGCCCTTATTAGCAATATGACTTAAAATATATCCCTCTTGTTAACCTGCCATCCTCCCTCGCCATCCCCTAGAATCAAGGTCCTAAATAGGTGGATGGACCCAAACTCGGGCCTATAACCTATAACATCTTTAGCAGACTTTTTTTTTGTTGTTTTTAAAGATATTTTTAGGCTATTTATGACTTTATCTTTGATAGAACAGGTGAAGATAGACAGGTAAGGAGGGAGAGAGAGAGAACATGCAACAAAGGGTCGCACCCAGGGCACTGCAGCGAGGACCACCTCTACCAGGTGAGCTACCGTACGCTGTAAGATAGATGAGAATAAAAGATCTGCCACAAGAATGTGTAAAACAATGCAGGTTACCCCAGAAAGCTATGGACTGTCAGTATACTCTCACAGCTGTAAGTTACAGTGAGTTTTTAAAACCACTGTTAGTGCTCGTGGTTTTATAGGCGGGACCCTGCTTTGTTTGCTTTAGTGCACACACACACACACACACACAGACACACACAGAAGAGGTGACGCAGGTGGCGATACACTCGACCTACAGGTGGAAAGTCAACATGGATGAAAACTAAACAATGCAGGTTTCAAAGTTTACACACACAAAAAGAAAAAGCTTTGCAAAAGAAACAAATTCAACACGTTTGTTAAGACCTCAAAAGGTCAGAATGTAAAGACTTCACAAAGAAACTCTTTAAACATCTTGAGCTGATGGAAACAGATATTGGTGGTTTTCTTACAGATTCTTTTTAGGATTTAGAGCTTTTTTTTTGCTTTTATTTTGATAGGACAAGAAGAAGAGAGAGAGAGGGGGTATAACACGCTGCAAAGGCCCGCAGGTTGGACTCAAACTCACGGCTGCTGCTACAAGGACTCAGCTCTACCAGATGAGCTCCCAAACACTGATATTGTAATTGTAGACGTGGAACCAAATGAAGGAAGTGAGAGCGAAACATGGGCAAATGTATCAAAATCATCAGTCACACAAACACAGCTTCATAACCACACGCTCACTCTCCAACCACACACACACACACACACACACACACACACACACACACACACACACACACTTACCAGTAGAAGGCAACTTTATCGCCGAGCTTCCTCTCGTGGACGTTGCGGTCGAGGAGGTTGTAGCAGATGTTGGTGGAGGCTCCTTCCATACACTTGACGAATATTTCTCCTTTGGTCACGTCGAAGTTGTAGTCGAGGAACTGACCCGAGTGTTTGGTCTTCCAGAAGAAATCTTTGGCGACGTCGCCCCAGAACTCTGCAGGAGAGGAGGACAAAAGTCTGATGAAACAATGAATAAGTTCATAAATCACATAAAAAAAAAAAAAAAACAGTCATTTTCTGGATTTTATGAGTTTAAAATGTTGCAGCGACTGATTGAACAAGAGCTGTTAGATGATGTGTTTGAGGATTGCCACTTTAAATGAAAAGGAAAATTACCAGCAGAGCTCATAAACTCTGAATAAAAAACATTTTAAATGAACTCAGCTTAAAACGAAACTTAATTTAACTGCCAACGTTGTGATTTCACAATAAGTTGCAACTCAAGTTGGTTAATCATCTTCTTGCTGTACTTTTATTAGTCTGTTCATCATTAACTTACTGTAAGTCATAATAACCTGACATCTCCATACTAATTACCACATCATGATACAACACTGGTGGATATAATAAATGTTATTAAACTGCAGGAGGAACTTTCTGGTTACACTACAGACTACAGAGCAGCTTCTTCACTTCACCCTCCACACCCGACCATAAATATGTTTATTTTAATGCCCTCTTATTATTTATTCATTCATTTGTGTGTGTGTGTGGCATAACGGCACAACCAGAATAATAAATAAAATGAACCTTGTACCCTGAGAGTTACATTACTCTGGCCGACACACTTCACAAGGAAATGACCTGTTTGTTTAACAATAGCTGCACACAGACAGCGTTTCTCTCTCTCTCTCCTCTCCTGCCTGGTGAGTTTAGTACAGGCACGCACCCAAACGCCACAATAAGTGCTTCCTTAATACTGGAATCACAAAATAACCTGTTCAGTGCAGACTGTCTGCAGGTTAAGATAGAAGCACTGTGCTGGTTGGTCATTGGTGTTATTGATTAATGTTCCAATTGTGTTCCTGAATAATTGTCTATAAAATCCTGAAAGATAAATGAGTTTACTGAAATGTAAGACGAGGAAAAGCAGGAAAAACTCACATTTAAAGAAGCTTTAAAAACAACTTGAACAATTTATTTAGAGCTTTAAATCAACTAATTTGCTTATTTTAATGATCAATAATCTGCCAATTACTTCTGTAATGAATCAATTAATCATTTTGTCCCTAAAATGTCTAAAAATAGTGAAAAATCTCCCAAAGATAGATTTCAGACGTGGTGAATAAAAGAATCAAACCTGCAAATGTTTTATGACTAAAACAATTAATTGATTATCAAATAACAGTAAATTCTCTGTCCATCTACTAATCAACTAATCAACTAATCGTTTAATCTCCAGCAGGTTGCACTTGACTTGAGTTATTTAACATTAATTTAATATTAATCGACTTATATCCGGTTATAAAAAATGTAACTTTTCCATATATATTTTAAAAAAAACAGACAAAAATTATTAAAATAATTCTGCGAGCAGGAAAAATAAATCCAGAATGTTTCCAAAACGTAGATTTTATCTCATTTGAATTTCTTAAAGAGTTCGCAGCAGCTTCACTGTGTGTCTGTCCACTCTGATGGTCGCAGCAGCTTCACTGTCGCTTCTAAATGAAATGCATTGACATTTATTAAAAAGGAGTCAGGAGCTGCCTGTAAACTGTAAAGAAAGGGAGGTGAGGTGAGGGGGGGCGCTTACCATCGGGGTTGTCTATGGACTTTAAGTACAGCTCTTTATATTTCTCGAAGCTGGGGACGTGAGCCTCCTTCTTCATCTCTTCACACCCGAGGAAGACGTCTTCCTTCGGCGCTTGGTCAGGAATCATCTCTCTGAAACTTCAGAGACGCTCTCTCGCAGATGATCGATATCGGCTCTGCAGGGACGGACAGAAAAGACGCTGCACAGACACAGACACCTCCTCTTCCTCCTCTTCCTCCTCCTCCTCCTCCTCCTCCTCCTCTTCCTCCTCTTCCTCCTCAGCTGCAACAATGAAGCGATGCAGATGCAGGCTAGGTGCTAGTTTGTGTGCTAGCAGCAAAGTTCATTCAGACTTCCTCGTTCTTCCGGATGTGTGTGTGTGTGTGTGTGTGTGTGTGTGTGTGTCCCTGCTAAGCTAACAGGCTAAAAAGCTCGAGATTGCACCCGCGCGCCGAGACGAGGCCCCGCCCCCCCCTTTTTCCTGCGCGCGCCGTGCTGCCGTTTTTATATTATCGTGTTATTCGTCGGATTTAAAGTGTTTCCTTCGAGTGAAGTCTCATGCTGTCCGGGAGGAGGAAGAGGAGGAAGAGGAGGACTGTTTGTGTGCCAGCGGTGACAGTTGCTGCTTCTTCTTCGTCTTCTTCGTCTTCTTCTTCTTCAGACCTTTTTTTTTTTTTTTTTTTTCTTTGACGAGCGTGTGGCGGTGAACTCTGTTTGGCACCGTCAGCCAATCACAGCGCTCGATGCCTTCACGTACGGGGAGAAAGCTCTGAATTCACACTACTGCCTGTTGTAAATGTGACCCCCCCCACACCACACGGTGCGTTCAAGTGCTGATATTTCAGATTATATTTAAAACTGTACAATTGAACCAAAACAGTTTGTGGATTAAATAATTATTGATTTTCATTAATTTCGAGCAGATATTTCCTGTTTAAGAAACTTTTTATGCTATTATCTGTTTGTATTATGTATTTTTTTTTAAATATAATTTTTAATAATTCTACAAACTTACAAGGCTTTTTACACTTGGCCATTTTTCCGTTAGACAATTTACTTTAAATTTATTTTCTTCACATAAATGAACCAAAATGCTGAGATATAGGTCTACCGTGTATATGTTTAAAGTTTTCGAGCTCACTTTAAAATCAAGAAGGCTTTGTGAACCCCTGTGAAGCTTTGATAGAGGGGGTCGCAATTCTTCTAATAGCAGAAGTTGTTACATTTATATTTACATTTATATATATATTTACATTTATATATATATATATATAAGGTATTTTTAAATAATTTCAGGCAGCAACGTACTTTCAAATTAAATCTGAAATCTTCTTGCAGAACCAAAAGTTTGAATATGTTGTAAACAATATGAAAAATAGTGTCATAATAAATACAGTTTGTATAAAAAAAACATGTACTTCAAAATAAACACATACAAGAGATATATAAAAGAAAGGAGGAATACGTTAAAAAAGAATAAAAGAAAAGAAAAGACAAAAAAAATATGTGGGGGAAGAATTGATATGAAAAATTAAAAATTCAGAAAAGTAATTGTTTAGAAATGTACCGTTATTTAAGATACAAACTTTACTTACATTTTTTGCAATTTATTTTATTTTATTTTGTTCATATTATTGTCATTATTTCTACTTTTTTAAGTCATGTTACTTATAAGACACAAACAAAATATCCCAAATAACAACCAGTGATTAAATTCATCACTTTTACATTCAGGAATATTTCAAAACTTGTTCTTATGTTTGTTCTTATTTACTAATTTTATGTTCATATATACATTTTTTTTAACTAATGAACAGCTGGACCTAATAATCTATGACATAAGTTGCTGTCTGTTCAGTTAAGAAAATGTATATTAATATAAACTTTATATTTCTTTATCAATATAGATTCATCTTCAGAAAACTACAACAGTTGTTGTGACTCAATGTTATCGAGCACTGCCCTCTATGGACAATATTGTGTATTGCACTTTTTAAAATCAGGCTTTCTATTGTTTCCTTAAGAAAAATGTCTAGAATAACGTGACCCTAAAATAATAATAATAAAAATAATAATGATAGTAATAATAGTAATAATAATAATCAACTGTATTTAAATAGCAGTACCTAACAATAATATAAGACAAACACATGAATAATAATGATAATAAAACAGACATGTTGGTAATAAAAAGGTGTGCAAGTATTAATAAAAAGCTTTTTTAAAAGAAGCTATCACTGCAGATCAATACTACTTACATTAATGTGATTGGTTTCAGGAACTCTGTGCGAACTGATTTCATGTTATAATGTAAATAAATCCAACCAATGGCTGTGTGGACGCAGTAAACACAGTCTGAAACTCTGCAGTCAGATTAGGTCGACATTAATGTTTATATGTATAAATGTATAAATGTATAACTGTGATCAGAGGAGGGGAGAATGGTAGTTCTTTAATCAGTGAAGTTTGGTCTGACAGACAGCAGGTGGCGCTAATGATCGACTTTAGAAAAAAAAGATAGATAGATAGATAGATAGATAGATAGATAGATAGATAGATAGATGATAATATTTCTTGTCCAAATGTGCACCAGTATGGTTTAGACGCAACAAAAAAATGTTTTAAAAGATAAAACATCCCTAAAATCACTTGACAACAGGTCATTTTAACTTTTAGACCTGTTCTGAGATCAGTGTGTGGCCCCGTGTGATTGATCCCCCGGTTGATTCAGCTTTTAAATGTTTCTCGTGTTGAAGAGTCACAACGTCTTACAGGTCCCAAACCTTTTGTCTTGTGACCCCTGACAAACAATCAGTGTCTGGTTGAGGTCACGTTTGTTAACGAGTTCAACCAAAGAGACATTTCACCTCCACACTTCTCACATGGTTTCAAATGTGTGAGTCCCCAAAGACGTCAAATAATCCGGCATTTCACAAAAAAAAAAATTATTGACGATTAGAATAAAGTCCAAAAAATAAGACAAATTTGTGTTTTAGAGCTTTTCTTTTTACTCTCTCCCGACCCCTCAGATTGATCTTGTGACCCTTTGGAGGGGCCCGACCCCTGCATTGAGAACCACAGGACTAAAACCCTTTTTGAGCCGTATATAAAGTATTTAAATTACAGTAAAACGCCGCCTCTAGCGTTGATGCATCAGTAATCTTATTGATCGTCTGTTTCCTGAAGCCGGACTGTAAACACTGTTATTACATTGTGATACAGGAAGTGAGCTCTTTTTCTTCCCCCACTGACTGTGCTGTCTGTTTCTGATTAAAGGGAGGGGTGCGACACTCTGGAAACCTCTCGGGGGCCCTTTGTGATGTCACAGCTATGGACTGCTGAGGGTCAAAGGTCGACCGCAGGGCCCGGACCGAAGGATCATGTGTGATTCACAGAGATTGCTTTGTTCTCCGTGTGTTTAACTCTGTTGTTGCCTCCATGTTCCTCTGATCTGCTGAGTGGTTTATGGAATATATTGTTTAGATATAGTTTATTTATTTAATGTAAATATTTCTTATTATGGAAAATAGAAATATTCAATCCAATGGACTGATCAAAGATGCAATAAATGAAAATGTAATTGTTATTATTTATTTTATTTATTAATAAAAATAAAGAAACATATTTAGAAGTTTATTTGTTTGTGTTTTTACATTTGCTGTTGTGTTGTCAACAAGTTTTTAAAGACATCTTAGGGGGCTTGGCATGGAAAAGATTGGGAAGCTCTGCCTTAGTCATCTATTTTATATAATATATATGTTTGACATAATATATTATATTTGATATGTCAAATTGACTGCTCCTGTATCGCCACGTTAACGTTTGTGGTTTGAGTGTCTTCACAACTATTGGTTGTATTAACATGAAGTTCTGAGATAAACTTTAATAATAACTCTGACTTTTCCATCACTCAGATCAACATTTTAATTCATCCAATACTTTGTTGTTGTTTGTTGTTGTTGAGGAGGCGAACTCAGTGTTTACATCAGTGAATGAAACCATTTTATCATCACTACCTTGTTGCTGCTGTTTACATTTAACCAGACTCAAAATCAAAAGATGCACAATTATTTCCTGAGTGTAAATCTCTCCGTACATATGTATATAAATTACTGTATATATTGCGCCTACAGTACATGGCTGCAGATCCCAGCCCTGTTTATATCCACTGGGAGTTCCCTCTGTGATTCACGGGTTTGTTAGAATTAGTTAATGACGGTCACGCCGCTGATCCGCACAAAAAGATGAACTCAAGAGATTCAATCAAAACAAACGAGTGCTGACGTGGAAATACTGTTTTTATTGTCTGTACCAAACTGGATTGAAGAAAAATCGAGTTCACCAGAGTATAACAAACACATCAAAGTCCAGCAGAAACAGAGAGGAGGAGAGAGACTCGGGTGGCCCTCGGCCCCGCAGTGTACGCGCTTATTGCCACTGGTTGAGAGGGGGGGGGGGTAGAGGTCAGACAACCCCGTTACCTAAAGCCGTTAACACAACACACCTGTGGTGACCCCCTCCCTCCCTCCCAGCGGCTCCTTCAGGTGTGACAGTTTAATACCACACACAGTCCTTCCTCAGTGACACTTACAGTAACACACTTCACTGCTCTCATTAAAACCCAGACAGGAGTCGACACACAACGACCTGGAACACTTTCAGCGGGCTCGAAGCTGCAAACACCGGGCGACTGCCAGAAACCTCTCCACACATAATGAAAGGAACAAATCTCATTATGCTACAAATCACTACTGGACAAGCAACTGAAAGGGATTACAGTAACAGACTGTTGGTGGAGGGAGGAGGTTACATTGGCACTGGGTTCAGTACAGAGGCCACTATGTAAAGGGGGACTTCTGCTCCCCCTTTCTTTTTTGAAGTTGCATAACACACACACACACACAAAAAAAAGCACTTCTTCGCTAAGGCTCGACGACGCACGTTCATACGAACTGCTCCGGAAAACGTCACGAGTTCGCTGTTCTGGCTACAGTTTCCCTGCATTGAGAAGGCTCACAGTATACAGAGAGTGTGTTTGTTATAGTGAGTGTCCGTCCTCGGTGCGCTACGATTTGTCTTAGCATTAACCCACCTAACAAACATCGATGGGTTTCCTTACTAACAGGATCTTCTCCAAAAACGGGTTAATATGGGAGTTTGGATATGAAACGTGAGCCTCAAAACGGCTCAAATCTGCTGGAGGATGAATTTTAACCTGCTCACAGAGAGCGGGGGGAAGCTGAAACAACTGGACAACTAAACTGATGAATATAAAATTAACTGGCAGCTAATGTGATCAATAAACCCCTTTGTTCACACAAAAACACCAGAAATGTTGCTTGTTCCAGCATCTAAAATGTGATTATTTTACTGTTTTATATCATCAGAAATTCAATTTCTTCTGGTTTTTCCACTTTTTAGACAAAACATTTCATTATACGACTTTCAGATTTGAGGCATTTTAAACTATTGTCTGACATTTCTTTTAGATTAAACAATTAATTGAGGGTTAGGGTTAGGCAGATTAATCAATAACGTTCATTAGCTGCAGCCCTATTAGGAAGCTCTAGTCTTTACAGATACTTTAATTCAAGCTGCTGTGTCTGACAGTCTCCACAATATTAGGTTTTGGTTACTGAAACAGGGGAGAAGATGATCCTGACAGTAAGGAGCATTTTGAGAAACCACACATCTTCAGGAACAGTTTCTGTTGTGTTTCCTCTGAACTTAAAACATATTTAAATTTAAAAGAATTAGTCTGAAGGTTAAAGTTCTGGTTGCAGCTTTGAGGTTTCACACACATCAGATCAGCAGCAGAGGAAATGGAGCCCTTTTAAACACACAATGTGTCGGACAAATGAACCTGTTTTATATTTGGTATCTATCAGACCTTCACTGCAGCCAGATTAACTTCCAGCTTATTCTGCTTTTGAATTGTCTGTATGATCATTTTCCTGCTGCACTGCCATCATCGGTGGACTTTTGAGTGAAATGAGCTACGAGTCCAACAGCGTTCACCTATCACCGCATGTGAAAACTCTCAAATTAAAAGCTGAAAGTCAGTCCGAACTTTAACCTCAGAGATTGAAACGCAGTGTGCTGGAAGGAAGTACAGAGACTAAACAAAAGTTCACCACACTCACAAGGTTGACTGTGCTTAGAAACAAGGAACGCCTCAGTTTTAAATCACTCATTGGAGTGTAAAAGAAAAAGCATACATTCTGAAAACAATATTTCTAAAAAAGTCTTTTTTTTTTTTTTTTTTTTAAGATGTGGTCTTACTACCAGAACATACAAACACTTAAAACCCAGGCACCCTCTGATTCTGTGCAAAATCCAACCCTTCTAACTCACGGCAGTGCTTGTAAAAAGGCTATCAAATCACACAGCTACAACACTTTAATAGTAACTACCTGCACATGGAGAGCTGCTCTATCAGCTGTTTGTCCAAAAGAGGAAAATGCTCAACTCAGCAGCTCAAGGCCAATTGATCTTTAATTTAACACTACAGAATATGTTTGAGTCTGCAGCGGTGATACGAGTCTACATTTAAAATCACTGCAGACACAAACTTACATCTTCTAGCTAAACAGGTGGCAACAAAAAAACAACAAATTATGTGAAACTAATATGAAACAACCATAAATATATATATATTTTTTTGTTTGCTTTATGAGCTTTTTGATGGAAGACAGGTGGTCTGCTGCATCCTGACACATCTGAGCTTTTGTCCAAAATACCTCCAATGTTGTTTATTTTCAGAACACATAAAAAATGACTAACAGTACAAACATTTGCCCCAAAAACAGCAGACTTACATTAAAGTAAAATTTAAAAAAAAAGCTATGAAAAATGCTTGCTTATGAAAAAAAAAAGTATTGTTTATGATTAAGGCCATTGATAAAGTTATGGAGTCCAATAACAACAAGTTGCTGTTAACAGGGTTTGTGTGGAATTAACACTAGTGCGTTCAAATTAGGTCAAACATGACATTTTTTTTACACAGTACAGTGGAAAAACTGGTCTCAAATTAGATCCACAATATACAATATTAGTATTAAAATTGGTCAATCAGGGTGTGGAAATAGAAAACAAACAAAAAAAAGGGAGGGAAGGGGGACACCTGTGTTACATTTACAGAAAGGAATCAGCCTTCAGTGTGGCAGGCATCAACTCATTGATCCCACGTTGGTTTTAAACAGCTTTGGGAAAAACTAAATCCAACATAATCAGAGCAGAAGATTCATCGGTCCACCCGACTGCCGGGCAGATATCAGACGAACGTCTCGACTGTGGTCGGCTACATGTAGCGAACTGATCGGCCGCGGTCGGAGCTCACAGTGTTTGCAATGTGGCTGGTAGGGATCTCCCATCGCCCTTCAGGAACTAGTTTCTATTGGCCGGGGGCTGATTAAGGGCCACTGGTATAAAACAGTGCATGTGCCTCAAAACAGACGTACAAAACAATCAGTTTCTAACTTTTTTTGCACTTTTTTGGGGGCTAAAAGTTGGCGGCGTGTTGCTCACATATCGGCTCGAGGAGTGAGCGACTATCCTGGAGTTAAGAATTGCACATTTAGGAAGTCTGAAACGTGAACACCAAGGTCGAGTGGGAGCAAAAAGACAACTGATATGCTGATTTTCTGAAAGCGATTCTCTCTATTGTCGTTGGCTGGGAAAACAAGTTTGTGCACACAATCTTTCCAACAGAGCGACCATTCAGTGAGCGTGAGAGAAAAACTCTAGAAAACTAATGTATAAAGTCGAGAGCATGACGGACAGGTGCCAAAAAAAACAAAAGGTTTCAAAACATTCGACAAGGAAAACAAGACAAACAAAAAGAAATAATGAAATGGAGTGGGGGGGGGGAGACAATGTGATAAAACAGTAGCATACATTTACAAAAGCTCTTTTGAAGCTGAACAGGACAAAATCAGGATGGGGTCCTTGGTGGAGACAATTAGTCAGAGGTGGGAAAAAAAAAAGGCCGAGAGAAGACCCGACTGTTGCCTTGTCCCAGACTAAACCCTGAGCCCTTCAGTGTTAACGTGTGCTGTCCAGAGGCGGCTTTCTCCTCACTCAGAAACGCCTGCAGGTTCAAATTTTTACTATTTCAAAAGCACAATTATAGTTAGCCTGACTGAAATTGGCAAAAATACAAAATACACTTCAGATTTGGTTCCTAATAACGCAAAACCAGGTTCCTTCTAGTTGGGAATGTGTTATCTTTTCTTTTTTTTTTACTCATTTCTGTACATACATCTTCCTTCAAATGAATAAAATTCAGTGTCAACAGGAGAGGCACAAAATGGCGGCAGTGCCATCAAACATAAAAAATACAATCGGGGTTAGTTTGGGACAAAGTGACCGGTGAACTGACAGCCGGATCTTCGGAGGAGGTTCTTCACGTTTGATTTGTTTCAAATTGATTTTTAAACATACAACCACACACACATGCACACACACGTATACACACACGCACACACACACACACGCACACACAGAGAACATCACCGTGTTTTTCACACTCAAGTCCATTACAAAAACCAGATATGTACTGCTTGATCTGGTTTGGGAAAGGATGGGGTTACAGGTGAGGGAGGGAGGGAGGGAGGGGGGAGGGGGAGACTGACAGGTGTGTAGGAGGAAGAGGCTGTGACCGAGGCTTTGTGGATTATTGGTTAAAGATGTTTCAGCACAGAAGGAGCTGAGCTGTACGGCGGCTGAAGGCTAGAGGACGAAGAAGTCCGGCAGGCTGGGGGGCGGAGGGGTACGGGCAAGGCGGGAAGGGAAGGGAGCCACAAGTCGAGATCTAGTTTGGTGTTGGGATATAAAACCAAACTGGCTGTCTTGGCTTGAGGAAGGATCTCGAGGTGGGTTTGTAGACCAGGGCATCTAAGTGAAAAGTTGCTTGCAGTCTTGAATATTAAAACTCCTCCTGCTCCTCTGCATCCGGTATCACGAAACCCTCCTGGAGACACAGAGAGAGAGAGACACAGAGACAGAGACACAGAGAGAAAGAGACAGAGACACAGAGAGACAGAGAGAGAGAGACAGAGACACAGAGAGAGAGAGAGAGACAGAGAGAGAGAGAGAGAGAGAGAGAGAGAGAGAGAGAGAGAGACAGAGAGACAGAGAGAGACAGAGAGAGACAGAGAGAGAGAGAGAGAAGAGAGAGAGATATGAATGAATGAACAGCAACACTGTACAGTTTGAATTTGACACACATCAAGCTCAGCATCTTTGTTTGGAGCCAGAAAATTATGCAACGTGGGTGTTTCTATATTTGTTAATCATTGTGGTTAGTTACATATGGATCTCTCAGAAACACTCAGGAAGGGTTCTCACTGATTTGATGTGCTGTTAAATGCTGGTTAGCTTGTTGATGAGCTACTTCAAGATTAGAAGGGCAAATAATTATAACTCATTGATTAATCTGTCCATTTTCTCAATTGATCGTCTGCTATCAGAGAATATTTGGTATTTATGCTTAAACGATTACTAAAACCACAATTCCATTATCAAAACCGCTGCCAATTGATTTTCTGTGAATAGACTAATCGGTTGAATAATTGTTGCAGCTCTAGATAAGATCAATTTGAGATATTGATCCTCAGTGGGAAACTGCAGCAGCACAAAGAAAGACAAGTACAGACAGAAGGAAAGAAGTAGATTTGTTTGTTTGTTTTTAACTCTCAGATATCAGCTTGTACTTAACTTACAGTCAATATACATTGTGAGTTCATGTTGATTAAAATAAATCTGCTCTGGGCTTTACAGTAAACAGGAACACCAATCGAAGTTTCTCTTTCAGATGTCTGAGAGTTCCAGTAATCAGATTTCACTACAGACATAAACCAGTTTCTACAGTAGCACTAAAAACACCCATTAATGGAAGTCAGATCAGTCGAATTATACCATGAATTATATCTTAAATGTTATATATTTAAACTTTTACCTTGTGTAATACAAGAATCAGTTACACACCACACCGATGGTTTATATTTAACAGTGTGTGCACAGGAGCTTCACATGTTCACATGGAGGACAGTATCACTGGAAGCTTCTGGGCTCAGTGAGCGGAGCTGCATGCCATTCCTCTGCAGGAATTTACACTGGCATCAGCAGTTGTTAACAGCACAGCAAATGGGCTTTAATCTGGTATTGAGCTCAGAAGATATTATATAACACATTTGTTTACAGAGGATATTTTAAAAGGAGGAGGCCGGTGAGGTTTTTTTTTATATATATATATATATATATATATATATATATATATATAATAAATGTTATTGTCAATAAAACTAACTCAACACTTCCCCAGCCTCTTGCCCTTAAATCCACTTCACAAATATGTAAGTTTAATTTCTTCTACATCAGCTGCTCACTATATTGTACATAGAATATAACCAGACGTCTCCATTGAGGATTACACACACACTGTTTACAGCTTTATCTTTATGTGTAAAACTGCTTCACATATGCATCTTTCTATGGCTTCATTTGTAATTTGACAAAAGGATAACATTTTCATATCTACCCTTTTGGTCTTTAAAAGTCGGTTGGTCTCAACTCCGAAGCCTTCAAAATGAATTAAAGCATTACTAAACTTCATCAACAGGCAAGTTCTGTTTCATTAAAACAGATTATAAACTCACGTCTGTGGCGTAGAGGATGTCTATGATCCTCTGCAGCGTGGGGTCGCCCTCTCCTTCCTTCTCCTGGCAAATCAGCTCGATGTTCCTCAGCTTACCAAAATAAAAGTCTCTCTCCTTCTCCATGTCCTGAATGGTAGATTTCAGGATCTCCATCTGTTGGAAAAAGGGGGCAAATTAAAAGCTTCATTTATTTGCTTGTTGTAAAACTAACAAGTTATTTCACTTTTCAATAGCGATTGTGTGGAGCTGGTGACTATGTTTTCACACTAGTGTGCTGACCTCATTCAGGAGCTCCGCCCTTTCCTCGTCACCTCCTCCCATCCCAGGCTTCCTTGCGCTGACGTTAGCCAATTTGGGTGCTACTTTAGCAACGGGTGGCCTCTGGGGAGCTGAAGAGACGAGGAAGACAATGTTATTAACAAGAGAACAAACGTTCACACTGAGGGAAACTTACCGGCATTTCCCCAGCTTGTTCATAATTTATCAATTTCAAACAGTTTGACCAACCAGAGCTCAGACCTTGACTGAGGGCCTTTTTAGGGGGTTTGTTGAGAGCTGACATGGCAGAGTTGGGGGTGGGCATGGCATCCTGTCCCTGTCTCGCCTCCACTGGGTCGTACTCCTTCCCATCGTAGTTGGCATCAAAGAACTTCTTAAACCACTGGACAAACTCAAAGTTGTCCTGGAACTTCCCCTTCACCAGTTTGTCTACTGGAATGATCTGGAAGCAAAAAAAAGAGAGAATCAAGACCAGGATGTTTGGACAGGTGTCTGCCTGGTAGCTTCAGGTCAACTGAGCTTTTATTTCTCTGTTGGCATTAGTGATGAAAATTGACGGCCAGTGTGTGTCACAGCTGGCATTTTCACTATCATTGTCAACACAGTCCATGGACACCAAAATTATACGTTTGGATAGCCTTCACTTTATTTTCTTTAACTCTTTATTTACACAGTAACAGATTTTTTTGGCCACTTGGGGACAGCAGAAACACAACATTGACTGATAATCTTTTAAGGTGATATTGTAAACTGCTTGGATGAAGTTGCTTATTTAGACATTTACGGAGCAAAATGATCATTCATTTGGAGCTGTGTTTGATGAATCACAATATTCACTCTCTTGTAGCTTCATTCTTGGTGTCTACCAACTCCTGAAAGAAATATCTGGCTCTTTAGCTGCTAAATGCTCAATTATGTTCACCAGTTAGTCTCTGAGTCTGTCTGCCATTTGCTGCTGAACATGTAGCGCACAGTGGGCTTTTCCCTATGAAAACAGCTGCCTGTTGTGGCCAAAAACCACACTATGAGAGCCATGAGAGTGAAACAAAACAGTAAAGTTGTTGTTGGACGGCTAAACAATGAGCTGAAATGAAATACACACCTCCATAAAGCCGGGGGGAGCTGCAGATTCAGCTGATAATTCTCTGTATGTACCGAGTGATTAATCTACATTGTGTATGTATGTATAGACTGTGTAGGACACTAGACACAGAAAAGAAATGCCTTCACATACATTAAACACAAAGTCACAGTGAGAGAAAGAAGAGAGAGCAGCAGTAACACACAAAACAGAAGTCAGTGGGAAAGGCTCAGCAGTAAACCTATTATTCAACAATGGAGGAAGCTGACATCATTGGACAATACACACTCACAAAGCATGAACGAGGGCAAAGTCCACAATACAGACACAATGCCTGGGATTATGACCCTGAACAGCTACGAATACACCAATGTGCTCTACATGTTTGAGTATCTGTTACACTGATCTATGGAATGAAAGACCGTCCGAGCGTTTCAAACAGTCCACACATCTGCAGTAATGGCTTCAAACAAATGGATGACAGGAAGGAAGTTGAGCCATGAATAAATTATGGCACCTTTGTCAATAGTCCTGCAAGCTGCTGCATGTTTCAGTCTGAGAACAACGGATGACTTAAACTGGGTCCGCCCTGCCCTTTATAATCTGTGGAGACCTTCTGACAATAAAAACAATACGAAGAGTCTCGATCTGCAAGAAGTTATTTAAAGAAATTACAGTGAAAAGCCTCTGATGAAGAGGGGAAACTGAAACTAACACAGCTGAGCATTTCAGATGTATTTCTGCCTACGAACTGCCGTCTCGAAAACAGACGAAACATAACGAAGTAACTATAATATCCAAAGAGCGACAGACGAGCTACCAAAGTGCTGAGAAATGAGTGACTCATGAACCAGATGGTTGGGAGGGGATGACAGGAGTTTGCATATCAGGCAGCAGTAATGAACGTCTGGTGAAGTCACTCTTAAAACCTTTTACGACACTCTGATCTAACGACCGCCCCGGGGTGACCGCGAGACAACACTATGTTTCCGGTTGTTACACAATTTCAAAACTCCAGACCTTTAAATATTTGCTTTCATTCTTTCTGCAGTCCTTTAAAACAGTCGCTCTATAGACGATTATTCTTTACAGTTACTGAGTGGGTGAGATGTGAGGGTTAGTATATTAAGTATAGCTGCAGTGTTTCTCCCCACTACAGGAAGGAGTGGGCGGGTTTCACAGTAATCTAGACCAATTGCTCACTAATCCTCAATAATCAGGCAACATGATTAATGGTCACTCATTTTCACTGCTACTGATGGCGGCTGTGAAGAAGCCTGCGGCCGGTAATGTAACCCAAACACTTCCTACAGTCGCTCCACATTAAAAAATTCTCATCGCCCCGGCCATGGGAAGGTTTTTATTTTTAAGCCAGACTTTGACATTTTCTCTACACAATTGAAAACGGTCTTTCAATGACGCATGTAATGGATTACAGGGAGAAATGTGTGGTCTATTATTTCCAGTATTCTACACATTGATCATATTGTAATCTTATATTGTAAAGTTATTTGACAACTGGAGTTGCTCTTCGTCAGCAGCAATTGTAAAGAGATCTTCATCCTGTGTTTGCTCAGAACGCCGCAGTACAAAGTTGACTTTTAAGAATAAAAAATATTAATCGTATGTTCTTCCAACTGATTTTTGCAGATTCCTTTGTAATAACATCTGGGGAAAATGGTAAAAAAAAAGAAAATACCGCCATAGCACTCGTTTACATAGTCATGCCCTCTAATATCCGAAATTCCTTCATATAGTCTCGGACTATCTGCACTTATGTATGGTGCACACCATGTAATTTGAGGCCGACACTTGCGCAGTATGTGCGTGTTGTTACTTACTTTGTCGACTCCCATCTTTTTGAAGGAAACCTGCAGAAGCTTGTAGTTATGGATGTATTCATGCTCCAGCTTGGCACCGAATTTAACTTTCTTCAGAGGCACAGAGTTGGGAAACAGCATGTCCATGAACTGGCAGTAGGCAGCACCTGCACGAGAGAAAATACCAAGGATAAAAATCACATTACAAGTCCTATAATGTCTGATGTGGTCAAATCCTGACAACGACTGAGTGCGTGCTGCATGTTCAGAATCAGCGGATGCCTAAAAACAAGAATAATAACATGTAGGAGTGAGAGAGTAACAAAAGGATAAGAATAGAGCTGGTTCTCCTTTCAAGGGAGAATAGAGAACACAGACAGACACAAACCATCCTCTTTAAAACGCCTTTTGTCTGTCTGTACTATTGGAGCAGCTGAGAGTCTACTCACTGGCTCAAATCACCGTATTTACAAACTCACAACACTCGTCTTAAGATGCCATCCCAAAATACCTTTAATATTCTGATGGGCTGTACTGAATTATGAACATTAGGGCTTGGTATCGAACCTCAATTGGGGCCAAGTATTGAAAGCTAATACTGAATGCCTGGTGACAGTCTTGATTCCTATAACTTCTTTGCTTCTATAAGTTCTTATATGTCTGTTTCTCCAGTTGTCCTGAATGGGGGATCAATAAAAATAGTTTATCCAAAATAATGATAATGATGAATGATTGAAGTGTTAAATACTGGTGCAAAATTAGTATTAGTTTTCAGTCCCAATCAAACAACACCAGCCCTAATCAATGTGCACCCATGCTCGTGATACCAAATCCACCTGGATGCAGCTGCCGGATCACCTGAGATTTTGTAAATAAAATGATCAAATTAGTGCATCACTCGAGGCTGTAGAGATGGTTATTATATTTCTATTAATTAAAGTATATGGCATATTTCATTTTTCATTGTGAGCTCTTAACCTGCGTATTAAAATCCAGTTGAGTCATATCTGTCTATTAAAGATTAAAGCAAGCTGCACCAGCATGATCTGTTCTGACACACCTTTTAACTTGAGGTTTAGATATTAAACAAGCCAGACAGACAATTTGCAGAAGTACAACACGTGCATGCACAGGCAGATGGTTGTGAAACAAAGGAGCTGAGGATATTAGCTGTTCAAAGGCTTTGGGTAATAGGATATTTTCCCGTTGAACTCTTTGAACCATTGACAGATGATGTATCTGACAGAAAGGTCAGACAGGGTGTTTTTCTGTCAAGCAAACTCAGCATCCTTCTACTTGTTTTTATTGTGAAGCACTTAATTTGCCTTTGAAAAGGTGCTGCTATACAAGTAAGATTATAATATTATCTACTTTAAATGATGGTCCTAGCAGCCAGTTACCATCAAAGACCTCTGGCTCAAACGTTGTTTCTACTTACACCTGGCTAACCCTGATGGTCATTTAAGGGTCGAGGCCACTAATGCTGATGCACTAAATCCTGACATGTTTCACCCTTTTGGTTTAAAGAATCAGCTCTAACGAGATTACGGTCTTGTTAGCACACTGTGTGCAGTTTGCCAACTGTGTTATTAAATTAATTTCAATTCAAATTTTAAACTGTGCAAATGTCAAGTTCTCCCTATCTTGCATCAGCCTGTAAGAACAGATTTGGCTGGTTTAAGTGATAAAGACAGAAGCTTCCGTGTTCTACCTCTCACACTGACACACTCTCACTTCAGCATTCGTGACGACTGACCAACTACACAACACCAGTGAAGTCACACAATCATGCAAACTTTTCTGGAAGCTGACACCTCTATTTCCTGCCGTGAACATCATCCTGGAAGTGTTTCAGGCGGTCTGACAACTGTCTGTTAAATGAAACATTTCTGGTTCTCCGACAATAAGATGAAAGAGTTTTTTATAAACTAAAATTTCTTACCTGTACACAACATTTCTATCTTGGTGAGGTTCATCTGTAGAGACTCGTTGATCCAGACCAACATGTCATGGCGACTTAAGTTGTCGCTGGTCACTGAGGTTGAGTAAACGTTCACAGCCATTGTCGGTCGACTGCTGACACAGAGGAGAGGAGAAGTGGGAAATGGAGATTAAAATTTACATGATGACTAGTTTATGTGTCAGAGCAGCTGGTAGAGCAGACAAACACTGTATTATTATTATTATTATTATTATTTGCTGAATCATTTTGCACTATAAACTGGTTTGTAAATGCAGCTAAATTTCAGGTTGGTGGAAAAATAAATTGGGTCACCAGGTGGTTGGTGAATAGTTTGGATTTACACTGGCAGCTTACAACTCTATGGCACTTTCTACACAACGTTTGTCTTTGTTTTTGCCACCAAGTATTATTTTCATTACCGATTTTCTCTATTATGGTACAAAAACATCTTCAAATTCACTCTTGTCTGACCAATCAGTCCAAGACCCCAAAACCATTAGATCAATATCATATAAGACAGCATATGTTCACATTTGAAAAAGCTGGAACCAGTGAATTATTGGCTTTTTTGCTTAAAAAAAATGACTTAAGATATTACTCAATGACTGAAATAGTTGCTGACTAATATTCTATCTATTGACCAATCAACAAATAAGTCTGGGTAACATAATAAAACAATACACAAGGATTTAAGATTTATTGTAATCTAATCACATGGAGAAAAACCAGCCTGAACCACTGATTTTGGCAGGCTGACATCTCATTTTGGATTTGCCTGAAGTTAGAAATCGTCAAGCAAAATCCAAGCACTGGGAAAGTAACACTGGCTGGCACCAATCAATCAACATATAACTTTACACTTGAGACAAGACTTGAAGGCACACCCAAATACGCTGGCATCCAGAACAATACTTTATTATGATCTACAAAAGTAAGAAGAAAACAAGTGACTGATCATGTGTGCACTATAATCGTTATGGATATATAATGAGACTCCATAAAAGGTCTTTTACAGTACAAACTCACATCCTCAGTCCCTGCTGGGGCTCATCTCCAGGTCAGACTGGGCCAGTTATTTCCTCAACAGCTGAAAGTAATAGCTGGGGGGGGTTCACTTTATATGTAGTCAACTATTGTATTTGGATGCACAAAATCTGATACTGGTAGATGATTCCACATCTTAACGAGAGATAATTCTGTCATGTGAGTAGCGTTGAGACTGTGTTGCCTATTCATGAAATAAAAAGTCTTACCTGCTGTTGCCACTGTATTGTATCTTTAAATGCTAACTAATGATTTCTGCCTGACCTTTACGAGCACGGAGCTGTCAAAAATAACTTTGAAATAAACTGGACTCAAAAGCGTAACAACTCAACAATAGAGTTAATTATTTACTAGTTATTTTTCGTGTAAAATAACCAAATGTTCTCTGCTACCAGCTTCGGTTTTTCTCTGCTTTATATGGTTGTAAATTTAGTCTGCTGTAGTTAAAACACGAAACACATCTCATCATCTGCCGCTCTACTTCACAAACTCCAGATTCTGACTATTTAACGACATGAATAGTTCTCAAATGTGTGTCTTTATTTATAACATAAATGTGTTTAAAAGGGAATATTTTGGAGCATTTACTTTCAAGCAAATTCACAGATTCGTCAATCCTCAGAATTTCTCACCTGCATCTGTGAAATGTTATAAAAGACGCTTAAAAAAAACACTTATTTTTGCTTTTATTGTTATATATTTGTCTCATTATTAGCTTTCCATCACTTTTTTTTTTTTTAAACCTAATTAAAACCTAGGTTGCCTCTTCCTGCACTTATTATCTTTGTAATGTGCAAAAATAAATACAACTAAAATAAAATATAAACTAAAATATCTAAAACATAATTATTTCAAATTGGGCTCTAAGGGGATTTTTTTTTTTTTTAATTTTTTTTATTTCATAGATTTTAAAAAAAATGTATTAAAAATAAATAAGAAGTAGATTGTCAACAATTAAAATAATGTTTAATTTGAGCTCCACTAACCGACGTTGCGGCTAATAGCAACCGTTAGCTCACCAGGGCCGAGCTAACGGTAACGGCGGTTAGCTCCACATATAGCTAGCCTCTCTTAGCATAGCTCGTGTGGCCGCCCAACAGACGCTGTGAGCGGCCAACCACCGATGGGACGAACCGGTTAAAACCAGCAGCCAGTTTACAACCGGGCGAACCGAGACGGAGCTATAGTTGGCGTCTGTCACCCCCCCTCCCCCACCCCCCTCCCCGCTCCCCGCTCCACCTCCACCTCCACCTCCCCTCCGCCCTGAAATCCACCGGAGCACCTTGTTAGCTTCAGTTAGCTTCAGTTAGCCTCTCGCTGTTCGTTAGTGCGACACACGCTCAGCGTTCAGGAGGGGGGGGGGCGGCCGTTGGTCCGCGCGTTCATCCAACGGTTACCGACGGCCACAGTGAACGGTTACCGCGGCGGAGGAGGAGGAGGAGGAGGAGGAGGTGGAGGGTGGGGAATCAAACGGGCTCACTCCCGGTTCCTGTTCCTGCTAGTCACGGGCTACAGCTAACATCGCGGCTAACGGCGCGGCTAACGGCGCAGCTAACGGCGCTCCCCCTCAACCCGCCGCCGCCGCCGCCGCCGCCGCTCACATGCCGGCAGACAACCGCTAAATGACACCGCGTTTCAGCCCCCCGCTGGACCGGACCTCCTTACCTTGAGTGGGGGGGACTCTCACAGCTCTCGGACGCGATGGTTTCTATGTGTGTCGGCTGTCACTCTCTGTCATATAAAGCCTATCTGTGGTCGTTTCGACGTTATTGCCTCTTTTCTTCTTCTTCCTCTTCTTCTTCCTCTTCTTCTCCTTCTTGGCACTTTCACGTTCACTCTACCGGCAGCGGAAGAACCGATTTCATGACGTCACGACGTAAAGGGTAACGCCCTAAACGTAACGTAGCGTAACGTAACGAGGAGCCTTGGGTGATGCGACGCTGGAGACGAATGTGGTCATTGTTGAGATATCTTTAATAAAACATGAATAGTAAACAAATTAATGGTGTAATTGCAGTGAACAGTATTTATGTATTTATAATAAAGTATTTAATAATGTGTGAATATTCTTATGTATCTATTTGGATGAAGATGAAAGAGGTTTTCATTTAAAATGTTACATAGAAAATATCATGTAAAGCATATTCTGCTAGATTTAACTTGATATTTACCATTCGAGTTGATTTCTGTGGTCTAAACAAGACGCATTTTCACTTGTTTCTCCATTATTTGCAATTAAGTTCAATTCAATGGTTAATTTCAGTTTTATTTGTTATATTGTATTATCTCATGACACTTTTCATACAGAGCAGAGCACACAAAGTATTTTATTCATTTATGATAAGCCTTTTCCGCTTGGGAACTAAACTGTGGCTTATAATATTGACAATATTGATCGTGTTTCTAATGAATATTTGTAGGAAGCTTGCTGCCATAAAGGGATCGTCAGCAAGGCTGTAGGCAGGCGTTTAAATATATGGAGATCTTAAATAAATGAGACATCCTGAGTTATGTATTTCTATATTTATTCAGTTAATCAAGTAAAAAATAATTCTCACACATGAAGGTCTAACGTCTGTTTTAAAATCCTGGTATGAGGAAGAACTGAACCTTCATGTAATTATATTTTTCACCTGAAATTAGAACTTATTAGACTATTCTCCTATAGATTTACTGCCGCCAGGATGTCAAAAACAAAGAGGAATTGCCCTCTGTGTGCTCAATAGTAGCTCCAGCCGTGTTTGTGATTAAATACTAATTAAAAAACCCCAACAGATAACAAATATCAGCAATGGGACTCAAGTGAAATGAAGATCTCGGACATCGTTGTGAGACTTCTTTTATTAATCTCGTTAACAGTCCCAATAAAAAAAACTGTCATACAATCACTTGCAATGACGAGAACACAGAGCACCATTTAAACATGTAAAAAACATTGTGTGTCACTCAATAAAAGGAGACAGTATCTGGTTCAGTACAGAGATGATGATCAATAGTACAGACTTCAGTTTCTCCTCCACGTTGTCATTGATACCTTCATACCTCTGAATTCAGTCCACTGCTGTTAATGTGCAAAATGACTCTACAGCAGTTCAGTTAAACCCCGTCACCCACAAACAGTTCTCAAAATGTTTGTGATACAATCAGCAGTCAGAATAATCACAGTACTCTTATTAGTATTTACAATTATCAGTTCATTTGGCCACGTGCCAAGTTCACTGTTTCTTAAACACAATACAGATTATTATTGAGCAGCAGGTAACTGTTTGTTACCATTAGCACCACAGCAGCATAGTGTCCATCACCATTTTGTTGGCGTCAACACCAATGCAGCAATAACAACCAATGCAATTCATTGAATCTTCCTAAACACACATAATATAAGACACACTCAGTTATTTTATGCTTCCCCAAGTTTAACACAGCAAAATATACAAAGATCGAACCAAAGGATGAAGTTAAAAACTGATCAAACTGTGGCAAAATTCTTATTTCTCTTAAATACTTTTATCAACACTAACAATTCAGTTTTGATACAGGAAACCGAGGAGAAGAGCAATGTTGGTACAGAATATAATATTTTTTTAACATTTACAGTAGATGTTAATTTAATGAAGTCTTTGTTTCTCCTGGAAACAGGATTCAAATATAGTAAAGCAGCGAGACAGCTCTCAGTTCAATATGATCTACATTTTGCAACCATATTTTTTTTTAAAAATAGATAAAAATGGAGCAGTGGTGTATAAAAATCTCTTTTAAAAAAACACCCATCATGTAAACATCATTTATATCTATGTATTTTAAAAACTCTAGGATATATGCCATATGTAGACGCATGTATAACCTCAGAATGAACTATCAATATTCATGTTAAATACTGATGATACAACAGTTTAGATGGCTATTGACCATCAACAATCGACTAATCATTGAATGAGTGGGCTGACTACAAGAGAAGGCTCACAGACTTCTAGTGAAAAGGTAATAATATATTACTCTTCAGGACACTTTACCTCTGGTTTGTTTTTAGCCTTCCCAGTTCAAGTGTGGCTAGTAGCACCACCAGACTCAGATTTAGCTGTTCAACACGAACATTTGACTATTTGTTCCCTTTTCTTTTTTTAAGTTCAGTGCCACACTGACATCCTACAACAGCCTGCATGACTCTCATATTTTCCTTCTAAAGCCAAGATTATATTCTCAAACCGAGACATACACAGACAGCTGCGTAGTAGTTCTGTCTATCCTACTATTAGTCTGCATTCTACATGTGCAGTAGATCAGCTGCTGGAAGCCTCGTAGCGTAAGTGGCCACGTGGACAGTCCTCACAGTCAGAACAAAAAGTCCACACAGAGACCTTCGTGTACTCAGTCTAACTCCAGACGCACGTTTTAAAGCCTTTCTTTGTTAACTGTGATGTGAAAATATGAGATTTCCTCACAGTGAAAGAAACTGTACATCCACCACGGAGCATCTCCCCTGCAGAGCAGCTGACAGCGCTACCGAACGGAGAGTAAATTGATTAAATTGGAAGAACCAGTCGTCCATCATCATTGCTGGTGTTCTTTGTTCTTCTTTTAATGAAGAAATATTCTCCAGTTCTCATATAACTGATATCTACACTAACCTCTATGTACCCACCACACTACTGCCAGTACTTCCTCAGAGGACGCTGACTGGTACGGCACCACGTAGGTTAGCCACAAACACATAGACTGAAGCCTGGAAAGGTGGATTCTCAGTGTCCAACTGGCTCGCAGGGTTAAGTTGTATCACAGTCTGGTTCAAAAGTAGTTTAGCCGACTACACTGACAGTTATCACCGGAGCAGACAGTGAAGTGACGGAGCAGCCAAACAGATTGTTTTGTTGTAATTTTGAGACTCTGTTTGTAAAGTGCAGAGATTCGACTGACCATCAGGTTCACCTGGGATCTCCTCGACTGATGACTCAAATCATCAACTTTTAAAAAGGAAGCCCTGAGTAGCAACACTGACAGTCACTGAGCATTTGAGGGAGGAAAGGAAGGACCGAGAGTGTCTGTAAACTCCAGTAGGTGGTTCAGAGGATCAGGAGGAAAAACCAAGAACTGGAGGTAGACAGAGAGCAGCTAAAGCAGAGTCTGTTGTATACACAAACTGCATGTGTGACACAATGCAAGAGACTTGAGTGCATAGCGGGTAAAATGTCCCTGTGGCAGAGATCTACAAAAGCCTGTCTGTGAGCTAGCTTTGTGAAAGTAGTACATATATGCATAGACCAGTCATGCTCCATCTTGTTCTTATAAAAACACGTGGTGGGGGGAAAAAACCCTTCAGAACACACAAACACACACACACATCACTATGCAAAAGATAACAGCCCTCCGTTATCTCGGTTGATGCAGTTCTGGAGTGGCAGAGGAGGACAGGGAGGTGGAGGTGGAGGTCATACAGGCAGCTGCTCACAGGCAAAATAGTCCTTCAGAGGAGCGAAGAGGTGACGGATGACCGGCACACTCCATGCCTTCCCCAGCACCTTCTGCCTCTGCTGCCGGTTCATGTTCCTCACGTCGGTGTAATGTTTGGGGAAACCAAAGATCCTGGTGGACCACAAGGAAGAAGGCACACAAGTGTTAGCGTAAGTCTCAGTTTAGAGCTGCAACATTGATCGATGAGTCTCTCTGGTTACAGCTTCTTGCTGCTTTTTGATCTGAATATGATCAGATTTTGGACAGTTGGTTGAACAAAACAAGACACTTGAAGTTACTTAAGCTCTGTAGTGGACATTTTTCACTGTTTTCTGATGTTATAACCAATATTAGCAATGTCTCAGTCTCTCTATAGGACAGGGTTCATCTACCTTTATTACCCAGTTATTTTTGGCCCAAAACAATATATATCTGGAACAACAAACCATATAATGTTTCTCATACCAACACCAATAAATGAAAATGTTAAAAAATAACCGTTGTTCATTTCCATATTATATTTAGTTAAAGCCACAGGGCAACTGTCCAACGTGAGAATCTCTCTCTTCTCTGGCTGACAACTAGTGGTGTAAGACGATACTGATCTACTATACAAGTATTGCAATATTATGTTTTGTGATTTAATTTATATCACCTTTCTTACAGTATCACAATATACCGCTATATATTTAACTGTAAGACCTGTATTGTGATACGTATCATATTGCCAGATTTGTATCCATACACAGCCAAAAAAAAAAGTTTTTTTTGGTGTATTTTTTTTACCAGAGTTTAGAGAGTCAACACACAAAACCAGTTAAGCAGTGAGCCAGTAAATACTGCATACATTTAACACAGACACACTCTTCAAGTATTACAATTCCTACCTTTCTAGTTCAGTGATCCAGAGGTTGTCCTCTTTGCCGTTCTCGAGGACAGGCAGCTGAGAGACACCTTTGCCCTGCTTCAGAGAGTTTGGATTGGTGGTGATCGTCCTCACCTTGGTGACCTGGAACCAAAACAACAATACAGTAGGGATTTTAGTTACCTAAATTAATCAGAATTGTTAAAAAATAAAATACATGAACTGCAGACACAAAATCATTGAATTAAACTGACCCTGGCCTCTCTACCGATCTCTAAACAGTCCTGGAGGGTCAGCTTGTCCTTCTGGGAGGCGATAATGGGCCTGAAGGGAGATAAACAGCCAACAAACTTCAGTTATAAATTTTTAAAAACCAGTAACAAAGCGCTTCAGAAGATGAAGAAAGAAAAAAAAGAGGGTTTTAGGAGACAGAGAAAACAATATATAAAAGCAAAAACAAAGTGTAATGATACCTCTACTGCTACAGGACACTAATATTATTAACAATAGAATCATATTAATAATATTATTATTTCAGTCAAGAACATAGTTTGAATCCATTAGTTTTGAGTATTTGAACCCTTATAATTGAGGATTAATTGATGTTACCTGCTCATCCCTGGGATGTTTCCCCAGAAGTAACGCGCTCTGTGGGCAGGGCTGACTTTGACTGCATTCACCAGCACTGGGTTACACTGTCGAAGAATCACATCACAGCAACAGTCATTCTCTTGAGTCTGGAAAATGTTACTTAAGAGAGAAAAACAGCAGTGTAATGAGGAAGGAAGGAAGAGGAGGAGTTGGAATGAAAATAATGGAAGATGAGATGAACCTCTATTGATGCCCAGAGGGAGAACAAGGACGAAAGAAAGTCCAGATAAATAGAGAAAAGTTAAAAAAAGAAAGACTTATTTGTATATAAAAAATTATAGAAAAGTATACAAGGCAAGCAGTACACATACAAACTAACTAAAAGTGTATTCAAGTGAAGTGTTAAAGTGGTGTGATGAGTAGCAGCAAAGTTACATATAAGAGTAATATACCATCTACTATACCCGCATCTGTATTAATATATAAATATAATAGAAAAATAACATAATATAGTAGTTTATTATAATACGGGATATAAAATAAGTCTAAGGTGAAATATAGTAATATAGTATAACATAATATTTATTTTATGTGTAGTAAGACGAGATGAATCCAGCAGAAACCAAACAGCAGTGGATGTGACGAACCTCGAGGAAGCGGCAGATGTTGACTTTGTCGTGCGTGTTCATGAAGACCACGTTCTCAAACAGCCAGAAGAACGGCCTGGGGTCTTCCTCTTTGGGCTTCAGCAGCTGAAGGATGCGGAAATACTCGAAGAACAGCCTGCCAGTGCCCTCTGTCGGAGAGAGGAGGGAATTACAGCAAAGAACAAAAGGCCTCTGCACTGTCATATCTGATGTCATCATCCTTATTATTAAATCAGGTTTGCAACTACAGATTATTTTATTATATATATTTCCTTTTGGTTCTTTTATTTGATCAACTGATTAATCATTAAGTCTACGAAAAGTTTTCAATCTACAAATATGTGAAAGTAGTTAAGTTAAAGCTGTTACATACCGTAGAGGCCTTTTCTTAATGGGTTGACGATGGAGAGGTCATTACAGGGGCTGCCACCGATCAGCAAATCAAACGGACCCCACTGCTCGAGCTGGATGGTCAAAGAGGGACAATGAGCTGGTTTAATTCAGCGTTGCACTGTAAGGCATCTTCCAATGACTCAGAACAGATAAATAAAGTAAATAAAAGGACTGAAACAGGAGAGGTCACTGTCAGCCTAAAGCACAATTTCAACCAGAGAGATGTGTTATAAAGGAAGATGAACACAAACATTATGTACATTAAACAGGCAGTGTGAGAGAACGTACGAGCTCCTCGGTGATTAACCGGACGTCACCAACGTGAACAATCTTCCCATCGTGGTTGACGGTTCCCACGGCAATTGAATCCTCGCAAACCTCCGAGGCAACATATTTGTCTACTTTGAAGCCGAGATCCTTCAGCACCAGGTAACCTGAAAGAAAATACCAACAGACACAAACACACACAGAGGCTGTCAACGTCTTGACATCAAATATACTGTAGAATCAGAATTAGAGATGTTTAGAGGAGCAGAAAAGTACTAATGCTAAGAGCACCAAAAAACACGTAATGTAATTTATTGTTTTTGGGAAACTTGCCTGTTGCTATGCCATCGAACAGCGAGAGAACTCGGATTGGTCTGCGCAGGTTGGCACGGATGGACGGGTAAACACGGTGCGGCTCCTACAAAGTAAAAAAGGTCAAAACTATGTAATAACACTGTGTGACTCCTCATTAATGGAAACAAATAAAGAAATAAAGAACTTAAAAGGTTAAAAGTAAGAGCAATTTGTGTATTTAATCATTTATTTCAACTCATTTTGTCCCTTTATTTGTAACATTTTCTCTAAATTACTATAAAGTGCATTTAGTTTATATAACATTATATTTTGTTGTATTAAATAATGTTTTTATGTAGCAGATAAGCCTAATGTATATTCAAATTATTTAAAGTACCATCTATCTAATCTATGCCTCTTTTCTCATACACTTCATTCTGTCTGCATGGAATCTAGTTTCTTATATATAGAAAAACATTTAAAAAGTCAGAATATTCTTAAACTCAAGGTATATTTATGGCTTTTATTAATTTTGGCATTAAAAAAAAATCACTATGAAAAATGGAAAAATAAATAAAATCAGTGCTGTAAAAACATTATTTCGGATTTCTGTAGTAAAACAAAATGAGAGTACAGGTACCAATACCAGAATTCTGGGTTAAAGTGTTTAATAAAGATGAAAGCAATTAATCAATCAGCAGAAAATAATTAAATTAATTATAAGTGTCTGCCATAAAGAAAATTAAAAAATATGTAATCCAACACTGCTAACACTGTTATTATTAATAAGAATGTAACTCACGCACATTTGATCCTGATGTTGCGTTAGTAAAGGAATATTTACTCATTTAACGTGTGTAATACTTCAATTGCTTCAGAGAGCCACAAAATGATTCGTATGGGTCGATCACTCACAAACTCCATGGCGCTGTTGTTGGCAAATAATTCCTGCACACGAATGCTCCAGTCCACTCTGGGAATCAGAGCACCGTGGGGTCGATGGGGCTGACACAAGTAGCAGATCCACGGGTCCAACTCCTTCAAGGAATCAAACGTCCCCTGGCCGATGAGGATGTTCAGACAGTCCCCACAATAAGATCTGCAAATGAGGAGGAAGAGGAAAGACAATCCATCAAATGGGGAAAAAAAAATCAGCCTCTATTTGTTTCCTTTCCTTAGATAGAGGAAGAGACTGACCTGCAGCAGCTGTCGTTGCCACACAGTATGACCTCCATCCCATAGCAGCAGATGGTACAGTAGGACTGATATCCATCTTCATCATAGCGAAACAGGGTTTCTGTAAAGTTATCCTACAGGAGACACAGACAGCACCGCCAGTAAAGTTAGCACAGGAGGAGGAAGTACAGTGTTTAATACTTCAGTTCAAGGTTTCACACATTTAAACACACATTCACGGTGTGCTGAGAAACCCTTACTGTTGGTTCACTGCTGGTTGTAAGATAAAGAGAAGTTGATGATTCCATACTTTACACTTCAAGCAGAGGCTTCCTTTGAACAGAGGGTGGAATATCTCAACGCTTTCAGTCCCACAACACAAACAGATGCCTGCAGACACAGACGAGGAACAAATGTGTGAGTAAGTGCTTTACATAAAACAGTACGATTATTATGTTATCAGTACTGGATGAGAGATTCACTGGAGGGAAGACTTACAGTACTGTGAGGTGTGATGTGAGTTGTTATGAATAAAAAGGGAACAGATTTTAGATTTGATTCAGATTTTAAAAAAAATACAACACTCACCGTCAATGTTGAGTTTCTTGGCCATGATCATCTGGATGGTCTTCTCTGCAAGAAAAGAAACAAAATACGTTTTCATAATTTGCATAGATAGATAGACACTCTCTCTCTCTCTCTCTCTCTCTCTCACCCCAACTGGTCGAGGCAGACAAGGATCTGTCCCAGGTTTCTGCCTTTTAACAGACAGTTTTTCCTTGCCCTTGTTGCCAAGTGCTTGCTTAAGGTGGTACTGTTGGGTCTCTTTAAATAATGCTTTAAAGAGTTCAGTCTAGACCTGCTCTATTTGAAAAGTGTCCTGAGATAACTTCTGTTATGAATTGGCGCTATACAAATAAAATTGAATTGAATTGAATATATATATGTATTATAAAACGGTTAAAATGTATTAAAACTATGGGAATAATAAACGATATGATTCAGATATTAAGAACCTATTGTGATACTTGACCTTATAAGTCATTATAAAATACTAACTAGTAGTGTAACTAACTATTCAATCTATTCAGTAATATTACAGTTAACCCCCCCAAAAAAAGAATTAGTTACAACTTTTATTTGTTTTGTTGCCGATTTGAAATCCAACAATCTAAATCACATTGTCCAATCACAACTGAAGATGGAAACACATTCAGCAGCTGGAAATACTCCATTACTTTGATTTTTACAAGCAAAACTGGCTTTTAATGGTCGTAAAGCTGAATTTTGGGGAGATAGGGGCAGGGAGTTAGAAAAGTAATAACATTACTTTTGAAAAGAATAACTATTCCAACACTGTTGAATGAATTATACCCATTATAAACATTTTTTAATGGTTTACTTTGCATAAATTCCAAGCTGGAAATTAAATCAGCTGCTTTACGCAGATGACTCACTTCAGTATCAAAGGTTGGATCTCATAACGGGCTCCGCAGGGAAAACTGCACCAGCTGGTCTTAAACTGAAACTTAATTAGAACCTATTTCTAACGCATGTGTTCACAAAGTGAATATTATCACTTAATTGATACATGTCTCATCACACAAACTAGTTCCTGCGTAGAGTCGACAGTAAATATTCGTACCCGGTAACTAACTGAGAAAGTTACTGTAAGAGTAAAGGTAATGGGATACAGTCGACATACCTGACCTGAAAATGCTGTTAATAATGTAACTGTAGAATATATTAAATCACAGCTCATCTGTGTACGTGTCCGTTTCAGACTGAATTTGAGCTTTTAGTATTGGACTTTGATTTGTTTCACTCAGTTTGGAATTAAAATATTAAAATTTGTTCAAATTCAAACATTTTAATGATGAACTTCTGTTTGGTACCTCTGAGTTTTTGGTCCGGCTGGGTGTACATGGCGGTCGGCTCGTTGATCTTATTGTAGGTTTTGGTGTAGGTCCTCTTCTTGTTCGGAACAAAGTCTGGAGACGTGTCGTTATCAAATCCATCAATTAGACCGCTTTTCTTCTTCTGAACCTTCCCGGCTTTCCACCCGGCCTTACCCTTCCCTTTCCCCTTCTCCCATCTTGCTTCCCAGTAATCTTTCTCTCCCTCCCATCCTCTCTTCCCCTGTTTCCCCGTCTCTGCTGCCAATTCTCCTGTGGATTCCTTCTCCTTCTCCTTCTCCTTCGTGACTACTTCAGCGTCTTTTCCCGCAAAATCGACTGCTTCTTCCAACGCAGTCTTTCCACCGCTGTCTTTGTGGGGGGACTTCTCCGTAGAGTTGCACGACAAAATGTTCATGGAGACAGCCACGTCTCTCAGCTCAGAGTTGGCCATATCGCTCTTGCTGCTCGTCGGGTCGGAGGAGTTTACGGAGCGACGAGGAGATTTGGCTTTCGAGAAGAGGGTCTTCCTCGCCGTTGGTCTCTGCTTTGTTTTACTAACACCTGGACAGGAGACAATCATCCATGTGACCATCAGACATCTTACACAACAGTAAAGTTAAAATGTACAATCTGTAGACAATAAACACTTGTTGAGCTGAAACCAGAACCAAAATTCTTTGTATTTGCAATAATACTAAATTACTTAAGTTAATCATTGTTTACTTTGTCAAGATCACAACAGGGTTACCTTCTAATAGGATGTTATAGAATGATTGCAGAGCTCTATTATGCATTTAGGGTGGCTGTGGTGCAGAGGCAGAGGGGGTCGTCCCCTAATTGGAAGGTTGTTGGTTCGTTCCCCGGCTCCTGGTGCCACATGTCGAAGTATCCTTGAGCAAGATACTGAACCCTGAATTGCTCCTGATGCCGTGCATCGGTGTTTGAATATGTTTGAATGCGTTTGAATGTGTTTGAATGTGTATGATGGGCTTTACCATCACTGAGTGAATGTGTGTGAAAGGGCGAGTGTGCCATGTAGTGTAAAAGCACTTTGAGTGGTCGGAAGACTAGAAAGGCGCTTTTACCATTTACCATTTAATTTAGCATGGAATCAGATGTTCATACCGTTGACGGCAGCCGTTGTTGTGAGTCTATCTGGTCCCATAGGTTGAAATCCTTCCAAGGCCCAGTCTAACACCTGTTTCAGCAGCCCATCTTTGTCGTTCAGATTTGCAGAAAACTGCTTCCCACAGCGTAAAGCTGCTTCCTGATAGACACAGACACACGCGTAAGCAGGAGGAAGAGAAATATGCATCACCTATCAACACTTTCAAAGTTCAGGTTAGATTTGTTGATGAGTCGGATCTGGTGAATTTTGATCCGACATACCAGAACAATTAAGTCCTGTGTATGTACCAGACAGACAGACAGACAGAGAGAGAGAGAGCGAGAGAGAGACAACAACAGACCTGCAGGGACAAGAAGATGGCTTGTCTGTAGGTGACAAGGATGGCGAAGGATTTGGGACAGAAATGCTCAGCGAAGGCAGCGAAAGGTTCCAAAGTCTCCACTGCGACCTGGAATCAGAGCCAAGGAATCAGTGCAGGGAATGGTAATAAATATAAGAGTTTAGTATATACAGCATATAAATGAGTGTACTGTCACTAGGTATATCAAGCATTCATGTACATGCATATTTACTGTAATGTATAAACTTTGTCTGACTCACCTGAGAGGACATTCTCTGTCCGTACCACTCCACCATCTTCATCCCTGGTTTCTTCACCCTGCAGGGTATGATGATGCCTGGCCAGAAAGAGAAGCCGTCCAGCTTCCCCCAAACCATCTCCTCCTTCGTACCCTGTCCAACGCACACACACAAACACACAATGTTAAGAGAATATATAATACTGACTGTTTCTAACATTGAATATACAGTAAAATACATCTTTCTGAAAACTTGTCTCCCATAACTGAGGCAGTTCCTTTCTGTTTTAACCTGGAATCAAGGCACATACGAGTCTATTATGGAGAGAATTCTGTTCCTTTATTATTCAATCAAATAAAATAGATTTGAAACCAAAAGAGATTTGAGAGCAAAATAGAGTAAGTGGCAATCAAAAAAACAATTTTTGAGATCGAAACAGAACAAGTTGCAATTGAAAAAAAAATATGAGAGAACATATTTCTTCAACTTCAATCAAAACTAATGTTTGTAAGTAAAAACATGCGACCATTTTGCGTCGTCTTTGCTTGCAAGTTCTAAAGTTTTGTTTGCAAATCAGTCCTCTTTGCTTGCAAATTCAAAAGTTTTGCTTGCAAATTCAGCTGCACTTGATGGGCGGGGCCTACGCTGGTGGACGAGAGAAGAGTTTCTATTGGTTGGTTTGACTGGCTACGTCTTCCGCATTACACCCACTTCTCCCTGTGCTGTGCTGCTTGGAGGTAAGCCTGTTGCTCTTCAAACGTTTCCCATAAGTAATGATGGTCCGACTTAAATGACACCGAATGATGCTTCTGACCTCAGATGTACAATGTGTAGGTTTCTAGAAGAGAAACGCAAATTTCAGCACCACTGATCTGTATAATCAGATCAAAAGACATGTCCTGTGATTTTAATTATTCGCCACGTGTGTTTGTTGACATTAGGAGTAGCGGCAGCCCGCTACACAGTGGAAACTGGCACCGCGTTCAGCGGTAGTTTAGTAATCCACGGTAGTACTGTTGTGTAGGAACCGTGACGTTTTGGCACCGCGAGTACCATGCAACACTAAATGTTTCAATCACAGCCCTACGTTGTATACCCCTCCCTGGAATTCACTCACTCAGTAGGCTACTCTGCTCAGGCCGAGACTAGCAGAGACAACCATGTTGCTGCTAATCAGTGTGCTAGCAGCAGCAGGGCATTATAATTCATTACTTGTGTTGTTGTTGTGAATGTACGGCAGGCTGTAGCCAACGATATATAGCGCAATTCATTACTTATGGGAAACGTTTGAAGAGCAACAGTCTACCTCCAAGCAGCACAGCACAGGGAGAAGTGGGTGTAATGCGGAAGACGTAGCCAGTCAAACCAACCAATAGAAACTCTTCTCTCGTCCACCAGCGTAGGCCCCGCCCATCAAGTGCAGTTGAATTTGCAAGCAAAGAGGACGCAAAATGGTCGCATGTTTTTACTTACAAACATTAGTTTTGATTGAAGTTGAAGAAATATGTTCTCTCATATTTTTTTTCAATTGCAACTTGTTCTGTTTCGAACTCTAAATTTTTTTTTTTTTGATTGCCACTTACTCTTTTGCTCTCAAATCTCTTTTGGTTTCAAATCTATTTTATTTGATTGAATAATAAAGGAACAGAATTCTCTCCATAGTCAATGAGTGTAATTTGAACAACCCAGAGAGTTTGCAGAGACAAATTTTGCATTAATATATATATATATATATATATATATATATATATATATATATATATATAGGAACTGATCATTATTTCCATTATTATAAAATAAAGCCAATCATTTTCTAGATTAATTCATTCATCCTTTCGCCTTTAATCATATGCTTCCTCCGTCCAGATGCTTACTCTGCACTAGACTTTGATTGACAACTTGTTAGTTCTACAAGACTTATTTTTAACCCAACCAAACAGGTTAGGTGTGAAAAAAGATACAGGTTTAAAAATCTTATATTTGTGTATTTTTTTATATTATTAACTGAGAATAAAACACTGTTCTTAAAATATAATAAATATACTGTATTGATATAGAACGTTAAACCATTAGTAACACATTTTCCTGGTTCTATCACTAAGTTAATATAAATAACATTACAGTCCATCTTACCAGCTGTGGTGCTGAGTCGGTTGGTGTACACGTTAAAACCATCCCACCATCATCATCACCACCACCACCACCATCATCGTCGTCGTCGTCATCGTCGTCATCATCATCATCATCACCATCATCGCTTATAATGTATATGGACTGTGGCGGTGAGATCCTTGGCTCTGCAGAACAGTGACAATGAGTTACTGAATATACCACATTATACATTATGATTATTTCTTCATGCACATATAAAGGCCCTGCTCCTGATCACTGGGACTAGGGTAGTATTCACAACACTGTGAGCATACAATAAACAATTTATCTTATTATTAACACCCTTAGACTATTAACAATATGACACATTTCTTACTTTCTGCGTTCACCAGTCTACTGGTCCGACACGTTTTGGCCTCTTCGGTGACGTCAACCACATCTAATAAAACAGAACACACATTAGTTATTATCATCACCTACATTTGGAACCGCTGTCCACAACAGATTGACTTCATTAGCCAAATTTATGTTAATGAAGCCGGTAACGTACACCTGACAGTCTTACCTGAGGAATTGTCTGTGTAGTCTGAATCCCTCGCACAGCGGTTGTGTCTGGTAGGAACACGTCGTCTCTGTCTGACTGCAGAATTGTCGCTGTCATCCGTTGTCTCTGAAGTCTCTTCATCCTCCTCTTCCTGCTTCACGCCACCATTACCTGCCCGGACAGGTCGTTTCCTTCTGAACCTCTCTGCTTTAAGTGAGGTGTTGACGGTATTCTGGCTGTCAAAAAGAGCCTTGGTGCTGCTGCACATCTTGAGACAGGAGCAAAACATACACGTTAATCTCTTTATCACGTCACAGAAACACATAACTAGGAAATTAAACAACTTGTGATATGAAAAGGATAAAGATGTTAGTTACCTTTAAACAAAACAACCTTTTAACAAAGTCCAGTGTCTAATATTTAGGAGGATCTACTGAAATACTGAAAATTAAATGAAATATTGGCAGAATATTCATACGTGTTTTCATTAGTGTATAATAACCTGAAAAATAACAATAATATCTATCTATCTCGTTGCTCACTGCTGTGTATTGATAATATTTTATGGAAGTGCATATTGGAGGACAAGTCCTGGAGGTAAAATTTGGTTGGTAAATAAAACTAGTCGGCCTCCTGAAAGACGTTTAACATTCAACACTCACCTTATCAAACACCTGCGTACTGCCTAGAGAGTCCGGCAGCGCCAGGAGGATCAGAAGGAACGTACGCAGGATAGAGTGCTGTCTAATGCCACGCAACATCTGTACAAACACAGGGAACTCTTGTAAGGACATCTGATATTCAACATCAATGTTTACTGAAGCTTACCGAGCTACTGGACTATAGAGGTGTTGAAATTAATCAAATAATCGATGCATCACGATGCAGACATGGACGATGCAGTGGCCGGCCATAATCGATTATAACGCAATGATGTCGCTCGTTAATTTTCTGGCCGCCGCATAAACATTCAAATGAAAAATAACATTCTCAGTAGCCTGACCCGTTTCATCTAGACCAGTACTTCTCAAATTGTGGGGCGTGACAGGCAGGGGGGACTGACGGGGGAGGAGAGATGGAGAAGTTTTTGACAGGAGTAAAAAGAAAAACGCCACTGGACTTTTTTCATCGGATACTCGATGAGTATCGCCAACAGGCCGGTCATTTAGTGAGCGCGGCATCAGTAAATAAAAACGCACCGTTAGCCTCGTACAAACATCGCTACATCGCCATGTGCAAAAAACCATCACACAATAGCAGAGGAGCTAATACTCCAGCAGCATTGGACATGGTCACAATCATAGGTGAGAAAAGTGCTGAGACACTGAATACTGTCCCTCTTTCCAATGACACGGTCGGGAGACGTGTGTGTGTGTGTGTGTGCGCGCTGTCTGCTGTGGTCTGACTGTTAAATAAAAAAGATTTATATCTTACTATTTGTATTTTTGGATGAAAACAACCATATGAAGTAATATAGAAAACTGTATTATATTGAACTATACAGTATCTTAATGCATTCCGTCAAGTCAAATATCCTATGTGGCTTTAATAGAAAAATGTATTTGAAGCATCGTGATGCATCGAGGAATCGAATCGCTGACATGATAATCGTAATCAAATCGAATCGGGAGATCAGTGACAATTCACACCTCTACTGGACTACCACTTTATCTACATGAAGTCACCCACCCACCCACCCCCTGTTATTGATCCATCATGTTGACGGTTTACCTTCCCCCAGCAGTGACCTCCTCTTCCTTTTTTCTGTTCCTCCTTTAATGTTTTAATGGCGCTGAGGTATTCGTATGCCAGTTGAAGTGCTTCTGTCGTCCCGGTGTTACAGAGACCCAGCTGAACCCCGATCTCTGACAGCACGCATCTGGACAATCCATTATCCTAAAAGAGAAAACACAGATATCTCAAATACCAGTATACAGACGGGTAGGAAAATCTGATTAAGTCAAGGATAACATTAGAAAATCAAAGAAAACTGTTACATACAAACACTTGGGGTTAGTTCCCCTAAAGTGTTACTATTTTGTGAAACAGCCCTTTAAAGTTACACAAGCAAACTGGCAGCAAGAGTCAATAATAAACAACTTGAGCTTTAAAAAGATTATGTGGTGGCATCATCAAACTAAACACAGCACACTCACAATTAATGTGCTTATTCGCTTTCTGTAGGAGAGTTAGATGAGACTAATATGAACACTTAGCTCAGCACAAAGACTGGACATAGAGGGAGAATAGCCTGGTTCTATCAACAATAACCAAATACTCAAACCAGAACCTCTTGAACTCACAAATTAACTTGTTATATCTTCTTCATTTAATCCGTACAAAACTATTTCTTGGCTGGGAGTCCAGGAAGTGACTGCCTTGTACTAAGATAAGATACGGATACTGACGGTTATCAGAGGGACCAGAGAGGACAGAAATGTAATGCTGGTAGCGATTTTGAGTCTCAATATCTCCCACAACTATTTAGTTTATTTGTTTTCAAATTAAAATCAACCTATTGAAGCCAGCAACATATTAATATTTATTGAACAAATATGAAGCTAACAGAAATAAATCTTCTTACATTGATATTTTCAGGATGTTTCAGGACTTTGCGGATATTCCTTAGTGCCACGTCTCCAAGATACTTAGGCATATTCCTCACTAAACTCTGTAATGCTCCTTTATAGAAGGCCGTGGCACCCTTCAGGAAGTCACTCCTCTCCTGCTCCCCCAGATCCACAACAGCGGTGGCCCACAGAAAGTCTCTAGCACGAGAACCGATGTTCACTTCGGTTGGGGGGAGCTCGTTGTTGAAGGCGTGCAAGCTCCGCCTCCTGAGAAAGTGCTCGTGGACGGAGGGCCGGAGGAGGTTGGTTGCGTAGGTGTGGACCAGCATGGCGGACAGTTGCAGCTCTGCGGCGACGTCTACTGTTCCATACTGCTGCCATTCTTGTAGAGCTCGGAGGGGCTCCAAAGCATGGGAGAGGAACAGGAACTGCAGCTTGATTTTATTATCAATCAGTTGGGATCTGATCCAGTCAGAGGAAGCAGTCGGCCTCAGTGACTTGAAATAATCCACTAAATCCCTCCAGTTGCTGGCCATCTTCTGCACAATGTTGATGATGAATAAACTATGTCCAGAGACAGGTTTTGACGGGTCATAAGACTGTGAATTGGTAAATAGCTCCTTCAGACTGTCATTAACGGAGGTGCAGGTGGAGTAGTGACAGTGGATGACTCTGATCAGGTCAAGCAGGCCACTAAAGGAAGCCATGATTCCAGCCTGGCATGCTCTTGCTGCTAACCCAGGGAGGCCAGAGAGTGTTATTAACCTGGGGCAGCTGGTCTGAAGCTGGGATACAAACTTCTGTCTCGCCCATAAGCTTGAAGCGTTACAGTAAAACACAGAAAGGTTGGACAGAGGCAGCTCAAACTTCTTCAGCGTCTCCATCAGGAGTTTTGCATCGCCATCTACAGAGCGCGTGCCTGGGGGAGCACCGGTGTCCACCGCCAAGGTTTGCGGATCAACAGTGTCGACACTCATGTTCAGAGTGTGCAGCAGCCTCACCACACTGACCCCCGAGCTCCAGTCAAAGTAGCCAATCAGAAGGACGCTAGTGGTCTGTCCTCGGCCCAGCTCCACCCCCATGTACAGGTAGAGGCAGTACGGCGTGTGCCAGCAGACCTGAATGATGTCTTTAGGGTGGGTTGGACTCAAGATGGTAGAGACTAAAGGGTCAGAACTCAGAGCGTCCACATTGCCACTACAGTATTTGTTGATGAACAAAAACAGAGGATCACTGCTACTCTCTTGCTCTTCCATCTTCACCGCTGCTTCTGCCGGCTCCACCATGTTTATCTGTTCCTGCACGGGCTCTTCCATCTTCACCGCTGCTTCTGCCGGCTCCACCATGTTTATCTGTTCCTGCACGGGCTCTTCCATCTTCACCGCTGCTTCTGCCGGCTCCACTGTGTTTATCTGTTCCTGCACGGGCTCTTCCATCACCGCCATTTCCATTTCCTCTGCTTTCGGCTCCATGTTCACATCCACCTGGGCATCCTCATCCTCAGATATTAATACTATCGCATTGGCCTTGGCAAGGGAAGTCTGGGGTCCGCTGCTGGACTTGCTAACCCCGCAACCCGACCCCGGATAAGCAGATGAAGATGGGATGAGATGAGACGAGACTTTGGCCCTCCTGTTCAAAATCTCCCTCACCGTTAGTTTTTTATGTTTATTCGGTTCTACCGCTTTTTTTCCTGCCATCTTCACAATTATCTCTAGTTCCTGATGGGAGGCCTCTGTAATGGGAGTAAAAAAAAAAGACACATTTAAATGGATTTTTATCAGACATCACTGCAAGACTATTGCAGAAAGAGCCACAATGCCAGCACCATTTTGATGAAATATTGACCTGGGGCATGTTTAGGTGTCACATTATCACAGGGAAAAAATAATGTGCTTTGTGTAACTAATGTAATTCCCATCGTGTAAGAACAAAGCCACATATTTCATCAAGAATCATGCTTCAAACAATTTGTGTGACACATAGACAACATTTACTATGTAGGATTTCTGTGCAACAACTGCTCCCACCTGATACAGGAACCATATTCTGTCCACCTCTGGCCTCCAAGGCACGGTACTCCCTGCCGTTGTTGTTCTTTTCAAAGAAAAGCTTGAACCAGTGCAGGAAGGTCACAGCCACTGTAGAGTTGTTCTTTATCAGCGTGTCGACGGGGATGTACTGTAAAAAAAAAAAAAAAAAAAAGATGTTTTTATTTACTGTGTTTATGATGGTTTGAAAAGACTAACATGCTTTTTAAATATCCAAATAAATCACCAAACATTTGCAGAGAAAAAAATTTAAAGGAGTTTAAGTTATCAAAAATAAAGATATAAAATAAAAAATAAACATAGAGCAGAAGAAAATACTTCTGATATAGTCAGCATTACCAAAATATCTGGGATGAGCTTCATTAGTCGGGTTCTTAACTGTACTGAGCAAATTTTAAATGTGACGTTTGTTCACTGCTTTTGTTACAATACTCACTCGGAGCACTCCAACTTTTTTGAACGCAGCTTGCAGTAAACTGTAGTTATGGATAGCGTCCTCCGTGCTGCTGCTGCTTTGGAACCGGACCTTGGAAAGGTCCAGGGTCCCGGGAAAACACCAGTCTATCAGCTGGCAATAGGCGGCACCTGGATATTTATACGCACAAAAGTAAACGATAAAAGGAAGCTGGTTACCAAACAATAAGGGCCAGATTAACTAAGACAAAGGTAATTTACTTGACTCTCAGAAAATGTAGTGATAGTAATTCCAAAACATTAACTGCAGCCTTCAGTCGTGTACTCATATCTAAAACCATAATAGTACAGTGTTTAGGTCAATTAAAAACTTTGTAAAGCATAAACTCATGACTGTTTGTTGAGGTTTCATTGTGACCTACCTGAGCACACCTGCTCCAACTTGGTGAAGCGTGCCTGTAAAGTGTCATTGAGCCATGCCAGCAGCTCATAGCGGTTTGGTGGCCCCGTACACAGAACTACATTCACTGCCACATTCATCATTTCCTCTCTCCTAAAGGGATGGACCTGCACAAACACCAAGGTAAACATTACAGGAGAGTGATCCACTTCTAAACTCAAAAATCAACAAATTTGACATAGAAGTGGTATTGCTGAACATGTCAACAATAATAATAATTGTGTTAAAATGTAAGGAAGCATTTGGTGCACATTGTGCATTTGAAACAATTTGAGTTCCAGGCTTTTGTCATGGACTACTAACAGCACAGAAACCAGAACTAGCTGTCTCTCAAAACAAACAACTCTACTTACATTTCAAAACATTGTCTCAAACTTTAACCTACTACAGAATCAAGTCACATAAAATTGCGATGTTGTTAAATTATAAACAGTGAGCTAAAGATAACGTTGTATGGATTGTTTATTTATTTCTACACAGGCTCGCAAAGACGACTATTGGGGCTTTTTCCGCAAAAATGCTGCCTTCAATTTACCTCAAAGTGCCGTTTATCTCAGCTTCAATAGATGAAAAACAAACTAATGAACTCGGGATTTGGAGATGTCGATGTATTTGACTCCCTCTAGTCATAATTCAAGTTGCACGTGTGGTAACAATGAGATCAGAAGCTAAATTAAATAGCCAATTAATTAACTTCCCCTCACAACCTTTGCAAATGACCAAAACAGCAACTACTTATCGTTTATAATCGACAATAAAACGTTTTCCTTGCTGGTAAACACAACACCAGTAAGCAGAAAGAGTATGAATCAAATTAAACAACTGCGTTTCCAAATTAGGCTAATGTAAATTAAACATCTTTTTTTACGATGCTCGTTTTTCCTGTGTGTATTTGAATGCAACCATACGACAGTCTCTACACCAATCAGATTAGAGCGGGTATGCTCCTGACCAATAGAAATCCATGGAATCAGCGCCGAAGAGTTCTAGAACGTAGAACAGCAACTGATACTGGGTCAGGTTGTACCCTGGTGTCACAGTGACCCCCCCCCCGAAAAAACCGAGCTCAGATCAGCTGTTAACAGTAAGAATTGACCGAAAGGGAAGCCATGATGGATTTCTCACACCATAAAGCGAACCCCGATCTTCAGTTGAAGGCAGCAGCGTCCAAACAATGAACCGAGAACTCTACATTCCCTAACTATGCGCTAGCATGATGATGTGCACGCGATTTTCTCAATGTTATAAATTAATCTTTGGCTACATGTATAAAAAAATAAAATAAAATAAAAAGTGTATCAACGCAAACGTTCGTTGCGACTCGTCCAAGTGAGTCCGCAAGTAACAATAGAGTTAACCGTTTATCTGAAACTTTGTCACACGCCGACAGACGCTGGCTATCTTAAATAAAACTACTTTAATTTAGCTAATCGGCTGTATTGAGTGAACGAGTTTAGCTCAACCTGTGATAGAAGAAACAAGTAGCTAACATTCGCCGCTGCGGCTAACGTAACGCACGCTAAAAACGCGAGCCAACGTTCTATAGAAGCACTCCAACGTTCTTTAGAAGCACTCCAACGTTCTATAGAAGCACTCCAACGTTCTTTAGAAGCACTCCAACGTTCTTTAGAACACGGCGGAATTCGAACGCGACTCGCGTAAGTTGCGTTTAACGAACCTCGTGTTCAGGAAGTAACGCTCACTGGGTGTTTTTATTTTTCCTTTTTTTGTTTTATTTTTTTTAATTTTTTTTTTTAGCATTGAGCGCAAATCTTTCGCAAATCTATTTGTTACGCGGCGGAGAAAAGATCGTGCACTCACCCTCTCGGTTGTGGTCCTTGTGGGTGTCAGTCGACAGTTTGTCCAACCCCCAAAACCCGCCTCTGCCCCCCCCCAAACACTTTCTACCGGCTAACGTTACCGCTCCGCTAATTCCGTTTCTTTTTTAAATCGGTCGATTGGGAGCGTGTTGTATTAATAAGTATAAATATAACGAAATTATTAGTATTCGGTCATCGATCTGATAGTGATCACAAAATTACGTCACGTAACAGCTAACGTTTATAGTTTGCTAACAGCGATAGTGTGAATGTTTTCGTTCTGTGTTAGCACGCTGAGCTAAGTCGGCTAAGGTTAGCAAGACTTCCTGTGTCTCAACTTTCAACTTTAGCTAAAAGCTAGCTTTTCTAAAGGTAATACCGCCATAAAATGTACTGTCGGTGGTTAATACGTTAGCCGTTAGACGACGTAGCTAGCGCCTTACAGCCGGTACGCTAGAGTTAAACATTTAGGTGATAATTGTAGTGTTTAATTAAAGTATTTTTTATCTAAAATTAGGCGAGAACTTAATGTTATGCCTCAGCAATCCAACACACACTAAAAACTTTTGCTATGCCAGTGATTCACAACGTTTTTCATCATGAAATTGGCTAAATTATTTATTTTAAAGTTGGTTTGTTCTGCTTGAGCTTCACCATTTATAAACTACTTACAAAAACATTGTCTAGCAATTAATGTTGTTATCACTGGTAGGTCCACGGTACTCCTGTGACGTCTCAGATTTTCTCTTGTGGGGTACCACAGGGCTCTGTATCAAGACCACTGTTTGTTTGTGTTTTTTTTTACTGGTTCTTAATTGGCAATCTTTTGTGAAATCAACGTAAACTTCAACCCTGCCATAGATCCTAATTATCACTTCAAACTTGAATATGTTTTAACTGGCTCACAAGAACTTTCTCAGTTGAAACCAGGACAAAACAAAAATCCTTATTGCTGTGTTTAGCGTCTTCAGTTAACACCTTCAGCCTGATACACTGGGCTCGGTTCTTCCACAAAGTGCTGGCATGACAATTTTGTAATTTTGAAACCAAACATTTGAACTCATAACACAGATTATGTCCTCGCCCCATGTTAATTTTATATAACATGTAATATTTCATATTGTTAAAGTCTTATTGACAGAAGAAGAGTACTTCCTGGCAAAACTTTTCAGTCTGTGCAACCAGATTAGACAAACAGATTTCAAGGTTGAACTTTGTATGTTCACTCTCGTTGTAATAAATGTATAACTGGTAATTTTGATGATTATTTTTTACTTCAATTGTGATTCTTGCAATATATTTTACATTATTATTTACTGTTGGATTTTTTTGTTTGTGAATTATTTGTACAGAGTACTGAAACAGTTGTTATTTTGCACTTTAGATACATTTACCTGTTAGTTTTACACTGTATACAGTCTATAGAAAATATATCTATAATATATGTATAATTCAGTAGAGCAGAAGGTAGAGAAAGCTGTTAAAAATACAACTTTTTCTGAATTCCCTCACCCATTTTGAAACATACAGTGAAGAACTACAAAGATACTAGTATGGATAAATACTGATAAAAAATAATTAAATGTAAAATTCCAGCTAGTTTTTAATCACTTTATGAATAAGCTGTGATTATCATTTTTATTACGTGTTACATATTATTACATGTACTGTTTAGTTTTATAGTTATACGCTGTTCAAAATATTTTGCACACCACTTCACTACATATTGCATATAGTGTATATATTTTTCATTAAAGTCTTATATTTTCTATTATATTTGATAATATTCTTATTTTGTGATTCTTCATTGTACTTTTACACTACTGTACTTTATGCACTACATTCCCCAATGCTGCTGTGTCTGACTTAAATTTCTCCTACAGGGATCAATAAAGGAATATCTCTTCTATTGGAGTCATTAAAAAATAATAAGTGGATTAACCAGTAATAAAAATGATCAGCACTTACAACCTTATTGACCTTCACCTTCACCAATGAGAGGAGTAATCAAACAAAAGATAAAAGCATGTAAATGAATTGGAAGTTGACGCAAGGACACACGACTGTTGTGTTTTTCAGCAGCCAAGCTGCGTTTTATTGAGTGAAAATTACACAGGTTGCTATAAGAAGTACACAAACATTTCCACTAATAATTCAAAAGTATAAAAATAGTACAGAATCTGTTCTTTTTAAATGCGTTTGCACTTTAGGTTCATGAAAAAGTCAAAGCAAAAATCCACAAATGTGATTCTGATAAAAGTTAAAGAACAAAAAGGTTATAGTTTTTTAAAAAAGAAACATCATTCACACTCGAGCCTACAAATACACATACAAATGAACTGCATCTAAATAAAACAAGATATCAAAAAGCTATTGATTAATATGCTCTATATTATACTGTAACATTACGAATTTCCAGCAAGCTTTATACTGTGTTAATATATACGTATGTTCTCAATATAAAAAGCCTTAAAAGAGCAGTTACACAAAGAAAAGAAAAAACTAGATTTTTTTTACGTACTGTTTTCAAGCTAAAAACATTCAACAAGTTCAGCAGTATTAATGAAGCATGTAAACAATTACTTTTTGGTTTTTTAAAAGGAGATTAGACTTGAAAAACTTAAAAAAAGGGTTCCTGATGGCACTTTAAGGGGCCTTTTTAGCACCATAAAGGAGTCCTAACATTTATAAATGAACTTTAACCATTAAAGAAACAGTTCTTTAAGAAGGCTTGTGCATTTTGTGTTAAAACATTTTTTTTATATAATAATGTAGTTCTTGAGAGTTAAAACACCTGTAAACCTTTCTATCGATACAGTACGCAAAACATTGTGTAAAAAAAAGTTCCAGTGATAAAATACAAGCTATATATATATACAGGGCATATGGGAGCAGAAAGCTACAGTATATATTCACAGAACAGAGATCCTACAGGAGGAGAGTTGCCCCCTTTGTCTGAGGTAATGCCCGTTCAGTATGATTTTGGTGACAGCATTTAAAAAAATCATCCAGTTATCAAAATAAAAAAAATAAAAAAAAAGGACTGCACAGAGTTTTGATGAGTTTGGTCACATCCAGTAAATGACTGTCTGGTGAACATGCTAATGCGTATATACAGTATGATGTTATTGTAGGCTAAACACCTTCTATCCAATTCATTAAGGATTCAGAAATGGTGCCGACTTACTGTCTTTTATCATTATTAAGGAGTATTAATCTTTATTATGTATGTGTGCCACACACCACACATTGTGGACTTATTTAAACATACTGTATACCAAAGCATGTGCACCACACGTAACAAAGCACCTCATGGCTTCATGTCAAGTCCCTTTAACAGATTTTTTCTTTTGGAAACTGAAAAAAAATAAACTCCTTTAAACAAAAAGTAGTCAGTGCTAGTTGCGTGTTCACCAGTGTTTTCCCACCATTGTATTTGTTGCTATAAAAACCACATTTACACACAGTGACACTCTTTCCTGGATTTAAATGAACTTCTTCTAAAACCAGGATCTCCCACATCTGGCATCCAGCCATTTACAGTAAAGTAATTTTATTTTTAAGCTCTAAAAATCTAAACAGTACGATAAATGCCCTTTAATTCTTAGCTGTCAGAAATGGTTGGCAAAAAGACAAGAACCCCATTCTCTATATCTCTGTTTTTTTGTTTCGTTTTTCTTGCATTGGCTTGTTTCAAGTATTTGTATGTAGCTATCAGGGAGACGCCGCCGTGACATCATAACAGTATAGGTCAACGTTTCACACTATCTACACAAAAAAAAAACATCTTTATATAATCTTTAATAAAAGGTTTTTTTTTCTTTTTTAAAGAAGCTATTTTGCTCGTACGAACTCATCTCAAAGACAAAAAGTAAAAAAATATTGTTTTTTTATTCTTTACGACAAACCATAAAAAACTATGAATATGAACTAAATATAAAGCCAGAATCCTGCTTCAGTTCCAGGTTCAGCTTGTGGTCCGCTTGCCTCCATTGTTGAATGTATTTCCCCACAGAGGGCTTCTTTCATTGGTCTGCTGAAACACAAGGATTTTTTTTTTCTGTATTTGAATCTAAATACCTATATCTAAAAATGTTAATAAAGATAAAAGGCTGAATCTTTTGTTGGCATGAACAACTACAGCTCCCACAAGGCTTTCACCACTTTCTGTGTGGCTTAGACTCATGGGATGTGTTGTTGTTATATGTTAACAACATAATAGTTGTTTTATTTGAACCACTGAATCATGTTTGAGCGTTTTTAGACAGACCAATGAAACAAAGACGAGACGAGTGGAACAGCAGGTAGCCCAAAAAAGGGAGCAGGACTTCATCTGTCCATCTTGTGACTTTGGTTCAAGTGAGTTTTTTTGTTAGTTTTAGATTAACAGCCTGTATCGTCACACGTTAATCATCGGTTAAATGGAGGGATGAGTGACCTCTGAAATGTTTAACACTTCCTAAAAAAAATAAAATAAAGTCTGACACGCAGCCACTTAAAAAGTTGTACCATTGGGTGCCATGTTGTTCTCTATTTTCTACAACTAATAAGTGTTGTCAACTTAAAAACCTTCCAAGGGAATTAAAATAGTCCAAATAAAATCGCTGTACGGGTCTAACGTTAATAAACAAAGCACAAGGTTTTCTCATTTTTTCCCTTTTAACTCGGCTGAACCTCCGGAGAGTCGGCGCACCCTGCCGGCCTCCACCTTTAAACTTACAGTCAGGTGATACTGACTGGCTGCACACCTGAACTTTGACCCTGCCTCTCTCTCTTCCTGACTCTATGGGGTAGTGATAAACCACAGCCAAGGTGCTCACCTGTGCTGTATTTGTGTATCTTTGTGTTAGTGTGTGTTATGTTTGTCTTAAGTCTGCAGTGCATTATCACCTGGATCCAGAAAGGGCTGGACACAAACTAACAGCTACTTTCACTATCTCCCAGCTACGCACATCTTTAGTGACATCTTTAGTGTAAACCTCCAGCGGTTGATGTCTGTCGGAGCCAGTATCACAGTAGAGAAGCTGGTGTTTTTATTCGTAAGTGACGTCTGTTTCCCGGCAGCAGCTGGTCGTCTATTCACAGGCGAAGTAGTCTTTCAGCGGTGCGAACAGATGCCTGATGACCGGGACGCTCCAGGACCGGCCCAGGAGCTTCTGCCTGGCACCGCGACCCATGTTGGACACGTCTGTGTAGTGGACAGGGAAGCCAAAGATCCTGCAGGATATAAGAAATACACAACCACCATTACAGTCGGACAAGTTCAAGCAAGGATTTTGATTTAATTCTGTATCAATAGCTTAAATCTATACAGTCTATGATATGTGTGTGTTTCCTGCTCACCTCTCCAGCTCAGTGCACCACAGTATGTCCTCCTTCCCGTTCATCAGGACAGGGAAGTGTTGATCCTTCCCTTGTTTGATGGAGTTGGAGCGGGTAGTGATGGTGCGCACCTTTCCAAACTATAAAACGACAAATACGCGGTCAAAAAAAGTCCAATTTGCAAGTAAGAAACCGTGAAGCATATATATATATATATATGTTTAATTGTGTGTTCTGTAGGTATCAAACCTTTGCAACTCTGCCGTGCTCCAGACAGTCCTGCAGCTCCAGTTTGTCCATCCCGGATGCACAAAGAGGCCTGGAACAGGGAGGACTAACTACATTTAGTCTCATATAGTGGTTATACATACATTTCATGGTTCCACAAAGTAATCAATATATATATATATTTTTAACATGATTTAGCAATTATTATTATTATTCTTTTTTTTAAATATAAAAACGTTTCAGATTTTTTTGTCCTACCTGTTCATGCCCGGCAGGTTTCCCCAGAAGTATCGGGCCCGGTGAGCAGCAGAGACCTCGATGGCGTCAATCATCACAGGGTTACACTGCGAAACAAACACACAGTTATTACTCTGAAAATGATTCTCAGGCACATTTCTGCTTTTTAATCTTTCTTTGTTAATGGTTGTAGGGGTCTATGGGTCTTCTGGTCTACATGTAACAAAGAGAGAATGATCTTTCATTCATGGACTCTATCACACTCTACACTCGATGTAACTCACCTCCAGGAATCGCGAGATGTCTCTCTTGTCATTGACGCCCATGGCGACCACGTTCTCGAACATCCAGAAGAACGGTCGGTCCTCTCCTTCTTTGGGCTTGGCCTCACTCAGCAGACGGTAAAACTCAAAGAACAACCTCCCTGTGCCTTCTGAAATGGCAAAACACCATCAGAAAAAAACAAGAAAACAGAATTTAGTTTAGGAATATAAACACTCAGGATGACACTTTAATGATGATATATTTACCACTGACCATCTTGTGCCACAAAAATAAAAGCATTGAGTATTTTGCTTAGAATGAAAATGAAAGAAAGCATTTAGACAATCGTGAGGAACTAAAAATATTCACCTAAACTCATAATAATGAAATTAAAATCACTAGACTTTAATGTATCCATTCACCGCTCAAACTCTTGGATACATTGATCCCTTTAAATGAAGAGTAATTGAACTAAAACATTAAATATACCATATAATTGAGCTGTGGTCTGTAGTGCCTCACCAAACCCATTGTATGTTCCTAATAACTTATGAATAAATATGAATAACAGGAACCCACCATACAGGCCTTTCCTGGCAGGGTTGACGATTGACAGGTCGTTGCAGGGACTTCCTCCTATGACCAGGTCAAAAGGACCCCACTCCAGAAGCTGAGAGAGAGAAACAGCACCACCATGTGTTAGACTGAGGGAGTTACAACAAAATCACACTGGAGCGGAGGTTGAGGAGTGACAGATTTTTTTATTTTCTATGTATTTAGAGCGACTTTAGGTAGAGAACAGAGAGATTTTATGATAAATAATCACCCAATGCTCATGTTGGATAAACAATTTGTATTTCCTGAATTGTTCAGGAAAGTAAGCAAACGTCATTTAGGGCTGCAACTAACTATTGTTTTCATTAATTGTTCTATTGATTGTTGTTGGGTTTTTTTTACCATAAAATGTCTGATAATAGTACAAACTGTCCGGCACAACTTTACAAAGTCAAAGTTAATGTTTTCAGATTGCTTTTTTTCTCCGACCAACCGTCCAAAACACCCAAATATTCAGTTTAATATCATAAAAAAACTAAGAAAACCAGCAAGTATTCATATTTAATAAGCTTGAACAAACTAAAAATGACTAATTATTATTATATAAACAAAATAATTGATGAGATTTTCTGTTAATTGAAGAATCGATGAATCATAACTGTAATATTATTCATTTAGTCAGCAACAGGCACAAGACTACTAATTTAACCCACCACCTAAACTCTAACATCTGCTCGCCCCTTTGTTCTCTTTCACCCTTTCACATACAAACCCTTCCTTTCCCCGTACACCAGAGTCCTTTTACAGAGGACAATGGAGGAAGAGAGAGGAATGAAAGACTTAGGAATAAAGGAAAAAGAGAGAAAGGTGGAGGTGGGGTGCTCTTAATCTCTTACATAACAGCTAATAGAGAGGAGGGCCGTGAACCCCTTAACACACACACACACACACACACACACACACACACACACACACAGCGTGACTAACAAGTGAAAGGGTTTCTGAGGGGATTTACAGAGGTTGAAGCTGCTCTTTGTCCTCTGCCCTCAACCACGTCACTGCGGCCTCCGTCTGTGTCATCATGTTTAAAATACATCAGATTGATACTGCTGGCCTAGTCTAGCCTAGCTCAGCATAGCATCTGTATGTAAACATTAGTGGTCGACCAGTGTGGGGTAGCAAAACAAAGAAAAGCCATGTATGATCTTATTATTCAATGCATGTTACAATATTATATACATGGTTATATAAGCCAGTAACATGTTGTTTTATATGGATGTTATTAATAAATACATTGGTTAATGCTGTAGATTGGTACAGTAACGTCGATTAACTGCATTATTTTATATATTATAACATAATATATCTTTAATACTAGCCAGTAACTGTTTTATATTAGATGTTCTGTCAGTTAGGATGACAGAAAGGTGTTAATACTTTAAGATGATGGTTATGGAGGACATTTTTACAGCAGGATGTGAGAGAGTTACAGGACAGGACTCGACTTTTCCAGTGGATAAAACTGTTGTTTGTCACAAAATATAACTATATATTGTTTCTTTTTACATTTCTGTTTGTGTATGAATTAAACAAACAAGGTGTAACTCATTAATTAGTGAATTTTAAAGATGCTGGCGGGCTTATCGTCTAATTGCCTCCTGGCTCTAGCTCAAAAATCCACACGCAGTCATGACAGTGGGATCAATATCCTCATCTTGCAACATATTTCCTAAAATAGTTATCTATCTATATTCTGGAACTATTCTGTCCCATTTCTCTGTGAAACTGCGAACAAAAGTCTGCCTGTCTGCTGACACACGACTGCTGACGGTGTTTGATTTATGTCCCGACACCGGAGCAGCTTTCAAAGGCAACAAATCCCTCAGACCTCATTTGTTGTGACACGAAAGCCACTGTATACATACATACAATACATACTAGTGACAAATTAATAAGCAATTTAAGCCTTACACACAAAATCTTTTGATGCACTTGTCAGTACATGAAGTTCCTCACCCCAATCTTAATATTTCAAACTGTAACTGTCAACGAAACCAAACCTGGTTTGGTTGGTTTTGAGTATCAACCTCAATCACTTTACACTTTTAAATTTGATGAAACTACACGAGCCTCAGCACGCTGGTTAACAAAGGTTTTAACAAAGGCATTATAAGGAACTTTAAACCAACTGATGATTGATGTTTGTGTGAGCCTGAGCACAACAGCAGAGACAGACCTTCTGACCTTCATGTGGAACAGCAACCAAACCCCAAATTAAACCTAAAAATAGTTCTTATGTGCTTAGTCATCGTACTTTGGGCTGAAATGTCACAAACAACAGACAGTTCAGGACAGTTTTGTGTTTGTACCCGTTAGTAAATGTAATTCCTACAATAATTTGTAATATCTGTCATCAACAAAAGCCATATTTATATTATAAAATGTATTTTGTAGGACTGAAATAGTTAATGTAAGTATTATAATTTTTGTGAAAGTTCAATTAAACGAGAGCCTCTTAATAAAATATATTTCTTCCTTACATTTTTCTTAGTGATGTCCCTGACATCATGGACGTACTGGATCTTTCCTTCATGTCTGACAACACCCACTGAGATGGAGTCCTCGCACACCTCTGACGCCACGTACTGGTCCACCTTGAAACCCAGGTCCCGTAGAACCAGGTAGCCTGGAAACACAAACACAGACACAGACACACACAGTTTGTATGACGACCTGCTGCGTTACATCAGTACGAACACAATCACACACTGTCTGCCTCTCATCATCCACACACACACACACACACACACACACACTCGTCCTCACCAGTGGCAATGCCGTCAAACAGGGAGAGGACTCTGATTGGTCGTCTCTGCTCTGCAGGGACTGCTGGGTAAATCTTTGGTGCTTCCTGGTAGATAAACAGAAGAAGACACATTTTAGGCATTCCTATAATAATAATAATAACAATAATATTATTTATTATATTATTATTATCAGAGGATTTAAAGCTTCATTCTTTCTGAAGGAATGTGAACAGTCCCAATCTGTCAGCCGAACAACGATCGTCTGCTCACTACACAATAAAACATTTTGTTATCTTCATTACTGGAAGACTGGAATCTTACATTAGGATGCAATCCATTAAAGTTTCCTCAGAAATATCAAAACATTCAATCTACATATCATTCTCACTCGCTGTTCGATACATTTTTATACAAATATTGAGCTTTTAAAGTCTCATACAGTTGGAGTTTATTGCAGGGCTGCTGTACTGGATCATGCTACGTTTGTGTTGTTTTTATTTGTTGACTTCCTGCTGATGTTACCTGACCCAGCTTGTCCTAGCAAGTCTGGCTTTGGGCCTATGATCACAGCAAATTCTACTGAAAATCTATTGTATTTGATTCAAAGAAGAGAGCGATTAAGGGAGATAAAATATAAAAGATATAGTGCAGTTTCTTTTTGGCTTTTAACCCTGTAAAGTGAAGAAATTCCTGCTTAAATCTTTGAGTTGCCTGTAGTTAATGTTCCCTTTCTGGAGTTATAATTTGTAGAGGTCAGAGGAGGTAAAACCAGCCGACCCTTTTGAGACCATCGTGACTATTTTATGTCAATATTGGCAAAAAAATAATGAAGGATATTAAGGAAAATCGGTCTTGGTTCCATGTTGGTACCATGTCGATCAATACAGATTTGTCCCAAAAACACTTTTAAAAGCGAGACTGAAAAATGAAACTTTATACAAGTTACATTAACTGCAGGCTACTAACCACTGACACAGACAACAAAAATACACTTACACATACAGATATAAAGACACTGTTTGTACAGAAAAGAAAAAAAGTAGCTGTTATTGATTCATTGTGTCCGATCTTATATAAAACATCTTAAAAAGAACAAAGCGACTCACAAACTCCTGTCCGTTGTCGTTGGCGAAGAACTCCTGCAGCTTGAGGCTCCAGTCGTGCCGTCGCTTCAGGACGCCGTACTGCAGCATCGGCTGGCACATGTAGCATCGCCACGGGTCCAGATGCCGAGCGCTGTTAGACGCTCCGGGGTCGACGAGGATGTCCAGACAGTCCACGCAGAAACACCTGGAGGAGGAGGGAAGAGAAGGGGGAGTGAACGGACAGATAAAACACATCAGTGGAGAAGGAGTAGTTACTGTATCATGGGTGCTGTTTCTTTATGTGTGTGTGTGTGTGTGTGTGTGTGTGTGTGTGTGTGTGTGTGTGTGTGTGTGTGTGTGTTTGTGCGTGTCGGACCTGCAGCAGTTGGCGTTGCCGCAGAGCAGAACCTCTCGACCGCCGCAGCAGACGGTGCAGTAGGACTGGTAGCCGTCGTCATCGTACATGTAGGATATCTCGAGGTACACGTCCTGGAAACACACACACAGATTTATTAACACGACTTCACGTGTCTGCCTCTACTGAAAACCTTCAAACATTCACTCACATTTATTGATTAACATCTAAATCAGGAGGAGGACTATAAACTCAATAGTACTGTTAATAAGGCTGGTTACTACGATTGCACTAATCCACTCTTTATAAAATCCCTTGCTATGAAATGTAATGATTTGGTACATAATAAAATAATGATGATGATGATTTGAGAGATGTTTGTAGGGTTTTAAAGGAGATTTATTTCTAGTGTTTGGGTTAAATTATGGAATGATTCTAATATTAATCTAAGGATGTGTAACTTGCTTTTGGTTTATGAAGCTTCTTTACAAATCTTTTTTAATATTACATTTCTGTAGGATGTAGCTATAAGTCATAAGAATGTAGAATAGGCATATATAAGCTTTTTGCTTCTGCCTGTGCCTTTTCAGTCACTTCTTAATGTTTAAGATATACTGTATATACTGTTTATATTTATTGCGTTGTGTGTGATGGCTGAATAAAATGTACTACCTTTGGGCGTTTCTTTTCTTGTGTGTCTCTTTGTGTGTTTTAATAAGCACGTATACTTGTGAACCCACCTACAGTGAGCACAAAGTCTTCTATTTTATTCTGTGTATTTATTTGGAAGTCACATGGGCAGCCCTCCCAGTCTTGAGGAGACAGGTTTATCAGTTTAACAAGACTGGTTTAATGGCTTCTATCAAACGTTGGCCAATTAAAGCCAATAAATCTGGGTTGAACAGGTTTGTTTTTGGTATGTATCTACTGATAATCTCATTTTATTGGCATCACTTAGCAGCCTGTTGGAAATCTAAACCTTTAGCCTGTATGCATATGAATGTAGAAAGGTTTCATCATTCCTTCACGGAGATTATAATGATCAGAAAGCGTTGTTTGTTGCCCTACCTTGCATGTTTGGCACAGGCCTCCTTCAAACAGCGGGTGAAAGGTTGCTGCTCTCATCTTTCCACAAGAGAGACAGAACTCTGGCAAAACAAACACAGACACCATTCATCAGTCAACAGCTGGAAACTGAAAATGAAATCACAAATGAATCATTAGTCACACAGACAGAAAACGGTAGGAGTCTTTACCTTCTATACTTCTTTTATTCTTCAGAACTTCATTCACCATTTGTTCTGAGATAAAAGAAAAAGAAAAATGTTAGAGAGTATGAACATACTGAACCGAACAATTGTTCCAAACGCATGTATTTATTAAATGTGAAGCTCAAATAAATAATGTAAAATAAATACTACAGTACACTCTAATGTTAACAGAAAGCAGGGCAACTAAAACCTGCATATCTACCTACTATGCCTTTAAAAAATACGATTGTATCTCTAAGATCTGATCCTCTGTGAATGAAAACATAAAACTGTCCAATTATATCCCATAAAAACTACAGAAAATAGCAATAGTCTATGATATAAAACACACAAAATGATAAAACTTAACCTCCAGAACCAGCAAGCGAGATTAAAAACACAATATTTCCATTGTATGTATCCCATGAGTTTGACTTTTGACCTCTACCTCTGCTGTAGGACTCCTCGGGAGCGGCCTTGTTCTTATAGAGGCTGACTCTGGGCCGCTTCGCGCTGGGGAAATACTCTGGCAGCGACACATCCAGGACCTGGTGGTCCAGCGGGTTACTCTCTGCAGGAGGACACAGATACTCTTATTAGCTCCTGGTTAAAAAGGCAAACTTGGATGCCCAGCTTGTCTCTGGTCCTGCTGCCTTGCTCACCGGCGGTGTGTGTAGGTTTCAGTCCCTCCTCTCCTTTGGGCATGAATCCGCCGTTGGCCCAGTCCAGCATGGGTTTGACCTGGTCTTCTGGATTGTCGGACTCGCAGGGAGAAAACTTCTTCTCTGCCCGGAGACTGGCCATCTGTGAGGCAAAGAGGAAATACACAATGTGATATAAAGTACAAAGTCACATGGCGGCGGTTTTTACGAGACCAAAAGCTCATTACGCAGCGAGAGGTGGGAGACGCACTCAGATCCTTTACTTAAGCCAAAGTTAAAATACTTAAGTCCAGATTTTGTGGAAGAATTGAACGAATGACCTCGTAATGCTGTTTTATTTTTACATTATTTCCTCTCAAGGACTTGTAGATGGCAGAGGGAATAAAACTGCTATTGTTCTGACTTTAGTTTATCAATGTCAACCGCTACCCCCCCCCAAAAAATACTCCATTACAATTGCATTTAAAATCTATCTTGAGTAAAGTATTATCAGCAAAATGTACTGGCAGCATCGACAATAAAAAGACACTCAGTGTGCAGCAGAATGGCCTCTGCTAGTGTCATATTATTTTACATTAATTATTATTACTGATGCATTAACATGTAAGCAGAATTTTGATTAGAAATTCTTTATATTTAAAAACTGGTTAATTGTTTTAAGATGTAAAATCTATAGCGGTTAAATAAATGTATTAAAGTAGAAGAATAAAGGAGCAGAAACTTGTATTTGAGAAGGTTTTTCATCCTGCGGCCTTTTAGAACGAAGCGATTATGCCATTCAGCGTCACATTTTAAAGGTCGAAACGCGGAGACAACATGAATCAGTCGACGCCGTTTACACCTGAACTGAACAGAGAGTGAAACACAACGTAAACAGGCATCATACTGATAGGTTTCTGTTACAATCACAGCAGGAAAAGATTCAATAAAAAAGTTTCTCTAATCCTTTAAGTACAGAGCGGAGAGATTGACAGGCAGAGGAGAGATCAGAGGTGCAGAGGAGGTTGTTATTTTTAGGAGATGCTTGAGCGACAGTCGAGGGCCGTGGCACCAAAATGAGGCATGACAGGATGTAGATGGGCCGAGCGAGGCAAACAAAACACAGTGGCAACAAAGAGAGAGAGCGAGGGACGCAGCAGCAGCATGAAGAGGCCTGCAGTCCGTCTCTCACACTTACACATCTGTCAGCTAGATATATACATATAGATAGACACACACACACACTCAATAAAACATAAACCACAGAAAAACAAACACATATTCAATATCTATTTTTGTCTCTTGCTGAAGCTGGAGATGGAGCTTGGTTGTCATCACGTGAAGAAAAACTCCTAAGTGGACTATAAGCTTTTTTATTCAAGTGTCAAAAATTAACTTTAGTGCGCATCTAGCAGTGTATTTGTAGAATACAACCCTCTCGCATCACCCTCAGATAAAAGCGTCTCACTCTAACGTAACGAAAATACAACAATTCCTATTTTCAGCTGATTATACACTAATGAAAACATACCTATGGATATTATATTCCATTTATGCCAGTAAATCCTCCTAAATCTTACAAACTTGACCTTTAAAATGATTTTGACTTATATTATGACTGCCTTTTTTATTGTGTGTTGGTAGCATTAAATATATAAAAAATGTCAAAAAAGAAAATTAAATTGGGTTCACGTATTTATATTTTTATATTTTAACTAAAGGTGTGGTTAAATTGCTTTTCTGTGCCTATTTTCAGAGGGTGAAGTTGTCCACAAAACCAGTTTCAACCTGATATACTACTATTAAAATGAAGTTGAAGAAAATGAAGTGCGGTCTCCCCTTAACATCTTTCTTACTAATTTACAGAAATACGTCAAAGGTATCATTTGTCTATTTGCCGACACCAGAAATGATAAAATACATTTTCTAACAGACGGCACAGTGATGGCTGTACTGTGTTTTCTGCCTGTCTCACCACCTCCATTGTGCTGTCTGTCTGCTTTATAATCTGACCAAACAAGAGGCGACATTTTCTTGTCATCCTGCCTGAACAAAGCTGTAACTGACAGGATGAGATTGAGTAGATAGCGAGGAGGAATCCCTTTCAGACTTGGCTACTGGTACACACACACACACACACACACACACACACACACACACACACACACACACACACAACACACATACACTGTAGTGTAAACAGGCATAAATGCACTTCCAGTGAACCAGTGTGTTCTTGGAAGGGAAACCATGCAGTGTGTTTTTACAGTGGACCTCAGATCTAACACCTGACACCTCCCCAAAACACACACACACACACACACACACACACACACACACACACACACAGACACACACATGCACACACACACACACACACACACACACACACACACACACACACACACACACACACACACACACATCCAAAAACAACATTTAAAATGCACTGGATCTCAGAAAAAAAACAGCAAACATCTCAGTCATATGTGTGTGTTGCCGCTTTCAATCATTTAAATTTGGATTATCCTAATGCCAACAACCGCCAGTATGTAGTTCAGTTCAACTTATATCACTGAGTCACTGAGGTCACTGAGGTCGTAACGTCAGAACCTGTTATTCCTAATCTGAGGTAATTCATCCAAAATCCTTATCTAAAAGGTTTCTTTTCTTCTTGAGTTGAGTTGACAAATGGTTGTCAAATTATGAAATTCTAAATTACCACTCAAACGAATCACAGTGTAAATGGAGACATGGACACCTGCACTGAAGATGAGTGAGGGCAAACTAACTCCGCCCTGCAAATTAAAACAGAAGTAATGTGAAAATTAAGTGTTTTTTAAAACTCCTTCATCACCTGACTGCGCCAGATGGTTACATCGAATATGACTAATGCTAACGGCATCTATGCTCACACCCAGCGTTCAACCACCCCTGTAGCTCCTGCTGTAGCTGCCATCAGTTCCCCCACGGGAGACTGGACGGAAGCACTGTCTGGAACATAAGCCTGTCCCTTTGATCTCATCAAGTCAAGTAACCTCAATTACATCCCAGAGAAAACTTTGCGTTGTGAGTTGACGCGTACCTCCAGTGCTTGGAAGATGGCTCTGCGGTAGGAAGCCAGCTTGGTGTAGGAAGCCTGGCTGAAGAACTTGGGGAAGGCAGTGATGGAGTCCAGTTTGTCTGCTGAAACCTGGAGAGAAATACAACCATTACCTTACTTCATTTATTTATTTCATATATTTTAGAGATACCATTTGACTTCCCCACATAAATATACATAAGTATGTGTGGCACGTGCTCTCCGCCCCTACTTCGGTCCATCTGTTTCAATTCCTTTCCTTGCTCACCTCGGAGAACTTGCCGTCTCCAAACCACTGCAGCCACCTCATGCCGTGGCTGGCCTGCCGTTTGCCGGTTGCGCGCCACGTCACCACGATGCCGGGCCACCAGGAGAAGCCCTTGATCTTCCCCCACACCAGCTCGCCGATGCCAAAACCCTTGCTGTCCTGGATGGAGGAGGGAAAGAGGGTGAGGATGAGTTCACGGTCATGTGCTTGGTAGTGCTTTACCAATGCAAAAACATTTCTTATTGTTTCTGAACTACAGAAAGAAGAGAGAAGAAAATGTTTGATTTAATGTGATGTTGAGACATCTTTGGAGGCGTAGAGAAGAGGGGGCAGAGGGCAAAAAAGTGGAATTTAAGAGTCAAGTTACTGGTTTGACATTTTTCTTTCCCTGATACCGCAGGTGTGGAGAACCAAGGACAGAAATATCTTCTTGTCTCGCTGTCTTGATGAATAGAGAAGGTAATATCAGTGATGGCAGAGGAGAGGAGGAATGAAGATAACGGAAAGAAAGTTAGATTGATCATTTGAAATCTGTAACGATATCTGTGTTACGTAAAAGCTGGAAAACCCCCTACTACAGTTATAGTAAAGAAACAGACGATAGAGGAAAAAGAGAAAAGAATCAGGAAAATGAAAACAATAGTTAGTTTTGCAATGCCAAAAACCTTTCTCGTCTCGGACAAAGTTGTAGACAAAAGAAAACTAAAAGAAAGTGGGCAAAAGGTTTAAGAAACGTCTCAACTTTCTCCTACAACTAAAGATAAAGAGATTGGGAAAGGAGAAGAAGTGTTGCATCCCCCAAGACTAGTTTATCTTGAGCAGATGAATGCAAAGGATGAAAGGTGAGGAAGAGTGAGAGGAAGAAAACAGAGTAAAGACAAACACAAGCAAAATACTTTCTTTTTCCAAAAATTATGGAAAAGTACTCTCCTTCCCTGGACCGGATTTCCAAACCAAAAGTTTTTGTTGGAGAAAGGAACGATAGATAAGTGTAGGAGGAGACGGTTTAGCTAACACCTCGTATTTAATCAAACACAATGTCCTTAATCATTAAAGTTTTAAAAACAGACATGAAGCAAAAACGTCTATGTCTCAATGGGACCCTGAATCTCCCAGCTGACCCTTGACCTTTGTCCTCCATGTGGAAAAAAGAAAAGCAAGTTTTCCAGCATGTATCAACAAAATATGAAAATAAGCATCTCAAACATAAACTGAAGAATGTTTGTCACACTGTTTCTTTAACTGCCGCTTTGCTTTGCACTTCAGTCTATGTGGTCAGAACCTTTAGAAGGAAACATACATTGTCCCTCATAATACCATAATTGACCCGTTTTCCTTTCTCTGTTTTCTTTTTCTTAAAGTTATGTGCGCTTTATGAGCAGGATTTCTATGCTTGCAAACAAATCCCAGTTGAGCTCAGGCTACGTGATCCTCCTTCAGTCCGTCTTAAGAGAGAAAAACCCATTAGGCTTTGTAATGGAGTCTGACTCCAGTAAAGGATGCTATGCTCCACTGAGTTCAGCCGGGCTCCAGTGAAAACACACCAAAGAAAACAAAAAACACGCAGAGGTAAACGTGCAGAGGATTACATGCATGCATGCAAATCTGTGGCGGTATGCACAGAGAGTGTCTCCAAACACACACACACACACACACACACACACACACACACACACACACACACACACACACACACACACACAGGCCCTGCTGTGCAGACTGGTGGTCCTCATGACCTGAATGAAACTATTGATACAGAGCAAACAGTCAGACTGTGTGTGTGTGTGTGTGTGTGTGTGTGTGTGTGTGTGTGTGTGTGTGTGTGTGTGTGTGTGTGTGTGTGTGGCCACCTGCGCTAACACAAGGCCAGGTGGAGGAGGTTCTGTGGTCTGTGTAGGGAGTTACCCTCCTCCTCTTTCTATCGCTGCCAAACCTCCACTTCCTCTTTTCAAAAATATTCCGTCTCTCCAGCGTCGCCACAGCTGTCCGACTCCCCATCTCTCTCCCTGTCTTTCCCTTTGCTCATCCTTCATCCTTTTCCTTCTGCTCGTCTCATTTTGACTCAAGAGTGCCGTCAAGGTTTTTTGTTCCAATGTCTGCGAGTTCGATTCTGGACTTTTATTGTATATTTGAACAATGTTGAGGAAGAATTCAAGAGACCACAAACCTCTGAGGCCACACAATCTGTTCCATTCATAACAGAAGATTAAACCTGTGTAATATGCCTGCATTTTGTAATAATCTGCCACATATATGTATATCGTGAAGATAGAAAAACAAATATTGTTTCGTGTTATGCGTATCATTTCGATTGTGTCACAAATCACATTATTCTGGAGGAGAATTTGAGCTCTGAAGGGGTTGATGAGGCCGAGTTGCAATGCAAAGCAAACGTTTCACTAGTGTAACAAACTGCTTTAATGATGCTTGGTAATCAATGTCCAAATTTTTCTTTAGTTTCTTTGAAGCTCTTCATCTACCTGCCCCTATGAGTGGATGGAAGTCTAGTTTCTACTCTCGTTATCTCATTCTCTCCCCTCCGTACACACATACACATTTATCAGCGTCTCCATCACAAACACACACTTTCCCACACGTCTTACGTTGTACTCTGGCTGGATTTCGGAGCTGGAGGAGGTGCTGCTGCTCTGGGCAGAGTCCTTGGAGTCTTGTTCCATCAGCTCCAGGCGCGGGGTCTCGGGGACAGCGCCGGACACAACCCCTGCCCCCCGAGGACCACCTCCGCACTGACAGAGACAGAGAGAAAGAGAAAGAGAGACAGGAGGAGGTTTATTAGACTCAAAAGGATTATTTGTGTGAGAGAGAAAAACGTGTTTACTACATGTTTAACAGAAATTAAAAACAAGATATGAACTGAGGTCAGAGGAAATTGGATGAAAGTTACAGAACTCAACACCAGTAATTATGCTGCATTTCCCTTCACTCAGCTTCACCATTATCCTCCCCTCATATTAGTGTTAAGTGTGTTTTTCAGTGTGTTGTCAGTACAGCTTGTCCTCTTCACCTGTTGAAAACAACTGAGATCAACAGCACACTCCCAGTCAAACACACACCAACCATGTCTCCTCCTCTATAAATCACTGTAGCTGCTTCAGAGGAAGTTCGCAAGAAGTTCAGTCGCTGTTCTACTTGTCTTGTCAAGTCAATTTATGGATACAAAAAAACAAGGACAGACCGAGAGGGTGACAGAAATACATTTGCATCGAGCGGTTTTTATCAACTGTAATCTCATACGGACAAAAACCTGAATGGAAATACCCCAAAATTTTAAATAAAACACTGAATATCCCAAAAAGCTCTTAAGCTTCTATGCTGAGTAGGAAAAGTTGTGGTGTATTAAGATAATGAAGATAACGGTGTCAATGTGATACTGATGCCTCTATATGACCTACATAAACACACTGGTGCCACCATGTTAGAAGAAATGCCCTCTTGGATGTCCCTGTGGTAGATAAATCATGATGAAGTGCCCTCTGGGGTGCTAACCGTGTGTCTTTGTGTAATAAATGAGTAAACAGACAATAATTCCCCGTGTGTTTTATCACAGAGGTTCAGTGAGTTTGCTCACATAATAAAACAATTTTAATCTTGTCCAGGGTTTGTAACAGTTTAACCGTAAATGAACCACGACTTTCTGCACACTGCCCCAACCGCATACAGCTGGCTGCTAGTATCAAAACAAAATGAAAGTTCCTGCTTTAAAGTGATGGTGTTTTTTGCAGTGTAAATGTAGCAATGCAGCTTTCTGGCCGTCTATTAGCCTCTGCACCTCTAGAGAGCCCGGAACAAAACTTTAAAGGCACACTATGAAAGATTTTTAGCTTAATATAACAGCTTAAAGCTTTAGCTAAAGAGGAGATTAAGGAAAACTCTTGATTTGCATTTTTCTTCTGCAGTATTTTTGTGATATTCTGATTTGGATGGAAACACGGCCAGAGAGTAATAAAGAGAGAAATCGCAACAAAAAGGGAAAAAAGACAAATTAAAATCAATAAAGAATTCACGAATCCTTCTTATCCTGTGACGTATTCAACAGGTTAAATCTGCAGAAGTTTAAAGGCTAATTTATTTGGTTTTACAACCACATGTTCACAGTTTTGGACATCATTCCTCTAAAAACAAAGCTGCACTGACTGAGCTGTCCGTTATAATTTTCCACTGTGCAACCAAAACCACAGCAAGCCAGGAGGGTCAAAAGACATGTAGTTCTGTTTGTATTTGTCCGGGCGTGTGCTGGCAGGTAGCAGGTAGAGAGTGCGTCTGAGATCTGGTGAATCAGAATGGGCCCTGAACACACGCAGCAGCCTCTGAGCAGCCAAATGGAAAAACATCACCTGGTTTAATATTAATCGTTACGCATTTCTAAAGAGTCAGCGTCTCTGCATGGGGTTGAAAATACTGGTGATGTGTGTGTGTGTGTGTGTGTGTGTGTGTGTGTGTGTGTGTGTGTGTGTGTGTGTGTGTGTGTTTACCAGTGACATGCTGTGGTCTTGTTTGCGGTTCTGTCTGCGAGCTTTGGTGTGAGTGTGCGGCTTCAGACCGGCCTGGAAGATGGTTCTGGGTTGAGGCGTCTGTCTCAAACTCAACTGAGACGCTCCTGAAGACTTGTCCTGGAAACACACACACACACACACACACACACACACAGTTTATAACTCCCAGAAAGAAGGTTTATGAAAACCGCCCCCACTAGAGCCAGTATGTGTCTGTGGTCATACCTCGCTGTAGGAGTCCCAGGAACTTTCTTCCTTCTCTGCCTTCTTCCTGTTTCTTTTCCTGCTTTCCCTCGAACACTGGTTATCATCATCTGGGGGGGTAGAGAGAGAAAAGGAGAGAGAGACAGAGGGAGAGGGAGAGAGGGAGGGAGGGAGGGAGGGAGGGAGTGCAGCAGATCAACAGAAGGTTAGACAGATGGCAGAAAAGAAACTGAATATTTTCAAGAGATAAAGTGCAGACAGAAAGACAGTCACTTCTTCTCTGTTGTGTCTCCGTAATGAAGCACATTGGCTGTGAAAGGAAACAATGAGGTTAATGCGCTTAATTTTATACGCAGACATATAAATAATAATTAAATGTTTGTAATAAATAAAAGTAATATAGGAAAAATAGAGACTATGGCTGAGACAATGAGACTGGGAACAGCAGAGGCCAGATTGACGACAGGGAATACAGTACAGAGGAGAAGTACATTGAACTTTGAATTTAGAGATTTGTGAATGGAGTTTGGTGCGACGTACTTTGCATACAGGCACGCATGGAGTCAGGATTAATGCTGCAACCTCTCCTGATATCCTCTAACTGCTAATCCCAGTGAACACAGCCGGACCGGGACCAGAACCAGCCTCCGGGATCTGTTTGAGCTAAGCTATACTATTGGACTATCACCCCTTGAGGTACAACGTGATATTACAAGACATTCTGTTGGTCATTTAAGCTCCCCATATTCCCTGAAAGAACACTGAGGACATGGCGTTGTTGTAGCTACAGTTCTGGAAATAACTACGAGACTGCGTAAATACTCAGTACTTGATGCGTGTGTTACCTTGGGGTGAGGCGGCGTCTCCGTTCTGCTTGGGGCTGAAGGGGGAGGGTGGTTCGGCTGCAGTCAGAGGGCTGTTCTCATTGGTCAGCTCCACGCCACTGTCGTTCTCTGATAGGCCCTCAGCTGGAGGCTTGTCTCCGTTCACCGGCGCCTGAGGATAGAGAGGGAACAACGCCAGGGAAGTTAATTTATAAACTTTAGTCTAACCTGATCAGTTGTCGTAAAAGAGGCCTGACTTTTACTGTTCAGGCCTTTTTATGGGTGGTTTTATTTAAAATAATAATCCCTGTTCAGTTTCTGCACAGACGAGGCTAAATGACTCACGCCTGGAACACTTCAAGGCTCAGATGGACATGAAACTCCATCAGGACCAAGACTGAACAACTCAGGTTCACTGATATAAACCGGTGTACTGTACATAAGAAGTGAGAGATTAACCACAAACTCCCATGGTGCATTTCAGTGACAAACTAAGACAATAAAAACTGAAATTTGAATTGAATCAGTGGCTTTAAAAGATTTAACTTCTGTACTCGGGATAAATTTTGGATTAATGACTTCTAATGTATAGGAACGGTGGCCGAGGCTCATGGGTATTACAATATTATAGCCAATGATAAAAATGATTGTGTAAGCGAGTGGTATTCAGTTAGTTACAAGTGTGTGGGAGAAACATTTATCTAGATCCATGTGTTTGGTTTGTCCATTCTGGGCTACCGTAGAGACCCGCCGCTTCAAACATGGTGGACTCTGTAGAAGAGGACTCATTCTAAGGTAACCAACACACAACAATTCTTATTTTCAGGTGATTAAACACTCATGAAAGACAGACTTGACGGATCATCTGACAGATGTTGTTCCAACTCAGACACAAACAGGAAGTGTTTCCAATGACAACCCAACTCCACCCAGCCTTCACCTGGCAGCCCACCCGGAGCTGACGGTGCTGATAATGTGTGAGCTGGCTGCACATTCGGTGCCTGACAGAGAGGGATGACATCAACACTCAACATTCCCCTAAAGTGCCAGATGAAGACTGTCTGTCAGTCTGTCTGTTACACATTACGTCAGTAAAATTAAAAGCCCCAGTGCCTCTGGCTGTGCAGGTATGATGCCTGCCCATTAAATGGTCACATGATGTTCCTGTAATTCAATCACAAACTATTAGCAACATGCATAATGCTGAGCAAAGTGTTGAATCACAGCTCCGAGTGCTGAATGTCCCAAATCTTATAATCCTTCACAAGCACAATAAACACTTTGCCAGACACTTTTTGGAGCCTTTCCAAGTGGGTCACCTGCTCCCAGAAACCTCTTGGGTAATTTACAACAGCTAACATGCACGTACTCTATATTGTATACTCTTTATTTCACTACTTGATCACTGATCGCACAAAATGACATCTGACGCAAAGCATTTTGGTCGAGTTACGTCTTGCAGACAAGTCTCGATCGAGAAACAAAAGGAAGCACAACTTACATCTCAAACACATGTCACGTCACGTCACGTTTGTTGTTGACTACACAAAAGGTATCACAACAAAGCCGGTGTCGATAAGACAAATCACTTCAATCCTAAAGCTCCAGGGCAGGAATATCTTTTGCAACGTGGAGCCAAACCCTCCCTTCCCTCGCAGGCTTGTGTTTTATTAAGGAGACACATTCGCAGAAAAAAGGTGCAAAGATTACAAAAGCGAAAATGTATTTAGACACATTAACATGCCCGAGACCGTCAGGCACGGCAGCGGGTGCAACAGCTGCTGACTCAACACAAACACTGTATGAACCCTTCAGGAATAACATGATGAATCTGCGAGGCTACCAGTCACAGTGAGTCACTTGTTTGGAGTGAGCGGCCTGTTTGCCAAAAGGATCACGGCGGTAAAGAGAGATCAGGGCCTGAAGGAGGGCAGGAAAGCTTTCATTACTGTTTCTCTCTGCATTACTTCATCGCAGGTGAAGCAGAAACGCCGCCACCGCCACGTGAAACCTTACGGGTGCCGTTTCTGTAGCAACCATGGTTTGTGCTCAGCTCTGTTCGGACTTGAACTAGCGACATACCACTTGAAATACTGATTCCACGTAATCCCCGTACTGCCCCGCTCAGATTAGAGGAAGGCCGAATACAAAAGATGTACAGATACTAATGTACTAAGGTAACACCTGAGGATATTTACACACGTCTAAATACGTTGTGTAGTTGTGATTTACAGGTACATGTATGTGTGTGTGTGACGCAGGCAGCTGGATAACGTTACATTACGTTAAGTGTTAAGAAACAGACACCGAACTCCCTTTGCTAGATGCTCACACTTTATCACAGCAACACTGTCTGCATTCACACTATGTCGGCTTAATGGTAGGAAGACTCAAAGATTCAAACCAGATAAACAGCTAAATCAGCTAAATATATATATATATATAAAGTATTCTCTGGTTTGCAGTATGTTTGTGGTTGGAATGAACGAAGTTACAGGAATAGTCTGGGTGTAAGTAACAATATCCTGATAAGTACAGTATATTTTAGTATAAATATATATTTTGCATATATAATAATCATGTCCAAATACAATTTTTGTCATGCTACACAATTTGCTTTATGCTATTACTTCACTACAATGCTACAATAGGTAGTCTAACTAAAACTAAACTCTTGTAAAGATCCTTCATATGTAAGCAAGTTTGCTTCTGCCTCAGAAATAACACTCAAACAAACAGACTAAAACATAAATCTAACAGACAAGTGGAGTGAATGATTATATGGCTGCTCACACAAATAATTTACAAATAACTGTCCTTTGGTGCAGAAGAGACCAGAAGTGGAGGAGGAGAGAAGGAGCAGCTGTGCAACAGATGTAAAATTATGAGATTGTGCTGACTTTCTTAAAGCAAATCTCAGCTAGGCATATCTGAGGCTGTTTGTGATTGTTAAACGTCGTAAAACAGGGAACGCATGTGGTGTGTGTGTGTGTGTGTGTGTGTGTGTGTGTCTGCGATGCCAAATTTCCCCTATAATAAATGAACCCGGTGAACTTGCGTGCGCTCAAGATGGTTTGAGAGAGAGAACTGCCGACAGGGGTAAGGAGAGGGAGAGAGGCTGAGAGTGAGAGAGGGCCAGCGGGGTCACCAAACACATTAGGAGCTAGAGCTGTGTCGGGGGGGGTATGAGGGTGAGGAACAGGGAAAGGGAAGGTGGGGAACAGGGAGAGTGAGGAACAGGGAGGAATAGGGCAGAATGTGTGTGCAGAGTTTATGAATGAGAGTCTCTGAGCAGGACTCTGACTGCGGGGGGGGGGTTGACGGAGACATGGTGACAGTGGGTCAGGGTCAGTGGCGGGAAGCAGGAGAGGTAGTGTCGGTCATCGGAGAGGCAGCGATTGCGTGTCGAGAGGGTGGAGCGAGGGGGTTCTGGGGGTGAGCGGAGGCGAGGAGTGACGGCAGGAACGAAGTTTGTTTAACTGGAGGAAGGAGTGGCGAAAGACACAGAAAGCAGCAGAGGGATGAAAGAGCAACAGTTGTTGTAAGAGCAGACGTTCATACTGCAACACTACTGTGTACGGTAGGGATCTGTCTACCTGTCTGTGCAGGCTGGAGCTGCAAAGTGTAACTGTAAGTAAATAACGTGTGAGTTTGAGTGGAAGACAGAGGTTTAACTACAGCTTCAGCACATTTTGTTTCAGTTATGTGAAGAATTTTTATGTGATTTTCCATTAAATTAAATGATTCTGATGGCATTCAATTGGTTGCTTTAATAAGGGATGCTTTTCAGTCTATAAAAACTGGGAACACATGTATTTTCATAAGCCTTCAATCTGAAACAGGAGCTCTGACTCTCTTTCTTAAATTAACTGCATTTTAAATGAACCTCCATGTCCTCTCTGACATTTAACAGTCCAGAAATGTCTGACAGAAGAGACAAACTGAGAGTTTTCCCTGCTGATATACATCTGCACTACAGTGACCAAACGTTCAAATGTCGGACAGTAAAAAAAAAAAGTGGCTTCTGCAGGATCGCGACGTCACTCAATGGTTTGTGGAGAACCAAGCTGCACTAGTTCTCATACTGTAGATACACTAAAATCTTGATTCATATCCAATCAATCGAGTTTTGTGCATTGGGTCGAGATCCTGTGCAGTGGAATATAAAGCCAAATGCTCTGCACACAAAGAGAACTATAGTTTATTTTCCTTGTTCAGAAAGAGCAGCTTGTTGTTATTCAGTATCAAATACAATACTTCTGACGTTATTACTTCGACAATCTTTGTTAAACTCACTAGAAATGTTGAGGTTTGCACAGCGTTTATAAGACAATGTATATCTGGTAGCAAATGATTTATGAAGCCAAGTGTTCTCCCTTACATACATTGCATCAGAGAGACACAAATCACCATTTGTGGAACCAGTTGGAACCAGCTCTGATGAAATATTCAACTTACAATCTGACCACAAAAACAAAACAATGAAAATGGGTTTATAATAACAATTTACCATAAAAACACAAGTAAACGGCAACAATCAGGTGAAAAGACAAGACAGCTGAGCCACACGTCGCGTTATCAAAGGTAACATCAACTGAGTTGGATTTATCTGTGATCAATGATTTTGATATCCTTATCATCCAATTCATGTGGAAGAAGTGCGACAACTTGATCCATTTCTCTGATAGTGATAAGCAAAGAGCTGAGTTCGGTGTTTTTAATGTATGTACTCATTGTTGGGTTTGTGTCTCTTGTGTATTTGTTGAGTTTCGTGTATTTTAAAAGCCTGTGTCGGCTTATAGCTTATGCTATAAATGTTGTGGTGTTTATGCTACATACCTATCTCAAGATAAACAACTTTACTGTGTTTGCTCCAGTCTGACTGATGTAAACAAACTGGATTGAATTGTTTGCACTGATAGAAAATTCACTTTAAATTCACATGGGACTGTTGGACAGAAAAAAACCCCCCTCTTATTTCTACCTCGCTTGTTACCCCTCCTTTCTTATTTTCTCTTTTCAGCTCATTTTGTTTAAATCTTTACCCCCACTCTCTCTCTCTCTCTCTCTCTCTCTCTCTCTCTCTCTCTCTCTCTCTCTCTCTCTCTCTCCCTCTCTTTCTGTCTGAACAAAACCCAACCAGGTTGTCTTTTCTAAAAGATTGGGTGGAAAAAACTTCTGTAAGTACACAGAGAGAAAGGGAGCGGAGACGGAGGCTTTGTGGGTAAGTTCTTGGAGAGTAGAAGCTTCAAACTCAACAGCAACCGGCTAAAATAAGTTTGTTTCATTACATTTTTCGCCACAAACGTCCCCGGCCTTTGAAGCATTCACCCCATCCCTTCCCCCTTTCAGGTAATACCAGCATGAGAGCGTCAATTAAAGTCTTCAGAAGTGTTTTATGAAATGTTTAATTGCTCATTTAACCTCCTCTAGTTTCAGACATGAACGGAAAATGGGATTTCATGTTGGCCAGGTAGTTGTGTAGACTGTTATCATCATCATTATCCTTCATTAACCTGCCTTCCAGGATATCCATCACTCCTCCTCCTCCACCTTCTCCTCTCTGCTGCTGGCAGACATGAACATGCCCACTGGAGCATTAAAGTAGCACAAATGATCCTTTTCTCGTCCCTCTGCCTCCCTTTTTGCTCTCCTTTATAGTACAAATACTGCAACTACTTCCAGCTACAACTATTTCCACTTCCACCGCTACTGTGTCAAGCATGTGGAACATGTGTCTATCCACCCCAGGCCTCCTGCACTCTTGCACATATGAGTGTGGTAAAGCAGCGTGTAAAGTCTCGCACTGTGCAGATTTCACCTACCTACATCACACACATTCCTCACCGAGCAACAGTCTGCCCCGCGGCGCTCTGACGGTGCTGTCAAAACATCTTAGCAAAGCCTAAATGATTAGAAACGTGGGTCTATGGCTAACATTTGAACAGGACTTTTCCTAAATGGAGTCAATCTTCCCCTGAGGGGGAGTTTACGGCTCTGAGAGTGTTATCTTTTCTTAAAAAGAGCTGTGCAATAAAAAGTTTATTTTAAAATTTGTGCCTCTAGTCATTTTGTCCGTGATGCTGCAAGTCTCAACAAAAATACAAGTTCACACAGTTTATGGCACCTAGAAGCCTAGTATGTAATAATAATAATAATAATAATAGAAAGCATATAAAACCAAATTACCCCATAAAATAAGATAGTAATATCGAACAGAGATGAAACAAATATAAAAGAACAATAAAAAAATAATACGACAACATGATAAAATATCATACAAATGTCTGTAGTGTGTTTTTAAAAGCTTTTTGAACTCAGCCGATCTGATACTGAGGTGGGACTTTGATCCATAGCTTTGGAGCTAAAACAGAGAAAGCATGACCCCCCCTTTGCTTTAAGTCTGGACCGTGGAGCTTTCACCAGGATTTAAATAAAGGTATGGGGTTAAATGTTCTAAAATGTAAAGTGGAGCCGGGCCATTTAGGGATTTAAAAGTAATCCACAGTGCGTTAGTGAACTCACAGTGCACAGACAGAAAGCCACACGCTGGCTTCAGACGGCTCAGTCAACTCATGCTACCTCAACCAAGACCGCCTCTGCATACCGGGGATCATGGTGTCAGAGGAAGGACATCACTGTTAATGGATCCCCAGAGGTGGAGGCTCAGGACCCAGTTGTCTGACCCAGTATGATATTCTCTTTGATACTTCAAACTCAAAGATGCATTAAATGATCTTATCTTCCATTTTAGATAGATACTTTATTTATCCCGAGGGAAATTCAAGGAATTCAAGTGAAATTATTTCACTTTTTTACTGACATTTTTAATTTTACTGAAACAGTTCTTTCACTTTCACTATTACTGTAGTCTGTACTTCTACTTGAGGCAACGTCCTAGCATTAACTGAGTCTGGGGCATCTTGACTACAACCTCGAGACATCAACATAGACTTCATCCTCCGTCATACTGAACTCCACTTTTGATTAACTTCACGTGAAATCTGTAACAATCAACAATAATGACATTTTCCTCAGTTGCCTCATATTCTATCAGAAATAATCTAATTAAGAAAAGGTTTTTTAGACGACTGCTGTCCATTAAAGAGGAAGTGACAGTAAAGTTCAAGCTGTAGCCTATCATCAGGATAAAATTCCTTTCCAAACCAAAGTTTTATTTACTTTAATTTACCCACAAACCGTCTCCAGACACAATCTTTCACATTCAGGCTGTGTCTTCTCTCTCTGCACTCAAACTGTTGCTCAAACTAAGAATGAGTCCTCTGTGACTTCGTCTGCCTAACTCAGGCCTGTATTTATGTCTGACCCCAAACCACCCCAGAAGCCAAACACCTTTCTGTGAGTCCAAAAATACTGCTTTTGACTGGACAGTAAACCAAACCAGAGAATGACAGAAGAGGCTCAGCCAAACCCAGCACCAGTGTTTCAGGTCTATTTTTCTCCTTAAATGTCACGCTCTTCTTCTGAGTCATCTTTGAATAAACAAGATTAAAGGTGTTAATATCACAGTGGAATAATATGCCACCAAACTAACTGTAACTGTATTTGGGAGAGCTCTAATTGGGCTTTAATAGTTGGTTTGATTTTGAGTCAACAAGATGGTATTATACCGGATTTGTTGAGCTCAGGGTTGAACAAATCTCAGAACAAGTCTTGTATGTCTATTTCCTCTCTCCCTCTTTTGTATATGCTAAGAGCAATGCGCAAACATTCATGTAGTTGTTTAGCTAAGTAACAAACATGCAATCTATCTGGAAAAGTTCAGCGTTAGATCTTTAAATCATTACTTTCTCATTTCCAGAAAATATTACACTCTGCAAGAACCAACATTACGACTGAGTCTACGAACAGGAGGCAGGTTTATTCCTAATGAGAAGGTTAAACACTTCTCTCAATAGTTCCCGTTTGGAGACATGATTTCAGTGTCTTTGAATCATTAATTTGACCTCCCTCTGCTATCATGCCTATATCCCATATTTTAGCTCACAACCAATCGTGCATGAACGTGACTACAGAGCAGGCTGATATTGAATCTTACTGTTACATCTAGAAACTTACTTTAAACTACATTTCAGCAATCTCATAGTTAAAGTATTTTCATTCAGATTTGTAGTTTTTTGATACTATGATACTATGTTTTTAAATATGTCACAGGATCTTAATCACGAGGACGACGTTTACACAATTGATTAAATTCTGTCTTTCTAATTTCTATTTTTCCTCCCTGAGCTTGAGGAAGCTCAAGTTCAAGAGATATGAGAGCTCGACAACAGTTACGAAAAGGACCTCGTGCTCCTGCTGTGCCACACGTAAAGAGTTAACTCGTCTAAGTCTTCTCTTCAATCCTGCACCTTTCCTGTGTGTTGGGACCTTCACGCCCACTCTGCCCGCCAACAGGTAGAGAGACTTATGAAAACTATGTGCACTCCTCGCTCAGGAAGTGTTCTGGATGAAATCGCCCACCAGATCATGTACCTTTAAGTGCAAACTTTAGCGTACGTAAGAAGTTACCCGACTGCCGTCAAGCTGTCTAAACTTGAAGCGAATACCTCCAGACTCCAGCCTTCATGTCACACGTGACGAGACGGCAGCTAAGCCGTTAACATGGAGACACACAAACAACAAACAGAAGCGGGGGGGGGATTAAAGTAGTGATGATAAGAAGGAAATTGAGACAGATGGAGAGAATGAGGAGCCAAATGAGCAAAAGAGAAAGTGGAGACGGTGAGAGAGAGAGGAGGGGGGGGTAAAGCAGATGGCGGAGGGAAGGAAGTGTTCCTCTCAGACGGAGTGATATACGAGAATGAAAAAGAGGAAGAAGTAGTAACGGACGACAGGAGCTCCATTAAACGCGCGCGTGTGTGAGAATGAAAGTGTGTGTGCGTGGGTACATGTGAAACAAAGTGTGTGTACTGATTGCGAAAGGAAATATGTGTGTGTGTGTGTGTGTGTGTGTGTGTGTGTGTGTGTGTGCGTCTCCTCGAAATACTTGAAGTGAACCCATTTTTTCGGAGAATATAAAGACGCCAGTGTGCCGCGCTAATGTCCTCCATCCTTCCATGAATCCTTCTTTCCTTGCTCCCTCTCTCCTTTGCTGCCTCCATCCTTTCTATCTATCCTGCATTTCCCGTTTCCTCTTTGTGCAGATGCAGCTGTGGTGTGTGTGTGTGTTTGTGTGTGTGTGTGTGTGTGTGTGTGTGTGTGTGTGTGTGTGTGTGTGTGTGTGTGTGGCACATGCACACACCCTCACAGCCAACATGCATTCTCAATTAGACTCATATAACATGCTGGCACTCTTGTCCGGGCATCTGCCTTGGCATTGATACACACAGTCTTTTAAACCAGAGCTGGCTCAGAGAGAGGTTTGGGGAGTGGTTGTGTGTGTGTGTGTGTGTGTGTGTGTGTGTGTGTGTGTGTGTGTGTGTGTGTGTGTGTGTAATGAGAATGCTGTGGTATTTGTAACTGATTTGGCTTTAACTCCCTTACTTCCATACAAAAAGAAATGGTACTCTGTGACCTCTCCTGGCTGTTGTGAAACCTCTGTGTGTGTGTGTGTGTGTGTGTGTGTGTGTGTGTGTGTGTGTGTGTGTGTGTGTGTGGTGTGTACGTAGGGTGTGTGTGTGTGTGTGTGTGTGTGTGGTGTGTGTGTGAGTGTGTACGTAGGTGTGTGTGTGTGTGTGTGTGTGTGTGTGTTTGTGAGACTCACAGTGGCGGTCATGTTGTTGCTCTCCTCCATGATGGTAGCGGAGTATTTGTTGGAGGGCATCGCCGTTGGGGTCGACTGGTCCAGTGTCTGTCCTGACTCTTTTTCAAACCTGGACGAGACACAAACAACAAAACTTAAATTAAAACGTTGGGTTTTGCTGATGCGTCTGCAAAAGATATAAATACAAACCGTATTATAAAAAGAGTCAATATCACTCTTGAGCATTGTCTTGTGAGGGGGATTCCGCACTTCAACTAGCTTGGAGACCTGGATGCCTTTACAGCACGAGGAGATCTGAAGTAGTGGTCGACTGATATGGGTTTTTCACTGGCAGATGCCAGCTGATGGCTGATACATAATGCCGATATTAAAACAAAGAAAAGTCATGTGTTATCCCATTATTCCATGCACATTTCAATCTAATACAAGTAGTTATCTTAACCAGTAACATGTTGTTTTAGATGGAAATAAACATTGGTTTATGAACACAAGAGCGGGGTACAGTATGTCAGAAGCAACGTCAGTTAACTCCATTATTCTATATGTTATATAACATATTATATATATATATATATAACACTAGACAGTATCAGCACTAGATCGTATTTGCTGTCATTTAGGGCAAGAGAAAAGATGTCTCTGCAGACATTTCTTGTTTATCAGCCACATAAGTGCAGACATCTGCCGAATAACCGGTCAGTGGAATAACAACATCTGTTTATTTTAACAGTTTCTCAGTGAGGTTTCCAGAAAATATATCCCTATACACAATTATATTGCTACTTCTGATGTTATAAAAGACTAATCAATCCATCTACGCACAAATACGTCGTTCAGTGGAGGCTAGTGGAACACAAGCTAGCCCGGAAGAAGAGGCTCCAAAGCAACCATATCGATACTGGACAAATCAATAATAAGTTTAAGTGTGCATGACAGGTCAACTACGGTGTAGTTAAGTTTCAGGGAAGAGTATATATATAAATCGCAACAAGAGCCACTACCAGCACAGAAGTCAGATGCACGTTCAATATCCTGATTTCTATTCCATCCAACCACAAAGAGCAAGTCCAATTCAAACCTGATTCTACTCGACTGCTGCGAAAACTCAGATCTCGTAGCACAAACCGTGCGGCAGCTTCCCAGAAAAGGAACAACTGTAAACAGCAGCGCCTGTAGTGGATGTTCTTTCGTACCAGCATGTGTAAGTTCAATGGTGATTTCACAATGGACAGAAACAACCTCTGGCACCAGCAGAGTAAGACCAGTATCAACCGGGCATGACAGAAGGTCAGTTGAGCATGAGGGAGCGAAAGATAAGAGTGGAAGTGATAGAAAAATCAACAGTAAACAGAACTTTTCTTCTTAAAACAAACACTGAATTAACAGAAGATGGAAATGGATTAATCTGAAAATCATATTTTTATCTCCTGAATGTTTCTCTGCAGAATGATTCAAAATGGACTTTCTGAAAAGTGTATAAAATATCTCTGTGATCTCCACTAATTAATGCCTGTGTTACAGTGTCTACTGTTGGGATGTAACGATACACTGAACTCACAATTCAATACAATTGGATTCACAATCCTTCAATATCCTCAGTTTCAAAGTCTTCACCTGCAGTTTGACACTAGAAAGAAGTTTTTACATTACATCGGCTGAAAGTGGAAAGTTTCTCTGAGCTCAATGAAAATCTGATTTCTAAGGGGCGGGGTCTATGGGCATGATTTCTGACATCACTAAGTATGCAACTTATAAAAGGTCACAGACACTGACAATGGACTTTACAGTGAAGTACAACTTGTGTCCTGCAGGAAAATTACCATTATTATATTCCCAAATGTAAGTACTTGGCTGATCAATCTACGTCACACTGCTCGCACGTTGGGGGACAGTTATAAGGAAAAAAACAGAGAAAGGCTGGGTAAGGAGAGGACAACGCTGGCCTCTCCAGTTCTCCATGAGTGGGTAGGAGCAGATCTGACATGCCCATACAAACCTGAAGTAAACAGATACACAGGCCTGTCAGGGTGTGTGTGTGTGTGTGTGTGTGTGTCTGTGGTTAAGAGTGGGAGGGAGTGAAAGTAATAAGTGAATGTGTCTTTCGTTTGTACATGCATAATTTATGAATTCCTTTGGTGCACATGAACGCACCTTTTAATGTAAGTGTGTGCACCTGAAGGGGTACAGTATATATATATGTGTGTGTGTGTGTGTGTGTGTGTGTGTGTGTGTGTGTGTGTGTGTGTGTTTAGGTTTTAGGTTTAAAGGAGGTGACAGGTCAATAGCTATGTCAAACAAGCCTGTACAGAGAGACCTGCAGACCTGAGGTAGCCAACTGTCAGTTCACATTGATTTGCACGGAGAAACCAACCAAATACTAATAACAGAGAAATATAAAGAAAAACAATAAAGTGATTGTGTGCGATAGAAAATAAAGTTACTTGTATTTAGTATAATTTAATTCCAAAGACCACAGTTCTGTATCATTTAACCATAGTTCTCACTGTGTACACCATATTCCTGAGGCTGTGTGTGTAAATGAGTCGGACGAACTATAAGAAACACCATAATTCAGCCCAACACCTCAAACTAAACTACATAAACACACAATCACATTCAAAACATTTTACATATGAACTTTCTTTTTTGATTGAGAAAAAAAAAAGCTTATTTGGTTGCCAGTGCAGGAATTGATTTTCAGCTGATTATATATCAAGAGGTTCAGCGTTAAGTGTTAAAACAAGTTAAAATTACTTCAAATAAGATTAGTGCTATTCATGATAACAAAAATTCACACAGGGAGTGCTGCCAAAACAGGTTTTTAACCGATAATTTTCCAGCTGGGAGACAAGGTGAGTGACTCTGTTATCTGACCATACATACTTATGCAGTAAGATTATCTCCCTTATATCACAGAGTGTCTGTGTGTACAACCTCAGAATGAGTTTTTATATATATATATATACAACTTTATTGCAGGACAGTTTATCTGGTAATGTGGTGTTGAACAGAAATAATCGATAAGTCGACCGAACAAAAGATGAAATAGCAACAGTGTTGTCACCATTTATCTGCGAAAAAAGCCAAAAAACTAACTTTTTTCCAATGTTAGGATCAGATTTTAGACAACAGAAGCCAAATCATGATGAATACCAAAGTAAGATTAATCAATAATAAAAAAAAGAATGGTTGGCTGCAGCACTAAAAGCCTTCAGCATTACACAATCAACTGAGTATCCCCACTGGGAGCCTCTAAATCAGTGGTTCCCAACCTGGGGTTCCCAGAGATCGCACAACTTTGTCTGCTGAGGTTGTGAGCTTACCAAAATATTATTTACAAAAATTTAATTTATAAAATCCCAATAACACACCCAATTGGATAATCAAAACTCTGTTTAATCCAAATTGAAACATATTTTTGGTCCACATTTAAATTCATTAAGCTATTTATTACCTATTTAGTGCGTGTATGCGGGTAGGGGTTGGGGGAGCCTGACTTGTCTTGGACACAGGCAAGGAAAAAAGGTTGGGAACTACTGCTCTAAATGATGCTGGGTTTCCTTACTGGTTTCCAGATCCATAAAACACATTGTTTGTCATGATAAGACCGATGTGTTTACATCAGAGACATTTTCTGACACTTTAAGTGGTTACATAGACAGCAGAAGACAAACAGCACCCTGGGGTCAAAAGAGTCAAAGGTGGATGGGGGAACATTATTCATACGCTATACGTGGTAAAAAAAAAAGCACTCAGATAAGTATATTGTAGTGAATTTCTATTATCAGGAAAGTCATGAATATGCTCACAAATGACTCAAAAATCTGTCACACTCACTAACGTACAGTCCTGTAAGTATATTTAGATGATTATTGTGATAATAATAATGACATGAAATATTGTCCCACATGTACACAGACCAGCTTTCACCACACGAGGACGGCCCACACACGAACCCACACGTAAACCACACGGATCCCCGCAGCCATGTGGAAAATGGAAACCATGAATTGTACAGAAAAGAGGACTCTGGGTGGATTAAATCAAGTCTTAACCTTAAAGTATAACGGTTTTATGTTGTGATTAATGGCTTCTTGTCCCTAAAAAGAAGGTAAGTCTGCCACAGTATATGAGCAGATCTATATCTGGAAGTGAGTCAGTGTGTGCAGAGGCAGGTGACCTCTGACAAAAACCGTCCTGACATCAATACATACTAATCAGTGAGGGACTCTCCCTTTGCCACACAACATACAGGTGATCGAGTTCATCAGTCAACCAGACTGCTGACACCCCCCCCCCTCCCAACGTCTTCGACCTTTCACCTACACCCAACACAGCCGACTAAAACCACCAAACCTTCTATTTCTAAAAGCTTTGGTTTAGCCCGCCTTCAGGTCTGGAGTAGTTTCTCATTGTGGCATGTTTGGCTTAGATGAGGTAGGCTGAAGAAGAAAAAAACACTTCTTCATCTCAGCAACCATGGCATTAAGAGCTTGTACTGTACAGATGTCTCACTCTTCCTTCTACACTTATTGTTGTAAGTTTGTATGAATAAAATGTGTAATTTAACATCCGTGGCTCATATTAGTTGGGGAAATAAGGATTTTATTGTTCCATCTTTATTAAATTAATATAATTTTGATATTTAAAGCAACATTATGTAACTTTTCTATCTTACAACAGCTTCAAAATCATTTTGTTGCTACACTGACTTGCATTCGGGCGCCTCTGTCATTCCCTGACAGAAATACACCTTTATTTACCAGGTATTAAATTCACAATCTAGCCATCCATGTTAAACTATACAATATATATATCAAAATAAAGGGGAAAAAGCCCATTTGAGACCTGCTGTGGTCGCATTGGTCCATGCTACATACTAAAATAAAGATTAACGTCTCGTAACATTACCTTTACCTCGTAGCCATTATAGTAAGTTATAACATTGTGTGCATCCACTCTGGCTCTGGATCCTTCCATTAAGGGTGTTCATAACTGTATCTTTTGCACAGTTTCAGCTCCAGAGAGACGTGGAAGCGAGGCTGACTTACGAGAACCGAGGAAGGATGGAGGGCAGCGAGTGAGGGGCCCACGAAAAGGGGACACGGAGGACAAGGAGTGGAGGGGGGGCTTCACATCAAAGTTGTGTCTGGTGGCTAGAGATTAGGGACCGCATTGCAAGAGGGGATTGTTCACTCCCCAAAGGGTACGAACATGAGTGTGTGTGTGTGTGTGTGTGTGTGTGTGTGTTTAAAGGGGGGTTCAGCTCCTCGGGGTCTCTCTCTGGGGGCTGCATTCCTTGTCTGTCATGTACTTTATGGCCCCTTCCAGCTCAGATCGAGCCCTTCACTTTATACATTGTCTACTTTGTTGCCTATTGTACAGCGTGAACTCTGAAGGCTCACAGAGGCTCGTACAGTATATCATCCACTCAGCAGCAACCTGGACGACCAACATGCAAACTGTACAAGACCACTAGATTAAGAGATTAAATGACTAGTAGTGGTATAATCTGTTGTATTTTCACATTACAGCTACATACAACTAACTTTACTGTGTATTAAATCCACTGATGATGGTGGAAAGATGATATCAAGGCAGTGAGGCTTGTTTTATGTGACTTTTGTGACTGATTGAGCTTCAAACATCACCAGTGATTCAGTAGTGTCAAAGTTTCTCCGCTAAACAAACGCTCAATGATTCATTGACGATAAGATAAGAGGAGAGTTTTCAACCAATGTGGCGATGTACACTACAGAGAAAGACACGATCAGTACCGATGCACATTAAACACGCTTTCTTTGTCAGTTTCATTATTTAAAGATCAGTGTTTCCATGATCATGCTGCTACGGATGAGTCGACACTGAACAGCTCAACTTCACCTCCGCTGTCTCCACCAAACCATCATGGCCACGACCATAACGCCAAACTTAAAAACTAATGTGTGATGCCACCATAGATTCATACTTCAGACGCCATCAGTATGTTAACTCCATCAGTAGCTTAAAGTGGTCTTAAATTACAATAATATCGTTTATCGCAATTATATCTGGGACAATATATCGTCCAACAAAAGTTGGAACAAACATAACAAAATATATAAAAAACTACCCAGAGAATATATTCATGTATGATCCTGGTTTAAAAATATACTGTGACTGCTCGTGGTTAATAAAAAGGGACATAAACTCCTGTAAAGTACCACAAATATTAATGTTACACTACAAAAAAACACAATTTTAAAAAGGCCTTTTGTCTGCTGTTGAGTCACAACGTCTTTGTCTTCTTCAAAGGTTTAAACTGAATGTAATATCTGGGTTTTGTGCTGACGATAAGTCGAGACATCTGAAGGCGTCATTTTGGACTCAGACATTTTGATTTGATTTTCTAAAACTATCTTCTGTCACTTTATACACGAAATGATTAATTAACATTATTTTTTACATTAAAATCCTTAAAAATGTCCCCTACCTCGTTAAAAACCTTATAAATATGCATTTGAATTGTGTTTATTTTAAGTTCTCTTGCTGACACAAGACTTCAAGAAATCATAGACAACAAATCATGCTCGTAGGCCCCGCCCCCCTTTTTTTTCAAAATCTGCTTTTCAATGAGCTCCGATAAACTTTCAGCCCATGAATGTGATGAAACAAACAAACAGTGACACATCCAACTGTAGGAGCAAAAAGAAAAACATATCTCTGAGAGGTGGGGGGGCTTTAAGTTAAGTCCGAGTCCATATATTGACATTTAGTATTTAAATAAACCCAAATAAGAGACAGATGTGGAAGAAATTGGCTCTTTTTTTTGGAGTGTAAACACTTTTTACTGGTTGTCCTGATGAAAGTTACTAAAAAGCACTAAAAGTTGCCCTAAAAACAAAAAAAATAAGAGCACGTTAACTTATTTGGTGTTTTTGGAGCATGGGCTGTGGAGTGTATCCTATGAGGAAGTTCAACCGGTAAACCACCGTCGGTACACGTTTCACCGGGGCACAGCCACAACCAGGAAACCGTAAAAAAAAAAAAAAAAAAAACCCCAGTGCAGTTAAACCAGATCTAACATCCCCTCCACAGGTAGCCCTGCAGGAACACCACAGGGGCTTATAAAAAACAAATCACTGTTCACTTTTCACCAGCAAAGACACAGTTTGAAGTCGTAATAACAGCATTATACCGCCGATGTTTGAGCACCGTAAATCGCCTTTAAACTCAACACCCCCCCACCTTAAGCGACGCTGGAGTCCTTGCAGGAATACTATTAAACAGCAAGAGACTATAAAGTAAAAAGATCCGCCACCAAGTCGATGAATCCCGCACAACTTTGCACCGACAGCTACGATAAAAAAAAAAAAAACCCTCTTGAGATTCTTCCAGGATTTCTGCACGAATACTGTAACAAATGCTTTTATATGAAACCATCCGTATGAACTCATGCATGGTGGATATTTGAGCTAATCGTTGCAGGAGAAAACACAATCAGGTTCAACACATGGAGCGTGCACATGTGCAAGAAGGAACCGAGCTGTGCACTTTTTACATTAATGACAAACAAACTGCGAGTTTGGCGCCACAAAAAAGCGACAAAACATGTAGCAAATGTGACTTTATTCTTACTAAACTACATGTTTCATTGTGACAGTGTAACCGTGTAAATGCAATGAACCCCTCGGTCCCCTCCCCGGTGAACTACTTACATAACCATCCACGCTTCTTGCGCTCATCCACGGCAGGAAAATGAGAAGGAAGTTGCTGGTTGTTGTTTGAAGGTGTTTTTTTAAAAAAAAATAGTAATAAAAAAAAAGGGATTTTTAAGAGACACAACGGAGCCTTGAACTTGAGCAGGAATCAGAAGTGGTCTAGTCCTCTCTGTGTAGAGTGTGTAAGAGTATGCTGCTGCAGATCTCTGAGCTGTGTGCGGGTCCCTGTGTGCTCTGACTCTCTTTCTATACTTGACCTGCACACACAGATGAGAGCAGATTGGTCTCCCGCCCCCGCTGCTCCCCCCCCTCTCCTTATCTGCACTCCGATTTACACCATCAGCCTCTTTTTTTTACCATATTTCATTAGAAATGACTTTTGATTCCCCCCCATAGCTCTAAAGTTTCCTTATGAAGACAAAAAATACAAAGTTTTTGCAGAAAGAAAAGCATAAAAGTAAAATGTGACTGTAATTTACTGCACATTTACTTTAAAGGGCACTTTTTTACTTCTACTCACAACTCAAGAGACAAATATTCTGCTTTTTATGTTTAAAAGCTACTTTTCAGATCAAGATTTTACACTCAGTTATATAATCATTGTATTAATTATATGTTTTATATATATATATATATAGTTATAGATTTAAAGAAGTGCTCCGTAAAGTAACCCTTTACTCAAGTAAAAGTCCTCTTTTTAAAATCAGTTAAATGTACTAAAAGTATCGCAGTCAAGTTGATGCACTATTAAAATAACATGGGAGTGTTACTCTATAGCCTGCTATATGACAAGAGACTACTTTATGCTGTAGAAACATGTTGTTGCATGCACAGTTAGGTGTGTATTGATCTGTATGTGTTGTGTTAAAGGTGCAGTGTGTTTATTCTAGAGATTGTTACTGAGTGTTGGTTTTGTTGTAAAAGCACTTTGTAAAGGTGCTATATGGATAAAGTTTATTATAAAAGCACAATAATACATTCTTTTGCTACAGAGTTTATATCCTGTAGTATGTGCTGTGTGTGTCTTATAACGACTGTATTATTGTTCATTACTGAACGTTTTCACTTATTTTAACCATTTTTAACCACACTTTAGGTCAACTTAACATTAGACTGACTGACAGTGTTTAATATTCTTTAAAAAATAAAGAAAAATACAGTTTTAACTGATTGTATAACCGTATAAACCACATTTTAATGATTAAATATTTGCATTAAAGCCTTTAATTTCTCTGCAGTTCCTCATAGCAACGGCGGTGCCCACTTAAGAACGCATGCGCACTGAGGAACCCGGACGTGTGCTCGACAACAACAGAGCAGCTCGGACGGTTTTTCTCTGCAGATTAAAAGAAAAAAAAAAAAGATGCAGCTTCACTTCACTAAAGATGTTTTACCGGATTCTGTCAGCGCCGATTTTCAGAACCTGAACAAACTGAACGAGCAGGTACATAAATAAGCTTTATTATTAGATTATTGTTCCTAAAACTGCACGAAGAAAGCGTCAGTTCAGCCAATTGAGCTCCATGTGACTTTAACTGAGGCTTTTATTCCCCTTCGAGCACATCTGTGCACAGCTGTCATCGTTTCTGAGGCGTTTAAGGTTGAATGAAAGAATAAGTGGTTATGTCTTTATTTATTCTGAGCTGTCAGTGAACACATCACTGCTCGTGTGTGTCATGTGACAGCAGACTGTTGATCATGAAACATAACATTAAAGTACTGATATATAAAATACACTTGGATAACCTCTAATTAGAGCTTTAGCTAATTAACAGTGCACTTTTATTTGTCACTAAATCTGTGCCCATGAAAACTCACCAAAACTGATCAATTATGGATTTTTGTGACCAATATTAATAAAAGAAATGAAGATATTATGTTGGCCGATAGACAAATCAATCATAATAAAGATAATTTAGATTTATTTTTTTACAATTTTGTGTCCAGGATACATATTATATACATAGAAATGATTCCTAAACCGTGAATTGAAATAAATATTTGACCGTATAAGTTTAACATTCAAACGTCAAGAGCTCCAGTTTTGAATGTGTCACTGTGAGTGAAGCATTGTGGAGTTACAAAATAACGATTCCCACTAAAATCGTGACTCATATCACAGTTGAAGCTCATCAGCATCTGGAGGATTTATTATTATTATTATTATTTATTTATTATCAGTGCAATGTAACTGGAGCTCCAACACTAATTTATGGTGTTTACATTTAAATTCTCAGAACTATTGTGGAAATACAAATGAGTGTTTTACTGCCAACTGCACAAATACTGGGTGTTTAAATGTATATCATTTATAATTTTATTATGGAAACTATTAACTATTCATTTATATTTTTCTCCAACAAACCGAAGCTGAATATATATATATTATTTTTTATATACAGACATTAAAAACAAGACTTTCTTTCATTTTGTGCAGCAATTTCTTCGTCTGATTGAAATTCTGTTCCAGTTTCTACTGGAGCCTAAAGAGGTGAGTGCACACACACACACACACACACACACACACACACACACACACAACAATTTTGATGTTAATGGGACTTTGGACTCAGTGATTAGCCTTGATAACTGAACCGAGGTAAAACACTGCCTGTCCTATTGTGTGTGTGTGCAAATGAATGCATTCATATGTGTGTGTGTGTGTGTGTGTGTGTGTGTGTGTGTGTGTGTGTGTGTGTGTAGACGGAGAGGTTCATGCAGCAGCTCGGTGAGTTTGCAGGGGAACACGGAATGAGTGCCGGTCCTCTGAGGAATGTGATGAAGAGTGTCCTTCTGATGCCACAGGGTGAGGAACACACACACACACACACACACACACACAGACACACAGACACACACACACATCCGTGAGACCGAGACAAACCTAATAAATCCAGTTATTTCCATGTGTTTGAGATAATGTGGTGAGATCATTTAGCTGTGGACGTCTCCTCTGTCCCCTTCGCCTGCCTTATCTACTTCTGCTTCAGTTAGTGATTAGTTAGTGTAGCGATTATCCATTAATTCAATAATTTGGCTTGTTTACTTTTTCATCCGCAGCCACCGTGGTCCAGTTAGTTTAGTTCGGAGGAGCCCTCAGTTTCGCAGCTCTTTCCTCACACATCTTCTCCACTCTTGTACTCGTTGTTGGCCGTCACCGTAGCTTGTACCTCCTTCTTTTAGCTGTCAAAAAAAAACTAAAACACTGGTAATGAATTTTCCCACGCCACTCAATTTGATACTCATGAAAGTTCAGCTATAAAGTGACAGAAGAAAAGCCGCAGCTGCAGGAAGGTTCCCGTCTCAGTGTTTTCCCCCTTCGTCTCTTTTCTCCTCAGGGGCCCTGAAGAAAAACCTGACAGTGGAGCAGATCAAAGAGGACCTCTTGACATTAGGTACACATCCGAATCCTTCATCGCAGAGTCAGTTCTTAACAGGGTCGCTTTGACAAACATGGGTTAAGTATAGCTGCCGGATAGTGTTCTCTTATGATGACCTGTCACGTTGAAAGGTGGCCCATAACTTCCCACGATATTTCTCCTCAATGTTGTTGATCGTTATACACGTGAAACCAAATCTGCTCTATCTGTTGACTCTCCAGGACTAAACGAAGATAAGGCGACTCACTTTTCACAGCAGGTAACTTTCCATAAATTCTGGATGTTTAGATTTATAATTAGATCCAGTACATACATTTTGTTGGAATACTGATACTGGTATCGGAAATCCCTCTGGTGCACCGATCGGATTTTATGTGATTCATTCACCCTGCTACTTCCCAGCAGTGTCTTGTTCGCCATTTTCCCCCCAGGATAGTGAAGTTATGACCTGTTAAGACTCTGACAAAGGGTTTAACAATCATACAGACTTAGTATATGTATATATATATATGTATATTTTAACGCGTATGTATTGGATCAGTGCTCTGTATCAGCTGATACACAAAGTTAAGGTATCTGAATCGGTATCTGAACATCTCTTTTAATATAACTTTGCCTCCTGAGCTCAAAAAGTCCCATAAAATCTGTTCTTATTTTACCAGACAGGACTGAATCGGCACAGGCGTCTTTCTGACATTTCTAATTGTGTTTTGCAGTGGGGGGAGCACTATGCCGTGCTGTCCAGACTGGCAGTCGGGCAGACTCTGATGGTCAACCAGCTGGTGGACATGGAGTGGAAGTTTGGAGGTGAGACAAAGCAGAACCAGACATCACATCAAATTTAGCTCTTGACAAAATTATAGGTTCGAGTCTATTTCTGAACATGCTGGGAGAGCTGCTGATGTCTCTAACTTACAGCGCTTATTCATGAACACAGAGGCTCCAGTCTAACATTGTCATTAGCATAGCTTATGTTCTTTGTTTTGGCTTCAGTCTCATTTAAACACCTCAAATGTGTACAGCTGACGGGTCTCTATCAGGCCTCATTGTTTATTCATACAGTCTAATGACTTCTTAAGACTCACAGGGAATAGAAATGCTAATATGCCGGGCAGGAGAATGATTAGCATTATGTTAAGCTATTGGTGAGCTGATGTTGGTACAGAAAGACACTGTGATTCAGTTCAGGGCCTGCACTCTCCACTGTAGTTTACTTGACTGTACTGTTATTGACATGCAAAACACCTTGAGCCAGGCAGAGAGACTGTGTCTCTGCATGTTGCCGGTGAGTCGGCTGTATCCAGTCTGGCCTCTGTGGAGACTTGACTAGTGTGAAAGCCAATATGGCCACTGCTCGTCTCACATGTTGGTGCCCTCTGAGATAATGCTGAATGTATATAAAGTGCATAAAAATAGTCTTACACGTTTTCTTTTAAGACTTTAAACAGCTTCAGAATCAGTTGAATATGTTTTTCGGATGATAGTTTGGATGAAGACTTTAAAACACTGAGAAACAATCAAAATACAGAGGTGATGAGCAGAGTTTATCTTAAACATCTAATGTAACTAATTACTTTTACTTAAGCACTTAAGTACAGATTCATGTTTTACTTGAGTATTTATATTTTATACTTCTAGTCAAAAACACCATCTCAGAGGCAAATATTGTTTTATTGCACTAAATCTAACAGCTTAAGTTAATATGAATTTTTTTTTTTTTTTACACATATAAAGACTTCTTATGATGTTTATATGTATTATTGTATTATTTTCTATACAAATATCTAACATTGAACCTTTATGCATCAACCAGTGATAATTTTTCTTTTGGATTATAACTCAGTGTGTTCTTGTTTGTGATCTCACTTATTATGAATCAAGTCAGGATGTGTTTTTATCCCCCGCAGTGACGGTCGGCACCAGTGAAGTACAGAAAGTGGGAAACATCTTTCTGCAGGTACGATAGCTCTGCATTCGAGAGACCACACGCACACACACACACACACGCACACAAACACACACACACACACAGTTGCGCACTTCTTGGTTCAGTTTGGTTGAACACAAACTTTGCCCTCTTGCAGTTGAAGCTGGTGGTCAGAAAGGGAAACTCCACTGAAAACGTCTACATGGGTGAGTGATTATGTGCCGTTACTGACGCAAATGCCGCTGATAACATTTTAACTATGTTCACGTAATTTGTTCTGTTTGCATGGTCTTTTTTTTTGTATTCTGTTACAAGCAAGCCAGGCAGGGAATATCATGCATACATGCAGTTGTTCAAATAAATAAAACAATTCCCAGAAGTAGATCATTAAATCGGGTTCCTCTCAGAAACACATCTATGGCACTGAAATGTAAATATGTGTTTTTCTTGCTGCTGTGCACACAAGCAAGAGAAAATCCAGTTGACATGGAGATGGATCATTTACTTTCACATTCTTCCAACTGTCGGCTGCTGCTTCTCCCATTCCTAGTTTGAGAAAAGCCAGTTCTCCAGAAACTAATCGCGGAATTGCTTTACATACAGTGGGTTTCCTGAGCCGATGAGCGTCATCGTGAGGAGAAAAAAAAACAGAAAGACTGAGATGCTTATGAGGAGATCAACACAAAGAGTTGGTTTTTGTGTGCTAAAACTGTACAAATCCCACAATTATTGCGTGTTAGATCTTCATGATCCCATGAGGGGACCCCTGCCTGTCAGCTCAAATAGATTAGACTCTATGATCAATGTTTTGGTGACATGTTGATGCCTGTTTCAAGTGAGTTGGTGACAGCTGGTAGAGCTGCAGACGGATGGCTTTGAATTGAAAAATGTATCTATGTTTGAAACAGGTGTTCGGAGCCTCTTTTCATGATGCCCTGCAGCTGAAAAAAATTATGCTTATTAAATCCTGAGTGACACAGTTTGCTGTGAGTTTAGTTTTCACTAACGTGCTATAAATCTGCAATTTCATACATTATATGCCAAAGTTACTAACTAGTTTTGAAGACTGTTTTTAAGCCTCCAATTTGGCATTACAGCCGTCGCCATGTTGGGGTTTTTTTTGCATCCAGCAGACGACGAGTTGAGCTTCGACACATACATTCTCATGTCACAGATTAACAGTGCATTGAAATATGTCTCTGAATAGATTTTAAACATTTATTTTACTCTAAATGGGACCATAATTTACTAAATGAACATCATGCTGTATGGAAGAAGACTTCAAACTAGCGATTGAGACCATAAACTAATCAGGAAACTGTTAACTGAGCTTATAAAAAGAAGAGAAGTGGGGTCATTTCCCCATGAGGCTCAATACTATCATACTTCTTCTCTGCAGCCCATGGAGCTGCTTCCCGGCTGGCCAGTAGAAAGAAAGTTAAAGACACTTCCAGAAGCTCTTCCCACTAATCTTATACTGTACAGTCAGGGCTGCAGACAAACAGCAAGAATATACATGCTATTTTTTGTCTCCAGTGCTAGCGTGACTTCTGTGCTCTTCCGTTGATTGTGTGTCACCCACCCCCAGATAATTCCTTACCACCAGCAGAAACTTTGTGTAGTCTTCATTAGCGTTATTACTGTCAACACGAGGCTGTAAAAAAATAGTTTTGGAACGATAAGTTCCTTCATGTTAACACTGGAAAAGCTGATACAACATTTGTGACAATGAGTTTTCTACCTTCCCTGCTGCATCTTGATCATCATCATGTTTATAAATGGGGAAATCCACGTTAAAACTGTCTTTTAGATGGGGCTTACTGGCGCTAGGGTTGATATAAAATCAAATTAACCATCTAAATCTCAGTTCTCCTGTTTATTTCCAACAAAGCAGACGTTTCAAACTCTTCACTTCCAGGGATATTTTTCCCTTTTTAAAGAGCAACCAGACAAAGAAATGAAACGAGTTGAAACATTATTGTTTATACCAAAGTGTGAAAGCGTTTTTAATTTATTTTTTTGCAGCACTCAGTGAATGTCAGCCTGTTTATGTACAAATTGTTTCCTGTTTTCTTCCCTCGTGTCTTGCAGAGTTGACTCTCCCTCAGTTTTACAACTTCTTACACGAGATGGAGAGAGCCAAGGCCAGCATGGAATGTTTCAGCTGAGTGTGTGTGTGTGTGTGTGTGTGTGTGTGTGTGTGTGTGTGTGTGTGTGTGCGTGAATGTAAGAGTGTGTGTGTCTTCATGTCAGGCTGTAGCTGCAGGGCAGTGTTGTGTGTGTGTGTGTGTGTGTGTGTGTGTGGTATGTGTTACGTCATTTTCATGTCTGTGTGTGGCACTGACGCCCTCCCCTCCCCTCCCCCAGGGACTGAAGCTAAACACAAAAAACTAATTGTATTTACTGCCAAACATTTAAACTCAGATCTCCTAATAAAGATGAATACAAATAAAACAGTCGCACTCTGTGGTGTTCTTTGATTTACGTGGGAATACATTTTTGCGTTGTTGTCTTTTTCTCAGATATAAATGGTGTCTTGACGTTTCATCAATACTTTTTGTCCTTGTCTGTCATTAAGATAAAACATTAAGTGAGCCCTGTGGGGACGATTTGGGCGTCCAAAACAAACACTGGAAATAAAGGAGAGAAAGTTCAACCTCACCCACATCTGTTTGATCAAGTTCGGTCCTGCATCAATAAAGTTGATTAAAATTGAAACAATAAATGCATACATTTACACGTCGCCCGATAGCTGCAGTACATGCACAGATGATTGAGCCTTTCCACCCTAGAGCACGCGTTGCTACATTTAAACAAAAAGTTCTTGAATATAACTAAATGTGAATTAGCAGCAGTAACCGATGAAAGGTGGATAAAGTGCAGATGAAAGCCTCGATGCAGATAAATACCTCAATGATATTTCTAAACCTCGAGGCAGATTTCCGAGGAGAGAGCGGCACCGTCGTACGTGTGTCTACTAGTCCCCGTCTTTCCTCAACGTTTCTATTATTTTACAATGTGCAGTAATTAGCTCAGCAATTACCTGCGAGTTATGGGCCCCCTGGGATAATTTCTACATGTCTATGACAGTAAAGTGGTTCCAACCGTGGTCTGTCTGACTGCCTCTCAGGAATACGCTCAATTTCATGGCTGTCTGCCCACTAGTTCACAAGATTTCTTATCTTATTCTCGAAGGAGTTTATGGCACCTCGCTTTTACGTTTCTTTGTACAAAAGCATCTGCCAAATGAATACATTTAAAAGTACATATTAAATTTTGCCCCAAAAAGGGGGGAACAAATGAAACAAGACTAAGGGAATATTTACTAACTTGTTGCCATTGTAGTTGTTCATTTAGGGAGGTATTTACTAAGACTACAAATGTAAATTATTTGCATAAAGTGCTGATAAATAAGACTTGAGACTGGGCTGTTTTGACACATGTTGCATGTCTGGAATGTAATGGAGTACAAAAGAAATGTTGAACTTTGGATCTAGATTGAAGATAAGACACTTTTTCCTGCGAGGGAGCATTCATCACACCAGAATTCACCAGAGCCACAAACTGCAGCCTCCACAATGATCATTATGTTCAATCTGGACCTCTGAACATTATGACCTTTATAAAGGAAGGATTTATTGCAGAACTGTTGTACTGCAGTTTTTATTGAGGTGCACCTAATAAACCGGCAAGTGTGTAAATTCCCGTTTCCTCCTCCCATAATTTCCCAGGAATGCCTTAAAATACATTTTGCATGAGAGCAACTTTCTGCAGCATTACATTTCCTCCAGGCTTTATGTCCTCTAATTCTTTAGGCTTTATGTTCGATGAAAGCTAAATTGTGTTTGTCAGTTTTTTTTAGTCCGAACTGTAGTTATATCAGTTATAGGATCTCTGCCTTTCTTACCCTTTTATCGGTATCAACCATGAGATGCAGGTAGTTATTGGTGAATGGTGTCAACTGAAGAACTCCATATTCCCTACTGCAAATCCTTGGTAAATATCCCCGTAGAGTACAGTTCTGAGTTAGTTAAATGTTTGTTCACTATTGTAGTTTAACATTAGCTTGCTAAAATGATCTAATTACCACCAAAAAAATAGGATTTTATATAAAGAAACCATAAACTGTTTAATTTATATGATATTATAAACTAAATATAGTCAATTATGTTAATAATGTCACTTATAATATGTCATTTTCAAGAGGTTATGCATCCAGTCCTGTAATCTGAGGGTAACTGCCTCCTACAGTTCATATTAGCTGTGGATGATCTCTATTGTGTTCTTTGTTTTGACATATGAGTTCTGTCTCTTTCAGATTAATCCCAACCCCACTTTTCCTCAAACACACAATTTATCATAATCATGCAGCAAGATCAGACTCAGCGCTCCTTGTGGCGTACCATTATCAGTGTCTGTAACCCCAGACTTCACTTCACCAGCAGTTCTTCCCCTCAGGAAATCCTGCCATATGTAATCTTTACAACCAGCACTGTACAACACATCCTTCCCTCCCTCAGGTGTTTAATAGCCAGTCTGACTGACAATCAAACTGGCGTCGCCCATTAAAGAGTTTCAACATCAAAACTTCATGAAATCAGTCATGACACGCTTTGACAGGCGTCTATCTACAGCCGTGTCATTAACATTATTTATAACATTAATTGGCTTCATGTCTTTGTGCTATCACCAACACCTCGGCTTTTAGCACTCACCTGCCACACTCATTTGCAAGAATATTCCTGGATATGCGAATGATAAAAACATACGTCATAACTAAGGATTCCCTCCTTTCCCCAGCTTGGAAACATAACTCATCTCTTCAATCTGGTGTTCCCCGGCAGCTTGTGTAGGTTTTAAATGTATTTTTACATTAAAGTTAAATAGATCCTGGTTCTCATTGAGGATAAAAACAAGCAAACCCTTCACTTACTGTCTGTGTTTGTTTTTGTCCATGTTAACGTGAACATACGGTTTCCTCATTTCCTCATCCGGCCATAAACGAACACAGTATGATGTCGTCTTCCTGAAACATTGCAAAGCTATATGAACACCACATTCCCAAACCTGGTCCGTGTATCTGTGACAGTGAAATCTAATCTCTTAAATTCTTGTATGCTGTTATATTTCCCAAATAAGCACATGCAAACAGCAACAGTTTGGACCACATGTCAGGATGCCTCAGTAATATTTGCCCTTTTACACTTAAGACTATTTGTTCTGTTAAAGCATACTTTTTTGGCAGTCAACAGCTGCAGATTGAAATTGATCAATCTGTTATCAGAAACTGTCTAATTTCTATCTTCCTGCCAAGAATCTGTTAGCTTGGTGGGTTTGAGATCACTTTATTTCTTGTTTTTCATCTTAAATTACTACCAGGCTACCAGGACTCATCTGTCTTCTACCTTATGTCTCCTTCTTATTTTGGATTTTATGTCACACTCTTCATCTGTGCTCAATCAAAAGAGGGATTTTTTTTTTGTTTCTGTGGATAGGCTTTGCTCATCACCATCACTAAAATATTACCCCAAATACCCCACGTCTTCTTGATACTCTAACCACATAGTGAGCAAATATCCCCCTTTCTCAAAAATGGCCCATTTTCGCATTTTTCAAGTGATTAAACTCCTGGTTTCTCACCAACTCCCCTCCTGGTTTCTGCTGATTCACTTCTACCGTAACATTCTTTCACTTTCTTCTCTACTCTCCCCCCTCTTGTCCTCTTTATTTCTCTCTCTCTCTCTCTCTCTCTCTCTCTCTCTCTCTCTCTCTCTCTCTCTCTCTCTCTCTCTCTCTCTCTCTGTCTCTTTGTTCATGGTGCCTACCCTTCCTCTCATCCTGTGACCTGGCATGTTGCTGCATGTTCTCATCCACACAGGAAAAAAACAAAACATAGTAATATTCCCTTTAAACATTATAAGTTGGACAACTCAGCATCATCCTCCACAGCTTTAACATTACAGTTTTACAGTACTATAGTGCACATTACAGCCATACTGTTTCTGAAGTTACTCACATGTTCAGAGTCACATGTTCAAGTGTAAGACTGAAACTGAAGGGTTTTTACCACCCTGCTCTCCCTGACCCTCATGCTCTCTCTCCCTCTCTCTGCATTTACTTTTAAGAGTGAACAAGAAAGAAATGTTATCAGTAAAATAAATGGTGTTTCTTGCCATGATGTTCAAGAATGGAATCCATTTCTGCTCTGAATGGCTACGATTATTATGTCAAGACTCATCTCACATGCTGTACACTATGTCATCTGACTGGTACTCATTTTCTCTTTGCTCTCTACTTCCTACTCAATAAAAGTTTTTTGCCTTTATTGAGTAGGAAGTAGAGAGCTAAAGATAGACAGGAAGGAGGGACAGAGAAAGGGGATGACGTGCATCAAAGGTCCGAAGGTTGGACTTGAACCCCATGGCCACACTCCATCAGCCCTGTATATTTCAATAAAGGTCTGATGTGTATAATTAGTCAATCATCGTCCCTCCAAAAGGGTGAATCATAATGACTTTGACGATGCCTTGACTTTTCCTGTGATATGACCTTGACTGTACTTTGTATTTTGTGCTAATTAACAAATGTTAATATTTTTGCTGTGCAAGTGAGCGTGTTAGCGTTTAGCTCAAAGCACTGCTATGCCTGTTCTTATTCTCAGGGTGTAAAATACAGATGTTTTGTCCCGACCCTCAGCGTCTCCATACAGACGCGCAACGTACACTTTAGTATCTGTTTTAGTCCTTTTTTTTTTTACAGAGGCTGTCACCCATCTGCAATGTAACCCATCTACGTCAGGTGACATAGTGTACTGATTGAGAAAGTCTGCATAAGTAAGTTTTTGGGGTCAATAAATGGATCACAGAGCTCAGGACTTTAATCCAAGAGATCAGTGTTGTGTGTGGAACCATAACTCACTTAAAGGTGCGGTGTGTAAAATTTAGGAGGATCTGATATAATAATAATTTTCATCATCTGAATATAGGATTGTTTTTTGTTACCTTAAAATGACCCATTTTTATCTACAGGCACTGCGGGTTGCTTTCTGTAGAGGCCGCCATGTTGAATGGTCATGTTTCTACAAAATGAACAAACCAAAAATTGTCTCTATACAGGGTGGATTGCGTGTTTCTTGGGTTTTTATTGGCCACCGTAGTTTCTCCTGTTCGAAATGTTTGTGAAATGAGTGAATCTGCAACTACACCTCTACATGCCACAAAATTCTACAAGTTTTATGTTTCATAACTTTACGTACGTGACTTGTTGCTGCAATAATGGCAACATGACGTTTAAGTCACCTGACTGGAATCAGGCATCATACTTAATCAAGCCCAAATCCTGATGTTTTCCTAATCCTTAATACAAACATGCAACCCAAAGTGCTTCACATATCAAACTGAAACAACACATAAAAACAAATTACAAATTAATACAATAGAAACAATAAAATGTAAAACGTAAAAGAATAAAACAAAAATAAACACCAGGGAGACAAGTAATGTAAAAGCCAAAGATTAAAACCTAAAAAACTGAGACTATAACATTATATTAAAAAGGTCTTGAGAGCTGATGTGCAGAATTCTGATTCTATTGCTTATTACTGCCACAGAGACGCTAGCCACAGATGGCTGTACTCCTTGTCTTGTCGGATGATACGAGAATGTGTTTATCTCGTTTCCCAAACTGTGCGACGGATAAAAGAAAAGAACAAACATACAGAAGACAGGACCAAACAAAACAACAAAACAAGAACAAGCTGGGAATAACAACACAAAAACCAAAAACCCAAACAGAACGATCGGTTTCAGGTTAATGTGACAGGTACATTATGCAGTAGAAAGTGAAATACAATGGGAGCTGAATAAAGAAAGAAAACAGAAATAAATAATACAGTTTATACTATAAGTCCAGAGGTATGTATTCCATTATTGTCCTATGCCATCCCACCACTGAGGGGGCCTTATCTGAGATCCAGTGCTGAAGAATATTTTTCCTGGCACAAAATGTCATTACATTATGCAGTTTTTTCTGATATATATCAGTTACACGATCACAGGGAACACCCAGAAGGAGGGAACCTGGGTCGAGTTCAAGCTCCTTCTTCAGAACCTTCTGTATTTCAAACAAGACACCACTCCAATATTTTTGTATTTCTACACAGGACCAGAAACAATGAGTAAGATAACCAATTTCTGTCTTACATGTAAGATAAACTGGAGAGACATCCTTTCTGTATTTGGAGAGACGGTTTGGACCAACATGTGCTCTATGCAGTATTTTAAATTGCATCGCTCTTGTCCGGTTACAAACAGTTATTTTCCTTGCATTATCCCAGATGGTCTCCCACATCTCCTCAGTTATCACAACACCCAGTTCCCTCTCCCAGATCCCTCCCAGCGTCCGAGCGCCGAGATTTGAGCAATCCCTCAGACATAAAAGGTTCTAATGGAAGCATTACCCTGACAGTTTCTCTATCTGTGTGACATTAGATATCAGCAAGCAGAGATGTATCTTTTATAATAAAGTCTCTGACCTGAAAATAACGAAAAAGATTTCTTGATATGCCATATTTTTTCATAACTTGATTGAAAGTCATGAGGGTAGGACCAACAAAAAGATCACCCAGGGAAGAAATTCCCTTAGCTGTCCAGCATTTGAAAGCCCTGTCCAAGGTTCCTGGGAGAAAGTCAGGGTTATCAACGATCAGGGTGAAAACCGACGTAAGCCCTGATCTGCCTTCCATATGCTGTGTAATCCTCCATGCTCTAACAGTATTAATTGTAACTGGGTTGCTGCAGAGCTTTTTAATACATTTCAGTAGATTTTTTAGACGAAAGTTGGAAAGCGACTTCTCGATATCAAGCCAGATTGACGAAGCATCATCTTTAATCCAATCAGCTATGTATCTTACATGGGCACTCAATTGATATCTCTTAATGGGTTAAAGTTGGCTTGAAACAACTGATTGAATTTAGGTGTAATATATATGCAAGTGTATGTATGTAAGTATATGAAACCTGCAGAGGACCACTTGAATGGGAAAGGATTGGGATTATCTGGTGGTTGTCGTAAAGTACCCAGAGGCAATGCCTCTGATTTGGAAAAATTTACTTTATATCCAGAAAAGGCAGCAAACCGGTCAATAATCTAAATAAGACAAGGGACTGATACAGAGGGGTTTAACATGAACAACAACACATCATCTGCATATAATGTAATTTTATGTGATTTTTCGCCCAGATCCAATCCAGCCATTAAAGGGTCTCACCTGATAAAAGTGAACGACAAAGGACAGCCCTGTCTGTTGCCCCCCAACAAAATTTGTGGACCTAAGTCCATTGGTACGACTGCAGCCATTGGTTGGGTATACAGGACCTTCACCCATCTAACAAAGCTATCACCTAAGCCGAACCGATAAAGTGTAAAAAATAAATAAGACCATTCGACGCGGTCGAAAGCTTTTTCCACATGTAGGGAAATCACAAGACCATCTATTTCCTGCTGTTCAGATAGCTGGATGATATTTAGCAATCTTCTAATGTTGTTATAAGAATTACGGCATTTAATAAAGTCGATGCTGAAATGTTTGATGAAAGCTTTTAATGTGCCCTGCAGCTAACAAAAGATAGGTTGTACCAGTCTGAGAAAGTGAAGCAGAACACAAACAGCATGCACAGTTAACGTTCTTTAGAAAAACACAAGGTCATTCTGAAAAGAGGAAGAGTTTATTCTTCATATTTTTCTCCTTTGGTCTGCTACACACACACAGAGCCACCGGCAACATGTTCATTACACATTTACTGTAGTTCATTCTGAAAACTACTAGACTGACATCAGTTTTTATAACACAAACATAAACTTAAATTCATTGTTGACTGACTCTTTAGGAGGTTTGTTGATAATAAAAAGATAAAACATCAGTCTTATCCTTAAAAGACCTGCCTTATTTGTCTCTGACAGTATTATGAACCATGGTGGGTGTTAACACCTTATTGATATGTTTATGATTTGCACATGGCTGCCAACTGTTGTGTGTGATTCTGCTTTGGTATGTATGGGATAAATTATCCTGACAACCAGCAAACCCTGACATTAATCCATGTACCATTAATCTCTGTCTGTTCTGTCAGCAGTTGCTCTACTGGTGACACCTCGTCACTGAAACCAATAAAATAAAAACTGACGCACAGCTGATAGTTTTCTGTATTGAAGGGGAATAAAAAATGTGTGCATGTGCACCTTTAATAAAAATATAGCAGCCTATCCTTCACCTGCAGTCCTATTTGTGTGGGTTTCTATATGTCTATACAGATGCTGTGTGTCTGTGTTTTCCCAGCGGGGGAAAAACCAGAGGCTTTTTGGAAAAGAGCCAATTTGGAGAGATTGAAAGCCTGAGAAGTGTGTGTGTGTGTGTGTGTGTGTGTGTGTGTGTGTGTGTGTGTGTGTGTGTGTGTGTGTGTGCGTTCGTGTTTGTGTGTGTGTTTTACCGTTGGACCTACAGGAGGAAGAGGAAGTTTATGGGAAATAACTCCAATAGCTCACAGCTGTCATTTTACTTCTCATCGGCCTCCATCTGAGAACCCACAGGATGTACATTAGAACAGGCTTCGCTATATACAATACGTGTGTGTGTGTGTTTGTACATATCGTACATATCGTATATTATTATAGAGTGAGGCTGTGGAAAGTGGCGTTTCTTAAATCTTTGCTGAAAAATGTAAGTTTGTTTATCTATCTGGGTGTGTGTGTGTGTTCAGTTGAGGTGCAGAAGAAAGACAAAACCCAAAGATGGAAGAGAATGAGTGATGTGTCTCATGTGAGTGAAGTTCATCAGAGGTCATGTCTTGGGGTTCAAGAGACTACATTTTTGCCTTTTTGAAGACTGTGCCTGTGCATGTTTTACAAGCTGAAGTAGTAAAGCAGAGTAGTAGCAGAAGTTGAAGTTGTCACAAGGGCACAAGCATCCCTTAAAAAGCATATCAAAACACATAATTGTCTTTTAATCTATGCAGTGTGCAACTTTGTGGAGCAGTGTGGAAAAGACTCCCCCCATTGCTGAGATTGGACGTCCAGTCCACCACCAGTTACTGGCAACACCTGAGAGGTTTATTGAGGAGGTTGGCTGCAGCCCCTGCAGGTAAAAGTGTCCATTTCTGACTCAACTGACATTATTAAAGTGGAGGTAAAGACTGAAGGTATCCGCTAACTAGTGACGACAGGTTTCCATTTCTTCTGGTTCTCTGGTAGGAAAACCTGCAGACATTTAAAGCTGCAGTAAGTAACTTTTTATAAATAATCTTTTTTTGTGCTAAAAGTTTCACTTTATGCTGACATGAGACAGATAATCTGTGAAATATGGTTCCTCTGGCTTCTCCTTGTGCTCCTAAAGAATCCACCGTGCCTGAACATAAACACTTCACACTTTAACACATAGAGTCACTATTTGACAACCAAGGAATGAGAGACTTAACCATCAACGATCCTTCTTTGCTCTGATCGGTTGTATTTGTTCAGGCACGGTGAATTCTTGCAAAATAAATCTAATAAGAAAACATTGAGATAGACTAGCCTTTAGTACATGTTGAGTTGAAACCATCCCTGTTCAATCAATTGGTTTACCTTGATTGGGTGAGTAAATTGTAAATTGACTCGGTGCTGATGTGGGGTTAGGACCTGTATCAGATGGAGATATAATCATTTATTTGCTTAAACTTTGAATGCTTTATGCCAGTGTTAAGCTAGATGTCTACACACTTTGTGTGAGTCAATTTGTTTTTTTCATGAGGCTGTTTTTCTTGTCTTATGTTCCCCGTGTTCACCCTTGTATACTGGTAACCTGTATCTCCAGGCTCCCTGTTGCGTAACATGTGGCTCTTAACCCACCGGTCGACTGGTTTGCTATAAATGCTTTTCTGTCTCTTTCCCACAGCTAGAAACCAGAGGAACAAGATTCTAATCTTCATCAGCATCACAAGGCAAAACCTCAGAGCCGAGTCGTGGACTCTGCACGAAGAGCTGAGGGGAAAGTGCACAGCAGGGATGGAATTCAGCTCTTTATCTGGGAATAAACCAGTCTGTTTTAACCATGATATCACCAATAATCTGTTTTGTGATCAAGAGCCGAGTGCTGGAGCTGCTTCATTAACAATAAATGACACGGGGAGGCACAGGAGCTGCCAGAGAATACATGGATGGATGCTCCTCTATCTCTATCTGAGATATACTCTGTCATGTCTGTAAAATTTGTCAAATGTCTCCCAACCACAGGAGCAGCATTAAAGTTTAGTACAGTATGTAATGTTGAATGAGTAAAACCTGGATTTTCAGCTGCCAATAAACCTACTAGTTGCTATTCAATAATCTCTGAATAATGTTTCCATTTGTAAATCTTTTATTCTAAGTCTTAGAGCAAATGGATTTTGGCTACATATGTTATTGTTTTGTTGCTTGTTTTATGTAAAAGTTATGGTATTAACAAATATTACAGAATATGATTTGTATAGTGCTGTATGACTGTACCTAACGAGTGAAGCTTATTTATTGACCTAGGCAACAAGTTGTGAAAAATAATGCAAACACTGCAGTAATATAGTTTTTTTATAATTATTTCTTAAAAATATTAAGAAAAGACCCCAAAATATTGTGTGTACTGCGATATTATTGCTATCATAACCGCTAGATAGCCAGGTTATAAACGTAAACTGAGGGCTGTGACGTTGGACGTTACATGGATTGTGATAAATACAAATCCTACTGTTCTGGTTGCATGAAAAAGTCAACTTTTTTAAAACTGCGACAGCTTGACAGAAAGGATGGGATGAGGACTTCAGCTTCAGTACATGGGGCACAGACTCTACCAGCGGAGCCACCAGGGAGCCCCATAGTGCTTTTTTTACTCAGATTTTATGCATATGGTGGTTAGATCCCCTTTGCTTACAGTATTGCAATACTTAAAATATATTAAATCGTGATGCATAATCTTGTCAGTACATCTATTACACATGTATCACATGTATATCTATTACACAGTTGCAGTGTGTTAATTCTGGTTGGGAGTACATCGCCAGCACTCAAGCCTACCACTATACTATAACAGTAGAAAGTGAGGCAGGCTGAGGTAGTGGGAAGCACCTTATTATACCACCCTCTGCTGTGAAGGAGAAGAACTACACCTGCCTGAGCAGAGGCAGGAAATGTCAAGTTCATCGAGGCTGTGAAAGTGTGTGGCGTGTACATACGTGTGTGTGTTTGTGTGTGTTTTGTGGATAAGTGTAGCCATGCGTCAACTCAATCTGGTTCTCCCTCATGTGGATTTACCGATCCACTGCCGATTGTAATAATTA